>NC_139390.1:93490000-94740000 GCF_054392235.1 Sus scrofa | reverse complement strand
GATGTGGTCCATGTCAGAGGCAAAATAGGGAGCAGCGGCATGAGATGCCTGCATGTCTGAATTTGGTTGAAGAGAGATGGAGATTAGACAAGAGGATAAAGTCTAGGGTCTTGACTTTAGATGTAAGCAATAAGAAATGACAAAGGGAAACTGACTTGTCCATTAAGTGAATTCATATTACCATCAGATCTGGCTCGTGTAACCTCACAAAGCAAGTGCCAGGTTTCAATAGAAAATTTGGAGGCAAAATGCAAGTGAATAAATTTGGATAGAAGATTGGACTAGTGAGCTGCAGCCTGTCTTTAAAGCTGCTCAAATCGACACCATAAACTTGATAAGCATAATCTCACAGCACCAGCACAGACAAAAGAACTTCAGTTCCTCTCTAGAACCAATTGGTTTTGATCCAGCAAATACCCATCTTGACTCCTAAGTTGAGAAAAAAGACTACACTAGGATCTCTTCTTTGTGAGCATCCACACCAGCAGACTAAAAGAAAGGACATCAACACCAAGAGCATATCCAGGGGAATGTTAATTAAAAATAAACTTTAAAAATCTCCTTTGAAGACTCCCAAGATACATTACCAACATTAGCAGGTATAGCTAACTCAAATTTGTCCAGAGTACTAGGTCTTACCATATATAGCAAAGACAACTTGTCAGTTTGCAAAATGTTTAGTCCAGGAGTTCCCGTCGTGGTGCAGTGGTTAACAAATCCAACTAGGAACCATGAGGTTGCAGGTTCAATCCCTGTCCTTGCTCAGTGGGTTAACGATCCGGCATTGCCATGAGCTGTGGTGTAGGTTGCAGACGCGACTCAGATCCTGCGTTGCTGCGGCTCTGGCGTAGGCCAGTGGCTACAGCTCCAACTGGACCCCTAGCCTGGGAACCTCCATATACCCCGGGAGTGGCCCAAGAAATGCCAAAAAGACCAAAAAAAAAAAAAAAAATGTTTAGTACAGTCAATGGCATGGCCCTCTATTAGTAGAGGAAGACATAACTGAATCATCTGAACATTCAGGAAGAATATTTTGCAGCGTCACTCTGATTCTGCATGTGAGTTGGGAAAGAAGTTATATGAAGGATCCAGCATTGTCATGAGCTGCAGTGTAGGTCACAGATATGGCTCAGATCTGGCATTGTTGTGGCTATGGCCCCCAATTCAACCCTTTACCTGGGAACTTCCATATGCTGTAGGTATAGACCTAAAAAATGGTGAAAAAAAAAAAAAGAGGTGTATGATAAATAGAAATTTTTGACTATTTGAAATTTCACTAAATAAGATATTGCTGTATTATTCTTACTTCCATTGTTCAAAATATGAAGGAAACCTAGATGATAAGAGGCCCATTTATCATGAGTCTGGGAGCACTTGTTTTCTTCCACAAAAAAAATGCCAGCTTTGAATTACAGCAGAACTAATCTCATTTCTTCATGCTGGTCTCCAATGCCATACAATGTGCTGTGGGTGTGACAGGTCTTGACCCAGCAGTAGAACCAAAAGTTTTAAGTTAAGAATTATGGGGAATTCCCTTCATGGCTCAGTGGTTAACAAATCCGACTAGGAACCATGAGGTTACAGGTTCGATCCCTGTCCTTGCTCAGTGGATTAAGGATCCGAAGTTGCCATGAGTTGTGGTGTAGTTCGCAGATGCAACTAGGATCTGGCGTTGCTTTTACTCTGGCGTAGGCCAGCAGCAACAGCTCCAATTAGACCCCTAACCTGGGAACTTCCATATGTCTTGGGTGTGGCCCTGGAAAAATACAAAAAAAAAAAAAAAGAATTATGGAAAGATCTAGGCTCAAGTATCGCCTGTGAATGAGCACAGGTGAGAAGGGGAAAAAACTGTCACCTGTCTATTTGTCAAATAAAACTAAATATCTGCTCTAATGATTTCTTAAATGCCTTTGACTTGTATTTGATTCTAATTCCTTAATATGTTTTGGAAAGGCTCTAATAATTGACCCTTTTTATAAAAAGATGGACATACTGCCCATCCAATTTTTTTTTCTTTTTTCTTTTCTTTTTTTTTTTTTTTTTTTTTTTTTGTCTTTTTGCCATTTCTTGGGCCACTCCTGGGGTATATGGAGATTCCCAGGCTAGGGGTTCAATCGGAGTTGTAGCCACCGGCCTACACCACAGCCACAGCAATGCAGGGAACCGAGTCGCGTCTGCAACCTACACCACAGCTCACGGCAACGCAGGATCCTTAAACCACTGAGCAAGACCAGGGATGGAACCTGCAACCCCATGGTTCCTAGTCGGATTTGTTAACCACTGAGCCACGACAAGAACTCCTGCCCATCCAATTGTTATTAAATTGATCCTGGGAATTCCCTTGTGGCACAGCGGGTTAAGAATCCAGTGTTGTCACTGTAGCAGCTTGGGTTGCTGCTGTGGCGGCGGTTCTAGACCTGCCCCCAAACTTCCCCATGCCACAGGCATGGCCAAACCCCCCCCCCCCCACAAAAAACAAAAAGATTCTACCAGAACATCTTAGAAACAGCTTAAATCTACATGCTCCTCTATCTTCATTAATAAAACAGAATCCAGTCCCTCAAGAATTCAAAGAGTTCAAACATTCAGTTCCAAGTTGAATTCATGCCTTCTCTACTTAGAACAAACCACTTGAAACTTTTAAAATTAAGATATATTTGTTACAGTTTGGATATTCTTTAATCCATCATTCTTGCCAAAAATATATTCACTTAACGTATATTCTGGACATGATTCTGAGGGAGATTAAATGTACAGTGGAATGGGTAAATAGGAATATTTACTAAGTTGAAGGAACACCTAATAGGCTGAAAAGTCAAACCAAGACCTAGAAAAACTGATCTTTTGTTGTCTCCTCAGCAATTGCTGCCAGCAGAATCCCTGTCCAAGCTTGATTTTCCTAAATGCAATATTTCACTCCCAATTTTCATATCTATTATGGCTCTCTGACATAAGGAATTGCACCCATTAAGATCAAGGCCAATGAAAAAATTGATGGTTTCATTAAAACCCAACACTATGACTCTATTAATATATCATGTTTATGTTTAATGTCAATCTAGGTAGAAATCTTCAAGGATAATGAGGTTCAACTCTTAAAATCAGGGATGCTTAAAAGGCAGGGGTGGTAAAGATATAGAATCAAGCTAAAGTGAAATGATCTATGTTTCGGATTTAAGAAAAGGGTAAGAAGGGACGGGGAAGAGTAAAAGCAGGTGAACAGGATAATTGCTGTCATTTTTGGAGCGTTGGCTTTACTTCCATCATCTCTAAGCCTTATATCAACCTGCAAGGCAAATATCATAATCCCTATTTTACCAATGAGAAAACAAAGGTTCAGGTAATTTAAATAAGAACCAAGGTCAAATACTCACGCCAGAGTCATGTTTAAATAAGAGCCTTTCTCATACCAAAGCCCAGGTTTGTTTCAATAAGCCACAAACTAGAAGGAAGGACCCTGGAGGCCTCAAATTACCATTGATGGAGATTAAATAGAGAATGGAAAGCCACTGGAGGTTTTAAACAAAGGAGTGTTAACATCTAGTCTGTATTTGGGGAAGACTCCTCTAACAGCAAGAAATGAATGAAGAGAAGTGCAGTTACAAAATCTTTTCAAGGGCAAGGGTTATGAGGGTCCAGATACGATCAGGAGAGCACGCATGAAAAGGCAAGGGCAGATGTGTGCAGGGATAGAGGCCACACAACTTGCAAACGCATTAGTCAGAAATTGTCTTTACAGAGCTGGCCCCCATTGCCTGTGCCTGAGCTAAGTCAGATTCTCCTGTCAGCCTAACATAAATCTACAAACTGAGGCAGATGCCTAGACATCCCCTCATCCTAAAGAAAATAGGTGTTCTTTATTAAATGTTTATTATATGTTACCTTTATAATAAGCATAGTAAACATGTCATTTCAGTAAATCCTCAGAGCTGGAATTGGGATCGTTATCAGTCCACTTACGGAAAGAAACAGGCTCCTAGGTAAATTGTTAGCAACACTGGAGCACCCAGTACTCAGTTCCCCGTCAAATCCTGTATGTTAACTACAGGGCTGGGCTACCTCTCCTGACGCTGAACTAAGCACTTCAAATTCCAAATCCGAATTCTTTCAAGTGAATATTCAAAAATTCAGTCAAGAAGTCCAAAAGTAAAGAATTGGCCAGTTCAGGTATATGGGGCACTCTACTGGTGGAGTGCTTTTCCTTTTGAACCAGTAGAAGAAGAGGAACAGAAAAGAGGAGAAGGAAAAAGGAGAGGGAGAGGGAGAAGGAGGAGGAAGAGGCAAAGGAGAAGGGGAGGGGGCAGGAGAAGAAGAGGAGTAAGATGAGGAGGAGGAGGGGCAGGGAAGAGAAGTCAACCTAATTTCTACAAAATCGAACAACATGTTGGTGCCGGGGCCAGGCCCTGGACCACCTGAGGGCACCTGAGCTGCCCTTCTCAGGAGAGGTTCCCTTGCCATTTCCAATGCACTTTTGACATGACAGAGTGACCAACCGAGTCCTCCAATAAAAGAAATGCCAAAAACAAGATGTACCCTGTTGAGAATAAGGACAAAATTTATACAGTATTTATTTATACAGGTTTATACAGTATTTTTTATTTTTATTTCATGTTTTCAGTATATCATGTGGTTTTCCTGTTACATTTAATGAAGCTAGATTCCCTGCAGTCCATTCAAATTCAACCTAACAAATATTTATCAACTACCTACCCTATGAGTAATTTGCTAAGCACTATGAAGAATATGAAGAGATTTGCAAATTTGTGAAAATTGTTTTCAGTAAGCTTACTGGACAGGATGTGTAAACAGTGCTCAGATAATAACAGCAAGCATTATAAGGCAGAGGCCACAAGCAAAGTCAAGATCCACCAGTTCAATAGAAAGGTGCTACCTTCAGATGATCTGTACACATCTCGCCCCATATCTCAACTCATGATCTGAAAAATTCTGCCTCAGGAGAATGTGTTCACGATGTGAAACTACATGTATGGATTTTCCAGAATAAACATCCCCAGTTCCTTCAACAATACATAACATGACTTACAGGCACATTAATGCATTTGAGAAATGTTGGGCCTCAGCAGTAAACAAGGTAAACATGTTAATGATGATGATGATGATGACGACATGGAAAAAGCATGAACCTTGCTCCTAAGACATTCACAGTGGCCTCAGGCAAAAAGGAAAAGAAAGAGATAATGCAATGAGGGGTGGGCTATAGCCAGGGCAAGGAGTCAAGTTCAGGATTACTTTCCACACTGTGACCCTCTCAAAATGTGAGAAGGAAAAGAAAATGCAACTTCAAAGACACCTTGAGATGTACACCACACTGACTTTTCTCTGTCATCTGAGCTTTGAAGACTTAGCAGGAGTTCAGCAGACAGAAATGGCCAAGTAGAGGAACAGGAGTTCCTTGTGAAAGAAAGAGCATGAGCAAAGCCTGAAGGACTCTTCCACCCCTGCTTTGGGTTCAATATTAGCTTTCAGACAGTCAGCCTGCAGCTTCCATTACTTTTGCTCTCATCTCCTTCTCAACACTCAAGGAGACTTACAGCCTACCACATAATCAGTCTGTTCTCAGTGTGCCTCTGTGATCTCCAGCTTGCCAAATATTGTGACAGGTCCCTATCTTTGTATTTTTTGTATTTGTGAGGTATATTTTCTTGACATTTTGCCTCCCTTCTCTTTGGCTACCCCTTAATCTCATTTGTAGGGACCCCTGTTGCTACTCTGTGTATGCCGCACCAGTGCTATTATTTCCAGTATCTATACCTGATCTAACCTTTCCTCACATCCAAGTATCATCCCAGGAGGGCTTACACAGTCCTGCCTCCACATTTGGGGCTATATCACGGACTCTTCTGGGGCTCCAGACCCATAGATTCACCTGCCAATTGGCCATCAATAGACATCTCCCCAAAGAAACTCAAACTGGACCCATTCATCAAATCTCTTCCTCCTCCTAAAATTCCTCTCTCATCTAAAAATAAATAAATAAAATAGGAGTTCCCGTCGTGGCGCAGTGGTTAACGAATCCGACTAGGAACCACGAGGTTGCGGGTTCGGTCCCTGCCCTTGCTCAGTGGGTAAAGGATCCAGCGTTGCCGTGAGCTGTGGTGTAGGTCGCAGATGCGGCTCGGATCCGCGTTGCTGTGGCTCTGGCGTAGGCCGGTGGCTACAGCTCCGATTGGACCCCTAGCCTGGGAACCTCCATATGGCGCGGGAGCAGCCCAAGAAATAGCAAAAAAAAGACAAATAAATAAATAAATAAATAAATAAATAAATAAATAAATAAATAAAATATTTAAGCACTTCTTATAAAAAAATTCGTCTCTCATCAAATTACGATTTACCAAATTATACTGCTAAGAATTCTGGAAATCAAATCGGACAACGCCCAACTCCTCCCTCCTTCCCAAAGTTCTGTTGATGCTAATCCCTTAATAACTCTGGAACCTGACCCCATCTTTCTGTCTTTATTGCCTCAGACCAGGCCCTCATAACTTTTCACCTGGACAACTGCATCAATCATTGCACTGGCCTTGACCGATTATTTCTAATCCATCTTCCAAACTGAAGCCAGAGCGATCATTCTAAATTACATTATTAATCATGTCACCTACTAAAGCCCTTCATTGGTTCTTCATGTTCAGGGTAGTTAAACCCCTTACTTTGACCAACAGTGGCCCTTGTCTACTTCTAGCATCATCTCATCACACACACACACACACACACACACACACATACAAACACACACACACACATATCCCACATTCAAGCAGCATCCCACTCCCAAGTGCACCAAGACCTTCTATGCACTCTGTTTTCCCATGTGCTTATCCCTCTCCATGGGACCATTCTTCTCCTCCATCTCTAGTTGGTTCACTACTTTTGTCCATCAAGAATGTATGCAAGAGTTAACCTCTATGCTTTCCCCTCCTGTTGGGCCCTATGTACTTTATTGTTGGCCTACATGTCAATGACCCTCACTAGACTCTTCCTTTAGCCATCAGACAATCTGCATTATTAATCCATGCCTAGCACAGTAAATGACACATATCAGGCACTCAACACGCCATTTTTCATAGATGTGGTTTCCAGACTCTTGCTTTCCTTGCTTGCAGTTCACTGGATGGTATAATCTCCATACGAATATGGAGTGCTGAGAACTAAATGTAGTATTATAGGGTAGTTCAGCCAGTGGTATCAGCCGACCCTTTATGGGTCAATATTTGGGAGCCACAGTGCAAGCTCCCATTTAGCTTAACATCAAACAAAATGGCAGGTTTTCTTTAGTTTGGTTCATGCTTTTGGTAATAAATTTATGAGTCATTTTTTTCATTCTCTTGTTCATTGCCTTTTTTCTTTATACATTTGATTGTGTCATTTCATTCCATTTGTAAACCTTATTAACATACCCCTATTAATTCTATCCTTGATTCTGAATCCTTCATTATATTAATGAATCATCATAGTATTGAGCATATATTGAATTTGTCAGTATATCCTTTCTAATGTCAGTTGAATACACTGACTATCTCATGTATTAATCCAAGTTGTTAGGAAAACAAAAACAACAACAACAAAAACTAGGAACAGAATCTCAAAGAATGCCACTAAGTAATTATCTCCAGATTAACACTAATTGACAAATTCTCATTCTTGGGGTAAATTTATTTAATCTCCTGGTTACGGCTCACTTCATGAAGTTTCCCAAAAAGCCCTTTAAAACGATCTGCTGCGGCATTTATCCAAGTCTGTAAATTCTATCAAAAGGTAGTCAAGTTTAGTTTAACATGACTTGTTTGGGGTGAACTCACACACCCCTTCATGTTCATCTCTAAAATTGTCTCGCAATTAACATCAAACTACCAAATGATGCTTTGAGGGCACACATTCTCAAAGGATTCACTTTCTCAAAGGAAGCCCATTTTCCACCTTCCAGCACCCCTCCTCCAGGGTTACCTAGAGTGTGTTTCACCATCACTTCTTCAAGACTCTTAGCATCATGGGCTGTGGTTCCTCCAGCCAAAGCCTTAAACTCATTTAGCGCAAGTAAAGATTCTCTATTTCTTTAGTTACCTCTTTCCCAGCATTTTCCTACCCTTCCAGTTTCAAAACCTATCACCTTTATGAAAAGGAAAGAAAAAAATGCAGAATGATATGGCTGTGTGTTCCCTTTGGTGTTCAGATCAACACAGCAGTATTTACCCCAGGCATTCTGGCTGCCCCATCGCACTGTCCTTGCTCCAGACGAAGCAGAACAGTCCATTAGTGAGAGTGTCTGGATTAACCAAACATTCTGATTCAGGCTACCCTGGAGCAGCTTTCTCATTTGGGCCTGTTCTATAAATTTATTTAGAATTATCCTATGTCTTTCTGAAGTTCAGCTTTCCTAACATGACATGGGCAGTTTCTTAGCATTCTTTTCTTTCATTGGTTCATTAACCCTCCGTCTATCTTTTGTCCTGTCCTTATAAAGTGAGGCTCTCTCCTAGGCTCCTTTCCAGTTCCGTCAGTCTCAATTTCTATGGATCTAGCATGTTTAATTCACATTTCTTGCTAAGCCTAAACTGGTAATATATCAAACAAACATGCATTGGGCATCTTCCTCCCTGCATTTTCCCAGTGGCTACAAATTTCACCAGCACATGCTGAAAATCTGTTCTTATACAAACACTGCAGAATTTCTCAGCCTGCTCAGGCAGGTCCCTGACCTGGGAATCTGAGAAAAAAAAAAAAAAAAAAGATATGTTCTAAACAACTTGTTCTAGGTCATTATCTTTCATCTAAACTTAGAGTCCCCCCTTGACCCCAAGCTGTACTCCATATCCTATAAGCTCCCTGTATCTTAACTGCTACAAAACATTATGGACATCTGATCTTGAGACAAAAAAAGTGTAAGACTAACGTTCACAGTACAGCAAAAAAGAGTTTTCTTAATCCCCCCAAAAAGCTAATGTACAGACTTTCCGTTGTATCTCAGATGTCATTTGGGGCCACCCAGCCCCATAGGCAAGGATAAAATAGGATAAACTGGGCTCAAGCCTGCATTACCTCTCCAGAGAAAACTTTGACGCCATGATCGCTTCAGGTTCTCAGGGGGTGAATATTTTCTAGAAACCCCTGGCTCCAAGTTTTTATTTCCACAGCATTCAGTTTATAGATGATGTCACCAATCTGTACTATGATTAACTATACTTGATTTTCACTGAGAACAAAAAATATTTCCATACGATATTTGTGTGAGGCAGCGGCAACCTTCTTGCTTGTGGCCTCAGGATGAAAACCACTGGAGGCGTAGAGAAGGAAGGCAGTCTGGAGTCTGAGGTCTATCCTGCCTCTGGACCCCTCCTTAGATGAATACCATGTCCTCTCATCCCTGACTTTGGCTCTAAGGGGAATGGATACATTCTTCAGCTCTTGGTTATTTCTGTTGCAGGCTGCCCACCCCCACCCGGTGTGTCCCCTGTGTAACACAAGCACAATGCAATTTGTTAGGTTGCACCTTACAAGCAAATTGTCCCTCATACAATAAGAAGAATTGGGCATGGGGGCTGATCTTTTACAGCTTATGTTTTTTGATCAGCTGCTTTTATAAACGACTGATCACCTTCGCTACCTTTTGGTTGTTTGTTTTGTTTTCCCTAAATTTCTCGCCAGAAAGTAACTTTCACTTCCATCATGCCCTTACCTCCATTAACCACCCACAAGGGGTTGAACTAAATGTTCCTTGAGGTCCTTCCCAGCAGTAAAATTTATGACTCTATACAAGAACCAGTTTCACTATCTTCCAGAGATTACACATAAATGCTTTTCTTTTATCTGAGCTCATGTCAGGCGGGACATTCTCTAAATCTAAAAGCAAAACCATTTTATTTAGGATCCTTTTAGAACAAATAGAAACAAAACAAAACAAGTAGCTGGAAGGTAAGTTTTTGTTTGCTGTAAGAATAAAGAAATGGCATACTTATGCCCTGTAATACATAATTTTTATTGTTGGGGGAATTATTTCATACCATCGATTTCCTACGAAAATAGATTCTAACAAGCATTCGGAGGAACACACATGATGGTTAGCATTAAGAGTGAAAGAATAAGCTCTCAAGTGAGTGAGATCCATTTTCGTTCATCTTACTCTATAACCTCATCTATTTTATTTTATTAACTCATTTTACTGGTAAAATGAACCAATAATGCAAAATCTAATCCTATGCTGAAGGACATTTGGAAATACCTTGTTTCACACCTAGAAAAATCTTGCAGCTGTAAAAAGAGTAGTACTATGGGTGTTCTTTTAAGTTACGGCATCTTTAGTCAAGGAGAGGAGAAAACGTGGGTAGTATGTGTCTTTCCCTTGTTTCTAGCTGTCACCGAGCCAGAGGCTTGCTGGGCCATTGAGGCTGATGCTGGGTGACAGTGGCAGCATATTGCTTGCTGGGTTGTGATGACACAATTCAGAGAGAAATTCAGGGAGACCCTCTGTAGCCCTTATTATCTGCCACTGTGCTCACTCGATGCCACCTCTGCTCCCTTTAGAATGAGGGGGAATTCTTAACTCTAATTCTACTAATTACAGTTTGGGAGAAGAGTTAGATGGGTCCAGAACCAGTGCCCTAAAGGAAGAACAACATGAAGAAAAGATTGGAGGGCTTTTATGGGGATGCTTGAAGATAATTATAGGTATAGAAACCAATTCCAGAGAGAGAAAAAACATTCAGTCAAGCCCGGACTGTTTTCATAATGCAGTATAGCTCCCTTTTAACGTGAAACATTAACTAGTTTTCCCTGAGGGGGAGAAATCTTGCAATGTCAGTCCCCTGGACTGAGACTCTGGCTTAGGGCACCAGGCAGCAAGTGGGAATTCAAAAGCTGTAAGTGCCTGTTGCCATTTTCCATCCTTTTGCCAAGGCAGCCAGGATGCAGCATAACTGATTCTGCTGCAGATTCCCAGAGAGCAAATAGACAGTGAAAATGTCAGACCCCTGCAGGATATGCTGCAGTTTACAAAGATGATGTTACCTGTGAATTGATTCACAATATAAAAAATAACGAAAAGTGGATATTGTGAATAATGATACTGACTCATCATCAAGTACTGGAACATTTAATGTGCAATCAAAGAATTTAGTCCTTCTCTTTAGAATATTATGACCTGAAATAATTACTCTAATAAGCATTCTGAAGCAGAGTCACTTTAATTCTACAAAAAGGATTACAGCACATTTTAGATGACCGTTTTAATGAGCTGGGAGTGGGCAATAAAACTCCATGAGGGCATTTGCCATTGGTTGGCAAGAAGAGACTCTAGGTTTTTATTTCGTGATCTAAGATTCCTCTGCTTTTCTTGGATTCAGAGAAACAGCCCTGGTAATAGGTAGACATTATCTGGATGCACCATTGTAAAATCCACACCCTAAAAATGGGCCTGAAGCAGTAGTTCAAATCTGTGGCAAATTATCAGAAAAGCAAGAATCCAGGCAGAAGAGTTAAATGTGAGGGTTACAATAGTTCAGTATTTTCCAAAATGTGAGACATGTGTTCACAATAACCTTAACCAAAGTAGAAGATGGTTTTCAGTATTAAATAAATATAAGACATGGACTTAAATACCACTGAATCACAGGATGGGAAGCTATGCTCTTTTTTAAAAAATTTTTTATCGAAGTATAGTTGATTAACAATGTTGTGTTAATTTCTCCTGTACAGCAAAGTGACTCAGTTATACCTATAACAATTTTTCATATTCTTTTCCACTGTGGTTTATCACAGAATATGGAATATAGTGCTACACAGTAGGGCCTTGTGGTTTAACCACCCTATATATATTAGTTTTCATCTGCTAACCCTAAACTCCCAACGAGAAAGCTATTCTCTTTTCAATCCACCAACCCATTTTATGTAACTAAGGATCAGTTTGGTGCTCCTCTTTAACACATCTCCAAAACTTACCAATGTCTCATTTTACCAAAAAGATAGTAGCCTTCAGGTATCAACTTATAATGTAATAATATCGTTTTGTCTTCATTGTTTGTACTTTCACAATGACACTTTTATGAAAGCTATAATTGTTGTTCTGTCTATGATAGTCATCTAAAGCTTCTCCTTAAATATATATATGTGTTTGTGTGT
The DNA here is from genome assembly GCF_054392235.1 of Sus scrofa. Lineage (NCBI taxonomy): Eukaryota > Metazoa > Chordata > Mammalia > Artiodactyla > Suidae > Sus > Sus scrofa. Next base: position 94,727,868 of record NC_139390.1, on the reverse strand, counting down.
ATATATATGTGTGTATATATATATATATACATATACATATATATATTTGAAGTAAGTTCCATTTGGGATTTAAAAAATAAGCAAAAAATTATGCATGTTGTATGTTGATTTGGCGAAAGTAATGGTAAATGAAAATGGTAGAAATGCTACAATGTCCACTGGCCTCTGTCCAGTGGATGCCAATAGCATCCCTTCTTCCATTGCTGTGACACCTGTCTCTAGACATTTCTAAATATCTCCTGGGAGGCAGGATCATTCTGGGTTGAAAACCACTGATTTAGAGCAATGTGATCTCTGAGTAATTGTTTTAGTGAGAAGGCAGATAGGGAATAATGTTGGGCTTTGTGGAAGTGACAATGTGAAGAATTCTGAGGGTGAAAGCCATCAATCAAAGCTGTATAGGAAGTCAGAGAATGTGGAGTGGATATGTTGTAATAAAGAAGGAGATTCCCTTTGAGGACTGCTCCCATCCACTGGTTCATTCAAATATATTAAGATCGGCCATCGTACTTCTAATAAAGGATTCCAGATATGAGTTCCCCAAACAAGGTCGCTGATGGTCTTTGACTTTGCAATTTATTTCTCCATCCAACCAGACAGTAGAAGGGTGTATGGACCTTCTGGGAAAAAAGCACAAGCTGGAGCCTGCCAATCTGGTATGCCTCAGTACGCTGAACTGGCCTGGCCTTTTTTATGAGGTGTTCAGCAGCCCAAGTATTTAATTTCATTCTTTTATTTTATGTTTTGGGTGCATATGCCCAGAGGCCTTTGGACAATTGCCTCTTTCTTAATAAAGCTAATAAATGCCCATAGGAAATTTACCTATATCTAAACTGACATTACAAAGCTGATACATCAGAGGGGTCAGGCATGAGAGATTCCAGCAATTTATATAAACGGAGGAAGCTGGCATGAATTTGGACTGCTGGAGTTATTACTCAGGCACTGGCTGTCTTCCAGCTGTTCATAATTTTAAATAAATTCTGATCTTGGTGATATATACTTATTGATCAACTTTTCAGAAAGTCATCACCATGTACTCTTTGACTACGTATTGATCTGAAATCTCCACAGTTCCTGAGAGAGGTTTGGCATTACATTAGCTATTATCTGTATCACAATTCATCCTTCTATTTGAATCAAGCCTGTGGATAAGTGACTCATTCTGTTCCACTGACCGAGGAAGGAGACCCAGATGGATAGTGTCTGGAAAACAAAATTCTTAGGTCCTGTCTCTCAATTCATCACTGATTTTCTTTGGTTATTTCATTTCTTGAATTCTCAGTTTCTCCTTAATATTAAAAAAAAAAGTATGTGGTGTCATCTGTGAATGAGACACTCTTGTCTTTTTCATTTCAAATTCCTGTTTGAAAACATGCCACTTCATCCAAGAAGATCCTGCTGCATCTCCCTTGGAACTCTTATCACCCAAATCCTCAGGAAAGGTTAGCTGACCCCCAGGTAGTTTTACAGGATCTGAGAGACAAAGAACAGGTGCCTGCTATGTTGGTCACTGGCCCTCTGGCTTTCAAAGGACTGGACTCTCTTACCTCTGAGCCCTGTTCAAAACCCCTTTGCTCAAATCTCCCCGTACTCTAGCTGTCTCCACCATTGAAATCTATACTTATTTATATTATCCTTAATCTCAGCTCTTTATATTTTGTTTGGTGATTGTGGTAGGTAGAATTATAGCTCCCCAAAGATGTCCACATACTAATTCCCAGAACCTATATGGTATATTACATGGTAAGATGGAATTAAGGTTGCTAACCAGCTGACCTTAAGGGATCATTATCCTGAATTATCTAGGAGGGAACAATGCAATCTCCAGAGTCCTCTATATGTGGAAGTGGAAGGCAGAAGACTTAGTGTCCTGATGATTCAATATAAGAACCTTCAAAAACAGAAGGAGGCCACAAGACAAGGAATGTAGGCAGCCTCAAGAAACTAGAAAGGACAAGGAAATAGATGTGCCCCTATAGCCTACATAAAGGAATGTAGCCCAGCCAACACTTGATTGTAGCCCAGTGAAACCTGTTATTCTCCTAACCTGCAGGATGGTAAGATAATAAACTTCTGTCTTTTAGGCCCCTAAGTTTATGGTAATTTGTTTCAGCAGCCTTAGGAAACTAATACAGTGATGTTACTCCTGAAAAGAGTAATCATGTAGACATAAGAAATGATTTGTGAAAGCTCTTTACCTCCCTAACAATTAAGGAAGAATGAGTTAGGACAGTTCCAACTGGCAAATCCAATTCCTCTTCATGCTCTCTTTTAGCCAAAGTCCAGGTTCCCCTGTTCCCCAATACCTCCAGTCTCAATCATTCCCACACTTTAACCCAAGAAAAAGTGAAACACATTTCTAGAATATTCCACAGTATGTAATAAGCATTTAAACTTTTTTTTTTTACTGTGAATTCTCTCTCATTTATGGCGTTCTCATAGATTCCTGTGTCATATCTTTCTACCTGAAGTAAAAAGTTCGACAATAAAAACATGTTTCAGAATCTTTGGGAGTTATTTATTACATGCTGTGCAGTCTAACAATTTTATTCAGTCAGTCACTCAGCAAACTTTGAATGTATACATGGCATTGAATGGAAGCAAGGACAAATAAAAGTCTTCCCAGCTTAAGAAGTTTACAAGTTAATATGGCACAAACTAAGAGAGGCATTCATTCACTGCCCAAACACTTACTCAATCTGTAGCTTACATCAGACATTCACTTAACTATAATGCAAGATAGAAACCTGAGTTGTATAAGAGAGCTACAAACAGTAGTGATAGTGAGAAGAAAGTTTTCTAAGCAAGAACAATACAAAAACATACCACCTCTCAAAAACCCAACTACCTGTTAATAATACCTGTGTTATTCTGAACACAGACAAGAACAAGAAAGAAAAACAGAAAAAGAAGAAATGGTCAAAAGATATACCATAATTTCTGAACACTGAAACCCAAGTATTTTGCACATAGAAGAGCTCATATCTTTAACCTGTGTGCACTCTTTCCCATATTTTATGTACCATTGTAAAATGTTTGCTTATCTTTTACCCAGGCCCACAGATGATTAAAGGGAGAAAATTGAAAGAGAGAAACTGTTGACAATAGTCATACCAATTGCCACGATAAATAGTATGTTAGTGTGACAGTAGCAGAAGGAATGGAAAGACAAAGGCAAACGTTCACAAAGTGGGGCCAGTTACATCATAGGCATGCAGCCTGGGCCAATCAATGAACCCTAAGACCATCCCAGTCATATATACCACACAGTGACTGGGTTCCCAATGATTCTAGCAAATGTTCCGATTCTGTTCCACATATTCTATTTGAGAGAGTAAGGAAGTATGCAATTCTTGTTATAGAAACTTCATTAGAACTTGTTAAAATCTTTAAAATTGTGGTGATTTCTGGAGGAAAATGTTTCACTGTTCCATGCATTGTGAGCCCATGGGTCATAGAGAGCTAAGGAGCATGGGCAGTGGGTCCATGCAAATGGAAAAAGAAGATTTATTCCAGTGCTAAAGCATACTAAATATGTCACTGTGTCGGAAGCCAGGCAACAAGGATACCCAGCATATCAGTGTCTGCTATTAGAAAAATCATAGTTCAGAGGAAAAGATTTAAGCAATCATCCTGGGCTGGGAGCTCATTTGCAAATGTCACGTCGAAAATATAACTCTATTATGAAAAAACTATTTAAGTTCATCACTAACGCCTGACATTTCAGGATAGTTCTTGCTCTGTTTTTACTAATCACACTCAGGGTAGCTCTGTTTTTCATAGTCCCTTTTATGATTAGAATGCTGAACTTTAGTGAAAATGGTTCCTGGGAAAGGCTCTAGAATTTTATTTTCTGGGTAACTAGGCAAGTCAGCTAACAGAGGTCTGTCTTCAGCTCTTTCCCTTAATATAAATCTCAGGCATTGAACCAGCCTACATTTTATGAAAAACAAATAAAGTCATAAATAATACCAGTGCATTCTGGAAAGACAAGTTGCTATGGAATCCTATAGCAGGGGAAACCACCCCTTTACACTTCAAATGGGTTAAGGGAGCTCCCATCATGGCTCAGGAGTTAACAAATCGGACTAGGAACCATGAGATTGCGGGTTCCATCCCTGGCCTCACTCAGTGGGTTAAGGATCTGGCGTTGCTGTGAGCTGTGGTATAGGTTGCAAACGCAGCTTGGATCCCGTGTTGGTGTGGCTGTGGCCCAGGCCAGCGGCTACAGCTCCAATTAGGCCCCTAGCCTGGGAATCTTCATATGCCATGGGTGCAGCCCTGGAAAAGACAAAAAAAAAAAAAAAACAAAAAAAAAAAAAAAGAGAGAGAAAAAAAAGAAAAAAAAAGGGTTAGGAATATGAAATTGTCTTGGTGGTCTGGCTCCTACCAAAAATAAATCCCAGTGTACACAAAGGGAACTTCCCACATATTATGCCTATACCAGAGAAAAACAAACACCAACTCAGAGATTCAGGATGCATTTCTAGTATCACTAATTCTCTCCATTCCCATACACAAAGAAAGAAGGAACAAACTCTTTAATCACTCCTTTTCCTTACTGTCATCTCAATCTTAATTAACAACTACATGGTGAGCAATAAAAATCACTAATACGTGTAGAATACTTTCTCTGTACCAGGATTATTTTATTTGTCACATTTCTATTCTGTTGATGTTATTGTATCCATTTTTACAGATGAGGATACCATGACTTGAAGGAGTTGAGTAGCTTGCTTAGGACCACAGAGGTCCAAAATGGGGGAGTTGTACAACAAAACGCTAGAACCACCTTCTTAACCACTGTAATATTAGTGACCCTAAACATTTTGGAAGCTGGATAATAGCCTGTGTTATTAGTTATAAACATAGGCAACTAGAAACAATTTAAACATTTACATGCTCTAAGAGTATTTCTGTGCTCTAAAATGATTAATTCAAAGACTAATCACTTTAAAAAGAAAAAGACTTGCCGAAAGAAAGGAAAAGGTGCTGAAACACACAAAAAAAAAATTGCATAAAAGGAAAAACATGGTAACTAACCATCCTTGTGCTCTTTCTGCCCTCAAAACTGACCCAGTTTTTTAAGGAGGAACTCTTTCCCATTCCGTTAAAATCTGTACTATCTCATTGTTTTTCTTGTACATTTCACCCAAGGCCTTGAGTCACCTCAGTTAATAACTACTAAGGTGTGTGCCATGCTACATGCCCAAGGTAATGATCTGAATGGCTTGTTGGAAAGAGCATGAACTGATCATTTTTCTTGTCAAAAAAAACCAATACTGTTTTGAGTCCTAATTAATTGGAGGAAGCATATGTTAGTACAAATAGCACTAGCCCTAAAAATCCGAAATTCTCTCCCGAGGGCCAACATTCAAAAGCCATCTTGCCTTGGGGAAAAATTCATCACCAGCCTCTTTAGACTCAGTTTCCTCCTCTACAAAATGGGAATGATAATAATGCCTTCACCATATCCCACATTTGTTACCAGGATCCAATCAATGTAAAATGACCCACACCTATAAAACCCTATGCAATGTATGTTAATACTGTGATGGTGAGATACTAAAGATATGTAAAAAGCAAAAGTGGGATGAAAATGTACCAAGAGAGTCATAATCAATGCATTTTCCCTGGGAAACTGAAATATTATATTAATAACAGACATAAGCTATCATTCCATAGAATCACACCTACTCCTCTTTTGAGTAGCCTTCCACCACATTGACAGAGAGCCTTGAAGTTCTCCTAAGTCTTCTCTCCTCTTGGGTAAATGTCCAGAGTTTTCCTGATTATTCCACATGGGATAGAATTCACAAGACATTCATCATCTTTGTCTTTTCACCGAGTTTTGTCACTGCCCTAATTAAAGAGAATACAAGGTTCCAGATACGGTCTGAATAGCACAGATATTACTGCCAATTTTGATCTAAGTTTCATACTTGCATAAAATGCAAACTTTCATTGCCTTTTGTTGGAGGAAAATGAATATCCCAGGTGTCTTCATCAGATGTATTTGCCTAATAACACTTGCAAACCTTTTTTTTTTTTAACCCTAAATCCAGGATGTCACTTTGATCTACCTAAAGTATTATCTTGTTGAGTTCTACCTATCTTTCCAATCTGATGAAGTCATTTTGAATGATGAATCTCATCCATCATATATCTATCTCTCCCAGGTTCTGTCATCCACAAGTTTGATAAGCAAAACTTTTATGTCTTTGTAGAAGTCATGGGTAAAAAAAAAAATGTACAAGACAGACTTTAAACAAATTTAATTGGATTTAAAGTTCTGTTTAAAAGTTTCTAAATACTGCTTTCTAAGCGAAACTGTCACTGGTTAGACAAAATTCTTTGAGAATGGATATGAACTAGCCATTAAGCTCCCTCCTTACATTCATGGCGTATTTCTAGAACTGTGTTGAACTTCATGTGTCTGACAGGTTTTCCCATTTTGACAACACAGACACCATCTTCTCATGCTCAATCTTTAGGATCTTCTTCATTTCCCCATGATTTTCAAATAATTACCAAAAATGAAAATCTGCTCTTATATGTGTTAGGTCAGATCCCTAACAAACTGAACCATAATGTTTTTGCGTTTTTGTTTGTTTGTTTTTTAGTTTTATGGCCCTACCTGTGGCACATGGAAGTACCCAGGCCAGGGATCGAATCTGAACCACAGTTGCAATCTATGCCATTGCAGCAGCACTGGATCCTTTAACTCACTGTGCTAGGCTAGTGATCAAACCACTGCTGCCACAAAGACAAGCTGAATCATTAACCCACTGCACCACAATGAGAACCCCGAAGTTTTATTTTTAAATAGTTGGAGACTATCAAATGAGTTTTCATTTGTCTTAGAATTCAACCACCTAGTAAATATTTGTGCTCTAGTTTCCCCAGTCTGAGCACCATTCTCCTTGAGAAAACAAAATCAAAATGGAATTTGAATTGTCTCTCCCTTCTCCCTTTCATCTGTCTACATCACACCATCTACAGCAGATAAAGAATTCTTGATTATCTATTTTATTATAGCTCTAAAAGCATTTGTTTGTCATCTTTCACATTTTAAATAAACTTTGTGAGGGGTTTTCCTGTGTTTGTGCTTGTTTATCATATTTTTCTCTTCTACCTATATTACTCCTTTGAAATCCGCACTCCGAGAACTGCTCCTAATAATTGAGCATTTGAAATTTCATCCCAAGAGCCCCCATCCCTCTTGAAGTGTCTTCCCGTTTGGGGTCACCTTTCTCTCGTAAAACAATTACCTGGTTGATATCATGTCTGGGTTTTTTGCCTCATTAGAGAATACTATCGTAGGGTCGTAGAATTCCAGGGGAAAAAAATTTGATAGCAGTAATATAAAAGTAATTTTAAATATTATTATAAGTTATTATTAACCATAAATCCACTGGCTTTTAATTAGGAAGGAGAATAAAAGGAGCATAAGTATATGTACATATTAATGTAGAAAGTATCACCTTTGGAAAATCATAATTGCCAAATAAACAACCTCAGCATCCAGAAAGAATCCATCAGCTTGAAATCACATTCAAAGTGAAATAGTAATACATTTGTCCTTCACATAGAGTTAGACCGTGTAGGAATTACAGTGGTAAATGAGACAGAAAAGATCCCTTTCCTAATGGAATTTATATTCTAGTGAGAAGATATGTAAAGATAAGCAAATAAATAAATCATCAAACTAAAGAGATTGGGAATAAGGACAGCACTCTTTTAAATAAGGCAGTCAGAAAAGGCCCTCTGAAAAAAAGTGATATTTGAACCAGAATCTAAAGCATGAGAACAATCCAGTTATGCAAAGATCTGGGGAAAAAAGCAGTTCAGGGAAAGAGATGGTGCTGGGCACATTCCAGCGCTCCAAAGGAACAAAAGGCACCAGTCAAAGCAAAGGAAAAGTTCACAAATCCCAAATATTAGAAATACCTATAATTTAGCCTTGAAAAGTGCCAAGGAAGGTGATATTTTAAAAAAAGCACAATAAAAGAAACATTTGAGAATCATGTCACATAGTGTAACCCATATATACATCAACTATAGAAATATGTTGCTCACACCTGACTCTACAACTTCAAATCTCTCTTTGATAATTATGTTTAGTACTTGGGTTGATTGATCATTGGATCAACTCAAACACCAGCTTTCTATACCTCTGCTCCACAATTGCTGAGCACTGCTGTCTGACAGGAAAAAATATTTCAGACCAAGTGCCCACACTCTTTCCCTCTGTCCTGGCTTCTCACGAGACTTCACTTCTTGAGACACTCAAGTCCTCGGCATTTGCTGAAATGATCAAGGTAATGAGTAGAGAAGGGACTTGGAGAAAGTCCAGAAAGATAAAATTGATTTATATCAAATAGGCCACAGAATCATCCTTTCAAAAGTAAAGTGAAAAATCTACAAGTCTTTAAGAGGCAGTAGGAAAGAAGGGAGAGCAAAATGAGGACAAAGAATAGCTGGGTGGAGTTTTATGAAAGAGAGAAAAAAGAGAGAGATGGTGAAGTAACAGCTGCCATAATAAGTGACATCAAGGAGGGAAAAAAAAAAACTAAAATTTATTTTACAAAGTTTCGCAGTCTGTTGTATGATATCATTTCTTCCTCTCTGCCTTCTCGAGGGACCTTCAGGATAAGTCTGCATTACTTTTCAAGGTTTTATGGACTAAGACTGAGAGTGATAGTCCACTTGGATGCAATTTTACATGCATGTGCTACAAATTAGTGCATCACAACCTCAACTGGATCCCAATGAGATGCTGCTTGAAAATATTTCACTTTGCTCCCAACAGATTCTCTTTTCTCTCCTCCAATATGAGTTTTTCAAGCCTTTTCCTTCCCCTCCCCTCCACATTTCTTACCTTACTGATTCATAGCCAAGTATTTTGACAATTAATTCACTGACAATTGATACCATCAGAATTACTCAGTTTCCAGCCCCTTCAGCCAGTATTTCCTTGTTCTTTTTGGCATTCGAGGTAACAGTGCCACACTCTTTTCCTAGCTAACTCCATCCTGGCACTTCCTGGCTCATCCATGATAAGGTGCCATCAGTGGATCCATTTTTCTTTTCCATACTGTGTGCCAGCCTCTCCTTTTCCTTGTTCTCATCCTGCTTCTTTACAAAATGGAAGTAATTCCTTACCCCATCAATTCTGTTTCTAGAAATGCATCTTAGGGCAACCCTCATGCAATATACAAACCCATAATATAGATACCTTTTCCCAGGTTTCTCCCCCCAAGTATTACCAAGGACACAGATGTTGTCTCTGGGAACTTTAACTTCCCTAATTTTATATCTGTTAGTATTTGAATTCTTACAGCCAGGACTTACTAGCTTTTTTTTTTTTTTAGGGCCGCGCCCATGGCATATGGAAGTTCCCAGGCTAAGGATTGCATCGGGGTTACAGCTGCTGGCCCACACAACAGACACATTAACGTGGCATCCAAGCCGTGTCTGCTACCTACACCACAATTCACAGCAATGCCAGATCCTTATCCCACTGAGCGAGGCCAGGGATTGAATCTGCATCCTTGTGGATCCTAGTCGGGTTTATTAACAACTGAGCAATGAAAGGAACTCCCAGGACTTACTACCTTTTTAAGAAAAACAATAAGGATTTTTTTGTGTGCCAGCAACTCTTTACCTATATCCAATTAGTCGTCAATGCTATGCACTCTACTTTTGAGATGATGTTCAGATCTAACCATCCCCTCATGCTATCCTCACTCCTGCCAAGGCTAAGGCTCAGGATCCCTCAGATATTAACCATCTGGCCCAGGCACTCACTGATCAGCAAAGCTTCCTGATCCTTTTTCCAATCTTTGTAATTCCCCTTCCCCAAGGCTATCTCTTTTAAAATCCTAACTGGACCATTTCATTGTTGAGGAAATGGAGTAGAACATAATTTTGTTCACAAATTTGACTCTTTGAAACATGTTTAATATTAACAATAAAAATTGTCTTTTATTTAGTATCTACTACATGCCAGGCACTTATTTAGCATTATACATTCATTATGTCATTGAATCTTCTAAAGAAACCCATGAAGTACAGCAAATTCAATTTTAAATTCTTTTTGCATCTAAAGAAACTGAGTCTCAGAGAAGCAATATGTCCCAGATCATAGGGCTACATGGAACTGCCAGGCATCAAAGTCAAATTAGTCTGATACTATAACCCACACTCTCTCAACTCTGTCCTAGCATGTCCTCATCAACTGCTTTAGAGGTTGGGCACAGACTCCAATAAAAGAAGGTAGACTGGAGTGAGCTGGCATTACAGGCTGTGTCCCAGAATGCCCCAAGAAAATATTTTCTACTAATTAGAAATATGGAGCAGGGAGTTCCTTCCACGGCTCACTGGTTAACAAACCCGACTAGCATCCATGAGAATGGGGTTCGATCCCTGGCCTCGCTCAGTGGGTTAAGGATCCAGCGTTGCCATGAGCTGTGATGTAGGTCACAGACCTGGCTCGGATCCTGAGTCACTGTGGCTGTGGCATAGGCCAGCGGCTGTAGCTCTGATTGGACGCCCCCCTCCCCAGCCTGGGAACTTCCATATGCCTCAGGAAAAAGCAAAAAAAAAAAAAGAAATATGGAGCAAAGGCAGGGGAAAACTGTGGGGACAACCATTATGTAACCAGGAGTTTGATAATACAAGAAAACTTTTGTACATTGCAAATCCATGATTTGGAATCTTTGATGTGATGAAATCTGCTCTTCCTATCAGTGTTCTCTGGTTTAAGCCCCAACCCCCCTCCCTATCTCTTCCCTTGATAAAGCCTCCAAAACAGCCCTGGAAATGGCATGGGAGCCTATATTCATTTGGGGCATTTTTATATTTACACTAAAGTGCATATCAAATGAGAAACTAGGAAAACAAATGAAATTAAAATTAAAATTTTAATGTAAAATTAGTGTGATCATTTCAGGAGTCTCTCAACACGGCAATCATGTTTATAATGTTTTCTCCACCCTTTTTTGGAAACAGTGCCTGCACTATATGGGAGATGTCTTCAGATTAACAGTCTCGTGATAACAAAGAGAGAGAGAAGAAATGTTTGGGAGCAAATATTTGTAAAACATTTGTGATGGATCACTTGCTCTGTGTTAACTGAGCTTTCATTTCTAGGTGAGCTATTTTGTCATGTGTAAACCAGGAAAGGTTTATGTTTTATTTCACATAGCCTAAGCCCAAGCTTGTGCTCTATATCCACATCTACAGTGATTTCTTTTTTTCCCCTTCTTTAAATTTCTCCTCAAAAGTCCTTCCCCTTAAATGTCTCTTGTATAACTCAGAGGCTGCGGGGGGAGGGTCTGAAGATTCAACAGAGAAAAATGCCTCTGAACACGAAGCCAGATGCCAAATACAGCTACTGGAGGAGAATTACCCAACTTCTCCTTTTTCATTTGCTGCCTTTACCATCTTAGATGTCTCATTAGATCATAAGCCCACAGGGAGAATTTGCGCTTTTAGGATCTATTCAGCAAGTAGTACATTACGAATGCTGAAAAGATGCTTATCTTTAGAAATATGCAATGATGTAAAGTTATAAAAGTCATGGTGGAAAAGGACTGACCTATTTCTTGTTTAAATTATCTGCAGTTTCATGTCTAAAAGAGATTAAAATGTTTTCTTTGTAATACAAACCTCCAGAAGACTGCACACACTAATGGGAGGAGGCTTGGCCAGAAGTCAGCAAACTAGCTTCTACTACTAATTCTTACACCATCTCATCCTATGAAATTGAACCAGTTACTTTACCCATTTGTGGGAGTCCATGAAATAGGCATACTAATTCCTTCCTATCACCTTATAGGGATTTCTAAGCATCAAATGAAATAAATTTTAGGAAAATGAGTTTAAAACAATAATTGATTGATGTGGTGGTTGTTATCATTATCATTATTGTTATCACATTTGCTTTTTAGTGATTTCCAGTTCAGCATCGTGAAATAACACAAGCATTTCCCTTTACTCCCTAAAATCACACCAAACGATGAATAATAAATGTTTAACAGATGTAAATCCATAAAGCACAAAGGCAGAGAAACAGTAGGAGGTGAGAAATAGCAACAAAAGTTTGAAGAGGTAAAGCAAATCAAGAAACCAGAGTGAGGAGAAAGCTGAGTGCCAGGTGGCTAGAGACACAATCAATTCATACCCCCAAACTAGGAAAGTCTGTGGAGCTAGAAGCGTCAGTCATCGCAGGAGGGCTGAGTGGTAGGGGGGGCTTGATGAAGGGTGTTGGTTGGAAGTCAGAGGAGTAGGAGTGGTTAGAGCTCCCACAGTCACGTCTTCCTTGCACAGAGAAGCTCTTGTTTCAGGCTAACAGGCACAATATAGAGGAAGACACTACTCTAGACAGAAATCAAGAGAGTTAAGTAGAAGTCTAATTACTGAACAGCGAGATGCCCTCTTTGGCGCCACTCCAAAAATTTCTGACCACCTGATGTATTCCATGAAAACAAGCAGGAAATACACCTACCTATGCGCTCACCAGTAAATACCAGAACACCCAAAAACATGAATGGTGATGGCCCAAGAGGGCTAGGAACTCCTATATTGATAGTAAAATATTTAAAACACCAATAAATCACTTGTACTTATATGTATTACTTTGAAAAAAAAATTTTACTTTGAAAAATTTTTAAATGATTTTTGAAAGATTTACCTTTCTTCAGTTCCTTCCATTCCTTATGGCTCAGCGGGTTAAGGATCCAGCACTGTTACTGCTGCAGCTCGGGTCACTGCTGTGACACAGTTTTGATCCCTGGCCCAGGAATTTCTGCATGACATGGGTGTGGCTAAATAAATAAATAAATATTTACCTGTCGGGAGGAGTCGATATAGTTTCCACTTTTTATTTTATTAGCAAAACAAGATTAAATCTAACAGATGAGGACTATAATAAAATTTACACAAAATGGCACATGCAACTAAGAAATTTTTGTTAGGCTATCAGCCCAGTCAGGGCAGAATCCCCTGAGCTTGACAGCATTCACGTCATGATTTATCACTTGCAGAAAGGATGTCTAGAGACAGGGCTGTGGACATTCTGGGACCCCCTGGTACCTCCTTGGATGGACTTGGCGCCAGCTGCCTGACCTGCCTTGTCTGAAGACAGAGAAGCTGCCCACTAACTTCTCTCCCTTTCTCTGGCCTCTCATTTGGATTCATTGCTACCCAAGCTATTTCCAAAATGGAAGTCTGATCAAGTCCCCTTTCTTCTATAAATCTTGAATGGCCCCACAAATTTCAGAATGACAACTCAGTCCCTCCCACCCATGTATCCTGTCTCCTGAGCCTCTCCACCCACTGTGCAGAGGAACGAGAACAATTTACCCTCCCATCACTTATGTGCTTCCATGCCTCCCTATCACCTATAAGCTCTTTCCCCCTCCCTGCAATGTTCTGTTCTGTCTTTCCTTGCAAAGACTCAATCCTTTAAAACAAATAAACAAACAAACTAAAACAGCTTAAAAAAAATTCATCATACAGTCTCAACCCAATAGGGCAAATTACTTGCTTACGATTCTATATGCCCTATGTTTATACCTCATGTTGCAGTTACTTGCTTCAGTATCTGTCTCCCCTCCTAGACTAGGAGGGATTGGGTTTAATCATCTTTGTATCCTCAGTACCAAGCAAAGTGCCAGACACACAATCAGCCTTCAAGGGGAGTTTGTTGAATGAACCAGTAGGGAGTGAAGGACTCTCACATTAATTTGGGCTCTGGCACACCTCATGTTTGAACATCTATATAGTGGCAATATGAGAAACTGTGATTTTCATCCCCCAGCTGGCAAACATATAAGCTCCCAGGACATGAGGTCTAAGCATCACCTCAAACACAGGAACCATGCTGATGCTCTTCTTCCTTCAGAGGTAACAGAGAAGAATACAACCCTGTGGTGAGCCTGGTGTGTTTATCACTTGGAGCCAATCATTTCTCCCCAATCTTCAACACGACGAAATTAATTTCTATAACATGCATTATTTTGAAGTAATCTATGATTCTAGAAAATTACCAATTTAAAATGCAGAATAAATCCTTTAATTTCCATGATAATATTCAAATTCTGTAAAATATTTCATGGATTAACTGAAAGGTGCACTTACCAAACAAAAATATTACATCTCACAGTCCACACTCAGCTTTCCCTTTGAAACATTAAACACAAATGAAAGCTCCAAGTTTTTGTTAGTTTTTGTCACAAAGCATGACAGGGCTGAAGTAGTTCGTGTCTTTTTTTTCCATCTTTATAGTCACATGCACTCATTGTTAATTTCTAACCTACTGGGTTTTTTTTTTAATTAAAGTATAGTCAATTTACAATGTTTCAGGTGTACAGCAAAGTAATTCAGATAGATAGATATAAGAATCTTTTTCAGATTCTTTTCCCATATAGGTTATTATAGAATATTGAGTAGAGTTCCCTGTCCTATACAGTAGGTCCTTGTTGGCTATCTATTTTTATACAGTAACATGTATCTGTTAGTCCCAAGCTCCTAATTTATCCCCCTGTCCCCTTTGGGAACCATAAGTTCGTTTTCTGAGTCTAACGTACTATATAAAAGCAGGAATATGAAGTACCACTGGGCTGGGAGAGAGAAACTGCCCCAAGTAAGCTTGAATGATTCCAAACCCCAGTGAACTTACTCTCCAAACCAGCGCCTGTAGCAGATCCAGCCTATGTCAGGGCTGACTGTATAACTGGGACTTCTCCAAATTAACTTCCATGCAGAATGCAATTTTTATTCAAGGAGAAGTAAGAAACACACGTTCATGTAGAAGCTTAGATATATATTCATAAAAACTCAACAGTTACCACAGCAACTGTTTAGTACTTAGGCCAACAAAATCTTTTATTTGACTGGGGGTAAGGGACACTGGCGCTGGGGGCGGGAGTATTTGACCACTGGCATTATTTAAAATTGCTGGAGCGCAGTGACAGTAAGAAGCACACCAACTCAGTGTCAGTTATATCACTGGTTTTAAACTCTCTGTAGGCAATATGTCCCTTTACTGCCAGCTCCCGGAAAGACTACGGGACACATCTCCTTCCCCGTTCCTGCACTGTGTCCAGACCTCTCCCCACTTCCTTCCAAGTGCTGAGGGGCAGGGAAAGGACAGGGAGGATCAAGGTCTCCTGGAGAGCAGAGCCAGAGTAGCCCAGCCTGCAGAGTCAGAGTTGAGTTTGCACAGCCTTCCAAATTACTCTGTCAGCCTCTGCATTCAAGCCTTGGCCACCTACCAGTGTGAAGCCACGTGACACCTGCTGCAGGTGCCTTGGACAGACTTCAAAGACCTCTTCAAAGTTAGAGGTCAACTCCATCAACATCCTACTTGCTTATGAAGTTGTCTCCCTAGGACCCACTGTATCAGTTTGCTAGGCTGCCGTCATAAAATACCCCAGACAGGGTGGCTTAAACAATGGAAATGTACTTTCTCACAGGTCTGGAGGCTAGAAATCCAAGATCAAGGTGTTAGCAGGGCTGTTTCTTCTGCGGCTTCTCTTCTTGGCGTACAGATGGTGGTGTTCTCTCTCTGTTTTCACACAGCCCTCCCTGAGCATGTCTGTATGTAAGTGTGTAAGTGTGTGTGCCCTAATTTCCTCTTCTCGTAAGGACACCACTTAGATTAGGGCCTACTCCATATGACCTCACTGTACCTTAATTACGTCTTTAAAAGCCCTCTTTCCATATACAGTCACATTCTGAGGTACTTATTGAGGGGAAGAACTTCAAGATGTGAATTTCGGGGTGGATACACTTTAGAATCCAGCACTTACTCTCTGACCCCAAGGTGCTCAACCCAACACCCTTTCCTTCCCACTTTCCACACCTGGATCATCTCATTTTCCCTCCATTACCCAAACTCATGTTCTCTGTGTTTCTTTTTCCCCTCCTCTCTTGATGATATGATTAGAAGAATACCGGGGTTTAATTCTCCCCGAATAAACAGCATTTTAGAGAAGGTGGATGAGTACAATGGCACTTCTAGCAGAACATAGAGTTTGATGGGGATGGAAGTGAAAAGCATTGGTCTTTGGGGGATTTTCACCCCTTCTACTTCATCTCACCACCATCCCCTTGCTGCCCATCCCATCACCTAACAAGCACACAGAGTTTTCAGGATTAAAATACAGAGGCTTCTTTTAACACTAATCTCCTCTGCCCCTTCCCACTCAAAGCCTAAGCACCACTCTCCTAGGCAGTGGACAAGGAGTTCGGTCAAACGTGGAAGTCATCTCATGGAGAGAAAGATGAGGATCATTAAGGAATTTGCGTGCAAAATCCAAGTTCCCACACTTGCAAGTCCTCATGGATGTAATGCTTCAAAAGCTACAGTTTGACCCTAAATGCACTGGAATCTGTGTAATAACATATCTGACCAGCCTCTGGCCTGGCATCCAGTGCCTAGGAAGAGCACACCTTTTCACTTTTTTGTGTTGTGTTATTAGCAAATTGTAGGGCAGAAAGTTAGGATCCATCCAAAGAAATACATTCCTAAAGGGGCCTTGTCACGCACCATGTTGTAGTTCATCTATCAGCCTTGTTGTTATCCAAATAAAAACTATTCTGAAAAGCATATTAAAATAATGAAAAACAAAGGAAGAAAAGATGCTGAGTACTTTTGGCACCGTAAACCATAGCGGTTCACAACTTATCACAAGGCAGTTTTCTTCTTAAGCTTCCAGAGGAAAAGAACTGAAACCTTAATAAAATGAGGGGCTCTGGAGCTCTGCTGATCTGAACTAAATGAAATGGAATGAGTACTCATTTGCTGGCTTATAAACATACAAATAGGTTATCGATCTTCAGCAGTTAAGTCAGTGATAGAAAGAAGGGAAGAACAGGGATTTCCATGTGACTATTTCAAACACTAAAGCGCTCCAAATGTCTGAGTTTAAATAATACTTTGCACGTTGCAGAAGTAGGGAATTTAAGTAGA
The DNA here is from genome assembly GCF_054392235.1 of Sus scrofa. Classification (NCBI taxonomy): domain Eukaryota; kingdom Metazoa; phylum Chordata; class Mammalia; order Artiodactyla; family Suidae; genus Sus; species Sus scrofa. The sequence goes on along the minus strand of NC_139390.1, from coordinate 94,710,884 downwards.
GCAGAGTTTTTCTTTTATCTATTATATCTCTTATCATTATTCCTAAATTCCTTTCCACTCTAAAGCTTGATCTGTTCAGCATTTAATTACCTGTATTGCACCCAAAGTCATTGGTGTCCAAGGAAAACATTAAGCGCACAGTTTAGAGAAGAAGAAAAACGTGACATTCAGTATTGTCTTATCTTCAGAAAATAATTCTGTATGCATGTAGAGCTTACAACGAACTAGGGAACAATTTAACTCTATGACCCTCATATTCATCTGTTAATTACTTTTTTGCTGTCCTCAATATATTTCTATGGCATCAGTGGAAAACTATAGTAGTCCTCCAGTGACCAAAATTATACATATCAATTGTTATGAATATTAATTAAAGGTTTTGTGTCTTCATGGAAAACCACCCACTTCCTACTTCAAAGGCATTGCATTTCAGTGGTATAAAAAAAATGTACTTCAGTTAAGAATTTTAATCAATAAGATGGTAGGGTTTTTTTGGTGGTTGTTATTGTTGGTTCAACTTCTGGAAAGACAAATCTTTTTAAATGAAGTAATTGATCTACAACATTTTGTCTGTAAAAGAGCCGATTTCAAAAGAAAATAAATGTTCCATGTCTGACTTATGAAAAAATATGTATTACAGAAAGAAAGCTGTTTGGTTATTGAGGCTTTTAACAACCGAGCAAGCAGAAGCTGGGAGAATCAATCAACCGGGTTTGTTGTGTGTCCAATTCTACCGTGGCAGAGAACGTAGTGGGAGCTGTAAAGAGTTTTTATACTTATCATCTTGTACTCACGGTGCTTGGAGAAGACTTTTCTGCGTCTCCGCAAACATTCACACACACACAAGCATGCTGGGTAACACATTAAGGTGTTGGAAAGGAAGACACTAACTCTTATTTTTACAGGGCTTTGTTCCTTTTTCTTATTTCCTTCCTTGTCCTTTGAGGCCAGAACAGTCAACCAGATCATATGACATGTATAGGATGGAGGGCAGATTGTGCCTGAATATTGCACAAAACCCTTGTTCTTAACCTTGGTTTTGCTCCCTCCTGGAAGAAATTTCATTACGCCAACAATATAACAAAATATGCAAAAAATGTAGCAAAGCAAAATTAAAGTCATTTTATTTAAAATAGATGCGTGTTTACCTTTGCCAAGAAGAGGGACTTTGTTTTGAGGATAATTGCAAAGGTTTTTTTTTTTTTTGGTTTTTTCTTAATGTGTTTGGTAAAAGAAAGTCAAGGGAAAGAAATCAACAATTGCTAGGACACACCAGCATCCCTTCTTAGTGTATTACTCGTAGCACCCAAATAACTAAACAGCCCAGCACAATTCTGCATCAGCTTCTGACCGCTCTTCCCCTGGGGTTCTGTTCTCAGAGGGCCTTCCCCTGACATGAGCCTCGAACGAGTCTCGCTTATGGCCCCCACTTTCCTCTCCCAGGACCAGGCCTCAGCAGAAATAGGGTCTGGCACCCACCCTTTTCCCTAAGCCCACTGCACACACCATTTATGATATCAAAAACTTTACTCAATGTTGGAGAGATCAGTGACAATCATATGGAAGAACAACAACAAAACTCAAAAATAAGTATTTGGCTCTTCTGTTCTGAAACATTTCTCAGCAGACAATAACAAGTGTTGGTGAGAATGTAGAGATGGGACTTTCACCCATTGCTGGAGGGAATATAAAATCCTTCTGCCACTCTGGAAAACAGTTCAGCAGTTCCTCAAAATGTTCAATATAGAGTTACTACATGAATACGACCCAGCAGCTCCACTCCTAGTTATATTCCCAAGAGAAATGAAAATATATATCCTTTTAATTTTTTTCTGACACTTGTTAAAATGGTAAGGAAGATTGTCCAGGACTACTGCAATAAAAAGCCAAGACTATCACCATAGGGGAGAGAGAAGGGGCTCAACTGCAAACACAGCAAAGACAGCTGGGGGTTTATAGCCAATGACCAAAGTGAGGGTGAAAATGAATGAAAAATTATTAAGAGAAGACACGAAGGGGAGAGGTAGTCTTGCTAAACTAACTTAGCAGGATTCTAGCTGAAGGCAGATCAAGGACTTATCCATTAAAAGTGACATTGAGGAATCTGATCAGATACTGGGCTGATCAGACATCAATGGTTAGAGGATTTTTTGTGAAACTGACTTAGCAAGATACTTTCTCAAATGAGGCTATGCCAGCCTGGCAAGGACAGGGCTAAGGCCAAGGCCTGGTCAAGAAGGGGAATCAGAGGAGCCCAACTAAAGTTTGGTCAAGGAGAGGGTCTCTGTCTGATCACACCAAAATTTGTACCTGGGGGTTCACATCATGGCTCAGTAGTAATGAACCCGAATAGTATCCATGAGGACGCAGGTTCAATCCCTGGCCTTGCTCAGTGAGTTACAGATCTGGCATTGCCATGAGCTGTGATGTAGATTGCAGAGGCAACTCCAATTCCACCCCTAGCCTGGGAACTTCCATATCCCACGAGTGAGGCCCTAAAAAGACAAAAACAAAAACTAAAACAAAACAAAAAGCTTCTACATGAATGATCATAGGAGCATTATTCATAATAGTTAAAAAGCAGAAACAACCCAAGTACCCATTAGCTGATGAAGAGATGAACAAAATATGGTTTATTCATACATTGGAATATTATTCCATAATTTTAAAAAAAATGAAGTGCTGATACGTGCTGCAACATGGATGAACTTTGAAACATGAGATAAGTGAAAGAATCTAGTCACAAAAGAGCACCTATTGTATGATCCCATTTATATGAGATGGGCAGGCAGGAAAGGCAAATCCAGAGGAACAAAAACTAAATGAGTGGCTGCCAAGGGCAGGAGGAGGGGAGAGTGGGAAGTAACTGGTAAGGAGTTCAGGGTTTCCTTTGAGGCTAATGAAAATGTTTTAAAAGTACACAGTGGTGAGAGTTGCATAATACTATAAGTATACCAAAATACTGAATTGCATGTTTTAAAAGAGTGAATTTTACGGCATGTGAATTGTATCTCATTAAAGTTGTTATATAAAAACTTTATCAGATGTTTCTCATAATCAAGGCTTCAGACATGAACTAATTCACTCAGACCTCATTCTTTCCTCTCTTCTTCCTCCACAGCAACAGAAAATTAATTACTCTTGGGAGTTCCCATCGTGGCTCAGTGGTTAACCAATCTGACTAGGAACCATGAGGTTGCAGATTCGATCCCTGGCCTCGCTCAGTGGATTAAGGATCCGGCATTGCCAGGAGCTGTGGTGTAGGTCTCAGACACAGCTCGGATCCTGCGTTTGTGGTATAGGCTGGTGGCTACAGCTCTGATTAGACCCCTAGCCTGGGACCCTCCACATGCTGTGGATGCAGCCCTAGAAAAGGCAAAAAGACAAAAAAAAAAAAAAAAAAAAAAAAGAAAAAGAAAAGAAAGGAAGAAAGAAAGAAAATTAATTACTCTCACTTTATTGTGGAAAGCAAATTCACTCTTTCCAGTCCTGAGTTTTCTTCATCAATGTATTCTTATTACAAAAAAAGCATTCTGCTGGAACCTTCTTTATACCCTAATAGTCACTAAGATGTGCCCCATTTTTAAAAGAGGAAATGATGACTGTCAGCTTTGACCTATAAGTTTTGTGGATTTTGGGGGTTTTTTTGTTTGTTTGTTTTTCTTTTGGTATTTTTGTTTTTTAGTGCTGCGCCTGAGGGCATATGGAGGTTCCCAGGCCAGAGGTCCAATCAGAACTGTAGCTGCTGGCCTATACCAGAGCCACAGCAATGCAGGATCCGAGCTGCATCTACACCCTATACCACAGCTCATGGCAATGCCAGATCCTTAAGCCACTGAGAGAGGCCAGGGATTGATCCTGAGTCCTCAGGGATGCTAGTTGGGTTTGCTAACTGCTGAGCCACAGTGGGAACTCTCAGTTTTGTGGGGTTTTTAACTCAACAAAAATTTCATACTGAAATAAAAGAAAAGAAAATGTCTGTTGCAGTTTCAAGGTATGCACTTCCAATAAGTTTATCTCACATTTTTAAAAAATTCCAAACATGGAAGATTACCATGAAATAGATACAAGGATGCTTAATATTTCTGTTAATAAATATACCCAAAGGAACACAATAATAGTTCTTTCGCAATGGAATGACTATAATCTTAAATCATTATGATTAAATCTCATCTAACTCCTATCAATATTTATGCCCATTCAGGTTATTTTGAGGGCATTTTAGTAAAATATCAAATATGTAAATAATGGCTATACTGAAGGAGAAAAACTATGGTATACAATCGAATGGAGCATGACATAAGGATACGCCATAAAATAATTTAGCTGACTACATGCAATCAGCCACAAAATGTTTCTTTTAATGAAATAACAGTGTCTAATTAGACTGTTAACATGTTGTAACTACAACCATCAAGGATGATTAGCTTTAAAGAATCCCTAACCTGAACTCTCACTCTTGTTCTGTATAATCTGAATACTTTAGATGATGCTAAACTGAAGAGCAGGAAGTCAAAGGGATTTTGAGATCTGTTAATTCAGAGAAATGATGCCAAGAGTAGTTAATAAGGGTATATAACATTACGGAAAGGTCAAATACAGAAGCTGTCTGTCCATTATCTTCTTGCTTTACTAAAGAAAGAATAACTGTAAACAGATTCAAACAGCCTGGGAATTTCACTTCAGATTGTATTCTTCTGCAAATAACAGAAAACCCTGCTATGTTAACTTAGATAGAGGTATCCACAACTAGAATCCATGAACAGACAATCCAGGACTGATAAAGTGGCTCAGTGATATCACCAGAAACCAAATCATCCATCTTCCCACTCTACCATTCTAGCATGTGGGCCTTTGTTCTCATGGCTGTTGCCTCATGGTATCAAAATAGCTACTGCACCCCCAGGCATCACATCCAAGTTCCACAGAAGAAGAAAAGAGATACTGAAGGATCAAAGAACTTCAAAACTTTCTCTGAACCTCTAACAGGATTCTGCTTGTATCTCTCAGTCAAAATTATGCCAGTAGGTACCCTTTAATGTAAAGTAATATGAAAGGGTAAATTTGAAAAAAATCTCAAGGAAGAAGGGTAGAATGGATATTGGATAGGGAACTAGTATTGGGTTTTACAAATACATTCTCAGGAGTTCCCGTTGTGGCTCAGTGGGTTAAGAATCTGACTAGTACCCATGAGGATGAGGATTCAATCCCTGGCCTTGCTCAGTGGTTAAAGGATCTGGCATTTACTCCAGCTGCAGTGTAGGTTGCAGTTGTGACTAAGATCTCATATTGCTATGACTGTGGCTAAGGCCTGCAGCTGCAGCTCCAGTTCAAACCCCAGCCTGGGAATCTCATATGCCACAGGTGTGGCCTCAAAAAAGGAAAAAAATTCTAGTTTGCAAGCTTTCTATAAAAACTTAAATTTTAATTTTTAGGTTTTCATATTGATTATAGTATTAATATAATTTAAATATTGAACTAGATGAAGATCTTATAGTTATTTGAACCAGAAATACTGTGTGATTTTATTGTCCATGTTTAAATGTATACTTATGGTCGAACTGAGGCCAAATACCATTACTTTAGTTCTGTAGTTGTCATGACCTAATGAGAAAAGTAGGAAAAAAAACAAAAAACAGGAGGCATACAATATATAAGTGGTGCACTTGGGCAAAATAAAGATCAAATGACACCATGGCCTGCTATAAGGTTAGAAAAAGGAGATGAAATAGTCTGCAACATCATTAGACAAGACTTTGCCTTTGGGGAATCTCTTGAAAATTCACACTTCCAGTCGACGACAAAGAGGTATTTGGAACAGTTTCATTATTGCTTCCAGTGTTTGAAATCTAGGTATTCAGGAGAGCCAAGCATTTAGAGCAGCACTAGCCCTCTAATTTAAGCATTTCATTAACAGATGTGTATGTTACTGTTCCAAAAGCATAAAAATCCAGAAGCTGGCAAAAAGGAAGGAAAGGAAAAACAGACATAAACACATTATTGGGTCTAGCACAAACTTTCTTCCGTAGCTTTTTAACAAAGTTCCATGGTGGCTTTTCAGGAAAATAAAAACACTCACAGGAAGTATCAAACATACGTGAAAAGAAAAAATCAACGACTTTAAGGTCACTTCAAAACTGGCTAAGAAATTTGATGAGCTTCCATCTTGCTGTCCAAGGATAGCATTGTGTTATAAAGTGACTTACTGCCCAGTTTCAAAGCACTTTCCCTTCCAGGGTAAATAGAAGTGGTACAGGCATCAGTGCCGAGCATTTCATTACTCTGACCACTGCAGCCTGTAGAATCAAACTAACCATGTCAAGCTGCCTGGATTACTAAACAATCATATAACAGTGGACAGTGACAGTCTTCAAAAGCACAAAGCAAAGCGGCTCCAATTTTCAAAATCTAGCAAAAGAAGGGCTTCCTTTTATTTCCTCCCTTTGGAGAAAGCTATTCTTTGAAACCTCTACACCCTCCTAGAGCAGTTTCAGTGGTTTTGAACACACTGCTCTTCTCTTTAAAGCCCCCGAAAATGAAAAATACCATTATACAAAGAACTAGCCATCATCAGTGGGAACATGGTAAGTACCAGGCTTCAAAATGAATAGGAAATGGCAGATTTTTCCATCTAAGGGTCATCTCCTTAATGAGCCCCAACCCATGTTCAAAATCCCACCAAGTCGATCAGACTTTCCTTTCTGAGTTATATCTTAATTTTTTCTTGGATAAATGTACATGAATTGTGCCCTGCCACACACTTCACTGGTATACAGCCTCACCCTTCCTCACTCCACCTCCCATCCTTCTGCTGTATGAGAAAACTACCCAAAGCCACTTAACAGCTGTAAACACTCAGCCTTCATGAAAATTTCCCATGGATACTATGAGTGAAAAATATTAACCAACCAACAACCATTGCTTAATTCCTGTTGGAGCTGAGCTTCTGAGAGTTTTGATTCATCTGGGCATCCCAGAATATACAAGAAGACCCCATGCAGGGCTATGAGTGTCTCTTGGTAAAGTCCCATTTCCTTTATTCCTTTTTTTTTTTTTTTTTTGACTTTTCATACCAAAACTAACTTAAATCCTCTTTCTTCCTCATCCACAATTTCCTAACTAAACTCTCCCAGAGACTCCAAAGGCTCCTTTATTTTCTCCCTGTTCCTTCTGCCCGCCCCCTTTTCTTTCCAACTGGATCAACCCAAGAACTCTCCAATGCAAATCCATCATTTTGGAATCTTCTTTCACTTCACCAGCCGATAAGCTTAATCTATATAATGGAAGGCAGGGTGTGAGTAACACCAAACAGGTATCTCCAAAGTTTACCTGAGGATATTGGAATGAGGCAAGGCACGTAAATTGCAACTTCATTAAATCTTTGTTCACATATGACATCCTAATACCATCTGGACTTCAACTGATCCAACAGCATCTTTTCTTTTTTTTTTCTTTTTTGCTTTTTTTTTTGCTTTTTAGGGACCATACCCACAGCATATGGAGGTTCCCAGGTTAGGGGTGGAATTGGAGCTACAGCTGCTGGTCTACACTACAGCCACAGCAACTTGAGACCTGAGCCTCCTCTGCTACCTACACCACAGCTCACGGCAATGCCAGATCCCCGACCCACTGAGTAAGGCCAGGAATCAAACCCGCATCCTCATGGATACTAGTCGATTCATTTCTGCTGCACCGTGATGGGAACTCCCCAAGAGCAACTTTTCCACATGAAAGCTACCTCTCTTCTTTATTCACCAGCCAGGAAAATTAAAATCATAATGCTTACTGCCAACTTGGACATCAATTCCATCAGGGACTGAAAGAGCAGGATTTAATAATAAAGTGGTCATTCTGAATATGGCCTGATCCCTTTTTTAGGTTATTATCTAAGGAAAAACTCAGAATTTTAAAAATTCTAGTGGGTAACTCACAAATCCCCAAGATTGTGTGACCAGCTTGAGAAATTACGAGTTAGAGGGTCTCTAAGGTCCTTGTCAGCTCAGGTGTTCTCTGTCTCTGAGCGAACCGAGCTAAGTCAACCTAGAAAGGTGGTTTGACGCCTGAATGCCGTCCATCGTCGACCCTCTTAAACCTTAAATCACTTCTTTCTTCATGGACTCTGAGGTTGAATCCAGAGATTAAATAGCTTTCTCAGCAGAAATAACATCTCACAACTGGCACTAAGTAAGTCCTGTGGAGTTTTACAGTGACGTGTTTCTAAGGCAATGAGAGGGAGGAACAGGTACATTTGTAAGACTTGTTTACAGGGGGCCACAGGAAAGTGGCTAGCCAGCCAGGCTTCTCTGCAGGATTCACTGCAGGCATTGGTGTAGAATCACCATTGCGATGAGGACATGGAGTCCATGCCAATAGTTCCCAAGCACCTATTCTGGAGCCGTTTTCAGATCTTCCCTATAAACAAATGCTCCAGGGAGGGATTACGCTTTCACAAAACATTAGCCGCTTCCCTCTCCGAGCCCTTGTTTGCTCTCTGCAGCTTTTCTACCTCTCCCCCACAATCCCCTGCGCTCTCCTCCCCATTCCTCACCCACCCAGGCCCCTCCCAGTTTCCGCTCAAATGCTCCTCCTACCGGGACCTTTACCACCGCAGCTGGAGTCAATGTCTCTCTTTGCTGACTCCTTCCTTACACCTTTCATTTTTTTAATTTAATTGTTGGCTGCCCTGCGGCATATGGAGTTCCTAGGCCGGGGATCAGATCCCAGCCGCAGTTGCAACCTATGTGGCAGTTGCAGCAACCCTGGAAGCTTAACCCGCTGTGCTGGGCTAGGATCCAACCTGCGTTCAGCGCTGCAGATGCTGCCGATCAGGTTGCACCACAGCAGGAAACCTCTTTACCCATTTAATCATACATTGCTTGTAGTTGTTAACTTTTTTCTCTCTCTCCAGCTAAATCTCGAATATGCCGTAAGGCCTTTGAACTCAGAATTTAAGTTGTTATTCTGTCTTTTTTTTTTTTTTTTTTTTTGGAATGGCCTAGAGCTAAGTGTTAATCACAACATTTTTTGACACTAGGTCAGAAGGAATGAGGTGCAGGAGATGATGGTTTTGATAAGGGAGCAGGAGGGGAGAAGCAGGGCTGTGTTGTCCTGGTAACATCACTACCAGGATGGACACAATTATCAGAAGGCAACAGGGGACCCTCCTTACCACCGGGCCTATGGCTCCTCTGAGCTTCTGATTTCTTTTTCTCTGCAAATTTAGCTGAGAGGAAATGGCAAGACTGACCTAATGTGACAATCTAACTCTACAAAGAAATGTTTGGCCCATTTCTTTTTCCGGGCTTAATCAAGATTTGTCATCAAGAACTACACAGGAAAAATACGTCTCCTACTTCACTGCTTGCCTCACCCTCAAAACAGATGAGCCTTTTCTGGGACAGAAAGGCTAAGAAGCTGCTTTTGTAAAGAACATAATGCTAGCTTGACGATCACACAGTTGCACAGACCTCTGTCCTCTGGTCAAGAAACAAACCCAGGAACACAAGGTACCGTACATTCAGAAAAGGTCCAAGCTCTTCATCCATCCAAAAAGTCTCACAGTTTGACGCCCTGACCTGTATTGTGAAGGGCAGGGAAACTTTCTGCATTCATTATGTATGAGGAACCCTGGGGAAGGATTGAGCCAACAGCCAGATACACACATGCTGTTCCTCGGCCCCTACCCCCCTCTCCGGAACAGTGACCCTGGGGGAGGCACTTAAGACTGGCCTCAATTCCAGCGCAGCCACACAGAGCAGGGAATGTGAATAAGAAGAGGAAGATCAAAGAGCAGGAGATGAAGCCAGGGGAAGAGGCAGAGGAAAAGAGAGAGGGGGATAAAAGAGAAATAAGGGCAAAGGAGAGCGAGTAAAAGGAGACAGCCTGGGACAGAAAGAGACAGGGCAGTAATGAGGTGGTTCGGCCCCTGCTTCATTTCCTCTCCTTGATACAGAAACATTTTCCCCCAGAGCACTCCTCTTCCTGGCTGAAGTGGGTGGGGTGGCGCCGGGAATGAGCCAGGGGCTCCGGGTTCTGGTCCTCACTGGACCCTCAGTGGGTCCTTCAGGCTTCTCTGAAGCCCAGACACTTGAAAGTATCCACTCCAGTTGGCTGAGCTATTTCGACTAAATCCATTTCCATCAAATTATCACTTCTAGCAGTGATAGAAAAATTAATGATTTCTTGAAGGGACTATTGTATTTAAATATTTCAAGCCTGTTGGTGTGATGTGTGTCAGCAAGAAAGAAACATATTGGCTTGGAGCTGCAGCAAACACTGGCTTTTATAAATATCCTGTCAGATAAATAATGGCTCTCAATGGATCCAATATGATGTACAGTTCTAAAGCAAGCAGGGTTTTGCCAAGAGCCTCAAAGGAAACTGCCATCACAATACTGTGGGCTGAATAATGGGATTTTCGTTTATCTTCCCTACCAGAGAAAGAAGCAGTGGAGAGGCTGGCTCGGCAGGCACCAAGGAAAAGGTAGATTGATTCATCAGATTCCACAAAAGGTCCAAATCTTAAAGGTCTCAAGCTAAGAGTCTCCAGAATACCAAAGAGCAAGCATTGTGTGTGTGTGAGTCCATCTGACAACCAGACAACCAAGGCGGGGCTCTCAGGGTTGCTCCTACTAGAACCAGCAGAATCCCCTCTCAGCTGATGACACCTGTGAGCCAAGCAGGAGAAGCCTTAGGGCCCAGGTTCGATCAGGATTGAACACTGATGACTGGGCAGTATAAACAGTTCAACCATCAACATTATGTCCCCCTCTGCCCCCTCCCTTTCCTCCATCTCACTGCACCTCAGAGAACCATTCTTGCTATGGACTGAATCTGTATCTCCCCCCACCCCGCAGCCCAAAATTCATATGTTGAAACCTGAGCCCCACTGTGAGGGTCTTAGGAGTTGGGGCTTTGGGGGAGTAATCAGGTCATGAGGGTGGATCCCAGGTGACTGGAATTAGCACCCTTCTAGGAGAGACTCCAGAGAGCTCCTCACCCCCAACACCGTATAAGGACACAGTGAGACGAGGTCTGCTGTCTATGGAAGCAGGCGCTCGCCAAATACCGAATCCGCCACACCTTGAACTCGAACTTTCCAGTCTCCTGTGAAAAATAAATCTGTGTTCTTTACAAGCCACTCAGCCTATGGTGTTCTGTTTTAGCAACCTGACCAGACGAAGACAGCCTAAGAAAACTCCAACAATGTCATTTTCCTTCCTTCTTAGAGTTCCCACAAATCCTAGGTGAGGGACGGGTGGATGGAGGGATTACCAGTGCTGGATGCAGAGGAGATGATGTTATGGTGTGTGGACTTCAAATTATCCATGGAGAGCTGAGGACTGACCCTATTACATGGGCAGGTCCGCAATTCATCTTCAAAAGACATGTGAAGATGAGAAGTTAGAGGACTTAAAAATCCCGAAACCTCATTCAAAAGGAAACAGTCACTTCCCTTGGACTTTGCTGACCTACTCTGGCTTTTAATGGTGCCTTTTATTTAAAGCAATTGAGAATCTCTGCTCTTTAACAGATGATAGAATTGAAAGATTAATTAAAATGTGGAGCAGAGAACACCCTTCCATATTTTGTACAGGGACATGGCAAAAAGGGACCATGCAAACCCACAGTAGTTCAAAAGACCTCATTTGAACTGAAATCGTTTCTGTTCAAAAGTTAAACTAGAACACAACTTTTCAAAATAAAATTCCCACTTGCTAATGGGCTACCACTGTACTAAATTTCCTCCCCTAAATTAGATATCCCTATGTTCCTGCTGAGGACTCTTCTAGGCTGCTAGGAGCTAGTAGGGAAGAGAAACAATCTTCACATGAATTTTCTGGGTGTGTATTTGGCTGAAACGAGGGAAATACTTCTCCCACCTCCTCAGATGTCATGACCTCAAGTTTACAGAGTGACCATGTATCTTTCTGTATTTGCAATCTCATCTGCAAGAGGCTCTTGCTGGCAGTATGGCCTTTGCACAGCCGGAAGAGACACAGAGCTTCAGAGCTTCACTGTGCTCCTTGCACCAGGCACTGTCATGCTGCAGAACCAGGAAGATGACTCTTCTGCCAGCTGCAGGTGATGCTCATAGGCCTCAATCCCAGACATGCTCTGACACCTTCAGAAGAGAAATATGATGGACATAAAACTTGCATGGGTACTTCATCTTTGTGAAGGGGATGACCTTAAATGACAACAAGCCAAATGACCTCCTGCCTTCCAGGTGCTTGGCTCCTTGAATACAAGTTTTTAAGTTAAAGTAGGAAAAAAAAAAAAAAAAAAGACAAGGAGTTCCCATCGTGGTGCAGCGGAAACAAATGCAACTAGGAACCATGAGGTTGAGGGTTCAATCCCTGGCCTTGCTCAGTGGGTTAAGGACCCAGCATTGTTGTGAGCTGTGGTGTAGGTCACAGATGCAGCTCGGATCCCTTGTTGCTGTGGCTGTGGCATAGGCCGGCGGCTACAGTTCCAATTAGACCCCTAGCCTGGGAACCTCCATGTGCCGTGGGTGCAGCCCTCAAAAGACAAAAAAGACAAGACAAGACACTGGTTGGTATTTCTAAGGCATCTACCCACCTGAATTGGCTCAGTCTGAAAGCTAGGAGTTGCCTCAAAGCTCTAATTATTCACCTCTCTGGCTCTCCACCTTGGTAACCACTAACTGTCCCATCACTCAGACAGTAGGACCATCCTCCCATTTTCTTCAAAGCTATTCTTTTAAATACTCACTGTTCATCTTGCAGACATGAGGTGGTCATATTCCAGGAAAGGATCTTGGCGCCTGGCAACTGGTGGGTGGAGCCCAACTCCGGCTCCACCAACAGGGTCTTCTGACTCTGGGCAAACCATCCTCCTGTGTCAGCAGGGACTGAGACCCACTCTGTCCCCCTGCTTTCCTCCTGGGGGCTCTGAGGGGTGTACAGCAGTAGGCAATGCATGGCATTGCCCATCCTGCAGTCTGCCCTGACTGGTCCTCCTTACAAAGATGAGCTTCTGCTGTCCCACTGCCAATTCCTACTGCATATTCACGGCTCCATTGCCACAAAGCTCCCTTTTCTCTTCACTCTCTGGCCCTGGGTACTGCTTTTTTTCCTTTCTTTTTTTTTTAATTGCCACATCTGCAGCATATTAAAGTTCTCAGGCTAGGAGTCAAATTGGAGCTGCAGCTGCCAGCCTACGCCACAGCCACAGCAACCTCAGATTTGAGCCATATCCGCAACCCATGCTGCAGCTTTCAGCAACACCAGATCCTTAACCCATGAAGAGGAGCCAGGGATCATACCCACATCCTAACAGAGACTATGTTGGGTTCTTAACCTGCTAAGCTACAACGGGAACTCCCCTAGGTACTTTTCTAAATTGAGACACCATCTCTGGAAAGGGACATCACATGACTAGCAAGGGGAGAAGTGTTTCCTCCCAAAGTTATGCAAAATTAGCTCCAAGTGAAGGCAGTCCCAGTCACTCGTCAAACTATTCTCTGTAGTCCTGTGAACAGCGCTAGAGATACAGAGATGGCCAACAGGCAAAGACCCTGCCATGGTGCAACTTACATCCTAATTTAAGGGGAAGACAGAAGAGAAAGAGAAAGTAGAAAAAGAAATCAAAATAAATCAGATGGCTTCACACTGTGATGAGCCCTCAAGGCAGACTTCCATCCAACACACACCCCAGATCTGTGACTGCTTTGGGAAGGGGGCAAGAGCATCACACGCATACAGTCCATGGTCCCCCTGCAGTGACCCTTCCACTCCTCAAAAAGTGACTTTATGTGGGTTCTTTTTGATGCACAGAGGAATGTCCAGCTGGAAATCCCATCACCCCATAGGTGAGAAGTTCCCTGGCAAATGAAGTGACCTCTCTCTTTTTATACCAAATGCCAAAGAGTAGGGTTTAACATCCTCTTCTATGTTATAGCTATGTCCATCTGCAAGCATATGTGCCAAGAAAATAATGACTAAAAATGTGAATTCTTTATCCCACTTCCAGGATTTCATCTTCATTCCTAAAGACCTTCCCCAGTTTTTCTATCAGAGTTTAGGGATATCAAAATAAAATTTTGAAGAATTGTTTCCCTTTTTCTTAGTTTCTATGTCTTTATAACTCTCAAAGCATTTTATCTTTTCCTTCGAAATGTTTGCAGGCCTTGCTGTCACCCACAAATGATCTAATTCTGACCCTCTTATTTCCCTTTGAAGTGATTTTCTATATTCTTTATCACAATTCCTCTGGTTATGGCATTATCTTCTAGCTTGAAATAATCACTGACACTCTTCTGCCTCTACCCTCAGCCCCTAAACCACAAAGGACCCCCAGCTAGCCTGACCTCTAATTTGAAAAATACTTACTGCTGTTATCCCCAGCATAGATTCTATCTGCTTCTTTGTTCTTCTCCAAGATCCTGCTGTCAAACTGGCAGCAGAGCTGGGAACAGCAGCCACTTTTACAGACCCTCAGCCCCATATCCTGCTCAGCCTTCTCCAGCTGACTGTGGGCATCTTATCCAGAGAGAGCAATACCTATTCTGGAAAGCTTTTCCACACCATCAGGCAGGCCTTTGAGACTCAGAAAGGCAAGCCTAGGAAGACGCGATAATCTTCACTCAAAGTGTGCAGCAGGAAATGGAATCTCTCCAAAAGCAGACAGCCACACGGGCTCTGGACAAGTATGCTACGAAGAAGCACCCCGTGTCTCCAACTACTCTCTTTGGTGAGGCACTATCTCCTTTCACAGCAGCCGTGGACAGCATTTCGGAATGTCACATCACATCATTATGAGCTTGGAACAAATTTATTCTCAAATAAAATAGGAGGACTTTCAAGTAGTCCAAACCAGAGATTTGCAAATGCAATTCTGGTACTTTCCTACCAAGGTCCCCACCCATCTTTCCAGCATCATCTTCCTTAATCTGCACATGCCTCCAGCTCCTGCAGAAACACCTGAAGCATTGTTCCCTAAACAGACCAGCGCTTTTCAATCTCTGAGCATCCACTCACTAGACTCCTATCTTGGAATGTTCCTCATTCTCAGCCTTCTTTTGAAGCTCCTTCAGCTTCTGCCTCCTGCCTGAACCCTCCCCCACCCCCAGCCAAAATGAGTTCTGCACTCCCCTAACACGCTGCAGTGAAACTGCCAGCTACGATAAAACTGGCCAAATTTTGTCTTGCATGACAGCTGTCAACTATAAATTCATTGAAGGTAAGACCTGCAGCTTAATGATCCTGGTTTTCCATCCAGCATTTGGCACATGTAGTCGGCAATATCTAAATATTTGCTGAATGTACGTGATCATCAAGAGTGACTCCTTCTCTGTAGTGATAGTTTGTGGAAGAAATAAATCTCTTGTGAATATATGATCGTTCTCTTCTCCCTTATGTGCTGCTAGAACACCAAGCAGAATGCCGCATGGTAATAACTCTGACATTTTTGTCCTTGTCGAGCAGGAGGAAGAGAACGATGATATAATAAAGAGAAGTGGGAAAAGAGAGATATAGCCAGTGTGGTGGTTCGAAGATGGCCATAAACTCTGATGCGCCTCGCATGAAGAGGTGTGGCCTACGTCCCCTCGCCCTGAATGTGGGTGGGCTCTGTAGCTGCTTTGACCAATGAAATTAAGTGAAATAAAGTGACCAATGAAATAAGATGACACTGTGCCAGTTTCCAAGCCAAGCTCTTACCCCACTCGCAGCTTTGACTGCCCGTCTGGAACAATCATTTTTGGAACCCAGTGGCCATGCTGTCGAACCTCCAGCAACCCTCGGAGAAGCCTCTGTGAAAGTGAATCAAGGCGCCAGTCCATCAGCCTCCAGTGCACCCCCAGTGGACAGTGTATCAACTTGCTAGCCATCTGCGTCAGCTATCCCGCAAGGGACCCCTCTACCCCTGCTAAGCTGCCCCAGCTTAAGGCCACTGGAGCAGAGCTGTCCTCAGCAACGCCCCAATCCAAATTGCAATTCATGGGCAAATTAAATGAGTGTTGTTATTTCAAGCCATTAAAGAACTGGGGCGGCTTGTTAAGATACAGCAAATAATTGGGACAACTTCTTAACTTTCTTTTCATCCTTTAACATTGTAGTCTCCTGTTCCGAAGATCTAAAAATTCCCTAGGAGTTCCCAGCATGGCTCCATGGAAACGAACCTACTAACTTTGAGAACACAGGTTCAATCCCTGGCCTCGCTCAGTGGGTTAAAGATCCGGCATTGTGGTGAGCTCCTGCTTCAACTAAAGCTGCTCCTCTTCCCTCTGTCATCATCTTGTGAGTTCTCCTTAAGCATCCATTTCAATGAAGGATTCTATTGCAAAATATCTTTCAAAGTGCTATTCTAGAATATGAGGCCCAGCAGATTTGAGGCTGTGTTCTCTGCTAGTAGCTCCAATTACTTTCACAAACCAGTGGAGCAACCGCTTCAATTGGTTTCCATTTACAGGCAAAACTAAACTGAAACCCTCGTTTCATTTTCTACCATCTCTCCTACGCTGTGCGTTCTTGCTTCTGCCTGGGATACCTGGTCCCTGAACGGCAGCTCCTGTTGCTTTCGGAAGCTCCCTCTATAAGCTGCAAAGCAGTGATACCTGCTTGGAAAAAATTCCTCCCAAGAGGCATGGCTGACATTTCTGGGATGGATCCCAGAATGGCAGGCACATTGAAAAATAAGAAGCGTATCAAGCAAATGGCTCCTGTGGAAGATGTACCCTCTTGTTCATTCAGGAGAATTGTATCAGCACTGTAATGACCTCGCCGCCTCCCTGGGCCACCACCATTCAGCGCTGAAGCCATCTGACGTCATTTCTTATAGGTCTAGGTTTGCCTTAGACACTAGCACCCTATAGGTGCCCAAGCAGGAGGGATTTGAGGATATACAGGTCATAAATGTATATGTGATGGAAAATGACCTTGGTTGCCCCATCTGACTTTAGGATCAGATGCTAGTAATGGGACACCACCCCCCTCCCATAACCAGGTACCCATATTCTTCCCTAGTTTCCAGCTGCTGAGTCCCAGCCTTGCTCCCTACCTTGTCCTTGGTTTCCCCCAAACCAAAGGTTGTATTGTTTTTTCGTCATTCAGTCTGGGCTCTGACAGACTCCCTGACAATGATGGACACCTTCCTGAGTCTGAGCAACTTGCCTCTTCAGACACCTCACCCTGGGCTGCACCTCCTGCAAAGACACCACCAGTCACCTCTTGCTGGCTGTCCTTGATGCTGGCACTTCTCCAGCCTGCCATACATTCTGCAGGACCACCCATAGCATGCAGGGAGTTTGCTCTACCCCTGCAGGCAGAGTCAGCCTCTTGGGGCCCATCACAAGGGCGTGAACTAGTCCTGAGCCTTGTAGGGCTGCCATTACAAAGGATCACACACCAGGTGGTTTAAACAACAGAGATGGGAGTTCCCGTCATGGCTCAGTGGTTAACGAATCTGACTAGGAATCATGAGGTTGCGGTTCCATCCCTGGCCTTGCTCGTTAAGGATCCAGCGTTGTTGTGAGCTGTGGTGTAGGTCACAGACACGACTCGGATCTGGCATTGCTGTGCCTGTGGCATAGGCTGGCAGCTACAGCTTTGATTAGACCCCTAGCCTGGGAACATCCATATGCCACGGGAGCGGCCCTAGAAAAGGCAAAAAGACTAAAAATAAATAAATAAACAACAGAGATGTCTCAGAGTCCTTGTTGTGGCTCAAAGGGCTAAGAATCCAACATAGTATCTATGAGGATGCTGGGTCGATCCCTACCCTTGCTCAGTGGATTAGGGATCCAGCATTGCTGCAAGCTGAGCCTAAGTCACAGATGCAGCTCAGATCTGGAATTCTATGGCTGTGGTGTAGGCCAGCAGCTGTACCTCTGATTTGACCCCTGGCCCAGGAGGTTCCATATGCCATGAGTGTGACCATAAAAAGAAAAGGAAAAAAAAAAAATAGAAATGTCTCCTCTCCTAGCTCTGGAGGCTAGCAGCAATCAAGATGTCAAGATGAAGGTGTTGGCAAGGTTGGTCCCTTCTGAGGGCTGTGAGGAAGAGCTCTCTCCTTGGCCTACAGATGGCCGTCTCTCCCACTGTCTTCACGTCATCTTGCCTCTGCGTGGTGTCTCTGCACAAATTTCCTCTTCTTATAAGGATACCAGCCACACTGGATTAGAGCCGGCATTAAAGACCATATTTTAGTGTCATTAGTTCTGTAAAGTCCTCATCTCAAATCCAGCCATATTCTAAGTTACTGGGGGTTACAATTTCAGCAGAAGAATGGGGGCGGGGGGTGTTTGTATAACAGCCCATAATAGACACCACCCCTCTGGTTTGCTTCATCGCACTGTCCACTTAGGCCTGAGTTTAATAGGGTCGAAAAGCACTGATTTTCAACTCACCCTAACTCCTGTGATGAGAAAATCCCAGCTTGAATCTAAATGGTGTCCGCTGGTAGGCCTCTGATGTGAATGTGTCTCATAGTCCAGCAAGGCAGGATTCCCAAGAGCCTATTTTTACCCGACAGACTGAGTAACTTTGTGCAAAAGGGGACTGGCAGACAAGTGGCCAATAAGAAACAACATGGGCTCTGTCACCTGGATATTTCTTCCAATGCCTACAGATTCATATGGGGGGGAATAGGTTTCAAATTAAAACTGAAGAGCTAGAGAAATATAGCCACTGTTTTGTAATAACTTTGAATGAGGTATATCTGTAAAAATATGGAATTACAATATTGTGCAACTAACATCATATTGTAAGTCAATAAATAAATAAATAAATAAAATTGAAGAGCTATTTTTATTTTTAAAAATGTTTTCGGTTTTCAGCCTTGCTGCCTGGCTAATAGAGAAGACGATCATCCTTATTTCCTTGCTTAAAGTAGCAGAATACACTGATGGCTCGGAGAGCACAGTAAAGCTCTGATGACAAGGCATGCCAGTACATCAACCAGGTGTGACACAAGCAGCAGCATCTGGTGGCTGCAGTAATACCCAGCAAAGGCAGGAGCAAGTAACGTGGTATCACATGGTAGGTGACAGCCCTGGTATCACATGGTAGGTGACAGCCCTGGTTCATGAGCACACATAAGTCACATCATAGAAACTTCCAGAAATTACTGAGGGAGGTGCAAGTCATTTTGCCAGTAGCTGGTGTATGTATCATAGCAGGTAAGAGCCAGAGTTAACAACATGCAAATTGTCTCAAAACGTGACTTTTTTGGAGTTCCCGTTGTGGCTCAGCAGAAACGAATCTGGCTAGTATCCATGAGGATGCAGGTGGATCCCTGGGCTCTATCAGTGGGTTAAGGATCCATCGTTGTGGTGAGCTGTGGTGTAGGTCACAGACACGGCTCAGATTGAGTATTGCTGTGGCTGTGGTGTAGGCTGGCAGCTATAGCTTCAATTCGACCCCTAGTCTGAGAACCTTCATATGGGTGTGGCCCAAAAAAAACAAAAAAAGACCAAAAAAAAGTGACTGTTTTGTGTCTAGCTAGCTAACGATGGCTGCCAAAATCGCAGTTCGAGAA
The DNA here is from genome assembly GCF_054392235.1 of Sus scrofa. Classification (NCBI taxonomy): domain Eukaryota; kingdom Metazoa; phylum Chordata; class Mammalia; order Artiodactyla; family Suidae; genus Sus; species Sus scrofa. The sequence goes on along the minus strand of NC_139390.1, from coordinate 94,691,384 downwards.
AGGATTTCTAGAACACGAGATTTAAAAAGAGGAGCTCCTGACTGATGGCAATGGCAGTGAAATTTCAGTTTGGCTGGAGTAAAGTCAGAAAGGGTACGATTTAATATCAGCATCTGGTCAGTGCATGTTTTTCCCAATAACAGCTTGTTAAAGAGATGTGTGCTTCCCTCCACGCACTGCATGTTACCGTCTCCATTTGGACCATGGAATTGGGTGGTAAGAAAGTCTGGCAAAGAGATGCGTTATTTCATCCACCCCTGTTATGACGATTCCATTGAAGAAAAGTGAGCAAGGTTAAACCTCTTTGGTTGGCTTCATTTGGAAAAACGAAATTCCCAGAAGAGGGGGTACAAGAGACATTCAACAGATCCAATGGCTGCCAAGTTCAACTATGTAAAATCCAACAGTATCATTGAGCCTCACCGTCTCTTATTTGTGATTGGCAGTAAAAAAAAAAAAGAAAAGAAAAAGAAAAAAGAAAACCTGTGCTGCTTGCAATGAATCCACCATACAAGGTGGAAAGTTTCTGACAACCTTATTTTCCTTGTCACAAAGTACAGGAGAAAACCAAGTTGAGAAGGGAAACAAAGGGCAGAAATCCTGAGGCTAAATCACAGGTTTATATACCCATGAAATATTATTAGCCTAGTCGGACTCCTACTGAGCTTCTGCATTCCATCCATTTAGATTTCTCTGCGGCTTCGCTGGGACTCCATGCTCTATGCTCGGCTGCCTCATGAAGTGCTGTTATTTAATAGTTGACACATTCTAGCCAGCTGTGGCAACAACTCCCTCCAGAGGTTTTACATTGGTTTAATTTTTCAAAGCTTTGCAAAATTCTTTTAGTCTCACAGAAGTACGACAAAGAGATGGGAGGTTTTATCAAGGTTGTTTTCAATAGACTTAAGACTGACTGACTGGTGATGACTACTGTGGACCCCCAAGTTCAATTACCTGAGAGCTTCAGTCTTGTAAAGCTCCTGACCTAGAACCTGAACATGATAGACAGGCAGCCAACATCCCTCCCCTTCCCATTCAAGGTGACCGAAGTATGGGCTTCTGTTCCATCACGGCACAAATTTTTAAATAAAGCCCTTACTTATGTCGGAGACTTTATGTCTTCGATCAAATTTCACTTCTTTAAGGAAGTCTTTCTGCTTTGCTACTATGAAGAAGGCACCCAACTAAATTCACTCGTGGCTGCTGAGCTGGGCTTGTCAGTCAGTTTTGTAGAGATCAGAGAGTGCGGACATATAATTGCCAAGGTCTAATTTGAAGCCTGGGGAGCTCTGAGGCAGCAGCCGAAGCAGAAGTTTAGGGCAGGCTAGAGTTCAGGCCGGGGTGGGGGTGGGGGGTTCTATACACCCCCACGTGCCTTTTGATCTCGAGGAAGACAGGCAGAGCCACAGGAAGTGGCAGGCACTGCCTCTTTCTGACTGGGAGGGAACACAGGCCCCCTTGACCTTCAGCTTCTGGTGGAATTTGGCCAATAGGAAGGCCAGCTAGAAGACAGAGGGAGAGAAGAGTCATGGCAAGGTATTCATTCTCTAGGCTTCTTCCAGCTGACTGCAAACCTCCACTGAAGGTTCCAGAGCCCGTCAAGGTAGTCCACCCTACATAACTTTCTCCTTCCAGGCTCCAGGAGCACCGCTTCCTCTCCTCTTTGGAGCTTATGAGGATGAGAACTGACCCCAGGCACTTTACCATTGCTTGCAGATTCCCTGCAGCCTGCCCACACATTGTGGCTTATCTCCTTATTAAACCATCCTCAAGTTATCTTTTAAACATGGTGGAAAATAAGTGCTCCATTAATTCAAAACCTCCTATTGTTCATGTCAGCACAGTGAAGACTTGTCAGCCACATTGAAATGTATGACATGAAATGACAATCGCTGCAGACATTTTTGGACACAGTGTTCAACTCCCCCACTCTGTCTTTCAACACATATTTATTGGTTGACTTCTACATGATGATTCAGACACCGTTTTAGGCATACTGGTGAGCACAGTGCACTAGCTGGGCAGCCCCAGCTCTCCCACATTGGAGATGAAGTCACGTGACTTGCCACATAGCTGATGCCCACACCTTTTTCTCCATGCCCTTGTGACTAGCAGCCTCTACATCTGTCCCCCACCTGGCATCTCCCCAGTCCATCCTCCGCACTGCCACAGTGCAGCCTTGAAAGCATAGATCTGGAGTTCCTGTCATGGCTCAGCAGAAATGAACCTGAGTAGTATCCATGAGAATGCATATTCAATCCCTGGCCTCGCTCAGTGGGTTAAGGCTCCAACATTGCCATGAGCTGTGGTATGGGTCACAGATGTGGCTTGGATCCCACATTGCTGTGGCTGTGTCGTAGGCCGGTGGTTGCAGCTCTGATTCGACCCTTATCCTGGGAACTTCCATATGGCACACCTGTGGCCCTAAAAAAAAAAAGCATAGATCTGACGGTGACCCAGCTGATAGAGGCAGAGCTGTCAACTCCTGTGCATGCCAGGTGGTCCTTGCCTATCTTTCCATCTCATGCTCCCATCATACCAACACTTGTTGTTCCTCCATCCTGCCAGGCTTTTGCATGCCTCCGTGATTTTCACATACTGTTCTAGCTGCTCGGAATGCTGTTTCCCCATTATCTTCCTGGAAAATTCCTATCTCAAGTCAGTCTACAAAGCCTTTCAGGGACCAGCAGGCAGAACTGAAATGCTCCCTCCTGTGTGGTCCTACAGCAGTCCATGCACACCTCTGTCCTCATAATATTCAGCTATAAAGTTGGTTCACTCGTGGTCTCCCCTACTAAGCTCAGGTTGCAGGCAGGGACCCTGTCCTCACACTTATGAAGCAAAAGGCAACCGTAAAAGCTGCCTATGGCTATCTCTGCATTCTAGGTGGTGCAACTGATTTGCCTTTGGGGAAAACTTGTTTTTTTTAATTGAGGAAAGCACTGTAGTCTGCTTTTTAATTTGCAAGGAAAATGCCCAAAGCCGGATATGAAAAAAGAGATAAAGACAATTTAAAAAAAAACAGAGCTGTTAAAATCAAGCCCTTGGGGAGTTCCCATCGTGGCTCAGTGGTTAACAAATCCGACCAGGAACCATGAGGTTGCGGGTTTGATCCCTGGCCTTGCTCAATGGGTTAAGGATCTGGCATTGCCGTAAGCTAGGGTGTAGGTTGCAGACTCAACTCGGATCCCATGTTGCTCTGGCTCTGGTGTAGGCCAGCGGCTACAACTCCAATTCGACCCCTAGCCTGGGAACCTCCATGTGCCACGGGAGCAGCCCTAGAAAAGGCAAAAAGACAAAAAAAAAAAAAAAATCAAACCCTTGGGGGGCCCAGGGCACCCCCTAAACACTATCTGTGTCTTCTGCCCTGTTCTTCCTTAGTGAGGAGCCTGTGGCGAAGGAAAGGGAAAGCCTGAATGCGTGGGAGCTGACCCCTGGGAAGACGGCTGCTGGCCAGGTGACGGGAGAGGCTTTGGGAGCAGTGATAGCCAACATCTCACTGAGGTTTTCCTTTTCTATGTTATAATTCTGTTGGGATGACTTCTAAGATATCCCTGTGACCTGTTTACCCCTACCTCCCAATAGAGGCCTTGGACAATGAAGGAAGAAAAGGCATTTATGCTTTGGAACAAACCAGAGCACAGACAGCTGGAGCCACAGGAGTAGGAGAGAGGAGAGGAGGGGAGCCCCGTGCAGAGCAGCAGCCAGAGAAAGGGCTGACACCAGCAGGCACAGGTGCATCCTCGCATAGTCCTTAGAAAGGGTGACTTGACTCCTGCAGTTCATAGAAGGAAGGCACGGGTCACTTTAGTTGGTTGACAAAATAAAGAGTGATCCTAGAAGGCAGAAAACTTTTTTTTTCAACTTTAATACTTTAATAATAGAGCTTATTTAATCCAACGTATCCAAAGTATTATCATTTCAACACATAATCAACAAAAATGTATCAAGGAGATGGTTTCGCATTATTTTTTTCCATTCAGAAGTCTTCAGAATCTGGTGAGTATTTTGTGCCTGGGGTACCAAAATGCAGTGACTTCCAAAGAGTTCTTCATTGAGTTACTGAGCTCAGCGCTGGGGAGGAGCTCTTGGGCAGTCATTGCATTTTGTCCTAGGAAGCCCCAATTTCACCCTCTCCAGTGCTAAGAAAGCCAGGGCATAGGAAATCGTGGCCCACAGAGGAGGCCTCAGTGCTCAGAGGGTGGCTGTGACATGGATGCAGTGTCCAGGCTGGGCTGGGCTGGGGGGCACACACAGGTACACAGGCCTGAGAGGCCTGGGAAAGGAGACCAGCATTCAGGCTCTCCCACCAACGGGAACTCTCAACACAGCTGTTTAGTATTTTAAGTGTTTCTGCCAAAGAATGTGAGAAGCAGAAAAGGTCAGAATTGTGAGCCATCCATTACTGCTCATGGCTCAAAGTCTTGACAAGAAATAGGAAAATGACAGAGTTAATGATGAAACAGGAGACAGAACAAAGGGGAAATGACAAACAAGCAAGGTTTGACAGTGTGTTTAGATATTATACTCACTGCCTCTCAACACAGAGGGGGCAGAGTGGGAGATGCTGGAATACAGGAAAGACCCTCAGGGTAAACACATCCCATACTTTAATCTCTGGGGACAGTCCCATTAAAACACAGGTGACTGTCGTTAGCAAAAGGTCAGTCATTGGTTCAAAGAGTCCATATTATGAATATGTTTTTATTCCCCAGAGCACTCTCTTTCCTGAGGAACAAAGCAAAGCACTTTGCTCTCTCATGTATTTAGAACTGTTTATTAGTAGATTTCCAAGCTATAAACCTGAAAATATAAATCCTATGTTTGGATTTTCCTAGCTGTTAAAAAAAAAAAAAAAAACCAAAGATGAGAGACTGGCATTTATTCGTGAAAATAAGTGAAGCTATGAGTGGAGATTAAAGCTCATGTACCCATGACAAATGTAAATTCAACCAAATATCCAAAGTGGTTAATAAGTACCAACGTATTATACAGACGGGAAGGAAAGAGGGAGGGAAAGCATAGGTTGTGGAATTCTCCAGACCTGGGATTGATCCCTGAACTCCCCACTAACTTTACAGCAACTTCCAACATGCCATTAACCCTCTCCAAGCCCCACATCCTTCTCCGTGACAATGGCGATCATGGCATCTAAGAAGAGAGAGGTTTAAACCCAGCCTGTAGCAGTGCCTCAGGAAAGAGGAGTTCCCCCCTTCGCCCTTCGGAATGGCTTTGGGTAGGCAGCCCTGGGTTCTTTCAATGAGGTCTTGAACATCAGTGTGTGCAGAGGCAGAGCAGGCATGAGCCAGAAGAACAGAAGCGAACTCATGAGTAAAAATGAGGCAAGAAGAAAGCAATCCTCAGAAATGGAAAATTGGTCTTGGTCACCACAAAAACGGAATGAATATTTAGTTCAAACGCCCATGGAGGCCTTGGCTGCCAACTGAGGAGGCCCTGGCAATGCACTGAATTGTGACAGCAAACATCCCTTCTCAGCACACACTTCTGCTTGGAAGCAGCTGGCCAACAAGCCACCTTCCTCTCAGTGTAGAAACGGAAGCACAGACATCTTAAAAAGAACCAACACATTCATGCTGTAAGCAAAGGCATGGACTCAAAACATTTATTTAGTCATCCAACTTTAGTTTAGGATAGGGGTTCTCAGTATTTAAAAATATGAGCTAATGGAATTCCTGTTGTGGCTCAATGGCTTAAGAACCCAACATAGTGTGTGTGAGGATGTGGGTTTGATCCCTGGCCTCACTCAGCAAGCTGCAGCATAGGTTGCAGATGTGGCTTGGGTCCAGAGTTGCTGAGGCTGTGGGGGAGGCCTCAGCTGCTGCTCTGATTCTACCCCTAGTCTCCTGGGAACTTCCATATGCTGCAGGTACAGCCGTGAAAAGATATATATCTATATATGAGCTAAGTCTCTTTTGCTGTGTCAAGAATGTCGCCCAACTCCCCATTATCTAAGCTACTTTTTCAGTAGCTCTCAATTAAGAAAATCCATAATCATGAAAAACAACTATGAATCTTCTTGATGTTGAACCCCATAGTATCCATATACATTGAAAAATAATCATGGCGTGTGTGTGTGTGTGTGTGTGTGTGTGTGTGTGTGTGTGTGTGAGTGAGAGAGAGAGAGAGAGAGAGATTCATCCCACCAACAGAGGACACTGAGTGCAGATACAGCTTTCTGGACCCATTGCAGAGGCAACAAACTCCCTCCTGAAGAGGCAGGGCCCACAGAAAAGGCCCCCCCACTGAGGCGCTGAGCCTTTGGCTTCTTTTAGATGAATCTCCATTGAAACAAGCTGAGGGTGAAGAATGATTTGGTCAGTTTTGAAGCCATTGAGAACATTCAAATACATTCAGGAATATACTTATTCCTGATATTGTTAAAACAAAGTGAGGGTTTTTTTGTTTTTGTTTTTTGTAAGACTAATGTTTAGAAGTATCCTCTCTTTTAAAGTAGAGATCAAAAACCTTCCGGTATCTGTATTCAGAAGCACTAGAAGAGAACAGCAACAACCTAAAAACCCCACTGTTTTCACAAGACATTATTGGCACAATGATATTGCCGTGTCCTCAGAGTCTTTTGAGAAAGAACGTTGATTAATTCTTATTACTATTTATTACTGTTTAATTATTTCTATTTAAAATGGAGCTGCATATTGTTGGATGAAATTTCAATCTGCCATCACAGGCAACAATTTATAAACGAGCCCAATGGAAAGTCCTTAAAATCTACATAGGAAAGGAAAAAACCCCTAGACATTTTTACAATTACTCACCATGACTGGCTAAGAGTCTCAGGGAAAAACCAAAACATCTGACTACGGACTTCCTTTTACTCCTCAAATCTCTTGAAAATGACCAAAAAAAAACAATCCCCAATGATACCTACGCATCGCAGGATCGAACCCTCCCCACCCCAAAAAAATTGAGACCAAAATGCCAGTTTCACGAGACCATTCCCAGCGACCAGGTCCTGGTTGCAATTCCCATGATGCATTCACTTTCTCTAACCACATCTTTAGTTAAATAAGGGGCCCCTGCCGCGAACCTGTCCTGTCAGAACAGACTGGAACATCTGCCTTGCATGTTCGGTTACGGTCTCTGTCAAATTCTGCAGCAGAGAAAGAAGGCCCAGCGAATTACTCATCAGGGACCTGTTTACATTTGTACTGTCAATTCTAATAGGTTTTTTACAGCGTTAAATTCGTCTGCCCTCATTAGAATCATGATTGTCTGTCAGCGAGTCTGACATGTTTGAATTCCCACGAGGGTGTCAGACTCTCCATCCCGTCTCCTGCCCAGGAGGGATCAAGGATGAGGCGCCTTGGAGCACTGTACGCATGGGTCCTTGAAATCACCGGATGAACACCTCTCCACCGGTAAGTAACCATGCTTCCTTCACAAGGCGACCCCAAGAACTCTTTGGGGTTCTTCCTACTGCAGGCACACACAACCCCGCCGGTCCTGAAGTAACCAGGCTGACCCTGCCTGGCACAAAGAGCACCTGCCGACTTCTCTGGGCTTCTTGAAACAATCAACGTTGTAATAACAACAGAGGATTGGAAGGCTCCTAGGCTCAGGAACCACTTCACCTGGGGGTGGGGGGTGAGGTAAGGCTTATTTCTAAGACCCCATTAGAAAGTATAGAGAAAACCTGGGCGTCGTGGAGAGCAGGCGGTTCTCTGCCAGATAAGAGGAGGGAAGCGCCCTGCCGAGCGCTTTTTATACCCTATCTCATTTGAGAATTACAACTCGGTAGAAATAACAATTACACCCACTGGATGCATAGAAGAAACTGAGGCTTAGAGAGACCTTTTACCACAGTCAAAGAGGAAGTAAGCGGCCAAGTGGGCCTGAGACCCCACCTGTCTGACTCTAATCTTACAGCTCCCCGTCCTGCAGCAGCCCTGGGCAGAGACCACCCCTCCAGATGTGGCACATGGCAGGAGCTGACAAGGGATGCTGGGGGACCAGGAAGGGCCCCTGCTAAGAGGATGGATGGAACTACAAGCCAGATGCCAAAATAAAGAGATCTTGAGCACAATATACTCCCCATCTGCACTATCCCTGACACAGGGTCATAGTTTGACCTTTTTTCAGTAATTAAGTGAAAAGAAAAAGAAGACTTTATAGAGTTCCTGCTGTGGCACATTGGGTTAAGAAGCCAAGTGCAGCAGCTCAGGTCACTGCAGAGACAAGGGTTAGATCCTTGACTGGGGAACTTCCACACATCATGGTGTAGGTGTGGCCATAAATAATAAAAATAAAAAAATTAAGAGGACTTTACTAGACCAAAAACTGTGGTGGGAAAAAAATAAGCCATCCTTTAGTTCCTTTATCCTTTATTTCCAATCATATATACAGCACTCATTCCAGGAATACAATGGAATATTTGTCATAAAAAAAAGAATGAAAAAATGCCATTTGCAGCAACATGGACAGACCTGAGTGAAGTAAGTTGGACAGAGAAAGATAAATATCATGTATCACTTATACGTGAAATCTTTTAAAAAAATGATACAAATGAACTTGTTTGAAACAGAAATAGACTCACAGATCTAGAAGACAAACTTATAGCTACCAAAGGGGAAAGTGAGGGCAGGAAGAGAGATAAATTAGGAGTTTGGGATTAACAGATACATTTTACTGTATATAAAATAGATAAACAAGGACCTACTGTATAGCACAGGGAACTATACTCAATCTCTTAATAACCTATAATGGAAAATAATATGAAAAAGAAGGTATATATATATATATCACTTTGCTGTACACCTAAAACTAACACAGCATTGTGTATTAACTATACTTCGATTACGAAAAAAGCAAATGTACCCGAGAAAGAACAGAGTACAAGGCTCTCAGAATGAGATTTGTTTGATTGCTTGATTGTTTATTTGCAGCGAGGCCCCAGGAAGGGAAGCAGTTTTGCCTGGTGACTGCCAGCTACTGTCTGGTTGTCTGTTGACATGACTTGATGTTCAGCCCCATCCCTTTAAGGATGCAGAGCAGGAAAGCAATGCGGACACTGACTCTTTTCCTTCCTCTACTTCCTTGTTCTCTCCTCTGAAGTCTCCTCTCTTATTCTCTCTCTCACTCTTCATTCTCTGCATCCCAACTTTCTTGGACAACCTCTCTGTACTTGGCCTCCAGACGCTTCCTTCTGTTTTGATGTTCTTTCCTTTCAGACTTCAGGCTGCCTTCTGTTCTAACATCCCTCCTTTCCCTGCCACTCACAGGCTCACGGTTTGGTACCCAAGCTGTGTTCTGTTCACTGGCAGCTCGCCTCAGATCCCATCCTGCCTCCGGATTTAGCGCTAAGTCAGGCAGTAAATGGGCTCTTTACAAATCTAGCTTAATTTAAAGAACTCTCTGTGCGCTGCATTTCTGGGGACATTTTTCAAGGGTGTTAGCAGCTAGGCTGTATGCACTTGCTTGTACAACAGCAGATTGGCTGCTGTTTCTGTCACTCTGAGAGACACACATTGAGGCTCAATTTAACTAGCAAGTGTAAACCACAGGAACCAAGAGAAAGGTTTCACAGGCTTTTTATCTTTTCTCTATTTGTGTAATTGTAGCAGGCAGGCCAGAGGTGCACAAGTCCTCATGCCAGCCTGGTGGAGGTGGCAGGAGAATAATGAGCTGACCAGCTCAGGGTCAGGCTGGATGGTCAGGACAGGGAGAGGGAATGTCATTGACTGTGGCTCTCTACCTCACCCTGGATGACAAGAGAGAATCGCAGGCCCTCAGCCACCCTCTTCCATTCCTAACGTTCTATGTCCTCTCCCTTTTTTTTTTTTTAGGGCCACACCAAAAGTTCCAGGGCTGTGCCAAAGCTACAGCAAGGCTGGATCCAAGCTGAATCTGCAATCTATGCCGCAGCCTGTGGCAACACCATATCCTTAGACACTGAGGGAGGCCAGGGATGGAACCTGCATTCTCACGGATACTAGTCGGATTCTTAACCCACTGAGCCACAACAGGAACTCCTTCTCTCCCTTCCTTATGGGGTCTAGTTGAGACCACAGACACTTGGACCCTAATGATACCGGAAAGATGATACCAGAATCCAGGTTCTTGTTCACGGCAGTTGAAGAATGAACTCCATGAACACAGAGGCAGCAAGTAAGCAAAGTCTTTATTAAAGGAAAGCAAATAGCTCCCAGGGCTGCTGGGAGGGGGGAGAAGAGCCCCTCCTTCTTTATTGTCCTATAGGGATTTTTATCTCTTAAAGGTGGGGAGGGGCCCCAACGTGGGTCCAGAAAGATGTGGTTTTCTCCCATTGGCCTTGCTCAGTTACCCATATCAGTCCTTGTCCAATAGGGTTTTAGGGTTGGAAATGCCCCGTGTAAATTTTATGGTTTCTTTGTCCTTTTCTTAGATTAAGTCACCATTCCTCTCATTCCTTTTTTATCAGTTGAGGAGTGGGCTAGAGATTCGCATTTCCTATCGTAAACAAAGTCTGTGGGGAATGCGCATTTCCTATAATAAAACAAGGCCTGTGGAGGTGTTACTCCCTGGAGCCCTTAAGCCGCAAATGTTAATCAATATCCATGGAGCCCAGGTTCCTACACTGCCTACCTGAGTTAATATTCTGTCTCACTAAGGCCATTTTTTAAAGGGCTCATCTTGACAGACCAACTGTTGACTGGCCTTAGAGATACATTAGGCGTTCCCATTGTGGCGTAGCGGAAACAAAACCGACTGGGAACCATGAGGTTGCCGGTTCAATCCCTGGCCTTGTTCAGTGGGTTAAGAATCCAGCGTTGCTGTGGCTGTGGTGTAGGCTGACAGCTGTATCTACGATTAGACCCCTAGCCTGGGAACCTCCATATGCCACAGGTACGGCCCTCAAAAGACAAAAGACAAAAAAAAAAAAAAAAAAGAGAGATGCATTAAATCCTTGAACATCTTTGAAAATCTACACTCAACAGAGTGCTTCACTGCCAGGCAGGATGACTAAGTCGGAGGCCCCATCATAACAGGAGTCCATGGAGATGTGAGGCTCCAGGGTCTGAACAAGACACGCCCGCCTTTCTCATTTTGTTTGGAGAGAACGCTGTTTCCATGGTGATTAAGATTTTTCACCCCATCAGGAACAAGGAACTAGGGCAGAATGTGTAAAACACCATTTATCTGTGCCTCCTTGGACACCAACAAGGAGAGATGATGCCAAGACGGGTATGGTGAGAAACAGGAGGGCACGGTGAGATGTGATGAAAAAAAAACATACATGAAATAATAGAGGGCCCGTGGTGCAAACTGCCCCTTCTGTATCACAGTGCAGCAGTCCAGTTCCATCACAAAAGCAAAAATCATTCATGGAAAGGAAACCTTTCTCCTGGGCATTGTGGGTGCAGCTCGGTCTTTCACAGCCCAGTACAGTAGCCACTGGCCATAGGTAACTGTTGAACTTGAAATTAATTTAACTTAAAAAATGTTAGTGCTCTAATGGCCACATTTCAAATGCTAATAACCACATTGGGCCAATGCAGATGTAAGACTACAAGATGTGACCTCATTGCTCCAGTGTGTTCTAATCCAGCATGCTCGGACCTGTAGTTCAGTGGGTAGCCATGCTTGAGCGAAAAGCAAGCCTTAAAAAGGTATGTGCGTGAGGGGAAAAGCATCCACTACACACAGAGGGGAGCAGCCTGCCAGGCTCCAGCATAAGCACAACACAGCCCGGGAGGAGGCAGATCTGGAAACTTCTCCTTCCAAAATCCATCGCTCCTTTCCCTCTGCCTGAGGGTCCAACTGGGAGCAGGGAGCTGAGGAGCAATTCCTCACATGAATGAAGTGGGGAGGGAGGGCTGTCCCAGCACTCAAGGCCTCAGAAGCCAGGAGCGCCAACGTGATTAAATAATTGAACTGTCTCACCTTGCCCAGTCAAGCTGGATTCCAAAGAGCGTAATTAATCTTCATAGTGCCTGTTATTCCCTGCCCTGTGAATTCTTCTGCTCCTGCTCAAAGTTGTTTCCCAACTGCCTGCTTCCTGCACCAGAAAAAAGGGGAGGAGGAAGCGAAAGAGAAAGACTGCCTCACGGAAGGGCATCAGTGGAAAGTTACCTTCCAACCTCGTCTTGATGAATCACCCCCGCCCTGCCAACCAATGGTAGAGTCCACAGTGTAAGTGCTGTAATTTTATAAGCAAATTTCAGAGAAACAAAGATGGCTGGGGGTTTATGGTTATTCTGGGAGGATGACTTTTAGAACTTTTCCTTCAAGAAATCTTGCACCGTTGTAATTCACAAGCCCAGAAAGTATGCAAAGACTGGAACAAGGAAGGAAGCCAAGGCCGGTGCCCAGCCTGGCCTCAGTCTCCAAGAGAATCATTGCTCGAAAGCAAAGCCAGAAAGTGGGAAGGGCCATCATGGCACAGGCGTTTAAATTCATTCATTCCTTCAGCAAATTTACTGAGTGTCTTCCACACCAGGCACGTTCTAAGAACTTAGGATATACCATCAACAAATAGACACAATTCCTGGACTGGTGGAACTGATATTCCTAAAGCCGAAGATTGGATCTGTTTTTAATTCACTCGCATTTGATCCAGTAATAGTAAGAGTCATTATAAGAAATGCAAAATTTGAGCATCTATTTATTTCACATCATTCCCTATAAAGTGATGGCTTGACTCCTGTAAAAGTATGTTTGTGTGGTTGCATAAAGGTGACTGCGATCCCCAGGAGCTTCTCAGACCCTTGCAAATTGTGAGCCTGATTTCACATCAAGAAGGAGAAGGGAAGGAGCTTTCCAGTCAGCTCATCTACCAGCACCTCAAAATGACCAGCGATGCCAAGGCACAGCCAGCTGCCAGGTCTGCCTCTTCCTGGAGGGAAGTAGGTAGGGGAGTAGCTGCTTGGCAACAAGACAAGGACAGTGATATAAGATGGGAGAGCCAAAGGAAAAGTGAGAAAAGGGAAAAATAATCTCACTGCATTATCCACAACCTCTAAGTGTGTATTAATGGACCGATAAAGTATGCCCTGGAGAGTCTTAATACTACAATATTAAACTCTGTACACCCGGAAAAGCAAAGATGGCACATTATAACAAAGAGAGTTTGGGTTCTGTGTTGTTGGTTTTCTGGTTCTTGCTAATGTTCTGGTTTTTAGCTTTGCTAGCTTGGATATATTTTCCTTTAAAGGGCTGCTTGCCACAGAGACTATTTTCCAACCAAAGTGCAATGCTGCCCCCTCGTGATAGAACGGTGTAAGAGCACCTATAGAAATCAAGCATCTCTGCAACTCTACATCTCTACAGTTCTGCCTAGATTTCATTTTGCTATCATTTCATCCTCCAAAAATGCAAATATTTCATCCTTAAAGAGCCTCTGCACAGAGATATTTTCTGTCTCAGCCTAGTTCACACAAGTAATCAACACAGCGTTTTATTCTCAAATATGAACTGTGTGCTGATTACAAAACAAGCAGTGGTGGGGAGTGGATTTCTCCCCCTTTTTGCCTATAAATTAAGCGATCTCCCCAGAGAAAGCTCAGAAATCAGGCCTATTTCATATAACCTTTAGAATCCTGATTGGAATTCTCACTGGAAAGACATTACTGAGAACTCAAGCTCAAGGAAATCAATGCCTGGGTCTGACAGACATTCAGCTTCCAGACAAATGTATTTGATTTCAGATCATCCTTCAATCTTTGTAGCGGGAATAAACCTGAGACTGAAAAGTGAAAATAACATTGCAGGTGATACACTGCGCTACCAGGAGCTGCCTTCCTGCATTGTATTAAAACACAATTGTTATCTGAGAGGAAATTATATTATATGAAAACACGCGAGGAGGGGTTGAGTGGAGAATTCCCCCCTTCCATGATCAGCCAAGGTCAAGTGTTACATGATCCCTATTTTCCTTGAACCATGGCTCCAACCACCTGCATCAGAATAATCTTGGAGTTTGTTAAAAATGCCCAGTCAAGATCTATTAAATCTGGAAATCTTGGTGTAGCATCTAGAAGTCTGCGCTTTACCAAGCTTTTTGGTAAAATGTGTGGACTAAACTTGGAGAACCATTGAGTAAACTTTAATACAAATTTTTAATTTCCATTGAGAAGATTTTCCTATTCAACTCACAAATACTATAAAGCTATAGAATAACAAAAAAATCTATTTATCAATTAACACATTTCCTTGATTTTTTACAAAATTGAAGGATATCACTGGACCGTGGAAGGAACTCTCCAACCAGTAAACAGTCATAATGGTCACCTGAAATCATAAATATCATTTGGTCATTGCTGGTGATCATTTCTAACTGTACTTCTTACCCCAAAGCCATTCTTTCAAAAAGCCCCATCAGTAAGTAGCATGAAATGATTCATTAAGCAGAAACATTTACTCAATCAGAAGATGACAGCCTTGAGGGTACCACACAGCTCTCTGCTCTCATAGAGAAAGACCTGATAACCAAACAAAAGAAGAAGAAAAAGGAAACAGAAAAAAAGAAAAAAAAAAAAAAGCCAAGCAACTAGCACTCCCCTAAACTTCATGGCTGCCCCTGGTGCTCCCTCCCACTTCCCACTCTGCTCCCTGAGCCCCACTTCTCAGCCTCTCTCTGTCATCACTTTGTGGCCACTTATCATTGTCATCAGGCCCAGGTCTAGGCCTAGATGAGGAGCGAGTCCTGCAAGCCAGGTGCCAGCCCAGTCAGACCATCTCCATGCAGGCTGCAGCACTCCAGTGGGTACCAGTTCCAACACGTTGTATTTCATTGTTCCCCTTGATTCCCTGATGAGCCACAGGAGGGGACAGCAAGAGATTGATAAGGGCTGCATCTTTGCTCAAGGAACCAGCATGAGGGGGTCTACCCCCTCACCCAGCCGTCAGCCACCAGCACAAAGAGCCAGATCCTCCACGTTTCATAGCCATTTTCTGGGGAGAGTCCCACCAGGCTGGGCTCACCAGAGAGGCCAACCATGAAAAGGAGTCTCCTTCTCACTCACACCACTGGGAGAGCAGACTGATGGAAAAATCTTGAAAGGGCCCAACGGTCAAGCCGATGGCCAAGAGAGACAGCCAAGGGGGAAGGTCTGAAAGCATGAATGACTTTAAGAAAAGAGCCTTTTGGAGGATGTGAAGAAAAGGAAACCCTTGTACACTGTTGGTGGGAATGTACATCTTGCAGCCACTATGGAAATCAGTATGAAGGTTTCTCAAAAGACTAAAAGTAGAATTGCATTTGACCCAGAAATTCTACTCCTGGGCATATATCCTTGAAAAAACAAAAACACTACTCTGACAAGATACATGCACCCCAATGGTCCTAGCAGCATGATTTACAATTGTGAAGGTACTGAAGCAACTTAAGCATCTATCCATCAACAAATGAATGGATAAAGAAGATGTGGTATGTGTATATATATACGACATGAAGGAACTTGGAAGGCGTTGTGCTTAGTGAAATAAGTCAGACAAGGAAAGACAAATACTAATGATATAACTTACATGTGGACTCCACAAAATACAGCAAACTAGTGAATAAAACAAAACAGAAGCAGCCTCACAAATAAAGAGAACAAATAAGTGGTTGCCAACGGGGAGAGGGAGCAGGAGGGGTAAGAGTGGGATGCAGGGAGAGAAACAGGTTATTATGGGGTTATATGAAATCACATGTATGAAACTTTTGAAAATTGCAAAGCACTATAGAATTTAAAGAATTTTTCATGCAATAAAAAAGAAAAAAAGAAAAGAGCTTTTTGGTTTATTCTGAGGAGGGATCCTGGAGCCATGTCAGGTCTGTTTGTTCTGGGGAGAGAGATCGAATATTATGGAGCATCCTTTAACTTAATATAGAATTTCAATACATCTGCTGAAGTGGTTTCTAAGTCACTACCGCCCACTGACAGCAAAGAGAGGCCCAGGACAAGAATTTACCTCAGAGGTTGGCTATTAGTGTTTATGTCTGGCTGCAAAGAGAAGCAAATTGCAAATTTAATGATAAAACAGTTTAGAAGAGAGAGAATTTAAAAAAAAAAAAAAGAATTACGATAAATATATATGAATCCAAGTATTCTCCCAGAGGTAGGATTTGAATTTTCCTAAATCAGCTAATGTCTTTGTCAATTCTCCATTTGTATCTGGCCCCTGTCACATCCTACAATCCATACTGCTTTATATCTCCCCTTAATTGCTCCATGTGGGTAACTTGCATTTAAAACTAGTTCTCTTTGCCACTTGACCTTTAAAAGAAGATTAGAAAGTAAATTTTTCATCCTTCAAAACTACTATACTTCCATACACATGAAATAAATCACAAAGAACACAGTCGAACAGAAATGCCATTAATGTTTTTGCCATTTTCAAGCCTATATGAGGCTGAAAACAACTGTTTCAAGCAAAGAGGCGGGGATAAAGGAACCTAAAAATGTGTTGATATTGCCTACTTATAAAAACAGATTTTCTGTCTGCTTTGGCCTTTTGTTCCATCAGTAGGCAGAGTAATACCCACCCCCAAATATCCACATCCTGATCCCTGGAATCTCCAACTATGTCATCTTAACGTGGTAAAAAGGACTTTGCAGATGTGATTAAGTCAAGGACCTTGAGTTAGGAAGATTATCCTGGATTCTCTGTGGATTCCTCGTAAACACAAGGGTCCCTCGAAGCAGGAGGCAGGGAGTTGTTCAGAGAAGGAGCTGCCATGGTGGAAGCAGCGGGAGGAGGATGTGCTTGCTGGCTCTGAAGATGGAAGAGGTCCCCATCCAAGGTGGCCTCCAGGAACACTGCCCTGCTGACGCTCAACTTCTGCCCCGTGAGACCCATTTTGGACTTCAGACCTCCAGAGCTATAGAATTATAAATTCAGGATTTTTTTCAAGCTGATAATTTGGGGTTATTTGTTTCAGCAGCAAGAAGAATAGAGTCTCTATGTCCTTTTTGGAAGGAATTATTACTGCCACTCTCTAAGTTTCAAAAATTGACAAGACAGCAGTGGCCAAAATTCAAAGTTGGTTATATTCCTGGGCATGACTAGAATCTAATACAAACTTTGTAGTTACAGGGGCCAACCACCACCAAAAACATGAATTACCATTGAATGTTTCGTTTTGTTTTGGGCATGCAGAAGTTCCTGGGCCAGGGATCAAACCCACACCCTAGCAGCAATCCAAGCCACTGCAGTGACAACACTGGGTCCCCCTACTGCACCACCAGGGAACTCCAACATTGAATGTTTTATTTTTAAAAGTAAAAATTATTAAGGATTCATCCCAGAGGACATAATCCCAAAATCTGCTCTTGTAAACTGACTTGGCGGCCTTGTGGTGATTTTATCTTCCTCTAATCTTCCTAACTAACAAAGAACAAGCAACTGACCCAGAAACAGATTTTTGTTTAAGTATTTCTTTGCCTTATTGAAGTATAGTTGATTTATAACATTGTGTTAGTTTCAGGTGTACAGCAAAGTGGTTCAGTTATACATATACATATATGTAATCTTTTCCCAATTATTTTCTATTGTAGGTTATTACAGTATTTGAATATCACTCCCTGTGTAGGTCCTTGTTGGCTATCTATTTTATATACAGTACCTTGCATCTGCTAATCACATACTCCAGATTTGCCCCTCGCCCTCCCTGCCTTTCCCCTTTGGTAATCATACCTTTGTTTTCTATCTGTGAGTCTGCAGAAAACAAATTTTTTAAATGAGTGAGACGGCCCCACTAAAATGGACTTCCCTATCTGCATATCTGCAAGATGAACCTGAACTCCTTCTGGGGTTAAAAGCAGAAGAGAACCCGGGCCATAGAAAACCATGGAAGGGATGGGTGGGAGGGAAGGTGTCCCAGAGCACAGATACCTCCCCTCCCCCCCTTGCCCCCACCACCCCACTGGTGGGGATATGATGGCCACGCCCTCACCAAGAGGGGAGACCAGGGGGACCAGGGGTCTAGCTTGACCTGGGAAACCCTGCTGGACTCCTAAGTGTGACTCTTTCTAGGCCAGCTGGGGGACAATAAACCAGGATGTAATGCCCCCCACGTGACGGGCTACCAGATACCTTTCCCTTTTGTAACCAAGATCCTGGACACTCCACAGACACACAAGGACTGATGTTTCAAAGTGGGAAATGCTCTAAGCGTTTTTTAAAGAAGGGTTGGATCTTTCCCGAGCCCCTTAACATATTAAACTCCTAGATTTAGCTTTCAATAAAGTTTTGCTTCCCAACGAGTTTGGGGTTTTGTTCCTCTATCCAATTTTGTTTTCTCTGTTTTTAGATGAACGGTGTCTTTAGAGCCGGCTGGGAGTAAGAAGAGTGTTTGGAAGGAAGAGAAGGTGGAAAAGAAGAGGCAGTAAAGGGCTCACCGGAGTCATCGGACACACACATCTTCCCTCTCGAGGCTCAGCTGGGGAAAGAAGGTCAGCAGGTCTGGTGCAGCAGACACTCTCCAGCTCCAGCCAGAGAGAGAGAACCCTCCCTTTTACAGAAGAGGAGGCCATGTCCATCTCATTAGGAATAATAGGGAGCAATTGCTTACAATCACCTCTAATGGGTTGCCCATTTTCTGACAATGGGCTCAGCAATTAGTTTGTCAATTTTTAACCAAATGCAAAAATAATAATCATCCCCTGAGTGAGCCTTTGATCCGTGCCTCCACCTTTCACCAGAGGCTCCGAGGTTCCATGCACTCTGAACGGGGCTTTTGGCATTTGCCACACCCATTTTTGACCAAGGAACTCACCCACCTTGGACAAGGTCTCTCAGGAAATCCAGTGGAAAACAGAAATACTCACAGACATAGAACACAAACTTGTGGTTACGAAAGAGGATCATGGGGGTGGGGGAATAAATTAGGAGTTTGGGATTAACAGATACACGCTACTGCGTGTAGCATAGATACACAACAAGGACCTACTGCATAGCAGAGGCAAACCTATTCAATATCTTGTCATAACCTATAACGGAAAAGAATCTGAAAAAGAATATGTGTGTGTGTGTGTGTGTGTGTCTGTGTGTGTAACTAAATCACTTTGGGTACACCTGAAACTAACACAACACTGTAAATTAACTATACTTCAATTTAAGAAATGGTTTAAGGAGTTCCCTGGTGGCCTAGAAGTTAAGGATTTGGTGTTATCACGCTGTGGCTTGGGAACTTCTATATGCCACAAGTGTGGCCAAAAAAAAAAAAGTTTTAAAAAACAAAAAAAGAAAAAGAAAATCTGGTGGAAAATCCTGGACATTCACCCCTTCCTACTCAGGTTCCCCTGAACCTTCCAAAAAACACATTTTCCCTCCTTTTTGAACAATACATCATCCTTGTTTATGGCCTGGGCTAAACCAGAGATGGGTCTTTTAAAATATCTGATCCCTGGCCTCTTTATATTTAGTTAATTTCACAATTAAGAAGCTGTAGCTGCCAAGGAAATCTCTCCATCTGGTTTTAAGCCTCTGACTGCCAGAAGAAGAGAGCACCACCCTGTGTGACCCTGGGGGGAGCTGACAAGCCCAGGCAGGACCTCCAGGGCTCAGGCTGCCTGAGCCTGGAAGGATGATGAGGAAGCAGTGGGAGGAGAAAGAGGGGGCAGCTAAATACCCAGCAAGCAAGCAGCCGGGTGGTGCACGTCCTGAACTGGCCGCAAGGACCCTCCTGAAAGGCCTTGCTGATTCCAGCCGTGAAATTTCCAGCAAATGCCTTCAGTGCCTTTGTGTTACCATTTCTCTCTCAAGAGACAAGAATGACAAACCCTAAGACGGCCTCTCCTCCAAGCACCTGAGGGGAAACACTCCATGAATCCAAAGCTCAGGAACCATATTGTTAATATTTCCACTGCACGGGCTGCGTTCTTTCCAAGGTTGAGGTGTTTGACCAGCACCATCTCCACCTCATCGCAATGGTGGATGGAGGGCCTGAGGGGCTAGAAGGGTGTTCCCGCCAAGGGCACGAGGAAAGCCAGCAAATTCCAGAGCAAATTCCTCTGCAACCTCCTGAAGCTTATATGTGAACATAACTTATTAGAAAGAAAAAGGATGTGATGGGATAGCAGGAAGAGCAGGATAGGAACAGGATAATCTGTCTTGCTACCAGATTTGCTTTTCTAACCCCAACCCTCCCTAATTCTCCTGTCCTCATGCAAATGTTCTTTGTGGAAAATCCACTACGAAGAGTTCGTTTTACCCTGTGCCAGGTGCTATGACGACATTCCCACATCCTCAGGAACCTTTCACTCTGTGGACACCACTGACGCCATTATTCTGTTTGCATCCTTTGTGGCTTATAACAGTTTCATTTTATTTTCATTTTTTAAAGTTGTATTGACGTATAGTTGATTTACAGTCTTGTGATCATTTCTGCTGTACAACGAGATGATTCGGTTATACATGTAAACACATCCATTCTCTTTCAGATTCTTTCCCCACATAGACTGTCACGGACTATGGGGTAGAGTTCTCTGTGCTACACAGCAGGTCCCCATTGGCCAGTCATTCCATAGACCTCAGTGTGCATATGCCACTCCAAATGCCCAGTCCACCACTTCATAATATAGTCCTAATGACACACTTGTTCACCCTGTTGTCCCTCCCACAACGGTGGAAGCAGATATGATTCTACCCATCTTACAGGACAGACGCCTTAGTCTCAGAGAGCTGGAGTGACTTTTCCAAAGCCACAGACCTAAATGGCTGTGGACGCCAGGACACAGCCCCTAGGCCTCTGGGACTCTAACCCCGGACCATCTTCATCAACACAGAGTATTCTTCCTCGTTCCGTCAGCCAACCCCACTCCTACTTTATTGAAAGAAACTCAAGGTCCACCTCCTTGAGTTTTGCCCGTTAATTTCTCCACAGTTGCTGACCTTGTCAGCAGATGCTCATCTTTACTTACGTAATGGCTTACATGTGGGCAATCTATCTATCTGTGTTATGCAATGATTAGAAAAGAAAGGAATCTGGAAGGAGGGAGGTCAGGAAGAGAGAGTGGAGGCAAATGGATTTCAGAACAGGAGGAGGCATTTGTGCAGCACAGCCTTGAGAGACAGAAAGGATGCTGAGGGGAGAGGGCAGCTGAGGTCCGGAGAATACATCCTACCCACTGGGAGGAAGGAGCTGGGACAGACAGGCTCACATTCATCCACAAGGGTGTAGAGGGGCTCATTCTGCCTGGTTCTGCTCTAGTGTAGCCCAGATGTACCCTGATACAGCCCCACAAACTGGGCAGGCAGAGGGGGAGATGCCTGGCTTAAGGAGAGACTTTTCCCTAAACGACACCAACCATGGCACCACCAGATTAAGGCTGCCCAGGCTCTTTCTGCTGGAAGTATCCCAATCCCTCAGTGACTAGGTCTGCAAACAGCCTCAGCTGAGGACAGAGAGGGGCAGAGGGCAGGCAAAGTCAGAAGGGCTAAAGCCCTGTCTGCTCTTAACACACACTCACCTGAAATTTTTAGAGCAGGGTTGTGCTCCCTACCTGCTCTGCTCTGTGTTTTCATATCAACCCCTGCTGACCTCCTGACCATCCGCACTTTAGCTGAGGGCTTCTACTATGTTCAGACACAGAGAAAATCCATTCTTCACTCTCTCTGGCTCCTGCATCTCAAGACAGCATGATTACTTCTTCAGATCTCTTTCCTCTACCCCATCTGAAGTGCTTATCTCTCTCAGGAGTGAGCAAAGTAGGACTTAAGATGCAAAGTGGAAGAAAACAGCTCTCTGGGTATTCCAGATGGCATTATAGTGGAGCAAGAGTTCAGGAGAGTCTGCACATGCAGTTGAGCCCGGTTACAGCATAAAGCAAATCCAGAATCATTTACAGGTGGAACACTCCCACTGCCACCTTAACAGACGTGGGCCCTTCCCTTGGCCCACGTTATACAGGACCAAAGAGGAACATATAAAGAATCACCTATTCACAACCCAGTGGCCACAGCACAAATTCTTTAAAAATTAAAAATAAAAATAAAAAAGAGCCACCTATTTACCAGTTCTTGATTCTATTACAGTTAGGAACAGAGACTGACACTCACAAGGGCCCTTTTCAGCAAGGGATTATATATCACACCAGAGAAATACATAAAAGACAAATTATCCCTGAGATCATCGCGCCTCCATTGACCTGCTCAAGGTTTAAAGGCGCTGCAATTAGACGCCGTGGTCACAGATCTGCTGGCAGCTTAGAGCGCCTGCATTTACTTTAATCCTGCAGAAACGAACCGAGATGAATTCCGTGGGCATGTACTTAGTCGAAGTCTGAATTCAGTGGGTCTGATTCAGATTTCTGGGAGTTTGGTAATTTGCTTTTGTTAACAAGATCTTTCTCAGCTTCTGCAGTGTTTACAATATAAGATCTAATTTGGGCTTAAAATGCTCATGAAAATTAACGGCATTACTTTTAAAAATGCAATTGGGGAGAGTTGGAGAGGGAAAACGATGTCGCGTGCCACAAACTTACCACGTCTGCACATTTGCCAGAGTCCTCCCAGCTGCTGGTAACTGACAATCACAGACACCACTGCTCCAGCCCTTCAGTAAGACCTGACTCTCCAACCTGGGGATGTATTAAGAAATCTATTTTACTGCTTTTCATCATAAGAGACATTGAAAATCTATTTGGGATGGAAGTATGGAGTTTTTATTTATTACAGCATTTAAAAGGCATACAAGACCCCTCAAGCAAAGCTTCTGGAGCACAGGAGAAATGGCTGCAATATGAATGATTATCCCGGTGCCTTTTTTTCTATACTAATAGTGGCTTTACTGAGTGCTTTCATGTGCCAGGCGCCATTCTGAGCACTTTCCACACCAGTCCCCAACAACCAATCAGGAGGTTGAAGCACAGAGCAGGAAAGCAGCCTTCCCAAGTCACACAGCTACCCAAGGGCAGATCAAGAATTCAAGCCCAGCTTAACTGGCGCCTCACCCATCACTCTGATATGCTGTTTGCTCTAAATTGCTCCTTACAAACCCCCACAGAAAACAAAGAGAGAGGGGGAAAGAGAAAATCCATTAGAATATGACAACCTGTACATAAACAATACTTAAAAATGCCTTTCATTCACGAGTTCAGTAAAAGCCAGCCAGGTGAATTTCAAGCCTATAATGTAAAGGATGGATCCATCCAAAAAGACTCAAGTTACATGGGTATAGACTTTCAAAGACAAATCCAACTTATTCAGAGCACATCGAGTTAGTGTGTTATCTGCAGGGAACAGTCAGCTGCCGCCTCCAAAGAGCCTAATTTCTTCACTGTTCCAAGAGCAGACCCAGGTCTGCCTCCGAGGTAGGGGAGGAATAACACTCCTGTATGAAACCGGAGTCCCCAGAGCATTCCTTTCCAGCACAGGTTCACCTGCCCCGTGAACCACAGTGGAACCCTACTCACCTCTGTCTCGCCTTAGACTGACCCACGGGGCAGTTAGCCCGGACTCAGAAGGAGGTTGGTGACCATGGGATCAGCCTATTCATCCTTAGATGTAGGTTTAACGACCTCTCCTGGTGACAGTTTGTCAACGAATCTAGTTCCACAACAGACATGTCCTTGGGAATCAATCGGATCGGAATTCCCGTGGCTGAGGCTCCCGCTTCCTTGGACGGGACTTTGAGAAGGAGAGAGTTCTGTCACCCCATTGTGCTCTCTCCCCGTGACTCAACAGCCCTCCTCCTCAGGGAGAAGTTGTGTCAGGCTGCAAGCAAATCCAGGCTTCCCTGGGAATCGGTCTGTCCTTGTGAAGTGATGTTCATATGGCCGTACCCTGTTCTCCCTGGGGTGAATGTCAAGGTTGCTGGGGTAGCCAGCTCTGAGGTGGAACGTTTGTTAAGGGGCACCCTTGGGCTCAGCACCTATACAGGGCGGGGAAGGAAGCACAGAGGCCCTGGCCAACTGTGCTGTCCCAAGGGAGACCTGAGCCAACCCCTCAGGGGACCGTGGAGCTGGGACAACCCCTCAGAGCTGTCTCAGGTTGGGGTGAGGAGATCAGACCTTTTATTCTCCTGGAGCCTTCAGCCAGGGCTGGGAGCTCCCTGCCAGTGAGCCAGGTGGCTCTCTTCAGCCCAGGCAAACCCCAGAGGAAGCCGAAGGCTGAGCTCTCCGTCAGCAGCGCTCTGAGCTGCTAGGGAAACAAGTCTTCCATTCCTGGGAGAGGTGTGGACCACACCACCAAGGGGAGCCAAGAGGGAGCTGAAAATCCTAGAGAACGCCTTTCTCATTCCCTGCCAAACTGAAAACCAGAGAACTGAAGAGGTGGTGGGGGTAGGAAGGGCTAAGTTTCACGTCGCCCAGCCTAAAAAAAAAGGCTCAGAGGGACAGGAATGCCTCCCTCTGGTCAGGGCTGCCCAGAGACTGCTAGCAAATTCCAGGTCTAGCCCACCCCTCCTGCTTCCCCAGTCTGCCCTCCAGCCATGCTGACCTTCCATCCAGCCCTCCAAGGGCCAGGCTGTCCCTCACCTCAGGACCTTCCTGGGTGCCATGCTGTTCCCTCCACCTGGGACTCTGCCGGCCTCCTCAGCCCCCACCTGAATCCTATCTCCCCCTCCCCCTGAGAGAGGTGAAGCCCTCCTGTGGGCTGGTCTCACACACAGCTTCTTTCGCTCCTCCATCCTAGGTAGTTTTTCTGTTTAATTCTAGACCATCCCACTTTCTGCTAACCTGCAAGCTCTGGAAAGGAAGGGGCCATGTCAGCTTCACTCTCCACAGTTGTCCCAGGGCTCAGCACAGAGCCCGGGAACTAGTTGGCACTGATGAACTCGGGGTGAAAGAATGAAGACATAAGTGAAGGCATTCGAGTGATTCAGGGCAGCACCAGGTGAGAAGGGCCCCAGAATAGACCTCCAGCTCTGTGGTGGCTCAAAAAATGATCCCACCCCAGAGACAACTCTCTCAAACCTGAGTTAGGTGCCCCAGCAAAATGTTTCAGCAGCACCATATTCCTGCCATCGCCCTTGATGTGTTGTTGCCTTGGAATTGCCTGCTCACTGATCTTTTTTGTCCCCACTATGCTGAAACACCCACGAGAGCAGAAGCCATTTCTATATTATTCATCATTTTATCCCCAGCTCCTAGCATAGGGCCCAGCATATAATGAGTCCTCAAGAAGTACTGCTTGAATCAATTTTTAAAAAAAGAGAGAGAGATGCATTTATTTAGGAGAATTTGGTGAAATATTTTCAGGTTTATACTAGCATTAAAGTGAAATGCGAGAGTGCTTAACTGGCTTCCAATAAAGCTATAAACAAGAGGGCAGGGATCTGGGGGGTCTTTTCTGATCAATGCAGAAGCCCTATGAACTCCACCACTGCTACAGAAGAGTCCCCCCTTCCACGAGAACCATAATGAAGCCCCTGACACATTTGGTATATTTCAGTGATAATTATAATCACAGCCATGCTATACCAAGGACTCACTGAGAGGTCAGCAAGATGCTGAGTGTTTTATGCAGACAGCATTATCTCATTAAATGCACATGAAAACACAGTGATGCTGGAATTACTATCCCCATTTTTCAGATGATGGAATCAAGGCTTAAAGAGATTGCCACCTGCCCCAGGTGATCAAACTAGTTGGAGGGCAAGTAAGAATTGAAAACCAGGCATGCCTGACTACAAAGCCAGTGCCCATCTTCAGCACCATATAAGGTCCTGCTTCTACATGATACAAGCAAGTGAATGCAGTGGGTGTTTAAATACGAGCACGAAATAATACCAGAATTATTTTAACCAAGGTTTTCATGATCTTAACACCATCCCAATTGCCACCATTTCACACCCACAAGAAAGGCAGAGCAGAGCTAATTACAACATCTAGAGGACTGAATAAAGCATCCACTTGGAAATCTTGACTGTGGTCTGTCACCCATTCCAATGACTTCTCTCTCCATATATACTGAGCCAAGTCCCACAGGCAATGTGCAAAGCTTTGCAAAGCTTATGTGGCACCTAAAGATTTTTCTATATCCACCCAAGGCAACCTACTCACATTGAAAGTGTGTGTTTAAAATGCATTCCTGGCCAATCTGTAAGGCAGAAAAGAAAGTTTGGGCTGCCTCAATACTTGAACAAAGAGCGGAGGCTATAAGCCATACCTCAAGGGAAAGGTAGGCTGGTGTCAGAGAACTAAAAATTCATGTATTAAAGCATTTTTCTTATTTTTTTAATTTATATGTTTCCATGGTAACAGAGACATCAACCAACGAATGTGTCCTTTTCTCCTGCAAATAAATAATGTTTTCCTCAAGGAAGAAAATGATAATAACATATTTATCCACTATCTTGGGAGCTTCCAAGAAAACTCAGACGTTCTTTTCCATATCTCTCCTTCTTTAAAGAATTGTCCAAGAATTAAAATTTTGCATCAAGGAAAAACACAAGTGTAGAAGAGCTTTTGGTATAAAGAAAACGTGAATTACAAATCCTAGAGAAGGATTTCAGGTGGCATTTTTTTTTTCCTGAATCAAAGAAAATCCTAAGATTATTTTTCTTCCCCCTAAATTTCTCAATGTCTTGTTTTGAGACATCCTTAGACGTATCTACTGCTTGGGTCCATTTTGGAAACCTAATGAGCCCCATGGGCCCCTGACCAGACATTATCAATATTACCCTTAACTCAGACTGGAACCCTCCCTCCCTGCAGGCACCAAGCGCCTCCTCCAGTCTCCCTTCTTGAGATTCCCTCTGGAAACAAGGCTCCTCATCCCTCCGGAGCTTCTGGAAGCCACAGAATAGCCACAAAGTTACCCTGTACTTCCTGGCCTATAGGCATTCACAGAGAGGAAAAGGTGGTCTCCTCTTAGGTCAAAGCTCAGCATCTTTGAAACTGTCTGTTTCAAATTTTTGAAATAGGGATCAACTTATTTAGGACTTAATTTCATGATCTGCCCAACTCTCTATCTTCCTTCCCTAAAACTAATTTTTAGCCCAATGACATTATCCACAAACAGGACATCATGTAAGAGCATGAGAAGCCAGTTTCTTTGAGCATCCTTTCCATACATTGTCTGGACTGACCCTAATGAGTGACAGCTCTGAAGGGAATTCACACTTCTTACAGAGAGGACCTTCATATGTTAATCCTAAATTTCCAAATGCAACCCTCCCCCAAGTTTCCCCTTCATTGACCATAAATTTGATTTTGAGATTTGAGTCTGCTTCCATTTTGTAAATAACTTCATTTGTATCATTTTTATTAGAGTCCACGTATAAGTGATATCACATAACAATAACTAAGAAGGACCTACTGTATAGCACAGAGAACTCTACCCAATATTCTGTAATAACCTATATGGGAAAAGAATCTGAAAAAAATGGGTTATATATAAAACTGATTCACTCTGCTGTACACCTGCAACTAACACAACATTGTAAATCAACCACTCTCCAATAAAAAAATTTTTAACAAAGAATACTATCAGATTTTTCCCACAAAGTAACATTTTATGTACACTCTTTTGTTTCTTCTGTTCCTTCTACTTTATTTTTGTTGGCCACACCCATGGCATGTAGAAGCTCCTGGGCCAGGGTTCAAACCCTCTCCACAGCAGCGACCCAAGCCACTGCAGGGACAATATCAGATCCTTAACCCACTGCACCACAAGGGAACTCCCCTTCTAATTTATTTTCTTCGAAAGTAAACAAAGAAAAAAAATAAAAACTAACCATACAAGGCAGAGCCAGACAACCAAGGTGGACAAGACATCATTCTTAAATCTTCTGTGGCAACAGTGACCTACAACTCTGAACACGCACTTCCTCTCCATGGGCTGTGGGGAGAAATTTAGGGGTGAAGTCCTTTGGCTGGTCAGCCTGGGCTGTTCTGAGATGGTGATGGGGTGAGGACAGCAGATCTTCTGTCCATCTGGAGGATGATCCTTTAGGAAGGTCTGTCTTGGAGGTTGAAACAGTCTAGGCACCAGCCGCTGCCACTAACTACCAGAGACTCTCTTTTCTGACCTCACTATTACCTCTGGGACCTAAGAATAAAGTGCTCAAGGTGAGACCCCTACTCAGTGCTGGAAAAGGAATCCAGTAAGTATGGGGAAGAATCAAGCAACCATAGTTTTTAAAAATTCACAGGTGCTTCTGCTGTGCAGCCGAGACTGGTGGGCCTCCAGGTGTGATCTCGAATGGAAGGCGCTCCCGAGAGGGGCCCTACTTTCCATCAAAACTTCCAGATGCTCTGAGTCAACATTAAAGACATTAGGAGGGAAATAAGAAAGAGGATGTATCCTCTTTGTATCAATTTCCTCTTCCTGGGATAACAAATCACAGCAAATTTAGTAGCTTGAAACAACACAGATGTATTATAGTTCAAGAGGTCAGAAGTCCAAAAGAGGACTACAGGGCCAACTCTAAGGGGTTGGCTGAGCTGTTTTCCTTCTAGAGGCTCAAAAGGAGAATCTGGGCATTCCCACTGAACACAGTGGGTAATGATCTGGCTTCTCTCTGCAGTGCCAGTGCGGGTTCAGTCCCCAGCCTGGCACATTGGGTTAAGGATCAGGCACTGCCACTGCTGCGGCATAGGTCATAGATGTGGCTTAGATTTGATCCCTGGCCTGGGAATTTCCATATGCCTTGGGCATGGCCAAAAACAAAGAAAAAAAAAAAAAAAAAAGGAGAATGTGTTTCTTGCTTTTTCCAGCTTCTAGGAACTGCCTGTGTGCCTTGGCCTGCAGTCCCCCCTGCCCCCAGACAACAACCACATCACTCCAGCCTCTGCTTTTCTGATTCTGACTCTCCTGCCTTCCTCTTTCATTTCAAAAGACCCTTGTGATTGCATTGGGCCCACTAGGATTATGCAGGGTAATCCTCCCCATCTGAAGATCCTTAATTCAATCACATCTGCAACGTCCCCTTTGCCGTGTAAAACACCGTATTCACTGGTTCTGGGGATTAGACAAGGATGGGGAGGGAGATGGCAGTGTGCCCTATTTACCAGGCTCTTCTGGGAATGCTGGGGCGGTCCAGGCAGAGGGGATAATAGGTATCTGCCAGAGGATCCTCTCATTATCAAAGTCTTCAAACCATCTTTGTTTAGTAGTCCATGCTCATTCTGCTTATTACGTCTTTCCACTCCTGCATTTCCTGGTTAATGATTCTCTCATATTTCATCTCTCCTTGTCTTTGAAGAGACGTAGTTCAAGATAAGACACAATGCTCATTCCAAAGTGAGACAAGGGTGTTGCATCTGGCACGCAGAAATACGAAATAATTTCCGAGCCTAAGTTTACAAACTTTGCGCAAAATAAGCTTGGGAAACTCGACAGCCAAATAGTGTCAATCAGCATTCCTGGCACGTTTGCTCATTAAATGCTATGCAAGTCAAGCAGGTCTTTATCGTTGCTGAAATAGCAAATCTGCACGTTTTATGTGATCCAAAATATTTGTAATAGAACTGCTACTAAATATATAAGCATGGCATCGGTTCTCACATCCCAATTCTTCCTCAATAGTGAGGGAAAGCATTGTACCCAGCAGTATTGCTCTGGGGGGGGGGTGCCCATGATAATAGAGTATTTGGGAAGGTAAGGAGGGAGAAGAGGGGAAGGCAATTGTAAAACTGAGGGAGACAGGATATGGGGCTCTATTTGCTAAGAGGGAAAAAAACCAGCTCGAAATACACTGTTGTTGTTAGAGAAAATAAGAAAGTTTCTTGGTAAATTCAGTAAAGATGACATTGAAAGCAAGAGGAAATGAAAATTCTGTCTGATTTAAAGCTGGCACGTTTAAGAAAAAGTGAAGTGACGGTAAACATTTTTCAGGTGCCTTCATTATACTTCCAGTTTTGTGAATGGCCAGTTCGCCTTCATTTTTCTATTATAGCGTTCATCTTTCTTATTGATTTGTTAGCACTCTTTGTGTATTAGGGCCATTAACCTTTTTTCTGAAATATGTATTGCAAGTAGATTTCCTATTTGTCAATCCGGTTCGTGGTAAGGATGTTTTTCTAAGCAGACATTTTAAATTTGTAATCAGTCAAACTATCAATTTCTTCCTTCGTGCTTTGTGAATCGATTATTAAGCTCAGGAAGGCCTTATATACAAGAAGATTACTAAAATTTCACCCACTGGACATCCAAAAATGCAAATTAAAATGGGATTTAATTTTTTAACTATTGAATTCATTCATTCATTTCCTCCACAAATGTTTAAGTGTCGATTATGTGATGAGCATGGCACTAAGAAAGAGCTGGGCACCCAGGAATAAAGAAAACAAACAAAAAAAAATGTTTTATCCTTGTGACACTTACATCCCATTGAGGCCAGAGAAGTAATACATGAGATGACTATGTTAACTATACAATAGCCTGGAGAAGTGCTAGGAAATAAAATAAAGCTGGAAAAGGAGATCAGGGACACTAAGGGTGCGACAGGTGGCATTTTAAATAGGGTCATCAAGCTAGGTCTCCCTAGTGGGGCAGACTAGGGATCTGGGTTGAGCTTCGAGCCAATGTGAAATCCTGAGGCTGCTTGACCTGCTAGCAAAGAGGCCAGTGTAGCCAGAAGGGAAGAAAACAAGGGTAAGGGTGAAAGTAGGCGGGGGGAGGGGAGCCAACAGCTCCTAGGCCCTGTGGACCATTGCAAGGATCAGGCTTGAATGAGGTGGGATGGCATTGGAGGGTTTTGTGTTTGGGAGAGTTTTTTGAATTTTTTTTAATTAAACTATAGTTGATCTACAATGTTGCACCAATTTCTGCTATATAGCAAAGTGACCCAGTCATATATATCTACATTCTTTTTTTCTCATGTTATCTTCCATCATGGTCTATCCCAAGCATTGGAAGGTTTTGACTAATGGGTGATATCTTAACAACTTCTCAGAATAACTGGCTTTCTCGTTGAGACTAGACTCTCCTGGAAGTAAGATGGCCTGTTAGGGAACTGTGGCACTAATCCAGGTGAGAGGTGACAGTGACTTGGGCCATGTGACAGCAAAGGATTGAATGTGATGTCTGAGTGAAGAGTCAAGGATGGCATCAAAGTTTTTGGCCTGAGCAACAGAAAGGGTGGAGTATCCATTAACTGCAATGATAAAACTATGGGTGAAACATTTAGATACTAAGAATCTAAGTGGAGACCTCAAATTGTCAGCTGGATCTGCAAGGTAAATTCCAACGCTCTCTTCCACCTCTGAGCTGGAGATGGACATTTGGGAATCATCAGCACATAGATGGAATTTAAAGGCATGAGGCTGAGATCACCAAGAGATTGGCAAAGATTAAGAATATTGACAGTACCAAATATTGACAAGTGCCTATGAAAACACACATTCTCATATGCCTTCCATCTAAATCAAAATAAGCCCTTCTGGAAAGCAGTTAGCAAAATGTTTCAAAATTTAAACATGCATATCTCTCTTTTTTTAGTAGAATTGATTTACAATGTCATGTTAGTTTCAGGTATACAGAAAAGTAATTCAGTTATATATATGAATATATACGCATATATTCTTTTTCAGATTCTTTTCCATTATAGGTTATTACAGGTATTGAATATAGTTCCCTGTGCTATACAGTAGGACTTTGTTTTTTATCTATTTGATATATAGTAGTGTGTATCTAAACATGCATATTTTTGACCCAGCAATTCCATTTCTAGGAATTCATTTTAAGGAAGAAAGCAAGGAGGTGAGTAAAAATAAGGATGTTCCAACCTAAATGTCCAACAAAAAGGAATTAGTTACGGTACACACCCACAATCAATACTATATAGCCATTTAAACTTCCAGTATAAAGATTTGTATTCACATGAGCTATCATATCCATAATTTACTAAAAACTTTAGTAAATATAGTATAATACAGATGGCATGGGGGTTATTTTTTAGTTTGCTTTTCCTTTATAGTTTTGGCTAAACCCTAGAAGGAGAGAATTGTTCTAATCAGGAATCCACACCCTGGGGCGGTCAGCTAGCATTTTATCAGAAAGGCCACACTCCAGAGGCGATTACTAAAAGCTCTTCTGTAATCCACATCTCTAATGAACAAGAAATGGTTTTGCTAATTAGCAAACTGAATTTCAGAAATGGGTTTTCATGGGGGAAATTAATGGGTTGTTGATGAGCATAATGGATATTAGAAATGGACAATCCTGGTTAAATCTGTAGAATTCAAATGGTGAATTGGCTAAAATGTTTTAGAGACACCTCCTCCCTTTGCACAAACAGAGTAAAAAGTAACTAGAGCAGCCTGTGTTTTCAGGGACAGTCCCTGCGTCTTGATTCCTGAACAGTCCTGCCTCCAGCCGCTGGTTTAAAGACTCCCAGCTGCCTGTGGCTGACACGAAGTGTAAAGAGAATGCTGTCTTGAGAGTTCGGTGGGGTTTCAAGTGAACCTTTCATGGAAGTGATGGTTGGAGTCCCTAAGAGGAGAAATTACAGGACTCATGCATTTATAGAATAGGTCAGATGTATTGTGTGGTTTTGTTCCTGCTTGCTAATGATGATTTATCTGCAGTAGATCTTCACATTCAGAAGAATTAACTCTGACATACACTTTCAGATAACCTGATCATGTGGCTAATACTTACCCTTCCTACTTTTCACACCGCCTCTCTTTTTCACCCAGAAGAACCCAAGGGTTGTGCCCAGCTCAGGTAAACAGATGCTAGGAAGCAGCTCAGAAAGGGATGTGAGACACACAGCATCCACCCCAAGGACAACAGAACCTGGAGCCCTTGGGGCAGGAAGGAAAAAGGCCAATAATTAGGCTGCATTTTTATAATCAGGCAAAAAGATAAAGCTCAAAATTGTCTTTGAAAAAGTGAAGTCACGATAGAAAGAAAGAAAAACGAAGGGTGAGAAAACATTTAGGGAATTCCATCAGCTTAAACAGCCCAGCTGGAAACTGATGTTTCACCCCTATTCCCACCTCTGTGACACCCCTACTTTTTTCAATACAGGCATTTAGGGCTTAAATTACTGATAAAATTTCTTCTTTTTTTTCCCCCTGTCTCAGGAGCTATCCTTATGTCCTAGGTGACCATAAACTTGGTGTCTTCACCCTGTTTGGTTCTCCACCCCTCCTCCCACTGGCAGTCAGCAGTATTAACAACTTTGTTTCCTTTGATTCATTTTAAGTAGCAAGATGCTATTCTTGGTTGTTCAAATTACTAACATTACCCATTGATTCTAAGTTCCCTCCTTCCTCTCTTTCTTCCTTACTTCACTAAGTAAACCCTGATTTTTTTCCCCCTTTTATCCATCCTTTGCTTCCTCCAGCTCTCTCTTCTTCTTCCTATTCTCTAGCAATCCCAGGCACCTAAAGGAAATAATAGTAAGATAAGAAGCAGCCTGGTGAGGACATGCCCCGAGAGGATTTCATGGAGTGAGCACTACACCCCCAGCATTACAGAGAGGGCGAGTTTTTATAAACCCACAGTCAAAAACTTGCCCCCAAGTGAAACCGAAAAAAAAAAAATAATCAAATGATAAAAGTTTTCCGAAGGCTTTTTTTCCCTGGCTTTATAAAGGCAGAATAGAAACAGATTTAGGAGGGAAGGCTAAATCACAAAACCAGAGAATGAATGCAAGCCGTAGAGAACTCTGATAAGAATGTCGAGAAACATCATTTCCTCTTCAAACGGCTTTAAAAAAAAAAATACTATTTGATTTTGAACTCACCAGCCTCTGTCTGGATGAACATATGTTACCACACAATTATTCCCCTTTGAAAATCCCCACTGCCCTACAAACCAGCAGGAAAAGAGAATTTTCTGGCAGGGGGTGGGTAACAAGACAGAGAGCTGCCTGACCTTTTTAACTGCTCTAAGTGGCTGGCCAGTGCCTTTCCGTGCACCTTTTTTTTTCCCCTCTTCCTGCAGCTATGTCTGTTGTTTCTGCTTTGCAAGGACATGTCATTTTACTTACCACTCTCTCTCTCTCCCCCTTCTTAATTGGTCTGCAGTAAAAATACAGATTGCACCACCGTACTTTATCATTAGCCGTTTGATGGGCCAAAATGCCCTCTAAGTACTGCCTAGAGGATGTTAATCAGACCAGCTGATTCCTCTAAGCACCCACTTTTATATCTTGACTCCCAGACGAGGCCAGGGGTGGAATCACAGGCCCTCCCGTGGGAGCCTTCCGCTGGTCATGCCTCTCCACGAGCACGACACAGCGAAAAGGCGTGGCATCCATCTCGCTGCCCAAAGCACTCCTTCTGTCCATTAGCTTTAGTGCCCGTTGTACTTTATGGATGTGAAAGGTCTGTCTCATTTTTCTCCCCTCTGTCTAGGTAATAGAGCATGGAATCAATGTCTGAATCCTAAAATGGCAGCTAAGCTTGGTGAGCTTCTTAACAGTCTCACAGTTTGGCAAAGACAGCCTCCTTTCTGGGACACGAAATCCAGAAAAACTGTGGTCTCAAAAAGACTGGGAAAAAAAAAAAAAAAGGAAGTTCCAGCTAGACAAGCCTAAGAAGCTGGCTCCGGGGGTGAAGTCTGCTTTGTTATTCCCACCCTGCACATACAATTGTCTGTTCTGTTTCACCAGGGAATGCATATTGAAGATTTGCTTCTGTTATGCAATGGTATAGGTTTATTGCAAGATTTCAAGTTTCTCAAAGCTTGATGCTTTGTGTAAATCTCACCACCAACCTTCTTGTATCATATACCTTGGAATTCAAATCACTGTGTATACTCTGAAACATCAGAAAGGAGAAAACAGGTAAAATAGACTTCAGTGGGAATGAAGACCAAATTAGTAAAACAAATAAACCAACTGTGACCTAATCTCTGTCTTAACTCATTCAGTAACTAACTCACAAGGCGTGCCTTTGTACTGCCAGGACAGAAGCTATGTCCCAAAAACACATCCTCATTTAGTACTGAGCTTAACTGGTATATGTCCACATCTCAGTGTGGAATATGATGGAACTTCAATTTCACATTTTTCTTATTTTAATGCATCATTTATAATTTTGTGGAGGGTCCTATTTTCCCCACCCCAGGTCATTTCTTCAATATTTCTCTTTTCTGTTTATAGATGTTCATGAGTTCCACGGTTTTTTTGTTTTTGTTTTTGTTTTTGTCTTTTGTCTTTTCAGGGCTGCACCCACAGCATATGGAGGCTCCCAGGCCTCCATATAGGCTAGGGGTCTAATCAGAGCGACAGCTGCCAGCCTACACCACAGCCACAGCAATGCCAGATCCAGGCCGTGTCTGCGACCTACACCACAGCTCATGGCAACACCAGATCCTTAACCCACTGAGCGAGGCCAGGGATCAAACCCACAACCTCATGGTTCCTAGTCAGATTCGTTTCCACTGCACTACAACGGGAACTTTCATGGTTTTTTTAGAGGGCATTTCCGCTCCAAAGGGAGATCTCCATGCCCTCTAGTAGCAATTATCAGATGGTGGACCCCCCAACATAGCCCTTGCTTTCTCATGTTACTGTGCTTTCTCTTTTTATCTCAAAAGCACACATGTCGCTTACAGATGCCTCGTTCTTCCACATTCACGATTCTCTCCAATCAGTCAATGTTAAGTTCAGCAAACCGGAGGTTTCGTGCCCAATTCCTTTTTGGAAACACCTCCTCTTAGGCAATGAGCCCATAGAGAAAAGGTCTGGGAACAGGACTCAGCAAACACCAACATTCTAACCTACAAAGAGAATGAGAAGAAGCAAGGAAGAAAAGTAAAAGCAAAAGAGGAGAAAATGGCATCATGGAAGCGAAAGAAAGAATTAAGGACAGTGTTCCATGAGGAAGACATGCCAGAGGAGCAGAAGATTAAAAAGTAGGCTCTCACCAAAGCCAAAACACCGCAGAAAATGGAGGGTGATATTCAAAGCCGTACATGAGACAATGTGGTTGGTAAACCCTTTGAGGGCAGACACCGTGATTATTATTTCCCTTATAACTATCCTAACACCAAGCATTGTACCAGACAGATAAGAGAGAGAAACTATATATAAAAAGCATTAGGTAGTTTCCAAGTATACATTCATGTATTTTTCTGCCTGAAACACAGGAAATGGTATTTAAAATGCAGCTCATCCACTAGGAAAATAATGGAGTTTCCTAAAAAACTAAAAATAGAACTACCATATGATCCAGTAAGTTCACTCCAGAGTGTGTGTGTATATATATAAAGAACCCACTAAGCTGAAAAGATACATGTACCTCTACGTTCACAGCAGCACTATTTACAATAACCAGGATACAGAAGCAACCTAAGTGTCCATCAAAAGATGAACGGATAAAGAAGATGTGGTGTGTATGTGTGTGTGTGTGTATATATACAATATAATATATGTATGTGATAAATATACATAATGTAACATTACTTGGCCATAAATAGAATGAAATTCTGCCATTTGCAGCAATGCAGATGGACCTTGAGAATACTATGCTTAGTGAAATGTCAGAAAAAGGCAAATACTCTATGTTATCACATATGGGAATCTAAAAGATAAACAAATGAATATATATATATATAGCAAAACAGAAACAAACTCACAGATGTAAAGAAAAAAAACAAGTGAATATCAGTTGGGAGAGGGAAGGGGGAAGGGAAAATTAAGGGTATGAGATTAAGAGGTACAAACTATGTGTGAAATAGATAAGCAGCAAGGATGGCACAGAGAAATATAATCATTATTTTATAATAACTTTAAATGGAGTATAATCTATACAAATATTGAATCACTATGCTGTTCAACTGAAGCTAATATACTGTTGTAAATTAACTATACATCAATTGGGAAAAAAGAGAAAAAGAAGAAAAGCAATGCAGCTCATACCTTAGAGCAGCCACAGTCCATTGGAGCCTTGGCAAAATGTTCAGTTAGTGATATATGTTCAGGGGACAGTATGGTGCTGAGAAAAGTCGAGTGGATAGCAAGTTAATGGTCCAAGATTTGAACTTCAACTGCAGTGACTTTCACATGACCCCGAGCTACCCCACAACCTCTCTGAGCCTCGGTCTCTACCTTAGGAAAATTAGGGGAGTGGATCCTGGGGTGCCTTTTCCAACTATAAAACGTCAAGCACAGCATCCTTTTTGCTCTCGCACTTCAAGCCTTATCCTTCCTCCATCCAGGCAAAGATTTTCCCCTGGCCACCAAGTCCTCCAGACCCCTTCTGCTATCCTCTGGTTGCACATCATCCTCACACAGAAGCCCATCCTTCTAGAAATGTCCACTTGCTCCAAACCGCCATTCTTGCAGTGCAGCTGGTCTCGGATGAGTGCTATCAAGTAGGTACATCTCTTTGAGGGACTCCATTCTCACTGGGTAAATTAGTTGGTGCTCCAAGCATCTTTCATTTGGCAGAGACTCACTCCCTACCTTTACTCTTGCCTTCATGGACCACATCCACAGAGCTCCTGTGCCCTCTGGCCAGTGGGAAGTCCTACCAGGAAATCAGAGGAAGGAAGAAAGAAGAAGGCCGTATATCTCCCTGGCTGTCAGGGGTTCACTGGAGATGGCAGAAGCCTTAATTGACTGCTTTCAAGAGGACATGCTCTACAAAACTCTTTCCTTTTATGGGTCTGGTACGTGGTTCAGTAACCTCTCCATCTTCACCCCCTCTCAGCCCCAGGGGTGGTAACAGCTCAACTGTTGCAACTCCAGTTTCCTGAACTATCCTTTCTGGTTTCCTATCAACTCACCACTTTGTAAATACAACTCTTAGATTTTTCCTTGAATTATCCTCATTTGAGTATTTCATTTGTTCCCTGTTAAGAACCGCTGGATTTGAGGGGCCAGGGGGAGGGAACGTTTTTAAACCAGCTTGTTGATGCAAACTAACCTCTAGTTAGTAAAATGAGGCATATAGTGGTATTTTGAATTTTTAAGGTTGCAGTTCATTCTCTGGCCTATTCATGGACCAGCCCAGGCAATACACTTCACCCTCCTACAACTTCAGAAAGATTATAATCCTTGGTCTATACCAAATCAAACCATGACCAGATTTTACTTACTAGAATTAAAAACACATGTAAAGTCCAACATGACTTCAGGAATAATTTACCCAAATCATATGACTGCCTCCAAATACATGCCCTGAAGACATAATATATATTATTTGTGCCACCTATTTTGATTTATTCATTTTAAATGGTCCTTAAAGGGCTATTCTCATTTATCACTCATGAAAAGATTCCATTATAACAAAAGCATATCAAAGTAGGCAGCATCAGATAATGTTACTGGACTTGCATGAATTCCCAGAGGAATGGCCAGACCAAGCAAGGAAATGGCACTCAGCCGGGTGGATTTAGCGTCCTCAGAATGTTCCAACTCCAAAAGGAGTGGCCTTCCAGGGCAGTTAAAAAGCTCGAATCCCAGCCCCACCTTTGACCTATCCCACAGCTGCAGTAACACCAGATCCTTAACCTACTGTACCAGGGCTCGGGATCAAATCCATGCCTCAGCAGTGACCCAAACCATTGCAGAGACAATGCCAGATCCTTAACCCACTGTGTTACAGTGGGAACTCCTGACATGTTTTTTATATGGTCTATTTCAGTGGATTTTTTTTTTCTTGACCTGATTTTGTAATCACTTTGCTTAGCAAGCACCCTATTTGGAAGTCTGAAGGTTTTGATTCCACAGTAGTTCCTGAAAATAGAGATGTTTTTCTTATTCAGATACAGCAAAGGTCTACTGCTTACCTCTAAATAGTCTAGGTTAACTGCCTCACTTAATATCCCATGGCAGCAAATTCTACAGTCTAATTCCACATTACACTAGAAAAAAATTTCCTCTGTGTGAAACCAGAACTCTAAGTTAAACTAAGTAGGGGAGGGAAATAGGTGTTATAGGGTTTACCTTCCCCCCAAAATAAATGTTATCTCGGTTAATGGTCCCTGGAGAAAAAGGACGCGCATCTCAGTCTCCATGAAGCCCATCCAACATGTGTGTATCAGCTAGTAAAAGCTGGCTCTGCCAAGCATATACAGAGAATCTAGTATCTCTGTATAAAAATCACGTCTCCTCCGTGTGACAAGTCGTGTCCAGGCAAAGCTTATTACAAATTCCGTTTGAAATCTTGAAAAGGAATAGAAAAAAATAACAACAGCTTTGTGGAGCTATACTCAGGAAATGACTTGAACTCATCCCAATTTTAAAGTTCCACTCTAGACAGCAAGCAGCTAAAACTCCATTTTCAGGGGTGGGGGGTACTGCCCTTACAGGGAAGGTGTGGCAAAGCCATCTGCTACTTTATAGTGATGGTTTGCAGCCATGTTTTTCTGGTCCAGCTATGAAATTGCACTAATCACAGAAACAGACTGTTTGGCCAGGAAGCAGTGGATGCCAGAAACAAGTGAATTTAAGCCCCCATGTATTGAAGTTGCAAGCTTAGTTTGCAATTTATGGGCAAGTGGTTTTATATTTATTGATCCGGACCAAGTGCAGGTCCTATAGGGGAAATATGACAGATTTCATCTGTCTGACAGCCAAGTCTAATTGTATTTTCAGTCTGAAATGGCCAAAGACAAAAGTGCACACATCGAGAGCCTTCACTCTGGTGCCATATGGAGTATTAGATTCAGGGCTGTGGTCACTGTAAGTGTTCATTTTAATAACTAGACGCAGACGGCATCCTGAACAGCTAAAGCAAGAGAGGTGAGAGTTTTTCATTTGAATCTGAATTAATAGACCATCTGATTCTGCCTGAATGTGGGTGGGCCATGAAAGCATGCCTTTTATAGACCTGATTGGGGGGAATGCAAAAGATGTGTCATATATTATTGATTCATCCGGACCATGAAACTTCCGAGCCAAAAGTCAAATACTTCCCACAATGGTTGTCACTAAAATTATAACTAGTGCTTCTGGGAAGACCTGACCTCTTAAAAAGCAAAAGTGTCTTCTACAACCTTAACTTGCTAGTCAGGAAGACTAACTGTGCCTATGAAAATGGTGATCTATGATTTCTCTGTCTCTCTCTCTCATGCTCTGTCTCTGTCTCTCTCTCACACACATATCATTATCATCATCACTGAATATTATCCAAGTACTTCATTAGAAGCCCTTATATAACTAAAGAAACCATCAATGATGAAACATGCCTCAAAGGAATATCATCCAATGCCCACTGATCCAGAGGCTGGGTTCTAGTGAAGCATCATTCAGGATTCTGAATTCTGATTGGTCAATCTTTGACAAGTAATATTTGACCCTGTGTCCCTCCTGCTTCTTGGCTTCAGCGATACCACACCAGGCAAACCCTCTCCCCCTCTGCTGCTCTTTATCTGCCTTCAGAAGCAGCTACCCTTCCCCTGCCTGTGTGCATTGTGTAAAATATTACCAGCTGTTTGGTCATGGGCACGTTCCTTCTCTAATTCTGTATTTATCATCTTCAAAAATCAGTTCCAACGCTATGTCATAATGGATAAAATAGAAGGTTGCTATAAGGATTAATTAACATATATTTTAAAAATAAAATGTATTCTAATGACTGGTCGAAGTAAGTGTTCAATGAAGGCTTGCTTACCTTCCCTCTTGCCTGTTACCTTTAGACTTGCCTCTCCCCAATTTTTTCTATTCATTGCTTCAGCTCCCATCTCAATCTTTATCTCCCAGAGATACATCTTCAACCCCAATTCCTCATCTATTATTCACTCTATTAATCTAATTTTTTTTTTTTTTTTGTCTTTTTAGGGCCGCACCTGCAGCATATGGAAGTTCCCAGGCTAGGGGTCAAATTAGAGCTGTAGCTGCTGGCCTATACCACAGCCACAGCAACACCAGATCCAAGCTGCATCTGCAACCTACACCACAGCTGACAGCAACACCAGATCCTTAAACCATGGAGTAAAGCCAGAGATTGAAACTGCATCCTCACGGATGATAGGCAGATTTGTTTCTACTGAGCCATGATGGGAATTCCTAACCTAATTATTATTTCTTAATTTATTATCTTCCCATGTTTCCCTAAATCACAGGACTTGACTCTTCCATCAAGGCTCTAAATTCAACACCAATAAAACCAGGCTCTCTGTTAATTCCACCCCTCCCATGCTATCCTGTAGTCTGACATCCACCCCAACTCCCCTCGCCTCTCCCTATTTTGTTGAATTGAACCACTAACCTCTCATTCTTTTAGCCTCAAAACGCTTAGATGATGGAGCTGCTTCCTTGTCTCTCACAGCCACTCGGTCACCAGATCCAGCCATGTATCATGACCTTTCTGGTCCATCTCTTCTCTGTTCCCAGCCTTACCCAGCACCCCCGACCCTTAAGTCCAGATGGCCACACTTACCACAGCTAGTCCATCCTCTCTAGTTGGTCCAAAGGGTGCTTGCTCTAAGTGGGAACACTTCTGACCTACAAGAATAAATTTTAATAATAGCTTCCCTATTAGTTTCCCATTCTATAGAACAAATTGCTACAAACAGGCTAAAATAACAAAAATTTATTATTCTATAGTTCTTGAGGTCAGAAGTCTAAACTGGGTCTCATGGGGCCAAAATCAAGGAGTCAGCCAGGCTGCATTCCTTCTAGAGGATAATCTGTTTCCTTGCCTTTTCCAGCTTCTGGAAGTCACATGCATTCCTTGGCTTGTGGCCCCTTCCTTCATCTTCAAATGCAGTAGTATAGAATCTTCTAAAACCGCCCACTTATTCTCATTTCTCATATATTATCCTGCCCACCCAGATAATCCAACACAATCTCTCCTCTCAAGATCCCTAACCTTAATGATTTCTGCAAAGTCCCTATGCCATGGAAGGTAACACATCCACAGGTTCCAGGAGCTGGGAGATGGATGTCTGGGGTGGAGGGTACTACTCTACCTACTGCACCTGCTTTGCTAGTCTTATTTCACAGAATTAGCCCCCACTTTTCTATGGGTTCCAGCCCCACTGGTGCTTTTATAATTTCTCAAATAAACCATTGGTCAACCTCTGCCACATGGCTATTTCATATACAGGCTCTTCTGTCTTCACTTAATTTACTCTTAAC
Organism: Sus scrofa; assembly: GCF_054392235.1. Lineage (NCBI taxonomy): Eukaryota > Metazoa > Chordata > Mammalia > Artiodactyla > Suidae > Sus > Sus scrofa. The sequence continues at coordinate 94,649,512 of NC_139390.1, read as the reverse complement.
CATCTTTAAAGGTAGATCAACTGCTCTTATTATATATATTCACGGTACCACACTCTTTTCTTGGCACACTGATCATAGTTTTCAGTTACACATGTATTTTTGAGATTACTTGATTAATGTCTATCTCCTCCACTAGACTCTGAGCTCCATGGGGACAGAGACTATGTCTGCTTTTACTCAATTTTGTCCTGGGACCTATGCATGTAATAGGCATTTGATGAGTATATGGGGAATGACTAAATCGGGCCAGTAGGTGCACCTACCAGTAGGTGCTGACCCTCTGCCATCACCTGTCTGAGGTGGCTACTATCATAATCCTTAGTTTACAGATTAGGAACTGAGGAGAAGAGAGGTTTAGGAACTTGCCCAAGAAGACAGAGTCAGTAGGTTATTGAATTGGGATCCTATCTGCAGTGGGTTTGCTTCCAAACACCATACTCATGCCCTCCCCATGAGCACCTGGGTGGCTGGGACCACGGACAACTCACAGAAGCATCATCAATGATGATGCACACACTCACAGACCCGCACGCACCACACACAACAAACACCCCTCCCAACTCCTCTGTCAACCATTTGGGCAATTGGGAGGACATCCCAGAAGACACATAGTCTGACACGAACTTGACAAATACAGCAGTATAAACACAACTGCTGTCAAAGCTCACGACCCCCTCACATGGGTAATGAGGTGAAGAAGGCAAAAACTTTGACGTTGTAGGCATGCATAAGGCTGGCAAGAATATTCCTTTTTTCCCACTCAAAAAGGTTTTTTAACTAAGATATAATTGATGTAAAAAAATATTAGTTTCATATCCACAACATAATGATAGTTTTCCCAATTATTAGTAATATTAAACTTTTCACAAATCTAACAATTAACATTATTCCCCTACTATCTTGCTTTAGTGTGGTACATTTATCACAGCTGAGGAACCAACACTGATATATTCTTAACTAAAGCCACTGTTTAGAGATCACTCTGAGTCTTACAGTTCTGTGGATTATGACAAGTGCAGAACGTCATACAGTCTTCATTACAGTAAAACCGAATACCCTGTGCTCCACCTATTTATCCTACCCTTCTCCTCCTCCTACCCACAAACCCTTAGCAACCACCGATCCTTTTACTATTTCTGTAAGTTTTAACCAGAACCTGCCTATGCCGCAGAGGAGAACTGTGAACCCCATGACAGAGGAAAGGAGAAGCTAAGGTCTGACACAGACCCCCAGGGCCTCCCCCAGAGAGGAAAGAGAACATAGCAAAGGGCAGAGACCCTGCTAAGATTCCATTTGTCAATAAGGCTGTAGCACCTGGGAGTCAGTCCCTCCCCTCCCCCACCCCTGTGACCAAGGTAAAGAAGAGTCAGAAGTCCTACTGGGTTATTAAGTTAACTCTCCTAACTGGGATGCTCAAGTCCCCCATCTAGACCAGGGTGACATGCAAACAAAATGGAACAACAGCAACAGGCACCAAAAGTCTGCAGGGGCCTCAAGTAGTCTCTGGAAACTTGGCTGAGCTCATCACAGGAGGTGGAAGCAGACAGATGAGCTGTAAGGTAACTATGCGTTGCTTGAGCCAAGAAATCTGATCAGGGGACTTGAGCCAGCCAAGACCTCAGCAGAGATGTCCCCAGCCTTCTAGAAGCATCTTTGGACAAAGCAGACAGAGAAGGAGTAGAGGAAGCCCAGAAGTACTTCAGCAACCCCAGAAGTACAAACCTTGCTGCTTCTAGAAACAAAAAAAATGTCAGTTGTTGAACTGCAGCAGCAGGAAATAATAAAGCCAATTAATTTGGGGTTCACACAATGCCCAGTTCCTCCCTGTAGTGGGAGGAACTCAGAATACCTTTGGATCCCCTTCCAGGCTTTTCTTTTTAAGGCCAAACCCCTGAGAGGGTTCAGGAGGATTTTCAGAACTGGAATGCCTGCTTCTCTTCCCCCAAAAGATCCCACTTATCAGCCAGGAAAGGGGAATGTGGGACAACAGACCCCACTTTATCCCATGACAGGTTCAGGGAACCTCTTAGAAACACTCGAGTCAATGGTCCTATCAGAAGATCTAAGTGGGCAAAGGTGTTTAATTTGGAATTAGCCCTGGGGAGGTGGAGGGGTTGGGAGTCCTGCTTAATATTTGTGTTCTTTCCTACTTTAAGCTCAGCCTACAGAGGTATAGCCTTTATGATACAGAAATCACATGAACATTTGCTATAGGAATTCATCTCTTGATCAGAGAAAAAGTAAAATTATGGAAGAGATCAAATTGAGCTTGAAATTTGAAGGATGGGTATAAAACTAGAGATGGAAGGCAATAACGTTCAACCTTGGGGAATTTGGCTCCACACAAGTAACAGGGACTGTTCCTTCCAAGGCAATACTGCTTCTACTGCTGATGAGGTTGGCAAGTGGGTCCTTGATCGCAGTTCAGGAATCTGGGTATTTTCCCATAATATGAATATAGTTAGCTATGGATTTTTGAGCGGGATGTATCTTGGAAATTTTTTTCTTACTGCAGTGGAAACTTTTACCTCTAACAAAGGAGGAGCAAATTTATAAAACATGTCTCTACATCAAGGAAGAAACCAATTTGTTCTCTTGTTTTAAGCATATACATCAATATCATTAATTCACCTTAATATATAAAACTGTTTATAACTCACATTTTTCATTGGATTTTTACCATGTAGCCAACATTAGTCAGTCAAAACTCTCATGGTGGAATCAAGCGTGACTTTAACAAACAATTTTATATTAAAGCACAAAACTCAAGGATAATTCATGAATGCATTAGCTTTTCTTTCCAGAGCTATTGGCTGCTGTTAGCCATAACATATCAATTTTCAAAGAAATGAATAGTACCTAGGCCACTCCCTTGTGTCTGGGATTACAGTCAACTCAGTTGAAACAAATTCTAAGTTCTGCCTCTAATGCTTCTTTTCACAGGGTGAAAGGATGCACTTTGGAGTTTTGCACTGTTGGACATCCAATTTATACAGCTGTGAGGAGCTGCTAAGAAGTTTATCTTCCATCCATTTTAATGATCAAAACTGAATTTGGATGAAACCCTTCGACTGTGAGTATTGTACTATTCTGTACTGCCTGTTGTTGACAAGGTGAAAATGGGACAAATTTACAGCTGGCTTTATTAAATGGGGTTGTGAACAAATTACTCTACATAAAGCCCTACAAGTCAAGTCAGACAGTGGGGGCAAAATATGATAAAACAATCTCTGGAACCAGCCTTTCCAACCTCCAAGAGATCCAGAACATCAGAGTGAAACGCCTCCTCAAACAGACTCACAAACCTCCGCCATACTAAAGGAGGATGTGGGCATTGTGTGAATTCAAAATTAATTCGCCTTATTATTTCCTGCTGCTGCAGTACAACAAACAACTGACTTCTTTTTTTCAGTCTCTAACAGCAGCAAGGTTGGTGGTGGTTGTCACCATGAACATCAATGAATGATTCATTCTCACTCAAGTGGACCCTGTGGGAAATGTTGCCAATCACTCGGTTTACTTCTTACCTTCAGTTCTCAGCAGACAACAGATTTGTCTATATTTTTACAAAGAGTCATACATTTTTCAGTTGTACAAATAATAATACTATGTGACTCCATTTGGTCTCAGTCCTCAGGGCTCTAGGGAGAGAAGGAAAACCTCGGCATCCTAAGCATCAGCATGGATGGACCATGCTTCCTGCAGCCTGCTGGGAAGTCCTGCTCAGTGACATGCATGGTTGCAAATCCACCAAAGCAGTAGGTGGATTTTAACCAGGTGACTCAGATGAACTTTCCCCACTTTGCTATCACAGGGAACTGGGATGCTTAGCTCTGTTCACCCACAGGGCTCTCAGAGGCCAAATGAACCCAACAGTGTGGGTCAGGCTGAAAGAGAGAAAGAGAGCATGCACGCATGCACGTGCATGTATAAATCTCTCTTTTTCTCTTTCAACCTTGGGCAAATTACTTCACTAATATGTGAAAATGAGGAAATACCTTCCAAGTGTCTTTGGAGATTGAATTAAAATACTACACAAAAAATGCCTAGCAAGGGGAGTTCCCACTGTGGTGCAGCGGGTTAAGGATCCAGCATTGCCACAGCTGTGGCAAGGTCACAGCTGCAGCTTGGATTACATCCCTGACCTGGGAATTGCCATATGATGCAGGTGTGGCCAAAAAAGAAAAGAAAAGAAATGCCTAGCATAGCACGGCACATGGTAGATCCTTAACAAATGTCATCGCTCAACCTGCTTTAAATTTCCCATGAAAATGATCTCATGGAAAGGAGAGCCTCCATACTCCTCTCACTACACATGCAGGAATTATAAGCACACTTATTAAGCCCTGGTCTCAACCCTGCTTTTGACATAAATTCAATCCCAATTAAGGCCATACCAGCCTTCTGCAAAAAAAAGATGTATCTAAACTACTATGCATTAACCTCAACTTTACTGGGGTCCAGTGCAAATCCACCTAAGCGGCCTGAAAATGTCCTCTATTATAAGATTTCCCATAGAGTGAAGAAAGTGGGCTCTGTTACTTGGTGACCACACAATAGGACCAGCCATAAATTCATGAGATGCCCTCAAAAGCTGGGCAAAGCTCTCCTTTGCTGTCAGGGATCATGAAGTAACTCACAGAAGCATTACTTTTCAGCCCCCAGGGGTCCCTGTCACAACTCCTCCTCCCTATGGCTTGCCTTACTGTGGTCTTTCACTGAACCCACCAAGAGACCAACTCTCACTAATGTCACAGAAGGACAATATCACCTGTTTTTTCCTCACTCCTAAGGCTGGCAGGGCAGGGGACATACTTTCTGCAGCCATCCTAAGCCTCTAGCCCCAGACACTCTCTGCTTGCCAACCAACCTTTTCCTAGCATCACACACATTTCAGTGTTTTTTTCCCTTCTCGGATAAAGAAAAGCACTCATTCTGAGACACGTTTTTGAAGCAATAAACAGCTCACTTCTTTGTGGAAAAATAGGCAATTTTCAAGCAACCTTTGGAAGCATCTAAATAACCCACACATATTTATGGCTGAGTGACTCTTTGGATGGAAGAAACTTTCAGCTTGTATTTGCAAAGATTTCCATTAACATCTTTGAGCCACCTCTCATCTCATTTTAAAACAAATGGCTCACTCAACAGAAGAGAATCTGGGTTTGTTTGTTTGTTTTCTCTCTCTCTCTCCTCCCTCTGCAGAGCTTCCCAAGCAGAGATTTGATGTGTGCACAAAACACGGGTATAAGTTCAACTGGCCCATCTTCACCCAGAGGTCTCAGGGTCCCGGGGATGAAGATGAAAGCCTTAGTGGTGTCCAGGGTCAGCCTTTTTGTCTCATTTTAGATGAACCTCCATTTCACCTCACCCACACCCCCACTCCTTCCTTCTTGCAAGAATAATTCCCCAAGGAAAAGGGAAAGGGCTTTGCCTCTTCCTACCACCCCCACACTGCAGTAGAAAGCACTGTTTTTAAAGGGTTTGTTCTCAGGAGAAAATGCCATAAGCTATATTTATCTCTAACTAATCCATTTCTCTCTACTCCAAGATTAAGGAATTAATGACTGCTACAGCTGCTGTCCTTAGCACATTAATTACTGTAAATTGGCTGCAGTCTCAAAAAAATCCACTCAACAACGATGGTAAGAGGGCAAGCTTTGCGCAAAGCATTAAATACCTAACCTAAATAATAAATCAGTGTAGCCAAGAAGATCTATACCAGCCTGGGCAGTGGGTTTCCACCCGCCGGCTCTAAGCATGGAGAAGGGGTAGAGGTGGGGGAGAGAGGGAAAAAACATGCTGTAGATACACATAACTCTCCTCAAGACAGATCAAATATTAAGGAAAACGGCTCTCAGATTCATAGAAGCCTGTATCACTGTAAGTCCTCTTCAGTCATTTTTCGTTACATGGGCTGTTTTTACATCTGCCAAAATCCTTGCAGATGGGACACGCTGACTACAAATGCCGAGAAAGACTTGTCTCTCCTGGTTTCCTTGCAGTCCCACTTGGGAGCCCCAATCCAAGACCCATGCTCTTCCCTCTTCAAAATCCTTTCATATCCCATTTTCTCTGTGATACATCTTCCTCTTTTCTGCCCCTTCCCCATCCAACAGAGTTTCATTAATTCTTAGCCCCAACTCAATGTCATCTCCCCCAGGAAACTGACTTCCCCTGGCTCTTCCTACATATTTCAGGGAATTTACACCTTTGTCCCCCAGTTTCAGAGACCCAAGCCTATGAGCATACTGAGGGCTGGACTCAGGTAATTTGTTTATTTGTTTTGGGCTTCACTTGCAGCATGCGGAAATTCCCAGACCAGGGATTGAACCCATGCCACAGCAGCAACCCAAGCTACTGAAGTGACAATGCTGGATCCTTAACCTGCTGGGCTGCAGGGGAACTCCCCCGGCAATTTTCGCTAATACATAGTTGCTCCTCTCTGCACGTCATGCCCTCCCCTTGCCCCATCCCTTCTGCCTCCCTTTTCTTCACAAACTCCCCCTCCAGATCACATCCTCACCCCCCTTCACACTTCACCCCTCCAGATTCTGGCCTCTTGAGCCCATCATTCCAAGAAAATGACTCTCTCATACCACCCTGATAAACCCCAAGGCACACCACAGACCTGTCTCAAAGAAAACACCCCAAGTTGCAAACCCGGAGCTCATTCTTAACTCCACTGTCAGGTTATCCCCAACTTGAAGTGATGACCAAGTTCTGGCAGCACTACTTTCTGTGTAGCCTTGGGGCTGTCCCCGTTCTCCGCCCCCTCTGCCGCCGCCCAAATTTGGACCCCATCAGCCCCTCCCCAAGAAAGCTGTAACGTCCCCCCCCCCCCCCCGCCAGCTGGTCCTGGCTTCCAACCTCAGCTCCCTCCACTGTAGCCTAAGTAAGCCTTCTTAAAAGCAAATCCTATGAGTGAAGTCTTCTACTTCACATTCTTACCTATTTCCCCCTCTGCCTCGGGATAAATCCCCAAGTCCTTAACACGATTTACCAGGGTTTTCATTGTCTCTCCCTGGGATTTCATCAGTTTTAACTCATTAGCTCTGCCTTCATTCTAAATTTCTCCATCTTCCTGGAGAAGTTTCTGCTCCTCGCCCAGCCACTGCCTGTGCTGGTCCCTAATACTCTGCCAGCTACCTCTTCCTTGTCATTCAGCTCTCATCTTACATGTCACCTACTGGAATCTTTCTCTGCCTCCCTCAGTCCTGACACAGTGTGTCCCCCATCCTTCTGGAGCACAGGTCACTTTCCCCGTGATAGCACTTCACTTAGTAACTGCCCCATTTTCTGTCTTCTATTCCTTCTCTGCCAAGGGACCACACCAAGCTGAGTGGGGTTTAATGTAAGAACTCAGGGGCCCCATAGGCATCTGAGGACATGAGCATCCCAGGAACCAGAACATAAAACCACCAGAAATTGAAGGCTTTCTTTCCATCTTCCCTCTTCTCCCCCCGACACCCTAAGGTCACATCACTGCTCCTGCCTGCACAACATTCCCACTCATCTCTCCCAGCCAGCTTCTACCACCTCAGCCCAGCCCAAAAGCCCACCCCAGCCTGCACCCTGTTACCTAATTCTCAACCTCATCTTTCATCTTCTGCCTTTGGTGCTAATTGCTGTCATTTCTCAGCCTCTCAACTCCAAGCTCCTAAAGGAAGCGTACAATAGGATCCTCTCATGGTGTGGTTCTGTAGCACATGCACCTTGGGGATGAGTGCCCTTGATTGAGGTTGAATCAGTTTTACACAAGAAGGGTGGGCTGTCAAGGTTCAGACCATGGCCACACTCCCCTGGGGGTGTGGTCTTAAATAATAGACATCTCTGGGATACCCCTGTTAAATACTGTATCTCCTAGGAGGTAAGCAAACTTTCATTGTTACTTACTCATTGCCTATCAGAGAGCTAGGCTTGGGGAGTCGCTGAATAATGGCCTAATAAACATTTATTCTAACTCCCTACCTAGAAGCCCCATTCAGAGATCCTTTTTCAGTTAAACCAGACAAGGTAAGCAAGTTCTTGATCCCCATTTAACAAGATAGCTTTTGTTCCTTTAAGGGAGTTGCCCAGATAATAAATGTTTTCTGACTCTTAACTTCCCTTAGAGTCCAACCCACCATTTAGCTGATAACAGCTCCTAGTAACTTTAACCAAAACAGCAATAATCTTTTGTAACTTCAGCCTGCTTGTTTGACCTCTTCTTAAAATAATTGCTGACTTAGGCTTTAGAAGTCCAGAAAGAAATCAGATAAAAAGTCTAAACAGGATTAATGCAATATTTTAGCATTAGTATAATAACAATTGCCTCAAGATCTGAAGTTCACCTCTAGACTCTGCAGATTTACAAGCCACCGGGCACTGAGTGTCGCTTCTGACTTAGGGCAGATATGAAAGGCTCTATTTGAAGTCAGATCTTTTTCAAACAATCTGAGTTTTCACTCCCTATGACACTTCAAGATTCATTCTCTCTCTCCCTCTCTCTCTCTCTCTCTTTCTCTCTCTCTCTCCCTGCTCCCTTCCTTCCCTCCCGACCCTCCCCTGCTCCCATTTGTCCATTTGTCTCTCAATACTCAATTCCAGCCATCTATTTTATTTCCAAAATGTCATAGAAACCAGTAATCTCCTGGAGACTGAAAGGAAGGAAGGGAGGATTTTCTGAGTGCCAACACTCACAAAGTCTCTATGGGCGAATCCATTCATTTGTTTGGGGGAAAAAAAAAAGAAAGAAAAATACTTAGAGATTCGTGAGCTTACAAGGGACCAACAACAGACGTTAGAGGTACTAAAGGTGACAGTACAGTGCTCCGGTCCTGGACAGCTCCCTGTCCACCAACCACACTCCCTTTGCCTTTAAGGTCCAGCCACTGAAGACCACAGAGCAGCAGACTGTTCCTCACACTTGCTTCACCCTGAGTGCCACCCAAAGGGCTTGCTAAACATACATATTCCTGGAACCTACTCCACTGACTGAATCAGAATCTCCAAAAATGATACCTGGGGACAAATATTTAAGGAGCACTCAAATGATACTTATGAACAGACCACACTAGTTTGGAAACAGGGTTCTATATGGTGGGTTCTCTCAAAGTATGTTCCACTGTGCCCAGGTGCACAGTAGAGTCACCTAGAGAGTCTCTTACATAAGCCAATGCCTCTGCCAAGACCAATTCAGTCAGAAGCTGGAGGGTGGAGACCCTGAGGGTTCTAAGTCCCACCACACAGTCACTGTTATTCAAATCAGCAGCTATGATGAGAACCTGGTACAGCATCACCTCTGGAAGAAGCTGCACAAACACACAGGTTGTCAAGGGTAGAATAAGTGTAGAAGACAGTGGTCCTTAAGCCTCTCTCCTAGATTCCCAGTGCAAAGTGTCATACTGAAGGCTCTGGAAGTCCTACAACAAGGAATCCAATTTCATTTTATTTAAATTTGTTTAAATTTATTTAAATCCTCTTAGATTGCAATTGGAAAAAGAACTTGTTTGGTGTTTCTGCTTGTTTGGTAGCTAAGATGGTTGGTTTTTACATAATATGAATGAACATCCTGTGTAGTAGGAATACTAAATGCCCTGTTTTCTGAGTGAGAAACTAGCCTTGATGTTCCAATGCCATTCGTGGCAGTTCCTGCATTACTGCTCCATTTCCACTGAACTCTTTGACATCTACTATTGACTATTTTACTCCCTTCTCTGGATTTTGTGTTGGTGCCAACTCTCCCAAACTTGAAGGTGGGTTCTTGGCTGTGACAGAGCTTTCTTACCCCTTTCCCTTCATTCAACCTGATTTGAAGGCAGAGGGAAGAACGAGCCCTGCCCAAATGCAATGACATGGCTCTACGTTGTAAGCAAACATATCATAGCCAGGGTTTTTAATATCACAATTTCCAGGTTATCCATTCCTAACAAGAAAGGGATAGGAAACAGGAGACTAGAGATCACCCATGCCCTGGAGCTTGTCCATAGCTGGATCCCCATGGCAGGAAAATTAACACAGGACGGAGGGTCAACCACAGTCCTCCCCACCCACACACACACACACACACACACACACACACACTTCCTTGAGCTGGCTAATTTCCTGAAGGGGAGTAAAAGTAAGTCGTTACAAAATTTAAGGAAAATGAAGTGAAGAGTAGTGGACTCCTACTCAAGAAAAAAAAGGAGAGAGAGAGACAAAGTGAGAGGCAGTGAATTTTAAATTATTTAACACTAAATTTCTCTTCAAGTAATACAGCATCAATAATCATTCTGATTAGCACTAACTATGGCAGGATCTCTCCCTCACAGCACTCTTGACATTTTGAGCAGGTTAAATATTTGTTTTGTGTACTCCGAGATGCTGGGCAGCCTCCCTGGCTCTACCTACCAGAGGCCACTGGCATGCCCCTCCCCCACGCTGTGGCAGTCAAAAATGTCTCCAGACACTGCCAAATGTCCCTTAAGGGGAAAATTGACCCAAGTAAAGAACCACTGCTGCAAGGCAGGATTCCTGTACAGAAAACATTTTGAAACCCAGCCACAGTGGGAGAGGTAAAAAATTAAGGCACAAAGTTTTTTTCTGGATTATTTCACTGGGATTAGGTAACAAAATATGAATAAATATTTTCTAAGAAATTTCCCAAGATTTTTTTCTATTAAAGAATGCTAATTACACATCTTTAAATTTTCAGTTAATTGATGGGGGTTATGTTTTGAAGGAGGAGGTAAATTTCTAAACTAAACCTAGAATTTTACTTTAATTACCAAAAAAAGCTGGGGAATTATGAGTTTACTATATAAAGGTTTACAAGTTGCATGTTAAGAAAAAAAATTAACCCGAGTTGGGAGTTCCCTTGTGGCTCAGCAGGTTAAGTACCCGGCATTGTCACTGTAGTGCCCCGGGGTCACTGCTGCAACACGAATTTGATACCTGGCCTGGGAACTGTCCTGAATGCCACAGGCACAGTCAAAAAAGAAAGAAAGAAGGAAAATAGTAACCCAAGTGAAAAGGGAAATAACAGGCAAGAATTCAAAATACATGTAACAAAGATTAATGTTCAACATATGAAGTCTACCAAATGAATTCTGTAAAAAGTAAAAACCACTGAGATTGTGATAAATAAGCAGCCAAAGACACATGCAAATAATTCACAAAAGAGGACACTCAGCATATGAATAATGAGCACTGGAAAATTTCAAGCAGCACCGGAAATCAAGGAAAACTAAATAAAACAAACATAATTTTGGCCTATAAAACTAGTATCTTTTTAACTAGGAAGACTCTGCACTGATAAGGGTGAGAAGACATACTCACACACTGATGGAAGAACTTTTTAAAGTAATTTGGCAAAATTTAGCATGAGCTTTAACAACATTCACTTTGCATAATCTATCCTAAGAAATTAATCCTAATTACTGGAAAAGCTTAAAAATGCTGATTATAGCATTGTCTAATATAATGAAAAACTCAATATCACCTAAATGATCAACAAGTAAGAAGGTTGCAGAGGTCACTTGTAGCACTAAAATGTAGAATTATGAAGCCAGCGAAGAAGTTACCTTGGAAAAAACAGGTACAAAAATCATACTAAAAGTATGATCACAACTGTTTTTTTGTTTTTGTTTTTGTTTTTTCTGGGGGGTTGAATTGATACTTACTGGCTGACCTAGTTTACTTTTGGGTAGCTATATTATGGGCAAAAATTTTCACTCTTACTATTTTGTTTCTATATTTTTGGTAACGAGCATGAACTACTTTCACAGGGGTAAAAGAAAACTCCATTAAAAATGATTAACTTTTCTAAAAGTTTAACTTACTATAGCTTAGGCATTAAAATAAATTAGCTTCTCAGTCATATTTTCTTCAGATTGTGCTATTTCAAAAATATTCTCGGAGTTCCCGTCGTGGCTCAGTGGTTAATGAATCCGACTAGAAACCATGAGGTTGTGAGTTTGATCCCTGGCCTTTCTCAGTGGGTTAAGGATCTGACATTGCCTTGAGCTGTAGTGTAGGTTGCAAACACGACTCGGATCCCGTGTTGCTGTGGCTGTGGTGTAGGCTGGCGGCCACAGCTCCGATTGGACCCCTAGCCTGGGAACCTCCATATGCCACAGGAGCGGCCCTAGAAAAGGCAATAAGACAAAAAAAAAAAAAAAATTCTCAATGTATGAAAATTGAATGAAGCAAAGAAAAACCTAATCTGCTCTAATTTCAGGGTCATCTACCCCAATCGCATAAACCATCAGGTGAATACCCTTTAAAAAGCCTTAGGACATGATTTTTCTCCCTTCCCAAACTGCCTGGTTTTTTTTACTGAATAAATATATCCAATAGGTTCTTCTCCATCCATCAACAGAAGATCTCAAGCAGAGAAAGGTAATATTTTAAGTCAATGCATTCACTAAGATAACAAAAAATAAATTGTGAATACTCAATGTATTGCCTTCTACATTACTGAAGTCTGATCAATATTTATCAATTATTACTTTGTTCCCCTTATCATATCATATGCATGAGACGTAAGAAAGAAGGAAAAGACATAAAAAGATCTCAACTGTTTGTATTGACTATACATTGAAATTATAGTATTTTGAATATGTTGAGCTAAATAAAATGCATTATAATAAAAAAAAGAGATCTCAATTGTGAAATAGATAGTGGTATAATAAGAAAGTAGAGAAAAGAGATATGGAATCACTTAGTTCCTAATAATGCAACTCAGAAATTCATAGGATTTAGGATTGGAAGATACTTTCAATACAACTATTTCTACTAATTCATTTTGTACATGCTTTGGTGTCAAAGAAGACTACAGTAGATTGTCACTATAGGCAGACATGGAAGCAGGCACAATGGTGGGGAGATACGTAGAATGAGAGTCAGATTAAATTAAGATACTTAATTAAATAAAGCAATTAAAATAGTAGTGTAGTGCCTTTAGTTAATGAAAGCAGAATTCTTCTCTACATTCTTGACAGATGGTCACCTAGATGAGGTCAGAATCCTTTAAGAATTGGCGCCTTCATCCCCACACCAAATTTCAGGTCATGTGAATTTCACTTTGAAAATATCTCTTGCATCCATCCCACCTCTTCTATTGTCATCGATTAGATGAACATAGTAAAAAAAAGAATGGTGTTAATCCAAACAGGAAATGAAGATCTGAGTGGAGACAGAGTCAATGAGAACAAAGAGGAAAGGGTGGAGATGAGATACACTTTAAAAGAAAGTGCAGGGACATTCTTTTGTGGTGTAGTGTGTTAAGAACCCAGTGTTGTCACTGCAGTAGCTAGGGTCACCACTGTGGCTCGGGTTGGATCCCTGGCCAAGGAATTTCCCCATGCCATGGGCCCAGCCGAAAACTTAAAAATAAAACTTTTAAATAAAATTAAGTATAAGAGTTCCCATTGTGGCTCAGAGGTAATGAACCTGACTAGTATCCATGAGGATGCAAGTTCGATCTCTGGCCTTGCTCAGTGGGTTAAGGATCTGGTGTTGCTGTGGCTGTGGCATAGGCCAGCAGCTACAGCTCCAATTCCACCCTTAGCCTGGGAACCTCCATATGCCACAGGTGTGGCCCTAAAAAAACAAACAAACAAAAAAAAAGTATAGGAGAGATTGATGACTCATTAGGTATAAATATGGTGACCATATTTTCTGAACAACAACAAAAAGAATAGTAGGCTATATGGCCTGACAATGATGAGAGCACTTTTGAGTTCAATGGGGCAGAATATTGGCTCTCAGGACCAACTCATGAAGTCCATATAGAAGGATTTATTTTTTAATGAGCATGGCTGGAGTTATAGAATGAAAGTCAGGATAAAGAGTGGGAAGCCAGGGACAGGAAGAGAAGGAAGCCCTCTCTAAATTTAAGAACTAGGATATTTTCTTTTTTATTCAAGCACGTTCTCTTCTGCTAGAAAATGCTTTGTTAAACGGATCTGAGGTCGTTTCCATCCTCATGAGAAATCTGATGCAGTATTTCATCCTAAACATTATAAAACTTGGCATTAAAAGCTTCCCAAAGTCTATTTTCCCCTGGAGTCAGGTACCGTTTGTCATTTGCTCACACATTCCTCCTGGCAGACTGCTTTACAATGACTCCCACAGGCAGCTAAGGGGCTGGACAGCATCCTTCACACATGACTTTCCACTGGGTCCAGAGGCCGATGGACACAAGTAGAAAACCAGCTCACCCTGTTATTGATGGCATCTGCCATTTAGGGCACACAGGCATTGTTTTCTCTTCATATTGCTCATCTGGGTTTATAAGGTACCACCAAAAAGCAAAACTGGAAACTTGACAATAAGGTCTATATGAACGTGCTCATCCCTGTGCAACATTGTTCTTTTTGGATGCTTGCCCAAGCCTATCTGCTCCAGAAAGGCAGAGAGTAGTGAGTATACTCCGTGTGAAGAAAGGATTGTGAAAAAGGAATATGAGCAGTATTTTAACCATGTGTATGATGACTGCATTTGCTGAGACAAAAAAAAAAAAATGTAATCTGTGGTCTGAAAAACATTTTTATATTCAACACAACAGAGGCCAAGAGAAAAGTCGTTTTGAAATCAAAACTGAAAAAAATCCAAGACATTGGCCTATCACTATAGAGTCACATACAGAACCATCTTTATTTTTTTACCATTGATAAGAGGATTTTTTAATTATAAGTTATTAAATTTAGAAGGAATGGGGAAGAAGGTGAGCTGCAGGATATGTTTCTTACTAATTAAATTAGCACACCACTGTCTAGTTTTGTAAATACAGTACACAGTCTAAAAGAGGAATTTGGGGGTCCATAATACAGCTCTCTAAATACATTTAACCTACAGGCTGAAACAAGTATTAAATAAAAACCCTGTGGGGAATTATAGGAAGTGTATAGAGTGTACATTTTTTCCCTACCTTGGGACAGGGAGGCATGCAGTGCAGAGACCCTAAGAACAAAGCACCCTAAAATAGCAGTTTGATGGTCTTGTGGCCTTGACAGTGATCTGTTTTACCCTTCGAAGTCATGCCTAAGAGCCATTACAGTAAATGGGGGCTGTGGAGACACCAGAAAACAGACCTCTACACAGGACTTTTCAGCTAATGTCTCTGTGAATCTGAGATGAAGTTTCTGGCATCTATTAACGTTATTGATTAAACCACAATGCTTTTATGTATCCAGAATGTAGTATATGTTTAAAATTTTTCTTTTCAATAATGCTGTTTTCTACTTTTCAATTCCCCCCGTATGTAGAGGACACTTTTCTTTACTCAAGGAGCAGTCAGGACATAGGAAATTCTCCCATCTCTGGGCGCCAAAGGAAGGGGGATTCCTGAACCACTAGAGCAGGCTTTTGTGGTAGTTAAAATCGTGTCTGCACCTCTAACCCTCGTCTGTCCCCAAGTGGCCCCCCTCTGTGGCGCGGGACATCCCCTGAGGAAGCTAAGCCTGGCAGCAGGGTCCTGCATCCACAGCCCTAACAGACCTTGGGAATTCCACAGTCGGAGTTGGTGTGGTCTTGAGCCTCTGATTTCAAGGGAATGGGAAGAAACTCTCGGCTGGTGGAGAGTGAGAAGGGAGAGAACAGGATGCAGAGCTAGAGTAACCCATTTCCAAAGAGGAACTCCTGCCTCTCCTGAGGACCAACAGATCTCACCAAGCCCCAGAAAAAACCAGACACAGTCTCAACGTGTCCACACTGTAGACAAGACCTAAGGGAAGAGGCTATTATTACTCCTTCTACCACAGCCACCAGGGCTGTGTCCATGCACAGAAAGGTTTATGTTTTATTTGTTGAATTCAAACAACAGCCTATACAGATATTCTAGAAACTTTGCCCTCTGACTTAGTTCTGTCTTTAAGTGACCACAAACATAAATATCAATAGCTTAACCTTTCTGGAGGACAATCTGGCAACACCTTTCAAAAGGGTTTAAAATGTGTATGGACTCGGTGATTTCTCACCTAGGAATTTGTCCTGAAAAAAAAAAAAAAAAAAATCATGGACTCACGCAAGGATGTAGCCATAAGGATATTCAATCTGTATTTGCTTGTAGTAGTAAAAAAACTGAAACAACCAAATGTCCAGCATTAGGGGGCTGAATAAACTCTATTGGTATGAAATGCTACGTCCCACTTAAAAGTAGTATTATGGAAGAATATTTAATGACACAATATGTTAACTGAAAAAAAACTGTAAAGCAATATGAACAGTATGATTCCTTTTGAGGAAGGAATCATTAAAAAATATACATAAGCCAAAGTAAGATAATCAAAATCTTCATAAATTTGTTAATACCTTGGTGTAGATTTTAAAGTTTGTGCAAGCAATATGGGCTATTTAAAACAAAAACTAAAATGAAGTTTTTTAATTACTACTTTTAAATTTCAAACAATTAAATATTCCTCAATATCAATTGTCAGCACAGCTGTTGGGAAAGAAGAAAGAAGAGAGAAGAGAATTAACGTGAGTTGTTTTTACGTCTGTTATTTTGTATTCAATTTCATCCAAACTTGGGTCAATCCAACTAAAATTGTCTCCTTTTGGTAGATATAAGATAATTTGAATGTATATTTTCTACAGGAAGAGGGAAATGCCTTCCTTTTCTTTGAATCTTTTATCATCAAAATCCTATAATTAAGATTACTTCCTCTATTTCCTGAATGAGGAGAATTCTAAAGTGATTTTTTCCAAGGTGAAGGTGTTAATTTGCATTACCTCTGATTACTCATTCAAAAGGATGAGCCAGGATGCATCTGCTATAGATTATGCAGTGAACTGTTGATTATCTGTGGAGACAGGGCAGTACAAATAATAAAAATCCATGGAGAATACCCAAACTTCATTTTAGCCAGAAGTGTCAACAGTTTGCCAGAGTTGTTAGCAAGGAACAAAGCTGATTTGAGTTTTATCTCCCAACTCCCTTTGGTCTGCTTGAGGATTATGCTAATCAGAAGTGAAATGACCGCAGCAGAGGCAGCCCTGGGTAATTCCTAGTCAGGAGAATTGGTTTCTGATTAATCAAGATTTGGCTGAACGGGAGCATGGCCACACAACTCTCTCCCAGTAAGCATCCTAAATATTCTTTATCTATTCATCATCTAAAAATTTCCATTTACGTGATAACATGTTTACTAGAGTTTATTTCATTTCTGAAATTCAATTCATGTCATATCCCATTTCCGAGCTACCTGAACCCTCCCTATACAGAATAAACAATGAACTCATTTTTCTTTGTCATACTACACTACTAAACTACCCAATCAAAATTTCTAAATATGCATTATTTCTGGCAATTACCATTCCATATTTCAGATCAATCTACTTAGGCAATATGCAATTAAACTAAAATTCAATAGCTTAAAATTATTAGTTTCTAAAACTTGGAAGAAAAAATGTGTCTTTCTGTGACCTTTCTTTAGTCAGTATAATCTACAGAAATTCTACACTCCTACATATTTACCCCATATATAAACCCTAGCAATGTCCATAATTTGATTTCACAGATGCCTCTGACACTCCATATGTCCACATATCTCATTTTAAATTTGAAATTAAGAAAGTTAAGGAAGGCCTTTTTAGACCTTATGAGAAATATCATTTCTCGAAAACTGCTTTTCTTTGAGGGAGTATCATAAATTGACTGACAGGGATGTTAACTGCATTAAGTTTTTAAGATTCTTTCAAGCCTCTGTCTTTTTCAAAATAACTGTAAATTTAGATTGGTGGTTCTTCTGGCTTTTTCCCCCACGACAAATGTGAAGGAAAATAAATTGAACTAAAACTCTTTTATGGTTTATTGAATAACAGCCAGTAATAAGGCAGGCTCAGAAAGCAGATTCTAGCATCAGATGCATGGCATAGCTTTAAATATCTTCTATTGCCCTGGATAATAGATTAAAATCCGTCCCCTTACTAGGAGATTCAAATTACCTCTTCCAGACTTTTCATCAAGAACTTTTGGTCTGTTCTTTTGTGAAGCAGTAGAATTTTTTTCAACCTAGTTTATACACAAATTTATGCTCCCTTTCCAAGAAAACATTCCCTTTGCGCCAGAACCTAAGAAAATACTAAGCCTCCCAGGAGTTCCTATTGTGGCACAGGAGAAACAGATCTGACTAGTATCCATGAGGATGCGGGTTTGATCCCTGGCCTTGCTCAGTGGGTTAACGATCCAGCGTTGCCGTGAGCTGTGGTGTAGGTTGCAGACGCAGCTCGGATCCCACATTGCTGTGACTGTGGCGTATGCCAGAGGCTGTAGCTCCAATTTGACCCCTAGCCTGGGAACTTCCATATGCTGTGGGTGCAGCCCTAAAAATTGAAAGAAAAGAAACAAGGAAGGAAGGAAGGAAGGAAGGAAGAAAAGAAAGAAAGAAAATACTAGGGCTCTTGAAGAGAAACTGATTAAGAATGTTCTGATTTTCAACAAGATAAAATTCCCTTTATTGTGAGCATTGCAATTCATTGTCACCAAGTTAAAAGGCAAATCTGAGCGAGCATCCTCAGGAATCCCTATTTAAGTTCAAGAATCATCTCAGCTTCCTAAAAATATAAAAGTTACCTTTTATTAAAATAAAAATCCATGGGGGGAAAAAAAGGCCAATGTAAATCTTTCCTGGCCTATATATTTGCTTCTCGACTCAGACTTTCTTTCTTGAAATAATTCGGCATCTCCACCAGAGTCTGGAAGTACTGTTGTGTTCTTCTGTGTATGTGACTATTTCAAATCAAGCCTCATAGTCGCTTTCCCACCTGAGGCATCAGGAAGGTGAACCAATCCATTAAAACAATGCACAGTGATTTCCGACATCCATTTCCTGACTTGCGGGTAATTTTTCCCCAAATTTAATTATATTTTTAAAAAGATAAATGTGTACTTGCTAGCTAGAAACAATCCAATCAAACTTCTTACCATATTCTATAAAACTCATCTTCAACATGTATTGATCTTTTGGGACCTCAAAATGTCCCTGGTATTTTCCAAAAATAAAAATTTCAAGAAATAGGATTGCAAACTAAAAAGCTCCCACCTAAATATGAATGAAGGTGCCATATATAGACCACATATTCATTCATCAGACATTCAATAATTGCTTACATTAAGTAAAACAAATTCCAGTGGTAACGATAGGGAAAATTATGCCCTTGGTGATAAAAATATGACGCCTTAGTTTATGACGCAAAGTTGTCCAGAATTGGAAACGTTCTTTCTTGACTTTTATTTTTAACACTTTCCTTACTCTTTCACCTCATTTCAACTCATTGGCAGAAGTCCTGGACGTCTTAAAAGCTTAAACCCCAAACTGAACACGTATGCTCATCGTGGAATCGACCTGAACTCAGTGTCAGACCAAGGACTGATCCCATCTCACACATGCAGAGATGCCCAAGTTCCCAAACGTTCCTCCATTCCTCCCTTACCTTGTTCCAATAATGAACTTTGGATTGGTTTTCTCAATCATGGGGGTGGGTGGGAAGAGGGGGGATGTTAGAAAAAGGATAATTTTGTTTATTCCCTGAATAGAAGCAGTGTTTAGAAAGTCATTTCATTGAGAGCATGGGAAATGCTATACAGCTTAATAATAAAATAAGCTGGGAGTTCCCTTGTGGCTCAGTGGGTTAAGGATCCAATGTGGTCACCACAGCGGCTCAGGGTGCTGCTGTGGCGCAGGTTCGATCCCTGGCCAGGGAACTTCCAAATGCCTCTAGCGCAGCCAAAAAACCAAACAAACAAACTGGAAATATGGAATACACGGGTCTTATGGCGACTTTTATAGAGAAGTTGGAAATTATCATTTTAAAAAATGAATTAATCAAGTATGGTTTGTGAGTTTTTAAAAAACTATGCAACTATATGTTACTTTAGGTTAAACATTACTGCTTCTCTAGCTATTATGTGAAGCTAAATTCATTTATATCACACACAGTTATTAAACTAAACTAGGTTCTTTATTTCTGCAATTTTAAACATTTCAAAAAATGTCCAGAGTAAAGAGAAGATAATTTCACAGATTTTCTGTATGGACTATTCCCCTTTAAAGGCTGTGTTACAGAGGCAAAGAGAAATTGGGAATTGAACAGCAGTCTTCCAATTTCTTTATTTGAAAAAAGCACACTAAACTGAGTCTAGTTTTTCTCCAATAGCAATACTTTGGGACCTATGATATCGAGACATCAACTATTTGCTTGGCTCTACATGCAAGTCTAGCCTGAAACACTCTAATTAAGACTCTATCTTGCTCCTTTCCTCCACAGTAAACTTCTCAGAAAATCTTAAGAATTTCCTTTGCTGGCCTTTCAGGCTGGACAACCTACTTTTGCCCCAACACTCCCTCCAATTGCTCTAACAAATATTACTAGTGACCATCCAATTACTAAATTCTTTAATACCTTTCAGTCCTCATCCTAGTTACATAGCTTGACCCTTTCTCCATCATTCGTCCTGCACAGATATGCATAGATATGACCTCCTCCATGAAGCCTTACCCAATCCACACCCTAGTGGGGATCTGGGTGTCCCATCCTCTGTGCTCCTGGATCAGCTCTGCACATTTTAAAAGAAATTCTATGCAGCAAGGTACCCATTCTTTGCCCCCACACTGACTATGAGCAGAGAAGTTTAGTCTTTTATCTTTACACCCACATCACCACCCAGTGTCTAGAGTTGGCTGGCACTCTGTGCAACTTCTTCCATCCCAGGAAGTAGAACAGATAGCCCTGCCCAGGCTGCATGGTAGCTCTCTCTCATGGCACTTAGATGAAAAGGCTTTGCCTGCTTTCTTTCCAGGCACACTCCAGAAAAGTTCATCCATACATTCCTCATCCCAAACAAAGACATTCACTGCAAAGAAGCTCAAACCGCCCTCCTTTTTTTTGGCCATGACCATGGCATATGGAAATTCCCAGGCCAAGGACTGAACCCATGCCACAGCAGGGACAACACTGGATCCTTAACTTGCTGAACAACCAGGGAAGTTTTTTGTTTTGTTTGTTTTTTGTTTTTTGGTGTTTTTTGTTTTTTTTTGTTTTTGTTTTTTTTTTGAAAGTAGGGTAGTTCCAGTATTTTTTTTTTTTTAATCTTATTCGAATACAAGTGTCTTATGATGTGCTGAAGACTCTTTCTGTACCTGAAATGCAGCCTAAACAGAAGTGAGGTGGGTGCTGGCAAGGGGACAGGAAGGACAGAAGCCTAGAAAGTTTCCAGAATAAATCTGCTTTTCCTGCCTCCTTCCCCTTCTTCTGTAGGTTCATCTCTTTCAGAAGCACTGACACCTCCTAGCTATCTAATCAAGACAAATCTTTCATGTGGTAATTAAAATACAGCTCATCTTCAAGGGGAACAAAAAAACAAAAGCTGCAACAATTAGCTGACTGTGCCAAGCAGCATGGTTCACCCCATCCTGCCCCCCACCCTCTCCCTCTCTCTCACCTCTTCCTTCAATTGCTTGCTTTTAACTCTTTCACACAGGACGAAAAACTTCATTCTGCTGAAAGGTAAGAAACTGCGCAGTCAGACTAGGAAATGGTTTAATTGAACTTCATGTGAAAAATGCTTAGGACTATTTAAGACAAACATCGGGTTCCCTACTCAGCTGGAAATGCATCACACAAGAAAGGGAGTCAGAGATACTTGCTAATCTATTACAGTCAGGTTAGAAGAGAATATTGCATTAACATGCAAAAGGACAGAGGCCAGCAACACAGGAAAGACCAGCCTCCCCAGAATGAAGACTGCTGAGTAGAGAGAGGTAAATCGTACTAGTAATAATTCAGAAGGTGGAAAATGAACTTGTACCTCGTAAGGCTGTGTGTGCCTTGATTACATTAGCGCTACTTGCAATATTATGCAGTATATTCATTTTTATTGTATTAGTTCCTGAATAGTCTGTAAAAGGCCAGTGTTTTATTTGGCTCCCTGAGCCACCTGTCTTTTCTACAACATCCCCTACCAGCACATTCAAGCATTAGTGTTCAGTTTTCTAAAATCTTTTAACCATTGATGGCTGCCAGCAGTCAAATTAAATTCAAAGGGTTTAGTATAGCTCCAGGTTTTAGCTATATAATTTACTAAGAATGCCCAAAGCACTTGCAATCTAATTTGTAGTTCAGCAATGAATACCATTTCCTAACAAAATCTGCCTGAAATTTCCTTTTGAGGCTCCAGAAAAAAAATACACTTGTGACACCTGTGTGTCTTCCTTCTGGCACCCACTCAAAAAAAATGTTTTTGGTGCTGAAAAAGAATAATATACCTCATGCAAGGTGGTATAGGAAAAGGTATCAAGAGCATGGAGTTGTTTTTATTGCCAGGCTGTCTGGGCCAGTACAATCACTCTGTATTTCTTTTTCAAAATTTGGATTTTTTTTTTTTTTTTCGTATCTTCTAAGACCAATATTAGCGCTATATTCCTTATAGCTTGGTTAACAACCAACATAGGCTTAACCAAAATCTTGGCTCTCTGGTAAATAAAGAAAGATTGATACATAGATAAGATAGAGAGAGAGATGTTGGATGGATGGATAGATGGATAGATAGAAAGGGAGATGGAGAGATAGGGAGATAGATACCACTGCGGAAAACCCCAGATTTGATCATTTCCATACACGTATGGCAGTAGATTTGGCCTCTCTTCAGCAGCAGGCCAGAGTATCAATTCCTAATACTAATTTCATTTCTATCCCTTAACCCTGGGACACCATTGCTTACAGTGTCCTTGTGCCTCCATTTCACTCCCAGAAGGGAAATAAAGCAGAAAGCAACAGTTAATAGTCTATAACTAACTTAGAGAACTGTCCCGTCTTATAAAAAGATGGTCCTGAGGTTAAGGCAGGAGGAATCCTTGAAGAGTGTTTTGCGACTCTTCTGTGAAGCTGGAAATACAACATGTCATTTAACACGTATTTTTAAATTTACTCTCTCTTCCTGCTATAGAGGACTTCTGATTTCTGGCCCTAACGACAAAGGAACTAAGGCAAATGCAGCCAATCGTCCCAGGTAAAGCATGAAATCTTCCAAGCTTTCCTCTCCCTGAGATGGTACTCAGCACTAAAAGAGGCTGGAGAGATCAAATCATCAGGCTGATTTAATTAATAAATGGCATAATTTGGAAGCCCATTAGAGAAGTCAGAGAGGCTAGCTATGCCCACAACAGCGTTAATCATTCACCATCCATCCAACCAAGTGTAAGTAGAAATCAGAACCGTTAAAGTATAAATGGGAAAAAGCCAAGTTCCTAATGACCCTAATGAGCTAAATCTGATTCTTGATCGCTCTCCTTCCCTTTCTCACTCAGGAGTCCCCCTTATACTTTATAATAAACTCGGCAGTTTATAAAATTTGAAAATGCCAACCAGGAAGGAGTTTTAGTGTTTTTTAAGTCTAGTGACATCACGGCCCTTCCAAGGAAAAAAGAGGCACCCTAAGACAAAAGGAACAGAACCCTGAGCCCTCTGCCCCAGTCCACACATTCCATCCCGAAGCCCTCTGCCCTTGCAGACTTTGCAGGCTGCTTCCTGTGTCCAAAATGATGGCAGAAGGTGAAACCCAAGTGGAGGCCGCAGTATTCTGATTTTTCATTTTCTTATTACAAGGGAATAAAAATGTAACTACCCTAGTTCATAAAAATGAAAATGAATCTGTTTTTCAAGCATCACCTTGCTCCCTACTCCTAATGGAACCTATCTCCACCCAATTCAGCTCATAACAAGGAACTGTATTTGTTTGCAGAGCACCAGATAGAAAATTAATGTAGTCAGCCGTTCACTTGCCAATTAATTTAGTGAAGCAGCAACTAAATAATCCAATTCTCTCAAGTCTGAGCATAAAAATATCAGCTGCAGTGCTGATCCTAGACAGAGGAGGAGGAAGAGAAGTAACTAGCATTTTTAAACACCTTCTAGTCAAGCACACTGGCAGGCCCTTACATGCAATATTTCATTTTCATCCTTACAAGAACCCTGCAAGAAAGGAATTACTATTTCCATTTTACATAAACTCGATTTGCATAGAAAATTTAAATAACTTCCCAAAGATCACAGAAAAAGTATGTGGCAACTTTGGGACATACCCAGGTTCTCTCTGATGCCTTCAGTTAAAATGAAAATGAGGGGAGATCCCGTTGTGGCGCAGAGGAAGCGAATCTGGCTAGTATCCATGAGGATGCGGGTTTGATCCCTGGCCTCAACCAGTGTGCTAAGGATCCAGGATTGCTGTGAGCTGTGGTGTAGGCCACAGACACAGCTCGGATCCCAAGTTGCTGTAGCTGTGGTGTAGGCTGGCAGCTTCAGCTCTGATTCAACCTCTACCCTGGGAACTTTCATAAAGAAAATGAGGAGTTCCCACTATGGTTCAACAAGTCGAGAACCTGATGTCTCTGTGAGGATGTGGGTCCATCCATGGCCGCACTCTGTAGCTTAAGGATCCAGCGTTACCACAGCTATGGCATAAGTCACAGATGTGGCTTGGATCCAGTGTTGCTGTAGCTGTGGTACAGACCTCAGCTGCAGCTCCAATTCGACCCCTAGCCTGGGGACTTCCATATGCAGCACATGCAGCTATAAAAAAAGAAGGGAAGGGAAGGGAAAGGAAGGGAAGGGAAGAGAAGAGAAAATGAATGAACAACAAAAATGACACATGATGTGTATAATAGATGAGGGTCTAATACCTTATATCTTTAATAATCTGTCCAAAGGATTTTTTACATATATATATTCTTTTTCAAATCCTTTTCTATAATAGTTTATTATAAGATATTGACTATGGTTCCCTGTGCCATACATACAGTAGGTCCTTGGTTATCTATTTTATATATAGGAGTGCATATCCGTTAATCCCAGCTTCCTATTTATCCCCCCTTTGCCCCTTTGGTAACCATAAGTTCATTTTCTGTGAGTCTGTTTCTATTTTATAAATTAGCCCATATGTTTCATAATGCAGATTCCACATATAAGTGATATCTTATTTTTTAAGTTTTGACTTTGCTGTTCCCTTATCGTCTTATTCTTAGACCTAGTCACTTGCTTCTTGAGCAACAACTCAGTCTGTACCCATTCCTTTCCCTTGCTTCATCTTCCTCCTTTCCTTTCCTCACTGACTTGCTTATGTCTCCCAAAGATCCAAGCGGGCAGGATGACGGAGTATGACTGGATGGGAATTAATGAATTCTGTTTAATGTAAAATGAATTCTGAATACAGACGGTTTGTTACATTTTATGGATACTTCTCATATGCACGTGGGATTAGAATAACCTCACAGAGGATTAAGGACCAATAAAAGCGCGCAAGATGTACAGTGTGTGTGTCAGACATCTAAAAATTCTTGAGAAAGCAATTACATTGAGTGCTGTCTAATAATAAATCCAAATGGACAGCTATGATTCGAACATTTCCTAACAACGCCACCCCCACCTGATTCTGCATTGCAGTCTTTGCTAGACTCTCTGCAAAAGAACAGATGTTCTGCTTTGGGTTGAGAAATCAACAGTTACCATTCATATGTTCCAAAAATTCAAGGCCCTAGTGCTGCTGTTTTAAGGATGCTAATGAATTCCAGCCCTTATGCTCCAAAATGCTTGCAGTTTCAATCAACTGTATTCTCCCAGGGCCTCAGGCCCCAGGGTATTCTTCGAAAGCCCATGGGGATAAACAGCTAGGAAATGTACATTTCACTGACCTGGGGGGGAAGAAAGGGATTAACCTAATAGGCTCCGATTTTGTCTGTTCCTTACAGGTTTATCATCACCATCCTCTCTGCTGTATCGATTTGAACAGGTAAGCACAGTCAGATGACAAATTGAATTGAAATGATGCCTAAAGCTGCCTTTGGTCATCTTTTCCCCCCCATTTATGTACCATTCAAACACAAACTAATTTTGGAAGCAGTGTAGCAAGAACTATTTCTGAATCTGTTCCGGGTTTTTATGTGTGTTTATTTTTACATCTAATGTTGATGGTGCATACTTTCCAGGTAGGAGCATGGTGAAAATGCAGTTTCCTGGGCTTCAAAGCCCACAGATCAGTAGATCTGTAAAGGTAGCAGGGTATCTGCAGTCTTTAAATAAATGCCCTATTCTGAGGCAGATGGTCCAAGAACCTGAGGCAATGCCGTGTTCATCCAAGCGCACTCCTGAACAATCTGTGTGACCTTTGCCTCCAGATGAGAGAGCTCAAGCAGAAATGGTGCCAGGGGTTAAGCATGTTATAAAGTCCCCTTCCATTCAGATCAGCAGACCCTACTCTGCTCCAGGCCCCACTGACAGCCTTCACACCACATTTTCCCATTGTCTCCTATGGTTGACTCACCTGGGGTGATGACAATCGCTGGGCCCTAGAAAGGGGCCCAAGGATTTGCTCTCTTCACAAGCACCCTAGGTGAATCTTCCATACCCTGAAGTTTGATGAGTGGCTACATGACACCAAAGCCAAAGAGCGAGCCAGACATGGGTTGGAATCTGAGATATTTTACTTATAAAAGCCTGACTTGAGCAAGTTTGCTAACCCTGACTTAATCTCTCTGGGCTTTAGTTACCTCACTCTAATTTGGAATAATAATGTTCACTTTCAGCTGTTGTGAGAATTAAATATGATAATGCATGTCAAAATATGTGCACAGGGTAGGAATTTGAAAACAGGAGGAACAAGAGGTTTCACCTTCGTCTGTTGCCCGCGTGTCAGAGAAGCAGGGCCTGTTGTAGCTGAGCAGGACCTTCTGGGGCCTTCCTGGAACAGACCTCCCCACATGTCCTCCACCTGCCTCTTGTCTGTGGAAAAACATTAGCCTCTTAGGCCTTCCCCCAAGTTCCAATGAGTAAATTGAATCAGAGAAGTGAGAAAATGCAGAAACAAAGGAAAACAGTCAAGCAAGACAAAATAATTATAGCTTAGCCATTAAACAAAGTCAGCGACCTTTAGTTCCTCCTCAAGGGCTGAAGATAATATTCTGAGCCATGTCCTTGGACAGTTTTACAGATACCGAAACTCCCACAAGGTGGAACAAGTTAACTCTATGCTACCCATGAGCACATAGACCTCCCCAGACTGTAACCAGAAGGTTGGTGATGCTAACTCCCAATTACCTCACCACCCACCAACCAGAAGAATGTCCACGAGCTGCTCGGGTACCCCACAACCCCCCTCCCTCACCCTGTCTTCAAAAACCCTTCCCTGAAAGCCATCTGGGAGTTCAGGTCTTTTGAGCACTAGCTACCCTGGATTCCTGCTTGGCACCTGCAGTAAACACTGCCCTTTCCTTCACCACAACCCGGGGTCAGTAGATTGGTTTTACTGTGTGGTTCGGAAAGACTGTGACACTTTCCTACAATTATTTGCCTGAGTTGACATGCAGGATTCTTTGGGTGTTTTGCTGATGGAGAGGACGATGTTATTTTTTGATTTAGGGGAGTTTAGGAAAGAGGAGGAAGAAAAGAAGAACACAGAGAAGGACTCATCCAGATCCTGACACTAAACTTCAGATTGTAGCCCAAACAGCGAGAAATTAGGTTTACGGTCTGAAGGATCTGGTGGGATTTTTTGGGTTTTTTTTTTGTTTTTTGGGGGGGTTTTTTGGTCTTTTTAGGGCAGCATTGGCATATGGAGGTTTCCAGGCTAGGGATCAAATCAGAGCTACAGCTGCTGGCCCACACCACAGCCACAGCAACTCGGGATCAGAGCCGCACCTGTGACCTACACCATAGCTCATGGCAACGCCGGATCCTTAACCCACTGAGTGAGGCCAGGGATGGAACCTTTGTCCTCATGGATACTAGTCAGATTCGTTTCCACTGATTCATGACGGGAACTCCCTGAAGGATCTGTTTTCCTAAAAGACTGTACACCCAAGTCATTATGTTTTAAGGCCCAAATAATAAAGCGAAGGAAAGAAATGGGGAGAAAGCCTCCTCCATTTCTGGGTGAAATCCATCCCCACTCCAGTGAGCATTGTTAAAGGAATCAAAAGACAGTAAGACATGGAATTCCCTTGTGGTGCAGTGGGTTAAGGATCCCAAGTTGTCACTGCAGTGGCTTAGAGGTTTGATTCCTGGCTGGGGAACTTCCATATGCCACAGGCAGAGCCAAAAAAAAAAAGGGGGGGGGGAGGTAAGACATAAAAGACAGTGGCCTCACAGCTGCCACCAATTGAAATGGCAATGGAGGAGTTCCCGCTGTGGCACAGTGGGTTAAGAAACCAACTGCAGTGGCTTGTGTTGCTGCAGAGGTGCTTGTTCAATCCCTAGCCCTGGCAGGAGGTTAAAAGGAGCTAGCATTGCCATAACTGTAGTGTAGGTCGCAGCTGTGGCTCAGATTCAATCCCTGGCCTGAGAAGGTCCATATGCCACAGGTTCAGCCATTAAAAAAAGAAAAAGAGGAGCTCCCCTCGTGGCTCAGTGGTTAACGAATCTGACTAGGAACCATGAGGTTGCAGGTTCGATCCCTGGCATTGCTCAGTGGATGAAGGATCCGGCATTGCCGTGAGCTGTGGTATAGGTCACAGATGTGGCTCGGATCCCCACACTGCTGTGGCTGTGGTATAGGCCAGTGGCTACAGCTCTGATTGGACCCCTAGCCTGGGAACCTCCATATGCCGCTGGTGCAGCCCTAGAAAAGACAAAAAAGAAAAAAAGAAAAAGAAAAAGCAATGGAATGCTCCCCCAGATGGCCCTGAGGGCTGCCTGTAAGGGATTGTCATAGAAAGCAAGAAAGCTTAATTCTAAAACTGAAAATTCAGTTGTTAGCACATGCCAGCTTC
This sequence comes from Sus scrofa, assembly GCF_054392235.1. Lineage (NCBI taxonomy): Eukaryota > Metazoa > Chordata > Mammalia > Artiodactyla > Suidae > Sus > Sus scrofa. Next base: position 94,620,788 of record NC_139390.1, on the reverse strand, counting down.
CCCTGGGAACACCCACACACCTAGAGAGGTCTTTGGGGGACAGCTCTCCGCTCCTGTAGGAGAGCTAGGGGATGGGAGCAGGAACCCCAGGTCCTTGCCGCCCCCATACCTTTCTTTGCATCCGTGGATGGGTGAGAAGGCACAGTAACAATTTTCATTATAAATGCTTGTTATTGGTCCCAAGGGAGACCGGCCAAGCATGAGCAGAGAGAAATAATTTTTTTTTTCTTTTCCAGAAGTAAATGCCAAAACCAAAGCTCAAAAGTGGTTACAATCATTTCTACATGGGCTCAGTTGCGGCTCATCCCAAACAAACCATCTTAACATATATGGGATTCCGTCTCCTCATCTGTGAAATAGTCTATCTGACAGAGACTCTATCAAAAGAGTTCAATATGACATAGAAAATATATAAAAGAGACAAAAAATTAAGGGTTTGGTCTATATCTGAAGGTCAAATAGCACAGCCATCTGTGAGTTGGATGGTATTCAGACGGGTGATAGAAAGGGTGCAGAAATTCTTTGCGTGTTTGCTCTGTCAATAACAATCTGAGTGACCTTGAACAAGTCCTCTAAACTCTGCAAGGCTCACTTTCCTCCTCAGTAAAGGGATGAGGTCTACAAGGTCTATTCGATCCTGAAGGTCAGGTCTTGGGAACAGTAGCTAAAAATACCATCTCCTTGTAACGCCACGGAAGCTATATCTCCCTGCACTTACAAGAATCCAAATGTTGACAGAGATCTTCTGAAAGCAAAAAGAAACCCTAAAAAGCCCTGTCAGGCATTTTGTCATCGTTTGGTAATGCAGATTTGAATGTGTCTTTCTTGAGAGCATTCCCAGATGTTTACACCATTTGGACGTGTGGTAAGAAGTTAGTGTTTCACTTCATGGGGTGGATCCCAGCCCCTTTCTGGCTTTAGAGCCACAGTGACATGTGGAGGAACATGACAGCTGGCCTTCACAGGGAGAATGACACGCTGTAATCACCAGCTTATTGATGACAGTGGCCATTTGAGTTCAGCCCTCTGTGTTCATTCATTGGTTCATCAACAACTATTTACTGTGTGTGACTCTCCTAAACTGTGTGTTATACAAAGATGGGGGAAATGCAAAGGTATGACCCTTGCCTTTCCTGACTTGGGAATCTAATTTGAAGAGCTAGGTCATCCAAGCAATTATTAAAAAGATAATATACCGTGTCAGTCACATGAGTTATTAAAAAGAGAATATACCACAAGTGTCAGCCACGTGATTCAAGGCAATAAGTGCCATTTATCCAGTGGGTTTTAAATGTATTCAGTATCTTTCTTCTGCTGAGTGAGACATCAATTCTAGATGGTGTGCTCCAAGGTTTTTCAAGTGAAAGTGGAATATGAGCTGGATATAACGGAAAAATGAACTGGAGAAGGCTCATTCTAAGAAGGGAAATTAGCATTTAAAAAGGCACTAAATTAGGAAATATTAGAAGCAACCAGAATAGAGCAGATTAAATCCTGCTCTGTTGCTCAGTGTGGCAATGACCTCCAGCCCCGACTATTTCTGTACCTCAGAAAGTAGATCCCATCAAACAGACCATTATAAACAGCTCCTTGACCCAAAGTGCTTGTTTCTTTAAGCAGAATTACTCATTTCACTAAATTAAGTGGTTAATGGTCCAGACTCAAGTTCAGAGGTCTGTAGATCCAATCTTTCCACTAACACAAGAGTCTATATATAGACCTTCCCATTTTTGCTCACACCCAGTAAGAAGAGAACAGCATGTGGCCCCTACCACCCTCTTAACCTTAGTGGATCATCTGCCTTTAGCTAATCCAATAGTTTTAACCCACAACAAAGCCAATGGGACGTGTCAGGAGCATGAGTGGCAAACAGCCAACCCATAAGGCTTTCCAGTGGAAAACTTGATGATAAATACCAGACATACCTGGATTGAGCAGTATGTCATCCCTCCACTGAGCACGTAAGAAATCTTGTCAGCCAGTAACTATCTGGTGATACCATTGTCCTACCATAAACTTTCTTTGCAAAACAGAATGACCTGAAACATGACACCAGCAGCAGCTGGTGCTGGAAATAAACTCAGGTCTAACACCAACTGGAAACATAAACCCTGGATAAGCAAATATATTCAACGAAAGAGAGAGCCGTCACAGATGAAACTAGAGGCTCTCATACTAAGTGAAGTAAGTCACATATCACTTATATCTGGAATCTAATATATGGCACAAATGAACCTTTCCACAGAAAAGAAAATCGTGGACTTGGAGAACAGACTTGTGGTTGCCAAGGGGGAGCGGGAGGGAGTGGGATGGACTGGAAATTTGCAGTTAATAGATGCAAACTATTGCCTTTGGAATGGATAAGCAATGAGATCCTGCTGTATAACACTGGGAACTATATCTAGTCACTTATGATGGAGCATGATAATGTGAGAAAAAAGAATGTATATATGTGTGTGACTGGGTCACCTTGCTGTACAGTAGAAAATTGACAGAACACTGTAAACCAGCTACAAAGGAGAAAATAAAAATCATTTTAGAAAATAGAGAGCCTTCAAACCACATATCTTACCATAACCTACTTCTCTCACAAGTGAGTTGAATTCATCCTATTTAATATTAGCCTACAACTGTCCTCATGATTTTCTATATTTTTCAGTAGCTAACATACTTGAAATTATAAAAAGCTTTTTACAAATAAATTATCTTCTGTGCAAGCTTTCTATTTCAATTAGCTTCTATAACAGAACAGGTCTATTATTCTAAAGTTTGGTGTTTGTTCCTTCACCTGACACCTTCCACCTTTGACAAGTTTCTCTCCATTGGCAGTTTCTATTTATATTTCCGCATATTAGTATAACAAATTTAAATAAAATCCTCCACTTGTATCATTAATTAGCCTTTGGCAATGGGCCTGATTAAATGCCCTTGGCAGCCAAATGATTTAAGTATCTAAAAGGTTATTTTTATCACTTATTAAGGATGCCTGTTAGAGAACTATTACCACCAACTTCTCAACAAGGGGAACTCTTTGGAGTCTAGTGCACTTCTTAATGCCCCTCTTGGGGTTGTGTTGAGTAACCGGCGGTTTTTCTAACAAATGAGAAAAGTTTGTCTGAATGAGAAGAAATGTAAGTGATTTTTTTTTAATTGTTTAAATGATTAATAATTTTTCTGCCAATCCATGCTGGAATTTCAAGAAACAATTTTTCTCCTCACTATTAATAATTTAGGAAAGTGTGAATAGGGATATTTTTCCATTCTTAATTTTTTTGAAGTGTAGTTGATTTACAATGTTTCAGGTATACAGAAAAGTTATTCAATTATATATATATACACATATATATACGTAGATATGTATACATATTCATTTACAGATTATTTTCCATTAGAGATTACTACAAGATATTGAATAGAATTCCCTGTGCTGTGTAGTAGGTCCTTGATGGTAATCTATTTTATACATAGCCATCTGCATATGTTAATCCCAAAGTCCTACTGTATCCCTCCCCCACCTTTCCCCTTAGTAACTATAGTTTTCTATGCCTGTGAGTCTACTTCTATTTTGTAAATAAGTTCATTTGTATCTTTTATTTTAGATTCCACATATAAGTGATATCATATGGTATTTGTCTTTGTCTGACCTAGGTCATCCATGTTACTGCAAATGGCATTATTTCAGTCTTTTTAATGGCTAATTGAATAGGGTTTTATTGAATCAGAAGTCCTATCCCATACTCTTCTATCTATGAAGCTAAATGTACTTCTTCAAACACCCTGACTGAATATGAACTGCACTGGGCCTGGCAAGCCGTTACCCTCTAACTATGAGCTTTCATTCACAGGACCCCTGTGGCAACTAGCCCAGTGCCTGGCATATAAGTGCCCCCCAAATATGTGTTATGTAATAAAATGAGGACTGTCCATTTGCAGTATACCTCTTAAGAGAGGATGGCATAAAAATAAGGTGGATTTCCATTTATTTTTCATTTGTTTGTGATTCCATTTAATAGGAGACATAGTTATAAGAAGTGAATAATATGGAGGAACAATATCTGGAGTAAGCAATGCAGTAAATCACGGGGAATCAGCCACTGTGACAGTATATCTTCCACCTTTCATGAAATGATCTACGTAAGGAAAAAGAGAAGGAAGAAAGAGGGGTAAGGTTGAGAAGAGAGAAAAAAGAAGAGAAATCTATTCTTACCTAACATAAGAAAATACAGTATGGTACTCAAATAAATATTATCACTTAAGTAATGCATTGGATTTTCAAGATCATCTACAAATTAATATATATCATATAAGATGAATAAAAATATTCATTGGCTGTGGCTTTTGCAAATAGAGAGTTTTGTGATTTTCTGACTTATCAGGAGAATTAGAAACAATGCCCCATGAAGAGTATAGTTTTTGTGACTAGAATACAGACTTGAATGTTGCAATTGAAGTCATTAATTTATGAGAGATTTTCCTGGGCTTTTGGCAAATGACTAAATATTTATTGAGCAAAGAGACTTAAGACATAAAGACTCCCTTCAGGGAGTTTGCAATCTGGTTGTCTTCAATAAGAATCTTAGGAAATTCCTGTGTGGCCCAGCAGGTTAAGGATCTGGTGTTGCTACAACTGTGGCATAGGTCACAACTGGCAGCACAGGTTCAATCCCTGGCCTGGAAACTTCCACATGCCACAGATGCAGCTCCCCCCCCAAAAAAAAAGAATCTTAGGAAAGAGAAAAAGAAAAGAAAATATGGAGATAAAGAGGAAACTGTGTTTCAAGAAAACCTTCAAGAAAGGAGGAGAAACTAGAAACTTCTAGAATCATACATGAGGGGAAACTACAAAATATAATGCATTTAGCACCTGAAAGAGCCTCAAAAATGTAAAAAAAAAAACAGGGGGCAAAAAAACCTCAGAAATGTAATCCACCACCAACTTCACTCATAGGTACGCTGTCATTCAATGTTAGCAAAATAAAAGAAAAAATATATCTAAATATTGAAGGAAATGAAAATAGATTTAAGCTATATTGTGAATAAAATATTTATCAGTCAAACAAATTCATAATTAGAAGCTGGCTACTTTTCAAATATAATTCAACAGTGAATGAGGGAAATTTTAGATCCTCTGTGTAAACAAGGCTTGAAATAACTCTCTGAATACCAACACCAGGTTTTGCAAACACAGACAATACACTGCTCAGTACACTGGGTTCCCTTTATCTTAGGAAACATCCACTTCATTATTAGCAGGTTCTTAATTTTCTTTTCCGAAGTGTCCTTAGTGTTTCTAAAAAGTGAATAGCCAAGAAAAATGGTTCCTACCCTTTTTCTTGAACAGTTATGGCAAAAGCCTCAGACTAATAAATTGGATTAGGTAAGCATAATCTCTGCTAGATCTTCATTGAGGGCTTTCTATGTGCCAGATGCTGTGTTGAGCATATGATATGTGTTCTCTTTTAATCCTTACAACCACCCTACAAATTCACATTAATAGGAATAGTATTTCTATTTAGGAGATAAAAGAATTAAGAATGAGAGTGATTTACCAATTTTTATAACGCTAACCATTACTGGAAGTAGGATCTCAATGCTGGTCAATTGGGCTAAAAGTATCTGTGCTCACCTCGCTGGCCTATGAAGCATCCTTTACAAGAGAAAGATTCCATAAAACCACCCCATACCCATTCTGGGCTACAAACATGCATGCAATCTTGTCTGACCTTTATTATCACTCACTGAATGAACACTACGAGTGACTATCACTTGGTGGCTTTTAGAAACTCTACTCTGGAAGTAATGTTCACATACCTGCATAATGCTCTTTGGTTTTGGTTTTGGTTTGTTTTGTTTTTTCTGGCTTTTTAGGGCCGCACCTGCAGCAAATATAAGTTTCCAGGCTAGGGGTCTAATCAGAGCTGCAGCTGCAGCCTACACCACAGCCACAGCAACAGCAACACCAGATCCTTAACCCATTGAGCAAGGCCAAGGATCGAACGCACATCCTTATGGATATTAGTCAGGTTCGTTTCCACTGTGTCACTAAGGGAACTCTCGGGTATATTTTTTTAGGTAACTCTCTTGTGAAGTTAATATTGCCTGTTTTATCAGCATTATGTTTACTTGTCTTATGCTGGCATTTGCCTCCACTACCATCACTCACACCACCAGATTGTATCTTATTATTTTCTACAGCCCTCAACAAATTACAGTGCCCTGCCAATAATTGGTAGTAAATGGTTGCTGAATTGAACTGAAATATAATGAAGTGAATTGAATTGTTCTGAATTACAGGACCAGGTTACATAGTCCACATCATTTTTTATTCAAATAATTATTGAGCACCAACTGTGTGTCAGGTGACATTGCATTTTGCAATACCATCGACGGGATTCAGTTTTTTACAGTATCTTTTAAACAAGATTCCATTGCTTGTGAAATCATTATGAGCCCCTGTGACTAAAGATATACTGGTACTTGATAGCTTTAAATTTTGCCTTTCAGAGCTTGTAAGTCAGTCCTGCAAACAAGTCTTTCCATGTGACTTTTTCCCCCATTGAGAAAGTGGAAATGTGAACATTTTGTCCTAGAAAATTCAATTCTTGAGTTACGTGGGATACTCCAAGTTTGGAGGAAGGTGGGGATCCTGAAACAACATTAAGATGCTTCATGATTTACTCTCCATCATGCTCAGATTTCCTCTCCACCTTTTTTTAGAGTTCTGAGAAACATAGACCCAGAGTGATTTAATTTGCTCGTTTCTGATACTTCTCACTATTTTTCTGTGTGGCCATTGCAATGTGGCCATTGTGGTTGTTAAGATATGCAAATCCTTGGAGATGTAATTAAAGAGACACTGAGATGCTTTCATCAAAGGACAGTTCATCTGTTGCAACTCTACTGCTGTTTGTGCAGGTTAACTACTTGGCATTCCTTTCATGTACTGGAGTCAATCTGTGTTTAAAGGATGGAGGTGAGTGGGCAGGACAGGGCAGTTTATCTTTGCTGCCTTCTCATTTATTATTGCATTGCTCTCTCTCACATGGCACTACCTCAGCTGATCAAAATCAGGGACCACATATCACCAGAGTCATTGGGATGAAAGGCAAAATACATTCCTTATTCAATCTACATAAGAATATTTAAAATAATCATAGCAATAAATTTGATGGAAATACCTAAACACAGAAATGGCTTATTCTGGAACAGGAATTACTGCCTTTTTTGTTTTGTTTTGTTTTGTTTTGTTTTGTCTTGTTTTTTGCTAGCTTCCCACAGCAGTCACAGACATCTTTCCAATATACGAATATTCTCAATTATCAGATCAGCCTGTAAAATTGTGTCAGTCAGAACACTCTGCCTGCAGCCAATGCATCTGCACCTGATTTCAAACAGGGAATGGCCAGTTATCAGCAGTTCAGCTCCATTCTACTTCCTGACATAAGGCCATAACCCTTTGGAAGATATCAGCATAAAGATGTTCCACTAAAACAGCATTCATCCAAACTGTGCGTTTTCTCTCTCTCTCCTAAAATTCAACACAATCAAGATGTATTAGGTGCCTATCATATTCCTATGAGGTCAAAGTGAGAATCCAGAAAAATAAGAATGGAAGAGACAGAGCCAGATAAGAACTTAGGGAGATGAAGGAGGAGAAATGCAACTCCGAAAGAAATCCTGGGGATTTTTCAAAATACCAGCAATCCAACCAGTGAAATCAAAGAGCAAAAATATGAAAGCAGACATTTTTTCATCCACTGAAAAGACATGAAAAGTCAATCAACATAAATGTGACAGCCTAGGACCCTTAATACAGAAAACTTGAAGCCAAATTCTGTGCCAGGAAGACAGATGGAATTCATCATTTCTCTGCAGTTTCCTGAAAAAATACACAGGGCTTTGCATACTGTCCTTTTGAATTATGAGAGTAACATCATTTAATGCAGTCATTAAATGCAAAAGCCATAACACGTACAATAATCGTGTGCAGGTCTGCTGAAAAGTACCTGGAACATCTCAAACTTGGCTGGCAGACTGAAACAAAAACGCCCCACAAAGCTGAAAAGCTGTCTGTTCCATCTAAAGCTTTTGAGAAGACACTGCGCGCTTCAACTTAGCATCATAGAAGCACATGATCAGGAATGTGAAGAGTGACAATCATGCCCAAGAGATTAGACATAGTCCCCACCAAATAGTAGAGGCGGTGGGGGTAGGGGAAGAGGGCAACAGGGGATGTTTGTGTGACCTATCCACTTTGAGAACAAGATATGGCTTTTCTAGGGGTCTCTGGCATAGACACTTTTGGCTGCAATGAAATATGATCTCCGCACAAGCCATTCCTGAATACAACAGCATGAGCTAACAAAGCCTGAAGTCCAGTGAAGGTCACCTCCTCACCCTGTTATATTATCTGAGACCAGTGGCTAGTGTTGCTATGACAACTTTTCAAAGTAGCCTTATTGGGGACCAAAAAATAAAACCTCTAAGCACAGATTATGTCTGCAGGACATGAAAGAGCTGGTCAATTGAGTGAGAGGTAAATGGTCAGGACAGCTCAAAAGCATTATTTAGAAACCCTCCACCCCTGATTTTGAAAGTTGTCTGAAATCTTCACTTACACTGTCATGAAAGCATATAGGCCTCTATAAACCTTAATATGATAATTATACAGGATCCCAAAAGATTGCCCATTCTGATTCCTCTGAGCAAAATGTAATCTTCCTCTGTCCCACTACAAGCATCTCACATTGCAGGGGATTTTTATAGCCCACTTGATAATTCAAGCCCCATGAGAGAGGAACTTTGATGCAGAGAAGCAAGTAGAGGAAGAAGATGAGAAGATTCCCAAATCACAGTGACTCCATGGTCAAGGACAATCAAAACAAAACAAATAATGAAAGACTTTTCGTCCTTTTCTGATTCTACCACGAAAAAAAAAAATTACTTCCCTTAGTGATTATTTATTTTCCAGTTTCCGCACGTGGTTCTCATGGTAATTGCTAACTTTGTGAAATGTTAGAACACTGACACTTCTGTAAAGCAAAGTGCCTTTTGACATTTATGAAGTGCTGATTCCCTATAAATATAGAAAAGTGGTAATCATCATAAGAACTACTCAATGGAAGAGATCAATAGTGAAGACGAATATGCTTCTTCCATTGAAATTCCGAAGGCAAAAATCAGTCCATTTTTTATCTCTTTGATAAACTAGCGCATTCTGCAACTTGCCAAATAAGATTTAAGATCAGAGCTATGACACAGACACAGGGAAATTTTAGGAAGCAAGGAATCAGAGGTCAGCTTGGTCTATTTCCTCTCCGCGTACAGATCTATCTAGAGATAGATGTGTGCAAACACCTTTGGCAACAGATAGTGGACGCTATACTGTCACTCACCTTATGATCTCTATAAAAAAAAAATCACCAACTGTGGGTAGCTTGTAACACAAAATAAGCTGCGATATCTATCACAAAATTGCTGGAAAAGTAGATAAGCTTTCGAGAGTGATTTGAGGGATATGAAGTGTAAATTGTGCTTCCGTTTGCAAGTGACATTTATTTTTCCTCACAACCCCAAGGCAGTGCTGGAGAAGTGCAGTGTCAGTTGAAACCTCTGTGAAGAGCACATAGCCCAAGTCAGAAGCTTCTCAAGGAGCTGAAGGTGGACATCTAGTCATATTTGTCAATCAGATCTCACTAGGCTTGCCCACAGTATGAGTGGAGACCAAACCTCTACAAACCGGAACGCAAGTACCACATCAGCACTGGCTATGCCATCTTCTGACCTTGAATGCTGGGGTAATTTTAGCATCTGATAGATCTGATATAGCTCTCTGACCTCCCTCCCCCATCAACTACCTCTCATCATCTTTTTTTTTTTTTTTTAACAGCTGCACCCATGGCATATGGAAGTTCCCAGGCTAAGGATGGAATCACAGCTACAACTGCCAGCCTACATCACAAGCACGGCAATGCCAGATCCAAGCTGCAAGTGTGACCTACACTCCAGCTTGCAAAAATACTAGATCCCTAAATACTGGATCTCTGAAAAATATGCCAAGTGGTATCATTCACTTAATGAATAAATAAATATTATAGAGCACCTGCTCTGTCTATGTCTATGAGAGCATGTGGAATAGTGGTCCAAAGCAGGGACCATGGAGCCAGGCTGCCATATCCAAAATCCTGGTCTGCCATTGGCTGGCCAGGGGGGCCTTGGACAAGTTAGTACTTGACCACTTAATGCCTCAATCTCCTCATCTGTAAAATGGGGATAAAAGTAGTGCTACTTCAGATGGACCCTGTGAGGATTAAGAAGTTAATACACATGAAGCAGCTTTACAAGGAAGGGTTCTTAGAGCTTAGCAAACACATGCTGGCATCTGATGATGAAATGAATTAAGAGCTCTCAGGTTCATATGTCTCATCTGACCTGTTCTATTTGATCTACTTCTCATCACCAAAGAAATAAATCAAGTAAGGCATTCTTCTGCTTTTTTCCACTTAGCCTAAGGGATCCAACTAAGTGTTAAACTATTAATTCTGCCTCAGTCTTTCCAAAGCTATTTACCATTATTAATCTCATAGTCCATCAGGACTAACTGAAGAAAAGCAGTTTGCTCCAACTTCATAAAAGAAACATTCTAACATTTTTATTATTATTACTGCTACTACTCCTATTATTGCCTATGATTTATTGAGTACTTACTATATGTTAGGCAATAGGTTAAACATTTTATAAACGTTACCTCTTTCAATTCTTTCCAAAAAAAATTCCATTAACTTGTATTAGTTGCCCCAGTTTATAGATGAGGAAAGTGGGGCTGACAGAATCACAGATACAGAGAACCAATTAGTGGTTACCACTGGGGAGAGGGAAGTGGGGAGGGGCACCATGGGGGAGGGGAGTAAGAGGTACAAACTATTAGGCATAAAGTAAGCTACAAGGATATATCGTGCAACGCAGTGAACATAGCCTATGTTTTATAGCTATAAATGGAGAAAAACTTCTAAAAATTGTAAATCACTGTATTGTACACTGCACCATATAATGCTGTACAGCAATTATACTTCAATTTTTTTAAAAAAAGACCCAAAAAAAAGCTGGCAGAAACAAAAAGTAGAGCCAATAAGAGCTATGTGTCTTGCCTAAGATCACCCATGTAGTAGAGTAGCACTAGCTGCTCTAATAAACCCCAGAATCTCAATGTCTTAACAAAGCAAAGTCTCAGCCCAAAGCACCAGCAGCAATGAAGGTGGGAGGGGAAGTAGGCTGTGCTGCAGGGAAATCATTCAAGGATGCAGGCAACTTCCATCTTCTCAGTCTTTCTCCAAGCACCCCCCACCCCGGCCAAATTTTTTCCATTCAGATAGTAGAGGGGAAAAGGGAGTGAGGGCCATGTACAATGGAAGAGGATATTTCTGGCCCAAGGCTGACAGCAGCACATTCTACCCCCATCACTCTCATTCCAGTAGCCAGAATGCAGTCAATGGTCACAGCCGAACTGCAAGAGAGGCTTGGAAATGTGGCTGATCTGTGACTCATGGTCTCTGAGACACGCTGCCAATAAATAGCAGAACCAGGTCCTGACCACATCCACTGGCTCCAAAGCCTTACTTACTCCTTTTTTTTTTTAACTTTAGATTTTTTTTAATTGAAATATAGTTAATTTACAATATGGTGACAGTTTCAAGTGTGCAGCAAGGTGATTCATTTATATTTTTTTTATATTATATTATATATATATATCTTCTCTTTCAGATTCTTTTCCATTATTGGTTATTACAAGATATTGAGTATAGTTCCCTGTGCTATACAGTAGGTCCTTGGTTACCTATTTTATATACAGAAAAGTATATATGTCAACCCCAAACTCTTAATTTATATCTCCCCACCTCCATCCCCTTTAGTAACCATAAATTTGTTCTCTGTGTCTGTGGGTCTATTTCTCATTTGTATCATTTTTAAAATTCCACATATATGTGATATCATATGGTATTTGTCTTTTTCCATCTGACTCACTTCACTTTGTATAATCTTTGGGTCCAGCCATGCCATTGCAGATGTCATTCTTTCATTCTTTTTTATGCCAAGCCCTTATTCCTACCCATAACACCATTCATGTCTGCACAGCCTCTTGGATCCCCTCTTTCACTCTGCCAGCTGACTGCTCAACAGATTGTGTGATTAACTCCCTCAATCTAAAGTCATATTCATGAAATTTGTTTCTAAATTTACATATACATACATATATATCTGGTTATATACAACTATTTACTTGATATGGTTGCTTTAATTCATCCTGAAAATAGTCAAGAGTACTACATGATTTTATCAACCCACCTCAGTCTCTCAGCTGCCTTTAATTCCATGAACACAAACCATCATGACTGAAAGAGCACAACTTCCACCAGATCCCAAATGATTGCTGTCTCTTCCAAGCCCATATCAAAATATCACTATTACTAAATTTAAATTGGTGACATATGAGATTTCAACTCAGTGTATGACTTCTACTTCATCAACTTCACGTACATAATCATTAGATTCCTGCCCTTGAACTAAAGAGATAAAATACACATTGATGACCCATCTGATCTATAAGTGACAAACATTATAAGAAGCCTTTAAGAACAATATCCAAAATCTGGGAGTTCCCATCGTGGCTCAGTGGTTAACGAATCTGACCAGGAACCATGACCTTGCACGTTCGATCCCTGGCCTTGCTCAGTGGGTTGGGGATCCGGCATTGCCGTGAGCTGTGGTGTAGGTCGCAGATGCAGCTCAGATCCCACATTGCTGTGGCTCTGGAGAAGGCCAGCAGCTACAGCTCCGATTAGATCCTTAGCCTGGGAACTTCCATATGCCACAGGAACGGCCCTAGAAAAGACAAAAAAAGAACAATATCCAAAATACGATGTGTTGATGCTATACTAAAAAAAAAAAAAAAAAAAAAAAAAAATGGATGATGTGCTATAGTCAATGCAGGGCTATAAAATGATTAAACACTAGGGAAGGCTTGAACCACATACTAAATAGCACTTAGAGAAGTCTTACAAACATCCCAAATATAATGTAAGAGTTTTGAAGTAGACTGGATAATTCTGCTACATGAGTGGTGCACTACTGGAAAACAATTTAAGAAACCTATCAATCCCCAACAATAGAAGCCTTTATGGCCAAAAATTGGAAAAAATTTACTAGCATCATCATTTCCATTTACCAAATATTTTCAGGCTTCTACCTTCTTAACACAGGGTGGGAGTCCATTTTCCTGCCCTCTTTGAAGTTAGGTATGGCCATGTGACTTGCTTGGACTTATGAAATGTGAGTAGATATGACAATTGGCATATCCAGGGAAAAGATCTGAGAACAAGTACAGGCATATCTCCTTTTCTTGCTCTTCACTTTATTGCACTTTGCAAATACTATGTTGTTTATAAATTCAAGGCTTGGGTCAATGCTGAATTGATTAAGTCTATCTGTAGCACTTTTCCAACAGCATTTGCTCACTCTGTGTCTCTGTGTAACTTTTTGGAAAGTCTCACAATATTTTAAACTTGTTCAGTATTATTTCATTTGTTATGGGGATATGTGGCCAGTGATCTTCGATGCTACTACCAAATTTCGCTGAAGGCTCAAATGATGGTTAGCATTTTTTAGCAATAAAGCATTTTTAAATTGAGGTGTATACATTTTTTAGATGCAATGCTATTGCACACTTAATAGGCTACAGTATGGTATAAGCATGACTTTCATATGCGCCAGAAAACAAAAAAATTATGTGACACACTTTATTATGATATTCGCTTGAGTGTGGTAAAATTATGTGACACACTTCACTATGATATTCGCTTTAGCCTGTGGTGGTCTAGAAGCAACCGTGAATGTCTCTGAGGTCTGCCTGCGCATGATTTGACACAATCTCATTCTCCTGCTGTGGCGAATTCCAAATGGCCACAAATTCTCTGTGATTTTATCAACTGATGGGTTCTTTTCCCGTCTTTTGAATCTGAGCTGGCCCTACAACTTGCTTGACCAGTAGAACATGGTGAGAGTGACCATGAAAGCATTATTCTCAAGAAGCCTTGAAACTTCACCTCTTACTCTTTATTAGAATAGTGAAGCCCAGACTAGCCTCCCTGAAGATGAGAGACCAGATAGTTAGAAGAGAGACCCAGCCATCCTAGGTGCCCCAAAAATCTCAGTTAAACCCCAGATATGTGAGTGAGGCTGGTGAGTACCAGTCATCCCCAGCTAACCCACCACTGACCAGGGCTCTGTAAGTGACCCCAGGTAATAACAACAGAACCACCCATCTAATCCCACCCCAAGGTGCAAAATAGTGAGCAGGTAAATAATTGCTGTTTAAAGCCACTAAATTTGAAAGCTGTTTGTTACACAGCAGTAGGTGACTAAGACACTACCCCAGGTTGGCTACTGTTGAAGCAGATAGGGAGTTTCTTTCAACCTGGATCTCTGTTAAGGAGGATAGAGCAGAGTCCCTCAAAATGAGTACTAGGAATAAGAGATCCCTTTGTCATTTAAGCCACTGCAGTTTTGAGGCTGTCTTTTACTACAGCATAACCTAGTCAATCCTGATTGATTGGAAATTGGTACAAATAAGCGAAACTCCACTCAACCAGAAGAAAACTAAAAGGTGAGGTAAGGGAGTAGACAGAGGGGAAAACACCATCAGAAGCTACAAGTATACAATCCATATCACACAGTGATACAGTTATCTAGTAAAATGTTCTTAGTAAAAGGCAAAAATGCAGCAAATGAACAGAGAACTCCAAGGAAGAGTGACAAGGACATGGATCAAAGCACCAATGGCCATCCTACAATGGGCACTTAGCATGAGCAAGAAATAGACCTCCCATTTTTAAGGCCCTGAAATTGTTTGTGACTGATTGTTATCAGAACACATCCTAATTAATACAGCCTCTGAGCCATTCTTAACACTAACATGTGTCCCTCAGCACTGAAAGGGGAAAGACACCCAGGGACCACCTCACCATGGCCCACGGAGAAATGTTCACCAACAAAGTAAACATGGGGCACACTGAACTGGAACATAAAGCTCTGGAATACTGGGAAATGAAAACTGCAGCCAAACCTTCAAAACAACCTGACTTTCTAGAGTAAAAGCATTACGTAGCCTATGGAGTACAGGGTTGCAAATAGGGAAAAGTCCAGTGAAAGAAGAAAGAAAACGTTTGTTTGGGATTTTCTCCTCTTTTAATAGTCTTATACCCTGACCACTGGGAGTCCTTTGTTACAAGTGATAACACTGTAGAAAACAGAACTCCAAAAAGAAAAAAAAAAAAGAGAAAGAGAGTAAGGCTGTAATTCTTTGCATCAATGTGTAAGACTGGTACAATCAAACACATAGGGTGTTATGTAGAATGTGAATCAGAATAAAAGAGATGATTCTGTTTCACTTTTTTAATATTTGGATTTAGAGTTAGTTTTTGAGAAATGTGATTTTTGCAAAGCTGCAGGACACAGAGGAGCTGGTAACATTTTACAGTGATTCTGTAGACCTACCCAAGCTTTCTTCTGATATTTTTATAGACCTGACCTCCACTCAACCTTTCTTCCTTCTGGAACTACAACCACCATACTTGAAGTGTGCAAAAGAGGACTTAGATATCAGCAGGAGTTCCAGGTGGGGGAGAGAGATTGAAGTGTAATTGATATCAGGCATCAGATAAATCTCAGCCAAGCGAATGAGTCTGTCCCTTCTCAAGCAGCAGGCTTACACATGCCCAGATCCGGGACTGATAGATGTGTGCCCTGCTTCATATACACCAAGGTGACCCTATCCACTCAGCTGCCATTGCAGCGATTCTTGAATAAATGTCCCCAACTGAGAAAGAAGTGCAAAAAGTGATTCTAACAAGCCAGACTCATCATCAGAATCAACATCCAATGACTGAACCAAACCAGGCTGGCCCTGGGGAGCCCAGGACTTCATCAGCCCAACTTCATGCAGCAACAAGTGGGAATTTCCCCTCCAAAGCCCTGCTGATTCTCATAGAAATGACCATCCTCCCAATAATAATACCAGCTGGGCGGCTAATAAAGCAAATATCACTTTTCTAAGAAGGCCATTAGTGTTGGCTACAAGTAGAGGAAAGAGCCAAGAATAAAGTAAATAAGTCCAAGGGAGGGAAAATGTAACATTTCTGAAGAACTATGAGCAGAATAGATAATGCTAAACTATTTGGGCATTTAACTGGGAAAGAGTTGAATGAAAGATCAGTGAAATTTGAAAAAGGGTGTATTTAATGATTCCAAAGAACATTTTTTTCCAACGGAAAAATGGAAAATCCACCAGCACAGAATCCTAATTTCTCAATTTAGAAGAATATCTTTTTTTTTAAACACTGTTTACTTCAGGCTGAATCACTTTCCTCTCTCTAACAATGCCTGAAGTTGATAAAGGTGGGGTTTGTTGATGCTATATCATTACCAATTTGTGGACTATCTTATTCTGTTATTTACCATAGCCTTTAGAAATTTAACGCTGACACAGTTTTCTAACATTTGGATTCTTTGCATAGGTGAGTTTAAATATAAATACATAGCCCAACCTCTGCCACCACCTCCATATTCAAGAATATAGTAATAGCAGGCCTAGTGAACTTGCAGGCTCAATGGGAAAAGCCTATTATTTCTCATTATTTCTAAGGGAGAAATACAGCTTTCTGTCAAAAGACCCTGAAACCAATTTTTAAAAGGGGATAGTGAGAGTTCCCTGGTGGTCTAGTGGTTAGGATTTGGCAATTACTACTGCACCCAGGTTCAATCCCCAGTCTGGGAATGGAGATCCCACATCAACCTGCTGTACACTGCAGCCAAAAAAAAGGTGAGGAATAAGGTGCCTAAAAAGAGGTTTTTATTTGCTTTTGTGTCTGTATAGGTTTGTTCCTTTAGTTTTATTGAAATGTAACTGACACATAACATTGTGTAAGTTTAAGTTACAGAAGGTAATGATTTGATATACAGTATATATTGCAAAATGATTACCACAATGAGATTAGTAAACATACCCATGCCCTTGAAAAAGATTTTAACTATATTTACCCCACACAGGAGTTACCATTTGTGGCTCAGTAGTAGCAAACCCGACTAGTATCCACGAGGACAAGGTTTGATCCCTGGCTCTGCTAGATGGGTTAAGGATCAGGTATTATAATGGAGAAAAGACAGCCCCTTCAATAAGTGGTGCTGGGAAAACTGGACAGCTGCATGGAAAAGGATGAAATTAGAACACTCCCTAACACCATACACAAAAATAAACTCAAAATGGATTAAAAACCTAAATATAAGACCAGATACTCTAAAACTCTTAGAGGAAAACATAGGCCAAACACTCTCTGACATGAACAACAACAACATCTTCTCAGATCCACCTCTCAGGGTATTGACAGTAAAAACAAAAATAAACAAATGATGGCTTAATTAAACTTAAAAGTTTCTGCACAGCAAAGGAAACCCTAAAAAAATGAAAAGACAACCCACAGAATGGGAGAAAATCTTTGCAAATGAAGTGACTGACAAGGGATTAATCTCCAAAATTTATAAGCACCTCCTACCACTCAACACCAAAAAAACCAACAACCCCATCAAGAAATGGGCAGAAGATCTAAACAGACAGTTCTCCAAAGAAGACATACAGATGGCCAAAAAACACATGAAAAGATGTTCAACATCACTCATCATTAGAGAAATGCAAATCAAAACCACTCTGAGGTACCACCTTACACCAGCCAGAATGGCCATCATCCAAAAGTCTACAAACAACAGGTGCTGGAGAGGGTGTGGAGAAAAAGGAACCCTATTACACTGTTGGTGGGATTGTAGATTGGTGCAACCACTGTGGAAAACAGTATGGAGATGCCTCAGAAAACTAAACATAGAACTACCATTTGATCCAGCAATCCCACTCCTGGGCATCTATCCAGAGAAAATCATGACTCAAAAAGACGCATGTGCTCCAATGTTCATTGCAGCACTGTATACAATAGCCAAGACATGGAAACAACCTAAATGTCCATCGACAGAGGAATGGCTAAAGAAGAGGTGGTACATATACACAATGGAATATTACTCAGCCATTAAAAGGAACAAAATACCAGCATTTTTAGCAACATGGATGGACTTAGAAATTATCATGCTAAGTGAAGTCAGTCAGACAATGATACACCAACATCAAATGCTTTCACTGACATGTGGAATCTGAAAAAAGGACAGACTGAACTTCTTTGCAGAACAGATGCTGACTCGCAGACTTTGAAAAACTTATGGTTTCCAAAGGAGAGAGGTTGGGGGGTGGGGGATGAGCTGGGTTTGTGGGAAGTAAACACTGTAAAACTGGATTGTTATGATCATTGTACAACTATAAATGTAATAAATTCATTAATAAAAAAAAGAGGATTTGGTATTGCCATGAGCTATCGCCATCTGTAGGTTTCAGATGTGACGCATATCCTGTGTTCTTGTGGCTGTGATGTAGGCTGGCAGCTGCAGCTCTGATTTAACCCCTAGCCTGGGTACTTCCACATGCTTCATGTGCAGCACTAGGAAAAAAAACAAAAACAAAAACAAAAAACAAAAACAAAAACCTATATTTATCCCACACAAAAAAAAACTCAATGAAAAATCAGACAAAACAATTTTTAATATCAAACCAAATAATGTGATGAGCTTCTCATGACTTATTTTGGTATTTTTGAGGCATGAACTATGTGGATGATAAAATATTAAAGGGATTTTTGTTCTTGCCCAAAATGTGGGCTCTGGGCTCCATCTCAGTTTTATACCAGTTTCAACAGACAAATTTTCATCCCATAGTCCATCACTTTGTCACTGGTTAAGGAACAAAGCCTATTATCTACATCAACCTCTGCAGCTTCATGTCCCCCATGTACCCACACAAATCCCTCCTCCTTCACCTGTGATTCTGCCTCACTAGACTACCTGGTGTCTCCCAAACATGTCAGGCTCTTCCACACCTCCCCTTGCTGCTCTCCATACCTGACTGTCCTTTTCCCAACTCCTTTGGAGTTAAGTCATAAGCAAACTCGGTACATTACTCAACACAATGTCCTCCAACCACCCCTGGTAGGATGAACAGAACACTTCTCCCCATCCCTAAAACTTTGTTCATGTAGCCACTGTGGCAATCACTATATAGCCGTATGCTTTTTTTTTTTTTTTTTCTTTTGGCCATGTTCCTGGCATGCGGAAGTTGCCAGGCCAGGGATGGAACCTGAGCCACAGCAGTGACCCAGCCCACAGCAGTGACAGTGCCAAATCCTTACCCCACTGAGTCACCAGGGAACTCCCCGTGTGCTCCTTAAAAACAGAAATCATAGCCAGCACCATCTCCTAACCATCTAATAGAGTGCTATATTAGTTATCTATCACTACAAAAAACCTACCCCAAAACACAATGGCTTAAAGCATCAGCTTCTGGGAGTCAGGAGTTTGGGCAAGTGCTTAGATAGATCTCCTGGCTCTGGATCTTTCAAAGAATGTAATCTAGCCATAGGCTGGCAGAGGCTAAAGTCTATTCTGGGGGCTCAGCTGGAAGTGGACCTGCTTTCCAAGCTCACTCCAGCAGTTGTTGGCAGGACTCTCTTCCACATCCTCCATTGACTGGAGGGCTTCCTCTGTTCCTTGCTACCTGGCTTCTCCATAGGGCAATTCACAACATGGCATCTGGTTTCATCGGAGCAAGCAAGAGGGTGCCAGCAAGAGAGAGTGCAAGCAAGATGGAAGTTACAGTTTTTTGTCATGATAGTGACATGCCATCACTTGTGCCATATTCCATTTGTTAGAAGTGACTCACTAGGTCCAGCCCATGCTCAACAGGGGATATTACACAATGGCATGAGTACCAGGAGCTGGGGTCATTGAGAGCTGTGGCAGAAGCTGTGTCCCATAAAGCCTTTATATAGTAAGCCTTCAGTAAGGATTTATTTATAGAAAAAGAAAAGAAATGTGACATTTTCTTCAAATACCCTTAGTTGTATGATCAATTCCATTAACTTAAAGGTTATGTAATAAGAGAAGTTATACAAAACCCATGTTCAGAAAGACACTTTTAAAATAAGCATCTTGAAGACAATGTGATTATGTAAATTTATTTTATTTTATTTATTTTTTAATTTTATGGTCACATCCATGGCATATGGAAGTTCCTGGCTAGGGATTGAATCCAAGTCGCAGCTGTGACCTACACAGCAGCTCTTAGCAACATCAGATCCTTTAACCCACTGCCCCAGGCCTGGGATCATACCCACTCCTCCACAGCAACCCAAGCCACTACAGTCAGATTCTTATCCCACTACACCACAGCAGGAGCTCCATGTATAATTTTTTTTATTATTTTTTAATAGTTATTTTCCCAATACAGTTTTTTTTTCTACTGTACAGCATGGTGACCCAGTTACACATACATAGACACATTCTATTTTCACACATTATCATGCTCCATCATAAGTAACTAGACATAGTTCCCAGTGCTACACAGCAGGACCTCATTGCTAATCCATTCCAAAGGCAATAGTTTGTATCTATTAACATCAAGCTCCCCAACCACCTCATTCCCTCCCCCTCTGCCTCGGGAACCACACGTCCATTCTGCAAGTCCATGATTTTCTTCTACCATGTATAATTTTAATGAGTAACATCAGCTGCTGTAACTAACAAACCCAATAACTCAACAACTTCACATGAGAAAAGTTTATTTCTCACTCTTGTCATAGTCAGTGGAAGGCAGCTCTCCTATATGACTTTCATCCACATGGTAGATGACATCCACTGTCATTTCCAACACCCCAGAAGGAGAAAAACGTACATGGATGATTATAAAGAGATTTTCATGACTACAACTAAAAATGGCATCCATCACTTCCCCTTATATCCCATTAACCAGACATCACTGAAATGGTCCCAACCCAACTGGATGCAAAACTGGGAAATGTGGTCTTTCTACGTGCCCAGACTGGTGAAAATCTAACCAGTCTCTGACAGAACGATGCCTTCACTCTAGTTGCTTTCCTTGTAAATGAAGAACTAAACCCCCTTTAAATAAAGATTACACTGCATTAAGTTCCTGACAGTAATTAAAGTACAGGGACACCAGCTCTCAAGGCAATAGTTGGCAATGATTTCTAAGTACTATTTCAAATTCTCAATGCACTGCATTCAACTAGGAACAATTAGACCTAAACAACATCACAGTCTAGGTAAAGTCAGATATGTTGCCATCTTAGGAGGTTTAAAGTCAGTCCAATTCAAATGTCTTCATTCAGGCCAGATGAGACAGAGCTCCAATAAGAGCCTGGGCTTGAAGCACATCTTTTATGCTTATATTGGCTAAAAATACTTTACAGAATCAAAATAGAATTCAATCTCTGTTTATAAGAAAAGTAACCATTATTCTGGGTCCAAACCTTCTCTTATTTGTACCAGAAATTCCAGGAGACCAGGAAGTGTGATGGTAGGGAGACTGAGGGTGGAAGGGGCAGGCAGGAAATGTGAAAGGCAGAAAGCAGAAGAATAATTATATTCACGGAAATACATGGAATTATATTCCATCCAAATTTATACTGTCCTGTTAGCTGTTGGGTTGTCATTTCAGCCCAGATGCTTTAAGAGAGTCAAAAAATGTAGAATTCTTATGTAAGAGAGTGGGGGACAGGGTGTGAAAGTAGAATTCTATGGTTTTTTTATATGCTTACAATACAAATAGTCAAAGCAAAAAAAGTGTGTGTGTGTGTGTCTGTGTGTGTGTGTCTGTGTGGTGGTGTGATGTGTCTAACAGGAGAAGCCCTGTCTGATAATATTGAACAGATTGTATAAAAAAGAAGAGCCTATAGATAACCACTCTACCTTATGGATGGTCTGCAATAGTGCAGCAAGGAAAATGGAATCATGCTTCTGCATCATGAATAATGTATGCAGCATATTGAGCAATGCAATCTCTCTTTAATTGCTAGTATCTCTTTCACCAACAGAAATATCAGAGACAAAACTTCTAGGACTTAATAAGCACATATTTTGTTACACATGGAGGAATTTGAGTCCAAGGATACTTTTAAAATATTAACTGTGTTTGTAACTTCTCAACATCACAGTTACAAGACAGAAGAGTTTAGCATAAGGACGACTATAATGGCAGCATTGTCATTGCATTACATCGGAGCATGAATTCTTCATGACCATCTAGGTAGGATGCCTGGGTTTAAATGGTTGAACACCAAGAGGGTTTCAAAGATCAAAAGGCAATTATTTCTTCTATATTTTTCTGTACAAATCATAAACTGGGACTATTTTGCTATAATTCAGCAATCCTTTAATTTTCTCCAAGAACAAAAAAGATATCTTTTGTTTCAGATTACAATTATACTCATCCTATTTATGTCTCTTGCAAGAAAGAAGGTGCATAATTAAGAAGACCTAAGACTCCTGAGATGTTAAAAACAGGGCTACTTACCCACCCAGGTATGATTTAAAATCACAGGGAAGGCTCCATGTCCCTAACAGTTCTCCCCGACTTCTGAAAAGCTTCACTTCATCCTCATGCTTCCCAAATTCCATTTATTAGAGCTTTGCAAATCCGTAAAGCTCCTGAAATTGCCTGCTAAAATGTGCAATTCTTGTATGAGCTTGTGACATTTCCTGGGGACAGTGGCTAAAGCTCTCATCAGATTCCCAAAAGGATCATTGAGCACATGAAAACTGAGGCACTGGACACTTCTTTGGTTAATAAGCTCTTCAAATGCAAATTGCCCTGGGAAGGTTAGTGATGCCTTTTACACAAACAATTCCCAAAGGCTGGTCAGCGTGTGGCCTGTGCTTGAAGAAATTTTTTTACCCATCTGAAGCCTCTCTCTTAGGTATGTTTCTGATGACTCCAGGTTGCACAGACTTGTGTGAGCAGATGCTGCGTGGTGCTTGCTCTGTAGTCTGTTTTTGGAAATTTTGCTAACCAGGTTCCAAGCTCAGTTTAATTTCTCAGGTTCCTCACCAGCCCTGCAAAGAGAAGCTGTGGAAAAGCAATGTGCAACTTGAGGGCAATAGTTCCTGGGATCCTCTTAGTTCACCTAGAACATTTCAAATTGAGGTGAACAGTTTTAAAAAGGCATAGCTTAGAGTTTTGTCAAGCTCTTCTATGTGGAATTTGATATTTGACAATGACCATGCTTAAAAAAAAAAGTTCCAAATGATGTTAGATAATCTTAATCTCTTGATGTAGATTGCTCAGTTGACCATTATCCATGTAAAGTTATACAATAAACATGAATGTTTTAATTCTATTAAATTCTATCTTTAAAAATATATATCCTATTTTTTTAACATGTCATCATGAAGTTTCCAACTGTTCTCTATTAGGCTGAACTATCTTCTATTGTAAGATTATATTGATCCTAATTTAAAGGTATTAAGCTATCCTTTATTTCATAAAATTATGGTGATAGAAATTGAATAGAAAAGATGACAATTCAAATGTTTTTCATTTCCCCATTCATAAAGTTCAAAAGCCTAGTACTGGCTTATACCATAATATGAATTTACGTATCAACTTGATTTCCTGCTTAGAGGGTGGATGATTCTTATGGGGTTGGGAGAGGTCAAGGGCAGCATGAGGAATCTGGGCCACTTGGTGTAGAAAGGGAAATAGAAAGGCCTTGGAACAAATTCTCTTGCTTTCATCATGTTAGCCCTGGCCTTCCCCGGCTATCAAGGTATATTGTGGTAGTCGTCCCTAGACAAAGCTAAAAGCCAACGTCTGCACTGCAAAGACCCCTTGGAGGTGTCACATTTTATATAAATCTAAAAGTTGTATTCAGAAAAGTTTCTGCGTCAAATGGTAATTCTATTTTTAGTTTTCTGAGGAATCTCCATACTGTTTTCCACAGTGGTTGCACCAATCTACAATCCCACCAACAGTGTAATAGGGTTCCTTTTTCTCCACACCCTCTCCAGCACCTGTTGTTTGTAGACTTTTGGATGATGGCCATTCTGGCTGGTGTAAGGTGGTACCTCAGAGTGGTTTTGATTTGCATTTCTCTAATGATGAGTGATGTTGAACATCTTTTCATGTGTTTTTTGGCCATCTGTATGTCTTCTTTGGAGAACTGTCTGTTTAGATCTTCTGCCCATTTCTTGATGGGGTTGTTGGTTTTTTTGGTGTTGAGTGGTAGGAGGTGCTTATAAATTTTGGAGATTAATCCCTTGTCAGTCACTTCATTTGCAAAGATTTTCTCCCATTCTGTGGGTTGTCTTTTCATTTTTTTAGGGTTTCCTTTGCTGTGCAGAAACTTTTAAGTTTAATTAAGCCATCATTTGTTTATTTTTGTTTTTACTGTCAATACCCTGAGAGGTGGATCTGAGAAGATGTTGTTGTTGTTCATGTCAGAGAGTGTTTGGCCTATGTTTTCCTCTAAGAGTTTTAGAGTATCTGGTCTTATATTTAGGTTTTTAATCCATTTTGAGTTTATTTTTGTGTATGGTGTTAGGGAGTGTTCTAATTTCATCCTTTTCCATGTAGCTGTCCAGTTTTCCCAGCACCACTTATTGAAGGGGCTGTCTTTTCTCCATTGTATATTCTTGCCTCTGTCATAGATTAGTTGGCTGTAGGTGTGTGGGTTTAATTCTGGGCTTTCTATCCTGTTCCACTGATCTATATTTTTGCCTTTGTGCCAGTACCATACAGGTTTGATTACTTTAGCTTTATAGTATAGTCTGAAGTCAGGGAGCCTGATTCCTCCAGCTCCATTTTTCTTTCTCAGGATGACTTTGGCTATTCTGGGTCTTTTGTTCCTCCAAACAAACTTTAAAATATTTTGTTCTAATCCTGTGAATAATGTACTTGGTAATTTGATAGGGATTGCATTGAATCTGTAGATTGCCTTGGGTGGTATAGTCATTTTGATGATATTGATTCTTTCAATCCAAGAAGTTGGTATGTCTTTCCATCTGTTTGTGTCATCTTTGATTTCTTTCATCAGCATCTTATAGTTTTCAGAGTGCAGCTCTTTTTTCTCTTTAGGTAGGTTTATTCCTACGTATTTTATTCTTTTTGATGAGATGGTAAATGGGATTGTTTCCCTAATTTCTCTCTACCATTTGATCCAGCAATCCCACTCCTGGGCATCTATCCAGAGAAAATCATAAATTGAAAAGATACATGTACTCCAATGTTCACTGCAGCATTATATATGATAGCCAAGACATGGAAACAACCTAAATGTCCATCGACAGAGGCATGGATCAAGAAGGTGTGGTACATATACACAATAGAATATTACTCAGCCATTAAAAGGAACGAAATAATGACATTTGCAGCAATATGGACGGACCTAGAAATTATCATGCTAAGTGAAGTCAGTCAGACAATGAGACACCAACATCAAATGCTATCACTGATATGTTGAATCTGAAAAAAGGACACAATGAACTTCTTTGCAGATCAGATACTGACTCACAGGCTTTGAAAAATTTATGGTTTCCAAATGAGACAGGTTAGGGGGTGGGGAGATGTGCTGAGAGTTTGGGACGGAAGTGCTACAAAATTTGGTTGTGATGATTGTTGTACAACTATAAATGTAACTGAGTAATAAAAAATGCTATAAAAAAAGAAAAAAAGAAAAGATTCTGTGACATGTTTATTTATAGAGAATTCTGAATGTTTTGTTATGTTTTACTTCTGTACGTCCATGCTCCTAGAGACACAGACAGATCTCACTTAGGCACAGTCAAATCTAATAGAAACCAAAGACCTTACCTATACCATTCACTTAGGCCCAGTGACAAGGCCACACTGCATGCACCTTCCCCAGAGATACCATCCTTGACTTTCTGAAGACTGTCTCAACCATCCCTTCACATCTTCAGCAAATATTTACTTGGAATTAGCTAGATATTTCCACCCCCATCCAATTCAACTGACTCAAATTCACCTAGGATGTCAGATATTTAAATACCCAAGCCACATTTGTATTAAGTGGAAAGTATGGGGTTTTTCAATTTCTAAAAGCCCTGGAAGAAGCCTGGAAGCCTGGCTTTTTTTTTTTTTTTTTCTTAAGAATTGTGACCATCAGTCTGAGAAGTGACCGCTCACCCAGTGGCCTGCTATTGAAATCTCTCTGGGACACTCAGTACCTTTTGGTTTACAACAAAGAAAAGCTCGTTCTGCCGCTACATAAAAGGATCTTCTAATAAAAAAAGATTCTTACCTGTCTCAAAGGAATATCAGAAGGATGAATTAGATAATGCCTTCAAAGAGGCACTTTTAAACGGTGTCTTGGAAATAGAAGATGCTATCACTATTGTCATTTTGTTAGAGACAATAATGTTACTTGTTTTTCTTGGAAAAGCTACCTTTCCATCAAAAAAAAAAAAAATACAGGAAACAAATATCCTAAAATCTGCCGTTTTGTGGACTTAAAAATATATTTGTGTCAAGATAAACATTTACTTTCTCCCTTTTTTCCCTCCAAGCCCAAGCAGCCCCATGGGACCTGAAATTTCTGAAATCAAGGTTGGGAGAATTGAGACAGACAATAGCAATATATAAGCAGAAAATAGCAGAGAACAAAATCACAGAAACTTATCATAAGAGGAGACATTTGACAGCATGTAATTCAAACTCTTTGCTATACTAGTGGAAGACAGGGACTCGGAAAAGTTAAGCAACATTCCAAACATTACACAGCTGGCTAGGAACAAAGTCATGGTAGTCCTTAAACACAACTAAATGGCTAGAAAGAGAAAAGGAAGTCCCCCGTGCCTGTTTCAGCATTACCATGGTCCCAGAAGCTGCATCATACTCAAGTTCATCAAGAAGGCATTCAAGCTTCAACACTCTACAGCATGGGGGTTCATAATTGGGACCCTTAAGCCTGGTGAGGCAGGCTCTTTCATATCCCCACCCTACTCCCTAGCTGAGTAATCTTGAGCAAATAATCTCTCCAAGCTTAATTTCCTTCAGCTTTAAGTGTGGATATTATCAGTACTTACTCACCAAAGTGTTGTTGAAAGAATCAAATGTGACTACACAGACATGTTTAAGATAGCATCTAATGATTACAGTTGCCTTTAATATCTGTAGATAGCAACATTAAATGATGATTAAAAGAGAAATGCATATTAAGTGCTTGACACCATAAGTGCTCAACAAATACTAGGAAGTAGTATGACTTCATACTCCTGCACAGGTAACCATTCAGCAAGTATTTGTTGAATCCTTCCTTCTCAGGAGCCGGGAACAACCCTATGTCCTAGGACTCCACTTCCTGAGTCCAACTTGCTTCTGGTCAAATAGAAGGGAAAAGACATGTAGCCAAGTTAAAGCTCTACATCAGAACTGGGCAAACACAGCCCCTAGGCCAAATCCATGCATGTTTCTGTATGGTCCACAAGCTAAGAATAGTTTCTACATTTTTCAACACTTGGGGGGAAAAAAATCAAAGGAAGAAGAATATTTCATGATATCTCAAGAGCCCATAAAGCCCAAATCTCAGAATCCATAATTAAATTTTATTGGAATACAGCCATGCTCATTTATTAGATATCTTTTCTAACTGCTTACATCCAACAGCCAAGATGAAGAGTTGCAACCTAGACCATATGGCTGGTAAAACCAAAAATGATTACTCTCTGGCCCTTGACAGAAAACTTGCCAACTCCTGCCCTATGTCTTAGTAAATATATACGTGGGCTGAAGGTTGCTACAGAAGCACATGGGTAGGAGGTGGGGGCACCTAACTCTGTCTGGGAACTTGAGGAAGCTTCACCAAGGAGCTAAGTCTTTTAAAAAAATAAGTAGGAGTTTGCCAGATAGAAAAGGGGGCATGAATACATAAGGGTCCAGAATCATGACAGAGCAAGAGAGGTCTGGGCAAAACAGAAAGACACTGGTGCTTCTTTAAGTCAACTCTGACCTTATTGCCCTAGCAATATCCACAAATGCCATCACTACATGTCTCCGTGCAGAAACACGTTAGGTTTCCAGCTGTCTAGTAATCTCCAGAACACAATGCCCTAACAATTCCATTCTCTTAGAGTCATCACATGGAAATTTTGATCTCCTGAGGCTTTCAAGATTCTGATGGAAATGAGATTTAATGGCCTCATTATGAATATGCTCCCTCCTTGTGTCCATGTTCAATTTCATTAGCATGTGCAACTGGATTAGTTTGCATTTCATCTTCGGATTTGTCTTTCTTCCATGTGACTTCAAGTTTATGGCAGCTAGTCCATTTTTGTTTGTTTGTTTTGCTTTTTTTTTTTAGGGCTGTACTTGCGGCATATGGAAGTTCCCAGGCTAGGGGTTAAATCAGCTCTAGCTGCCAGCCTACCCTACAAGCACAGCAACACCAAATCCAAGCCATGTCTGCAATCTATACCACAGCTCAAGGCAACATCAAATCCTTAACCCACTGATTGAGGCCAGGGATGAAACCTGCGTCCTCATGGATGCTAGTCAGACTTGTTACCACTGAGCCACAAAGGGAACCCCCTTACTGAAGGTGTTAAGGCCACAGTTGACTATGAAGTTTTTAGGAACAGGGACACATGTGCTCCATGGATTTAAAAAAAAAAAAAAAAAAAAAAAAAAGAGAGAGAGAGAGAGTAGAAAAAAAAGAAAATAAGATAAGGGTAGGACTTAGCAGGTGGCACCAAATGACACCCGGAAACCTAGGGCTAGCTGGCACAACGATGTTAGAGTCTTCTGATCCTGGGGCCAGAGGTGAGTAGCACGGACCACCAGAAACATTCCTGAAGAAACTTGGGACATGGAGGAGAAACAGACAACAGATGCAGAAGTGACATCAGTCACCAAGGCCTGTGACCAGCACCAGCTTCACTCTGGGCAGTCAATTGAAAGCTCTACTCCTGTAAACGGAGAGGCTGCCATAAATTAGAAGTTACATGGAAGAAAGTCAGAATCCAAATGTGAAATGCATACCAAAACAAAAAATAAACAAAAACAAAAAACACCCAAGTATCAGTTTACTTTCTCCCTCTGACTCAGAAGGTTCTTGATTAACGGTCAGTCCACCACCCCAGACCTTCCCCACCCCCCATATAAGGCACAGCAGCTCACCCAAGCTCTACCAGGCACCCCACTGCAGCCTTGAGCACCACTGCCTCCCTCCACCCAAACTCCATGCATCCAACAACACGTTGATTGAGCTTCTCTAAGAGGCAGCCCTGCACTAAGTGCTGGAGATACTGAATGGAACAAGACAGAAATTGGCCCGACTCTCACAAAGCTGTCTGCAGAGAGACGGGTGTGATGGTCAAGGAATTGAATGCTCTAGAATGCGACAACGAAGGGGACTAATAAAGCTGAGTGGGCAGTGGTCCAGTGAGGGAGGAGGAAGAATAGACTATTCCCCTCTGTGGCAGTCCCTTCGAGGTCCTTAAGTGGCGTGATTTGTGTCCCATTGTTTGATAGTGTTGATTAGACAAATCTAGCTTTTGCTTACAGTCATAAGGGCAGTGGGGCTGTGCCAAGGAGACAGAGCCAAGCCATGTGCAGTACATGGTCCTCAAAACATCTCTACATGCTCCTGATCAATCCCTGGTGCCTGGCTCTCCCTCACCAAAGATGGTGATTTCCCAGAAGTCTCCTCAGTCCCACCCTCTACCTCCCACCCACTGTCTCCTCTCCACTCCCCCTCTCCCGACAAACAGACATCAGTGGGCACCCCTGCAGGTCACCAGAGATGCCCGGACATGTCTGCACACCAGCGGGGGACCCCACTGGTGTTCTTTCCTGGGAAGCTACACAGCCCCTGAGAAAATAAATTGAAATCTTCAATTCTTCTAGCTCCTGCTTCATTAGCTATGTTGGACATGCCTGAACTGCCCTTAGAAGCAAACCAATATCCCAGCTACAGACAAACGAATGTCACTTACTGAGTGACCCTGGACGCAAAGAAATTGTGCAGTTTGGATGGCTGGGATCAAAATTGAATCCGTATTGCATATTTATCATCCTCCAAACAATATGCATACCATAAATCAAGCTCTAGCACTCTGTAGAAATGCTTTCAGGCACAAAATACCTCGTTGTTACGTTCCTCTCCCATAAACAGTGCATTTTCTTAAACACAGAGCCGAAGGCAGCAAACCATTCAACTAAACAGGGAAAGGCTCTTAATGCAACAAGTATTCTCTACATTGCCAAACTTCAATAAAATCAGAAGGAAAATACATTTCCTTTGCCTTCAATAGAAAGAATGTAAGTTTGAGAAAAGCTGAGGACCCACTTATAAACTGTCTCACAAAAGAAATTAAACAAATTGCCTGCTCTTTGTAAAGAATGACTACATATAAATCTCCCACAACCTAAGATTATTATTTTAATATTTATATGTGTGCCAAAAGTATACACAGCCTTATACAATAAATAAACTGTATACACGCACCCCCCAAAAGTAATCTCTCCACCCTGAGGACTTTTACAATCAAATGTATAAATAAAACTAGAAGAAAAACTTCAGATGAAGCCCGGAGCTGGAAATGGGAATTCAAGGTGGAACACTTCAGTCAGCATACACACTGCCGCTCTTTTGGAGAACATAAAAGGAAAGACTATTACAGAAAGCAGGACAAGGAGAGTGTGAAAAAGAGAAAGGAGACAGCGAATGCCCAGATAGAGAGTGAAGTGTTGTCTCTCACCATGGGCTCCATCACTTGGGCTAATACGCAACAGAAACTCCCTTCCAAGGAGACCCAAAGCAAAGGGGTTAGTCTCAGGGGGCAGTTGAGAGTAGGTCTCTGAGATATGACCAGGTTCTTGGCTCCCACAGGTGTGTGATTCAGATCAGGGTCCTTAATCATCTCTAAGGCTCAGTTTCCTTATCTATAGGGTAGGCTAACAAGAGTAACAACAGCATAGTACTTAGTTCATAGGGCTTCAGAAAGATTCAGTGAAATAATGAAGAAAACAGTGCCCTGAATACAAAAAAAATCCTATCTGTACTATTTTGTTGTTGTTTTTTGTCCGTTTAGGGTCGCACCCACGGCATATGGAGTTTTCCAGGCTAGGGGTCAAATCAGAGCAACAGCTGCTGGCCTATGTCACAGCCACAGCAACTCCATGTCCAAGCCTCATCTACAACCTACACCACAGCTCATGACAACACTGGATCCCCAACCCACTGAGCGAGGCCAGGAATCGAACCTGTGTCCTCCTGGATACTAGTCAGGTTCGTTAACCGCTGAGCCATGATGGGAACTCCTATACTTTTTTTTTTTTTTTTTTGATAAATATATATGTCTTCACTTTGAAGAAGAAAGGAGGGAGTTGAATGCCGTGGTGATGGAAGTAGTGGCCCATACTCTAAAGGCCTTTTTGTTTTGGCATCACCACCAGGCAAGTCACCTCACCGCTCTGGAACCGATTTCTTCATAAAAAATAAAAATGTTGGACTAAACTATTCTAAAGCTCTCTTATAGCCTCAACAGCGTTCCATGAGAATTTGAGATTGAAACCAGTAAATTCCAGAGTTCCCGTCATGGCTCAGTGGTTAACGAATCTGACTAGGAACCATGAGGTTGTGGGTTCGATCCCTGGCCTTGCTCAGTGGGTTGGGGATCCAGCATTGCAGTGGTGTAGGTTGCAGACATGGCTCGGATCCTGCGTTGCTGTGACTGTGGCGTAGGTCGGTGTCTACAGCTCCGATTGGACCCCTAGCCTGGGAACCTCCATATGGCGCAGGAGCGGCCCTAGTAAATGCAAAAAAAAAGACAAAAAAGAAAAACAAAACAGTAAATTCCCATCTAACTCCCATTTCTTGCCAAACACCAAGCACCATATGGGTTCTCTTGCTCTCTGTAATCTGGACTCAGTGTTGCCACAAATCAAATCATATCTCCTGAGATACTGATGACAAATTTAGACTAGAGTGTGGTGTGTGTCCTGTTCCCCAACAAGAGCTATAAGAAGGGGGTCGTGATCCCTATCTTCCTGTACTGTAGCATCAGTCAAAAGGAGCCCAGGCTCTCTTGGTTCTGAAAGCCGCTTGACTTTGGCACTTCTCCAGGGATGAGGTGGCAACCCTTACCTTCATCGTTTGGGGAAAAAAACAAACCCAAGCCCAGGAATTATAGAAATAGATCCACTTTACTCTGTGAAGTTTTCCCAAATCTGCTATCACAGAAGTAAAAAATATATAATGCTTACCCTGAACTATAAAAATGAAACTGAAACTTTATGAGTAATTACAGAAAATACAATCATGGAAATATAACTTTTCCAAGAAGATATCTAACAATGGGTGATTTCTAAAGCCAAGGGTTGTGGTTCTGAGTGGCATACACACAATTTCAAAGTATCTCCTCACTCATATTTCTCAAAACCATCAGTGCAAGACTCTGGCTCTTTTGATAAGAAGCTAGATATCGTTTCATCTCCTTAGTGTTTCACAAGCATCTTGAAATCCTATAACAAAGGGTGATATGAAATGGATGTATGAGATTTAGCTGAAATCCAATTGCGGTCAGCTGTAATACTGCTTCTAGAAATCCCCCTTGTATAGGATCATATATGATATATTTACACAGCAATATACAGTAGCCACAATAAATGACAGAGCAATTACTTAAGCTGCAGGTATTAATGTTGTCCTCATCTGCATTTCCTCTGGCTATTCCAGCCCCTTTAAAGCATAGCTCATTTCTATGTAATCCACATCCCTTTGGTTGAATGTGCTGCTTCTCCCACACAGAAATCAAATTAAATTCCCTACCAGCTAAAGCCAGTACACATACCAAGAGAAGACCAATTCCGTATGTCTCCATTGTGTTTATAATAATAGATGTTGATTTTTGTTCTGTTTCAGTTCCAATTTTTGAGATATAGAACAAAAAATAAATAGTTCTATCATACTGTATTTTACCATAGTGACAAGCTGATTGGATGGCATGATATTGGTAAAAAAAAAAAAAAAAAAAAAAAAAAAAAAAAAAAAAAAAAAAAAACATGGGTTTAAGTCAGAAAATCTGGGTTTCCGTCCTGGCTCCACCATTTATTATGTGTCTGAGACCCAGTCAGCTCATCTGTAAAGTGAGAGACACCACACTTCCCATCATTATGATGATGAAATCAAGTAACTCAGATCAATGAAAGAGCACTACGCAAATATTAGCTGTGATTCTCAAGTCCTTTGTGGAAAGAGGTGGAATGATTACATAGATGGAGATAGAAAGAAGATAGAAAGAGAGAGAGCAGCGGGTGGGGGAGACGGTGGCAGGGATAGTCAGAATTTGAGAAGCAGAGCATTATTAAAAATAATTCCCAACACATGCATGACATTTTATCATTACAAACTAAACTTGAAAAATCATGGAGTCTCTGCACACAGCGATGCAATGTCTGCCCTGTACCACGGAAGCCCCCAGCTAAGAGGATGAATGGGGAACACAGCCCACACACCACTCACAAGGGGCACATCCTGGGACAGGCCTGTGTCTGCCAGAGGTGGGGACACCTTTTTCTTACTTTCACAAAGCCTTCCTATGAACTAGCAGTGAGCCTGACCTGAATTATTGCATGAAATCCTCAGACAATTCTGAGATATTATTGCCCCACTCTCACAAATGAGAAAACTGAGACTCAACTGAAATGAACTGTCCAAGGGGTTGAAGAAGGAATCGAGGTCTTCTGATACCCAAGCCAGTGTTGTGTTTCAGTACACAATGGAAACCTAAAAGTAAACCAAGTGAAATGTGAAGCAGGCTGATACAGAACTGGAAGAAACATGACAAAATCTCAACCACAGCCATTAAACTTTACGCTCTATTCATTTCCATTAACACATCCTAAATCCACAAAAGAGAAAGGTTATGTCTAGAACCTAGAATACAAATCTACAACAGACAGACATAGTCTCCACCACATACGACAATAGCGTACAATTCCTTCCATCCAAATGCTTGTAATAGAAGTAGAGGAAACAGACATACAGCTAAATAAACACAACGAAGTGCTAATAGAAGCCATGATAGAAATACACGTTTTCTGGAGTTTCCATGGTGGCACAGCGGAAACAAATCCATCTAGGAACCCATGAAGTTGCAGGTTCAATCCCTGGCCTCACTTAGTGGATTAGGGATCCTGTGTTGTTGTGGCTGTGGAGCAGGCCGGCAGCTGTAGCTCTGATTCAACCCCTAGCCTGGGAACCTCCATGTGCCATGGGTACGGCCCTAAAAAAAAAACAAAAAAACAAAAAAGAAAGAAAAGAAATACATGTTTTCCAGTGTGTATCTCTAAACTGATGGAGGATTCAAATAAATGCTCTCAAGACAGGATGGGCTGGGGCTTCAGGCCTGATGGGATTAGAAGTTGGGAGGGTGGCCCAGAAGTGTGTGTTTAAGAATTCTTTGTAGGGAGTTCCTGTTGTAGCTCAGAGGGTAACAAACCTGACTAGTATCCATGAGGATGCAGATTCAATCCCTGGCCTCTCTCAGTGGATTAAAGATCCAGTGTTGCCATGAGCTGTGGCGTAGGTCACAGACATAGATCAGATCCTGCATTGCTTTGGCTATGGCGTAGGCCAGCAGTTACAGCTCCGATTCAACCTCTAGGCTGGGAACTTCTGTATGCCCAGGGTGCAGCCCTGAAAAAGAGGGGGGAAAAAAGAAGAACTCATGGTAGTGAAACTGTCAGGGGACACTGGCTGCCCTAGTCAGCAAGGGTGGGGCAGGCAGCTACAGCATCTGCATGCAGGTGGCAGTGTACAGAAAAGACCCAAGGGGTACCAGTTGAAAGCTGAACAGAGCAGATCAAGGTGTGTAAACTTGAGAAATGACTATTCATGACCCAAATAATCAGGGATACAGTAAGAATGAGAACAAGCAACGACGTGTGAGTAAGAGGAAGTCTGAACAAGTGGCAGAAAAAGGGGTGCTCTGTGCACTCTTAAATATACTCTTCCTGTGCAGGAACAATAAGAACTTTCATTGAAAGAACCCAGTTCAGAAAGGATAAGAGGACCAAAGCCCTGGAGCTCTGGAAAGCCAAACCTTGAACAAATCAAATATTTATATGGACAAATCTATAGCTTAAGGCCATGAAAGAGTCCAGTAGCCCTGGGAAGGATGAGATCTTCAAAAACTTAGGTAAAAGGAGCTGGACAATAGAACAATTATGGAAACATATACAAATGGGAAAATCGAGTACACAGTGGAGTAGCATTCATTCACTCATTTATTCACTCAACAAACTTCACTGAGTGTCTATTACTAATATGTAGTAGTAATCACAGCAGAAGAAATATCAGTAGCAGCAGCCGCTAACTCTTCCTTAGCACTTCTATGCCACACATTGTTCTAGGGATATTTAAATCATTTAGCCCCTCGTCCCTTATAAGGTAAGTACTCCTATTTTTATAGAGGAGGAAACTGAGGCACAGAGAGACTTAAAGAGTTGGCCTGAAGTCATTCAGCCAATGAATGGCACGAGCAGGATGTAGACCCAGGCTCTGTTCTTAACCATGACAATAGCCTGTTGTGTTCCCTCTGGCTCTCTGCCAGCTTCCATAACTGCCCTACGTCTTGCCTCCTTTTCCCAAAGGAATCTGCTGTCTGGTGGAAGTTCTGGCAGAGCAGTAAATAGAACCATGGATCTGAAAGTCCCACGTAAAGCTTCAGTCAATCACAACTTTCCTGGGTTGACCCAGATATTCTTGCCCTTAGTTGGGTTCCCTTCATGGAGAAATGGCCAGTTATGGGAGCTTAACAGTGACATTAATCAGAAGGAGGAAAAAGAATCAGACTTCCCAAACACTCCTCCCTCCACCTTTCTAATAATAGATTTGAATTATGTGCTTTTAGTTTGAGGATGTAACGGGTATCTGGAATTTATTTTTGGTCTACCTGAAATCCGCAATCAAAAAAAGTCTAGAGCATCCTATAGTTAGCCATTAAATAAATATAAGCCTCTACCAGGAAAATGTTTGAAGATGTTCTCTGTGAAAGTTAAATGGTCTTTAAGAAGAAACCCCGAACATGTGTTTGTTAAAGATTATTTATGAACGGAACACATCCATAAGCATACTGCTACGAGTGACATGTGTATTCCTAAAAATGTGCAAGAAAGTTTAAAGGCATCCAAGCTGCCTAGTTGTTTTACCTAAGCACTGTGGCTTCTGGCTTCAGCCTGTAAGGAGCTGTGGAAGAAACAGTTCTTGACCCCATGTGTGTTTGGCACAGCGATGTTGAAAGGATTGTTCCTGAAGTTTTTAAGTTATCTTTAAATAAACTGCTCCAGTTGCTTATTGCTACATAGCAAACCACCCTGAAACACAGGGGCTTAAAGCAACAAACAGAATTTATTTTTGCTCCTGAATCTGCAACCCCCAGGGCAGTACTCAGCAGGGATGTCTCCTCTCTGCCCCATTCAGCTCAGTCTGATTGGATACGTCTCTTCATCTCCATCACATGGTCTCTACAGCATGGTAGCTTCAGGGTGGCCAGACTTTGCAGGTAGCCTGGAGGTTTCCCAGGCATGTGTCCCAAGAAAGGCAGTAGGGGGTGCTGTGTTGCCCTTCCAAAAGTCATTCAGCCTTACTTCTGCTATGTTGTATTACTCAAGGAGGCAGTCCCAAGGCCAACTCAAGTTGAAGGGGAGGATAAAATAAGACTCCACCTCTTATGTGGTAGTGATGAGGTTTTGGAAAAATCACGTGGAATGGAAAATATTGCTCCTATGATTTTTGATGCAGTCTAGCATACAAACCCACAGGAAGAATTTGTTCCAGAACCTATATCAGGAATTAATGTGATGTTAACCAAGAAAATGTTGGCTGAGCTCATGAAGCTATGGATCTTGTTTCTTTTTTTCCCATTGGCTGCCAGAAAACTCAGTGACAAATATGTTGCCTCCCTCTAGCCAGATCCCTTGGCAAACTTCACATGCAATAACTTACTGTCTTCATTTTATTTTCCAACCATTATTTTCCCTCTGCTCCAATTTTCCTCACTTTTAAAACACCCTGTTGTTATGTATGTATTTTTCTAAGCTGTCTTAAAGTGAGAAATGAATTTTAAAATACCCTAAGATACCAGAGAACCGACACAAAAGGAAATATATCAATTTTTTTAAAGCTAACAAAAGACTATAAACCCCACTAATAAAGAAGTACATATTAAAACAAGGCATCATTTTTAATTGTAATTTAATGTGGATCCTGAGCTCAATGCTTAGTCCTTCTCTGGTACTGTGAGTTATCAAAATGATTTTCTTTCCTTTAGTCAGGGGTAGGGATCAGCATATGAACAGTGGGGTCAGTACTTGTATGAACCTGGGAGGACTGTAAACCTGCACGATTGTTTTCACAAAATATTTTGGTCATATTTAGTAAATGGTATAAACTCTGATCCAGTAATATCTCTTCTAGGTTCTAGAAGAAGGAAATAATCCAAATCCCAGGAAATCTGTACTACACCTTTAGGACATACGCATTTCTTATATGCATTGGAATGTCATCTCAGTTTATCTTTTTTAAAAAAAAAAAGCTGTGATAAAATATATATGCATAAAAATGTACCACTTTAACCAGTTTTAGGTAGATAGTCAGTGGCATTAAGCAGATCTGCATTGTTGTGCAATGTTCAACACCATCTACTTCCAGGACTTCATCATTCCCAACGTAAACTCGTACCCATTAAATAAACACTCCCCACTCCCCCCCCCCTCAGCTCCTGGTAACTACTATTCTATTTTCTATCTCTAAATTAGACTACTCCAGGTACTTCACATAAGTGGAATTATATAATATCTGTCCTTTTGTGTCTGGAATGTTTGGCTTAGCATAGTATTTCAAGGTTCAGGAGGGTGGGGGGATGCGCCAGGGCTTAGGGATAGAAATGCTATAAAATTTGGTTGTGATGATGGTTGTACAACTATAAATGTAATTGAGTAATTAAAAATGCTATAAAAAAAGAAAATAAATGAATAAATAAAATCCACTTAAAGCAATATTCCCAATAACCAGCATGCGATAAAAAAGTACTAGACATGCAAAGAAACCGAAAAAAAAGCCCTATAACTACTATGAAAAAAAAGCTTTTAAAGGAACAGTGAAGAACAGAAATAGTGGTGCTAGCAAACAGAGATTTTAAAGGAGCAATTATAAGTATGCACAAGAAGTTAAAGGAAAACATAATTAAAATAAAGACATGGAAGATATAAAAATGAAATTTTGAGAACTGAAAAATACCAACATAAACAATATTGGCTTTAAAGCAGTGTAAGGATTCCTACAAGTAGAGATTAGGGAATTTAATGACATAGAAAATCTCCAAAACTAAATCACAGAGAGAATAAGATGCTAAATGATGACCAATAACCTGTGAGATAATTTCAAAGGGTCTAATATATGTCTAATTGGAATAGTAGAAAAAGTGTGAGGTAGACAAATATTTATATATCTGATTTTCATATATGAAAAGTTCAACAAATCAATAAAAGGCTATATTGTAACCAAACAGCTAATCAATGGTGATAAAATGAGATTTTTTATAGCAGCTATGGAAAAATAAAAGACAACCTGTCTATAGAGGTAAAAAGACAAGTAGCTTTTAAATTTGCAACAGAAACCATGCAAATCAGAAAAAAAAAATGTAGCAACATCTTAAATAGTAGAAAATAAAATTTTAAAGTTAAAAAATGTATTTCAAGGTTCATTCATATAGTATGCATCAAAATCTCATTCTTTTTTAAGGCTAAATAATATTCCATTGTGCATATATACCACATTTTGCTTATCCATTTATTCACTAATGGGCATTTTGGCTGCTTCCATCTTTTGGCTATTGTGAATAATGCTTCTGTGAATGCTGGTGTACAAATATCTGTTTAAGTCCCTAATTTCCATTTTTTGGGGTACATACTACAAGTGGAATTGCTTCTATCGTACATCAATAAAAAATTAAAAGCAATCATCTTGTACAGCAAATAAGGGAATTGTTAAGTACATTATGACATGTGCCCTTGATATCCTGTCTCTTTCTAAAATCAGGGCCTCAAAGGCCTCCCAGCCGCCTTCCCAGGCCCCTTATTCTCCATGCCCAGCACTGCCTCGGTTACAGCACCTGTCCCACCATGTTGATTGTTTCCCCTCTGAGCGCTCTATCAAGATAGGGATTTTGTCTTCCGTATTTGGCTTTAACTATTAATGGCTGGCATGTAATGGGAGCTCAGTAAGTGTTGACTGGGTGAAAGATAGATTGGCTAGAAATGAGACAGTCAAAAACTCCTCATAATAAATTTGATTCAGATGTTTATCAACTGATTTTGAAAACCTTATCAAGGACATGAACTTAGACTCCAATTTGAGGAATACAAAGTGAAAATCTTATAAATGATAGGAAAGTCTTAGGAGGAATGTGAATATACCTAGTATTTCAGGGCACTAAAGTAGGTTCCTTTACTTTAGCGTTTAATGTACAGAGAGAGTAAGATTCTTGAGAGACCTGGAATCTTTCAGGAGGATCAGATGAATCTTTCTCACACAAACACTGACATACATTACTCTTTCTTTTCTATTCCAATAAGTATGCACATAAATATATACTTCTATTTTGATAATAAATATGTCTGATATTCTAATAAAGATTTAATAGCCAGGAGTTCTCATCTTGGCTCAGCGGTAATGAACCTGACTAGTATCCATGAGGAGGCATGTTAAATCCCTGGTCTTGTTCAGTGGTTAAGGATCGGGCATTGCCGTGAACTGTGGTGTAGGTCACAAAGGTGGCTCGGATCCCATGTTGCTATGGCTGTGGTACAGGCCAGCAGCTGTGCTCCGATTCAACCTCTAGCCTGGGAACCTCCAAATGCCACAGGTGCAGCCCAAAAAATACAAAAAAGAAAAAAGAAAAATATTTAATAGCCATAACATATCTAACCCACTCAAGCTTTAAAGAAATAAACTGGTCTTTAGTAATATATATATCAAGTCTTATGCAATCTAGGTCGACCCTCTTTTTTGGAGGGCCACACCCATAGCATTTGGAAGCTCCTGGGCCAGAAATCGAAGCCATACCACAGCAGTGACCTGACCCACTGCAGTGACAACAATGGATCCTTAAGCTACTCTGCCACAAGGAAACTCCAAAATCGTCCCTCTTTTCATTTAATACCTAACATTTAATACCCCTGGAGAGTTGAGTCATCCCTTTATTCAATGCTACTTCCTCTGAGAAGTCTTCCCCAATACACCCCTTCCTGGAGCACACCCATCACCCTCCCCTTCCTTCCACTGCTTTGCTTACTCTTCATGTCCTTGACTGCCACCAGACATGCCACATGTTTAATTTTCTTCCTGTTCCTCATTTTAGAAGGCACACTACTTGAAGGCAAAACTTTGATCTACCCAGCACCTTAGCAACACCTAGAACATAGTAGTTATTCAATAAAAATTTGTGAAATGACTATACACATAAGGTAATATTTAGTTAAAAGTCAGGACCTAAATTACATATACAACACACACATACATACACACACACACAATGATTACATGTAAATACACTCAAAATTAACATTAACATCAAAACTGTAGCATTGGTGAAACTGTGACTGGGTTTTTTCCTGTATTCTAAATGTTCTAGGAGTGTCCTAGTGGCCTAGTGGTTAAGGATTTGGCATTGTCACTACTGTGACTCAAGTTCAATCCTTGGTTCGGGAACCTCCACATGCCATGGGTACTGCCAAAAAATAAAAATAAATTTAAAAAAAAGTTCCAGTGTAAGTGTACCACTTTTGTAGCAGACTTTCTACCTTTTGCTAGGGTGCTGGCCAAGGTAGCAAACTTGACCCTCATGTTGGCATTTCAGTGAACTCACAGTTCTCTGGAATCTTTTCCGCAACTTTGCAAGCTCAAGCAGTTGACTTTTTTTTTTTACAATCTGAGAGTAGATCATTCTATGGATGCACTCAAATTAATCTTGCCTACAAAAGACTAGTATATAAATCTAAATGAGAATTATATCTTTAAAACAAGAACTTTACCTGCCAAAGTGAGCTTAGTTGTACCCCGTTAACTTAGTGAACATGAATCAGACCTGTAGCACTTGGTTTTAAGTTCTGAAGTTCAATGGGATTGATTGTTCTTTGTGGGGACTCACTTGCTACATCACTTCAAAAAAGCTGTTCCTGTCCCCAGATTGATAAGTCCACTGGTCAGGAGAACTCTTCCTGCTCAGAGCTGGGATGTAATGGCAAATCTGCCTCTGTGACTCTGCAGACTTCCATCACTGACCGTCTATTCCTTTTCTGATTGACATGTTTTTTCTTACAACATATCAATTCAACTTAACACATAATAGCGTTTTTTTTTTTTTTTTTTCTTTTTAGGACTGCCCTCACAGCATATGGAAGTTCCCAGGCTAGGGATTGAATCAGAGCTGCAGCTATCAACTTATGCCACAGCAATGCCAGATCCGAGTCGCATCTGCAGCCTACATTGCAGCTCACAGCAACGCCGGATCCCTAACCCACTGAGTGAGGCCAGAGATCAAACTCACATCCTCAAGGATACTAGTCGGATTCCAAACCCACTGAACCACAACGGGACGTCCTATAATAGCTTTTTTTTTTTAATTTTTGTTATAGTTTATTTACAATGTTCTGTCAATTTCTGCTATATGACAGCAAAGTGAACCAGTTATACATATATATGCACTCTTTTTTCTCATATTACC
The DNA here is from genome assembly GCF_054392235.1 of Sus scrofa. Taxonomy (NCBI): domain Eukaryota; kingdom Metazoa; phylum Chordata; class Mammalia; order Artiodactyla; family Suidae; genus Sus; species Sus scrofa. Next base: position 94,579,043 of record NC_139390.1, on the reverse strand, counting down.
TTCTATCATGTTCTATCACAAGTGACTGGATATAGTTTCCTGTGTTATACAGCAGGGCCTCATTGCTTATCCATTCTAAATGTAATAGTTTGCATCCCATAATAACTTTCTGACATGCTGATAAGGCCAGTTTTGTTTTGTACTTCCTGCTTCTGGAGCTGAGCGATATTTATATTTGAGTATATTTGAGCATACTTGCATATACTCTAAAGTCATTATTAAGCTTTGATTTTACAGATAATTCCCAGAGACTCAGGAGTACCTTCTTTGTACTTTGCCTGCATTAGAATTATAAAAATAATTTCTCAAGTCAGAATGGTAAATATTCCGTATTAGAAAAAGTCCCTTTGTGACCAATTTTTTTTTTTAATATGCATGCTTTAGAACTTGGAACAGGGTCTCAGTTTGAATCTAAGGAGTGTTCACCTCAAGGTGGACATTGCACAAGGCCTGATGGGAAAGTGCACCAGGGATCTTTTTAATGATGACCAAGGTTCTTCCCAGGAAAAAACTCAACTCAAACTAGAGATTCTCACACTAAGTGAAATAAGTTAGAAAGAGAAAGACAAATACCATATGATATCACTTACATGTGGAATTTAAAATATGGCAAAAAAAAAATCATCCTATCTACAAAACAGAGACAGATCATGGCCATGGAGAGTGACTTGTGTTTGTTGGGAGAAGGGGGAAGGGGGAGAGGGGGGAGGGGAGAGGGGGAGGGGGAATGAATGAGGAGTTTGGGGTTGGTGGATGCAAACTGTTACATGTGGAATGGATGGGCAATGGGGTCCTGCTGTGGAGCACAGGGAACTGTGCATGACTGGGTCACTTTGCTGTACAAAAGAAATTGAAGAAACATTGCTCATCAACTATTCTTTAATAAAAAATAATGATAAAGCTTTGAAAGGAAAAAAAAAAAAAAACTCAGACTCATTCTAAGAACAGAATCAATGGCCCAAGCCAGGAAGGGAGAAGTGTATGAGAACATGTGACTATCAGACTCCTCCAGCCCCATCCACCACCTTTTAGATCCAAGGAAAAGTAATTAAGGATAGCCAAATACTTTATAGAGAAAAGTATAACATAGCTATAATCTCGCTCTTCCTTTTTAGTTAAGTGTGAAAAAATGATAGGAGAAAGTTGGGACCTGGTAACCAGAGATAAGATGGTGTTTTTTTCCCTTCCAGAAATTCTTCCTTTTTAGAAACTGAAGGAGGAGGAGACTAGGAGAGACCTACAGTTGATCTCTAAGCAGCAAGTAGCTGGAGGCACCACGATGCCAGCCAGGCCTAAAGGATAAAACACATCCCTGGGCATGGCTTTTGATTCCAAGCCAAGAAATTTAAGGTCAGCTACAAAAAAAAAAATTCTAATCAGGGCCTACACATGTTTGATTGCAATAAATAGAAATACTTAAAATTGCTTTTAACGTTACCGATTTTTCTTTTTCTTTTTCTTTTTCTTTTTTTTTTTTGTTTTTTTGGCTACACCTGTGGCATGTGGAATTTCCAGCACCAGGGATCAAATCCATGCCACATGGAGTTCCTGTTGTGGCTCAGTAGTAACAAACCTGACTAGTATCCATGAGGAAACCAGTTCCATCCCTAACCACGCTCAGTGGGTTAAAGATCTGGTGTTGCCGAGAGCTGTGGTGTAGGTCATAGATGCAGCTCAGATCCCACATTGCTGTGGCTGTGGTGTAGCTCTGATTCGACCCCTAGCCTGAGAACTTCCATATGCCACAGGTACACCCCTAGAAAGACCAAAAAAAAAAAAAGTGCCACAACAGTGACCCAAACCACAGCAATGACCATGCCAGATTCTTAACCCTCTGAGTCACCAGGTAACTCCTCTATAATTTTACTTGCTAAGAAAGTGATTATATAGCTTCATTTAAATACAATAGTTATTAAGAGTATTTAAACAAAGTTTTCAATGGAAAAGCAAAAATAATGTACAAATTGGGGTTTATATATTAGGGGTCAAATTTCTAATTAAACAAGGAGATAAAACCTATTATTTATCTCTGCTTCTTTCCAAAATCCGAGCAATAATAATACTAAGGAAATAAACATATATTAAGTCCCAAGTTCTCAGAGCATGAGTGGGGCTTGGCAACTGACCCTAGATTGGGGGATAGAGTTCAAGTCACCCAAAAAAGCAAACCATAGGAAACAGGAGGGCAGACAAAGCAGAAGAGAGGTAGCAACAAAATTCTGGATGCTGGAAAAGATGTGGACTTGGTGGCAACAGAATTAGTCAAAGGAGACGGCTGGCAAGTCCTGTCGTGAAAGGTATGAATGGGGAAGAAGACAAGAACTAATCTCTTGGCACCACAGAGTTCTAGAAGGGTTCAAGATGTGGAATCCCAGGGAGACAAGGCTGACTGATAAAATTATACCCCTCTTTTTATCAGTTGAATAGACAACCAATCGAGATATAGATGCTAGAGCCAGAGAGCAGGGGATCAAAATATCACTTTTAATGTGTAATCCTGAATTGGATCCTGGACCAGAAAAAGATTTGAGGAAAAACTGATGAAATTCTAAAAGGTCTGTGGGTTCACTCATTGTAGTGTATTGTGATCTCCTGCTTTCTGTCTCTGCCCTGTGGTTACCTGAAACATTAAACATTAACATTATAGGGAACTGGGCAAAAGGTGTCTGGGAACTCTGTACTATTTTTGCACCATCCATAAGTCCAAAAGAATTTCAAAAATTAAGTTTTTTAAAAGTTAAATGCCTCCTTTACTATAAATAAAGCTCTTTTAGAAAACATAGCTTAGGGAGTTCCCATCATGGCACAGTGGTTAACGAATCCAACTAGGAACCATGAGGTTGTGGGTTCAATCCCTGGCCTTGCTCAGTGGGTTAAGGATCTGGAGTTGCTGTGAGCTGTGGTGTAGGTCACAGATGCAGCTCAGATCTGGCATTGCTGTGGCTCTGGCGTAGGCCAGTAGCTACAGCTCTGGTTAGACCCCTAGCCTGGGAACCTCCACATGCTGCGTGAGTGGCCCTAGAAAAGGCAAAAAAAAAAAAAAAAAAAAAAAAAGAAAGAAAGAAAATATAGCTTATTCTGCCTGAATCAGATAAACTTGCCAACTCCACTCCTGAATTAGACAGATTTACCCAATCAGAATCACAAGGCATGATGGGTCAATCAAGTCTCATCATGGGACAGTGATGCAGTCCCTAAGCTGACTCCTACCCAGAAGCTGATGAGAATATGTGCCCTATTACAGATAGGCAAATCTTAAATTTAAGAACTTAGGATCGGAGTTCCCGTCGTGGCTCAGTGGTTAACGAACCTGACTGGGAACCATGAGATGACGGGTTCGATCCCTGTCCTTGCTCAGTGGGTTAAGGATCCGGCATTGCTGTGAGCTGCGGTGTAGGTTGCAGATGCAGCTCAGATCCTGAGTTGCTGTGGCTCTGGCGTAGGCCAGCAGATACAGCTCCGATTCGACCCATAGCCTGGGAACCTCCATATGCTGCGGGAGTGGCCCAAGAAATGGCAAAAAGACAAAAAAAAAAAAAAAAAAGAACTTAGGATCACGTGGAAAGGAAGTGAAAGGAAAAGGGAGTTCCCACTGTAGCATGGTGGGTTAAGGATCCGGCATTGCTATAGCTGTGGTTAAGCTTTAGGTTGCAGCTGGGGTTCAAACTCAGTCCCTGGCCCAGGAACTTCTATATGCCGTGAGTACAGCTGAAAAAAAAAAAAAAAAAGAGAGAAAAAAGTGAGAGTAAAGGACTGAGCCATGCCTGCCCAGTTCTCCCAAACTCTCCAATTAAGTCACTCTTGTCACCTGGGGAGGAATAAAGGCAAGAGAAGAAAGAATCCAAGAGTATTATTCTAATACAGTGACCTCAGACACTTTGGTCTCAAGACTATTTCATACTGTTAAAGATTATTTAAGACCCCAAAGAGATTTTGTTCATGTTGGTTTTATATATAAATATATACACGTGTGTGTGTGTGTATATATATATATATACAATATATATCATTATTTATCAAACATATATATTTCAATATTTACCATAAAGCTGATTTTCAAGTATTTATTGATTCATTTAATAATATTAACAAACCCAGCACATGTTAACATGAATATTATATTTTATGACAGATAATTATACATTTCAAAACAAAAAATATAGTGAGAAGAGTGTCTCCGCTGCACATTTTTACAAATCTCTGTAATGTCTGGCTTAACAGAAGACAGCAAGGCTCTCATATCTGCTTCTATACTTAATCTTTTGTGATATCATACATCGTGCTGCCTCTGGAAAATTCCCCCGTAGGCTCATAGGAGAATGTGGGTGAAGAGGGCAAATCCTACCTTAGTATTATTATAAAAATTCTTTTGACCTTTCAGATCCCCAGCCTACACTCTGAGAAGTGTTGTTCTAATAAACGCCCCTCTTGTGTAGTAATGCCAAAGGTGAGTGTTCCCCAAACAGGTGACAGCAAGTGTCTGTGAAGGCTGGAGGGAGGGTGGGTCTGAATCAGAGAGCATTGCTTGCAAGTCTGTCTATGAAGCAGCTAAACTCTAAGTCCCCTCTCCTAGCTGGTACCATCAGGTAACTGTCTCTCTCCTTCCATGTTGGCAATTTACTGAGAGTCTAAATCCAGACAAGCTCCTGACTCAGAGACACCAACCAGAGCTGAGGAACACCCTACTAAGGCAGGAAAACTGGATGAAATCATGCACAAGGTGTGATGAGACCTCCATCCCTCTCACCCTGCTCTGCCTGTTGAATCCTGCAGTCTATTTCGTTATCCGTCCCTCAACACACAAGAGATCAGGTAATTTTTTTCTATGGAAATGGAACAACCCAAGGGGGAAACAAAAGACCTATAGATACTGAGAGTTGAGATATCCGTCAAGGAAAGAACACTAACAAATTACCCTAAATTAAAGCCCAGGTCTGGACAAGCTCTGTCTCTGCACACACAGCTCCAATCAGCTTTCATGCATCACTTTCCAGCACTAACAATCCAGGATTTCCAAGCCAAACAGTCTCAGAAAGCATCTGATGGGGGAAAAAAAATTAGACAAAATGATAAAGGTAGAATGGAAGGACAAAGTATTTTTTTTAAAAAAAAGGAACATTCATCAAACAACAAAGGATTTCTTGGAAGTTAAAAATATAAAAGCAGAAATTTAAAAATCAATACAAGTTCTGGAAGATAAAGTTGAGAAAATCTTTCAGAAAGCAGATCAAAGAAAAACTGATAGAAAATAGAAAAAATAATACTAAGAAAACCAGAGAATCAATACAGGTTAAACATGCAACAAATATGACCACAGAAAGAGAGAACTGAGAAAATTACCAAATAAATAAAAATGAAACCTTCACAGAATTGAAAAGCTTGAGTCTCCAAATTGAAAGAGCCCATCGCATACCCAGGACAATACACAAGTGTATGAAGAAGAAAAAAATCCCACACATAATATGAAACTCCAGAACACAAGGGATAAAAAGAAAAGCCTAAAAGTTTCAAGAATACAAAAACGGGGAAACACATGACAATGAAGATTCACAAAGGCATCAGACTTGACAATAATAACTCTGGAAACTACACGATAATGGACAAAGCCTTCAAAATTCTGAAGAAAAATGACATCAACCCAGAATTCTAAACCCAAGCCATCATTCAGGGATGAAGATTGATGAAAGACATGCTCACAAATGCAGCGCCTGAAAATGATTACTTCCCAGGAAACCTTTTTCAGGATGTGACTGAAAATGTAATCCACCAAAAGGAAGCAGGCAACCAAGGAGGAAAAAAAAAGAAAAAAAAAAAAAAAAAAAAAAACCACGAAAACCAGGATAGAAGATATGGTAGCCTGTCTTCAAGATGGACCCAAATGAGCCCCTCTTCCTGATATTCACACCCTTGTCCCTTCCAAGTTGGACAAGGATTGCTCTGTGTGACCCAAAGAAGATGGCAGAAGTAACAATCAGTCATGTCTAAGATCAGTTACAAGAGGCCTTCCACCTTGGTTACTCTCTAGTGCTCTTTCTCAAGTCACTCACTTGGGGAGAAGCCAGCTGCCATGATGCGAGCAGCCCTATAGAAATGTCCCTTTGATGAAGGACTACCTAAACCCATGAGATAAATTTAAAAACAGACTCTCCAGCCTGAATCAAGCATCAGATGATGGCAGCCTCATGAGAAACCCTGAACCAGAACCACTTCACTAAGCTGTTCCTGGATTCATGACCCACAGAAACTGTGAGAAGAGAAATGTTTATTGTTTTAAGCTGCTAAGCTTGGGAGTGATTTTTTACATTGCAATAGACAACTAATACACAGGGGATCCAACCCACAAGAAAAGGAGAAATGGAAGTTCCCAGATAAGGAAGCCCCAGGACAACAGCCCTGTAGCAATCTTGAAGAGAACCAGCCCAGATGTGAGCAAGAAGCCAGAGGGCTCTGGGAAGGAAGTCTCCCCCAAAAAGGTGGAACTGATAGGTTATCTTACGTATTTTATGTAAAGAAAAGTTGCATTCACCTACTTCAATGCAAATATGAAGTGATTTAATTATTTAATTACATTCACAAACACTTCAGTTTCAGGCTAAAGTGTTAACAGTTATGCAGAAAGCTAAGCAGGAGAAAAATTGGAATTATTCACTCTAGAAAAAAATATGGTTCAAGAAAGGAAGCATAGGAGTTCCTGTCGTGGCGCAGTGGTTAATGAATCTAAGAACCATGAGGTTGTGGGTTCAATCCCTGTCCTTGCTCAGCGGGTTAAGGATCTGGCATTACCGTGAGCTGTGGTGGAGGTTGCAGACGCGGCTCGGATCTGACGTTGCTGCAGCTCTGGCGTAGGCCAGCGGCTACAGACCCCTAGCCTGGGAACTTCCATATGCTGCAGGTGCAGACCTAAAAAAGAAAAAAAAGAAAAAAAGAAAAAAAAAGAAAGAAAACATAGCTAAAGCACATACGGTAGCCCAACTGAAAAATATTCATAAAATCATAATAATGAGTGTATAACCAATTTACCCCCAAACTATAATAATTCTAGTAAGAGTATGAAGAAATCAAAGGGTGTGTAGTAGGGAGGGAGTGGTATAGGGTGTGTAGTTTAAGAAAGCTGAAATTTAGCTTCGAAGTAGGAGGTAAAAAGACACTGTGTAGACAAAGAGAATAGACTTGTGGTTGCTAGGGTGGGGGGAATGGAGTAGGAGTTTGGGGGTAGTAGAGGCAAACTATTATATAAGGGATGGATAAACAACAAGGACCTACTGTACAGCCCAGGGAATTATACATAATATTCCATGATAACCCACCGTGGAAAAGAATATGAAAAAGAATACTTCCATAAAATAATTTTTTTTTAAAGATAGTGTGTAAAATGTAAAGGTCAAAAAAATGAGGTATAAGTATGTTATTGAGAAATTCAAAGGTTAACACCATCAGGAAGCAGAAATTGAGGACAGAAAGGAACTGGGCTATGCAGTATCCTCCACTATAAGCTTTATTATTCTCTTTGCTTTAAGAACAAGAAAATCCACTTTAATTAAAATAAAATTTTAATTTAAAAAATGTTAAATGGAATAAGAAGAAGATCCATGGGCAGTGTCTACATTTAATAAATCACAAAATAGAAAATGTCTTTGGATATCTGTCAGCAGCCACCAGAAGATAACCAAAGATAGAAAAGTCAAATGTAGTTTCTTCTGGGAAGCAGGACTGGGGTGGGCATGGCCTTCCAATATGTACTGCTGTGTCACAAACTTACCCACAGCCTAGATTCAAAAAGAATCAGGGCGTAAAACGAAAATAATGCAGGGCATGTGTCGACTAAAAAAACACACACTCACACAATGCAAGAGCTATGAACTCAGTTTGATTTGGGGCCTTACTGAGGACTATGGCTTGGGAGACAGCCTCTCAGACAGCTCTGAGGAACTGTTTCCAAGAGGAAGAGGGGGAGGTCAGGATACATATATATATATCAGGATACACACACACACACGTATATGATTTGGCAAAGGGGGTACATGCAGTCAAGCACACCTCACTAGAAGGTAGCTTCTAGTCAGATGTCTCTGGTAATGATTTTAGTGCTTTTCTAAGTATGAAAAGATGCAAGAAATTGGGTTTATAAAATTTTCTCCCAAAAATATCTATCTGAAGGCCTATTCTGTAAGTTTTTCCCAGGGCACAGAGTGCCTCATTTCTTTCTTTTTTTTTTTTTTTTTTTTTAATTGTTATTTCCCCAACACAATTTTTTTTCCCACATTACAGCATGGGGACCCAGTTACACATACATCTATACATACTTTTTCCTCCCATTGTCGTGTCACTTTGTAAGTATCTAGACATAGCTCTCAGTGCTACACAGCAGGATCTCATTGTTAGTCCATTCCAAAAGCAATAGTTTGCATACGTTAACCCCAAGCTCCCAACCCCTCCCACTCCCTCCCCTCCCCTCCCCCTGAGCAACTACAATTCTATTCTCCAAGTCCATGCTTTTCTTTTCTGTGGAAAGGTTCATTTGTGCTGTATAGTAGATTTCAGATATGAGTGATATCATATTGTACTTGTCTTTCTCTTTCTGACTTAATTCACTCAGGATGAGCGTCTCTAGTTCCATCCATGTTGCTGCAAATGGCATTATTTTGTTCTTTTTTGTGGCTGAGTAGTATTCCATTGGGTATATATACCACATCTTCCTAATCCAGTCGTCTGTCGATGGATATTTGGGTTGTTTCCATGTCTTGGCTATTGTGAATAGAGATGCAATGAACATGCGGGTGCATGTGTCTTTTGTAATGAAAGTTTTGTCTGGATATATGCCCAAGAGTGGCATTGCTGGGTCATATGGTAGTTCTATGTATGGATTTCTGAGGTACCTCCATACTGTTCTCCATAGTGGTTGTACCAGCTTACATTCCCACCAACAGTGCAGGAGGGTTCCCTTTTCTCCACACCCCCTCCAGCACTTGTTACCTGTGGACTTATGAATGATGGCCATTCTGCCTGGTGTGAGGTGGTATCTCATGGTAGTTTTGTTTTGCATTTCTCTAGTAATCAGGGATGTTGAGCATTTTTTCATGTGCTTGTTGGCCATCTGTACATCTTCCTTGGAGAAATGTCTCTTCAGGCCTTTTGCCCATTTTTCCATTGGGTTGTTGGTTTTCGTTGCTGTTGAGTTGTATAAGTTGCTTATATACTCTAGAGATTAAGCCCTTGTCCATTGCATCATTTGAAACTATTTGAAACCATTCTGTAAGTTGTCTTTTTGTTTTCTTTTTGGTTTCCTTTGCTGTGCAAAAGCTTGTCAAAGACTCAACCCAAAAACTACTTGAACTGATCAACAAATTCAGCAAAGTAGCAGCATATAAGATTAACATTCAGAAATCAGTCACATTTCTGTATACTAACAATGAAACTTTATAAAAGGAATGCAAAAACACAATACCTTTTAAAATTGCACCCCAAAAAATCAAATGCCTGTGAATACACCTGACCAAGGAGGCAAAGGACCTATATGCTGAGAACTATAAAACTTTAATTAAAGAAATTAAAGATGTAGAAAAATGGAAAGATATTCCATGCTACTGGATTGGAAAAATTAATATTGTAAAAATGGCCATACGACCCAAAGCAATCTTCAGATTCAATGAAATCCCTATCAAATTACCCATGACATTTTTCACAAAACTAGAACAAACAATCCAAAAACTTATATGAAACCAGAAAAGATCCAGAATTGCCAGAGCAATCCTGAGAAACAAAAACCAAGGAGGAGGCATAACTCTCCCAGACCTCAAGCAATATTACAAAGCCACAGTCATCAAGACAATGTGGTACTGGTAACAAAACAGACATACAGACCAATGGAATAGAATAGAGAACCTAGAAATAAACCCAGACACCTATGGTCAGTTAATCTTTGACAAAGGAGGCAAGAACATAAAATGGGAAAAAGATAGTCTATTCAGCAAGTCTTGCTGGGGAAACCTGAACAGCGCCATGCAAATCAATGAAACTAGAACACACCCTCACACCATGCACGAAATTAAACTCAAAATGTCTGAAAGACCTAAATATAAGACAAGACACCGTCAAACTCCTAGAAGAGAATATAGGCAAAACATTCTCTGACATCAACCTTACAAATGTTCTCTCAGGTCAGTCTCCCAAAGCAACAGAAATAAAAGCAAAAATAAACCAAGAGTGCCTCATTTCTGATCTCCACCCTGAACTCCTTGTTAAAGGTCAGTGAGTGCAGTGGCTAATGACCCCATTCTTACAGAACCGGGTGGCAAGTGACATTCTTTAGTTAGCTGTTGGTAGGAAAGATTTATCTCTGCCTCTGTCCCAGCAGAAGCAAGCGGGACAGCTCAACTGGAGCCTAGGTGACACTCATCCCAAATCTTGTGTCGTAACTACATAGTCTTTGAATGCCCGGTCTTAAATTCTGACTCTTTGTGCTTTGCCTGGAGCCCACACTAAATTTCTAATGTGACCTTCTTCATTCACGATGTTTTGCAAACTTGCTGTCAGCCCCTAGGAATACAAGAGAAAACCAAAATTAAGGAGAGACCAAGGGCCAAGAATACATGTAGATCCCTGGCTGGAGGCCTCTAGTGCTCCCCAGAGCCAAAGTTGAGAAAGTGGTAGGAGAGTTGAATGTATTAGTTATGAGATGGTTCCCCTAGACCAAGGTGTCTCTCTTTTTTCAGGCTTCCTCTCTGAGCCACAGAATGGGTGATTTATACGTTATGGAATGATACTACCAATGAGGTAGCCCTTTCCTACATCACTCCCGCACGTTTTCTGAGAAAAAAAAAGAAAAAAACCAGCCAAGCCTGCCGCCTATCTCACATCCCCATAAGACCCAGTCTACATGCTTAAACAACAGGACGGGTGACAGAGAAGCTCTCGGCAATGATGTAGAGGCTTGTCAAAAGGAAGCAACCCTCCATCAAAGAATGAAGAAACAAATGCCATTCCTGGGCCTCTTGGAAACAGCCCAAGACAGAAGCTTGATTCCTTTGTGTCTAAAGTCAAGTGACTAAATCTGGTTGGGTGACTTTTATGATTGGACTCTGGTGACATTTTTAAGGGTTGAGTCTGAGAACACCCCATTCCTTTGACACTGGGTAGTGAACAGGAAAACAATACAGTTCCAGGTGTAATCGGTCTTTCTTAGTGAGAAAAGAGCCCACTTTAAAGCTTTTTAAAGCCCAATTTTACTTCATGTGAGTTATGAAAATTTGAAAATGGTTTCTTTGAAAATGGTTTCTTTCCTTTTTTTTTTCTTTGCTTTGTTGTTGGTTTTTCCCTGTTTTGCTTTTATCTGAAATTCTATTATAGTAATAGTATAAAATATAAACTAGGCTAAAGCTTTTCTATTCCCTGTGGGAGTCTTGATTAGCAATTACAGCTGGGAAGAAGTACAGGTTTCCCTATTAACTGAAAGTAGAGCTGGTCCTATGAAGCCTTTTCTGAAGCCAAAATGGCATAAAGCAAAGAAGCAGGTACCTTAGGACACATCTTGCTAACCATGCACAAATAAATCAAGACAAAGCACAGATGCTCAGACACAGTTCAAAGCTATGGTGGCTTGATGCTGAGATGCTGAGTTTATTTCCCAGGGAAGGCGCTTGGTAATGCCACTCTTGTTGCTCAGGGTTCCCACCGCTTCTATATCACCTCCTGCAGAACAAACACTGAATGCTACTTTCGCTTCTTGCTTCTTTTCATAAATGTGAAAATCATCTTCAGATCTATCTAGGTTTGTGAAAATAGGTACATTTTTGTGCAGCAAGAATTAAAGGCAATCAATAGAAAATACCAAGACCTTAACCTCTTCTCATGAATGCCTTTTTCTAGATTTTTTCTAGAAAATGACAAGCTAGTGGGGAAATGGCAAAATGGACTTGCATTTTATAGGAAACCCCCAGCTGCTGTGTGACAAATGGAGCACAGCAGCCAGACTGAGAGTGGAAGTGGGAGACCAGTTTAGATACTTTTACAATCATCTAGGTGTGAGGTGATGGTACCTAGGACAAGATATTAGCAGAGGAGGTGGTGATAAGGGCTCATGTTCTGATGCTGAAAATGGCAAACTCCATTTTCTTCATCTTAAGCTAAGAAGCCATGTTTATTAATATAAATATTAAAACCTTGGTTTAGGGAGTTCTCATTGTGGCACAGAAGAAACAAATCGGACTAGTATCCATGAGGATGCAGGTTCAATCCCTGGCCTTGCTCGGTGGCTTAAGGATCCAGCATTGCCGTGAGCTGTGGTGTAGGTTGCAGATGTAGCTGGGAATCCCAGGTTGCTGTGGCTGTGGCGTAGGCCAGCAGTGACAGCTCCAGTTCAACCCCTAGCCTGTGAACTTCCTTATGCTGCTGTGAACTTCCTTATGAGGCCCTAAAAAATCAAAAAAAAACAAAAAAAAACAAAAAAACACCTTGGCTTCAACAGTAAGTGTTGAAAGATAAAAATGCATCAGTTATCACTGGGCTGTGTATCACAAGCAAATTTTCTTTTAATTGCATTATGGACTATCTCAAACATTTTGAGAAACTTCTTTCCACAGCTTTACTATTTTTCCCTCCTGTGACATAGTCTAGTCCTTGAACCCAAAGAGAAATGCAAAATAAAGGCTATCAGCCCTGAGGCCTAAAAACATTTCACAGAAACATTTAGACCACTGAAGAAAGAGCATTTTAGGGGTCCATAAGATTTAAGTGGTTACCTCAAATTTCCACTTCCCTTTACATAAGCAGATAACAGTAGCAGCTTGACTGAAACTCATGGGCAAGAAAAATGTCACCCCTGTAAGGGAAATGGCTTTTTGTAGGACAAGAGAGTAAATCACTCTTTTGGGTACTGAGTGCCCTAAAGGAGGTCATTCCCTCCCACACATCAGGTCACTTTTATTCCCTGGGAGTTTTACATTCATACCGGCTCATTGATCACACAGTCAGGATAGTTAGGCAGCTCTTAATAGATTATGGGTTATTTCCTTATTATGTTCACTAAATGGTGGTACATCTAATCATTTTTACCATGTAGGAAAATTTCTCTGGCCTAGCCAAATCCCCAAACAGGATTCCCTGTTTATTCCCTTATGCCATACTAAAAGTTAGCTGAACCAATTAAAGAATACATAATAAGCCAATTAGTAGTTCCTTACTTTTCATAATGAGTGGATAATGTGTGCCTGCTCAAATTACAGTTCATTTGAGAAGCCTCCTTGCACACTCCTCCTACAATCTGGCATTATTTCATCTCTTTTAGCATCAACAGCATCAACCCAGTAGCCCAGATCCTCCTTTGAGATCCCATGGGAACTGAGCTGGTCCCTACAAGATAATCATTCACCGTTCAAGCCCAGCATCATGAACAGCCATCTGAATGGCTGCAACAGAGCCCTCAGCAAAACTAAGCGAGAAGAAACCACATCCTGAAGGATGAGGCACTTCCCTGGGGAATCAGCTGACACTTGAGATACAAGGGCTTTGGGGCCCCTATTTCCAGACTTACACCATTGTCTTGCTGCCACCAGAGGTTAATCATTATGTTCTGCTAGGCTCTTTTTGCCTTGATCCATCCACCAAGATCAAGCAGGTAACATGAGCAAAACCCATTCAAGGCCAAGGCCAAGAGCCTATCCTGGAAAAAGAGAAACTCCTAGATTACTGTAAAACAGCCAACTCTAATATCCAAAGGGAGAATAACGACCTTAAAAAAAAAGAAAAGAAAAAAAAAAGAAAATTTTGTAACTTTGTCAACATTTATTTTCACCAAACAACTCATTAAATCACTATAAAAGTCAACGCATATGGTCAGATTTGACAGTTTAAATTCCAGAAAGAGTTATAAGTCAAGTTAAACTCATAATACATAATGTAGACTGGGTGTCTCATCCATGAATTATAACATTTTTATTACATCCCGACTGCAAATTACCAACTCCTTCCCTGTCCTGCCAATCTCTTGATTAAATGGGGGACTGTTCGGCATTATGAAAATATATCATGGTAAAGGATGATGCCATCATTTGTCTTGGTCATATTTTAATATCCTTATTTAAAGCCTCATCCCTAGAGCAGCTGACCCAAACTGAGTTCTTTATTTAACAAAGTGAGAGGAGTGGGGACAAAACAGAAAAAAAAAAATTTTGGACAATAAGACCCATGTTCTATAGTCAATGAGCTTACTGTGTCTCATTGTATTTTTCTCTAATATTTGTGCTCCTTCAATACTTTTGGTGTCCATTTTGATCACTTTAGTTCCTTCTCTTCAAAGTTATTCTTGCTTTATAGGCCTTACTCCCCATGGGCCCAACTGAAGGGTATTTTATTCTGTGTCTTACACTGATAATGGGGCAATAACTTGTCCCCATCAAGTTTCCTCATAAAATGGTTTAATGTCTTGAAACAGTGCCAGCATGTCAGCTGAGGGCGTGAATCAAGTGGATATCATTTCACATTTATTGGAGACCTATAATGCACTTGCTTAAAAATTATCCTCTTTTAGAAGTTTAGATTCTAGAACTAAAAAACACCTAAGCATTTCAAAATATAAATAAGTACCTATATATTGATCAGTTTTAATGTTTTTCTTTAATTATATTTGTTATGTTTTAAAGTGGTTTGTTCACTTTTTTCTATTTGCCAATAAACATGGATTCATTACAGAAAATTTGTAACATAAAAAGTTAAAAAAAGAAAGCAATAGTAACCCACAACCCAAATACTGGAAGTGGTAACATTTTACATATAATTCTGATTTATGTTCCCTGTTTATAGTAAGAGAGAAAAAAATTAGTGTATTACTAGCAGAGTTTTTTTCTCAAGAAGAAAACTTTTTGTTTAGGAACTCACCTAAATAGACATGTTTGATTACAAACTTGAAGCCCACAAGGCTTGGCTTAAATCTTCTGAGACAAGACAAAAGAATATCTAAATTGCTTTCTCCCAGAAATGTATAGGAATCAAAATCTAGAAAAGGAAAGGAGGATTTAAAGAAGAGAGGGGAGCCCCTGGCACAGAAGAAGAAATGACCAGTAATTTTTAAGGCAGGTCTATCTAAAGTGTAGAACAGGAATGTCTAATACGCTTTTAATGGAAGCAATGAATATAGACCCTCTAACCCTCCAGGTCAACCACCATCAACCCCTAAATCTTCAGTAAAGTCTGCAATATATCGCAGCTTAAGGTGGTAGGACTTTGGGGAGAAAAGACAGTGGATAAGGGCAATATGCATCAGGGTAATATCATGCAGGAAAAGAAACATCCGAGAGGGAAAAATGCAGGCTGGAAATCAAATTTGCAGCCAAAGCAGGAACACACATCCAGAAGTGATTATGAAAAAAATGTCATTTCCCTGGAACCCTGAAGATGATGGAAGAAACACTGAGTTTCCCATTGCATTGGAGACATAAATCAAATTTTACTTTAATATAAAATACAGAAGACTCCCAGTAAGGCAGAAGTTTCAGATCCAATATCTGGGATACATTTTCAGGAAAATATTGGAAGCCTTAAATGATGATGATGGTGGTGATGGTGGTGGTGGGATGGTGGTGGCTTCATACTTAAAGGTGGATGTGATGAAGAAGACGATGAGCATTTTCTAAAAAAAACTGTTCAGTCTATCAATTAACCAAATAAAAATCCAGTATTTGCCAAGTACTTTCAGAGACAGTTGGCTCAGGTGGCTAGGACACAATCCTGACTGCATCAGGTTTTAGAGCTGGTCGCATTAACAGCTTCTGAACCCACTGTCCCTACCCATGGTTAGCTCTATGGAGAATCTTTGGCAATGGTTACATGGTAATGAGGGAGGAGTACAGAAGGCAAGAGAGAATGGGACCAACTAAGTATGAATCCATCTGCATTATTACCATGTGCTCTGCCCTGAATCACAAGCAAGAGGAACTATAGGAACATAACCTTGAATTCACAAAGAAACACTACCAAGTAGTGTTCAATGATCAGGTAAGATAAAGTCACCAGGAGTTAGAAGAGTCAGGGATGTTTGACAACATAAGTGAAACATTAACAAATGTACAGGATATAGGTGGAAAGGAAGAAAGAGAGAGAGGAAGGAAGGAAGGGAAGGAGGGAGGAAGGAAGAGGGAGATTAAAAAGAAAGAAAGAAGTTCAAAAAAGAAAAGGAGGGAAAAAAAGGTGAGGGAAGAGAATTCCAGGCTAGACAAGGGTTTGCTATGGCAGAGAGGAAAAGAGTATCCCAATCGAACAGGAAGTTCAAGCTCAGGTTAGAAATCCAGAGTAGGATCCGATGTCGAAAGCTCAATTTATAAGGAAATGGAGATCCAGTGTAGGTTCTTGGTCCAGGACTATCATGATAAAAGTGGCATATTAGAAAGGCCAGTGTTATGCAGTTAGAGGGATAAAGCATAGTATGGAAAACACAGAGAAAGTTGCTACAGTGATCAAGTTCAAAATGAGGAGAGATGTGACTAAATGGCTCATTAGGGCCATCTTCATGCGTGAAAATGGCTGTATTTACTAGGCACTGAGAGTAGTTGCACAGAAGAACAGGAATTTAAGTAAGTGACGATTTCTACTTTATTGTCTAAAATTCTAGTGGATTAGCAAGACTAGGTCTCACAGCACAAGGTGGAGTAGGGAGAAGAGGGAGATGGGGGAGTTATTCAGAATAAAGAGTTTGAGTAGGGAAACACGCAAACCTAATGTAATAATTTCCTATTGGTGTAACAATGTTTTTTGCTTTTTAAAAACTTTTATTTATTTTGCCTCCATATATACTTTAATACAACTTTTAAAGGATATACTCCATTTACAGTTGTTCAAAATATTGGCTATATTCCCCCATGTTTTACAATAAATCCTTGAGCCTTTCTTATATCCAATAATTTGTACCTCTCAGTCTCCCACCCCTGTATTGCCCCTCCCCCTGCCTCTGGTAAAACCACTACTTTGCTCTCTATATCTGTGAGTCTATTTCTTTTTTTGTTATATTCACTAGTTTGTTGTATTTTTTTTTTAGATTCCACATATAAGTGGTATCATAAAGTATTTGTCTTTGTCTGGCTTACTTCACTCCTATATCCTCCAATTCCCTCCTTAATGCTGCAAATGACAAATTTTCATTCCTTTTTTATGGCTGAGTAGTGTTCCATTATGTGTACATACCACATCTTTAACCATTCATCTGTTGATGGACACTGAGGCTACTTCCATATCTTGGCAATTGTAAAATGCTGCTAGGAGCATTGGAGTACATGGATCTTTTTGAATTAGTGGGGTTTTGGGATATATACCCAATAGTGGAATTGCTGGCTCATATGGTAGTTCTACCTTTAGTTTTTTGAGAAAGCTCCAAACTGTTTTTCACAGTAACTGTACTACTATAACAAATTATCGCAACTTTAGTGGCTTGAATAATACCAATTTATTATCTTACAGTTCTGGGAGTCTGTAAACAACATTTGCCAGAACCTTGTCATGTGGTCATACTCAGCTGGGAGATGAAGCGTGTGGCTCTGAGATGGACCAGCAGGCCTACAGTATCTGTGACATCCCATAAAACTGTCTCCTTAGTGGAAATCAAAGGCTTTCAAGTGGAAACAAATCATTGCTTCGCAATCATGCACCAAGAATGAGGAACAGAAGGGAGAGGAAAGAAAGAAGGAGGGGGAAAAAAACTTCTTCCTAGAGATCAATTTCTTGATATTTGATAGCATTAATGGGACACCAGGAACTATTTCCTAGGGAACTAGGGGCATGTTTTTCCCTGAAGGTATCTGAGGATTTCTGACTGCAATCAAGTGAATGGAAATGTTTTATAATTTCTCTCAAGGAAATTGAGAAAACAGTCCCCCAAACTGCCACTTAATCCCAATCTGTGCTTATGGCATATTAGCTTTCTATCTTCTCAGAAGTGTTTAGGAAAGGGTTCCTGGCAATAATCCACAAGCTCCAAGTACAGAAATGAGGCCAAGAGAAAAAAATGCCAGATATTTTAAAAATTATATTGAAATATTCCCAGGGATACATCAATGTTGTGAATGGTTTGATACAAGTCATTTTGTTTTCAAACAGTAATTTTAAGGTTACTATTATACCTGTAATAATTCAAATTCCAAACACAGACTTCCTCCTTAGCCCTAAACATGTAAATCCAAGAAAGAAATAGAAAAAAAAATCACAAAATCTTATAAGAATCTAGTCACTTAAGAGATACTGTTATCATCCCAAATATTCAGGGGAAATCATCCAATTGAAAGAGAGAATGTGTACATGTGTGAGTGTAAGTGTGTGTGTGTGTGTGTGCGCACGCGCGTGAGAGAGAGAGAACTGAGATACAGGAGCGGTACAAAGAAAGAGAAGTGTTTTTTGTTTTGCTTGGGTTTGGAGAGGGGTTGGCCACACCCATGGCACGTGGAAGTTCCTGAGCCAAGGATCAAATCCAAGCCGCAGCCGCAACCCGTGCCATAGCTGCAGCAACATGGGATCCTTGACCCACTGCGCCACAGCAGGAACTCCAGAAATACATGTGTTTTTATATACAAAACTCTGAAAACACTTCATCCCATGTGTGTAGAAATTATCGAGAGCAGTGTTATTTTGCTGACCCAGCAAGATATTTGGTTAGCAAATCTCTTGACTACCTAAGAACACACTGTCAAATTATTTAACTTGTTCATAACATCTAAAAACAGAAGTTCTTGGCAGCCTCTTTGCTAAGGAGGCATCTCTCTTCTGAGCCCTCTTCCCTGCTCCTTCTACAGCTACTGTTTCCCCCCCTCCTCCTGATGTAGAGGCTTCCTCTTCCCACCCTTGGCACCAAATCCCAGTCGACCTACTTCTCTGTCCAAGAACCTGCACTATAGCCCTCATTCTCACATGTACTTGCCCAGACCGACTATATTCAGGGGTTCCTCCAATAACCCTCTTGTCTAGCCCCCTATAATTTATGAAAAGGAATTCTGTTCAGGTTTAAATGTAGCCTATGCCATATCCAATTTAATTTAATAAATATTTATTGAGGGCCCTCCTAGAATTGTGCTATGCACTGTGTGAAATATAAAAGAAATATATGGCACAGTCCCTTCTGTCAAGGAGTTTGCAATATTCCTGGGAATAAAATGTGGATGCTGAAGTAATTATAGGATGCAAGATAGAATCGAGCAATGCCATAAAATTATGTAACCAAGACCAAAATATAAGGTACAGACAACATTATATTTGGTTGGGGCAGGCAGGATGGAGCTACAGGGAATTGTCTGTAGAGGAAATGGAACTTGAGCTTGTCCTTGGGAGATGTATGGGTTCAGCTGGGCACCACAGCAGAAAAGGGCAGTTCAGGCAGTGGAGAGAGTGTGAGTAAAATCAGAGAGCAGGACTGGCAGGCAGGATATATGAGAGGGGATGTGAGAGGCCAGGCTGACTGGAGAGAAGGGGATGAAGGTTGCAGAATTGTATTAGCAAAAACTCAATGGAGAGAATAGGATGAAACCACAGAACGCCTTGAAGGGCACAGTAACGAATCTGAACTTGAACCATAGGCTCTTAATCTCTATCCCCTCCTTAATGTTGATTCTTTCATTGTCATCAGAGAATTTATCCATCAGCAGCCAGCATGACGTTGAGAAGACCATGGACTGTAGAATGAGAAAACACTGCTTCTGCTTCATATGTAACCTTAGCAGAGTCACTTAATGGCTCAAACCTTAGTTACCACAATTGTAAAAATTATAATATTATTGCCTATCATAAGGTTGCTTTGAAAAATAGAGATAATGGGTAAAACATACCTGTGGACACAAATACATGGAATCTTTTATGAATTTTATTCATTTGATAATTTCTGTTGAATGTCTACTATGTACTAAATACTGTGCTCAGCACTAGGAAAATAAAAATGGAAACATACAGTGCTTATTCTCAAGACATGAACAGATACAGTTTAAGACAATGGAAAGGGCAGCTTCTTAAAGTCACATAAACTTTAAGAGGTGGGGTTGAAGCTCATACCCACCACTCACTAGATTTCTAAATTTGGAGAAACTATTTAATCAGTTTGAGCCTGAGTTTCATCATCCATATAATTAGTCAAACAGCATCTACTTTGTAGGCAGACTTGAGAATTAAATACAAATATACAAAGAAACCAATATAGCACCTGACAATTGGAGGCACTCAAGAAATGGTATTTGTTTTACAGTGGAAAGGCAAGCATGAAAAATCATCTAATTATAAAAATGAGTGGGAGTACCTACTGTGGTGCAATGGGACCAGAGGCATCTCTGGAGTGCTGGGAAACAGCTTCAATCTGCAGCCTGGCACAGTGTAGGTTAGGAATCCTGCACTGCCTCAGCTGCAGCAGGCATAGGTTGTAACTTCGGCTCAGATCTGGTTCCTGGCCCAGAAACTCCATATGCCACGAGGCCGCAAAAAAAAAAAAAATACACAAATTTCAAAAAAGAAACAGTGAATGGAAGGGAGTTACAGCAGTTTCACAGATGACAAAGTCCTTGCACTGAGACTTAAGAATGAATAGTATTTGCTGAGTGGCAGGTACTAGGAGGACACTGCTGGAAGTGGAAATGGCATGTGAAAAAGTACAGAGACATTAAAGTGACTGGCATCTTCTAAGACATTAAAGTGATTGGCATCTTCTAATACTTATCAGTATTGCTAGATAAGAAGCTCAAGGAAGAGTGCCCAGGAGATGGAAGTGGTCAGACAGGAGTCAAATCATGAGGAACATGGGACGTCACAGGAAGAGGTAGAGCCCACCCCATGGGCAACAGGGCATCTCTGTTGAGTAGAAAAGTGACAAGATCAGCTTTACATGTGGGGAACTTCTTTGTGGTGTGGAGGGAAAGGGATAGGAAGAGAATTAAGAAGGCTACTGAAAAATCCATTGAAACAAGGAGATGGAGAAGATGGGATGGTCCTTGAACATATTTAGGAGTTGGTTCCAACAGAATTCATTTTAATTGGATTTTGGAGGAAGGTAAGGATGAACAATAAATCTGAAATTCTTCTCCTCCTTTCCCTGCTGGAAGGTGATGCATTTCTTGAGATTAAGAATGTAGGTGGAAGCAGGTTTGGAGTCCAGGTGATATGTCCTATCTGGGACATGATGAATGCGAGGTGCCTGTGGAACATGCAAGTAGAGATTTGGACCTATTATTCTCCAATGGGGATTAGAGGACAGAACTGGCTGTTGATGCAAACCCAGAAGTTGTTGACATGGATGGATGGATGGATGAATGGATGGATGGAGCCATGAGAATAGACTCACCCATGAAAAAGGCAAGGGAAGAGGTAGCCTTCTGGTCAGGCCATTCCCACCTAGCCTTAATAACTGAGCTGCTCAAGGAGACAACACTCAAATCCTTTAGGGAAAAAACCTCAGAAGCAGAGTATGCTTAGGTACACCCAAGGTCAAAGAAATCCATTTGCTGGCACATCTTTCCTCCACATGGTGTAAGTTTCATTTGTCTGGAAATAATGAGAGGGAGCTCATGGAGAGAAGCTCTTGGATATCGAGGGACTACACACAGGATGACAATTATAAACACACTGTCTCTAGAAAAGCACTTCATTTACAAAGCAGATTTGACAGCTCAAGTTGCTTTTTTGGCGGAGCCATCCTGCCTGGCCCCTGAGCAACCTGGTGAGCTTCGATTACAGCTTTGATGTGAGCTCCACCACAGAGACCCCCTAAAAGGGGAGTGATAGATGAGCACCTGTCAGGCTTCATTCCCTGGGTGGCCTTGAATCTCTGCCGTTATCTGTTACCCTGCCAGGACTGACAGTGATGAACACAAGGCAAGCAGCTAACGACACCCCGATTCATTACCCAAAAAGAAGGGAGAGCAGAAATAAAGGGAAGGTGACTGCCATGTCGAAGATTCACTCACATTGGTGCCATCCTCCTCTTACAGGTCTGAGTGGTGAAGCAATGATGAAGCCCATTTGTCTCATACAAGGGTCTAACACTCCTCAGAACAGAACACGTCATGACAAAGCTTGTCCAGGAAACTGGACACTGACCTCTCCATGGTAAAGCTCCTCATGAGCCTTACGAACATTAGAAAAAATATTCGGAGGATCTAATTTTTTTTTCCAGTCCACTCTTACTCCAGAAAAACATAAAAAAATCAAAGACACATAAAATCATCCCTCTCAACTGCTTGCCCAGGTTAAATTGTTTTTTATTCCAGGAGAGGACACAGTTTTTCTTTGTGAGATTATATTAAACCTAAGACTCTGCAACAGCAAATATTTTAGGCAGGCCTAGCCACTGCTTCCCATTATAGACATTTATATCTCTAAGTGGCATCTGGTTCCTCCCTAAGCAGTATTTCATCAAGATTTTTGTTTCAACTGAGTTTTTTTTCTGACCTTATGGGAAATGAAATGAAGAATTTTACTTACCCCGTTGTCTTCTTTTTCTTATTAAATGGGATTTCCTGCGACACCTAAAGACATAGTTACATATTCAATAAATACCTCTTAAGTTTAATACCCAAAGAAGGCAATATTTTTCCATCTTAATTTAATCCATCTTAATAGAGAGTATTAATCAGAGCATTGGTTTGTGGGACATTAAGAAAAAGGAAGTTTTAAAAAAGAGGGGGAAAAAAGTTTCTTGCTCAAAAAGATTTGAGAAACCTTCTGTTTACTGCTTTACTACAGATTTATTTCCTATCAGGCTTTTTCAGACTCTTGAATACACTAATGTGCATTTTGACTTGCCTAAAACAAATCCAATCTCAGTCTTTGTTTTCTTAGAATATTTTTTTGGCTCCATCCATGGCATGCAGAGTTCCCAGGAATTATTGGTCTAGGTTTGCCCACATATTCCATCTTCTTACTCATTTATCCCATGAACAAAAATCAAAGGACTCTCATGCTATGTTCTAAGTATCTGGCAGAGAGAGATAGTCTGAGAGCATAATGAACACCTGCCCATACATCTTGCCCTATAGCCTGGCCTCATATATTCTGCCCTTTGTCCTTATCTTCCCTGTTGAAAAGACAAAGAAAATTATTGTCTTTCTCTTTGCTTCATTTTCTTTGCTGGTGAAGCAAAGAGAAAGACAATCTTAAATTTGGAACAAAGACAACGGGAGTGATTAAACATGGGTTTCATCCTTGTTCCTTGTTTCTTGGTAAAGATCAGATTGTCTTCCTAAAAAACAGTAGCACAGACATTACCATTTCTTCTGGAGAACATTCTAATTTTTTAATATAAGAATGAATGAAAGTGGCCAGAGCTCCAGGATGCCTAAAGACTATAGCATATGATAAAAAACCAAAAAGAGAAAGCACAAAGGATAATTCACTTCAATATTATAAGATGTCTTAGGTTTCCTGTTAAGCACCACATTTCTTATTATGTAAGGCATATACACATTAGCAGTATTTCTCCTGCTGGCTATTTGGTTTCTTCTAATAAAGTAAACCACTAGTTATGTTCAAAATAACCTAGCTGAGATCTGAAGTCTGGGCTTCAGCACAGACAAAACTTAAAAAGAGATAGGAATGAATCAGTTTTGTTTATGCATGTTTATTAATGAAGCCATGGAGCAAAGAAAAAAATGTAAAGCAGACTGGAATTTTCATTATCCAAAGAATTCGAAACTAGTATCAAAAGCGGTGGGTAAGTTGCAGGCTTATGAAGACTGGAAATGGAGTATTTAGCCTCTGCGATCTTTCTCATCTTTAAAAAGCAATCAGGATTCAGGCGGGGAGAACCGATCATCCAAGAACTAAAGTAATATCTGGGAGAGATGAAACCATCATTATAAATTAGAAGTTACCCATCATTCATTTTCCTGCTATCTTCTCTCCAGGAGAAAGTGAACTCTGGAAAAGCTTACCGTACCCTTTCCTCACGTGCTCCAGGGATTCAGAAGCCAATCAGGATGTTTTCAAAATAAAGTACAAAGAAAAAGATTCCCATTTTTCCCCCCTTGTCCCCAGTGGTAGATTATTTGGAGCCAGATCTCATGGAATTTACCAGAGCTAGAACAACAGTTATTCTGTGGTTTTTAACAGAATGAGGCTTATCCTTCCACCATTTCACGTAAAATACTTTCTTTCCAATTTCCTACAACTGTGTGCCTTTTTCTTTTCCTGCGGAGGCATTTATTTCTGTCCGACCAACCTGAATTGTTCTGTTATATGCTGCCCACTGGTGACAAATACACTTCTTTGTTCCTGAGTTCTCCCAGAGCTGGAGGATTGATGGGTGTGAAGGAGGAACTGGGGTCACCAAGGCAAGGAAAGAGCTCATCTTATTAGTCTCTGATTCAAGTTAATCACCAGGGAGATAATATTTTAAACTCCAAAAGACTTCCTGGAAGTTTCTAGAATTTCTCCAGAGGCACAGATCAATAGACCAGAATAATCAAGAAAAGGGAACGGGTTTGCCAAATGCCACTCACTTGGTAGAGTGTTTTACTTGAGTAAGCAAAAGACTTTTAATGGAATTATTCCAACCCAGTAAAAGAAGGAACAAATCAACCCTCCAGGGAAGTACCTCCAAAATGCAGCTGAAGAGAAAAGAAAGGGTGACATTTTCATTCCAATCTTCAACCCTAAAACACACAGATGCGGGTGGCACTAGTTTGTTCCGTCGTTCTGTTGATGCACAGCTTTCCCATAGCGCTGAGCAATCAGTGTCTGTCCACTCAAAAATAAGGCACAATGATATGGGGGTCCTGGGCCCCATAATTTTGCAGATGACCTCCCCCTCTTCTCTTTCGGCCAGAAGTAACTGAAAACGAAGTCTGCCTGATTGCTGTGAGGGCTCCTTTCGATTCTTTGATGTTTAAATATTAGCCCCAGGGCTCAGAGCTCAACCCTCATCAGCAAAGCGGAGGGATCTGCCTCCCTACCCTGAACCTGGGATAAAAATTCAAGTATTTTAAAACAAAGCCTAAGGTTTAAAAACAACAAAGGAATCACGTCTGGTAGAGTCTGCATAACAAGTGAAGCTCCAGCTCCCAAGAACATTTCTTAAAATGGCTCCTTTATGTTTGCTCATTGTAAAGCACACAGATGCCCGGGCTCACAGGATTTCTTCCAGCTCAAGATCCCCTGACCTTGACACTGAGCGCTCTGTCTGCACCTCTAGCTCCCTCAGGGTGTGGCTCTTTCCCAATCACTTCTGCTTTCAACATGATATGCTTTCCTTTCTCATCCTCTCTCTCGGCTCCATCTCTTTCTCTGTTCCTCTTTATTCCTCTCCATCTCCCTCCAGGAGCCTCTGGTATCTTGTTAGGGTATCCATGGGTGCTCAAACTTAACTTACCTGGCAGGGGGCCATGGAGGCTGCTCATGCACAAGAAGGGAGACCCTAAGAAAGTGTAAAACTCTGAGCTGGAATAAAGCATTTCTTTAACTCGAAGTCAAAAGTATTTGCCTTAGCCTGTGCTGCATGTGCTATATTGTTAACTTCTATCAAAGGGGTTCCTCTTGCAGGAATCATGGGAAAGTTTTAAAAATGATTGATAGCTGGTCAAAAGAACATCCATGGCACGATAAGCTGCAGAGAGAGTATATGCTGAGCCGGTTCAGGATTGCCTGGCTGTGCCTTTCAAATTCCTTTCATCACAAGCGGTGACTGCAAGCACTGCGGGGTAAGAACAAGCCAGGACTTTGTGGAATATTCTTAACCGCTAATATGTAATCCATACAGCCAGTGGTAGCAGCCCAAGGATAAAAGATTTAAAGAAATGGAGACACAGGGCTGATTTTTTTTTTCTTGAAAGGCAACTTGGAAAGGGGGAAAAAAAGGAGTGAGAACAGTAAGATTTATGTTAACCCATTGGGAGTGCTCTGGAAATCTCTTTGATGAAGGATTGAGATTGCTTTGAAGCAGACTTTATTGAAGCAAAAAGCAAGTGTGGTGCCCAGGGACCTGGGTTGACTGGGTCACTTATCAGTCTTCTGGACTTTGAGTTTCCTTTTTCTTGCAAATGCTGCATGCAGCCAAACTCCTAAATGCTGCCCTACCAGAATAATCTCCCTCTGAAGAGGAGGTTTTATTTAGCTTTAGTAATTAATAGAAACTTAACCACTGAGACATATGTAAAAAAACAAGAACCCAGAGAAGAGAATACATACACACACACACACACACATACACACACATACGCACCATTATAACATGTAAAAGCCTACTAGAAAATCTTAGCCCTGGAGTTCCCGTCGTGGCTCAGTGAAAACCAATCCCACTAGGAACCATGAGGTTGAGGGTTCGATCCCTGGCCTTGCTCAGTGGGTTAAGGATCTGGCATTGCCGTGAGCTGTGATGTAGGTCGCAGACACAGCTTGGATCCTGGGTTGCTGTGGCTGTGATATAGGCTCAGCTGTAGTTCCGATTTGACCCCTAGCCTGGGACCCTCCATATGCTATGGGTGAGGCCCTAAAAAAGGCAAAAAAAAAAAAAAAAAAAAAAAAAGAATAAAGAATAAAGAAAAAAAATCTTAGCTCTGTTACATACATCCTTTCTATGAGTTCAGATTCCAAATACAGCACTGCAGGGGAAGTAGGACAAGCCCAGCAAATATCATGGGGAAGAAAAAGTGGTGAGCAGTTTCCCCTGATAGAAGAATCGTGGCTGGGAAAATATGACTGCTGAATCAAGAAGTAAAGATGGTCTTGGCTTGGAAAAAAGAGAATAAGAAACAAAAGGTTTTGCACCATCAAAGAATTTGCCTGTACCTGGGAATATAAAAGCTTCCCTTAAACAAGTGAGACTGCTAGTTCAGGGATCATGGGGGATGGCCTTAACAGGAAAAAAAAAAAATTTAAATCAAGGAGGAAGAAAAACAAGTACCAATGAATACCATGACTAGAAAAGGGCACATTGCTGAGGATGTAGGAGAAGCTGAAACCCTGCATTCTCCTTCCCAGGATGAGCTGTCAACTGGAGCTGGGATAAGATGTTGTTATAAATATTCTTTTCTATCCTTGACAGCTGTGACCATAAAGTAATGAGGCTGATTTTTTTTTTAACAAACTAGTTTCTACATTCAAACAGTGTTGATTTTCAAGATCAATACTGTTGTTCGTAGATTTTAAAGTTCCTGATAGCAGCAAACTATTTTCTTTTGTGAATTATGTTTTGCCTCTGAAGGCAGTTTCCAAAGAGAAGTCCCAGAAATGGTTTGAACAATCACACATCCACATCCATGGTATCATCCATGGAGTTAGTGTTTAGCCTTCCCAGGTGACTCTTTGGAAGAACAACACTAACTTGGGGGTACAAGTTCAAGAACAATAGTACAGAAATCTGGCACTGGTCATAAAATGAAGTCACAAGATCACTGGAGCAGATGGAATTGGTCTTCCTCTGAGACCTTTCCACAGATACTGAGAAATAACAGCAATCTCATTCCACTGACCAATGAAGAAACCATACTAGAAAATATGAAAGCAAGTGCAGCAGAGATTCCACCTATTCAATCATTATAGCTTCTGAAGCAAAATGAAATCACTATGCTGCCATTTGCCCTGACAAAGGAATACAAACATGGTGTATTCTCAGATGTTTAGCACACAGATATGTTCCATGGAGAGTCAAAAACCCAACATTCATGGCCAAGGTGGTTCCAAAGGAAATTGACAATTCCACTAACTTGGTAAATGCTGAAACCAACTCCCCTTAGATTTCCCATAGGAGAACAAGAACAATTTAAGAGAAGACACAGAAACTTCAATACCGTAAATGAGTAATTGTCTTTCTGCATGCAACTCATCCTCTCTTTATGGAGGAAAGAGTCTGGGGACATGGCAATAAATGGACACATCTCCTCTACGGAGACTGAGCAGCACCGGCCCACCCAACTTCAAAGAGTATCAAAATGACAAAAATACCTGTTGCTTTATGGTATCTGGGCCCGTTTCCTGAGTTTTATTACAGTGTCCACCATTGTTGGAATTCCCTAGGGGTACTCCACTCTCATGCCTTAGAATTATGGCATTCTTATTTAGTCTATGGGAAAATAAATACACACATAAACTTTAGGAAAGGTTTCTTCCTAACCAGCTCCTATTAAATCAAGTGGTTACCTGAAGATTTTTCCCAAATATGAAAAACCGACTCAGTATAAAATGTTGAATTGGGGCACTTAAAAGAAACCCAGAGTCCAATACAATAGGTTGACAGGTTGGTATGTGATGAGCTCTAATGTGGCATCATTTCTTAGACATTGAGAGGGGAACAGGGCCCCAGGAGGGGTAGCCCCTGAGGCCACTGCTGGGCCAAAGTCAGAAGACTATCACAGGGGATTTCAGACTTGAGGATAAGTCACCAAAGTCCAAGGGAAGCACTAAAATATAGTTTGAGGAAGAAGTGGTTTCTTTACCATCCCTGGCCAATTACTCTGATAAACCAAGATGAAGCTTTCAGTTCAGCCTACGGGGGTGTGTTGATCCACCAATGGAGAAAGAATGGGATGAATTTATTGAGCCTCTATCATGTCAGTGACTTTAACCACAACAGCTCCACCTGAGAAGAATCATTACCTCCATTTCTGCACATGAATCAATTGAAGAAGACTCAGAAGTGAAGTGATTTATCCAGTCACAGAGCTTGCAAATCGTGGATCCAAGATTCAAACATGATCTCTGGTATCTAAAGTTAGTTCTTTTCACCTCCCTAAGCTGAGCTCAAGTGACATCTAAAAAGGTGTCTTACAGTTGCTTCCTGTTTTCATACTATGAAAATCCAATTTTACAAAATACTTCAATTAGGAAAAAAACTCTTTTTAAAAAAAATTTGCCATTGAATTCTTTCAATAAAATGCTCACATAGACTCTCTTAATAAATGAAAAGAATTCATCTCCTGCATGAAGTAGGATGTATTTATATAAGCAGGAGGTTAGTTTGTTATGATGCATCAGAAGTTTCCTCCCCCATCTATCTCCTTACCCTGCCCCCCACCAACACTACTACCAACAGCCCACAAATAGTAACAAGCATTTACTGAAGTCTGGTCCACAGGGGAGCCACAGAACAAAGCATTCAAAGAGGGGAAAACAATCGAAGAGTGGAACTTGGCAATGATGGGACAGGGTATGTCTTCTCCACTTCAAGCTCCCTTCTGACTACTGTTTTGACTCCCCTTCCCCAGCCTCCCACTAAAAAGTTATAAAGCATCCATTTGTCAGTACTGGGGTCTCATTAAATAAAATATAAACACTATACTCCAGGGGGCCAAGATAAGGCTCCAAACAAAATCTAATGTGTGAATAGCTCTTAAAGGTCCTTGGTCACCATTCTGTTACTCCTGTCACCAGCATGTTCCAGGAGCCTCATAACTTGTCTTCACCACAAGAGACTTGGCTACAAAGCAAGTTGTTTACAGTAGCAGATAACAATGTCCCTTGAAAGAAAGTAGTGAGGCATTTTAGAAAATAGGGTCTGTAGCAAATGCAGTCATAGGAATCACACAGCAACCTCCCAGGACTCGTTTCCTTCAGCATAGCCCTAACGATGACGCTTATGGTCTAAATGATGGAGAGCCATTCTCTCACACCCCTAAGGTCTGTGACGCCCCAGTATTTTCTCTGTGTCTGATACAGGGAAACTGAAAGGATGACAGTGCCAAAGAACTTTCTCCTGGTTAATAGAGAGAATTTGAGATCACCTGGAGAGGTGCAGTCTATTGTAAAGATTCTTTGGGAAGTAATGAGCCTTCAGAGATTGACCTGCCTTCAGGCAAAGCCTCTCCTAAGCCACCCCAGAAGAGATTCTTGCCTAGTTTAAAGGCCTCCTAAAAAAGGAGAATCTTAACTCTTCCCTTCTGCACAGGAAAAGGGGGAGAAATGGAAGGCAATTCATTCACATCTCAAATTATATATATACATACATATATATATATATATATATATATATATATATATATTCATATTCAACATCATTGACCAAAAAAAAATTGAATTCCATTGATACTAGATAAGTTATTCTTAGATCATTCATAATGAAATTACTTTCCTATCTGTTGCCTATTAATAGGATCTGAACTAAGGAAATCCAGCCAAATCATTTCATTGATCAAAATTCTTCTATAGGAGCTCCCATCATGGCGCAGTGGAAATGAATCCAACTAGGAACCATGAGGTTGCAGGTTCAATTCCTGGCCTCACTCGGTGGGCTAAGGATCTGGCAATGATATGAGCTGTGGTGTAGATCACAGATGCAGCTCGGATCCCGCATTGCTGTGGCTGTGGCAAAGGCCAGCGGCAACAGCTCTGATTAGACCCCTAGCCTGGGAATCTCTATATGCCACGGGTGTGGCCTTAAAAAAAAAAAATTCTTCTATGAATCTTCACAATCTAAGAAATCTCATGTAAAGGAGATTGAAGAAAGAAACCCCATTTACACATACCAGGCATGCTTTCACTTAAGGCTTTATATTTACTGTTCCCAGAAAGCCTGTGACTGATTCCCTCACCTCCTTCAAGTCTATATGCAAATCTCACTTAGACCTTGAATTACTACACCATTAACTGCAACACTCCAAAACCCCAACACCACAACACACACACAGAGTACCACTTTCACACTGTTTCATATAGACCTATCACCATCACCATCCAACATACTACGTAATTACCTCTTATTTTATTGTCTATATTTCCCTATCAGAATGTAAGCTCCAAGAAAGAAAATATTTTGGTCTGTTTGCTCAGTTTTGTATCTATAGCTATTAAAATAGAGCCTAGTATACAGTAGGTGCCCATTCCACGACTGGTGAGAGAAATGAATGAACATATAGCTTCCTGCAAGACCTGGTTTTGTATAAGCTAACAGATGATTACCTCTCTCAAACAGGACATAGATTAATGAATATGCAATAGCTACTCCTAGTTAGGATCTTAATTTTAGATCTCTTTAAAAGAGTCTGGAATGGCAGGTTTTCGCTGTGATTCCCAGAGCCTTGGCAGCCCTCTGTCTTCTTCCCGCTGCAGAGCCATGAGAAGGAAGACCAAAATGCTGACATCTGGCTTCCTGACTATTGCTTAAGCCAAGCCAACTCTTCTACTATCTATCTTATGCATTAGAGTTTTCTTTAACATGCTACCAAAGGAAGAAACTGTCCCATTGCTAAAAACATAGAAAAACTCTAGCCTGGACCATGAGACAGAATAGCATGAAAGAACACTGGATAAACTGTCACAGAAACATGAATATTTGTAGAGAATCATGTTCTCAGCTGTGATATGGACATTGGGAATACATAGAGAAGCAGAACATAGGCAAGCTCATATTTAACCAAGTTCATAAAACAAATAATTATATAATATTCTCCAGAAACTTTGGAAAAATCAAAGGAGCACTGAGGATGTCAGAGATGTGTCCTGCAACTGCTAGTCTTTTTTTTAATTGAAATATAGTTGAAATACAATATTGTGTTAGTTTCAGTGATACTACATAGTGATTTGACACTTGCATACCTAGTGAAATGATAACCACAACAAGCCTAGTAACTAACTGTCTCCATAAAAAGTTATTACGATATAATTGACTGTGTTCTTTACGCTGTATATTACAGCCTGATGACTTATTTTATAATCGGAGGTTTGTACCTCTTAATCCCCTTCACTTATTCACCCACCCTCCCATCTCCCTTACTTCTGGCTGCCACCCATTTGTTCTCTGTATTAATGAGTATGTTATTGTTTTGTTTATTTTGTTTTTTATATTCTACATATAAGTGACATCATACAGTATTTGTCTTTCTCTGATGTATTCCACTCAGCATAATCCCCTCTAGATACATTCATACTGTTGTGAATGGCAAGATGTCATTTTTTTTTTGGCTGAGTAACCTTGCATCCAGTGGACACTTAGGTTGCTTCCATATACTTTGACTATTGTAAAATATGCTGCAATGAACATCAGAGTGTATGTATGTTTTTGAATTAATATTTTTGTTTTCTTTGGATAAATACTTAGGTGTAAAACTTCTGTACCATGTGACAGTTCCATTTTTAATTTTTTCAGGAACCTCCATACTGTTTTCTAATCTGCTGAGTTTTAAGGACAGTTGTCAGTCAAGCAAAACATAAGACTGACCTTTACTTTGTGACTTTAAGGACAGTTGTCAGTCAAGCAAAACATAAGACTGATCTTTACTTTGTGACTTTAAAAGACCTTAATCTCTTTAGGACTTAGTTTCCCCAACTATAAAAAAAAGAGGCTTGAAAATTATCTAATATGTGCAGTTCCTATGAAATTTAAGACTAGCTTCTCCTACTTGCCCTATAACCAGATAACAGAAGTCATTAGTTTCAAGTAAATCACTGAATATCGAATGTTTTGGCCAATTCATCTGAACATTAATAATGTATTTGGCATAAGAATGATGATCAGTTGTCCCAAGGAGACCTCATTCAAATTAATCAAGGAGCAGGATCAAGATGGCAGAGAGAAGTAAGATGTGACTCACACCTTCTCCCACAAACACATCCAAAAAAAAAAAAAAAAAAAAAACCATCTACACATAGACCAATTCACATACATCTACTGACCACTGATAGAAGACCTTAAACTGCCAAAAAGGGCAAGAAACCCTCCACATAACTGGGTAGAACAAAAGGGAAAAAAAGGAGAGAGAGAAGAGAAAGAAAGGTATCAGGATGGGACCAGGACTCCTGAGAGGGAGCTGTGAAAAAAGAAAGGAATCCACACCCTGGGAGGCCGCCTAACTGACAGGGAGATCCCCTGACATGGAGAAGGAACCTCAAAGCCTCGGAGAAAAGTACAGGAGCTGGACTTAGGAGGGCAAGGCAGGGTGAGCTGCACAAACCATTGGTACCACTGGCCCTGGACACCACATCTGAGATGCTTGGGTGGGGGCTGGGCACTGAGACTCAGGCTCCAGAAATTGGTTCCAGGGAGATAGGCTGAGGGACTAGGGAGAGGGGCACCATGGGCTGGGGAATGGAGTACCACAGCCTAGGAAACACAGGAGGAGACCTGGGCCTGCAGGAAAAACAAAGCACCACTGTTGGGGAGAGTGAGAGGAGGAGGGGCAGGACTATCATAGGAATATCTTTCTCTGTGCACACACAGGATTTCAGGCAGCAGGATGCCTCTCACATGGGTTACAAGTGGTAGGGTGCCTCTTGCATGGGCTATGGATGGTGGGAGCAAACTACTGCAGACATCTCAGACTCCAGAGGTGGGCATCATTAAGGGTCCGTGAACAGGTGCCATCTGCGGCCCTAGTCACCTCGGGGTTTGCACAGAGGAGAGCATGGCAATAGAGTTCCATCTGCTGTTGTTCTCACTGCCCTGAGAACCCACATGCCCACTGCTGCCACTGCCAAAGACTCTGGGCAGCGCACACACCTGCCTGAGAGTCACTGTCACTTCCCAGTGCCCGGCAACCAGGAGCAACTTGTGCCACCTCCCCACAGGTCCTTGCCACTTGTCAAGGGCTCAGCAACCAGGAACTGGCTATTAGCCCTGCCCATTGCCTCCAAATTCCTGGAAGCAACCACAGGCCATACACCAGCAAAACCCATATCAATGGGATAATAGTCTACACACACTGAAGAAAGATACAGCAAGCACTTAAACCAAAAGAAGCCCTCATGCCAAAGAAAATAGTAAGCCCTCACAAACTACCCAGGAGTGCTTCATATGTAAATAGCCCTCCAAGACTGTAAGAGCTGTTTTCCCTAAACTCATAGAATAAGAAAAATATAAGCAAAATAAAGCAGCTTCAGAACTAACCCAGTTAAAAGAACAGAATTCCCCTAAAGAAGCAAACAATGAAAAGACTTCTGTGGTCTTAACAGACATCAAGTTCAAAACAGAGATAGTGAAATACTGAAGGAATTAAGAGTGAATATGAAGGAATTAAGAGCTGTTATGAGTAGCAATGCAGATGACTTTATGAAGGAACCAGAAAATATAAGGAGCCATGAAAAATTAGAAAATTCATTTGCAGAAATGCAAGCTGAGTTAAAGGCACTGAAGAGAACAATGAATAATATAGAGGAATGAATAAGTGACTTGGAAGATAGAATGGAAATTGCCCAATCAGGGCAGCATACAGACAACCAAATGAAAAAACATGAAAGCAATATAAGAGATCTATGGGATAATATGACGTGGCTCAATCTTCACATAATAGTGATTCTAGCAGGTGAAGAAAAAGAAAATGGGATTGAAAATATATTTGAAGAAAGTATGGCTGAAATTTTTCCAAATCTAAAGAAATATATACCAAGACACAGGAAGCACAGAAGGCCCCAAACAAGTTGAACCCAAACACACTCACACCAAGACATATTATAAGAAAAATGGCAAAAGTTAAGGAGAGGATTCTAAAGACAGCAGGAGAAAATCAAAGGGTTCATTATAAGGGAATCCCCATAAGGCTATCAGCTGATTTAGCTACAGAAAAAAACAAAGGCCAGAAGAGAGTGGCAAGATAAATTCAAAGTTCTAAAAGGGAAAAATCTGCAGCCTAGAATACTCTACCCAGCAATAATATCATGTAAAGTAGAAGAAATAATTTCCACAACAAAAACTAAAAGAATAGAGTAATACCGAACCCATTCTAAAAGAAATACTGAAAGATCTCCTCTAAATAGGAAAGAAGTAAGAAGATATAGGATGGAGGAAATCAAAATTGGAAAATAATTGCTTAAATAAGCCAGGATACAGATCTGAAAGGGAAAAAAAATCTATTTGTTAAGGTGATGATAAACACAAGGAACAGCAAAAGGATAAACATGAAGATGTTAAGAAAGGATGTCAAAATCATAAACTGTGAAGAAGAAAAGTAAGAAAATATAAATGCTTTTTTTTTTAGAATGTGTTTGAGCATATGCCACTATCAGGCTAAAGAAAGCAGATATTGGAAGGGGTTAACATACTTCAAAAACAGAGGAACCACAAATCAAAAACAAATGATACATTCACAAAAACTAAAAAGAAGAGGACACAACCATAAAATAAAATGAAACCATCCAACCAAAAAAAAGAAGGTAACAAAGGAAAATCTCAGATTCAACAGGAAAAACAGGTTTAAAATGGTAATAAATACATATTTATAAATAATTACCTTAAATGTCAATGGACTGAATCAAAAGACATAGAGTAATGGACTAGATTTAAAAAAAACAAAGAGTTCCCGTCGTGGCACAGTGGTTAATGAATCCGACTAGGAACCATGAGGTTTCAGGTTCGATCCCTAGCCTTGTTCAGAGGGTTGAGGATCCGGCGTTGCCGTGAGCTGTGGTGTAGGTCGCAGACGTGGCTTGGATCTTGAGTTGCTGTGGCTCTGGCATAGGCCAGTGGCTACAGCTCTGATTAGACCCCTAGCCTGGGAACCTCCATATGCTGCAGGAAGCAGCTCTAAAAAAGGCAAAAAGACAAAAAAAAAAAAAAAAAAAAAAAAAAAAAAAAAAACCAGAGTCTACAATATGCTGTCTACAAGAGACTCACCTCAGGGCAAAGGACACATATAAATTGAAAGTGAGGAGATAGAAAAAGATATTTCATATGAATGGAAAAGACAGGAAAGTGGGAATTGTAATACTTAAATCAGAAAAAATATACTTTAAAACGAAGGCCATAATGAAAGAAAAAGAAGGACAGTATTTAATGATAAAAGGATCAATTCCAAGAAGAGGATATCATACGTGTCAACATACATGCACCTAATATAGGAGTACCCGAATGCATGCAACAAATACTAACAGACATAAAAGGAGAAATTCATGGAAGTACAATAATAGTAGGGGATTTTAACACCCCACTCACATCAATGGACAGATTTTCTAGATAGAAAATCAATAAGGCAACAGAGACCCTCAATAACACAATAGAACAGTTAGACTTAATTGATACTTTTAGGACATTATATCAAAAAAAAAAAAACCTAGAATATACATTCTTTTCAAGAGCACATGGAACATTCTCAAGTATTAAGAGTACAGAAATTAGGAGTTCCCATCGTGGCCCAGTGGCTAACGAATACGACTAGGAACCATGAGGCTGCGGGTTAGATCCCAGGCCTCGCTCAGTGGGTTAAGGATCCAGTGTTGCCATGAGCTGTGATGCAGGTTGCAGACACAGCTCGGATCCCGCATTGCTGTGGCTCTGCTATAGGCCGGTGGCTACAGCTTCAGTTAGACCCCTAGCCTGAGAACCTCCATGTGCCACAGGTGCAGCCCTAGAAAAGACAAAACAAAAAACAAAAAACAAAAAAAATATAGAAATTATTTCAAGTATCTTCTCTGACTACAATGGCATGAAACTAAAAATAAACCACAGGAAAATAAATGAGAAAAAAAAAACTGCCTACATGGATACTAAACAACATGCTACTAAAAAGCCAATGGGTCAATGAGGAAATTAGGAGAGAAATTAAAAAATACCTCAAGACAAATGATAATGAAAACACAACTATTCAAAATCTATGGGATGCTGCAAAAGCAGTTCTTAGAAGGAAGTTCATAGCAATACTGGCTTTCTTCAAAAAAGAAGAAAAACCTGAAATCAACAACTTAACCTATCACCTAAAAGAATTATAGAAAGAACAAACAAAACCTAAAGTCAGCAGAAGGAAGGAAATGATCAAGATCAGAGAGAGGAAATCAATAAAATAGAGCATCAAAAAACAATAGAAAAAATCAATAAAACCAAGAGCTGGTTCTCCGAAAGGGTAAATAAAATTGATAAACCTCTGGCCAGACACACCAAGAAAAGAAGATAAATAACCCAAATAACAAAATAAGAAATGAAAATGAGAAATCTCATTAGATACTGCAGAAATACAAAAAACTATAAGAGAATACTATGAATAATTATATTCCAACAAGTTTGACAACCCAGAAGAAATGGACAACTTTCTAGAGATATAGAGCCCACCAAAACTGAATCAAGAAGAAACAGATCAACTGAACAGACTGATCACTAGAAATGAAATTAGATATGTAATTTAAAAAAAAAAAAAAAAACTCCCTACAAACAAAAGTCCATGACCAGATGGCTTCACAGGTAAATTCTACCAAACATTCAAAGAAGAATTTAAACCCATCTTTCTTAAACTTTTCCAATAGGTTGAAGAAGAAGGAATATCCCCAAAGACATTCTATAAATCCACCATTACCCTAATACCAAAACCAGACAGAGATGCTACCAAAAAAAATAAAATTATAGGCCAATATCTTTGATGAATACAGATGCAAAAATTCTCAACAGAAGTTTAGCCAATGAAATCCAACAGCACATATAAAAGACCATACACCACGACCAAGTGGGATTCATCCCAAATTTACAAGGATGGTTCAACACACCCAAATCCATCAGTGTCATACACCACATTAACAAAAGAAAAGTCAAAAACCACAAGATCATCTCAACAGATGCAGAAACAGCACTGACAAAATCCAACATCCATTCATGATAAAAATTCTTATCAAAATGGGTATAGAGAGAACATACCTTAACATAATAAAAACCATTTATGACAAACCCACAGCCAATAAGATAATGGAGAAACGCTGAATTCCTTCACACTAAAATCTGGAACAATACAAGGATGCCCACTCTCACCACTTTTATTCAACATAGTATTGGAACTTCAAGCCACAGCAATCAGGGAAACAAAAGAAATAAAACATATCCAAATTGGAAGAGAAGAGGTAAAATTGTCACTCTATGTAGATGACATAATACTATATATAGAAAATCCTAAGGATTCCACACAAAATCTAAACTGTCAATGAATTCAGAAAAGTAGCAGAATACAAGATTAACATTCAGAAACTGGTTGCATTTCTTTATATTAACAATGAAATATTAGAAAAGGAATAAAAAAATACAATACCTCTTAAAATAGCACCCCCCAAAATTAAATACATAGGAATGAAACTGACCAAAGAGGTGAAAGGATTATATGCTGAGAACTATAAAACATTAGTCAAGGAAATTAGAGAGGATTCAAAGAAATTGAAAGATATTCCATAGTCCTGGACTGGAAGAATTAATATTACTACCCAAAGTAATCTACAGATTTAATGCAATCCCTATCAAATTACCCATGATGTTTTTCACAGAACTAGAAAAAATAATCCAAAATTTTATATGGAACCATAAAAGACCCAGAATTTCCAAAGCAATCCTGGGGTGGGGGGAGGCAAGAGGAGTAACTCTCTTGACGTCGGACAATATTACAAAGATACAGTAATCAAGGCAGTGTGGTACTGGCACAAAAACAGATGTATAGACCAATGGAACAGAATAGAGAACCCAGAAATAAACCCAGACATCATTGGTCAATAAATCTTCAACAAAGGAGACAAGAATATAAAATGGCAAAAAGATAGTCTCTTCAACAAGTAGTGCTGGAAAAACTGGACAGCTGCATGTAAATCAATGAAACTAGAACACACCCTCACATCATGCACAAAAATAAACTCAAAATGGCTTAAAGACTTAAACATAAGACAAGACACCATAACACCCCTAGAAGAGAACATAGCCAAAACATTCTCTGACATAAACTGTACAAATGTTTTCCTAGGTCAGTCTCGAAAGCAATAGAAATAAAAACAAAAATAAACCAATGGGACCTAATAAAACTTACAAGCTTTTGCACAGTGGAGAAAACCATTAAAAAAAAAAAAAACAGGGAGTTCCCATCGTGGAGCAGTGGTTAACAAATCCGACTAGGAACCTTGAGGTTGCGGGTTCGATCCCTGCCCTTGCTCAGTGGGTTGACGATCCGGCATTGCCGTGTGCTGTGGTGTAGGTTGCGGACATGGCTCGGATCCGGCGTTGCTGTGGCCCTGGTGTAGGCCAGTGGCTTCAGCTCCGATTAGACCCCTAGCCTGGGAACTTCCATGTGCCACGGGAGCAGCCCAAGAAATGGCAAAAAGACCAAAAAAAAAAAAAAAGACAACCTACAGAATGAGAGAAAATAGTTTCAAATGAGGCAACTGACAAGGGCTTAATCTGAAAAATATACATACAACTCAACAGCAAAAAAACAAACAACCCAACTGAAAGGTGGTCATAAGACTGCAGTAGACATCTCTCCAAAGAAGACATACCAATGGCCAATAGGCACATGAAAAAATGCTCAACATCACTAATTATCAGAGAAATACAAATCAAAACTACAATGAGGTACCACTTCACACCAGTCATAATGGATATCATTAATAAGTCTACAAATAACAAATACTGGAGAGAATGTGGAGAAAAGAGAACCCTCCTACACTATTGGTGGGAATGTAAATTGGTAAAACCACTTTGGAAAATAGTATAGAGGTACCTCAGAAAACTAAATATAGAACTACCATATGATCCAGCAATCTCACTCCTGCACATATAGCCAGACAAAACTTTCATATAAAAATACATATGCACCCCTGTGTTCACTGCAGCACTATTCACAACAGTGAAAACATGGAAACAACCTAAATGACCACACACAAATGAATGGATTAAGATGTGGTATATATATACAATGGAATATTAATGAGCCATGAAAAAGAACAAAATTATGCCCTTTGCAGTAACATGGATGGCACTAGAGATTTTCAGAGTAAGTAAAGTTAGTTTGAAAGAGAAAGACAAATACCATATGATATCATTTATATTTGAAATCTAATACATGGCACAAATGAACCTATGTACAGAAAATAAACAAACTCATGGACATAAAAACAGACTTGTGGTTGCCAAGGGAGAAAGGGAAGGAGTGGGATGGACTGGGAGTTTGGGGTTATAGATGAAAACTATTGCATTTATAGAGGAAAAGCAATGAGGTCCTGCTGTATAGCATAGGGAATTGTACCCAATCACTTGCGATGGAATATGTTGGAAGATAATATAAGAAAAAGAATGTATATATGTATAATTGGGTCACTTTGCTGTACAGCAGAAATTGACAGAACATTGTAAATCAACTACATAATAATTTTTTAAAAAATTAATATTGTCTTCCATATGAGATTTTTTATTGCATTGTCCAGATTCAATTTCAATAATTCTATTATAACTATACTCAATACCAGTTATAAAGTCATCTTTAAAAAGTATGGAGTTATAAACATTATTGTTCACCATTAGCATCGTTTGTTCTTACATCTGAGACATTCTTTCACATTTAACATATTGAACAAGGAAGCAGAGCTCTCTAAATCTGTTAAATTTGGAACTAGGAAAAATTTCAAGACATTTTACTCCCCCATACTTTCAAACCACAACTAACACATCAGCCAGAAATTTTTAAACTGTCATCAACTACCAAACTCTCAAATGTTAATGGGTTAACATAACGATAATGAGTGGGATTCCAAAGTATAACTGCTTGGGGAATGTCTGTGCCGTGGCTATAGATATGTATAAATC
Source organism: Sus scrofa (assembly GCF_054392235.1). Lineage (NCBI taxonomy): Eukaryota > Metazoa > Chordata > Mammalia > Artiodactyla > Suidae > Sus > Sus scrofa. Next base: position 94,538,647 of record NC_139390.1, on the reverse strand, counting down.
TCATTACACTCATGGAGCCCAAGAACTTAGTCCCTACACGGGGGGACAGAAGAAAACGACTTACTATCAAAGGAATCAAATTAATAGCAATATTTTAAACATGAATATTGGGGTGTCCTTCATTTTAGCAGAAAAAAATAAGAAAGTGAAAGATTATGAAAAGAGATGTTCTTAAAGTATGAAACATGAAATGGCTTTAGTTCACAGTTCTGGCAATGACAGGCTATATGAACCTAAATAAGTGATGAGTATTTTGAGACCGTTTCCTCACTTATCAAATGAGGCTAATAATAACTACCAGAGTGGAGGAAAACCCAAATTTTCATGAATAAACAAAATGTGATAAATAAATAAACAAAATAAGAAATGAAAGAGGGGAGATAACAACTGATATCACAGAGATACAAAAAAATCATAAGAGACTACTGCAGTCATACACAAAAAAAAAATGGACAAACTAGAAGAAATGGATGAATTTCTAGAAACATACAAATCTTCTAAGACTGAATCAGGAAGTAAGAGACAAACTGAACAGACAAATCATTACTGATGAAATTCAATTTGTAATTTAAAAACTCCTAGCAAACAAAAGTCCAGGACTCGACAGCTTGACAGAGAAATTCTACCAAACATATAAAGAAGAGATAATGCCTATCCTCCTAAACTACTCCAAAAAAAGTGAAGAGGAGGGCACACCCAAATTCATACTATGAGACCAAATTACCCTGATATCCAAACCAGACAAAGATAACATAGAAAAAGAAAATAAGAGGCCAATATCACTGATGAACATAGATGCAAAAATTCTCATTCAGTAAAGTGGTTGTACCAATTAACTGAATTCAACAATATATAAAAAGGATGAGACAACATGATCCAGGGATGCAAGGATGCCTCAACGTCTGCAAATTAATCAATGTGATATACCACATTTTAAAAAAACGAAGGATAAAAATCACACGATCATCTATATAGATGCAGAAAAAAACTGCAAAATTCAACATCCATGCATGATAAAAACTCTCATCAGAGCTGGAATAGAGAATATACCTCAACATAATAAAATTCATTTATGATAATCAGCTAACATCATACTCAACAATGAAAAGCTGAAAAGCTTTTCCTCTAAAATCAGGAACAAGACAAGGATGCATATTCTCATCACTTTTATTTAATAAAATTTTAAAAGTCCAAGCCATGGCAATCAGAAAAGAAAAAGAAAAAAATATATGCAAATTGGAAAGGAGGAAGTAAGACTGTCACTATTTTGCAGATGACATGATACTATGTGTGTGTGTGTATATATGTGTACATATATACACACACACACATATATCATGATACTGTATAATATATATATATACATATATATATATATAAAACCCTAAAGTTTTCATCCACAAACTATTAGAACTAATAAATTTATTCAGTAGAGTTACAGGATACAAAATTGATATACATAAATCTATTGCTTTTCCATACACTAGTAATGAACTATCAGAAGGAGAAAGCAAGAAAACAATCCTGGAGTTCCCATCATGGCGCAGTGGTTAGCGAATCTGACTAGGAACCATGAGGTTGCGGGTTCGGTCCCTGCCCTTGCTCAGTGGGTTAATGATCCGGCATTGCCGTGAGCTGTGGTGTAGGTTGCAGACGCAGCTCGGATCCCGTGTTGCTGTGGCTCTGGCGTAGGCCAGTGGCTACAGCTCTGATTCGACCCCTAGCCTGGGAACCTCTATATGAGGCGGGAGCAGCCCAAAGAAATAGCAAAAAGACAAAAAAAAAAAAAAAAAGAAAGAAAAAGAAAGAAAGAAAGAAAAAGAAAACAATCCTGTCTAAAATTGCATCAAAAGAATAAAATACCTAGACCACACCAAAAGCTTATAAAAATGAAAAGACAGAGAACTATAACTCAAATAAGGGAGAAGGAAAAAACCTCAGAAAAGCAGCTAAGTGATAAGGAGATTCTCAGTCTCCAGGAAAAATACTTTAGACTGTTTTATTTTTTTTGTCTTTTTGCCATTTCTTGGGTTGCTCCCATGGCATATGGAGGTTCCCAGACTAGGGGTCTAATCAGAGCTGTAGCTGCCAGCCTACGCCAGAGTCACAGCAACGCGGGATCCGAGCCGCATCTGCGACCTACACCACAGCTCACGGCAACACCAGATCATTAACCCACTGAGCAAGGGCAGGGATTGAACCCGCAACCTCATGGTTCCTAGTCAGATTCGTTAACCACTGTGCCACAACGGGAACTCCACTTTAAACTGTTGATGCTGAAGATGATGAAAGACATTGGAAATAAACTGGAGGCAAAGATGGATAACTTACAGGAAACACTAAGCAAAGAAAAACAAGATATAAAACCTAAGCAGGGAGTTCCCGTCGTGGCGAACAGCTCCAATTCGACCCCTAGCCTGGGAACCTCCATATGCCATGGGAGCAGCCCAAGAAATAGCAAAAAGACTAAATAAATAAATAAATAAAAATAAAACCTAAGCAAGAAAAGATGCAAAATGCAATAACTGAAACAAAAAATTCACTAGAAGCAGCCAACAGCAGAATACATGAGCAGAAGAATGAATAAGTGAGGTAGAGTACAGACTAGTGAAAATCACTGATGCAAAACAGAAAAGATAAAAGATTGAAAAGAAATGAAGAGAGTCTCAGAGAACTCTGGGACAATGTTAAATGCACCAACACCCATACCATAGAGGTGCCAGATGGAGAATAGAGAGAGAAAGAGACAGAAAAAATATTCAAAGAGATAATAGCTGAAAACTTCCCTAACATGGGAAAGGACCCACTCACTCAAATCAAGCAAGCACGAGTACCATATAAAATAAACCCAAGGAAGAATACACTGAGACACATATTAATCAAACTGACCAAAATTAAAGACAAAGAGAAAATCTTGAAAGCAGCTAGGGAAAAGAAACAAATAACATACAAGGGAACCCCAATAAGGTTATCAGCAGATTTTTCAGCAGAAACTCTGCAGGCCAGAAGGGAGTGGCATGATATACTTAACGTGATAAAAGGAAAAAACCTCCAAACAAGATTACTTTGCCCAGCAAGGCTCTCATTCAGATTTGAAGGAGAAATCAAAAGTTTCACAGATAAGCAAAAACTAAGAGAATTCAGCAACACTAAACCAGCTTTACAACAAATACTAAAGGAACTTCTCTAAGCAGAAAAGAAAATGCCACAACCAGAAACAAAAATACAGCAAATGACAAGGCTCACCAGTAAAGGCATATATACAGTAAAGATATGAAATCATCCACACACAATTATGCTACCAAAATCAGAAATCATGAGAAGAGGGTACAAATGCAGGACACTGGAGATGCACTTGCAATTAAGAGACCAACAACTTAAACTCATACATACATATATATATATATACATATATACACTCCTATACCAAAACTTCAGGGCAACTACAAACCAAAAATCTACAACTGATACACAAATAAGAAAAATTAACTCAAATACAACACTAAAGATAGCCATCAAACCACAAGAGAAGGGAAGAAAAAAGACCAACAAAAACAAATCCAAAGCAACTAATAATGTGGCAATAAGAACATAAGTATCAATAATTACCTTAAATGTTAATGGACTAAATGTCCCAACCAAAAGACATAGACTGGCTGAATGGATACAAAAACAAGACCCATATATATGCTGTCTTCAAGAGACCCATTTCACTTCTAGGGACACATACAAATTGAAAGTGAGAGGATGGAAGAAAATATTCCATGCAAATGGTAGTCAAAAGAAAACCTCTCATTTGATTGGATTTGTAGAATAATTATTTTGCAAGTAAACGAGGTAGGTTTCTCTCTCTTTTTCTGTTTCTTTCTCTCTCTTCCTCTCCCCTCTCTTCTTTTTCTATTAATAATCTTTTTACCCATTAAAGCATATGTACCTTCAATGAATCTAAAAAAGAAATATGTTTGAAATATTGAAAACTTTGTACACTACTTAATGTTAAAATTGTTCCTAAGGGATAAATTCTGTTAAATATCACCTTCAGCTATTATGTTATAAAATCTTATATTAAAATCAACACAATGAGCAAATGCAAAAAAAAGAAAAAGAATAAAATACATAGGAATAAACTTAACCAAGGAGGTGAATGACTTATAGTCTGAAAACTATAAAACACTAATGAAGGAAAACGAACATGATACAAAGAAATGGAAAAATATCCATGTTCATGGGTTGAAAGAATTTTGTTAAAGTGTCTATACTACCTAAATAAACATTTAATACAATCTCTATCAAAATGCCCATACCATTTTTCACAGAACTAGAAAAAAATTATCCTAAAATTTAAACTGAACCACAAAAGACTCCAAATAGCCAAAACAATCTTGAGGAAGAAGAACAAAGTTGGAAATGTTATGCTCCCTGGCGTCAGGCTATACTACAAACTACAGTAATCAAAAGAGTACTATACTGGAGTTCCCATCATGGCTCAGAGGTAATGAACCCAACTAGTATCCATGAGGATGTGTGTTCACTTCCTGGCCTTGCTCAGTGGTTTAAGGATCTGCCTTGCCATGAGCTGTGGTATATGTGACAGATGCAGGTCGGATCCTATGTTGCTGTGGCTGCGACGCAGGCTGGCAGCTGCAGCTCTGGTTCAACCCCTAGCCTCGGAACTTCCATATGCTGTGAGTGCAGCCCTAAAAAGCAAAAAACAAAACAAACAAACAATATTGTTCTGACACAAAAACAGAAACATAGATCAACAGAACAGAATAGAGGACCCAGAAATAATCCATGCACTTATGGTCAATTAATCTCTAACAAAGATGGCAAGAATGTAAAATGTAGAAAGAGTCTCTTTGAGAAGTGATGCTGAGAATACTGGACAGCTGCAGGTAAAAGAATAAAATAAGGTAATTTCTTACACAATGTATAAAAATAAACTCAAAATGGAACAAAGACCTAAAGACATGACACCATAGAATTCCTAGCAGAAAACATGTAGAACACTCCTTGACAGAATCTTAGTAATATTTTTTAGGCTCTGTCTCCTAAGCCAAAGGAAACAAAAGCAAAAATTTTAAAACCAGGCCTAAGAAACTTAAAAGATTTTGCATAGCAAAATGAAACTATCAACAAAATGAAAAGACAACCTACTGACTGGGACAAAATATTTGTAAATGGTATGATCAACAAGGGGTTAATATCCAAAATATATACACCTTGTACAACTCAATATCAAAAACACAATCTGATTTTAAAATGGGCATAAGAGCTGAATAGACATTTTTCCAAAGACGAAATACAGATGGCCACAGGCACACGAAAATGTTCAATATTACTATTCATTTGAGAAATGCAAATTAAAACCGCAAGATAGCACCTCACACCTGTCAGAATGGCTATCACCAAAAAGTCTACAAATAACAAATGTTGGCAAAGAAGTGGAGAAAAAGGAACCCTAGTACACTGTCGAGGGAAATGTAAATTGGTGCAGCCATTATGGAAAACAGGATGGAGGTTCCTCCAAACACTAAAATTAGAACTACCATATGCTCCAGCAATTTCATTCTTGGGTATAAATCCAAAGAAAACAAAAACATTATTTTGAAACGCTGCATGCACCCTAATATTCATAGAAGCATTATTTATAATAACCAAGATATGGAAGCAACCCAAGTATTCATCATCAGGTGAACAGATAAAGAAGATATTTATAGATATAGGTATAGATATAGATATATAGATATATATAGACATAACTCAGCCATTAAAAAGTATGAAAGTCTGCCATTTGTAACAACACGGATGGATCTGGAAGGTATTAACTAACTGAAATAAGTCAGAGAAAGACAAATACAGTATGTTATCACTTAAATGTAGAATTTTAAAAATAAAACCAGTGAATAGAACAAAACAGAAACAGACACACAGATAGAGACAGCAAAGTTTGGTTACCAATGGGAAAACAAAGGGAGAGGGGCAAAATAGGGGTAGGGCAGTAACGAGTACAGACTACTCTACATAAAATAAATAAGCTATGAGGATATATTGCACAAGCACAACGAATATAACCAATATTTTTTAACTTCAAATGGAGTATAATCTATAAAAATACAGAATCACTAAGTTGTACACCTAAAGCTAATATTGCGAATCAACTACACTTCACTTTAAAAACTTCTCACGCAGAAAAAACATGGTTTATTCATACAATGGAATATTATTCAGCATTAATAAAGTGCTAATATGCATACAATATGGATGAAGCTTGAAAACATTGTGCTAAGTGAAAGAAGCCAGTCACAAAAGGCCACATATTAATGGTTCCATGTATATGAAATGTCTAGAAAAGGCAAATCTATAGAGGCAGAAAGTATATTAATGGTTGTATAGGGTTGGGGGGTACAGACACAGCTGAGTGACCACTAATGAGTATGGGAATTTGAGGAGAGGTAATGAAACTATTCTAAAATTGACTGTGGTGGAGTTCCCATCCTAGAGCAGCAGAGACGAGTCTGACTGGGGACCATGGGGTTGCAGGTTCGATCCCTGGCCTCACTCAGTGGGTTGGGGATCTGTCATTGCTGTGAGTTGTGGTGTGGGCCACGGACGCAACTAGGATCTGGCGTTGCTATGGCTGTGGCATAGGCTGGTGGCTATAGCTCCAATTCAGCCCTCAGCCTGGGAGCCTCCATGTGCTGTGGGTGTGAGCCTAAAAAGACAAAAGACAAAAATAATAATAACAATAATAAAATTGACTGTGGTAATGTTTTCCCATATCCATGAACATACTAAAACCACTGAACTGAATGAACACTTCAAATGGTTAATCATGTTATTTGAATTATATTTCAGTAATGCTGTTATTAAAAAATACCTATCAGATTTGTTGGAAGGATTAAACAATTTAAGACATGTAAAAGCTCTTCATGAAAATTTTTTAAAATCCTATATAATATTAGCCATGTAATACATTTAAATTTTCCTTGAAAAAGATGGGGTTTTTGTTTGATTTGGTTGGTTTGGTTTGACCACTCCCACAGCATATGGAAGTTCCCAGGCCAGGAACTGAACCCAAGCCCTGCAGTAACAATGCCAGATCCTTACACTGTGCCGCAAGAGAATTCCCTTGAAAAAGATGTTTTTGATGCCACTCTGTCAATCCAATGATATCTAAAATAAGCCTGAAACTATCAAAGCCGTCACTATATACCACATGTTCTTAAATTAGCATGTGTAACAAATCTGGAGGCAGCCCCGGAGTACACTGGTATGCCAAGAGTCTGTCCATCTCATTAAGATTCTGTATTCCATCTCCATTGCTGAAAACTTGAGCAGCAGTCACTTTTAGACCTTGTCAAGCTTCTGAAAGTCTGACTACTTGATATCTTACTCTGAGCATATGCCAATAAACAGACAAGGATAAATGTGCTGTACAGTGTTTTGGACATAGGAAACCTAATGTGTAAAGAATCAGGGGCAGGTGTATGTAAAGCAGGAAATTTCAAGAGATTTTTCTCATGTGACATAATCATGTTAATTCCAATTCTGAAACCCATTTCCCCTAGCATTTGGAGTATATCCTGGTGAATAGAGCTTTCTCTTGTTTCACTTAACAACTGCTGTTAAAATTTCAGTGACAGAATGAGAAAGCCATTCAATGGAAATTGCCAAGTGTCTAATTAGATGATGTTGAAAATCAAAGGATGAGAATCCAACTGCTAAATATAATAAGCTCAGGCATGAAATCATTGATGAAAAAAGAAAACAGCACCCTCGCTTTGTTAAAATGGGGGTACACGTATTAGTATTTTCTGCTATTCTCCATTGATTAAGTCCATTAGGACTAGTTATCGACTTAGTTTCAACTCTACATTGACTTCACATCTGGTCAAGCTAAGATCCAGAATTACTGCAAACTCATTGCACTAGGGAAAAAAGGGAACTAAACCTGTCTTCCTAAAATTGCAAAAGTAAAAAACATAAAACAAAATATAAAGTCGGTCACCTAAAAAAGTTAAACTGCTTTTAAACAAAGGACACCTAAAGAAAGTTCAGAGCCAAGAACCAGACTGTGAAAGATAAGCAAAACAAATATGAAAGGCAAAATGTCTGTACCCAGAATATAAAAAGAACTTCTAAAAATTAATAAGAAAAAGACAACCCAGGAGGAAAATAAAAAAGGAAGAAATACAAATGGCCAAAGCAACAGAAATAAAAGCAAAAATAAACCAATGGGACCTAAGCAAACTGACAGGTTTTCGCACAGCAAAGGAAACCAAAAACAAAACACAAAGACAACTTACAGAATGGGAGAAAATCGTTTCAAATGATGCAACGGACAAGGGCTTAATCTCTAGAGTATATAAGCAACTTATACAACTCAACAGCAACAAAAACCAACAACCCAATGGAAAAATGGGCAAAAGGCCTGAAGAGACATTTCTCCAAGGAAGATGTACAGATGGCCAACAAGCACATGAAAAAATGCTCAACATCCCTGATTACTAGAGAAATGCAAAACAAAACTACCATGAGATACCACCTCACACCAGGCAGAATGGCCATCATTCATAAGTCCACAGGTAACAAGTGCTGGAGGGGGTGTGGAGAAAAGGGAACCCTCCTGCACTGTTGGTGGGAATGTAAGCTGGTACAACCACTATGGAGAACAGTATGGAGGTACCTCAGAAATCCATACATAGAACTACCATATGACCCAGCAATCCCACTCTTGGGCATATATCCAGACAAAACTTTCCTTACAAAAGACACATGCACCCGCATGTTCATTGCATCTCTATTCACAATAGCCAAGACATGGAAACAACCCAAATATCCATCGACAGACGACTGGATTAGGAAGATGTGGTATATATACACAATGGAATACTACTCAGCCACAAAAAAGAACAAAATAATGCCATTTGCAGCAACATGGATGGAACTAGAGACTCTCATCCTGAGTGAATTAAGTCAGAAAGAGAAAGACAAGTACAATATGATATCACTCATATCTGAAATCTACTATACAGCACAAATGAACCTTTCCACAGAAAAGAAAAGCATGGACTTGGAGAATAGAATTGTGGTTGCTCAGGGGGAGGGGAGGGGAGGGAGTGGGAGGGGCTGGGAGCTTGGGGTTAACGTATGCAAACTATTGCTTTTGGAATGGACTAACAATGAGATCCTGCTGTGTAGCACTGAGAGCTATGTCTAGATACTTACAAAGTGACACAACAATGGGAGGAAAAAGTATGTATAGATGTATGTGTAACTGGGTCCCCATGCTGTACAGTGGGAAAAAAAAAAAGAAAAAAGAAAATGCAATAAAAAAAATGGCCAATAAAATTATGACAGTAAGTTTGCCCTCACTAATAACCAGAGAAATGCAAATTAAATCACTGGTGATATTTTATATTAATCACATAAGAAGAATTGCTAACATTTGAGAACCCTATACATTAGCAAGGTTTTATAGAGAAAGGGATCTATTCACCAGTGGTGACTGTGTTAATTAGAACATTCACTTTGTACTATCTGTTAAAATTTAAAATGTTCACAACCATGAACCAGATTTTAAACTGCTAGATATCTACTCATTAAAAAAACACTCTGACACTGTAAACCAGCTATAATGGGGAAAAAAATTTTAAATAAATAATTTAAAAAACATTCTGGTATATGCAAAGATGTTTGTTATAATAGAAATTATGAAACTGTTAAGTAAAATGTTGTATACTTTAAGAGGCAGAATATTATACAGTAGACAAAACAAAGAGAGTATGAGTGTGTGTATCACCACAGATGGTTTTGTTTTAAAGTAATTAGCATAAAAATACAGAAAATATAATGTATATATAATGCTTTTCATGTTATAAAATGAATGCTATACATTTCATAGAAAAGCATATATATTAGTGCAAAAAAAAATCATCTGGAAGAGTATAAACCAAACTCACGGTCATGAATACCACCAAAAAAGAAGTTCCACTAACAAGAAGGAGGGCAAAACTTAGATGGTCATTGAAGAGGACTTTGGCTCTATCTGAAATGTTTTCATAAAAAAGAAAAATATATTCATAAGTTACTTGGGTATTTTTTAAATAGATGCTCAGGGAAAAGCCTGAATAGAAGTCAATCAAAATGTTCCAGTGCCTTGCTTGATGGTGGATACATTTGGGGTTGTCATTTCCACATATGTGGGGGTGGGGAGGGTGACTGTGGCGAGAGGGCTGTGTGTGTAGGTGGGTTTTCCAAATCTCTCAAGTTAAAATAAAAAGTGGAAAATGTGGCTGCTACAGTTTGCTATTTAGTAGTACCAAGTGACAAGCCCAACTATAAGACTGACCAGAATTTCAATGTGGTAAAAGCACCTTGTATATTTTGTGGGAGGGATAACCCATAAACCAATCCACTGTTATCCATTAAACACTAGATTAAAATGTTTATTAAGTTTTAAGCTTTCACCTTAGAAACCAGAGAACAGACCTTTGAAGAAATAAGCAGAACCAGTAGATTTTTGTGATAAAATATTACTACATAATTTGTCTTAAACAGTTTTCCCTTTTAAAATGTCAAGATAATTATATGTTAAATATTACCTTAATAAGCCCTAGAAATTCAGATTTTAATTATAGAAACTCAGGAAATGTGAGCTTCTAGCCTCACATCATTTAACTCTGGCCTCGTGGAATTTGCAGGTTATGCCAGAATCCTTCATTACCTGGTTACACACTAGTGGACAATATGACATTTTGCTTGGAAATGATATAGGATAATATGATGGAAAATAACTGCACTTTCTCTATTGTGCTTCTCCTGTAAGACTATAAATAACTTGAATTGTGCTCCCTTGATTTATGTTTATGACTATTATTATGATGATTTATTTTGGGTTGAGTGCTGACAGTGTGCTGAGTGCTGTACCAGATTCATAAGAAGAAATGGTTATGCCCCAGAGGCTTACATACCAAGACAAACAATTCAGCCGTAAAATACACCAGCTAAGAGATGCTTAATCTCAGCAGGGCAATGCTTCTTGGAGTTTATACGTAGGTGGGGAAAATTTTCTCCTCCTGGGGAAAGAGGTTAACGCTCTTGGAAAGCCTTTGAGGGGCAGTTTTCAGTAGAGATTTCATACAGGGTAAAGAAACATCAAAGTGCACACTCTTGGAGCATAGTAAAGGGGATAGTAGATTGAGGGTTCCCCAGCAAACAAGCAGTTTTAGGTTCTGAGTTAGGTATTGCGGATATAAAATTGCCCTTCAAGGTCTCAATCTAACAGGCATTCTCAACCACCCAATTCCAGGTAGGTTCAACATACTGCTTTCATATTACAACCATCTTAAATCTTTTCCCGAATAATATTGGTAATGGACACTACCTCTCCAGACTGGTGTTTCAAAATGTATACTTTAAAGAACACTAGATTTAGAGGATGTTTTTAGGTATGACAAAATTTTTTAAATCTGGGCACAAATAAACTTGAGAAATGCTGGGTTAAACACAGTGAAACATGTTATTTGTATTACAAGACTTCTCAGAGTGAGCATGAAAATTGTGACTCTGTTAGGTTGACTGTAAAATAATTTTTGGTAGATGCTTCACAGGACTAGTACTCTGGAAAATACACACTGGGAAGACCAAGACTGGTGGAAGAACGAGTGCAAGAATGAACTAAGACACTTTGTTTTAACCATGACTGTGGTTGCAGTTCTTTGTTTTGTGATCCTAGTGCTCAAAGGACAAAATGTGCCCCAGTGTCTCTTCCAGCAGAGCTGAATAAGGTACAACTCTCTTCATCATTTTCCAAACATGGATGGAAGGATAACAAGGCAACAAGGCAGAATAAGATACAATAAATGAGGCTATACATTTGTGGTAGTCAGTCTCCAAGCTGGTGCCCAACAATCCCTGCTTCTTGGTATCCTTCCTTTGGGTGGTCCCCTCCCCCAATAAATAGGGCTGACTTATATAACCAATAGGATACTTGGAAATAATGAAGTGCAACCTCCAAAGCTAGGTCATACCAGACATTACAGCTTCTTGGATCACTTGCTGTTTGGATCACTTGCTGTGTTGGAAGCCGGCAGCCATGTGGCGAGACCTACATGGTGAAAAAAAGAGTTCTTCTGCCTCCGGTCACGTCAGTGAGTCCTATTACAGGCACTAAGTCAAGCCTTCAGATAACTGTAACCTCAGCCAACATTTGACTGCATCCACATGAAAAACCCTGAGCCAGTACCACACAGCTGAACTGCATCCAATTTTTGACCCACAATAACTGTGTGAGATAATAAATGTTTATTGTTTCAAACCACTAAGTTTTGGGGTAGTTTGTTACACAGCAGTAGATAATTACTACGACAGCCTAGACTTTTCAAGATTTCAAATATTCTGTCCCGTTGTCATCCAGGTGTCCTAACTTGGGTGTTCAAAGAATTTGATCACCAAAAGAACTGCTTGCCTTGTACATAAGATTAGAGTCACTGGATCTCAATCAGTTCCAGGAACAAAAGAGCTCTGTAAGGCACTCTTAAGAATATGCTATCACTACTCAGTTCTCAAAAAACTTCTGTCTCCTAATGGGGCAGGCAAACAGACAAAATCACAGAGATAACTAGCAAGACCCTTTTGGAAACCAAGGTCCTGATCCAGTTACTGAGAGTCAGAAAGTGGCCTCCACTGCAGGAGTTGCACTGATTGTGTCCAAACTCCACTGTGGAGTAAAGCAGGATCAGGGCTCGTGCACTAACTTAGTTGAGGAAGTAGCAGTAGATCCAGCTCACCCTGTGAAACATTAGAAATGAAGGAATTATCTTCAACAACATGGATGGACCTAGAGACTATCATACTAATTGAAGTTAGTCAGATAGTGAAAGACAGACATCCTACCATATCACTTATTTGTGGAATCTAAAAAAAAAAAAAAAAGATACAAATGAACAAATTTGCAGGACAGAAACAGACTCACAGACTTTGAAAACAAACTTAAGGTTACCAAAGAGCCCAGGTTGGCGGTGGGGCAGGGATGGACTGGGGGTTTGGTACTGGCATATGCACACTGAGGTTTATGAAATGATTGGCCAATGGGGACCTGCTGTGTAGCAGGACTCTACCCATAGCCTGTGATAATCTATGTGAGAAAAGAATCTGAAAGAGAATGGATTGTATAACTGAATCACCTCGTTGTACAGCAGAAATGATCACAAGACTGTAAATCAACTATACTTCAACAGAACTTTAAAAAATGGGGAAAAAAAAGAAGGAATTGAATAGTTTCCAAGGACAAGGTCAAGAATGGGAATAAAAGAACAATTCAAGGGATCTGAAGAGAGCAGTGCAGAGATATGAAAATATGAGAAGAGGTAAGGGGGGCTGGAGCAGAGATAACAAGAACAGAGCAAGTGGGTGTGGAAGGGTACGGTCAGGGCATCTGTGGGAGCCCTGTGGATGGAAGCTGTGAGGGGTGCTGAGCAACTTCAGAAAGATGGCGCTCCATCGCAAACATGTGAAAATCCCCAGATCATACAGGAGAAGTAGGCCGGCTGGAAGGAACAGACATGTGGATGAGACAAGGTTCGGAAAGTCACATCAGAGCATCCTGCCCTGCTGTGACAGGATGCATGTCAGAGAGAAACAGGGCATTAGGAGAGAGTCCTATCTGAGCCACAACCTTGAGGTCATACCCAAAACAAGTGAGGTGGGAAGAGAGGAGGAGAGAGAGGGAGGGGAGAGACACAGAGAAGGGTATAGACTCTTTGTTCATGGAAGCCTCTGTTTCCACTAAGGAAGTTTGGGAAACCCTTAACTGGGCTGTCTGGCTGAGAATGGACTTCTGGGTGAAGAGGTAAACCATAGTAAAATAAGCCAGGGCCACCTGGACCACAGGTACCTCTGATATAAGAGTGTGGAGTACTTGAGTGGCTGTCAGTCTCCTTTTGCTACACTGGAAACCTTTTGAGAAATTCTGCATGAATAAGTTGGAATTATTTTCTCCCATAGCACCAAGTCCAGAAATAGTCCATGACCAATGATCCATTACAGCTGCTGGTAGAAATAAATTTACTTGAAACTTTGCAACAGGCTCAATACACAGTCTTGCCCATGGAAACACACATAGCAGTAATCAGTATTCCTCTCTGGCTCCAGACCTGGTGGATAATTACAATTAAGCTTCAATGGATTAGCTGCCAGCGGGACAGTAGATAGTGGTATTTTACATCTGTAGTTTTTCAGCAAATTGGGGTGTATGGGTTTTTTTTTTTTTTTTCCCTTCTCTGTAGAAAACAAAAAAAGTTATTTCCAATTAATGCAGGAGACCATCAAAATTACTGAAAATTGTGCTGTTCCCTGTGGTAAAATGAATGAGGAACAGAATGACTGTCCTCATTGTGTTAGAAATGCACGGGTCACTCGCATTACTTACAGAGACCCTAGTTTACATTTTTCAATTAGGAGATAATCAGTGTGCCATTATGAGTAAAAATTGTTGGAATGACCTTTTGGCTGTATATTTTAACCAGCAAATCTTTGGGGAGGGTTTGATTGAAAGCATGACAGGAGAACAAGGCAAGTTATACAGATGATAAATAAGAACAATTATCACACCTATTACCTGATAAATAATTTATTGTGATTTGCCATTAATCCATCTCAAGTCACCTCCTGGATAAAAAACACACCCCAAAGACTGACTTCTTCAGCTTTTCCCACATCACGTCAGAAATTCTCATCTGAAAGCACAAAGGAAGCATTTACCTGGAATATAAAGAGCTGTCACTGCATACTGATCATTTTAATCAGTGCAGATAAATTATGCTCCTTATATAAATGGTAAATCAGTACTTCTCTCTCAGCTTTAAAAAAAAACCTGTGAGAAGACTTTTTGAGGAGAAGCCACAGATCAACACTCAGGAGTCTGTTCTGTTTTTAAATCTTGTCTTCCATTCTTATTAAAGGCCATCACCGTATGCATTTTCAGTCAATGCCTACAGCATATTCCTAATTTCAGAGTGTAACTTCGCTTTATGGAGCTCATGCTAGTGTCCATGAGGACATGGGTTCAATCTTCAGCCTTGCTCAGTGGGTTAAGGATCCAGTATTGACCTGAGCTGTGGTGTAGGTCGAAAATACGGCTCAGCTCCCTCATTGCTGTGGCTGTGGTGTAGGCCGGCAGCTACAGCTCTGATTAGATCCCTAGCCTGGGAACCTCCATATGCCACGAGTGCAGCCACAAAAAGACCAAAAAAAGAGTGTGTATACTATTATAATAGGATAATTAAATTTGTTATATTACTCCATAAAGCCAAATGGTAAGGATTGGTGGAATACATAAAAATTCTAAATGTAACAAATGTTTCCGCTACTCCACCCTACTTGTTGGCAATTCCAACAAGTACACATGTATTATTTTTAATCCTGGTGCCAGATAAGTAATGTGTACCTTTGGGACACACACATCACATTTCCCTATGACTTCTATTTACTGATGTCTTGAAAAAAAATAATATTAATGCTATTTTTTCCCTTTGTGCCCTCAAATCTGACCCATGGTATCTCTTGTCCAAAGATGAGGTTTTAATTCTTTTCCTCTTTTTGTAATTTTTGTTCCTTTTCAAAAAAATGGATTTTTTTAAGTAAATTAATTTGATTTTTTTATTAGTTCCCTTTTATGTTAAACATATATTCTTTGTTAGGATTTTTTCTCCCTGCTTCTTTCTCCTGACATTTTTTGGTTATTACTGCTTTGCTGTTATTTGTTAGTCATCCTATCAGCTTCAATTCATTTCACAGGACTCCAAGAATGTTTTTTAATCAACAGAACATTAATACTGGGCAGAAATCCATGTACCATTATCAGAAATTACAAACTGGTATTACCTGCTATGGTTTCCTCTGCTATAGAACTGAGTAATGGGCCTAACCCCAAAGGGTTCCTTCCTCTGCCTTCAGATATCTGACGGAGACTAAAATATTTTTTAAAGTCTGTTGAGAATGCGATTATACAACCATTCAAGCAATTTGACATCCTCGGCATCACGAAATTCTTCCTCATAGTTCCCCAAATCCCTCCAGCTACACTAGAAGCCCATTTTTAATCTGATTTTAGGACTGGGAGATCCATTGAACTTCTTCATTTTACAGATGAGGGAATGATGGCAAAGTAGACACCACAGTGTCTTATGGTTAATGTATCCTCAGTGTGGGGGGAGAGGGGGTAGCAGAAAGTCTTTTATCAACATCAAAGACCCCAACTCAAACAGCCCTGAAAGACCCCAGCCCCACATGCTTTACAGAGTAAAGCAACAGAATAGAGGATTATGAGTGCCCTTCATGGCATTATAATTTTAAGTTATAAAGAGAAATTCCTGGATTATACTCAATTTAAAGACAAGGCTACTTTTCCGAATATACTATCTAATATATCACATAAAAGGCGCAAAACCTCTCTCCATGCAGAATCATAGAAATAGTTTAAAGAAAGGTAAAATAAGATCAGAAAAAAGAATTCTGCACAGCTCTCTCTTGTCTGACAGAAGAAACTGATGTCACTAGTGTAAAAGAAGTTCTCATTATAATGCAGCATTCAGTATTTTATGCCAACATCATGAGAATGCACAAAGGGAAAATTTTTTCTCTTTCTCTCTCTCATGTCTCTCTGTCATATATATGTATGTGTCTGTGTATGCATGTGTGGCTTAGATTCTACAAATATAGAACCAATAAAAATAAATAACACAAGGAAAAAAGCATTTGACACCCTCCCAACCAAAATTAACATGAGTTTCTTATAGGTGTGTTCCTCTTTTTAGAAGAGAATCCACTTCAAAAACTGCTAATCCAACTCTCCCCATCTAGAAGCTCCCAAGGAAATTATGTAGATGGTATTTGATTTATAAAAACTCGTAGAATTCTTCTGTTTAAAGCAATCCCAAAAATGGCCCTTCTGTGCCAATGCTTGTGATAGAACACCCTAGCAATTGCTACCGAGCAGAACAAAGCTTCCGTTTCACAAAATTCCTGATATCCTCAGGCCTTCTAAGTGACCACCTGTGGTTTGGATCTAAGCCAAGAGAAACCTAAAAGAGGAGACAAATCATCAGTAAGTCTCTTAGGTGCTGATCCACAAATACTAGGAGCCAAGGGAAATAACCAGGAAGGTCTTGAAGTGATGCTAGAGAATTATGATCTGGTTGGCATCGGGGAACATGTTAGGATAAATCAAATGACTGAAATGTCAATACCGAGGAATGCAATCTGTGAAAAGAGGACAAAGAGGTGGGGAAAGAGGGCTCACACGATAGATCAAAATGAGTTGGACTCGCAATGAAATACAGATGGATGATAGAGGAAGTAGCAACGCTGAAGCTTTATGAATTAAGGTAAAAGAAATATAGGAAATAAAGGGGAATTAGCAGTGGGGGTCCTCTGTGCACCACTAAATCAAGATGAACTCACTGATAAATTACCATGGAGGGACAAAAACAGATACCCATGTCCCCATAAATAAATAAAGTGTAGCATGCAGCATAAATCTTGAGATAGCTGTCTCGCCTCTCTCTGCTGCTGCATTCCTCTCCTCCTTTTCCTCCTTCTGACTCTCAGACAGCCGTGGGCACAAAGACCTCTGCTTAACTTCTTGCCTTTGAATTCATGACAATATTCTTGGTTTCATTTCTTTAGGTCCCTTAGGCAGACTTTGACCACTTGGGGTTTAAAGGCACAGTATAAATGAACCAAACATAAGTAAAACGCTAAATGACAAGATCACAAAACTCTGTTACTCTAGATTTCAATTACTGAGACATTTCTTAAGGGATAATAAAAAGAGCAAAATGCAGGTCATCCGGGAATTTTTAGAGCTGGGTTGCTATTAGTTGCTTGTTTCATAAAGTAGAAAGGGCAGCTAGAGGTGAGGCAATTTGGGCCTGCTCACGACAAATAAGGAAGAAACCATCAGGAATCTCGAGGTGAAGGGTATTGGGGAGCATGACCTGATTCCATCTGCTATGCTGAGAGGAGGCTGATTTGCACAACTTCTCACCGATACACAAAACAGGAAAAAGGTGAAGTCATAAGAGAGAATTCTACCCTGAAAGTTAAAACTCACAGGGGAAAAATCTGTGAAGCAAAATTACACTGTGAAATGTCATTCTCTAAAGGGCTTAAACAAGAAGTGTGATAAATGTTATTACTCTGCAGTGCCATAAGGGTGTTGAGGACTCAATCACTCCTCTGATTTTGCCCAACAAGTGCAAGAAGGCAGTTATAGGAAAAGAGACCTTGTTCCAAAGTACTTTCAGGTTAAAGGCTTCAGTAAGAGAGGCGAAATGGGAAAACCACTAATACAACCATCAAGCCCATAAATAACTTGGATCATCACTGTCTAGTTGCCCTCTGGGGTTTAAAGGCACCATGAGGTCAGGATAAGCAAAGAATGAATAAAGTTAAAGGTCATAAAAGTCCAGAGAATGTTCACTGAAGAAACAAAGAAAAAACAGCCTAAACCAATCTTTAGGACTGATTTTCCTAATGATCTCAGCAAAACGGTTGCAAGAAACCCCCTAATGTCATTCCAAGATCAAGCAAATATGTCTAAGACTGGAGAACAGCTGCACTTCTAATCTGGGCTACAGATAAAAGAGTATCTAAACGGTTAGAAATTAACACCCATGGGGATGATGCCTAGATATGTGATCACAAAAATTTGTACAAAATGCATGCTTGCATGTGTGGGCACTGAGAGGTAGGTGTTGGGGGGAGGGATGTCATATAATTGTGAATTCTAGTCTCAGTGCAAATGAGATAGATTTTAATGAATTTAAAGAGTCATTTTAAATCTTTTTTTTCATATTTCATTTTGATCTTTGAAATGGGTCAACATTGCACCTGTATAATATGTAATATAAAGCTCTACTACCGAAGTTGTGATCAAGTCTTCCCAGGCTGCAGCCACCCTAATGACATCCTCCAGGAGGAGACAAAAACTAAGTATCTGAGGGCACCATGAAAGAGAAGGGCAGAAAGGACCAAGAATCCAAATAAAGAGTTTGTTCCCCAAACCCTACTTGTGTGCTTGTACAGGGAATAATCTCTTCCAATGCACAAGGCCACTTCCAAGTTTATCAGTAAACCAAAGCTACCACAAAAAGCAAGATGGAAGACTCTGAGGTTCAGCTTTTCCAAGCAGGGATGTCAAAAGTCAACCCTCACAGATTTAACAGAGAAAGAGCCAATGACACACTACTTTTTTTTTGAAGAACATTTACAATAATACACATGGCATAACCTCATTTTTATTAAAACACAAAAACTCAAGCTATCAGTGTATATATTTTATAAGCATAGTAAAAGATCTGAAAAAATATACAAAAGTATCAAATGGTATGTATTCCTCAGGAGAAGTGAGACTAAAGGGCTAACTCTCTTTATAATGATTCACTGTGTATTATTTTAATTTTATAATGATTATGTCTTATTTTTATAACTTTGAAAACTAATTTTAATATTCTCAGAAATCTACCTTGAGACTTTCTAGCTGACTTCTATGGTTGCTTGTTAAAGTAATATTTGTTCATCCAAATTCTACAAAATCTCTTACAGTCAAGAATATACCTTCTCTATTGCAACAGTGTAAATCAACTATACCTCAATAAAACTTTTAAAATGAAAAAAATTACCTTCTCTTAAGAGACCAAAGTAGTAAAATCATCTATTTCCACAATAAGTAGTTGAGGGATACACAAAACAAAAAGACATTAAAAATAGGAAGTCAAAAATAGTAAACATAAGGGTGAAGGTAGCAAAAATGTAGGATGATTAGAATATGTTTGAACTTAATATAATATCAACTTAAAATTATTAAATACAGATATATGTTGTTATCACGAGCTTAATGGTAACAATAAACCAAAAACATAAAATAGATATATGCACAAAAAGAGAAAAGATTCCAAACATAACACCAAAGATAGTTATCTTATCACAAAGGAAGAGAGAAATGAAGAAAAAATAAGAAAAGAGAACTACAAAAACAAGCAGAAAACAATTAGTAAAATGGCAATAAGTACATACCTATCAGCACATGGACTAAATACTCCAATAAAAAGATATGGGCTGACCAGATTTTAAAAACACAATCCCTATATATGTTACCTATAGGTGACTCACTTCAGATCTAAAAACACACACATACTCAAAGTGAGGGGGTGGGAAAAGGTATTCCATGAAAATGGAAACAAAAAGAAAGCTGTAAGAGTAACACTTATATCAGACACAATAGACTTTAAAACAAAGACTATAATAAGAACCAAAGACATTACATAAGATAAAGGGGTCAATTAAACAAGATGATAACAATTGTATATATATGTGCACCTAACATAGGAGCACCTAAATACATAAAGCAAATATTAACAAACATAAAGGGGGACCTGACAGTAACACAATAATATTAAGGGACTTTAACATCCTACCTACATCAATAGATAGATCATCCAGACAAAAAAAAAATCAATAAATAAACACTGGTCTTAAACAAAACATTAGACCAGATGGATTTAATATATCCATTTAGAACATTCCATCCAAAAGTAGCAGAATCCACATTCTTTTCAGGAGCACATAGAACATTCTCCAGGATAGTTCATATTCTGGGCCACAAAACAAGTCTCAGTATATTTTTAAGATTGAAATCACATCAAGAATCTTTTTTGACCATACTGTCATAAGACTTGAAATCAACTATGGGGAGGGAGGGGAACTGCAAAAAACACAATTAGAGGATAAATAACATGCTATTAAACAACCAATGGGTCATTGAAGAAATCAAAAACTACCAGAGACAAATAAAAATGGAAACAAAGCAATCCAAAATCTATGGGGCATACCAAAAGTGGTTCTAAGAGGGAAGTTCATAGTGATACAATCTTACCTCAAAAAGCAAGAGAAATCTCAAATAAACAATCTAACCTTAAACCTAAAGGAGCTAGAAAAAGATCAAACAAAACCCAAAGTTAGTCAAAGGAAAGAAATCATAAAGATCAGAACATAAATTCATGAAATATAGATTTTAAAAAACAATAGAAAAGATTAATGAAACTAAGAGATGGTTCTTTGAAAAAATAAATAAAATTAATAAACTTTTAATCAGACTCATCAAGAAAAAAAAAGAAAGAGAGGGCTCAAATAAATAAAATCAGAAATGAAAAAGAAGTTATGATGATAAAATGGGTAACCTAATAGAAATGGATGAATTCTTAGAAATGTACAATCTCCCCAGACTTAATCAAGAAGAAACAGAAAATATAAACAGACTAATCACCAGTAATGAAATTGAATCAGTAATTTAAAAAGTCACAACATAAAAAGTCCAGGACCAGATGGCTTCGGAGATTAATTTTACCAAGCATTTCAGGAAGAGTTAACACTTACCCTTTTCAAACAATTCCAAAAACTGCAGAGGAAGATTTTTTCTGAACTCAATGAGGTCAGCATCACCCTGATACTAAAACCATATGACACCACAAAAAAAAAAAAAGAAAGAAAGAAAGAAAGAAAGAATTTAAAGGCCAGTATCAGTGATGAACATAAATGCAAAAATCCTCAAGAAAATATTAACAAACTGAACTGAACAATATATCAAAAGGATTATACACTATAATTAAATGGGATTTATTCCACAGATGCAATGTTATTTCAGTATCCACAAGTCAACCAATGCGACAGACCACACTAACAAAATTGAAGAATAAAAATTAAATGATGATCTAAATTAAAATTAAATGATGCAGAAAATAAATTTTGACAAAATTCAACATCCATTTATGACCAAAAAAAAATTTTTTTTAAATCTCTCAACAAAATGGATTTAAAGGCAAGGTACCTCAACATAATAAAAGCCATATATGACAAACCTACACCCAACATACTCAATGGTGAAAAGCTGAAAGCATTTCCTCTGAGATCAAGAATAAAACAAAGATGTTCACTCTCACTATTTTTATTTAACGTAATACTGGAAGTCCTAGGCACAGCAGTCAGACAAGAAAAAGAAATAAAAGGAATCCAAACTGGAAAGGAAGAAGGAAAAACTGTCACTGTTTGCAGATGACATGATACTTTATATAGAAAATCCTAAAGAAGACACCAAAAAAAAAAAAATTAGAATAAATGAATATGACAAAGTTGCAGAATATAAAATTAATATATAGGAGTTCCCACTGTGACTCAGCAGAAACAAATCTGACTAATATCCATGAGGATGCAGGTTTGATCCCTGTCCTCACTCTGTGGGTTAAGGATCCAGCATTGCCATGAGCTGTAGTGTAGCCTGCAGACGCAGTTTGGATCTGGCGTTGCTGTGGCTGTGGCATAGGCCAGCAGCTGCAGCTCTGATTCAACCCTTAGCCTGAGACCCTCCATATGCCGCATGTGCAGCCCTAAAAAAAAAAAGAAAAAGAAATAACAAAATTAATATACAGAAATCTGTTGTATTTCTATATACCAAGAATAAAAAAAAATAAGAGGAAAAAAGAAATTAAGAAAACAATTGCATTTATAATCACATTAAAAAGATAAATACCTAGCAATAAGCCTTACCAAGGAAGTAAAAGGCCTATACCCAGAAAACTATAGGACACTGATGCAAGAAACCAAAGTGAACACAAACAGAAAGAAATACCATGTTCATGTACTAGAAGAATCAATATTATTAAAATAACAATACTATTCAAAGCAACCTACAGATTCAATGTGATCTCTATCAAAATACCAATGATATATTTTATAGAAATAGAACAAATAGTCCTAAAATTTGTATGGAAACACAAAAGACCTCAAATAGCTGAAACAATTTTGAGAAAGAAGAGCAAAGATGGAGTTATCATGCTCCCTGACCTCAAACTATACTACAAAGCTACAGTAATCAAACCACTATGGTTCTGTCACAATGACAGATACATAGATCAATAGAACAAAACACAGAGCCCAGAAATAAACCCAGGCTTATATGGTCAATTGTCCTAAAACAAGGAAAGCAGTGAAGAAAAGACAACTTCTTCATGGGAGTTCCACGGTGGCTCAGCAGGTTAAGGATCTGATGTTGTCACTGCTACGGTATGAGTTCAATCCCTGGCCCAGGAATTTCCATATGCCACAGGTGAGGCGGGGGGGTGGGGAGCTTCTTCAGTAAATGATATTGGGAAAACTGAACTGCAGCCATGCAAAAGAACTGAATTGGACTATTTTCTTATATACCATATACAAACATAAACACAAAATGGATTAAATATTTAAATGTAAGGCCTGAAACCATAAAACTTCTAGAAGAAAATATAGGCAGTACACTCTTTGACATCAACCTTAGGAATATTTTTTGGATCTGTATTCTCAGGCAAGCAAATCGAAAGCAAAAATAAACAAATAGAATTATGTCAAACTAAAAAGCTTTTGCAAACAAAGTAAACTATAAACAAAACAAAAAAGCCACCTACTAAATAGAAGATATTTACAAATGATATATCTGATAATACATATGCCTCCACCATATATATTCAAAATATGCAAAGAACACATACAACTCAACATCAAAAATACAAACAACCCAATTCAAAAAATGGACAGAGGATGTGAATAGACACTTTTCCAAAGGAGACATACAGATGGTCAACAGGTACATAAAAAGATGATCAATATCAGTAATCATCAGGAAAATGAAAATAAAAACAACATCAGAATGGCTATTATCAAAAAGACAACAAATAACATATGTTGGCAAGGATGTGGAGAAAAGAGAACCCTCGGCTCTGTTGGTAGGACTGTAAATTGGCATAGCCATTATGAAAAACGGTAGGAATGTTCCCCAAAAAAATTAAAAATAGAACATATGATCCAGCAATTTCACATCTGAGTATTTACTCAAAGAAAACAAAAACCCTAATTTGAAAAGTACACTCCAATGTTCACTGCAGTACTATTTATATCTAAGGTATGGAAGCAGTTTAAGTGTCCAACATACACATATATACACACATATATATATATACCCATATGTGTATGATGATCATACACAAACACACATATATATGTGTGTATCTGTGTATGTGTATATATAATGTGCATATGTGTATATGCGTGTATGTATATTTATATATATATACATATACCCACACACACAATGGAATAATAGCCATTTGAAAAAAGAAATTTTGGAGTTCCCATCGTGGCTTAGCAATTAACAAACGTGACTGGTATCCATGAGGACACGGGTTCGATCCCTGGCCTTTCTCAGTGGGTTAAGGATCTGGCATTGCCCTGAGCTGTGGTGTAAGTCGCAGACACTGTCATGGCTTGGATCCTGCGTTGCTGTGGCTACGGCATACACTGGCAGCTATAGCTCCGATTCAACCCGTAGCCTGGGAACTTCCATATGCCACAAGTGCAGCCCTAAAAAATTAATTAATCAATTAACTAATTTAAAAAGAAAGTTTGCCATTTGCAAAAGTAAGCATGAATGTAAAGAGTATTAGGCTAAGTGAAATAAGTCAGACAAAGACAAATACCATGATCTCACTTAAATGTAATATCTAAAGAGCAAAACAAACTAAACAAAATGAAAACAGATTCATAGACACAGAGAACAAACAGGTAGTTGTCAGAAAGGAAGGGGATGTGAAGAGTGGGTGAAATAGGTACAAACCTCCACTTACATAACAAATAAGCCTAAGGAAGGTAATATACAGCATAAACATGGTCAATAATATTGTAATAGCTTTGTATGGGGGACAGACTAAATTTATTTCATAATGTATGCAAATGTCAAATAATTATGTGGTAAACCTGAAACTAACCCAATTTTGCATTTTAACTGTATATCAGTCTTTTTTTTTTTTTTTTTTTTTGGTCACACCCACTGCATGTGGAAGCACTCAGGCCAGGGATTAAACCCACACCACAGCAGTAACCAGAGCCACAGCAGTGACCAGAGCCACAGTAGTGAAAATGCCAGATACTTAACCAGCTGTGTTACAAGGAAACTTCTATATTTCAATTTTAAAAAGAATTTACCTTCACTATGAAAGACAGAGAGATTAAGCTGATGCTCCAGGTTAATGAGACAAGAAACAGGACAACTATATATAACACAAAATAAGCCTGATCTGGATCTGGACTAAAGAGAATTAATTTTTGTCTTACTATAAAGAACATAATAAGACAACTGACAAAATGTGAATGAAGTCCATAGGTTTAATAGCATTGTCAGTTTAATTCTTGACCCTGATAACCATATTATGGGTAAGTCCATCCTTGGAATACTTACTCACTGAAGTATTTAAGCATAAAGTCTTCCACTTAGTCTCAGTTGGGTCAGGAAAAAACCATAGATAATACAGATAGAAATAGAGAGAATGAGAGCAAATGTGGTTTAAAAATATTAACATTTGGGCAATCTTTAAATAATTCTTGCAACTTTTCTATAAATCTGAAATTATTTCAAAATAAAGTTTAAAAAAAACAGAAGGAAAGAAGAAAAGGAAGGAATGAGGGAGGAAACTTGCCTTCTCTTTCATGCCTTTCTTACAAAGGGAGGTCTGGTCGTCTCCTCTGTTCAGTTTGTTTAGGTGGTTTTATTCATTACATAGTTTGATCTTGTCAGTGGCATCCGATATACTTTCAGAAGGAAAAAAAGAGTCTTCACAAATGTTTCAGACTAATTTAGCTAATAAACATCCCAAGGTGAAATACTGATAGCAAGTGTGACTGACCTGACTTACTAACAGGTCAGAAGATGGAAGGAATTTGGATAAAGCCAGAGTAAGTTGGTAGTAAGACTGAAAAGAGAAACCAAATTTCCCAGCAGCTCATTCAGTATGATTTTTTTAGGGCAAAATTTTGTGATGCAGCAGCTATTCTACAGTGGAAAATTGCCCCAGGGAAGCTACAGAGTTCATCAAAGGCAGAGGGTCAGAGTACTCTGTCTGCCGTGGTGAGACACTGGTCATATTGCTGTACACCCCATAAATCACAAATAATAATATCCTGAGGCATTCTCTCCTGTATTAAAAGATAAGAACTCTGTTTTTGTTTCCAGAACCATAGCTCTCTTTCCCTGCTTCACATGGTTCATGTAATTCAGAAGATAGACTTCATTCAAAGAATGAAAAATAGGTAAGTCTAAATCCCGGTGCCTCTCTTCATCAATTCAGCAAGCTGCAGAACGTTATCTGCCTTGTAAGTACTCAGCTCCCTCTAACAAGATGAATTTCTTTCCTAAAACAGGTTTGTACTTAGGGCTTCACCACCAGCTGTGTTAGCACCACTCTGAGAAAAAGATGCGTTGCTCTAAGAAGCCCAAATATGGGCTTTATAGATTGCAGGTAGACCTCATCTTTGGAGAAATAGAGAGACACAGTACTCATAAAAAAATGGGTCTTAGCAAAAAAAAAAAAAAAAAAAAAAAAAAAGGAAGGAAGCATTTTCCACGAATGCTGGCAGAATTGGAGAAGCAGGCAGAACTCCAATGTCATCACCCAATTGGAGATGTCTTCAGAGGGTTTCTGCAGGCAGTTGTCATAGACTAAAACTTTTCCACCCAAAGTGTAGTCCATACACAGCAGCTTTAACACCATCTGGGAGCTTGTTAGAAATGCATAATCCCAGGCCCCTCCATGGATATGCTGAATCAGTATTTTTGCAAGATTCTCAGGAGATGTGTATGCATGGTGGAGTTCGAGAGACACTGGACTAGAAGAAAATATGTTATAAACAGCGGGAGCCTAGGAGAAGCAGAAGGAAAACATATGTGTATACACACACACACACACACACACACACACACACACACACACACTGCTTGGAGGCAAATGGATCCAGGGAAGGATACCCTTGTTCAAGTTTGAACTACCCACACACTGGCATCCAGTACTCCTTGGCCCCACCATTCATCTGGCCCTCTCATGGGTCTTGGGTCTATGACCTGCATTTACCCCAAGTGAAGGGCAGACACTAAGAAGCCTCATGGCCTATTACCTCAGAAATATGATAGTATGATTTTTATCTTTCATCCTCTTAAGAGGATGAATCACATTTACTGATCTGCATGAGTTGAACCACCTTTGTATCTCAAGGGTGAATCCCACTTGACTCATAATGTATAATCCTTTTGATGTACTTTTGAATTCAGTTTTGCTGAGAATTTTTGTATTTATATTTATCAGGGATATTGACCTGTAGTTTACTTTTATTATAGCCCAACTCTTCTATTTTAGTTGTCTGGGAAACTAAAGGAAATAAATGGAAATCAATCCATTTATTGAGTGACTACTATGTACCAGACCCTATCTTGGGCACTGTACCTGCATCATCTCATTTACCGCTTCTATTAACCAAGCAAAGGGAATAGCATTAGCTCCAATTTCATAGTTGGTTTTTTCGTTTTGTTTTTTTTAGGGCCACAGCTGCAGCATATGGAGACTCCCAGGCTAGGGGTCAAATCGAAGCTACAGCTGCTGGCCACAGCCACAGCAATGCAGGATCTAAGCCACGTCTGCAACCTACACCACGTTGCACAGCAACATCGAATCCTTATCCCACTGAGCGAGGCCAGGGATTGAGCCCACAACCTCCTGGTCACTAGTCAGATTCACTCCTGCTGTATCACAACGCGAACTCCCAATTTCCTAGTTTAAAAAACGGACGTTTTGCCCAAGATCACACCTCAAGAAAATGTTTGAGCTAGGATCCTACTCTAGAGTCTGAGTTCTGTTCTTCCTCCTGTACCACGATGACATAGAAACTGAGGTTTTTAATATTCTTATTTCTTAAAGGGAAAAAAAAAAAGCCAATTCTATATGACTCCACTGCCACAGGTAACTAGATTCTGTCCACAGCAGGGTATCTAGTTTCAGCAAGGCCAGAAATTGTTCCTGAGTTGTTACAGGAGATAGGAAGGAAATTCATGAAATGTGATGGAATCATTGTCTGACAGCCTCTGGAGGTCATCCAGACCAAATACGTCCCAGAACACATATTTCCCACAAAGCACCGGCATGAGCAGAAATTCACTTCCATAAGATGCTACCCATTCCATTTAACATTTCACCCTTCAGTGGAGCCAAAGAGCCTCCAATTTTTCCTCAGAAGCCATACAGAATACTCCATAGCCCTCCCTTCAACAGCCTTTTAAGAAGTGAAGACAGGAGTTCCTGCTATGGCACAGCAGGTTAAGCATCCAACTGCAACAGCTCAGGTCACTGCATAGGTGCATGTTCAATCCCCAGCTCGGCACAATGGGTCAAAGGATCTGGTACTGCCGCAACTGCAGTGTAGGTCCCATCTGTGGCCCAGATTCAATCCCTGGCCTGAAGACTCCATACATTGTGGATATGCCATTTAAAAAAAAAAAAAATGAAAAAGAATTGAAGATAAAAACTAGGACACACACCAAAGTAGAATTTCTCTTTTGCCATGAAATACACTTGGTCTTGGATCTCTTTCTTACATGTCAGGATTTTCAATCCCTTTTCCATCCTGCTTCCTCCCCCAGGCATCACATCACACCTCACTTTCAAGTGAGCAGCCGAACGCAGCCCATCTCACAATGATGGCTGCAGTGTGGCTGAGGGCAACTCATTCTCTCCCTTTAGTTTCACTGCATCACTCTATTTCCACCCTGATGTTACCCAGCCTCTCACACACGAGCTGATCCAAAATGTAATCCATCTACTGAGAGGTGATGCTGTGATGACTACACAAATGCATTAACTCTCCGAAGGGTTTCACCAACCCACTCACCCACCTGGCTCTGAAGGCTCCTGTTTTGAAGTGGCAATGTGATCAATCAAGTCAGCTTCGTGTTCCTCAGCCCACACGGAGAAAAAAATTAATGACACTGACTGTTCTCGCTAGAGAAGCAACTCAACTAGACAGCAGCCTTCACAACAACAGGAAAAGAACACTTCACTTTTAGTCATCCTGTAAGAAAAGAAAAGCAAAAATACATACATATGGGTGTTTTTTATCTCATTTATAGATGAAGTAAAAAGCCATCTGCCCAAAGGCCATAGCAGGACCTATGCTCTACTGGCCTAAGTAAAAACTAGGATTCTTCTTCTCAGTCAGTGCTTAAGCGTTTCACAGACACCAAAGACAATCAAGTCAGAAATATCCGATTTAGAGTCTAGACTCAGCCCCTGTGGTTTGCAGATTGGGACTTCCAAACCGACTCAATGTAAGGGGATGCACTGCAAGGACAGGAAATTCCCCTCCATGCTACCCATCATGGGCTCCCAGCGGCTCTGCCTCATTTCCTGCCCACCAGACCCAGGGAGTGCAGGCTGGCACATTCCTCTCTCCCTCTCCCTCTCCCAGCTCCCCCTCTGCCCCTCATTCCTATTTCAAGACAAGCCCAGGAGCCAGCCTCTCCATTATAAGACTCACATTCACCCCTTGCATCGGGACCACTGAGGGGTGGTCAGCTTGACACAGTTGCCACCTCTCTACCTCAGCATCCTCAGAAGGCTCAGCCTCTCTATCCTCCTTATTTCTATTTACCTAGACCTACTCAGATTTCCACACCCTTCCTTACACATTTGTTTCCTAAATTAGATTCCTCATCACCAGCTTTATTTACATAGAAACAGCACAGAGTGGCTTGGAATTTGGGCCTTAGAGAACCCAGTTTAATGCAACGGTTCCCGACCCACCCACCTCCCACAGAGACCTAGGGTATCTCTGGAACTTTCCAGGAAGCCAAGGGATGGCCCCTGGATGGACCTCAGACCCCTTCACCTTTCTCACTTTTATATAGAGGAATTCTATGTAGGATTTTTCTGATAGGGAAACTCATTCAAAAGGGAAGGAAAAAAAAAAAAAGCAACATTGCTACAGAGAACTGTATTCCATTCCTCACTTGTTGCCCTATAAACCATGAAACACACGCACAGAATGACGTGTTCTTTCCCCATCCTACCATGAAAGACAAAGAGCTAAGAAAAGTCTTCGTGCTGGGCAGTAAAAAGCCACAGGCAGAAGGTTTCTGCTTCAGTGTCTCCCAGTGCTTAGAATGTAAAATACCAGACAAAGAGGGATCCCCCAATCCAGCCCTTCATCATTCAGATGTGAAAATGGAAACTCACAGAGGTTAATGGCTTGCTGTATTAACTCAGAAGCAAAGTCACCACCACAATTTTTTCACACATAGTAGACATTCAGTGTTGTAAGCATAAATGTTTACATAATTAATGTGTACATATACAGCAGATTCCTTCCAGAAGCGTTCAGGGAGCTTTCTAAGAGATATAAAACAAAAAAACAAAACAAAAAAACAAAAACAAACAAAAAAAAGCATAGGATTTAATAGGAATGAAAAAAGAATGAGTGGATATTATTAGAGTTTTCCTTGTCTTAAATTCAAGCTCCAAAAATTTGTTCTTTGCTATGACAAGTGCTCCAGACTCTGAAAATTAACATTCATTGCACTTTTCTAGACTGTCCTAAATTTTGAGTGATGAACAATTTCCTACTTAGAACTTTAAATAACTAGTGAGAAGTCAATGAGGACTTGCAGGCAAGGAGGTGTCTTTGTGGGCAATGTGTTATATTTAGATGGCTTCTGCCTTGATTTCAAGAAAATTGTGTTTGCTTTTCTCAAAAGACCAGAGCCTTTCTACCTGCATTTGCTGTAAGAAATAGAATCAGGTTGGGATGAAAAGGAGGCCAAGTCAAGGGCCTAATGGGCCCCAAAGGTTGGCACCTGTTGGGATTGGGTGACCATTGTGTGCAGATGCCTTACAAGACAACACTGGTCTCAATTCTCCAAGGTTCCACCCTGGACCAGTGGCAACAGCATCACCCAGGAGCTTCCTAGACATGAGGAATTTCAGATCCCTCCCTAGGCCCACTGAATCGGAATCTGCAATTTTTTTTTTTTTTTTTGGTCCAAGGTTTTCAAGTTTTTTTTATTTTATTGAAATTTAGCTGATTTGGAATCTGCATTTTTGTTTGTCGTGGTTTTTAGGGCCGCACCTACGGCATATGGACGTTCTCAGGCTAGGGGCTGATTCAGAGCTGCAGCTGCTGGCCTACACCACAGTCACAGCAATGCCAGATCCGAGCCATATCAGCAGCTTACACCACAGCTCACAGCAACGCTGGGTCACAGTAACCTAGAGGGTCCAGAGCTCTCAGATACAGATACTGGCTCAGTGGTAATGAACCCAACTAGTATCTCTGAGGATGTGGGTTTAAACCCTGGCCTCGCTCAGTGGGTTAAGGATCTGGCGTTGCCATAAGCTGCCATGAAGGTCCCAGATGCAGCTCAGACCCCACGTTGCTGTGGCTGTGGTGTAGACCGACAGCTGCAGCTACAGTTCCTAGCCTGGGAACTGCCATATGCTGCGGGTGCAGCCCTAAAAAGACAGAGAGATAAGATAAAATGCAGCCGGAGAGTAAAGCCTCACCTGTACAGCTGGAATGGGGCCCATCAATCAGAGATGATTCTTTGGGGTGGGGGTGGGGGAAGGGTGGTGAAACTGATTTGGTTTTTGTGTTTAGAGGTTTTTGTGGTTGTCGTTGTTGCTGTTCAGTGGAAATATCAAGTGAAAGTCAAATGGGAAAAAGGTACATTTTGAGCCAATTTGCTTCCTCATCCCTTGGCACACTGATGAAGGTATTCACCCCCAGGGGCATAATTGTTCTTCACTTGTGACTTTGTTGTAGAGGAAACTTTTGTTTCCAGAGGCGCAGGCTACACAGCACGGAGTGGAATAGAAATATGGCGATTATCCAGTTCATTTACTTGCTGTACACAGCCAGACAAACCAATCCAGGTAGCACGGGCTATAAAAACATCCGGAGGTGCCTGAATTATCCAGGTTCACGACTAACACTGCTCAGATACACTGGATCACAGCCAGGCTTGCACCTCGTTTTGTGCTTTTAAACATAGTGCCAGGGGAACCTGCAGGGGCAGACTGTGAAGGGAAGGGGCAGGTAGAAGTAACCCCTGGACCCAGGTGACATCTGATGAGGGTGACATTAGGCTTGGCGCAGCTCCAGCTGCACTGTCTGCAAAGCACTTGTCACATGGAAGGCAGGGCGGCCTGCCAAAATACAGACACCGGGACCAACCGAAGGATAATTGCTGTAAACTCCATACAGAGAGTGAAGACAGAGATGTCAGCAAAACATGTCTCCTGGCTGGACAGCAGCACACAGGACTGCAGGGTAGAGTTGGACAAGAAAGGGAAGATTTTTTGAAAAGGCCAAATTTGTTCAAAGCAGGTATGGCAGGCCAGCTAGAAGACATGTCAGTCAAGGACTAGACTCTCCGCTCAGAGGTACTTCTGTCACTTGACCATGACAGCTTCTCAAAACTAAGTAGAAGGAAAAATTATAGCTAGATATCCTCCAGGCATGGTATTGCTTCTGACTGCAATTTAAGAAAAGGGGAGATTAACCCATGTTTGTTTGGCCCCTCCTAAGTGCCAGGTCTCTTTCTGGGTACCCTGCAAATGTCTTGCAAATGTGGCTAATTTGGTGGAGGAGGTTGAACCTAGGGATTGGCCACCCTTAAGGGGCTCTTGTTTGGACTTTAGGGAATCCCTAAATTTCCAAAAATTGTATGGAAATGTGTGCATGAATTTTTTTTCCCCCCTGGGAGAAGACACCATGGCTTTCATCAGATTCTCCAACCACAAGATCAGGAATTACAGTTACCTGGACAAATAATGAAGGATGAAGGAATTGAGATCTATGGAACATTCTCTGCCCAGCCCTGTACCTGGTGACATCATTTAATGCCCCTCCCACCCCCAAGATAAGTGGCATTGTCCCCATTTTACAGTTAAGAAAAAGTAAGGCCAAAAGAGGATGGAAAGCCTTACCAAGTAAACATGCCAGTATCCGTAAGACCTGAAATGTAAACTCAGACTCCACTGGTCCAAACCCGATGCCTGTCTAAGATACTATGCTCCCTGGGTGTTTTATTGGGATGGGGAAGAAGGGAAAGAATTCATTCGGGGAGGCACCAAGGAAGACCATTGTAACATTTTAGCTGGCTCTTCTAGAATGTGTTGAGTTGGGACATCTCGAAGTAGAAGACAGGAAATCCCAGGTGGAGGGGACAAGGTCAGAGGCAGAGCAGTGAGAAGGGACAAAACATTGAGGGAGGCTGGCCCCCTCCCTCCTATGGGGTCAGGGCTCTCCTAAAGGCTCAAGAGCCAAAAAACAGTCACAGGACCAAGTGCCTCCAGGAGTTAAACTTCAGGCCCACTTAGTTTTAAACGCCTGTCACCCAAACCCCAGCACAACCGGAGGATAGCCACCCTTTGCAGAGACCCTGACAACAAGCCCAGGAACCACTTAACACTCAGCATCAATTCAAACAAGTGCATTTTTGTTTATTTCTAATGCATCTTGAGCCAGGAGAGCAGCTTTACTGCAGGTCAGGAAGAAGCCAAGAGCTTACCCAGAGCGACTGGCGTCCACACAGCAACATGCAGCCTCTCGAGAAGTAAAAGATCATCCATTAAGTGTGCGGGTTTAATGTATTTCCATTCCCCCCAAGATGCTCCTGTCTCATTATAAATAATATCCAGCGTAAAACATCCCATGTGCACCCCAACACATTTAATCAGGCTTTCAGAGGCGCATGGACTCTACTGTGGGCTCTTGCTGCCTCCTGAAATGGAAAAGCACGCATATGAGCATGGAATCCCATGCAACTGAATTGTGGTTTTAAATCCTGTGATTAGCAGACTGCACAGTCTTGTCCCAGTGTGCTTGCTCCCCTCTCCCTAGCCTTGGAGACACAACATACACCTCTTTGGACCATCAGCAGCAGCCACACTTTCTTCAGCCCTGGTGTTATTTTTAGTACTTGACTCTATAAAGGAACAATTTCACAAGCATTATTAAGGCTCAGGTTACAACTCCAACCAAATCTTCTCATTGCTTGTAAATGAATTCAAGTATATCATAGCCCAAACCTCTGCAGACTCCCTGGATGGGAATTCTTGAGATTTTATTCCCCATAAATAGAAAGTCAAAAAACATTAAAGGATAAAGGTACAGGTTATTCATCTTGTCTCAGCAGATCATAAGTTCCTCGAGGGCAGGGAGAGGTTATTTGGCTGATTGATTTAATATTTATTGAGTCATAACTATCTTCGTGGACCATAGAAATAAATCCATCAATGCACTTCATTACAAGAAAAAGCATTGCCGTCTCTAGACAGGACCAAGAAGCATTCTCTTTGATGCCTTCTTTCCTTTATACTGATTAACAACTTGAAAGAGCAGCTTCTGTTCTAAAAAATATATGTGTGGAAAACACTGTGTCCTCTATTGCATAAACCTGGAATAAAAGATCCTCCCTCTCCGAAATAACTTGGTGGTAGGAAACAGTGTTGCTGCTGGAGACAGAGGCAGAGGAACATGTCATCCCTGAAAACACTTCACTTTCAAAGCACATGATCTCAAACCTCCTGTGTGATTAGGAGATTTCAGACTTAGTATTCCTCAAACCATGCTTTGGACTGAAATGGATGGGCTCCACAAGGAAACTTAAAAATACATTTTTTTTTAAACACACCCCAAAAGCAGACAAATTTCTACCAGCATTACTACCAAGGTCAGGAAATATGTGCCCATAAATCCATTATTTGTGGGTGCCAGCCCATCACCCTAAAGTGCTATTTTTAGGCAGGGGGGAAACAACACGGAAAAAATGGTGGCTGCATGTCCCTGTCCCCACACCAACGGGCACCAGGACCGTCTACCAGAGGAGCACACCCCAGAGTTCCAGAATCACTGTGAGCCCAGGGGCAGCATGGGATCCATCCAGTGTGGATGCCATTTTGTAAACACATCTAATTTGGTTTTAAATTTTAATCCATAAAGTCATCACTGAAGGACTCCAGGCTGCTGAAATGATGAACCAACTGCTTCTAAAGCAGACGCAAAGGCACCAGACCAGTCAAGGGCTTTCTGTCCTGGCTCCCTTCATTGCCTCCTGTATTCCTCTTGTCTCTCATTTCCTTCTCAGCAGTGTGCTGACTTTCTGGTGCATGGGCTTCCGCTCACCAAAGATTCTCTGTGGCTACCCAGCTGTCCTCTCTGTGTCCCTGTGTCTCTCTGAGTGCCTGTCCATCTGTGTGTATCTCTCTGTCTCTCCCTGTCTCTCTTCCATACACATATACACACACTGAGGTCCTTTGCCTTTTTCTGACCCTGTATTCCAGTCACTGCCTCCTCTACTCTTCCAATTTGATCTACTTCTCTAACATAAACATTGTTCTTTAACAAAGAGATCAGGCTGAGTTTGGAGGAAAGAAATTATCTTAAAGAGCTGATGGCAGGAAACATGGCTGACTGACAAAAGGACTGACTGAAAGCAGCTCTTTTGCCTCTTTTCTTTCTGCCCATTTCTGTTCCCCTCTAACCTTAAAAGAACCTAATTAGGAGTTCTTCTGCAGCTCAGCAGGTTAAGGATGCAGTGTTGTCACAGTAGTGGCCCAGGTAGCTGCTATGGCACAGGTTCCATCCCCAGCCCGGGAACTTCCATATGCCTTGGGTGTGGCAAAAAAAAAAAAAAAAAACTGATATAGTGGAGTTCTGCTAAAATTAAGAAATTTCTCTAACACAATGTTGTAAATCAACTATGTCAATTTTTAAAAATTTAGAAAAAACCTAATTATAGGAATGAGATCATTAAGCAATTGAAACTAACTCCTGTCTTAAGCTCTTCTGAATGCACACCAAGCCTTGCCTAACCTGTTGATTCTTTTCTTATATTAAAAAAAAAAAGCGGAAGTTCCCATCATGGTGTAGTGGTTAATGAATCCGACTAGGAACCATGAGGTTGCAGGTTCGATCCCTGGCCTTGCTTAGTGGGTTAAGGATCCATAGTTGCCATGAGCTGTGGTGTAGGTTACAGACGTGGCTTGGATCCTGAGTTGCTGTGGCTCTGGCATAGGCCGGCAGCTACAGCTCCGATTAGACCCCTAGCCTGGGAACCTCCATATGCCGCTTGAGCAGCCCTAGAAAAGACAAAAAAAAAAGAAAAAAATTGGAAAGAATTAATCAGTTAAAAAATACTAGCTCTCTACCCCCCAGCAGCCCCTTTAGCAATCCTGCAGGCAGATCACTTGGGCAGGATAACATCCGAAGAGTCAGCCAGTCTGCACACAATGAATAATGATGAAGAACCTAATCCCCTGCCTCGATTCACTGATTCCTCCCCCTTTTTCCTCTTTAAAAACTGTCATGGCTGAGCAGAATTTTCAGAGTTGGACTCTAGGCCTGAGTCCACCATCTCCCCAGATTGCTGGCTCTCCTGATCAAAGCACTTTTCCTTTCTACTGAACCTGCCCCTCGAATTACTGGCTTAGGAGCAGCGAGCGGTCAAACCTGGGTTTGGTCACGTGACCAACTGAATGGGCCACCAGCATCTCAGCTACTGCCTTCTCTTGAGTATTGGTTCTCAGGGGTAATTACAAGTGGAGCGTGTTTTTTCAATGGAGAGAGAAAAAGGCAAACCTTTCAAAACATGGCACATGATAAAATTTGGTTTCTTCAACAAACTATATATCAAGCCTGGTTCCAAGGGACTTATGGATTTTAACTACTTGTGCACCCTGCATGATAACCACATGAGGGTGGTACTTCTCTCCCCAGTCTCCCAGGAGACTGAAGCATAGAAAGAGCCAGCAACTTGCCCCAAGTCACACAACTGGAAAGTGACTGACAGGATTTCCTCCCAGAGTCCATGGTCCAAAGTTCCTGCTTTTAATCACTCCACTCTGTTGCTTCCTACTTGACAGACTGCCTCTTTTGTCTATAGGAAAATATGCATTCATTTTTCAGGCACTTAATCTACCATTACAGCCAAGTTCTATTAGGGAAGATAGATGACGGATATACCCTATTGGGCAATTCTTACTCTCTTTACCCTGTTTGGATAAATATTATCCTATGGTGCAAATCAGCTATTGCTCAAAAATCCTGTTTATGGCCCCCACCATCAACAACACACGCATTGACTAGAGATGTTCTAGATCAATCTCTCACTTTTCCCTCCGCTCTTTCTGTCCATCCATATACCCAACCACATGCAATTCCCTTTCCAAAAAGCAGCCTCTTTAAGCACCATTCTCCAGGACTTGGCCTGACCGCTCGTGAGGCTAAATGGAGCATCCTGGAGCAGCCAGGCAGACATGGCCCCGGAGACCCAATACAGAGGCCCAGGAAGTGTCCTCAGAGAAGAATCTGTCTTGGTCTAGAAACTCTCCATGCTCTGTGCTGCTGTGATCATATACCTCCCTGCCTTTGATTCAAAATTAAAGTAGGCAAAATAAACCCTAGACCATTCAAAAAAGCCAGAAGAGACATTCATTCTTTTCTATAAGAATAATAACAACATTTTCTGTT
Source organism: Sus scrofa (assembly GCF_054392235.1). Classification (NCBI taxonomy): domain Eukaryota; kingdom Metazoa; phylum Chordata; class Mammalia; order Artiodactyla; family Suidae; genus Sus; species Sus scrofa. The sequence goes on along the minus strand of NC_139390.1, from coordinate 94,501,210 downwards.
CTTCAGGACTGGTATTTTTAGTGGTATTTCTTCCGAAGTCCGCTTTGCTTTGGGTTTTTAAAACCCACAGGCCCCAGGATTTTTCCTTTTTCAAAAATGGATGGTTCTGCTTTTCATCTAAGGTGTAGTTTAGAAAGAAGCAGCCTGTGAAACCAATTAACTAATTGGAAATCACTTAATGACCGTGGCAGCATTTTGGATTTCTGGCTTCGGTTCACAGCAGTCAAAAGAAATTGCTTTCCAATATTATGATAAGGTAAGCTGTGGAGGTCTCACCGGGGGCAGCCAAAGGCTGCTGTGAGCAACAATCAGCTCTAATATGCCCACCAAAATAATGGAGACATTATAACATGGAATTCAGTGATTGTAACGTAAGCACAACATAAAAATCCAAAGATATTCAGAGATCTGCTGAGAACAAATGTACAGCTACAGTTCCCCGCTATGAATTCTGAGAGCTTACAATCTTCATGTAAACATTATGCTCTTGGAATTGCTCTCAGAGAGTGAGACAGGCATGTGTGGAAAGGGAGGTGACATGAGGAGAAGAAAAAATAAGGGTAAATGTTCACCCTAGAACAACTGTCCAATTAATTGTTTTAATACAAATAGACTCATTGTTCACATTAGGGAAATAATCCAGTTAATTGTGCAAGAGTTAACAAAGCCAGAGAAAATAAATTACCCCAACCACAATATTTTACCCGTTTGCTTGTTTCAAGGTAGTGAATTCTCTGAGCATATTTCTAAATAGTGATATTCATGAGAACCAGAATCATCACTGCTGAAAACAATATCCACTATCTCTAATAATATATCTAATTCATTTTTTTTCCTTTTTCAGCCACACCCATGGCATATGGAGTTCCCAGGCCAGGGATCGAGTTCAAGCCACAGCTGCAACCTCCACCACAGCTACGGCAACACTGGGTCCTTAACCCACTGTGCTACAGTGGGAACTCCTCTAATTACTTTTTACTTTTTTTTTTTCCCTTGGTCTTTTTTTTTTTGCCTTTTCTAGGGCCACACCCATGGCATATACAGGTTCCCAGGCTAGGGGTCTAATCAGAGCTGTGGCCAACAGCCTATGCCAGAGCCACAACAACACGGGATCCGAGCCATGTCTGTGACCTACACCACAGCTCACGGCAATGCCAGATGCTTAACCCACTGAGCAAGGCCAGGGATCGAACCCGCAACCTCATGCTTCCTAGTCGGATTCATTAACTACTGAGCCACAACGGGAACTCTGACTTTTTACTTTATTTTAAAAGAAAAGCCCAGAGACATGCTCAGGCCTAGATGATTTAAAACTGCTTTGCAGTGGACCATTGCTTCTCACTTCTCCCAGGCCTCAGAATTATTCTGTGAGTATGGCAAAGCCCTTCACCGCTCCTTGCCTTAGTTTACTCAGCTGTAAAATGGCCTGACACCTATTCAAAGAAACATAGAATTTTGCAAATATAGAGCCAGGCTGCTATAAATTCTTCCAGCAATGACGAACTTTAACTTCTTCTTCCCCATGGGTACAGTAAGTTTGGGCAACGAAGATTCTGTCCCAACAGGGCTATTTGCTGTTGTTTTCATACATGATGGAAATTCTTTACACATGCTTGTCACCCGACTGCCAGCAGGTGGGCCTGACCTAGTCCCTGGCTTTATTCATTCAGTAAAGATGAGCAGTGTAGATGCTTCTGCTGGGTTCTGCCTTAGATGCTTGCTTTGTACCTGGTCATGACCCAAAGGAATGAAGACATTCTCTTTGCAGAAAGACAAGTTGCCACTCACACAAAATGCTGAGCCGACCATTAGCCCGCCAGACCACAGGAGCCCCCTAGGCCTGTCCTCACACCTGCCCAGAACACAGGTGCTCATTCACAGCATGCTCTGCTTTGTAGGGTCTTATCCTTAGAAGTTCTTCACCCACAAAATACCCAGGGCAAGGGAGGCAACATTAAAACTATAACAAACGGATGATTCTTCCCTTGAGACCATGCTTCATTTCTGGTGGGGGGGGGGGTAGGGGCAGGAATTGTGTAACATTATCTTTCTTGGGATTTAATTTCTCATCTGCATTCTCGAAAATGACATCCTACTATTACCAAGATTCTAACAAGACAAGAGGGCTGATAAACTTGTTTTATTTCCCAGTGAAGATCATCAGTAAATAAAACAGAACATGGAATTTAATGATACACTGGGAAGCCAAGGAGCCAAAGTTTCCTGGATGTGAGCTGACCTCCACATGAACTAAGATGGAAACATTTTCATCTTCTGGATAAAAGAAAAACCTCTGAAATATCAATGGAGAAAAACCCTGCAAATGAACCTTTCAGATTAATTCAGAACATTTTCCAAGATGAGGCACCTGGAGAAAAGCATGTGATTCGGTTGATAGCATGCTGAAGCTGATCTGCACGACTTACGCCGCACTGCTTGCTGACTCAAAGGTGAGGCTCTACCTACAAAGACAGGCTGAAGGCCAACTTGCACAGCCTCATTTGCAAAGCTTGGCACTCTGGAGCTTAAATGTCCCTGCTTAACAAATGGTGAGCAATTTAGTCCACGCATATAGACAAGACCAAGGCCAAAGTCTAACAATAGCTCCTCTCCCTCTGAGTCCTTGAATTAGCAAGTGTTATTACAAAAAGAAAATATACTTTTATCTAGATGGTTACTTTTTCCCTCTACTGTCTTCTGTGGCTTTGCGTATAAGCTCACAGTTTGTAGTTAAATTGGACAATTACTGAGCGAGAAGTGAATAATTAATGAACAGTCACCGTATATGTTTGGGAAACTGTGACCCAATCACTGAATAGATAGCTGAACCACTAAAAAATAAATGACTTGTTCCACTCATTACCTGATCAGCATTTGTTTAGAGGTTCCTAGGTGCCCTATCAAAATTCTAATCAGTTCTATTTAAATTACATTTTTTGCACTGCATTGTTAGAAATGCTAATTTATGCCTAGGATGGAACAGCTTTATTTCTTACCTCCTGAAGAAACGGATGAATAAAAACATACTTCTACAGGGCATAAAAGATTATCAAGGGTTCAATGACTATTGGATTTTGCACTTGCCAAAACACATCCTGAAGCTTTAGGAGAGAAGCAAGGATATTCAAATCCTCCCACAACAAAGCTGTCCCCTTGAGGAGGCAGAGGACTGTCTCAGCAGTAGCATCTGCAACCATCACCGGGGACTTCCTGCTATTGGGGACAGGAGCAACTTTGGGGTGAGGATGGAAAAGAAGGGGAAATTGTTACTGCTTGAAAATAATGATCCCAAAAAAAATCTTAACAGCAGCTGGTTATTTCAGAATCTCTGGACAGCTTCCCTGCAGTGAGAGGAATGTCTCCAAACCTGGTACTACATCTGGCTTTGCCAAGGATGTCTACCTCCACCAGCTTGGACCATAGGGAAATGGCAACTCCACATCTCCTCTTACCATCAGTTTGGCCTCCAACCTTGGCACCAAAGTGCCTCTCTAAGCAGTGAGGGATGCTCCAGCCAAGAGGAAACAAAAGCACAGTGTTACTCTCTGTGAGGGTGAAGCCAGGCCAACCTGTAGCCTACAGGTGGTCCAGACAGGCCCCAGGTCATTTGGGATCCAGAAGACCTCAGAAGAAAAAGATTACAATTTCTATTGTTCTAGAAATAGCTAAAAATCTACTAATGACGCCACAAAAGTCTTCCTTGGAAAACGGCTTGGATAACACCGGGCCCCCGGCCCCAACCCCGGGCCTGGCCTCTCTCCTGCTGGGCGTGGGAGGCATCAGAGTCAGAGTTCACTGCTAGAAGTTTTTTCATAAGTGGAGGAATTACCTTGAGAGGATTGAATTTCCAAGTGCCAGTCAGCGGCTGCCGGGAGGCTGAGGCCACCTCAATCATCCTGCACCGCGAGTCTCTTGCGGAGCAGGGGCGAGGCAGGCCGGATCAGCCTGGCTTAGGGCGGCCTGGCCGGGGGTGGAAAACACGGGTTCACAGAAGCATTTAACCTCTTTTAAGCAGTGCGATGTGGCTGAGGCTTAAGACAAGGCTGGAACATTTTCTCGCTTATTATCGCCTTGATAACCTGTTCTTGTAGCTAAGGAAGGAGCGTGGTGGGGGAGGAGGGCGGGTCACAGCCCTGAACCAGAGGCGAGCACCGCTGCTGTTTTCTTGCTTTCTGAGAACAGTTGAGAGAAGGAAGCGGCGAAGGACGTCTGCTCTCTAAATATTTCTCCTTTTAAATAGAACCGGTTTTTTCCAGCACGCACGGCTAATCACTTCACGCAAACGGGAGAGACTCGCGTTCGTTCATCTTCTGTGAAACGTATCCATGCGTTAGAAAGCAAAATTTCGCTGGGAAAAATACCTGCATGAGGATGGCGTTTCTACAAGATCGAAGGGTGGGGGAGAGGAGACGGGAGAAGCAAGGCAGAGCAGGAACAGCTGGGTTCGGGTGGTTGGTGGGGAGAAGATGGCCCTCACCTGGGGCGGAGCAGGGTGGGCTGCAAAGCTTTTGCCGGTGGCATTGGTACTCAGCGGGCAAAGTGACTTCGTCCCCTTCGCACACCTTTCTGAGGGGGGCTAAAGACACAACCCTCCCGCTCCAGGGCTGAAACCAATTCGAAACGGAGTCTTTTTTAGAGAAATTAACCTGTGCAGCTTTGTTTCACAATCTTTTTAAAGGTTAATAACACTTGATTTTAATATTCATAAAAATCTCTCACCCTCCTTGAAAGGGCTTTGAACTAACCTCAAATCAAAGCTATAAGATGGGGAGTTCCCGCAGTGACCAGTGCTGTTAGTGATCCAGCTTGTCCCTGTGGAGGCGCCTGTTTGAATTGCCGCCCGGCAGTGGGTTAAGAATCCAGCGTTGCTGCAGCTGTGGCTCAGATTCATCCCTGGCCCAGGAATTTCCCTGGGCTGCTTAGGAGGAAGAAGGGGAGCTCTAAGATGGGGGTGGGTTTGTGTAGAAGCCTCACTGCCATCCATCCCCACCCCCAGATGACTCTGCAACCCACCCACCACCACTCCTGCCTGGGAAGCTTAGTCTTAGATAATATTTCCGGCCAAATCCTTGTTATCACTTACATTTAAGTACATGTGAATTATAGAATTTCAATTTTCTCATCTGAAAAAAAAAAGAAACAAGTCGCTGGGAGAATCTGTTCTGTTGCCTTTATTCCCAGATTTTCACAGGTTCTGATGCTTGATCACCATTGCAATTATCTTATTTTCATGGCAGAAATTTCACATGAAGGGGATGGCCATAATTTTCCTGACTCTATCCAGGATAAATAATAGGAGAGTCACAACATCGCAGTTACCACAGACTCCAGGCCAATAATTCGGCTTTTCATTTCAAGCGGTGATGTCCTCAATCAAAATGTTGCTCAAATCAGAAATAGGAACGAGAGGACCAATGCGAAGATATATGCCATATGTGAGGGGATTTACATTTTTAACCTATCAGCTAAGACTCCATCCGTATCAGTTATAAAAATACTAAACAGGTGTTCCCGTGGTGGCTCAGTGGAAACAAATCTGACTAGTATCCATGAGGAGGCTGGTTCAATCCCTGGCCTCATTCAGTGGATCAGGGATCCGGCGTTGCCATGAGCTGTGGTGTAGGCTGTCGGCTACAGCTCCAACTGGACCCCTAGCCTGGAAATGTCCATATGCCCTGGGTGAGGCCCTAGAAAGCAAAAAAATAAATAAAATAATAAATACATAAAAATACTGAACAAACCCAAAGGTAGAGTCCAGTGCTGTATCACTAGAGATCTAATTCTAGATTAAAATCAGTAATTAATCAATATTATATATATATATGCTATTGTTCAACCCTTTAGCAGTTTCTTAAAAGGTGAATTAGAATTGTATATTTGTGGAGTTCTCATTGTAGGTCAGTGGTTAATGAACCCAACTAATATCCTTGAGGACACAGGTTCGATCCCTGGCCTTTCTCAGTGGATTAAGGATCTGGCATTGCCATGAGCTGTGTGTAGGTCTCAGACGCAGCTTGGATCCCGAGTTACTGTGGATGTGGCATAGACCAGCAGCTACAGGTCCAATTCGACCCCTAGCCTGGGAGCCTCCATGTGCTACAGGCGTGGCCCTAAAAATACAAAAGACAAAAAAAAAAAAAGTATATTTTTTAAACTTGAAGTCGGCACAAAGCTGGGAGGGGTATACATGTATGTGTAACTGGGTCTCCATGCTGTACAGTAGAAAAAAAAATGTATTGGAGAAATAACAAAAAAAATTTTTTCAAAAAAAATAGGTGGAAGGAGAGTTAATTTGGATTCCACATGACTCAAAAATTCTTGCCAGGCCGGAGCAATGGGGGAAATTTAATATGAGGTCTAAAGGAATAAAGGCGGCCCTGCACTTAGGTTCAAAAAGCCATTTTAGGTACATTTTACCAGCAATCATGTGAAAAATCAGGCTCTTACTTCGCTATAAAATCAGTATAAGCTGCTGCGATACAGCTGCCCTAAAATGCTAATTCTATTTTAGATGACATTATTAGGCATCTAGTCCAAGACAAAAGTAATAGCTGTCTAGTGGTGGGGGGGGGAAGAAAGTTAATGCAAGCCCTTTCACCAACTGTGTGAATTTGAATAAGTCATGTGACTTAAGCCCTCGTGTTCTCTGAAAACGGAAATAGTAATAGCTAACACACTCTCATAATGTTGTTGTAAAATCAAATGAGACCGCTTCCATGAAAGTGTTCTGAAATTTATCATTGCACTGGATATCTGCAGTTGGTTATTCAGAAACCATCCACCTCTTTGCAATACATGTAATCCGGCTCTCCTCTGGGGAGCCTCCCCTTTACCATTCTTAACTCTGTAGTGAGCCCTAAATGGCTGAGGCTACAGAAATTGGTTTAGAAATGGGCACATAGGCCAATCAGGGTCAAAGAGACATGAGGAGACTGTGCCACAGCCTTCAAAAAAAAAAAGAAGCTCTTGTTCCTTTGCTATGTTTGGTTGTATAAACAAGAGAGTCTTGGAATAGCACCCCACTACTTAGGAAGGAGTTTGCCTAAAGATAAGGCTGATAGACAAGGATGGGAGAAATGAAAAAAAAAAAAAAAAAGAAGCTAATGATGTCATTTGATATTTTGAATCAGACCTCTCCCCAGAAGAAGCCAGCATTCCTCTGGATTATGTTGTATCCTAAACCCATATGTTCTGGTTTTTAAGTCAATTTGCAGAAGGTGGGGGTTTGGGGGGTTTTGTTTTGTTTTTGTTTTTGTCTTTTTAGGGCTGAACCTATGGCATATGGAGGTTCCCAGGCTAGGAGTCGAATCAGAGCTGCAGCTGCTGGCCTACGCCACAGCCTCAGCAACTTGGGATCTCAGCCGCATCTGCGACCTACACCACAGTTCATGGCAATGCCCGATCCTTAACCCACTGATGGAGGCCAGGGATCGAACCCTCATCCTCATGGATGCCAGTCGGTTCATTACTGCGGAGCCACAACTGGAACTCCCAAACAAGATATTTTTGTTACATGCAACAGCAAGCATCCCATGACTGTGTAGTTGTTTAAAGGTCTTGAAAAACCTATTCAAATAGATAGCAAAACTAAATGAGACAGTTTTCGAATAGAAATTTATGTGTATTTTCAACAAAAATGAAATTGACGTTTAGATGCTGTTAGATCATTGAGATTGTTAGATTGTTATGCTAGATTGTGTTTCCCAACACTAGCAACATTTCCCTATTGACTACGCCTTGGATTCTAAGACTTATATAAGGAATTAAATGAAAATTTTGTTCTAAAAAGAATTCTCTAGCATTCTGCCTCTGGAAAAGCCATGTTTCCAGCCTACCCCATCTTGTCTTCCTGCTGAGCTAATAGCCAGATCCCCAATGAAAACAGCAGTACCCATCTCTGATGAATGGGACCTTTCTCCCCACCTTTTTTAATGGCTTCTTCCCATTGCGATTTCAATCAGAACATTGCTGGGAATCCCTCCTGGTGCCTCTCCAGGACGAATTCTATTGCCATTTTTTATACACTCTCCCTCAACAGAGGAAAACCAAAGAAATGCCTCCATACTCCAAGGCTGAAATCACTGTGGAAGGTGAAGAAACTATAACACTTTCTGGTCAGAAAGGTCCTAGAGCCATCAGCTGGTCCAAGGTCAGCCATGGGCTAAATCCAGCCCACCTGATTTTTATTTACAAGTGTTTTTATATATAAATTTTGATTTACCATGCCTATTTGTTACATATGGTCTATGGCTGCTTTCACGCTACAACAGCAGCATGGAGTAGTCAGACAAACACTGTAGGGCCCCAAAAGACTAAAAGACTTACCCTCTGGCCCTTTATAGAAAAAGTTTACCTACTTCTTATCTAGTCCCATCATTTAGTTTTTCAAAAGAAGATTAGGCCCATAAAGGCTAGCGAAAGGAGACGAGAGGACAAACCCAAATCTGTACCACGTGGCGGTATTTTCACGTTCCACTCTTCTCCACCTACTAGATCACAGGTGCCTTGTAGGCAGGGACTGTGCCTCCTATTTCCACGGTGTTGCAAACAAGGGAGGCTGAATACTGAAGTGATCATAAAAACTAGTTAAATAAATGCAAAGGGACTAAGAAAATAAGGGATTCCTTCAGAGAGTTCTCTTCTGTGTAAATCATCCCCCTGTCCTGCTTCCACAGGAGGCCTCCACAGCCTCCAAATATTTGTAGCCACAAACCAGTCCTTCGCCCATTGGACATCCATCTACTATCCACAAGATCAACTTTGAAATGATGTGCTAGAGTCCACCTCCCAGAAATGATATAAAGTATGTAAAGCATGGAGCACTGTGCTTGGCACATGTTAAATTCTCAAAGAATAGTAGTTTATCCTCCTCCTCTTCCTCCTCCTCCTCCTCTTCCTCATCATCATCCTCACTCTTGTCATCCTCCTCATCCTCATCAAAACGGAGCCATCCTGAGATCTGACTGGGTATCGAGGGGGGTGGGGGGATCTACAGTTACTGAACTAAGGGCTTCGCTTAGATGCCGCCACAAGTAATGGGCAAATACAAGAAGGAGGGTCCCAACACTCACACCCAGGAAAGTCAGAGCGCAAGGGAGGGAACATTCTTCTGGATCCCAACTGTATTGGCACTGGAAGGAAAGAAGATTCTTTCCCTGAGGCTAAGGTATTACAAATGTCAACACATAATAAACTAAGGACAAACTTAGAAGTGTATCGAGCAGCATGTGTATAGTGGGGGTCCAATTGTGGCCAAGGGCGTCTGTCCTGACCCTCCCCTCAAGGAGAATGTCGCCACCTGATAGCAGGGGCTCCCCTCAGACCACGCAGGCCCCTGTCTGGTCTGCCTAACACTCTCTTCCTTAGATTGTATGGCCGTAGCTCTCTGTCAATAGGACTTTGTTGTCATTGCTCAACAGCCTACCATGCACATTGCATAACAGACTTTTAACTATGGGCAAAATATCTCTGCCATTTATTCCATCCTTCTGGCCAAGAATTATACTTATAGTGTTATTTTATATTTTTGATAGTGCCTAATATGGACATCAGAAAGGAAAAATAAGCCTTAAAAGCCCATGCCAGAAGCAACAGCCAAGTTACTCCTCCTCCACACTCCTTCTCTTTCTGGTCTAGGGTGGCAGCTGCCATCCCCCTTTAAATAAATGTCCCTTTAGAACCTAACAGGGACATTGAGAGCAATGTGGTCTATCATCTCCCCTATCCAATTTCCCTTGTTTTATGCTAACCATGGGGAGTAAAAATTTTCCAGGATTGCTTAGCCCGTCAGAACCGAACCCTACATGTGGCTCTGTGATGTGCGAAACTCATCTGCCTATGCCTTGGCAACCAGGAAAGATGACTGGGGCTGATAACCCGTCAACTCCCACACTAGAAGGGTCTTTCCCACCCCAGCCCCCACCCCTCTCCGGCCATCTGTGTGTGTTCTTTTGCTGTAGAAGAACTCAAACAACTGGGTGGCTGGGCCTGTTCTTTAAAAAAAAAAAATAAAAAAAAAATAAAAAACTTTTAGTCGCTTCTATACCCAGAACTGCCGCATCACAATTATCCTCACCAAACGAGGAAACTTCACATGGAGAATGGATATGGATTGCAGCCAGCACCAAATGTCTCTCCTTCTGCCTTTTTGTCTTCCCGATCAATCAGAACATGTGAAACTCCCAAATGAAGAGTAAACACACGGCCCAGGTTCCTTTCATCTTCTCACATATGTCATGAAGGGGGAAAGAAAAAAACCCTATTCCCAGCTTCAATCAGCCATCCGTTCGCCGCAACTTGAACCTGAGACTGAACGGGCTGCGTGCAGGAGCCGTGGACGAGGGCGGGCAGCGGGCAACTCCTCCAAGATAATAGGTATTCTGCCGCATACCTGGGCCGGGGAGTCATTATCTCCCCTGCGAGCCCTGCTGTATTTATATATAATGAGATCATTACCAGGCAGCTATTCCAATTTTATTCAGACTTTAATATTTCTTGAAGAAAAAAAAAATAGCCTACAAAAGGGTTTGTGATGCCAACTCAATCAGACGTGCTGTTGATGGAGAGTTATTCAAGTGCAAGCCAGAAGCGGGGGGGGGGGAAATAATTTCGGAGAGCTTTCTGTCAGAGCCGAGTTCTCCTGTGATGATGTTTCCAGTGAATGTGCCGCAGCGTCCAGAGGTGAGGAAGGAAAATAACAACTACAGAGAGAGGGTTGTGTATAGGATTCAAACCCGAGCGTGTTCCAGCCTAAGCGTTCAAGCTGGTAGGGCAGGGCCTCCCGCCGAGCAGACTCCCACCCCCGCCTTCAGCGGGTAATTAAAGCGGGGAGGCGGCTTTCCTGGCCCGCAGCCTCCCCAGGAGCAATCTGGTGTCAGGCCTTAACTCTTTTGTGGTCTTGTTTCCTTTTGTGATTGAACTCGGGTGGGTAGCGAGGTAGGGGAGACGCCCCTTCTCTTTTCACAATCGGCAGCTTTACTTTAAAGAAGGGAGTTCCCCTTCTGGCACAGCAGGTAAGGAAACTGACTAGTATCCATAAGGATGCTGGTTCCATCCCTTCCCTGGCTCAGTGGGTTAAGGATCCTGCGTTGCCGTGGCTGCTGTCTAGGCTGGCACCTGCAGCTCATCTTCAACCCCTAGCCATCCCTGTGGCCTCCTCAAGAGAGAGACTACTTCTCCTTTTGTCCCCATTCATATAAAATGGCTAGATGTTCCGTGCCCTTGCTAATCAAATATCCTGGCTGAGGTTTAATAAACCATACTCTATGCATTTTCAGCAAATTAGAAAATCAAATGAAAGAAATCAAATACTAAGACCGAACAGAAAAGAATCTGTCTTTGAGAATCCTGACGGCACCTCAGGATTAGTCTAAGCCCTGGGTGACAATTATGAAAATTGTTCATCACTGCCCAGCACTTTTAGAAATATGCTCAGCTAATGTGAGCTCTCTGGGTGTTTGGACTTTGGACAAACATGAACTTAACGCATTCCTTTCTAGCCTCTATGGTTTATCCTGAGGTTACGAATAGAGGAAGAGGGTCATTTTAACTCTCAGCTCTCAGTCCTGAGCTGCAGATGGGAATAAGCATGTAGAGCAGGAATGAAGGCTTGTCATCACAATAAATGTGAAATTAAAGGATCTAGGTCTTTTGTGGTGATTGTAAAGCACCCACTATACTTCCCCTAGCATTTTCTAAGAAGCCAAGCAAAAATAGGATTGGAAGATTTACCAAGTATACCTGCTGTCCCCTGGACCCCCAGGGATAATTCCAGTATAGAGCACATAGATTTTGTATTATTTCCATTATCCTACTTTAAAAAGATAACTTGTAAGAGTTACCAGTTCTAGTAAAATTGTTAAGGCTATTTTATGGATCCTAGTCCTGGGATGTATTCAACACTTAGAAATCAGTTTGCAAGAGGAAGAAAGGAAGGAGGGTGATGATCTCATGTCTCCGTGAAATATAGCCAGCCCCACCTCGATCTACATTCTGCAGGCAAAGAATTGCATCAAAATCGTCCTAAAAACTCTTGAACTTAGGAGAGACTTAAACAGGAAAGTAGGAACAATTTTCTCTCCCTACCTAAACCCGCAACAGCAATGGCAGTCACTTGAAGATTTACTCCTTGAAAAAGCAGAACTATTAACTTTCTATCCATCGTTTGCTATTTGTTTACATGTATGTGTGTGTGTGAAGAGAGACAGAGATTGTCATTTACCATTAAATGGATCCTCCTGAGGAGTGTGACAACCCAGCATCAGCCCTCAATCCACCCCCCTTGACCTTTTATCCACCTTTTAAGCAAAAAAAAAAAAAAAAAGATCGTACCTGATTTCATCACTTATTAATATGAAATTAATTTAATGAACAATTAAATGTTACCTCAGAAATCAGAAAGTAGCACATTGAAGAAATGGAAGATAAAATGAGTCCATTTTGAAGGCATGACAACCCTATTGTCTGGATAGACCAAAATAAAAGCATGCCCAAGAAAATAAATATATTTTAATACCTATAGAAACACTGTTCACACAATTAAAACAATTCACAATTTTCATAATTGACAATTGGCAAGGTAATATCCTACTGACTCCCCAGAATTCTAATTAAAGATGACAAACTAGTTTTTTGGACGCACTCGCGGCACATGGAAGTTCCCAGGCCAGGAATCGAACCTACACCACAGCAGTGACCCACACCATGGCAGCAACAGGGCCAGATCCTTAACCTGCAGTGCCACATGAGAACTCCAAAGATGACAAATTTGATGGTGGTCACAAGAGAGTCAAATATCTACAATAAAGAGGATTCTGGGAAAATTAATTATCAACATCTGCCTATGAAGGTCCTGAAATAATATGATGGTTTACTGTAAGAAATATGAGAGAGAACTTTCCTTTTCCACTGAATGTTGTGGAATTTTGCAACTGCCCTCCCCTGGTTAGAGTAGTCTAACCAAGGAAAATTGGTCACAGGTTTCTGCTGAGACCACAGGACCTGATCCCTTTTTTTCTATAAATAGCTTCCTCTGCACACATGCAGGTAGGGAACACTTAACCCTAGATTATTGATAAAGTCTTGGACCTTCACCCTAATGATTAGCTCACTACCACTTAAGACAATTGTTGGCCATCACCTCGCTTTGTATAAAGCAACTGAGTGTTTATTTTTTAGAGGTCACTCTCTAATTTTTGCACCTGTCCAAGATCCTTCCTTTCTATAATTCCAGAATCTATGTCAGTGGACAGGAAATAAACTGTCTTGATACGGTATGTGAAAGTGGCCAAGATTAAGTTTCTCTTTTCTCTGTCTGAAAGATGTACTCTGGTACCAGATTAATAAAATTACACCTCCACTCTGGAGCAAAGTGCCACCTTTAATCATCACCAGAAGTGGAGCACCTGACCTTCTGCTTGTTGGGTTCAGGAACAACAGGAGAAAGATCACCATGTGGTGTCAAAGGCCAAAAACACGGTGTCTCTGAAGACCTTCTCCTCATGAAGGGGCTTAGGACCCAAAGCAATGCATAACCACCTGCTGCTCTTCCACAAATCAGGGGAAGAAAACCTGAAAACCACTAGCATTCGTAATGAGGAAAACTGTGCAAATCATGCCAATATCAGAACCACACAATATTTGCAAGTAATATCCATTATCTTGCACACTAACATCAGGAAATGAAATTCTAGGACAGCATAGGACCTGGGTGTATTGTGGATCTGACTGTGAGGTGACTCTTCTTCGTCTCTTTATGAACCTGATTGGCTGTGCCTGGTGGGAGAGAACAAGCTGTGGTCAGAGGGCAAAAAAGAGGCTCTTGATATACTATTCATAAATTCTGCCATGAACAGGGTCTGAAGATAGGAAACAGGTGCCTAAAGGAGATTTATTTAGTTCTTTCCATGAAAAAAGATACCTGCTTCTTTCCCTATATCAACAGATGCCTTCCTCTAGAAGACAGCACAAGAGTATCTAACTGCCCTTTATCAGGAGTTGACAAAGTGTGGCCCACAAGCCAAGTCTGGCCCTCTGCTTGTTTTTGTAAATAAAGTTTTATTGGAACACAGCCATACATATTCATTTCCATATTTTCTGTGGCTACTTTCTTGCTACAGTGGCAGAGGTATTTGCAGCCAAGCTCTTATGGCATGCAGAGCCCAAGACATTAACTATTTGATCCTTTATAGAAAAAAATCTACTGACTCCTGCCCTATAGCCTCTCTAGCAAAATTAAAATAATCATAATGACCAATGTTTATCAAACTTTTCAACATGCAGTGCATAGTTACGCATGTTCCATGAATTATATGGTTAATTCTCCACAATAGCTCTGTGAAATAAGGATTTTGTTTTCACTGTTTTCAAGGTGGGAGTTCCCATCATGGTGCAGCAGAAACGAATCTAAGAACCATGAGATTGCAGATTCGATCCCTGGCCTTTCTCCGTGGGTTAAGGATCCGGCACTGCTGTGGTGTAGGCCAGCAGCTGTAGCTCCAATTGGACCCCTAGCCTGGGAACTTCCATATGCCGTGGGTACAGCCCTAAAAGCAAAAAAAAAAAAATTGTAAATAAATAAATAAGTAAAAAATAAAGATGAAAGACCCAAGGTTTACAGAACTAATGAGGTCCCAAGAATAGGAAGTGGAGGCGGGATTCAAAGCCTGTCAGTCTGACTCCACTGTTCACTCTCTAAACCAGTAAACAACATTGCTTCTAGTATAACAAGAACAGTTACCATCTGCCAAGTGTTTACTATACGCTAGCTTTTGCACATATTGTGGGTTTTTTGGCCGTGCCCATAGCATGCAGAAGTTCCCAGGCCAGGGATCAAATCTACACCAAAGCAGTAACCCAAGACACAGCAGTGACAATGCCAGATCTTTAACCCACAGAGCCACTAGCAAACTCCTACACATATTGTTTTTAAAGCTTACCACTGCCTACGTTTGTACTTTCCAAAAATCAGGGAACAGGAACCCAGATTGGTTAAATAATTTACCTAAGATCAGACAGCTAAGAGTGAAAGATCTTCTGTTCAAACTCAGATGCTCTAGTTCCTGAGACAATATAATCAGCATTAGAAATAGCATGGCTGGAGTTCCCATTGTGGCTCAGTGGTTAACGAATTCGACTAGGAACGAGAAGGTTTCGGGTTCAATCCCTGGCCTCCTCAGTGGGCTAAGGATCCAGCATCGCAGTGAGGTGGTGTAGGTCACAGACCCAGCTCAGATCCCGAGTTGCTGTAGCTGTGGCGTAGGCCAGACGCCACAGCTCTGATTAGCCCCCTTGCCTGGGAACCTCCATGTGTCGTGGGTGCGGCCCTAGAAAAAGGCAGAAAAAGAAATAGCAGGGCTTTTTTCTAATTGTCCATTCTGTCTAGAAAGACTGTAGTTCACCATGCTCAGTACTAGCCCTCAATTGCTCATTAACTATCTGTGGCACTTGAAACATCATTTAATCCTTTCAGATCTCGGTTTCCTTGTTGGCGAATGGAGAGCGTTCAGATTGATGGCTGAGCTTTTCTAGCTCAAATCCTCTCTAAACTTTCCATGTTGTCCCCTCACAGAGTTATGTGGTCATTTCTGCTCTGTGTGAACATGTGCGCCCCTGGTCATTGCAAATGACCACAAAGAACCAGTCAACTTTCTGATTAAAAACTCCTCCCGTGGGACAAGGGGAACTCCCTCTTTTATTATAATATGTTAAATCACTACCATCCATCTGGTAAATTAAAATAGTAAGGCTTATCGCTATTCATAAAAAGCAGGACTTTTCCAATGAGCTGTTTTATCTATATCTTAGTTCCTCATCCTATTATCTTTCCCTTTAGATTATCAAACGTTAAGAACCACTGAAGTCACCCCACAGATGCCTTCATCATGTGAAAAACGGCCTCCCAAGCAAAGGCTGAGTTCTAAAAACTGCCCTGTAGAGTTTCTCAAATGGTGGCTCTTCTCAGCCTGAATGCCTTCATTTTGACTGATGGTAAAACTGATGTAAAGAAATACTTCTATTGAGTTTACTTCTTTAAGTGACTTGGTTTAAAAAAAAAAAAAAAAAAAAGGCCATCTTGCCAGTGATCCCTCTAAGCCGTTTTAATTGCAAAATTCTTTTTTATGGTGTTACTGACCTAGCCTTCGCAGAGTTCATTTCAGAAATGTGCTGAAGTGGGTACCAGTACTGACAACAGGGGCTGAGAAATGTTTTAAGTATCACGACTCTCCATTTTTCTCCTGTCTCTAAGGTTCAGGGATTCATCCCGTCTGAATCGTGCCTGCCCTTTGTTTATGCATGAATAAGATATTTTAGACACTTGAGGACACAGCATAGACACCAGCCCTCCCCTGGAAAAATAAGACCTAGACCTCAAATCAGGGTGAATACACAGACTGGCCCCCGTGCCAACTAATTTCCAAATGTGAATAAAGATACATTGGTTAGCAAGCTTCTCTAGTTCTCCTATTGGCCCCTAACCTTTAGCAAGACAAAAATGTCACATATAATGGATCCTAAAATTAATGGCATATTTTGCTTTTCAGTTGATCAGATCAGCTGAGAATGAGGTCAGCCTCTTACCTCCTCAAGATAAGAGGCTGTCATTGTTTGAGTACACTTAACAGCATCGCAGACATTAGGCCTCAGAAAAGATCTGATAACTTAGAAGTTCAGAATAGTGATCAAAAATAAACCTGCAAGAACAAGTCATTCAGCCTCATCCTCAAACTCATGATAGGCCACACCTGAAGCGTCCTGTTCCCATGTCACTTAGGAAAATCTCTTCTTTGCCAGGCTTTGCTCATTCATTTATCAGATAAACATTTATCGGACACCTGCTATTTACAAAACACTCCTTTAGGCACTGGGCATACTCTGAATGCAACAAAGTCCATATTGGAAGAGAGCTTACAGTCTAGTAAAGGAAACAGGCAGTAAATAAATACAGAAGAAAAAAATGTATGGTTGTTGTTAGTGCTATTTTGAATATAAAACAGGATAATGCAGTGCAGAAGGACTAAACTACTTTAGTTTGCACTTGACATTTAAGCTGAAGCCAGAATAAATACGATGATGCCCTGTGAAGATCTGGGCTAGCGGAAGACATTCTCCAGGTACAGGGAACACCTAGTGCCAAGGCCTTGAGATCAAAGGGAACTTGGAGTTTTGAAGACCCGGCCAGAGCAGAGTGAGGGAGAGGAAGACAAATGTGAGGTAAGGTCAGACAGGTGGGCAGAGGCAGAGCTCGTAAGGTCCTGCAGCCTCCATTGGAGAACATCATTCTGGACTATCATGAGAGGCTATAAGAAATTCTTAATTAAGGGGGATTCAGGACTTAATTTTTTTTTTTTTTTTTGGTCTTTTGTCATTTTAGGGCCGCACCCGTGGCATGTGGAGGTTCCCAGGCTAGGGGTCCAATCGGAGCTTTAGCCGCCGGCCTACACCACAGTCACAGCAATGTCAGATCCGAGCCACGTCTGCAACCTACACCCCAGCTCCCAGCAACACCAGATCCTTAACCCACTGAGCAAGGCCAGGGATCAAACCTGCATCCCCACAGATAGTAGTCGGGTTTCTTAACCACTGAGCCACGATGGGAACTCCTGGGACTTAATTTTTTTCAAGAGTACCCTAGTTGCTCTGAGAGAAATGGATCTGGGGAGGCAAAAAGGGAGGCAGGCAGGCCACTTGGGAGGCCTTGGTAGTAGTGCAGGTGAGATTGGTAGAGGTTTTTCCTGGAGGTTAGTGAAGATGGAGAGAAGCAGGAAGTTCAGAGAAAGATTGTGGAGATAGAAAGGCAGGATCTGGTGATGGATTTGAGGTGGGGCAGGAGGGCATCAAGAACGCCCCTCCAAATTGGGGCCAGCCATACACATAGAACCCTATAGCTAATCTGGCACGTGAGGTTGTGATGTTTTAGTCAAAGGGCAGCAGAAGTGTGACCAATGGCCCTGTAAATTTAAAATGCACCAGAGGCAACTAGGATATTTTATAAACTACCTCCAGAGAAGTTGGCACTGTGCTCTCTGCTACAGAGCAATTTTGTTCCTTGGAGAGCCTCTCTGAGCCCGCCTGCGTAAGAGTCTTATTCTTACGCAACAAGAGTGCCTTTCCTCATTACATTCCGGTAGCCAGGAGGCACAGGAGAGAGTAGGCTGGGGATCCTGTGCTTTGTTAAAGTGAAGGGGCAATTCGCATCAAGAACATTAGCCGTGGTGGTACACAGGATTGCTCGATGGTGTATGAAAAAGAAAAAACCAGTCATCTGAATTGAATTTTCAGCTGGAGCCTAAGAGGCCAAATTTAATCATCCACCTGAAATTATCACACAAGTCAATACTTCCTCCTCTCTCCTTGCAAAGGGAAAGAGACAGCGCTTTATTTTTCAGTCAAGCAGGTGGCCTTGAGGCAGCTCACCAGCTGGCGGAAATCTAAATACCTTCGCCAAGACAAAAGCCAGTAACATGATTGATTATCTTCTCATTGTAGAATAGAACGCCCCCCAGCCAATCAGCATGCAGAACTGCTATCTGATTATCACCAAACAAAACTAGACTCCTTGCTGATAAACGAAGGTGTCCAAAGCCCAGGCCCCATTTGGCTGGGGCTTCATCTACCAGCTCGATTCCATTTACTGCATTGATTTCTAACAAGGAGCAGTTAGTTGCTTAGTTGTTAAGCCCTGGCTTTCTTTTTCAGACCCGGAATGGTTACCCACACTCCCAGCCAATCGTTTCTATATATCTGCCTCTGAGTTGGAGTTGGTCTCCCCCAGGAAGAAGGCCTTTTTTCCAAACCTCTCAGAAGTGTAGAATTCAGAGTCACCTATGGATTCCTCCCAAAGCCCCTTCTATACCTCCTGGGGGTGAAAAAAAATGCCTTGGGTACATCCCATTTAATTGGAAGCCCGCAATTAAGATTCTATCTGACCACAGTTTGTTGTCCTGCATCTTAAACACCTTGAGAGCAGATGTGGGAAGGCCTAACTGGGGCAGCAAACCTGAGTTTTGTTGTGTTTTTTATTTGTTTGTTTTATTTTGTTTTTGTCTTTTTAGGGCTGCACCTATGGCATATGGAAGTTCTCAGGCTAGGGGTCGAATTGGAGCTGTAGCTGCCAGGCTCCGCCACAGCCACAACAACACAGCATCAAGCTGCGTCTGCGACCTACACTAAAACTCCTGGTAATGCCAGATCCCTGACCCACTGAGCAAGGCCAGGCATTAAACCCACATCCTCATGGATCTTAGTCCAATTCATTTCCACTTTGCCACAATGGGCACCCCAAACCTGAGTTTTCTGTACCAGGACCTACCAGGTGATGGGAGGGCCAGGCCAAACTGTACCACCACCCCACCATGAGGTGTCACTCCCAAACCTCGGTAGGTTTCCTGCCTCTGTGTTGACATTCTCCTGCGCGTCTACACACCTTCTGATCTCAAACTCGGGAGGAATCGGGAAAATGAGATTAACAGAGACTCTATCTTAAGAAGCAGTTGAACAAAAGTTTCCAGTGCCATTTGCTTCCTAAGACTGACCCAGCCTACCTGTACCTCAGATTCCTCATCAGGAAGATGAAAAGAAGACTCACAAAATAAAATACTAGATGGCTATGAAGCAGAAGAATTAGCCTTCTCTGGAATGAAAACCCTATTCAAGGGTCAGGAAAGCTTCCTCTGAAATCTCTTCATATAGCCCTATCTCTTACTCCTAAGAAAAATCAAAGGATGTCATTTACTTTTTCCAGGAATCTTCCTTGTTCACCTTTGTGGGTTGCTGGTAACATGGTTTGTGATGTTTGCTACAAGCCTGGATTTTTGAATTTAAGCAAAAAAGCCCTTGTAGAAAAAGTTGTCACCGAGGCAAAAGAAGCCAAATGCCCGTTACCTTAAAGTTCCTTTCCACAAGCTCAGGGTGAAAGCCAAGGTCTTCTTGCCATGACACATGCATCTTTCCTCTCCTAGCTCCAGAAAGACATTTTTCCTCCTCAAACTGAAAATCAGACTTGTCAACATTTGTTCCTTATTGATCAGAAAGAGACAGAATATTGAAGTGTGAAAAAAGATTTGCTGAACTAGATCCCTTGTTTCAGGGAAAAGCTGAAATTTTAATGATGCCCCTGATCATGAAGATGATAACAGGGGTTATGTGAGGATGGAGCTTGCTGAGTTAGAGGCACCACCCCCAGCCTAGAACTGTAAGGCCGATTACTAAAGGCAAGCGTACCAGCCATCAGGCAACAGGGCTTGGGGGAGGACTAGGAAGCCAGGTGTGAGCTTGGCGCCTCTCCCACCACCAGCACTCATGACGTGATGAAATCACAGGCATCCCAGAGCTGCTCTGGTCCCATATGCACGCTCCCTTCTGTGCTCTTAGAAAGCGCAGATGCACCTTATGAGAAATGTTAACAGCAGTGACAGAAGAGATACACTATTTTCCAAGGAATGAGAGGAGCTTCACCTAAGTCCCGAGGTCCCTGCAGAGCCCTCAGCCTCCCCCCACCTCTGGTTCCTCCCTAGTCGCAGCACCACCAAGTTCGCAGGGGCAGTGGGCATTTTAATGTGTCTCTTTCCTCGGGGGAATCAAAGTTAGGGTTCTATCTATAGGAAAGGAAAGGTACAGAACCGCCTTTCTGTGGTTCTTTTCCACATTAATGGGATCCTTTATAGTCGGGGGCTCTTTTATTTATTTATTTATTTTTGTCTTTGTCTTTTTTTAGGGCCGCACCCACAGCATATGGAGGCTCCCAGGCTAGGGGTCTAATTGGAGCTGTAGCTGCTGGCCTACGCCAGAGCCACAGCAACGCCAGATCCAAGCCGTGTCTGCGACCTACACCACAGCTCACGGCAATGCCGGATCCTTAACCCACTGAGTGAGGCCAGGGATCAAACCCGCAACCTCATGGTTCCTAGTCAGATTTGTTTCTGCTGTGCCACGACGAGAACTTCTCAGGGGCCTTTTTTTAGCGATAAAGAGAGAAGGAAATAAAGAGAGAAAGAAAGGAGGGAAGGAAGGAAGGGAAGGGAAGAGAAGGGAAAGGACGACGGAGGGAGGAAGAGAAAGGAAGGGGGGAAGGAAGTGATTTTTGAAAGAGGTCAGAGGACACTGTTTAAATCAAAAAGGTAACAATGAGTGTGCTAATGCAGCATCAAGCACAGCCCCTGTGGGCATGGAGAAAGGAGGGAGGGTATCAATGACAGAGGGGTCGCAGGGCAACAACTGGGCAGTGGGGGTGGGAAGTAGCTATCAGAACTGCCCAGGGGCCTTCCCAAAATACATTCTCCTCCCTGGTCCAAGAGGTTCTGAGGTTGATCTATGGCTAACAATTTGCAAGATGTCCAAGATGTGTTAAGTGAAAAAGAACACAAAGTAAAAGAATCCGTGTAGTAAGAGCCCACTTCTGTAAATAATACAAACATAATTACTGGTCTTATTTGCCCATGTCATCATATGCCTAGAGAAACATGGAAGACTGTACGGCACATGGAAACAGGGGTTTTCTCTAAGGAATGTTATGAAGGGCTTTCACTCTTAACTTATCTATATGAGGGTAGTTCAAAGTGGGGTTTTTTTTATCTTTTTGGTCTTTTTTTAGAGCCACACCCATGGCATAGAGAAGTTCCCAGGCTAGGAGTCAAATCTGACCTGCAGCTGCCAGCCTACGCCACAGCCACAGCAATGCTAGATCCGAGTCATGTCTGCAACCTACACTACAGTTCATGGCAACAACGCATCCTTAACTCACTGAGCAAGGCCAGGAATCGAACCCGTGTCTTCATGGATGGTAGCTGGGTTCACTCCGCTGAGCCAAGTCAGGATCTCCCTCAAATTATAAATCAATAATTGATTAATAATTTGATTTCTCCCCCTAACTGGACTCTCCAAAACCTTTCACTGGTACCCTGGACTTTGTCACACACAACAGAAGACGAATGTGGCAAGTAACCAATTTAGGGCTAGAAGATTCTGGCATAAGCTACCAGAGCAAAGGTTTAAGATGGACCAAGACTGGGAGACGAGGCTCCTCGGGTAGAGAGAAGATGCAGAGACACTCCAGGGACCAGAAGGTGACCAGGAGAAGCTGTGGGCCTCAGGAGGAAGGCCCACAACTCTGAGGAGGAGGAATAAGTTCTCCTGGCCCCATGGTGGGGTCCACCCATGGCCAAGCGTGGTTTGTCACCTTGAATGGATACTGATTTACACACCCAAGTGCACCCCACCCGCCTCTTGGGGAAAACTCCCAGGATCAAGCACAACACTAGATGCTCAAGAGCCACTGCCTTGCCCCAGATCAGACCAGATGTGAGCACTTGAGATGGTTCCAGGCTGAGAGTAAAGCCCTGCTCTGGCCCAGGCTGGTCTAAAACAGAGAGCCTCGTGGAGCCATGAGGGCAACAGAAACACAACCCACCTTGTGAAACTCGCAGGGATCTCCACTTTATGTCATTGCTTCTGTGACAGGAAATAGGTTTTGAAAAAACCCTAAATGACCCAACATTCACTGCTTACCAAACCCTAACTCAAAATCAGCCCTTAAGACTTTTCTTCCCTCAATGTCCTATCAGATCAGGCCGGCTAAGCATCTAATTAATGCTCTAAAGACACCTATCCCCAGAAAGCCCAGAATTAAACCCACACACCTACAGCCAACTAATCTATGACAAAGGAGGCAAGAATATACAATGGAGAAAGGACAGCTTGTTCAATAAGTGGTGCTGGGAAAACTGGACAGCCACATGGAAAAGAATGAAATTAGAACACTCCCTAACACCATACACAAAATAAACTCCAAATGGATTAAAGACATAGACATAAGACCAGACACTATAAAACTCCTAGAGGAAAACCTAGGGTAAACACTCTCTGACCTAAATGACAGCAACATCTTCTCAGATCCACCTATCAGAGTATTGACAACAAAAACAAAAACAAATGGGACCTACTCAAACTTCAAAGTTTCTGCACAATAAAGGAAACCCTAAACAACACAAAAAGACAACCCACAGAATGGGAGAAAATCTTTGGAAGTGAATCGACTGACAAGGCATTAATCTCCAAAATTTATAAGCACCTCCTCCACTCAACACCAAAAAAACAAACAAGCCTATCAAAAAATGGGCAGAAGATCTAAACAGACAGTTCTCCAAAGAAGACATACAGATGGCCAAGAAACACATGAAAAGGTGTTCAACATCACTCATCATTAGAGAAATGCAAATCAAAACCATTATGAGGTACCACCTTACACCAGCCAGAATGGCCATCATCCAAAAGTCTACAAACAATAAGTGCTGGAGAGGGTGTGGAGAAAAAGGAATCCTACTACACTGTTAGTGGGATTGTAAATTGGTGCAACCACTATGGAAAGCAGTATGGAGATGCCTCAGAAAACTAAACATAGAACTACCTTTTGATCCAGCAATCCCACTCCTGGGCATCTACCCAGAGAAAACCACAACACGCAAAACACATGTACTCTGATGTTCATTGCAGCACTGTTTACAATAGCCGAGACATGGAAACAACCTAAATGTCCATCGACAGAGGAGTGGATCCAGAAGATGTGGTACATATACACAATGGAATATTACTCAGCCATTAAAAAGAATGAAACACCAGCATTTTTTGCAACATGGATGGACCTAGAAACTATCATGCTAAGTGAAGTCAGCCGTACAATGAGACACCAACATCCAATGTTTTCACTGACATGTGGAATCTGAAAAAAGGACAGACTGAACTTCTTTGCAGAACAGATGCTGACGCACAGACATTGAAAAACTTAGGGTCTCTGGAGGAGACAGTTTGGGGGGTGGGGGGATGTGCCTGGGCTGCGGGATGGAAATCCTGTGAAATCAGATTGTTAAGATCATTATACAACTACAGATGTGATAAATTTGAGTAATAAAAAATTTTTAAAAAAAGACACCTATCCCCATCTACAGGTATGTAAATACATGTGTATGTGTGCACACATCACACACCCCACCACACACACACTACACATCACACAAACCACACACCACATACATACACACCACACACACAAACCACACAAACCACATACCACATACACACCACACCGACACACAAACCACACACGACATACATACACACCACATACTATACACATACAACACACACACACCCCATGACATACACACCACACACAATACACAGCACATACATACACACCAGACACAGACCCTCACAGACCACACACACACATATACACACATACAATACACATACCACACCACATACTCATCACATATATACAGACCACACACACACACTACATACATACACACGCACCACATAAGCACACACCACACACACCAAACCACACACCATGGGCACACACACACACACACATGTCATGTAGTCCCTCCCCTCTCCGTTTGCACACCAGGGCAGCAGTACCATGCCTGGAATACCTCTGTCCCTCCACCTCTCTCGTTCCTTTAGTTATTAACTGCTGACGATAGAAAGCACTAGCATTATTCTACAATTTCGTGATGTGCCATTGTTTGCCCTCCCGCCACTCGGATTGGGGATGTCCCCTCAGCAGCGAGGGCTCGTATCCGCGACACCATCACAGCGCACCGCTTACCACTGCCCTCTGCCTGATTCAGGATTGGAAATTAACGGCTACCCTGCCGAAGACTATCACTCACTAAAACTCGTGGAATCTACACATTGTTTCCCGAATGGACACTTTCACGCTGGAAAGGGTTTTTACTCTTTCCTGGTCGTGGTTGTGATGAGACTCCATTATCGGATTAGCAGAGAATGGTGATGCTAGTAAGTGACATTTGCACAGAACCTTATAGCTGTCAGAGATCCTTTCGCATCTGGTTTTCACTAACAGGATCGCATTCGGGCCCCAAGGAGCAAGATGTTAGAATGAGACTCTTCCTGTCTCCATTTCAATTGAGGTGCCAAAAAATTTGGTATCTGATGTCTAGATGACTGGGACGAACCCTCTCAGAAGAGTCCCAAAGGCCATCCCAGAACCCCCTCCAGAGCTCCCAGCCCCTCAGCCTGGAAGGACATGACAAGAGGGCAGAAAGGAGGGGTTAGGGCCACCCTACAAAGCCCTATCTTGGCACAGAGCAGAGCTGCTGAGTCCTCCGAGTCCCAGCCAAGCCCCCTGTGGAACAGGGCTGCTGCCCTAGCGCAGAAGGGGACCTCAGGAGACCAGAGAAAAGCATTCCTGCAGCCAGAGTGAGAAAGCCTCAGAAGAAAGAGTAGCTGGAATGGGATCCTGCTTCCTGAGTGTGACGGCCAGCAGAAGGTCTAAAGGCAGAGCACTTGGCTGGAGAAGGAGCAGGAGGCAGTTCTGGCGCCCTCCCTGCTGGGGAAGAGACAGCCGTTTCTGGTCCTGCTGTGGTCACATCCCAGCTTCAGGGGCCCAGTTGTTGGGAAGCAGATAGTACGTCCCCCAGCCTTGACCTGTGTGTCCACATCACTGAATGGGGATGAAGCCCAACGAGACAGGACGCTTCCCCATTTGAAGATCAGAGCCCACGATTCACCTCTTCTTGAAGGGGAAGAAGAGACCTATCTCTTTGTCTGGAGGAGAGGAGGGGGAGGTGGAGAGGGAAGGGAGGAAGGGGGAGGGGAGCGGGGAAGGAAAAAGGAGAGGGGAAGGGAAGGGAAGGAGGGAAGAAGTCTTCTGAAACTCAGAGCCTAGAACACATCCATCGGCTTCCTATACTGTTCTGTCTCTAGAAATGAAGTTTGTCCAAAAAGCACGTCAATGGGAAAAGAAACACCACTCTCAGCTCATCAAGAGCTCCTGCTTTTTTTCTCTCAGGGTCTAAAGGAACATGTGCCTTACTGCACATGGACATTCCTTTTACAAATAGCCACGTGGGCCTGCACTAAATATGAGATGTTATGTAATATCATGGAAACCAGGAAAACATCATCAAACTCTGGAAAAGAAAAATTCCAACAGAATAAATGCCTTTTACTTATGATATACAGTAATAAAATTAAAAAAAAAAAAAAACTCTTTTAAAAACTTGTGCCACCTTCAAGAATCTTGGTTGGATTTCTCTGAAAGGCAGAGGATTGCTCCCCATTTTTGTAACAGGGGTGTGACAATTTTGATCTACTTTTTCCAAGCTTGCGAGGTCTCTAGGTAAATCTCTGCATCTGGAGGGGTCCATCTGAAAGAAGCAGATTCCAGAATGTGACGCCTACAAAATATAGGAATGAACTGTCCTCTCTGAGGTGGGCCCACAGCCAGACCTTCATGCCCTTCCTTCATGGAGCAAGTAGGAGGAGACCCCAGATGTGTGCCAGGAACGATGCCAGGTACTGGATGTGCAGGAAGGACGGAGACACACAGGCACCTGCCCTTCTAATGCAGATCTGCAACATCACTCTGGAGAATTAACTGGGGATCTAAGACAGGTAGAGATTTCAAGGGAATTGTGACTCAATGTAATAAACGATCGACGTGTAAAGAGATGCAAAAAGGTGCCTCAATCTCAAGAAATTTCAGCCCATTTTGGTTGCAGGACACTGTTAAAAGGGCTGATTTCAGAATCCATTGAGATGTTGGTGAACGTACTGTGCTACGCTTTCCTGTGGCTTCTGCTGTTGACTCTCTTATTTGGCCTTTTTTGCAAAGGTTCTGTCAGTCCTAGTACCCAGGTAACGTGGAAGGCCACCAGGTTGGAAGAGTCAGGGCAAAAAAGAAATGTATTTCGGTCCCGCCAATATTTTATTCTTACACTCACTTTCACATAGGTAAATACTTTTAAATGGAAGAAATCAGTCTCGGCTTTTCCCTGAACTTCCCTTCCAAAAATGAAGGAGATTTTCTGTAAACTCGCCTCTCTAACCGGCAGATTCTGTCTCCGTGGATCAATGAGAAAACGTTTTTGACAAGTCAAATGTTCATTTTTTAGGGGAAAAATAACCCTCTCTATCCAGGCTGCCAAGATTGTGGCTTATGTGTTCTGAGTCCCTCAAGCTATCAATCGGCATCTCACCGCCGACATTGCCCAGATGTCTTGGTCAGTGCACATTAAAGGCTTACTTTGCAGGCTTCCTAGGAAAGAGATTTAACATTAGCACATGTTAGATGTTAAGGAACATCCTTCTCCATTGAAAGAGAAATTTTATTTCTCAGGGAGAAAAAAATACAACATGTAGTCACTGGGATGCATTATGAACCTGTTATTGCGTGTGGGATTTATGATCAAGGTCCCGTCTACAAGGATTCTTCAGCTAAGGGCGGAATTACAGATTCAGGCGCCCACCGGAAAAAAAAAAAAAAAAAAAAAAAAAAAAAAAGTTTCGTAGATCTTTACTGCCATCTAGTGTCCGTATCCTGTTAGGTCTAGCAAATGTTTTCCTCTTGGAATTTGAAGAGAACGAGGCTCTGGCAGTGAAAGCTCATTCTCTGAACACGCTTGGCAGAGGACAGAGTTGGCCGATATGGGAACTGTTGTGCCTCAGAACACTGTGCTGGGTACATGGCATTTCCGCATAGATTCCAGAGAGAGAACTGCACCCGGATCTCATGGCATTTTGAAAAGTCATTTTCAAACCAGTCTGTAAAATGCTTTTGCTGTCTCCCTCATCACCTGCATGAAGCTCCCTATCTGGAAGGCACAGGGTGCGTGCGTGTGCGTGTGTGTGCGTGTGTGTGCATGTGAGTGTGTGGCAGCACAAAAAATGCTCGGGGTTTGTGCTAAGCTCTGCGGTGCCAACTGGCATCAGGAAGGGACATATGCAAAATCACGCTCCACATGGCCTCTAAATTTAGATAAGCTGTCAATATCCTGCGCTGGAGGGGCCTCCTTTCTCCACGCTCTGGTTTAAAGGCTTAAAAACCGAAGCCAAGTTTAGCCCATTGGAAAGCGCAAGCGGTTCATGGTGTTGTCCTGGAGGCTGGCAGCAGGCACTTACAGTATTGACGGATTGCGATGGAGCTCCCACCAGCCTGGCAGAAGCAGCGGCTGGGGTTCGGTCCCCTCCCCCTCCTCAACCCCGCTCCTGCACCAGCCCGCAGACGCGAGGCAAAGTGGTCATGGGGAGCTGGTCCTTAGAGCTCCCTTTTCCTTCTGCCCTCTCCACCCCCTCAGGAGCCAAGAAACTTGAAGAGTAAAAGGCAGCACAAGTCGAGAGGGATGGAAACGCGGATCCTGCAGTATCCAGTAAGTCTCTCCTTCCCTGCGGGGAGAGGGGTGACTAGAGATGGAGAAAAGGCACTACCAGCCCAGAATGGCCATGACACTGAAGTCGAAGCGGCCCCACGGTCTTGCAGATATTCTCAAGAGCCAACCAGTGGCCAAGGATGATCTCTACATGATGTCAATCCCCCAGGCTCACATGCACCCTGGCAGACCATGCCACCAGCCATCACTGCTCTATTTTCTCCTTGCCCTATTTATTCTTACTGCCCTATTTTTTAAATTATTTTTGCCTTTCAGTGGGGAATTTAAAATGTGGGTAGGAGAAAAAAATTCACTTTTGGGATTTCCTTTGTCTTTTTAATCCCTGAGCAGAACGTGAGCCTCCCCATCAAAGAGATGTCAGTTACCTCATTAACCCCTTTCCTGTAAAAGAGGGCTCTTCATAGTATCTGTTCTGGTGAGTCATTGTGGGGATTAAGTGTGTAAATGTGTGTACAATGCTTGTAGCAGTGTCTACAGTCCTGATCAACATCAGCTCAAGCCACTACATTCCAGCAAGTCAAACGAGCAGGGCCAGAGCGCTAGAAAAGATGACTTGCTCTTCAAAAACCCTCTTTGGAGTTCCTGCTACGGCTCAGCGGTAACAAATCCAACTAGTATCCATGAGGATGCAGGTTCAATCCCCTGGCCTTGCGCAGTGGGTCAGGGATCCAGCGTTGCCATGAGCTGTGATACAGGTCGAAGATGCAACTCAGATCCTGCGTTGCTGTGGCTGTAACTCTGCAGCTCTGATTCAACCCCTAGCCTGGGAACTTCCACATGTGGCCCTAAAAAGCACAAAAAAAAAAAATTATCTTTTGTAGGTTTCAGGGTTGTGATCATTCTCAGCAAATGTGTCTTCTTTCCAAGACCCCAATCCCCTTCAGGAAGAGACAGCATCCGGAGATCCTCCTTGGGATTCTGCAGCCTCCCGACTCCATCCACACCTCAGGATACAAAGGGAATTTGAATGGGAAGATGGGGACTCTTACCACCAGTGGGCACCAGGGGACACCTCCTGGATGATCCCTCTAAAAGGCCCCAGGGACCCTTCAGAGAAAAGAGCCCCACAGTCAGCAGCTGTGATCGCCTGTCGTGGAATTTCTGAAAACCCTTAGGAAGCATTAGAGATGTAGGCTTCAACTTTCAGGGCAGACTTGGAATTTTAATTCAAGGAAAACTATCTGAACAGTCCACTCAGGAGCCAGACTGACATACCTCAAGTGGAAAAAAAAAAAAACTGCTTCATTATTCATCCTTACTGGGAAGACAAGTAATTTCAGCCTGACAAGACAAAAATGAGACAAGGCAGGCAAAGCAAGCAGGTGAGATAAAGAGAGAGAAAGGCAGGTGGATGGATGGAAACATACATGGATAGAATGAGATCAAGAGAGGGAGACACACATATACATATGGACATGCGTAGAGCCACAGGCTACTGAGGAGGAAGGGAGAACAGGAAACACACTAAAACAGTCTTTTTATTCCTCACCCCAGAAACATAATGGCATCCTAGATTCCAACCTGCACATCATCCCTTAAAAAGCTCATTGAGAAGTTTGGTCATGATGCTGTCCTTATCCCAGAGCTCTTGGGAGACCCTGCCATTAACGCTTACAATTGCTGCACCTGCTCATTCACTCCTGGGAAAATGTCAAGATCTTTTTCCTTTTGTGGAACAGAGGCTACGGTGAAGGCACTTTTCTTTTTCTGAGACTTTTTCAGATGGGTTTTTTTTTTTTTCTTTTGCTGCTACGATTCCAAAGATTTTCTTTTAGACCGCGACAGAAAGCACAAAGAGGCATTCAGCGCAGCCTGCAGATTGCTAGAAAAACCCTTCACATCCCTCAGAAATTAGCGAGGCAGACGCACTCATCAGCGAGAGTGTATAAATTTGGAAGGAGTGATTTTATAGAATCAGACCTTTTGAGAATGAGACGAAACGTTCGTCCGTCCTCTTCATCTCAAAGATGAGGGGATGGCGGTACTTCGGGTCTAATCTTTGACGACTCAGAGCCTCATTTTCTCATCTGTAGACCAAAAGGGTGATTGTCTGGGGGCTAAATTAATGGCAAGTTGATATTCAGGGCTGTGCTGCTATTAAAGCACCAGTGTTGTCTCTTTCGAAGGCCTGAGCACTGGCTGCCTCCTTGGGCGGCTGGGCAGCAGCAGATCCAGCCCCATGCAGCCCCAGAGCCCGGATTCCAGGCCTCCTCCATCCTGGATTCCCAAGAAGTAAATCAGGTAGATGGCCTGGTGATTACCATTCTGAGTGTTATTTACTCCAAGACCGCATCAAGCACACACCTGTGGTGGGGAATGTTTAATGCAGATGTTTGGGAAGGAGCTTTGCCAAAACCGTCAGAAAATGCATGTGTGGAAATTATCTCCTGGTCCCTCGGTGGGTATTATGTCTTTTATTGTCTGTATCTGGAAGCATTTTCTTTTTTAAAGATGCAGTGGTAAAGACTGCTCCGTGGAGGGCAGGGGGGAAGGGAGGAGCAGAGAGAGAAGGAAATGGGGGAGAAGGAACCCACAAGGGCGGCCCCCACCCACAACAACGAGAGCCGGAGGATGTGGGTCCTTCGCTCTGCTCCACGTGGAGCTGTGAACCAGAGGCCAGTCTGCGAGACCGGGAACTTGGTGTGAGGAGAAAGTCATGGGAGCTGCAAGGAGGGAGAAGATAAAGGATGCAGGTTCCTGTAAAGTGAACTAGTGGAGCCAGACCGGGTCAGAGGGCAGCTCACAGTGGCGGGAAAAGATGCTGACATTCGACCAAAGTCAAATCACCTTAAGGCCTGGCTAGTGAGGAGCAGCCAGCAGACACAGGGGTGCAGAGAAAGCAGGCCAAGGAAGAGAGGAGGCCTTCCAGGGGTGGGAGTCTTCCTGCAAGGCTAAGCAAAGAAATCTTAAAGGAGGGAGTGCCCATTGTGGGGAAGTGGAAATGAATCCAACTAGCATCCATGAGGACATGGGTTCAATCCCTGGACTTGTTCAGTGGGTTAAGGATCGGTGTGGCCGAGAGCTGTGGTGTAGGTCAGTTCGGATCCCACATTGGTGTGGCTGTGGTACAGGCCAGCAGCTACAGCTCCGATTTGACTCCTAGCCTGGGAACCTCCATATGCTGCGGGGGCGGCCTTAAAAAGACAAAAAAAGAAAGAAATCTTAAAGGAGCTTTAAGTGCCAATTTAGGGCAAATGTCAGACTTCTCCAAAGAAGGGAAAGCGAGCATTATCTGGACTAGAGCCTGCAAGATCACCATGGGAGGGAGGTATAAAACAGTGCAGAGAGATGGGCTGCGAGGGAGTGTGTGCCCCGCCCCAGCCTAAGAGGAGGACGCATGGATGAATAATGGTTAAAATATTAATGGAGCCTCGGGGACCACAGCAAGGAGCCTTCAGGCGGGCAGTAAATATGACTAGTTTCTTCTGGGATTTGCTCACATCAGAGAAGGAAGACAGCCTGGCGGTGGGGGCGGGGGGGGGGGCGTTCTCTCCTGAGAGATGCCTCCACCCTAAGAATGGTTCAGGAGGGAGAGAGGGGAGTACACAGAAGGGCAAACCCGTCACAAAGGCCTCCTGGCTTCCTTTGGTGTCAACGACCACAGAGGGCGTCTCTAGCTCAGGAAATGGGAGTCTTTCACCTGAGCTCACAGCAACTACTCTGGGGCTTGGGGTATAATCCAGAAAGCAAGGGAGCGTGGCCTCCATTGGACTCTGCTCCATGCTCTTTGCTTTCAGGGAGGAAGTGGAGAGCATAAGAGAGGAACACAACTGCCTGCACAAAGCATTTGTGCAAAGCAATTGCCAAGAGCCACCCCAGGAACCTAAGAATCCCAGACCTAGAGAGATCAGGAAGGAGGGCTAGAAGGATCAGCCAACCCCAGCAGTCGCTCTGAGCTGAGCCGTTTAGGCAGCCTCCAGCCCAATCCAACCTGGGTAGCTAAAACTGGCCAAATAAAGTGAGGAGGACCTCCAAGAACACCTGAGGGATGAGAACATGGAACTGTAGACCATGACTTGTGGCCATAAGCTTGTTATCAAATGCCTGTGCTACATCTCTGTGGCTGTTTCTTTCCCCTTGGTGAGCAGCGTGGGGGCCCTTGGCTCCAGGAAACAGGGGAGATGGAGAAAGAACCTCCCACTCCAACCAACTTAGATTGGGAAGGAGAAAAGCCCCCAAGAAAAAGCAGAAGATGAGCTCCGAAGATGAGCATGAGGGTCAGGCTGAGCCTCTGGAGCCTACAAAGCTCAATAAGTGAAAGCCAGTTGTGAGACCTGAAGAGGGGCACAAGGGGCAAGAACTCAGCCCTGCGCTATGAGTGAGGAGCCACCAGTGCTGGTCTTGGCTCAGTACCTATCTCTGCAGGCAAGTCGTCTCTCCCATCTGGGTCCAGCATCATCAGCAAAGTAGGCGTTGGCTCCTTTACTAAGAAGTGGCCAGAGCAGTGTGCACCAGGGTGGGGGGTGTGAGGGTAACCCAACGAAAATCAACTGACTCAGTTTGATTATTATCCTCACACAAAGGCAAATGGAAGCCATGTCTGTGCTAAAATGCTGCTCCCTGCCAAGGTATTCCATCACACACACACACACACACATGTGCCCACGTGCACACCTGTACGCTATTACGTTAGAGAGCCTTTAGTTGGCAGGAAGTCCATGGAAGAGCTTTCCAATGCCACTCAAGAATTACAAACCATCCATGCTACGCTAACATTAAAACACACAATTGCTGAAAAATTGAGGGGCGATAGAAGAGGCTGAAGAACAACCCCAAAGATGTCAGGTCCTAAAACCTGGAATCTGTCAATGTTACCTTCCTTGGCAAAAACTTTGCAGATGTGATTAAATTATGGATCTTGAGTTGGAGAGATTATCCTGGATCATCTCAGTGGGCCCTAAATGCCATCACAGTAGCCTCACGAGAGGCAGGCAAAGGGAGATCTGACACAAAGAAAGGCGGCGACGTGAGCAGCCACCAGAGGCTGGAGTAGGCAAGTGACAGGTGCTCCCTCTTAGCCTTGGGGTTGCATGGCCTGCAGACACCTTGACCTCAGCCCACTGAAACCAAGTTCAGACTTCTGGCCTCCAGAACGGTGAGAGGACACATCTCTGTTGTTTTGAGCCACCAGCCACTCTGTTACAGCAGCAGAGCGAGACTGACACAGGCAGTGAGGGGAAGGAAACTACAAAGGCAGACAGCGTGTTCCAGGGCAATCCCCGTCTCCACAGCAGGGACTCCCCACGGCTCTGTCCCTCACCTCAATCTGCATCTTCTCCCTGGAGCCCAACATTCCCAATCATCAGAGGGTAGCAGTAGGTACCAGAGACAAAGCCCTGCAGAGGCAAAGGTGGAAAAACAGCTTCAATGCCTCCAGCCTCTCCCAGCTCACCCCTGTCTAGCAAACTGCCCCAGAGAAGGTGATGCATCCACCCCCAGCACTGTCACCTTTGGGACGTTGTGTGAATTTGCCACCAGACAAGGATCCCAAAGCTCAGGGACCTGGGCATTCACACCACATTTATCCTGGGCAATTCCTGGAAAGCTTCTGAGGTTAGCTGGGCCTCCGGCTCTCCGCCTGGACTGTCTCTGGTAAACATTCTTTGTGTACCGTTCAGACGGCAGATCATGTATCCATGGCATGAAGCATTTCATTAGTGACCTACTTTCTCACACACACATCACAGACACCAAAATCCCTGCCTAAGGGAAGAGAAAACAGAGCCACGAGTCCAAATAAATGGGTTGTGTCTTAAGCCCCAATGGGCAGAAGTAAAACAACAGGTTCACCTGCATTTACCACCGCCCTTAAAAAAGGCAACTTCAACAGCGGTCAAAATTCCATGAGATGTAGTAAATGCTAGTTAATAAACTTAATGAAGATGTGAGCTGTGTGGTCCCTCCACCCAGTTGTGCCTCACGTTTTCAGGGAGTTCCTGCTAACAAAAGCCCTTGTCGGTCATGAATTTCTGCGGATCAAAACATGCGTTAAATACAGGCAAGAAGAGTCACTCACTAAAGAAATCTCCTTGAGAATTCCTTCATCATGTGAAGACTCCATTTTTAATTTATTTTTGATGAAAATCTGGATTCTTCCCATCATATTTGCTTAAGAAGAGGGGCAGATTTACAAGCACCAATTCAAGTGAGTTTTGCTTCACTGCCAAGGTTAATTGCCATCCTTCCTTCAAGGAAAACTAGGATTCTAAGCCTCGACTGCGCCCTGTCTGCAAGCAGCAGCTTGCCTGGCCCCAGAAGAAAGACACCCCCACCCCCCAGTAATTTCCACACCTCACTCTCAGGGTGAGGAACATTCGAGCCACCGAGTCAGAAAATCATTGAGAGCTGCATGATAGCAACCTGATTTCAGGAGGAGAGCAAGGTTTCACCAAGCGAATAACGAAAGGCCATACTGATGAACTCCAAATGCTGTGATTCCATCACAGGATTAGTTAGGGAATTGAGAAAGAGGAAGAAAGAAGCTTGGAGAGAAAAGCAGAGTGAGGACGAGAGGAGAGAAGGTCAAAATAAAGGAAATAAGAGAGTTACCAGAGGAAAATTAAATATCAGGGGAAATGAAGGAAAGCTATGAGGAGAAAGAGGTACAGTGGGTTCCAAAAATTTTTTAAATCACCTTTATCACTGGGCCTGCACATTAAAAACTTCCTCCCTTGGAGTTCCCGTTGTGATGCGGCAGAAACAAATCCGACTAGTATCCATGAGGATGCGGGTTCGCTCCCTGGCCTCGCTCAGTGGCTCAGGGATCCAGCTTTGCCATGAGCTGTGGTGTAGGTCAAGACATGGCTCAGATCCTACGTTGCTGTGGCTGTGGTGTAGGCTGGCAGCTGTAGCTCCTATTCAACCCTAGCCTGGGAACCTCCATATGCCACAAGTTCAGTTCTAAAAAGCAAAATGCTCCCTCTGGACTAACACCTTCCATCTGCACAGCATTACTTTTTTTTTTTTTTTTTTTTTTTTTTTGTCTTTTTAGGGCCGCACCTGCAGCATATGGAGGTTCCCAGGCTAGAGGTCGAATCAGCACAACAGCTGCTGGCCTACACCACAGCCACAGCAATGCTGGATTGGAGCTGTTTCTGCGACCTACACTACAGCTCACGGCAACGGCAACGTCAGATCCTTAACCCACCGAGCAAGGCCAGGGATTGAACTCACATTCTCATGGCTACTGGTCGGGTTTGTTACCGCTATACCATAGGAATTCCAGCACTAGCCTTTTCAAAGACCCTTCCTCTTGACCACTGCAACACCATCATGAACATATGCCGTTTAGCACAGGAGTGAACAGAAGCTGCTTGTTTGCTGCCCAATATTCACTCAGTAGCTAGAAGCTCAGCGCCTGCCTTTAAAGCCAGGGCCTCCAGGTTCCCAGCACAGTAGCTTTCTCATTATCTTCTTGCAATTCGAGTGGGTGTGCAAAGCACCCCAGAATCCCCACATGTTCCTTTCATTGTAAGCAGACCAATTCCTTGAAATCACCCCCAACCTAGTTTATACTAAATTATGCTTATAATCTGCCTTAGTCTGCTCAGGCCACTGTAACAACACACCACAGGCTGGGTGGCTTACATAACAGACATTTCTTTCTCACACTTCTGGAGGCTGGGAAGTTCAAGATGCCAGCAGATTCAGTGTCAAAGGAGAGCTGGCTCCCTGGCTTGTAGCGGCTGCCTTCTGCATGTGAGCACACCTCTCCTTTCCTCAGTTCAGGCTCCTGAGAGAGGGCTCTGGTCTCTTCCTCTTCCAAGAAGGACCCTAATCCCATTACGGGGGCTCCACCGCCATGACCTCATTTAACCTAATTATCT
This sequence comes from Sus scrofa, assembly GCF_054392235.1. Lineage (NCBI taxonomy): Eukaryota > Metazoa > Chordata > Mammalia > Artiodactyla > Suidae > Sus > Sus scrofa. Next base: position 94,465,191 of record NC_139390.1, on the reverse strand, counting down.
TCCAAAGGTCCTCACCTCCCTAGGCGAGCACATTGGGCTTTAGGGCTTCAACGCATGAACTTGGGGGAACATAGACATCCATCACACAAGCCGAGCCACGGAATCCAGGGCCTGTCTGAAGTCTCCCCTAACAGCGAAGCTGGGTATCCCCAAACACACTTGCTGACCTCGGGAGGGGCTGGGCGGAAGGCAGAGGAGAGGAGCTGGGGAGGCCCCTCCCACCTCAGCCTGCCTGGGACAGAACTGCAAAGCCTCGGGGTTTATCCTGGATCCTCCTTTTCTCTCTCAGAATCTCCTATCCCTGGAGAACAGTCCCTCTCCTTCAAAGAAGCCTAACCCGGCCTGCTCGCCCCCTGCTGGTTTATTTTCTCCCTGCTACGTGTGTGTCCTAAAATGTACACCGAGGAAACCCTAATCCCCAGTGTGATGGTATTTGGGGATGAGAGCTTTGGGAAGAAATTAGATCCCTAAAGTGGAGCCCTTGTGATGGGATCAGTGCCCTTATAAGAAAAGACACTAGAGGGCTCTCTCTCTCTCTCTCTCTCTCTCTCTCTCTCTCTCTCTCTCTCTCTCTCTCTCTCTCTCCCCCTCCCTCCCTCCCTCCCTCTCTCTCTCCACCCCTCCCTTCTCCCTTCCTCCCACCCTCACCCGGGTACCACACATGCAAGTAGCCTCGAGGCACAGACCATTGTTAAATATAGTAAAATAATCAAGAAATGGTGAGTACTGAATATTGATTACCTATGTTTCTAATAATGGTCCACTGAATTATTACTTTATATAATTCTTAACAGTGACGCCAGTATTTAACAACCAGCTCACAATTTTCCTAAACTTGAACAGCTAGCCAGCTCTCTCTGGATGTAGGGGCTCCGCCAGCTGCACCAAACAACTGCTCCCACTCCCCTCAACACCCCCTAGTCCTTCCTCCTGGTTTGCTAAGGTGACTGCTAATCAGAGGCATGTATTTTGGACCCAAAGTAGTAGCCACAAAGGATGAATTTCAGGCAACTTGGGAGTACAAAGTAGATGTTTCTGGTCTCCTCTCAAATTCCAAGTGCTTTTCAGTAGAGATTGTTCCACCAGGTAGACAGTGGCCTCATGGCCTGTGGCACTTGGTGGCTGCTGTCCCCGCATTTCATGTCAGCCAGAACACATACCCGCAATCTCAGTGTGGCCCCCAGACATCAGAATGGAGAGTGAAAAATCCAGCCAACCACCTGTTTGGGCTGCAGGTGCCAGCAGACAGCCGAAATATTTTTCTCTTCTGCATTGACTGGGGATTCTGATGTTGTCTAGACAAGGCCATATTCCTCAAAACAGCCACGCATGTAGCACCTATCAAGTTCTTTCTGAAAAAGGCTCCCACAGCCGTGAGATGGAGGCCGGGGGGGGGGCAGATGCCAGCTCTGCTCCAGTGCCCTTGACTAGAGGTTCTGCTTCCTCGCTCTTCTTTTCAAGCACACAATATTTGAAAAAAAGGACAGCAGAGCCTGCAAATCCTCTCATCAAAGAGGCATTGGCTTTTAATTTTACAAATGTGGCTCTTTTCCATAAGGAACAGAGAGAATTCATTAGAAATCTTACTCTGGAGACTTACTCCACTCACAGGTTTCTTTCTTCTGGTGATCGTATAATTACACCCCAGATTTCTGATTACAGAAACTTTTCCCCTTAACCTCTCGACAGTTTTAGAACCTCTCCTTTTCCAGTCAGCCTCAAAAAAGAGAGGGAAGATGAAATTGGCAAAGATAAAGATGTGAGTAGGGACCTTCCTTCCTAGGTTGTACTTCAACTGTAGATAAAAGCAGTGAGTGGAGGAGTTCCCCTGCGGCGCATTGGGTTAAGGATCCTGTGTTGTCACTGCAGGGGCTCAGGTTGCTGCTGTGGTGCGGGTTTGAGCCCTGGCCTGGGAACTTCCACATGCTATAAGCGTGGCCAAGAGAGAAAAGAAAAAGAAAAAAAAAAGCCATGGATGGGAACACTGTGCCAATGAGACCATCGCATCCCTAGAAAAAAATTCCAGTGTAGGTCCTTCCTTCGAGGGGTCAGAACACTCCTCTCGTGTGCAAATAAAAGAAGCACTGGAAAGAATCTCCTTTAAAACAGGTGATACTACATGGACGTGTTCATTGCCACCGAGAGCAGCCGTATAGGTAACTTCACCTGTCACAGCAGGTGCTCAGTGCGGCTCTACCACCTACTGAAATGCACAGAGAAGGAAATCACAGGGATCCAGAAGCCTTTACTCCTTGCCTCACCTAAATCCTTCCTCCGCTCTCCTAAGCGAGGCCACTTCCCAAGCCACTCTCGGGACAAAATCCTCCCCTGCTAAGTGTGCCCCAGCCAGCAGCTGCACAGGGGTGTGGGAAACTCGAAAGGAGTCGCTAATTCAAGAAGGAGGCAGTATCTGACAAGCTCCTATCCACTGTGACCCAGACACAGCTCTGCTAAGTTGGAAGAATTCTTGAAGAGCTGAACTGAGCAGCTGCGATGTTTCTCCCCTACTCACACCCTTATCCTTTCTTTGTTTCAGAAACTGTCTCTTTAGCTTGGTGTTATTAATCTCCAGTGATGAACAATAGGTTAGAAATTCTGAGGAAACACACTGCAGGCGTTATTATTTACCCCTCTCTCCAGACTGCTCTGCGAGCTGCAGAAGACACGTTCCGCATTCGGTGACTAAGGCCCGGTCCCATGTGTTTTCCCAGTTCAATCAACTGTGCTAAGAACTGTCACAATAGCCCTTGACAACAAGAAAATAAAATTTCGGGTAGAATGGAAAGCCTGACTTGCATGGTAATTCCTGCTGGCACCTGTTTCTCCCCCTCCTCTTGCTGCATCTCCCACCAATTGTTGACAATGTTTGCAAACCTTTTCATCCACCTTAATGACAAAGGAAAAGAGATGGGTTATGTTTCCAGTTTGGATAATTGCTTGTGAAACGTTGTCACCATCTTCCAAATGACTATATTTCTCTCACGTCAGAGCACTGTGGTTTCCACCCAGCTCAGGTCGCAATTTTCTTAAGGGTTCTGGTCTGTTGAAAGCATTGGGATTTCTGTTTTGTTTCTCTGGGGCTTTTGTTTGTTTGTTTGTTTTTAAGTAAAAGACAAAGCCGAAACCAAATAAGTCACCATGATAACTTATGACAGGAAAATCAACATCTGAATCGAATGATAATAGCGGGAGCCAGATGGGGGGAGAAGAGGCATCGTGTGCCAAGAAAAGAAAGGCATGGAAAGTTATTTAAAACTGATCAAAACCCACTAGGAGTCACAATCCCATCATGGTTTCCCTTTGGAAAAGCAGTTTTCAGAAGCCCCAATTAACCTTAATTGAATTCTGCCTTAGTAATATCTGGAATTTTAATTGACTGGGAAGTTGATCATAAATCTCTGTTGGTAACGTGACTTAACCATTAGTAAATCCCGGATGGCATGCAGCCTTGTCATGCAAGGGCTTACTGTGCTGCCAGGGGACGCTGGGTTTTAGATCATAAAACAAACATTCGAAAGAGGAAGCCCGTCGTCACTGCCCACTGCCGGAGCCAGCCTGAGAGCAAGCGGCCTCGGTGCCAAAGCGCAGGGTAGGAGTTCCTATCATGGCGCAATGGAAGTGAATCTGACTAGGAACCATGAGGTTGCAGGTTCGATTCCTGGCCTCGCTCAGTGGGCTAATGATCTGACATTGACATGAGCTGTGGAGTAGGTCACAGAGGTGGCTTGGATCTGACATGGTTGTGGCTGTGGTGCAGGCCAGCAGCTGTAGCTCCGATTGGACCCCCAGCCTGGGCACCTGGGCACCTTCATATGCCAAGGGTTCGGCCCTAAAAACCAAAAAAAGATGAAGATGTGCCAGGGGGGAAGCAAAGGATTCTGAGGAACCCAAGTTTCCCATTTGTGCTGCCAGTACTGATGACTAAAACTCGAGTTGAAGCACCAGCCCCCAGGCCTCTCAAAGAAATTATCCTCGCCATCCTTTAGGAAAAGCCTGGTATTGCCTGTGTTTTCTCTTGCAGAAAAATCAACCATCAGTCAGATTTTTTTTTTCTTTTCATTAAAACCACTGAGGCCTACCTTAAGCCTTTCAAATTGCTTGAATGTGGCTCTTTACCTCAAAGGCCTTCAACAAGGCTTGGGAGGCCCATCAGAATGATCTTGGTGCCTTTTCAGAACCCCAGAGGCATATCCGAAATGGAGCAAAGAGGCCCGAGCATGTTTATTTTCAAGAAAAAAAGAGATTGCCCTGGCCGACTCTGATTTGGAGTTCTTGGCTTCCCCCAACCCCACCGCCTCATGGGCTCCAACACCAGGGCTTTAGTCAGAAGGTCAGGCCAACCCAATCAATCAGAGGGATTGATTTTTTTGTTTCACTAAATTGAATGGATGTTCACCCGTTATTCCAAAATCATCGAGAAGTAGTCCGTATGTGATTTGACATTTCAGGAAAACCTGTGGCTCATGTAGCTTGCTCCCTTCTTCTCCTTTTCACCCACACATTTTGATCCTTCCACCATAGAGAAAAATCAGGTGTTTCCCCTGTGGAATGCACTCCTTGTTTTGTGTTTTTCATTCCAATGACAGAGACCATGAAAACCTTAAAAAATCATAAACAGAAGGGGGAAAAAAGTTCTGTATTCTAGGCAGATGTGGAAATGAGTGAAAAGGTGAATTTATTTCTCCCCTCCCCCTTTTTTTTAAGGCCACACCTGCGTCATATGGAGGTTCCCAGGCCAGGGGTCTAATTGGAGCTATAACTGCCAGCCTACACCACAGCCACATCAATTTGGGAACCAACCACGTCTTCGACCTACAACACAGCTCACAGCAATGCCAGTTCCTTAACCCACCGAACGAGGCAAGGGATCGAACCCGCATCCTCTTGGATCCTAGTCAGGTTCATTAAGTGCTGAGCCCCCCAAAGGGAATGCCCACGAAAAGGTGAATTTAAAGCAGACTGCTTGGGCTCGAGGAAAATTAGTCATTCTTCTAAAGATCCAACTCTCTTCTCACTTCAACTATGCCTATTTCTTTCAGGGACTTTTAAGTGAAAGTCCAGTGAAATTAGTCCAACAAGAAGCATAGAAACTGACCCCATGCAAACGCAGACAAAGGACAGGGTCGCTCCTCAAGTTCTAATTCACTTTCAAACTCATGAGGAGGCCTGGAAGTAATACACCAGACTGAAGTAGCTAATGTTCTCCCCTCACCCTGGACGAATTTTCCAGGAACTTGAAAATTTGAAGGCAACGAGGAAAGAATAGCAGTAAACATTACCTTTTCATCATTTCACAAACTCTCTATCTTTTTTTTTAACCGAAGCATAACTTTCTCTCCCTTTCTCCCTCCTTCTTTATCTTCTCTACACTTTTGAGGCTTCTCATCCAAATCATACTTTTTCACGAATGATACTTAGAAAAAAAGGAGCCAGACTTACAGAAATCTAGACGCCAATTAATTTTGCCCCCTGCTTGCTATGTAATTTTTTGAGCCTCCTTGGTGAGTGGGAATGAGACTGTCATGACTGATGAAAGTTAAAGAAGATGCCGGCAGAGCAGGACCCTTATTATACTAATGCCCTCCATCTACCTCAATTAGAAGGAAAGTATCAAAGAAAACAAACGGAATTACATGAGTAAATCTGGCATCTATGTGGCATAAGTATGGGAGACTGGTATTCTCCGTGTCCTGATATTTGTTTGCCCATTGGCCTGTTCTAGGAGTTGTTTCCAATTACCTGTAATTATGGGCAAATCACAGAGCAAGGCCAGAGAGGAGACATAGACTCTTGCAGATTCGATCTTTAATATTCAGGCCGATATTTCCAAAGTGTGATCAGTGAAGGGCCCGCATCATTACTCACCTGGGTCCTTTTATCAATATAGACCCCTCGGCCCCTCCCAAGACTCACTGAATCACACCGCTGAGAATGGGGCGTGAGAATATTCACGTTATATTTATGCTTAGAAATCACAGATACAGGTAACGGTAATGATCACTTATGGGGAATTTTCTCATCAAGGTTAAGTCAAAGTGGTGTAGTTGTTTAAAACCTGAACTCAGGAGAAATTCCTCCCAGATCTGTCATTCAGGCAACACACTAAGTCAGACTTCTTATTTTGTTCTGTTTTTAAAATCTGGAGAAATGAATTTAAACCCTTCAGGACTGCAAAGTCAAACATTTACAGTGGGGCGATAAAATAACTCATTCAGCCCTTTGGGTCTGTACACGGCTGGGAAATCAACTATTGATGCTGCTGGAGAGAGGTTTAAGTAACCTGGTAAATCAGTTCGAGTTTGTTATGTGACAAACCACCCCAAAGTGTAGTGGCTTGAAATAACAATCACTCATTTGCTCATGATTCTGAAGGTTGGTTGGGTGGTGAGCCCAGGTGGCCTAGGAGGGGCTCTCCCACCTGTCTGGAGGCCCAGCTGGTGCTGCCTCAGCTCTGCTCCCTGGGGTCTCCCTCCACAGGCTACCTCAGGCTCCTAACAGGGTGGGCACACATCGAGAGAGCAGGCGGAAGTATGCAGCCCTCTCAAGAAGCAGGCTTAGAACTTGTACAACATCAGAGTTCCCGTCGTGGCTTAGTGGTTAAGGAATCCGACTAGGAACCACGAGGTTGCGGGTTCGATCCCTGCCCTTGCTCAGTGGGTTAACGATCCGGCGTTGCCGTGAGCTGTGGTGTAGGTTGCAGACGCGGCTCGGATCCCTCGTTGCTGTGGCTCTGGCGTAGGCGGGCGGCTACAGCTCCGATTAGACCCCTAGCCTGGGGACCTCCATATGCCGCGAGAGCGGCCCTAGAAAAGGCAAAAAGACAAAAAAAAAAAAAAAAAAAAAAAAGAACTTGTACAACATCATTTCAACCACATGAAAGATGATCAGGGACAGGCCGAATTCAAAAGAAGGGGAAACAGACTCTACCTCTTTAAGGAAGGAGGTGCAAAGAGCTGGTACCATTTGCAGTTACAAACTCATGGGGTATACGGGCAGAGAGATGGGGAGATTCGGCAACATTGCCAGTGCTGAAAACAGGATCAAAGTGCATGCTACCTCTGTCCCCTCACACATCGGCAACATCCTGGGTGGCAGGACCCCCCTCCCCTTCACGTCATATCGCTCATTCTCTGCACACCCTTTTCAACTGAGTATCGCTTTCATTTTTTGTTTTCCGCTGTCCTTTTCAAAAACAATGGATCCTTTTTATGATGCTCATATTATCAGTACTGGAAAGCACTGTGATGATAACCTTCTCCCCAAGCAGTCAAGCCTCAAAACTTGAGTCACTGCAGCAGCTCGGGTTCAATCCCGGGCCCTGGGCAGTGGGTTAAGGATAGTTTGCAGCTATGGCTCAGATTCAGCCCCTGGCCTGGGAACTTCCATATGCTGAGGCTGTCATAAAAAAAAAAAAAAAAAAAAACAACTTTGAGTGAACATTGACTGGTCCAGATCCCTTTACCCTCACAATGGTGACAGCCCAGCCTCATGGGTACTATCTCTGCAATACTGTGATGTCCCCAGAGTGTGTCCCCTGCTGAGGACTCCAGCCCCCTTCCTCAGGCTCTCACCCCTGCTCCACCATTTACTAGTTACAACACCTTGGGCAACTTCCTTTAGGCTTCTAAGCCTCTGTTTCCACATCTGTAAAATGGGAACAATAATGTACTTATCTGTCCGAACTGTAATGAGGATTAAAGATACTCCCCTTCAAGTACTTAGCACAGGGCCTAGCACATCAGCAAGTGTTCACTGAATGCAACCTTTGAGACTCACCCGGCCACAATTCGTCCTTGTTGTTTAGCAGACCATTTCCCCAGTTCCCAAAACACCAGTGAGTCCCCCAAAGCCTCTAAAATAAATTCCTCAAGCGGGCACTTCACAGCGCAAATTGTCCCTGTCACATTTCTCACTCTTTCCCCTCAAAATTTCCCATACTTTTAATGAAGACCCTCTCCTCTCTTCTATCCACACAAGTCACACTCATTCTTCAAGGCGTGCGCCCACCCTCAGTGACCACCTATGTGCCAGGTACTATAGGAGTGGCCCCAAATAAACAGCCCCCACTCCTAACCTAGGAGGTTCACTGTCCCCTCAAAAGACCCCTCTTCTTTTTACCATCTTCTCTTTCTCTATTCTACAATCCCAGCTTCACATGAACCTGTCTTCCTCTGAATATCCAAAATAATATATTTGCTTCCCTCATGGCACTTTTCTATGCCTTGTACTGTAGTTCTGACTAAGCGTACACACTGGATTGCCAGCTCTTAGAACCATGTCTTGTCATCTCAGTTCTGCAGCTATGCTGAGTCTGGGATTATGCACCAAGAGAACCTCAGTAGCCATCTCCTCAATTAAGAGACACGACTACCCTCTGCCTTATCAGCATCTTGGGCCTCCATCAGGCTGTAAAGGGTTACATTCCAACCCACGATGTAGCTGAGCTGATATAATAATGCATCATCACATTCTTCTGTTCTGGTGTAGTTCTATCAACACACAAACTGCACAATTCACTGCCTCTCTCTTCATATACTTTTGAAGAATTTATGGAAAAGAGTCTCAAAGCTCTCACTCATTCTTGGGTTTTTTGGGTTTTTTTGTTTGTTTGTTTTTTGCCCCTTTTCATAGGACCTGTGGGTGAACTACCCTCTCTGATGGATGGTATTTTAAATTGACCCAACGGTGTCTAAATTTATCTGATGGCATTTTAATTGACCTAATTGATATAATCTAATTTAATTAATCATCTTCTCCACCTGATGTTCTTGAAATTAACCTGATGGTATGTTAAATTTATCCCAGTCCAGTAGTTAATCAGAATCAATAAAACTGGTTTAGGATAGTGAGTCTCAAGGTGCAGTTCCTGGGCCAGCAAGAGCAGCTGGATCACTTGGGGACTTGTTACAGATGCAAGTTCTCAGACTCCCCAGACCCAAACCTGCTGAATCAGAAACTCAAGGGGTGGGGCCCGGTGGGCTGTGTTAAAACACACTCCAGGTGATTCTGATGCAGGCTAATGTTTGAGAACCACAAGTGAAGAGATGGAGAGAAATGGTTTCTAGACAAATAAACTACTAATGCAGATGGAAGATGGGAAACAAATTTTTGGATGAAAACAAACTCTTCCTGGGTATGGTTTGCATAGCTTTGCAGGAGACCAGCCGAGCGAGCAGATGAGTACAGTGGCTGAGACCCAACTTCTCTGATTGGCCAAGGTACAAGATATGCATCTGTTGACTCTGGGACTGAGGTGGTGGGGACTGGCTCCTAATGTGACACCATCAGTGCCCAGAGTTATTTTTAGAACTGGCTTTTTGTTTCACAGGTGGAAGAAGAAAAGTCCAAAAGATTTAGAATGCCTACAAAGAATGCAGTTTTCTGAAACATCTTAGAATTCGGGTTTTCTTTTCATAATGGAAGATTCAGAAATGAAAAGCTGGGGCAGAGTGATTGCACTGTGGCCCACATGACAGTGGAGGCAGGCAGCCTCCCCTGCGGGAATCCACACTTGCAAATCAGCAGCTGGGGAGCCTCACCTGATCCCCGAGATGGCAGCTGGTAAGCCACAGGCTCTCACTCCCACATGCAATAGGATGGCCTTATCAACCCCGACGCCACAGGGCCAAGCACCTTGGGTGACGTGTTACTGCATAACTACTTCTTATTCTGGTTAAGCCTTCTAACAGCTTTCCTACTAGCAGGAAAACATGCCTTAGCCTATGTTTGAGGACTCCTTGGCTAGGTCAAGTTAAGCAAAAATCTGTGACTTTCTGAAAAATTTGTATTAGGAGCATGTAAAAGTTTAAAATTCATTCTATATGAATAGCTCTGGGCTAAGTTCCTTAATCGAAGGATTTGTGGTGATTTTTTAGAGAATCAAATTGGCGGTGGAGATGTAACTGCCTGTGTTAGAGGTGTGCAGGAGAGGGGTAGAGAGAAAGAACAAAGCATAACAAGAAGCAAAGAACTTCAATGGAGAAAAGAAATTCGCACAGAATACCTAAGTTTTTAAAAATCAAGGCATAAGTGATAGAAGCTAACAGAACAGAGTTGGAAGTCAAAGTGGAGCTAAAATCAGAAGTAGCTACATAACGGTAGGATAATGCATCATCGAGAAAGTAAATTACATTCTGCATCCAATGCATGATCTAATTGACTTTTTAATGGCACTGGTCTGAACAGAAAGTGACATTCATTGACAAACAGCTTGACAGACCTTTGGGTCATCCAGTCCCAAGAATTTTTCAGCTTTATTTGACAGATAAAATTGTTACATGGGTGTTCCTGCCATGGCTCAGTTGTAACAAACTGGACTGGTAACCATGAGAATGCAAGTTTGATCCCTGGCCTTGCTCAGTGGCTTAAGGATCCAGCGTGGCTGTGGCGTAGACCGGCAGCTACAGCTCCCATTCGACCCCTAGCCTGAGAACTCCCATATGCAGTGGGTGCGGCCTTAAAAAAACAAAACAAAACAAACAATTGTAACGCAGTTCAACTGTACATGATGATGTGATATACATATATTATCTCAATAATTTTAGAAGGAATTGACTTTATAATGTCCCTTCTCCCTTCCTTCCCAGTCCTACCTCAAGTCAAAACCTAACACCTGAGAACTTACTACCAAATACATTCTAAGAAGGAGAAGACTCTCTTACCTTTTACAAAGCTTCAGGAGAACTATCAGTAGTTACGAAATTCTTCCTCAGATCCTTGGCCATCTCTTCTCACCTTTCAGATTCACAGTGTTTTATTCAACACACAACTATTCTGTGAGTGCCTAATAAGTTCCAGATGCCATGCTATAAACTGGGAATACACTCCAGGAATTTGCAATCAAATGCAGAGGATACAGTTTTCATGAGAATCCCCTAAGGTGCTTGTTAAACACCCCCAGGCCCTGCCTCAAAACTTAATCAGAATCTCTAGGTATGGAACCTTAGTAAAAGAAGAAAGATTTACTCAATCTGAAGAGAAACCAGAGTATAGGGATGGAACCTTAGGTCTGTGAGCCTCCAAGACCACAGGAAGTAGGAAAGCCCCTGGCCTGTGTTCATGGGAAAAACTTCTGACTCCTCCTGCCATTTACGGCGGCTTTATCTTCAGGCAAATGACTGCTTCCACGACAGGAAAGCTGCCTGCTGGATGGCTTCTAGCAGCAGTCTTCTCCACTCTGTCCTGACACTAAGACACTGGGGTCTTAGCCAAGGCAAAAGAGCCAATAGGGAAAAGCGTGACTGAACCAAACTTGGGTCTGCTCAGTCCACGTGCAGTAAAACCAGGCTACTGATGCCAGGCGGGGCTAAAGGAAAGAGCAGCACTTACTGTAAAGGAACCAACACAAACAGAAGAAGTGCCTCTGACTCCAAGACCCCAAAGGGGCTCTGGCAAAGCATTTTTGAAGGCCAGGTGAGGGCAGGATGTACAGGTCATGTGATCAGCTCATGCACAATTCTCTGATTGGTTGATGGTGAGGTAACAGGGTGGTGTCAGAGAGGTTAGCATCATCAATCCTTAGGCACCAGGGGGGCTACGTGCTCATGGTCATCAAGTAGTTAACTTCTTCCATCTAGTGGTGGTTTAGCCTCTGGAAGACAACTCAGGAAATGTGCATCAGATACTCGTATCTAGGTACTTCAGAGAGGAGCTAAAGCAGAGGATATGGAGGGGAGGGAGGTGGTTCTGTCCTGGGAAGGCCCCTTAGGGTCCTGCTTCATTACAAAAGGTTTTGTCCACTTGGCCTTCAGCTGATACTCTGGACCATAAGGGAGATCCTAGCAGAAATGGTGCTTCTTGAACTGCATCATACTTGGCGTGTGTGCTGGGGTGGGATGGAGGGTCCAGGGACTCAGCAGAACAGGAAATTGGAAGCAATGATTTAGGGGTTTTAACATAAGAATGTTTAACTCCAGGGCAAAAGCTATATATGTCTAAATTTATATTCTATGGACTTGAAATTTCAAGGAGACCTAATTATTGAAGTTTAATCTCTCACTAGGAATTTGATCATGGGAGAGACTTTATATCCACTTTGGGTATCTCTATGTGGCTGGCATTTTATTGTTAGATCTTGGTATCATTAATCTCCTTATAGATTCTCCAGTACGCTGTGCTGAACAACACACAAAGGGCTAAAGGGAAAAGGGTGCTATTTCCTGGGTCCTCTGTGTTGTCAACAGCTTTGTGGCATAGTCAGTGTCTCTAAACAGCAGAAGCTGGCTGAGTGTCTGTCAAGTGCTTGTTCCAACTGGGTCTCCTGGAAATTAAATGTCTCTGACTTAAATGGTGCTAAAGACTTTGTGGGGAGTTCCTGTCATGGCTCAGTGGTTAATGAACCCAACTAGTATCCATGACAACACAGGTTCAATCCCTGACTTCGCTCGTCAGGTTAAGGATCTGGCATTGCTGTGAGCTCTGCTGTCGCTCACAGATGCAGCTTGGATCCTGCATTGCTGTGGCTGTGGTGTAAGCCGGTAGCTACAAATTCAATTCGACCCCTAGCCTGTGAACGTTCATATGCCTAAAAAGAAAAAACAAACTACTATCATTGGTCTACCAGGAGGCCCAGTCAAAAGCATGTTCATGAGATAAGACCAAGCCACCTCCTTTCTTCTCCAGAAGCATTCCTCCAGGAATCAAAGGAGAAATTGATCAAGGGTTCCCATCAGGACACTTTGGGGAGAAGGGAAAAAAGTCCCTATTAATAATTATGCCAAGGCATCAGGTGTTGCTGGAACTGACCGAGATAAACCAGAATGTATTGTCACTCTCTGTAGAGCACCTGGCCCTGTGTGCATAACAGAAAAGTAAGATTTGAAATGGAGGGAACCAGAAGCTAGCCTATGGAAAGAATTTTAGTCTTCAGACAAGTAAAATTGTAACTAGAAGATTCAATTCTCCTTGAAGCCTAGTCAAAATAAAAGTTTCTGTCAGGAATAGATGTAACAATGCATGGTATACAATTATAAAGGCCACTGGATATTTTTTCTTCTTTGATGAGAATTGTGCAAAATAGAATTTCTCATCACTCCTTTATTATAGGCCAAAATCTTATGTTTTATACAAACAAGTTTGTGTGCATGTAACATCACATGACTTATGCATCAATAAAATGCATAAAATAAAATGAAGCTTTGGTCAGAGTTTCCTGTGGTACAGTAGCTTAAGAACCTGGCCTTATTACTGCAGTGGCTCAGGTTCCAGCTCTGGTACTGGTTTGATCCGAGAATTTCCATAAGCCAGGGGCACAGCCGAAAAAATTATAAAACAATGCAGTTCCCGTTGTGGCTCAATGGGTTAAGAACCCGACTAGTATCCATGAGGATGCAGGTTTGATCTCTGACCTGACTGAGTGGGTTAAGGATCTGTCATTGCCACGAGCTGTGGTGTAGCTCGCTGATGCAGCTCAGGTCCTGTGTTGCTGTAGCTGTGGCATAGACTGGCAGCTGCAGCTCCAATTCGACCCCTAGCCTGGGAACAAAAAAGAAGAAATTGATATTATAAAGTTATTTTCATGTAAAGAGTCAATCGAAACATACTGCCCAGGAGTTCCCGTCATGACTCGGCAGATACGAATCCGACTGGTAACCGTGAGGTTGTGGGTTCGAGCCCTGGCCTTCTTCAGTGGGTTAAAGATCTGGCGTTGACATGAGCTGTGGTGTAGGTCGCAGACACGGATTAGATCCTGCATTGCTGTGGCTGTGGCATAGGCTGGCAGCTACAGCTCCAATTAGACCACTAGCCTGGGAACCTCAACCTTTTTTTAGGCCACAAGTGTGGCCCTAAAAAGCGAAAAAAAAAAAACTGCCCAAAAGTAGCAGGGGGAAGTATCCTAGAAAATAAACTAATAAAAGTAGTATACCATTTTCTGGATTTTGTGATGTTTATGTTATTTCTCAGCTTTTTGAGCTGCCACAGGGTGAGGTAGGAAAACATGTGAGGTTGGTGAGTTGGAGAGACTCGGTTTGAGTCCCCGCCCTCCCATTTACTGATCATGTGATGTTGGATGAGCCCCTTGACCTGTGGTGCCTCAGCTTCCTCATGTGTGAAATGGGGTAAATAAGAGTGGGCTGGAGTTCCCGTCGTGGCGCAGTGGTTAACGAATCCGACTAGGAACCATGAGGTTGCGGGTTCGGTCCCTGCCCTTGCTCAGTGGGTTAACGATCCGGCGTTGCCGTGAGCTGTGGTGTAGGTTGCAGACGCGGCTCGGATCCCGCGTTGCTGTAGCTCTGGCGTAGGCTGGTGGCTACAGCTCCGATTCAACCCCTAGCCTGGGAACCTCCATATGCTGCAGGAGCGGCCCAAGAAATAGCAACAACAACAACAACAACAACAAAAGACAAAAAAAAAAAAAAAAAAATCACAAAAAAAATAAGAGTGGGCTAATCATGGGGAGATGGCAAAGGTTAAGTTACTATGTGTAAAGTGACAAACTGCTCCGATGGTGTTAGCAATTAAGTGGGCAAGTTTCTTAGCCTCTCAGAGCCCCTATTTCTACCTTTACAAAATGAAGAAAATAATCCCCATGTCACATAAATGCAAGGATTAGAGGTCACTAAAGTCACTGGCATTTAGTGGGTGTCTTCAAATAACAGGTCCAAGTGATATTAAGTCTTCCCCTCTGCTTTCTTGGAAGGATGGGATCCACTGAGAAGAGTTCAGGGGCCTCACAACTCCAGCCCCTGACTTCCAGCTTCCCTTCCCTGTCCATCACCCCCTCTCATTCTGCTGACTCTCTAAAAGCAGCCTCAGAGTTCCCTTGCTGCTCAGCAGGTTAAGGATTGGCATTGTCACTGCAATGGCTCGGGTTGCTGCTGTGGTGCAGGTTCAATCCCTAGCCTGGGAACTTCCATATGCCATGAGAGCAGTGGGAAAAAAAATTTAAAAATAAAAAAGCAGAAGCAGCCTCATTTTAGACTTTGGATACCGCAGTTATCTTATCCTTTGTTTTGAATAAAAGAGCCTAACTAGCTTTAGGGCAACAGGATTTTTGTCTTTTACATTTTAGTTCATGGTTTCTCTTTTGCTTCTCTCCCTTTTTTAAGTTTGAAGTGTTTATCACACTCTGTATGGGCAAAAGGCGGGGGGATGGTTAATTGGAATGCCCAGCATCTCCCCATGCCTAGAAATTAAACGATAACACTTGGATCCCAAGAAGAAATAGGTATTGATTCCACTTCAACTGTCAGGGATGTTCTCTGATTTCCAACACGCCCTCTGCTCCCTTCCCACCCAACCCTCCCCATCACCACTACCCACCACCCCACCCCCACCCCCACCCCCTAGAAAACAGTGCATTTTAAATAATGCAACCTGACTTACCTAATGCAACACCTTGAAGTCTTCATTAAAAAGCAAAAAAAAAAAAAAAAAAAAGCACTAAACTCACACCCTGAAATGAGGTCATTTTAATGTTGTACTCGAAGGAAACTACGAAAAATTTGGTGCTTTCATTGACCTTCAATGTCAAGTGTCCATTTGTCTTTTTAGGACCGCACCCGAGGCATATGGAGGTTCCCAGGATAGGGGTCTAATGAGAGTTACAGCTGCTGGTCTACACCACAACCACAGCAACACCAAATCCAAGCAGCGTCTGTGCCCTACACCCCAGCTCACGGCCACGCCAGATCTTTAACCCATGGAGCAAGGCCAGGGATCAAACCCAAAGCCTCATGGTTCCTCGTCAGATTCACTTCCACTGCGCCAGGATGGGAACTCCCTACTTACTGATTTTAATTCATTTCTAAACCACTGAGGCCCTGTGTGTTACGCTGATAGGTACTCCTCAGGTACAATGAATGCCAAAGAAGCTGAATTTTACTACTGAGTGTCTGAATTTACAAGCCTAGGTGCTGAAAAGATACAAGACTGAGGAAGGATAGAAAGGAGGAAGGAAGGAAGGAAAGAAGGGAAGGGCAGAGGGAGGGCATCAGCAGCTCTGCATCTTTGTCATCATCCATCTAAGTGCCTGAAAAGAACACCACCAGCTCTGTACCCATCTTTAGGACTCATGCCCAGGCAAAGTTTGGGGCAGGGTGGCGGGGCAGTGTTTTGTTTTTTTTAATTTATTTTTTGGCCCCGCCTGCAGTATATCGAAGTTCCTAGGCCAGGGATCAAATCCAAGCAGCAGCTGCAACCTACACCACAGCTGCAGCAACACCAGATCCTTAACCCACTGCACAGGGCCAGGAATCAAACCCACACCTCCTTAGCAACCTGAGCAGCTGCAGAAACAATGCTGGACCCTTAACTCACTGCACCACAGCAGGAGCTCCCAGTTTTGTTTTGTTTGGTTTTGTTTGTTTTTAATGAGACAGATCCAAATAGAACATCAGATCTCAAGGAGCAAAACTACTGCTATTATCCCAAGTAATCCCAAGGCATTATCACATTGAACTATTTACTCTATAAATCCACATTTTACCACTTTCAAGAGTCAGGCCCCTGTCATACTGCATGTAAACAGGCCTGCAGTGTCATCCAGTTGTTCCTGGCCTCTGAGATGAGCCCTCTCCTCACTTGCTTCTCAGCCTACCTGACGGTTGACCTTGATCTCAACTTGCACATGAGTACTGACGCTCAGCATTCCCACCAGCACCAGCACATTCAAAGAAGAGTGTCCAAAAGCTGCTACAGAAATGGAGTGAGAGTTGGAGTTCCCTGGTGGCCTAGCAGGTTAAGGATCCAGCATTGTCACTGCTGTGGCTTGGGTTGCTGCTCTGGCACAGGTTTGATCCCTGACCCAGGAACCTCCTCGTGCTGCAGGCGTGGCCAAATACACACACACACATGTACACACATGTATATGTGTGCATATATATGTGTGTGTGTATGTTTTATTATATATATAATTTGAGTGAATGTGTGTGTATATATATGTGTACATAGAGAGCCTGCTATATAGGCATATATACTTAAATATTAACTGAATCATGTTACTTATGAGTATGTTGTATATATTTTATACAATATTATGTATTGCATATTACATACATTATATATTTCTTCCTTTCTCTCTTCTTCCTTTTTTTCTCTTTTTCATCTATTTTAGGCCAGAATCTCTAGGCCACTGTCAAATTTATATCAAGAAATGCTACAAATTCCTCAATAAACTAGAACACTTCCTGTCTAAGCTCTCCCAGAATTTTAGGACATCCAGCCTCTAAAACACTTCCCAAAGCAGGACTTTTGATTCCAACTTGAATCCCAGAAGTAATCCCAAGCCTCCTAAGATCCTGGGATAGGGTCTGAAGATCTAAACTAGTCATGGACAGAGGCCCATTTCCTGGGGATCCCTTAAGGGGTGTTAACTGCAAGTAACCCACTGCTAGTCAGGAAAGTATAAGACTGGCTTTAGAATCAAACAGACTTGAGATAAACTCTTGGCTGTGCCATGCATCAGCTCTGTGACCTCGGGCTCAATAATCTCTCTTAGCCTCTGTTTCCTCACCTGTAAAGTGGTTGCTATGAAGATGAATGAGACAAGGTTGCAAAGTGTTCAGCTGGGAAGTGCCTGGCTGTGCAGGCACTCGGTCAACAGTACTAGTCAGCCCTAAAGGCTACTGGAAGACCTGGGTTTTGAGCTGTTTTTATGGTAAAGCAGGACCCAGGCAATGAGCATCCCTCTTACAAAGGTCTGCTTTCTAGGGTAGACATGAACAAAGAGGAGGCTTCAGTTACCTCCTTCCTGAGCTCTCTACTGGGAAGTGCTCCCTGCTGTGGGACCTGCCGGTCACCACTCACTTTGTGGCTGGTCCCTGCCCGGGCCTCCTGGACACAGACTTCAGATGGCTGCAGCTGCTTCCCTAGGGAGTCAGCAGAGAAGGCTGCGGGCAGGCAGCACTTCCTCCATTGTGCTGTCACTTTCTTCTCTGCATCACTTGACCTGAGGCCACAGAGGGATGCGTATCAGCTTCCCCGAAACGGTTGGGGGAATCAAAGCCAATTACACATTGGAAGAGAACACAAAGCTCTGTGCTAAAGATGATTTCCCCACAGTCTCGGGAAGACGGACCCAGAGAGGTCACCCCTCCTCCGTGAGGGGCACCTCCTGCTTCCTCACCCCGCCCTCCTCTCCTCAGGTTGGCCTTTCTCCCAAACACCAGCCTTCCCTTAACCTCTGCTACAGAGGCCATGCTAGGCACTTGCCGATCTTGTTTCTTTTTCCTCTTCCTGGGCCCACAGGAAGACTCCATGGGCAGCCTACCTTGCTGCCACATTAGGGCCCCAGATTGGGTTCTAGACCATGGGACAGGGTTGGAAATGATGTGTGCCCCTTCCAGACCTGGTCATAAACTTCCTCTCTCCTCCAGCTGTCACCTTGGGTTCCTGACGGCATCACTACAAGATGCAGAAGGGCTGCCCACCCTCCATGAGAAAGAACATGTGCCATGAGCAAGGAGCAAGCCCTCACTGTGTTAAGCCACCGAGAAGCCAGGGCATAAGTGCTAGCACAGCACAGCTTTAATAGCACATACAAATATACCCCAGACTAAGGCTCCTCACCTACGTTCAAGAAACCCTACCCGTGGGTGTTAGTCTCACTCTAAAATCTATCTCCTTCCTCTCAGGTACATGTTCTACCAAATCTAAATTATTCATCTCAAATAATGCCCCAAAGAAAGTGAGGCTTGAGCAGAAAGTCAGTGATGACTTTGGCACGTCAAGCTCCACAGAAGAGTCTGGCAAGATATTCTCAGGCCAAGAGAGGCCTAGAGTGGCCACACAGTGAATGCCAATGAGTGAGATGGTCTGGGTGCAAAACTATAGCAAACTAGGTAAGGCATCCTTGCCTAAAGGCAGCAGCTTCTACCGACCTCCCCAACTGTTACCATGCAGACTGGGGAGCCAGTGTTGCCAGATCTTCCAACTGCTTAAAAGAAGACAGAAGTTTGGGTTTCTATATAAAGTCTCTAGAGTTTTGTAATTTGGCAACTACTTCAACTTAAAAACAAACACGTGGGAGTTCCTTTTGTGGCTCAGCACCTTAAGAACCCCACTAGCATCCATAAGGATAAAAGTTCAATCCCTAGCCTTGTTCAGTGGATCAAGAATCTGTCCTTGCCATGAGCTGTGGCATAAGTCACAGATGTGGCTCGGATCCCACGTTGCTGTGGCTGTGGCATAGGCTGGCAACTGCCACCTAGCCTGGGAACTCCCATATGCTGCGGGTGCGGCCCTAAAAAGAAAAAAAAGTGTGTCCCTGAAGATACGGGTTTGATCTCTTGCCTCGCTCAGTGGGTTAAGGATCCAGCATTGCAGCAAGATGCAATGTAGGTCGCAGATGTGGCTCAGATCTGGTATTGCTCTGGCTGGGGCATAGGCCAGCTGCTGCAGCTCCAACTGACCCCTACCCCAGGAACTTCCGTATGCCACAGGCACAGCCTTAAAAAGAAAAAGTTTAAAAAGAAAGAAAGAAAGATTTTTACTCTACCTAAAAGAGACACATTCATCCGCATGTTCATTGCAGCACTATTCATAATAGCCAGGACATGGAAACAACCCAAATGTCCATCAATAGATGGTTGGATTTGGAAGATGTGGTATATATACACAATGGAATACTACTCAGCCATAAAAAAAGAATGATATAATGCCATTTACAGCAACATGGATGGAACAAGAGAATCTCATACTGAGTGAAATGAGCCAAAAAGACAAGGACAAATACCATATGATATCACTTATAACTGGAATCTAATATCCAGCACAAATGAACATCTCCTTAGAAAAGAAAATCATGGACTTGGAGAAAAGACTTGTGGCTGCCTGATGGGAGGGGGAGGGAGTGGGAGGGATCGGGAGCTTGAGCTTATCAGACACAATTTACAATAGATTTACAAGGAGATCCTGCTGAGAAGCATTGAGAACTTTGTCTAGATACTCATGTTGCAACAGAACAAAGGGTGGGGAAAAAATGTAATTGTAATGTATACATGTTAGGATAACCTGACCCCCTTGCTGTACAGAGGGAAAATAAAAAAAAAAATTAAAAATTAAAAAAAAAGAAAGATTTTTTAAAAATAAAAAAACCACTTTACACACTAAACAAAACTGAGCTGCCTGCTATATCTGCCCATTCTATATTACCTTACCATTTTGCATTCCCTCTTCCAAATTTGGATGATTCATTTAACTCCTGCCCTCTAGTCTTATGAAAATTAATAGAAATCTCACCAACATGGAGGCAGGAGTCCAGAAAGGGGAGCTCTCATACACATCCCACTCAATGTCACTACAGATCCCAACACAGAGAGGTAGCTTGCCTCTCCAGAAGGAAGTAACACCACTTAATTACTGCCAGCAAGAGGAAGAAAGATTCCCCCCACCCCCACCGCGCCGCCTGGCAACAGCTCAGCCAATGAAAGCATACCACCACTCAACCTATAAAAACTCACTACACTTTGAACTCCCAGTTTCCTCCAATGAAATTTTGCTTACAACAGGCCCTCCCAACTTCCCTTTTCTCCTCTGTAAAAGAGTTTCCTCTCTTTTGCTTTGCTGGAGTAGCATGTTTTACCACAGTCACATGTCCCGAACTGCACTTCTTTGCTGCTCCCAGATAAACACATTTTGCTGTTAAAATAATTTGTTGTTTCAGGTTAAGGATCCAGCATTGTTGCTGCAGCAGCTTGGGTCACTGCTGTGGCATGGGTTCAGTCCCTAGGCCAGGAACTACCACATGCTGCAGGCATGGCAAAAAAAAAAAAAAAAAAAGGCAGTTTTCTTTTTTTAGCTTAATATTACATAGAGGTTCCACTGAGATTCAGAGAAGACCCCCAACAGCTCTAAGGCTGCTGGGCAAAGAGGTGTTGGTACCCACAGAGCCCCCTGAGCTCACTGCTTTCTAACTGACCCTGAAGTTTGAGCAAAAGTTCTTCTCCTGGTTTTGAGTTCCACTCTTTTGCATTTTGAAGCTCTCTGGGGTTTATTTAGGCACTGTTTTAAAGGCTTTATCTTTCTCTGTTAAGGACTTGTTTCGTCTGTGAGCACTCATTTGGCATTTCAGCCTCACTGTCTTGAAATCAGGCTGTTCCTACTGGAACTGTGCTGGACTTCAGTCAGACTCCTTTGGGATCAAGCTGTTCCTATCAGAACTGCGCTGCTATTTGGCTTGTGGGATATTTAAGAATTATTCTTTTGCTCTAGAGAAAAACTTCTGAAAAATGGGATCTCAGTTATCTAAATGTTTTGAGGTCCCACCCTCTTCGGGGTCCCTGGCTGATTTTATGTTTAAAAATCGTGGTCCCTCCTCATGCTCTAACTAAACGGACTGACTTAACCAAAAGTAATTTAGAACATCAATGGCCATTACAGGAAAGTTTTAAACTTCCCAAACATGACTTTCCTAAAACCGCAGGAGATAGCCATGGCTCTGAAATCATCAAAACTAAATTTTAGGGCATTTCCATTGTGGCTCAATGGATTAAGAACCTGACTAGTATCCGTGAGGATTCGGGTTCGATCCCTGGCTTCACTCAGTGAGTTAAGGATCTGGCATTCCCACAAGCTTGGCATAGGTGGCAGATGTGGCTCAGATCCCGCCTTACTGTGGCTATGGTGTAGGTCAATGGCCACAGCTCCAATTCAACCCCAAACTCCTAGCCTGGGAACCTCTATATGCTGCATGCAGCCCTTAAACAAAAACAAAAAACAAAAAAACAAAAAAAAATAGGAATTTAACAGTTATTTATATCTACTAACATGGTTTCTCAGATTTATATCAGTTAGTCCACATGCTTGTTGGTGAGGGTCAAGCCCAACACTTGATGAAATTAGCTCTATGGGAACTTCCTGGAGGGGATTAAAAAAGCAAACCCATAACTTGACAAGAGGCCAGAGGACTCACTGGAAATCTCCACCAAGCAATTCCAGTCGCTTTTCCTAAGCCCGCTGATGGGAACAAAATTCTCACTTGCATACAAAAAACTGATTAACCTGTTCATAAGTATTGTCATCGACTTCAGGTTGTCTTCAAAGAAAATTCTGACCTTCCTTCAAATGTTGTTTCCACTAGAGTAGCCTTTAACTTCATGTTTATTACTGGCTGAACTGGGATCTTCCCTTTTAGTTGAAAGGGCCAGGATGGAATGAGAAATTAGATCCATTCCAGATTTAGTTAATTTGGCAAATCAGCTCACTCATACCCTAGATGAGTCACCAAGAAGAAAGACTGCTAAAGTCTTAATCTTTAACTCTGACAAATGAAAGTCCCTAATTCAAACCCAAAACATTCCAGTTGCTGCTATCATTGTAAAGAGCCATGACATTGGGAAGAGATTTAAGCATTTCTTACAAACTTAAAGGTGTCAGCCTTTCCATTGTCTTCCTAATAACCAATGAGAGGGCTCTGAAGAACTACAGGGATTCCTGACAGTTTTTCCCTTAGTCAGTTCAGAGAAACAATCCCCAGATAGGGGATGAATCTGTGAATCTTGCTCTGTCTTTATTGATTCTAGAAGCAATTTTTTTTTTTTTTTTTTTTTTTTTTTTTTTTTTTTTTTTTGCTTTTTAGGGCCACACTAGTGGCATATAGAAGTTCCCAGGCTAGGGGTAGAATTGGAGCTGCAGTTGCCATCCTATACCGCAGCCACAGCAACTCGGGATCCAAGCCACCGTACCTGTGATCTATACCCCAGCTCACAGAACCACCAGATCCTTAACCCACTGAGCAAGGCCAGTAGTGTCCTCACGGACACTACTCAGGTTCGTTACTGCTGAGCCAGGACGGGAACTCCTAGAGCCACATTCTTGGTGATTAATCCCACTGCTATAAAGCAGCCCCTGCCTCAGAGTACTAAAGCAGTTCAAATAGTGGGGATCCCTAGCGAACCCCAACAGATTCCTGTCTCAGAACCTGTCCCCCACTGTTCAGGCCCATTGAGAGATGCACACCCTTTTCTCCTTAGTTCCTCCATCTCTTTCCACTTATTAGGCTTCTTCTTGGAAAATTCTTTCTTCTTAGAAAACTATCATGCCAGATCTCTCTCTCTCAAAAGAGGGCATCAAATCTAGAATTAACACAGCCATCAAAATAGCCAGCCAGGTGAATTAAATGATGCTTTAACATCTTTTATTTTCTCTGATGGTACTGGAGATAATTCTGGAAATGCTGATCATTTGTTCCTGTTGAAACTGCTCCTACCCTTCTTAGGGGCAAAATCTCCAGTGATACTGGCAAAATTCACAGCGCACCTCTGTTCTGCAGTCTCTTGAGACCAGGCAGGTTCAATCTGGATTCAGGCAACCTGAAGAAGCACCGAGGCACTGGGCATGGGTCAGATATCCCTTCACTGATTCATAATCTGCAGAAGTGGTGCAGAAAGTCCCACTGGCCTTCTGTTCTGGTACAGAACAAAGCAGGCAATTTGCCAAAATGTTACATAAGAGGTGGTTGTCATCATTCTCTACTGCACATGCACATGTGTAGCTATCCTTACATAATATCTGCTGCGTCATTCCTCACCAAGAACAACATGGCGGCTAGGCGGAAAGAGCCTGAGTTACTCCATTTTCCCCACAACTTCCCATTAAGATTCCTACTCCTGGAGTTCCCCTTGTGGGTTAGTGGGTTGAGAACCCAACATAGCGTCCTTGAGGATGTAGGTTCAATCTCTGGCCTCGCTTCAATGAGTTAAGGATACAGCATTGCTGTGTCTGTGGCGTAGGCCAGCAGCTGCATTTCCATTTAACCCCTGGCCCAGGAACTTTCATATGCCACAGGTATGGCCTCAAAAAGAAAAAAAAAAAAAAAGATCCCCACTCCTTACCACTGTACACACACTGAACCACTGGTCTACTGACAAAATAGCATTCATGAACCAATACTGGTGTGAAAATATGAACGATGCCACAAAGGGTGTCTACCTCACTTGAACCGCCAACTCAAAATACAATCCAGGAAAACCAGTTCACATTGCTCCTGGATATTTTGAATTGCCTAATGGGCCATACAAGGTTTGACAAATGAATTTCACTCAGCTGCCCCCATCTTATGGACATAAAAATATTTTTTTTCTTTTTTGGCCACCCCCTTAGCATATGGAAGTTTCTGAGCCAGGAACAGAATCTTAACCAGAGGGGTGACCTATTCCACACCTCAGCAATGCCAGAGCCTTAATCCACTGCGCTGGGCTAGAGATGAACCAGTACTTCCACAGAGAGGAGCTGGGTCATTAACCCGATGTGCCACAGTGGGAACTCCCAGAAACATGTTTTAATTATGATCTATGTGTTTTCTCACTGGACTGAAGCTTTCTCTTGTACCTAGGCCACTGCTTCTTCTGTGGCTAATATCTTGTTACAACAATTATCCCTACCTGGGAACCCCTCTCAAACTTCTTAGTGATGGAGGAACCCATTTAGTGGTCAGGTACTTCCCCAAGTCTGACTGGCTGGTTTTACCCTTGCACTGTGCCTACCATCCTCAATCCATGGGTTAGTCGAATAGTAGTAGCACTATTAAGACCCAATAAGCAAAATTCATAGAGACCAAAAGCACTGCCATTTGTTCTTCTAATCCACCCCTTTCAGACCTCATAAATTCTCAGGCTTTGAGATAGTCACAGGATGCCCAATGCACCCATCCCTGCTTCTTTTGATCCACAGCTGATAAAAAGAGATACTTCAATAATTATAAACACCTAATTGCTTTAATTAAAAATAACTATGCCCTGAGGTTCCCTTGTGGTGCAGCAGGTTAAGGAGCTAGGGTTGTCACTACAGCGGCTCAGGTCGCTGCTGTGGCTCAGGTTTGATCCCTGGACTGGGAAATTCTACATGCCATAGGCAAGACCAAAAAAATAAAAGGTAGAAAATAACCATGCCCTGGTAAAGCAATCCTTTCATAGTCAGCTCTCAGGATATGAAAACTTAAACATCACACCTTTCAACCTGGAAATGTTCTCTATTGGAAAAGACATCTCCAAAAGACTCTTTTGAACTTTGCTGGAAGGGCCCCTACCAGGTACTGGTAACCAACCCTTGGGCTGCCAAACTCCAGGGAACAGACTCCTGAATTTACACGACACCATCTAAAGAAAGTACCAAATCCTCCCTGGACCTGCACACCATCTGTTTATCTGAAGGTAAAGATTTCCCAGAATTGAAGCAGATGACATCCAATGAGATAGCTTTCCCAAGACATCCTGACCAGACCTGTTAGAAGGCTTAGAATTTATAAATATCTTTCATCTAGATCATAAAATTACTCTGGATTATCTAAATTCAAAGTTTCTGTATTTGCAACCTATAGGCTGTATTATTGCTAAAACATTTGGTTCATGGAGTTTCTTTTGAAATAACAATACTGTTTAATTCTTCATGTTTATTTCTGCACCATGTCTTCATAAAGCACTCAGTTCCTTCAGTTTTGAGTGTGTCTTTGCTGTATTCAAAATACAAGCTTTAGATGGGATTTGCCTAAGAGATCTCCCTCCTACCCTTCCTTGTTATTCAAACATGACCACAATAGTTTTCCAACCTGTATAGTTTCCCTCCAACATGAAGCACAACACCCAGAAAAGGTCGTTCCTAGCATCAACCAACAAAGGGCCACTGACTGCTAGTTTAAAAACATCAAGGGAGTTCACTGGTAGCACAGCAGGTTAAGGATCCAGCATTGTCACAGCTGTGGTGCAGTTTCAATCCCTGGCCCAGGAACTTCCGCATACAGCAGGTGCCCCCTCAAAAAAATAAAAACAAAACCAAAATAAAACCTGACTCTCGATCAGCAATACTTTTTAGAAAGATCTTGATCAAAAGGGGAAAATGTGAAAATAAAGAGAAACCTCACTAAAATGGAGTCAGGAGTCCAGAAGGGGAAGCTCTCATACATATATCACTCAATGTCGATTCAGATCTCAAAAGAAAGAAATGTACCTTGCATCTCTGGCAGAGAGTGACACTACTTTACTACTACCAGCAGAAGGAAGAAAGATTTTCCCCTTGCCTGGCAACAGCTCAGCCAGTGAAAGAGTGTCACCACTCAACCAATAAAAAGTCACTATACTTGGAACTCTCGATTTCCCCCAGTGGACTTTTTGTTTATAACAGCCCCTCTCCACTCCCCCTTCTCTATAAAAGAGTTTTCCTCTCCTTGGCTTACCAGACATGCCTGTGGCTCACCATCGTTGCAAGTCCCAAATCACAATTCTTTGCTGTTCTCAAATAAACCTATTTGGCTGGTAAAATAACTTACTGTTTTATCATTTTAGGTTAATAGTCTGCAAGGCTGCCTCTCTCACTGTGAAATTAATAGCCTATATAATTATGAAAACCAGTACCTTTCCTTCCTCACCAACCCTCCCCCATGCCCAAATTCAAATTGTGCCCCATGGTCACCTGGAAATAAAAATCCAAGCCACTGATAAGTCGTATATGTATGACTGATAGGTCAATATAGGTGTAGATATCAACTGCAGCTCCCTTACCTACACCAGTGCCGACTCAGCCTTTAAAATTACTAAATGCAAAGATTCCATCAAATTCTCAGCCAGGGACTGCCCTTGCCCCACCCTCTCTGGAGAAAGAAAGCAGAAGGCCATTGGTGATTTTAGCCTCACACTGAGGCACCCCTCTCATCCAAATAGTCCTGTGAGCCACAGCCTACAAACGTGAAATAACATCAGGAATGAGAACTATTTTGTGTGTGTGTGCCCATGCTACAATTTTTCTGAGAACAAGGCTAGCCAGCTTTTAGAAGGATCAAATAGAATTCGAAAATCACCCTACTTTATGTGGCAAGAGCTTTAAGAATATCAAATATTTCTTACCAAAGAAAAGCATTTGCAAGCAAATGGGTCAGAAGATTTTTCGCGATTATCTCTTCCAGAATAGAGCAGTTTGAAACCAGAGAAAATGGGTTTTGCGGGGTGGGAAAGCGGGGAAAATGGCTTGAAGAAAGCCGGTCCCTGAGAACCTCAGAAATAGAGATGGAATAACTTTCTCCCACCACACATGCGACCCCCAAGCACAAGAGAGGCTGTATTTCAAGCAGAAAGCTCTTTTCAAAGCACAAATATTGGAAAAATAGACCAAGACATCAGCGCATTCTAAACACAGCTGTGTTTGCCCACACCTACTCCCCGCCAGGCTGTGTTTGCTTTAACCTGGGTACCCAGAAGCCAAAGTCTTCTGCATCCCACCGCTCAGTCTCTGGGACTCCTTCTTCCCCAGCATTATTATGGTTAATGTCAGATACAGAAAATGGACCTCTTATTAAACGTTGCAGCCAACAGAGGAGTTTGAATAACCTTTGGAGTTTCATATTAAATGTGTGTTTAGGGGACTGGGATTTGTATTTATCCCTGGAAGAAGATTGTCCAGTCACCTGTTCTGAGTGTCATGAGCTGTTCCTGCCAGGATGAGCATCACCAAAAGGTTCCAGCCCCAACACAATGCATTTGAGTTATAACCCTCTCGAGGAGAATGTATTTCTTAGTATTCCCCACCACCACCAAAAAAAAAAAAACCACAGATGGAAGATCTGCCAATCCATTGGGCTGGCAAGTTCCCGAGTTCGGCAGATTATTTTGAGAGTTCTGGGTCACCTGAGAGTGAGGAGACCACAGAAGTTGTCGGGGAAGCATAAATGTCCCAGGTTCTCATCAGGATAACAGCTGCACCGTTATCGCCGGCCTGCATCGCTGCATCACGAGGCAGCGCGGTTTACAAGAGAGTGGTGCGGTGCAGTGTCAGCGTGTCCCTTGTTAGGGCCCGAGGGTACCACCGGCTGAGCAGCAGCAGCCAATAGATAACAGCAAAAGCCATTATCTCTCTCCCAACCGGGCTGCCAAGTGCAGGGGCCAGGATTGCCTGGTGTTTGCAGTTTCCATAGCAGCGCTGTTTTGTTCTAGCTGGCCAAGTACACAGAGGGGACCGGATAAACATTGCAGGAAATGACACGAACAACCAAGTAGTGAGCCTGGTATCTCACGGCAGGCTTTTTGCCCTTTGTGAGTCAGTGGTGGAGGTGACAAAGGATGCGTTTCAAGAGATGCCTGGAAACTAAGAGCCCCTTCAAGCACAGTGCCCGGCTGAGCATGGCCATTCATCTGAGGCCAGAGCTCTGGGCCTCCTACTCCATTTCCCAGCACGTTGAAAAAGCGAGCAGTATACTCAGAATGCAGGGGAAAGGGAGCCCCCCGTGCAGGCAGAGTGAGGGATGGGAGCACGAGCTGCTGTTCTCTCATGCCCAAATTCTTTAAAGCCTTTGCTCCTCTCATCCAAGTGTCACTGGCCACCCACTGAACCACAGAGGGACATCTCTGAAGTCCCGGTCACTGATTCACAGCATCGTCCCCCCCAACACCTCTGTGTTAGTGGCTGCTGGGTAGCCAATACCGTATGTAGAGCATGCTGGGGAGGGTCCGGGGGGAGGGGGCTGGGGTTGATGCGTGATTGGTTTGGGACCCATCAAATGCCTGCCGTACAGCTACAATTTACTAGTAAGGAAGGAGGAAAGTGGACCTGGTCCCAGCCTGATGTATAAAACCTCGCAGTGTGTAAATAGGTCTAATCTGCTTTCATTTGTTTTCATCTCCTGGATAGAACGTGAAGGAGCTGTCTCAGAAAAGGAAGCGAGAGTTATTTCTGGCAATAAGAAGTTCAGCAATTTCTTTTTTTAATTGAAGTATAATTGATTTACAATATTGTGTTAGTTTCAGGTGTACAGCAAGGTGATTCGGTTCTACATATCTACGAATATATCTATATTCTTTTTTTGATTATTTTCTGTTATAGTTTAGCAATGTCTTGATTTTACATCAGAGCACCTTAGCAGTATTTGAAGTGTTAAAGTCCTCTAATTTAAAGATTCATAATTATTCCTATGCCATCCCCTCATAGTCAACAGCATCTCAATCTGACAAATGGTAAAAATCAGAGGTCCGGTTAGGTTTTACATTGGCAGAAGGTCACAGAGGTCAGATTAAGGGTGAAGAGGTCACGAGCTCTGGATCCTAGCCACGCAGTCATCTCGCTAGTCTGGTGACACCCTGTGCTCCCTGATCCACATGTAGGATGCAAATAGACTGGCTGCTATAATGTTACTTCTCTTGTGTATGGATCCAGCTGACAGCATCCTTGTGTGACCTACAGTCTTTCTTTGTCTGAATGTCTGGGTGTTTGGACCTTCAGGTTCATGGTCTTAAAGGTTTTCCATTTAGGTTAGCCAGAAAGCAATACGGCCTCAACTAAATCTAAAATGTCGAAATTAAAAGGGATGGGAGGGAGTGTAAATTGGTGCAACCACTCTGGAAAAGTATGGAAATTCCTCAGAAAACTGCAAATAGAACTACCATTTGATCCAGCAGTCCCACTCCTGGGTATCTATCTAGAGAAAGCCATGACTCGCAAAGACACATGTGCTCCAATGTCCACTGCAGCACTATTTACAGTAGCCAAGACATGGAAACAACCTAAATGTCCATTGACAGAGGAGTGGATCAAGAAGATGTGGTACATATACACAATGGAATATTACTCAGCCATTAAAAGGAAAGAAATAATGGCATTTTCAGCAACATTGGATGGACCTAGAAATTATCATGCTAAGTGAAGTTAATCAGACAGTGAGACACCAACATCATATGCTATCACTTACATGTGGAATCTAAAAAAAAGGACACAATGAATTTCTTTGCAAAATAGATACTGACTCACAGACTTTGAAAAACTTATGGTTTCCAAATGAGACAGGTTGGGGGTGGGCGGTGCACTGGGGGTTTGGGAAGGAAATCCTATAAAATTAGGTTGTGATGATCATTGTACAACTATAAATGTAATAGAAGTCACCAAAAAAAATAAATTTAAAAATATTTGAAAAGGGACGGGAGGATCTACCCGAGATGGACGGAGCTGGGGAAAATCCACATAGTCGAACCTGCACAGGAACCTGCAAAGGACAACGGTGCCAAGAATTGGTTTTAGCAAGGATCAGAACTCGGGTCCCATTTGTCTTTGTTTCTCTATAGTCATAGCCAGTTGCCAGACACATGATACGTACTCATTATTATGTGTTGAACCAAAGATATTCCCCAGGTTCTAGCATCAATGTGGAAAGAAGCATCTGTGCAATGGTAAAATACCCCTGAGGCTCATATGCTCAGCCTCCAACCCACTCCATCTGAGTCTTCAGAGAGCCCAGCCCACAGGAGCCCCTGAGTTCTCAGCCCACGGTCCTGTGGCTCCCGACCGATAGAGGTGACCCCCTGAGGGGGAAAAGAGGTGGCAATTTCTGCCCCTGTGTTCCAGCCCTGGGTGAGGATGCATTCTTTTTATTTATGAACTAAGAACAAGCATACATGTCCCCCTGCAGTACCTCTGGGAACCATAAGGGTGTCATCATCTCCATCACCTCACATTCATAAACAGCCCTCTGTTCGAGTCTGCACAAAGCACTCTCCACACCGACTTGGGGGAAGAAAATAACAAAACAAAACACCAAGCCCTGGAGTTCCTGTTGTGTCTCAGCAGGTTCAGAACCCAACCAGAATCCATGAGGATGTGAGTTTGATCCCTGGTCTAGATCAGTGGGTTGAAGTATGAAGGCATTTCCATGAGCTGTGGTATAGGTCACAGACCAGCTCGGATCTGGCATTGCCCATGGCTGCAACCTAGACCAGAGGCTACAGCTCCAAATCGACCCCTAGCCTGGGAACTTCCATATACCGCAGGTACACCCCTTAAGAAAAAAAAAAAAAAAACCCACCCCTAACATCTAGGAACTTATAGCCTAAGACTAGCCATCATGGAAGAAGTATTTAATTTAGTAACTGCCATGCACTGTGCTATGTGGGTTTTTGTTTGTTTGTTTTTGTCTCTCTAGGGCCACACCTGCAGCATATGGAGGTTCCCAGGCTAGAGGTCAAATTGGAGCTATAGCCGCCAGCCTACACCACAGCCACCACAACTTGGGATCCAAGTCGCATCTGCGACCTACACCACAGCTCACAGCAATGCCAGACCCTTAACCCACTGAGCGAGGCCAAGGATCAAACCTTCATCCTCATGGATGCTAGTCGGAATTGTTAACTGCCAAGCCACGATGAGAACTCCACTAGGTGGGTTCTTAACACCTGACTTAGTCTTCACACCTGCGACACTTGTAAAATGAGGTGGCTCCTCATTTTCCAAGTGACGGGACAGAGCTCAGAGAGGTAAAGTCGCTTGACCGGGATCACACAGCTAGTAAGCAATGGAGCCAAAATTGGAATCCAGCTTTGACTGATCCCAAATTCCAGGCATGCTCTTTTACCCTGACATTAAGCTGGCCTTTCCCGTCTAAGGCAAGAAGCAGTAAACATGCTACATAAAGAGTAGGTATGCCACATAAGTGATGATGAGGCTACAGATTTCCAACAACTGCTCGCCAGTTACGCAGGAAGGAAAAACACTGGAAATGTTCGGATATTTTTCCAATTTTTCTGACTAGGTAAAAGATTTACAGGTTTCAAAAAATCAATCTTCAATGGTACAGAAGAAAATATCTTTATTCCTCCCCAATCCCCATCAGCTCTCTAAAAAGATAATCACTTTATGGGATTTTTAGGAAATCCTTCAGAGTTTCTTATGCAAATACTAGCACAAATGAATATATATTTTTCCCCTCTTGTTTTTCACAAAAGGTAATACATTCTACATCCTGTTCTGCACCTAGGGGTTTTTTTATTATTATTATTTCTATTTAACCAAAATTTTGTCAGTATTTCCATACCGAGACATAGAGACTTTTTTACTGCAGTATAAAAGTGCCTAACATTCCGTTGTACCAACACATCATAATTGATTTAAATCACTTCCATTTTGATGGACAATTGGCTTGTCTTCCACTCATTTGCCATTAAGAAAAATGCTTGCAACAGAAGAAAGGGTGGGGGAAAAACTGTAATTGTAATGTATACATGTAAGGATAACCTGACCCCCTTGCTGTACAGTGGGAAAATAAAAAAAAAAAAAAGAAAGAAAGAAAAATGCTACAGGGAGTTCCTGTCATGGCTCACAGGTAACAAACCCAACTAGTATCCATGAGGATGCGGATTTGATCCCTGGCCTCGCTCAATGGGTTAAGGATTCAGCATCGCCAGGAGCCGTGGAGTAATTCACAGATGTGCCTCGGATCAGATCCCAAGTTGCTGTGGCTATGGTGTAGGCCAGCAACTGCAGCTCCAATTCAACCCCTAGCCTGGGAACTTCCATATACCTCAAGTGTGGCCCTAAAAAGACAAAAAAAAAAAAAAAAAAAAAAAATTAATTTTTTAAAAAAGCTACATGGAGTTCCTGATGTTGCACAGCAGAAACAAATCTGACTAGCATCCATGAGGACACAGGTTCAATCCCTGGCCTCGCTCAGTGGGTTAAGGATCTGGTGTTGCCATGAGCTGTGATGTAGGTTGTAGATACGGCTCAGATCTGGTGTTGTTGTGGCTGTGGTGTAGACCAGTGGCTACAGCTCCAATTTGACCCCTAGCTTCGGAACCTTCATATGCCTCAGGTGTGGCCCTAAAAAGACAAAAGAAAAAGGGAAAAAAGAAAAATGCTAGAGTGAATAACTTTGAACATATACCATTTCATAAGTGTACATCTGTATGATAAATTCCCAAAAGTGGACTGCTGGCTCCAAGAGTGTACACGTTTGCAATTGACAACTTACCCTCCATAGGAGATAAGCGGGTACAGCACCATTGAGGGTGCCTATTTCCCCATCAGCCTTGACAAGGGAGGGATTGCCAAAGCTTGAGTCCATCCAATCTGGTAGGTAAAAATATGCTATCTCCATATAGCTTTCATTTTCTCTTATTATGAGCAAGGTTCAAATCTTTTCTTCTATCTAGGGACTTTTATATTTCCTTTTGGGAAACTCTCCCTTCACAGGCTTTGTCCATTCTTTTCTAGGACGATGATTTTCCCCACGTTACAGATGAGAACACTGAGGCACAGAGGACATGAAAGCTTCTTGCAGGAAACAAAGCCATGACGTGGTGAGGCCAGAATTTGAACCCAGTTCTATCCCAGAACCCACAAGTTTACTCACCAACTCATACAAAGAACTACTAGTGGTGGAGTTATTTGTTCTGAAAGGGTACAAAAATGAGATCTCAGTTATCTCAATATGTTTTAATGAGTTTGACATGAAAGATAAAAAAGGATATTTGAGTTCCATCAGATTCATCTTCATAAGAAAAACTGTAAAGCAATGGTAGGAATGTACATTTGTAAGGCTTGTCCGCAAGGCCTCAGTGCAATTAACCCGCTCTGTACCCACTGGTGATTGTGCTTGAGAGTGAATGTTCCTGGAGTTCCCCTCGTGATTCAGTGGTTAACGAATCCGACTAGGAACCATGAGGTTACGGGTTCGATCCCTGGCCTTGCTCAGTGGGTTAAGGGTCTGGCATTGCCGTGAGCTGTGGTGTAGGTTGCAGACTCGGCTCAGATCCCAAGTTGCTGTGGCTGTGGTGGAGGCCGGCGGCTACAGCTCTGATTAGACCCCTAGCCTGGGAATCTCCACATGCCGGAGGTGTGGCCCTAGAAAAAGACAAAAAATAAATAAAAATAGATAAATAAAGAGTGAATATTCCAAGAGTTCGGTGTAGTCTTTGCTTTCAATAAGTATATCCCCTCATCAGGAAGGGCCTGCAAACCACACAGGAAATATGGGAGGATCAGTATTGGAAACTAACATCCTAACTTTACCAAGGAATTGGCTAAAAATAGAAACGATGTTAACGGTGCCAAAACAATTCATTATTTGTTCAGTCATGCAACACTCTTATTAAATTTTTATTTCAGAGGTAAATAAACCATGCTGGGCTAGCAGTTAATAAAGGTTGAGTGAACGCTCATTTCTGCTGAGGAATCCGTGTGGTTCCAGGGGAGCTGATTCCCGGGGACAGAGCCCCAGGCAGGTCCACACCAACTGTAACAGGGGAACGCCAATCTGACTCCACATTCGATCTTTCTTTCACTTTAACCTTTGTTTTCTATTGCTTTTGCTACAAGTTAATCACTAAAGGAATGTTGCCTATAGCTTAAAGTTTACATAATGGCCCATCTCGGGCAACCCTGCCCCTATACCTGAAAATTAAACAAAAATGCCTTCCTTCACCTCCCAGGAAACATCCTGATGGCCCAGCTGTGAATGACTGCAGGAAAGAAGAAAGTAACACACCCTCCTTGAGTCTGGGGAAACCAGGAGATATTTGCAACAACGTATGGCCTTTGTACTTTACCTCCTAACCTCCCCTTTCTTTGTTCTATAAAAGTAACTAACATCCTGGGGTTCCCACTTTGGCCCAACCGGATCAGTGGCATCTATGGAGCTCTGGGACACAAATTCAACCCCGGCCTGTCACAGTGGGTTAAGGATCTGGCATTGCTGTAGCTGCATCGTTAGTGGCAACTGTGGGTGGGATTTGATCTCTAGCCCAGGAACTTCATATGCCTCAATGTGGCCACAAAGGGAAAAGAAAAATAAACTAGCATTCAAACCCTAGTAAGGAGTTCTCATCTTGGCTCGGTGTAGCGAACCCCACTAGTATCCATGAGAACATGAGTTCAATCCTTGGCCTCGCTTAGTGGATTAAGGACCAGCATTGCCCTGAGATGCGGTGTAGGTCACAGAGGTGGTTTGGATCTGGCGTTGCTGTGGCTTTATTGCAGGCCGGCAGCTGTAGCTCTGATTCAACCCCTAGCCTGGGAACTTCCATATGCCCCAGGTGTGGCCCTAAAAAGAAAAGAAAAAGAAACTAGCATTCAGACCCTAGTAAAGACAGTTCTCTAAAACATGAGTCCACCACCTTCTCAGACTTCCAGCTCTCCAAATAAAGTCATTATTCCTTGCCCAACACTCTCCCTCCTGATTTACTGCCCTATCTTGTGACAAAAGCAGAACAAGCTTGGACTCGGTAACAATCAGCACCCTCCACCCCCCTGGTCAAAATGACAGACTCAGAGGTGAGCACTATAGGCTAAGCATGCCCATCAGAGTGATCCAAGGGCTTTGCTTGGATGTCTAGGATAAAGTTCTTTTCTCCTCTTCTGAAAAGTGTGAAATAAAGTCATTTTTGTTATCATGAGGATAGCCAAAGGGAAACAGAACTTTAATTAAAAAAAAAAAGAGTTCCCACTATGGTGCAGTAGGTTAAGAATCTGACTGCAGTGGCTCAGGTCACTGTGGAGGCTCAGGATTGATCCTCAGCCCAACATAGTAGGTTAAAGGATCTGGCGTTGTCACAGCTGTGGCACAGATTCAGTCCCTGGCCTAGGAAACATCCATATGCCACAGGTGGAGCCATTAAAAACAAAACAAAACAAAAAGCATATCTAGGGTCTATTGATTTTGTAACCAAGCAAGACCCTGCGAGGCCTTCCCAGAGTGGTCCCCACTCATGTTCTCCTCCTGCCTTTTTATCTGTAGAAAAACTTTAGTCAGGAGTTCCTGTTGTGGCGCAGCGGAAACAAATCCGACTAGGAACCATGAGGTTGCAGGTTCAATCCCTGGCCTCGATCAGTGGGTTAAGGATCTGGCGTTGCCATGATCTGTGGTGTAGGTTGCAGACTCGGCTCGGATCCTGCATTGCTGTGGCCATGGTGTAGGCCTGCAGCAACAGCTCTGATTAGACCCCTTGCCTGGGAGCTTTCATATGTCGAGGGTGTGGCCCTGAAAAGCAAAAAAAAAAAAAAAAAAAATTTAGTCAAAGGATCAATTTAATCAGAGAAGTGAGAAAATACAGAGAAAAAAACAGTCAAGCAAGACAGAATAATAATAGTTTAGTCATTCACCCAAGTCAAGGACCTTTAGTTCTTCCTCAAGGACTATAGATAATATTCTGAGCCATGTCCTCAGAGCTGTTTCTCAGACACTGAAGCCCCTACCCTGTGGAAGAAGTTAACTGAGTGTTACCCACAAGCATTTAGACCCCAGAGCGGTTTGAACCAGAAGGCGGATAACACTGACTCCCAATGACCTCACCACCAACCAATCAGGAGCACAAGCTGATCAGGCCCCTCCTCTTGACAGTATAAGAGCCCTCAGCACCCTCTCCAAGGGGACACGGTCCTTGAGGCACTAGAGACACCTGCTGTGTCCGTGCCCCGCTTTGCCTGTCAACGAAAGCTACTTTTTCTGTTTCCTCCAACGCTTGTCTCCAAGTTTCTATCTGGCATCGGGGTACAGAGGCAGCCGAGATTTCGGCAACAATTTCATGATGATGATAATCCCTTTGGATCAACCTCACATGAAGCCCAGTTTACCTATAAACAACTCAGTGACAGGAGCCAATAGTGTTTATTATTTAAAAGAATGTGAGGAAATGTCTGTGGTGTGAAATTAAGAAGACCACATGAGTGTTAGTGTTTGTTGGGACCTGAAGGACAAATGATGATCTGTCAGTGGTGGGAACAAATCCTTCAGGAAAGAAGCATAATCCAAGCAGAGGCAGGAATGCCCCTGCAGTGCTCGCCCCAATCTTGGAGAATTTGCCTCCCAGGTGTGACAGGCACCAAAAGACTCTGTGCTCTACTCTGCCTCGTTCACCCAACTGCCCGTCTTGACTGACTGGAACCACC
Organism: Sus scrofa; assembly: GCF_054392235.1. Taxonomy (NCBI): domain Eukaryota; kingdom Metazoa; phylum Chordata; class Mammalia; order Artiodactyla; family Suidae; genus Sus; species Sus scrofa. The sequence continues at coordinate 94,428,624 of NC_139390.1, read as the reverse complement.
CACCATTTCTCTCTTTGCTCGCCTCCATTTTCATGAGTTCTCTTCATTGCTATTCTCTCTCCAGCAAATAATGGATCCCTGCATTTCCCTCAGCATCAACTAAGACTCTCAACTTCAAGGGGGATAGGGAAAGACTCGGGTTTGAGGAATGGCAAAGGCACATTTTTATATATGGAATGGATGATCAACCAGGACCTGCTGAATAGCACAGGGAAATTTATCCAGTGCCCTGTAATAGCCTATATGGGAATGGCTATCTGTATATGTATGGCTGAATCACTTTGCTGTACAGCAGAAATTAACACAACATTGTAAGTCAACTATATTTCAATAACTTAAATTTTTTAATTAATTAATTTAAAAAATTAAAAATCCATCCCACAAGTGGGTGGGGGGACTCTAAACTTCAAAGTACGTTGGTGACTCAACACAGACTCCAAGAGGGGTCAAGTGCACTCATCCTGCATATTCGCCACTTTTGCCTGCTCCCTGGGAACTTTTATCTAATCAGATCACTATAATCTAGTTAACAACCAGACTCAGTCCTAAAACTGGTTACCATTAACTACATAAGTTCAGTTTCATTGCCATTTATTTTCACTTTGTACCTATCTTTTGGATTTATTCTAAATAGAAATCAAACCCTATTCCAGGTGGTCTGGCAACTTTGCTTTTAAGATCTTTAAGCTGATATTGATTAAGCAGGAAAATTCATTCAGCTCACTTAAGAAGAAGTTCAGGTTTTGACAGGTTTATGGGACAGAGAGGGAGGAAAAGGAGGATATACTTTTGAGAGTTACTATTACTGTGTAACAATACCACCACAAACTTGGTAGCTTTAAAAAAAAAAAAAAAAAAAAACCGCAACAACAACATAAGGAGTTCTCACTGTGGCTCAGCAGGTTAAGAATCCAATGTTGTCTCTGTGAGGATGCCAGTTGGGTCCCTGGCCTCTCTCAGTAGCTTAAGGATCCGGTGTTGCTGTGAGCTGTGGTGTAGGTCACAGACACAGCTCAGATCTGGCGTTGCTATGGCTGTGGCATAGGTCTGCAGCTGCAGCTCCAAGTCGACCCCTAGCCCAAGAACTTCCATAAGCCACAAGTGTGGCCTTAAAAAGAAAAAATAAAAAGCAGCATGCATTTGTTATCACAATTTGTGGGTCAGGAGTCTGAGCACAGCTTAGCTGGGCCTTCTGCTCAGGAACTCACAAGGCTACAATGAAGGTGTTAATTGGGGCTACAGTCTCATTTGAGACATAGATGGGCAAGGATCTGCTTTCAATCTCACTTAGGTTATTGGCAAAATGCAGCTCCTTGTGGTTGTAGGACTGTGGACTTCCCACTTTTGCTGGATATTGGCTGGAGGCAGCCCTCAGATTCTACAGACCACTTGCTTCCCTTCCCACATGGGGTTCCCCTACTTGAGCTCTTGCCTCTACGAAGCCAGCAAGGGAGAAAAAGAGACTCCAGCCAAGATGAGAGCTATAATCCTACGTAAGAGGATTCTGTAATCACACACAATCTCATACCTCCTGTAACTTCTCACCACTTTGTATTGGTTAGAAGAAAGTCATAGGTCCTGCCCACACTCAAGAAAAGAGAGTCATAAAGGTCTGAAGGCCAGGAAGTGGGGGTTATGGGGGGAACCACCTTAAAAGTCTGCCACAGGTGAGAGAAGACTTTGGCTTAAATTAAAACCAAAGGTGTTCCCGTCATGGTTCAGCAGTTAAGGAACCCAACTAGTATCCATGAGGACATGGGTTTGATCCCTGGCCTCGCTCAGTGGGTTAAGGATCTGGCGTTGCTGTGGCTGTAGTATAGGTGGCTGTAGCTCTGATTTGCCCCCTAGCTTGGGAACCTCCATATGCCAAGAGTTCGACCTTAAAAATAAAATAAAATTAAAACCAAAGTTTCCTTTTAAATATTCCAGCTTACTTAGTCTTGTGGATTGAGGCATCCACTTTCCCATCAAGCTCCTAATTGCAATTAATCAAAGAATACCAGTATCAGTTCAATAACCACTCACCTCGCATCAATGCATCAATGTCTAACTCACCCGCAAACACCGCATACTCACCACTTTGCCTGCTCCTTCAGCCTCTCAGCACTCACCCTGCAATGGAAGAAAGGGGGGCTGTTTGCAAGCCTAGGGGAGAGAATGGCTTTTTTTCCTCAGTACACACACAAGGGGATGTATTTGGGGTTTTTTTTTTTTGTTTTGTTTTGGTTTGGTTTTTTTCTTTTTAGGGCCACACCTGCAGCATATGGGAGTTCCCAGGCTAGGGGTCAAATCAAAGCTGTACAAATCGGCCTACCAGAGCCACAGCAACTCAGGATCCAAGCCGTGTTTTTGACCTATACCACATCTCATGGCCACGCCAGATCCTTAACCCACTGAGCAAGGCCAGGGATTGAACCTGCATCCTCATGGATGCTAGTCAGATTCCTTAACCACTGAGCCAGGACAGAAACTCCAAGGGGATGTATTTGTGTGGGTCCGCGTGTGTGGTACACACTCCAAGGCCTGGTAACAGAGATGATGGATACCCACTGAAGAAAAATGACAGTCACAGTAAGAAGAGGAAGCCAATTTGTCACTTAATACAGAGTCTGATTGTGCTGCAACAACAGCCTGGCACTGGAATTGATTACAAACAAGATGACACTTCCCTGTGGGCTGCCTCCTGCGTTATTATAAATAAAGACCATGCGTTTTAGCATCTGCGTGACTGCCTAGGACAGATTAAACCTCCGCTCCTTAGGTAGACAGTAACTATCCCAGGGAGCACAATGGCTCTTCCTACACGTTACGTTTGCCTCTTGTAACACCTCCTCATAAATAAAATAAGGCCATAGCACCGCGCCGTGAGAAGAGAAAGGGAAGGCCGAGTTTGATAGCGGGGATTCATTTCCACGCAGGGCATACTTTAAAGCGCGGCTGCTTTGAGCTGCAAACGGCCCCGGGCCCCTCAGCAGCTGTGGTTTTGATTGTTCGCTGGCAGCGAGCCCCCAGAGAAGCACTTGATTCCTGGGGGCATTTCCTGAAAACCGGAGTTCGGTTTTCAAGATGGAAACAGATCGCTTGGATTTTTTTTTTTAAAGGTCTCCTTACCCTTGCCCTGACAGTTCCAAAGCTGTCGTCCTCGGATTTCAAATAAATAAGTTATTTTAACCGAGGAATACAGAACAACTGTTTTCTTTTTATTTCCTTGTGCCTGGCTTCAGTACAGGGTTGAATTTGAGCTCCCTGTGAAAAATACGTTTGTTTGTTTTTTTTCCATTTCCGTGCCTACCCCCTCGTTTTCTATCTTCCTCTCTACCTTTTCTCAACGTTTTCGTACCGCTTGTGTCTTCCTCCCTTCGTAAACACCGACAGGCACAGGGAAGGGGGCTGGAGTGGTCGGGGGCGGGGGAGGGGGTAGGGGGTGAGCAGCGCCTCCCTTTTTGGTGTGACACGAGCGCCCTCTGCTGTCCTGAATGTGAACAACTAAGCATCCAGACAGGTTCCGACCAGATAAGCCGATTGGGAGAAAACATACAGCCTTGTCCCTTCTCTGAGCAAACACTGGAAGTACTGTTGAAATGAATAATTTATTAAACCACCATTGTTTATTGACTGCCTTTCATTATTTACTTTTCAGTTATTAAATACACTCGGCAGAGTGCGTGGTGTCAGCCCTTAGCCGACTGGCAGCTTCTTTCTGAGCCCCCTGGCTTCTCTCCACACCAGACATTTTCGATCTCTTTTGTCAGGTCAGGGTCAAACTACAGTTGTTCGGTGATGACTTTATCAATTCTCAGTTGATAGACTCTAAATGAAAAAATGCCTGCTGCTGCCTCATCGCTGCTTAAGAAGAGTCATTTGTGTAACGTTCTGTCAGTCCAGCCCGGTCTGTGACAGACACAAGGAGTCCAGTGAAAGAAGGAAAAAGATGTTTTTAATGCCTTTTATTAGACTCCCTTCTATATATCAAGGGGCAGATGACACCCATCCTAGGCTGTCCTTCTAAACCCAAACAGGCCAGGGAGGGAACATTTCCCTTACCCAACGCCCTCCAGCCCATTCTGAATTGAGGTAATAAGCCAGACCTGTTTTAAGTAAGCTTGCTGATTACTGCCCTTCATCTTGAGGTCACTCAAAGTCAAAAGAACCAGTGCAAGTGGGAGGGAGCTTTCTCCCCAAGAAAAATATCCCCTGACTCTGGATTTGAAGGGAAGTATCAGTGTGTACTAGCATAGCCCCTGCTTTCCAAGGGCAAACATTTCTGCCAACCAGAATTTCAGGAATCTATGCTGTAACTTCTACATAAATGAATAAATAAATAAGGCTCAAAGCAAAAAATGAAACAGAAACTCCCAAAAATGAATGGGAGATTTTATTCTAAAACCCAAAAATTTTAAATGTGATTGCTGGAGTTCTCATGTGGTTCAGCAGATTACATATCCAGCGATGTCACTGCCTCCTCTGTCCAGAAATAAAGCAACATAACTCCTCTCCAAATAACTCATTAGAGATTTATGTCTGAATGTGAAGGGACCTATTACCATATATCGCAAAAAAAAGATCTAAATAAAATTAGATATTTCATCAAATTATTCCTGAGCTCAAACTAAATAGGACCTTCAAGAAAGACTCACATCCTGATATATTCTCTTCCAACACTAATATTTGCAGACTCAGCATCCTGAAGGGGGAGGGCAGAAGAGGCACCAGAGGTAGTGGGGGAGGGGATCAGGGAGGGACCCTACCAGCAGGTTTGCATGCACCAAAGCATCAGGACAATTAGTCTGTAAGATACAGTACATTTTAATAGTTAAGAGCATGAAATTTGAAGTGTCTCTGACTTTCTAACCTGGGTCCCAGCGATGGCTTTGCCAGGTAATCCACTGTGTGACTTGAACATGTCTCATAAGTTGACTAAGCTTCAGTTACCTTGTTTGTAAAATAAATTGATGCTTCTTCCTTCATGATATTAAATATGAGTGTTCATACATGTCACATATGTAAGTAGCACAGTTAAGGATGCAAGAAACATGCAATGTGTACAAGGACCTTTAGCTTCCTATTTTCGTTCCCATATTTCCATTCCAAACACCAGTCAAGGAGTTCCCACTGTGGCTCAGAGATTAAGAACCTGACATAGTCTTCATGAGGATGTGGGTTCGATCCCTGGCCTCACTCAGCGGGCTAAGGATCTGACATTGCTGAAGGTCCCAGATGCGGCTCAGATCCCATGTAAGCCTCAGCTGTAGCTATGACTCAACCCCTAGCCTGGGAACTTCCATATGCCGCAGGTGCAGCCATAAATTAAAAAAAAAAAAAAAAAGTCAAGAAAGGGATTATCTTATTTTTAAGCTTCCTAAATCCTGCCTGCCTTCATTTATCCAGCAAACATTTATTGAATCCTTACTACATTCCAAGTACTATGCTAAGCTCTAGCTATTCAAATATGAAAAAGAGTCTTCACCCTCTAGGAAGAGAACACATACATTAATTATCTATACAATAAAATTTAGCCTCTTTCTGTCTCTTTGCAATGTTATACAATAATCAGTCTCGAGGCTGCAGAGAACAAAGAGCTTTGTTTGGGGTCTTAAGAATTGCAATTTGGCAGACACAGATTTGGGTAAAATTGAAAGAGTTCTCAGAGAAGAGAAAGAGTCTGGCGCTTATAAAGGCAAAAATCATGAGGCTGTATGCTGACACAAGAAAAGCAATATTTGTCCTTAAGGGATGGCTGTCATGAGTTGTTTTAGGGGAAAGGTCTGATGAGTATCTTGGGTTTTGGGCATTGAAAGGTCAGATTCCACCCAGGCTGAGATTTGCCTGAGTCACACTTCCTCACTGGCCTCCCTGCTACGTTTTAGAGAGCTCTCTTAGTAGTACCAACTCCGTTTTGGTTTTCCTCTCACAATTACTGGCACCCAAACAGTTGATGTCATATATGACAAGGTGACAAAGATAGAATCCACTGCAGGGGTGGGAATTTAGAAGCAGGAAGTGAGGCAGGCTGGGGGCTGGGACACTCTGCCACAGTGGCTGCAGTGCTAGTACCTAGACAAACATCTCCTGGAGCAATAAAATACAAAGAAACCACAAGGGACTAAAAATAACTGTGTATGCTCAGTTGGAGCAAAATTATGGACAACAAAATACAAAAAAAAAAAAAAAAAAAAAAAAAAAAAGCCAACCACCCCTTCTGAAGAGCCAATAGCAAAAGCAAGGCACAACCCCTGCCCCCCGCACACATCACCACCAAAGGGTTGGGAAGACCATCTAAGCCACCCCCCTGGCCAAACCCTTGGATCTACTCCTACCTCACCCCATGTAAGGAACCAGTTTATGTCCCCTCAGAAAGCAAGCAAGCTAGGGAAACTTGATTGTTTTCACTGCCCCCCTGAAGCCTTAGGAGAGCCTTGCCTGAATCTCCTGCCTGGCCTCTTAACAATTTCTATTGATTAAGGAAGGGCGAGAACCCGGTTGGTAGCGGATTGAACAACACTTTTTTTTTTTTTTTTTTTTGCATATAATGTAATATACCACATCATTCATTCAGAGTTAGAATGCTAAGTGTGAATTTATAAATCTCTGTATTTTGAATGTTGCCATCATTTTATGAAGAGTACTGAAGCCCCAAAATGTTCATAAATATTTTTTGCAATCGTCCATTTTAATTGTCCCGTTTTTCCACCTGCGTGTTCACACAAGAAATCACACTAGGGAGAAAAAGTGTCATCTTGAATATAAATAAACTTAGATCCTCACCTGCAACAGCTATGAAAATTTGAGAATTTTTAGAATCTAAAAGTCTTATTCTCTGTTGTGTCCCCAGTTCCTAGTCCAAAATCTGGCATAAAACATGTGGGGGATACGTCTTTTCTGAGGAAAGAAGATACAGCAAGAAGATGATCAAGGCTCTTTCAGGAAGTATCCATACGCATGCGCATTCAGCCAAGGCGAGACAATCAGGTCCCCTCTGAGCATCTAGAGAGCGGAGACACCCTCCGAGAAGCTGAAGCCCAGTGCAAGGAGACCCCGGGGGAGGAGCCCCAAGGACACACCTGGCAGCACCTGGACAGACACTACTCATGCCACAGGGAGAAAATTCAAATAGAATTTCAAATGAACACCAACTCAATTATTGTGACTTTAGTATGTGTTCATGATGCAAAGGTCATCTCAAGGGTCAAGCCCTAAAATAGAAAGAAAAAAAAAAAAAAAAAGTTGAAAGGATAGACTTCTCCAATGATAAGGTCAGAGTCCTTATCCAGAACTCAGACGTTTAAAAAATAGAAACAGAAGTGTTCCCACTGTGGCGCAGGGGATTAAGGATCCATCGTTGTCGCCGCAGTGGCTCCGGTTGCCACCATGGGGTGGGTTCGATCCGTGGCCCAGAACTTCCACATGCCAGTGGTCCAGGCAAAAAAAATAAATAAATAAGTAATGAAAAATAGCAACGGAGCCTAAGAGTACATTTTTCAAAAGTGCAGGCAAGAGAGAGCAGTAATTAGCCCTGGGATAAAGAGATCCCCTCAGGTTGCCTCTGCTTGCCACCACATGTTTGCAGCGTGCAAGTGTATTCTCTCTATTACCAGCAAAGCAGGCACTCAGATTTGCACTCACTGATTTTTCATTTTTAATGGGCACACCCTCGTCAGATGTAAGTTCTGGGGCCAGGGATTGAATCCAGGCCCAGCTGCAACCTATGCCACAGCTGTGGCAACACCAGATCCCTGCCTCTGCAGCAATCCTAGTCGCTGCAGTAATCCTAGTCACTGCAGTTGGATTCTTAACCCACAGCACCACAGCGGGAACTCCTGTACTCACTGATTTTATTTATTTTTTTAATCAAATTGCTTCCTACAGGGGCCTCCTCTGTTAATACTGATTTCTATGCATTCCAGCTAACAGTATGAAAAACATGGTATGTAAAGAAGCTTTGTTATGAAGCTGGAAATTATTATAACTGAATTAATTATTATAATTTTAGAAAATCACTACAATTGAAATATTTATTTCTAATCTTTCCATTAAACTTTAACAATGATTAATAACTCTGTTGATAATGCCAGGTAATACAGTTAATTACCAAAAAAAAAAAAAAAAAGCAACACAGTGGTTGAGATATGGGGAGGCTGTTATGGAAGAAGCAAAGAGAATAGCAAAGGCAGTTTGAGGCCTGGAGCAGGGGTTGGGGGAGGAAGAAAGCCTGGGTCCTTGGAAGACTCCGTAGAGGCCAGAAAACTTCCCCTCCTCCCACTACAGCTCCACCTTCTTTTCCGCTGGTATCTGGATACACTCGTGTATGACCATTTTGAAAGGAAAGAATAAATCTGGACCCTGAATACATCCAAAGCCAAGGAAGGGACTTTGTAATTGAGACCCTCCAAACGCTTCTGTTCTATTGTCACATGGAAGCAAACAGATGATGATCGAATAATCAAATTTGCAAGGTATTTTTCTATTGTGAAACATTTCAAAATGTTTTCAAAGCAAAACAAAAAAAAAGGAAGCAAGGGAAAGGAAGGAGGAGATAATGGAGCCCCCCAGCAGAAAGGAGCTGTAAATGTTTCTTTATACAAAGAAATCTTCTTCCCATAAATGTCTCTGTCCACTCTGATAAGAATTTACAGAGAGCCTATCAGCATAAACCCAAGCACTTTTCATAATTTTTATCAGCGAAATGGATGTTGCTAAGCACGGGTAAGTGCCTTGAAATTTTCTGAGCCGTGATGCTAAGTGCATAAAGGTGTCATTACATCCCCCGCCTTCCTCCCTGATCCAGAAGGAACTCTCAGGGGAATCGTGAATGTGGGGAGTGGATTAGAATGATGTGAGGTCAAGGAAAATGGTGGGCGAATGTTGGTAAGATTCGTCTACAAATGAGACCTCTGTCATGTTTTCAAAAATACGGTTCACTCAAGCAAGCAGCAGCAGAAGAATGTTTGATGAACTTGAAGAGAGTGAAGTAATACGACTGTCTGACAAAGGCCTGAGCTTTCTCCCGCACCTTCTGTAGGGATCTATTAAGGAAACAGGAAATGGAAAAAGAAGCACAGAGTGTGATGAATGTCAGTTACCATTACTTTTTATGAAGCTCTGCTGAAAGGCCTGGGGTATAGACTAGCAGGTAGCAAGGTAAATCCATAAATAAACAATCACCTGCATTCCAGGGTTATTTGCTTCAGCCCTCCTTGTGAACTCATTGAGCCTGGGTGAGGTTACCAGAGAGATTCTCGATGGAGTATAATACGAACTTGACACTGTGCCAATAGGCTGAACAAAACAAAAAGATTTGTGGCTTCTGTCTGGGACATCTGATGGATTAGGGTTTTCACTTGTTGGTAGGGAAAAAGGAATACTCAAATCCCCCTGGCCTCAGTGTTTGTTTCTCGGCACTTTTATGGATGGTTTCCTTCTGATTTGAGAAGTCGGTGAGACTAGGAGCCTCTGCAGGCAAGTGATGGGAATATGAGAGGCCACACATGGCCTTGCTTATAATAAGCCACGCTGATCTATATGTCACCAGGGGAGACTGGTAACAAAACAGACTTTCAAACAAGTGATAATAGTGCCTTTAGTTTGCATGGTGTCTTTTTTTTTTTTTTCTGGATGCTTCTTCGAGCACTTTAAAAACTTGTATAAAGGGTCCCTTACCAGTCATTGGAGTGCAGTTGTATCCAGGGCAGAATAAAGACAGCAGCTCTGCCAGAAACCGAGTATGTTTTCAGGACAAAAGATTGTTTTGTCAGTGAGCTTATGAAATTCTTTAATTTTTTTTGTTTTCAGGGCATTTCTGTGGGCTCTTGAGTAAGGGGCTCAGGACCATTCCTTTGGGAGCACACTGGGGCCCTGACCTGCTCCCAAATCCTTCACTGCCCCCTAGAGACATTGTTCAAATGAGTGAGAATGGGAATCCCCTGGTGGCCTAGCAGTTGGGAATCAGGAGTTGTCACTGCTGTGGCTCAGGTCTCTGCTGTGGTTGCACATTCCATCCCTGGCCCAGGAACTTCTGCAGGCTTCGGGGTACAGCCAAAAATAAATAAATAATTAAAGAGCAAAAATGCAGGAGTTCCCGTCGTGGCGCAGTGGTTGACAAATCCAACTAGGAACCATGAGGTTGCGGGTTCGGTCCCTGCCCTTGCTCAGTGGGTTCACGATCTGGCATTGCCGTGAGCTGTGGTGTAGGTTGCAGACGAGGCTTGGATCCTGCATTGCTGTGGCTCTGGTGTAGGCTGGCAGCTACAGCTCTGATTTGACCCCTAGCCTGGGAGCCTCTGTATGCCGCGGGAGCAGCCCAAGAAATAGCAAAAAAAAAAAGGAGAGAGAGAGCGAAAATGCATTTAGTTACATACCTTAGCGAATTGGATATGTGTGTACACGTGGTGGGGCAGGAGTTGGGCTGCAGAGGGGGCAATGTTCTTTGAAGATAAGGGTCTTGGGTCTTTTTTTTACCAGTATCTGGCAAAGTCTGAGTCCCTCTCTTCTCCCCAGCAGCCTGGATCCCTAAACCACAGCCCGGGCACAGCTTCCATTAGGAATCAGGATGGGGTCCCCAAAAGGCCAGCTTCACGAGCTGTAACCTGTGCAATCACATAGGACTCCCAGCACGGAAGAGCCTCGATTTTATTCTCCATCTTCAAATTCCTAATAACTTGAATAGTTAGATCTTTGCACTGTTTTTGACCTCACCTGAGGCTTGTGGAAGTTCCCAGGTCAGGGATCGAAACTGCACCACAGCCTGCACCACAGAGGCAGCAGTGCCTGTCCTAAACCCACTGCACCACATGGGAATTCCCTTCATCTTTGAAGCTGTGTTTTAAAAAGTGAAGCACAATGAACCATGGAGCAGGTGGAGAGGAGAGAGGTATGTGCGTTTAGACTCCCTATCGCCCTTTGGCGTATACCATTTGTCACGTCCATGCACACAGGTCCATGCTCCCATGATGCACGAGAGTCCAATAGGACTCAGTGTTACATCACAACTCAGTTAGTGGTGCCCCCGACAGAACCCACCCCCACAACAAGGAGGCCACACTCCCCCTTCAGCCAGCCTAGCCTGAAAGCAGTCATAGTGCCATAAGCAACGAGAACAACCAAGGAAAAAGAACAACCTGTCACATCCTTTCCTACTTGTGTTACATGCCTGTATTAGCCACCTACCCTGGAAGTGATGACATAGAGGAAAGGGACAGATAGGGTGACGCTCAGCTCCTCTCCCATCCTTACTGGGTAAGCAGAAGGAAGAGAGGGCCATTAGAATGTGTCCTATCAAGTCAGACTTTTCCATAGTCTGAATTTGAATTCCTAATTACATCATATTTTTAGAAATTTTGCATGGCTTTTTTTTTTTTTTTTTTTTTTTTGCCATTTCTAGAGCTGCTCCTGTGGCATATGGAGGTTCCCAGGCTAGGGGTCAAATTGGAGCTGTAGCCTCTGGCCTACACCACAGCCACAGCCAAGTCAGATCCAAGCTGCGTCTGCAACCTACACCACAGCTCATGGCCACGCCAGATCCTTAACCCACTGAGCAAGGCCAGAGATTGAACCCGAAACCTCATGGTTCCTAGTCAGATTCTTTAACCACTGAGCCACAGCAGGAACTCCTGCATGTTTTTTTAAAGCATTCAAAATGTAAAGGCAGGAAGTTCCCGTCGTGGTGCAGCAGAAATGAATCTGACTAGGAACCATGAGGTTGCGGGTTCGATCCCTGGCCTCACCCAGTAGGTTGAGGATCCGGCATTGCCATGAGCTGTGGTGTAGGTCGCAGACGTGGCTCAGAACTGGCATGGCTGTGGCTATGATGTAAGCTGGCAGCTGTAGCTCCGATTGGACCCCTAGCCTTGGAACCTCCATATGCTGCAGGTATGGCCCTAAAAAGCCAAAAAAAAAAAAAAAAAAGTAGAGACAGTTGACAGACTGATTGAAAATATTTACAACATTTATGACAGAAAAATAATAATTTCCTTAACATCTTAAAAGCTCCTACAAAACAGTAAGAGAAAGATAAACGTCCCAATAAACATGAGATTAGGACACAAATAAGTACATCACAGAAGAACTTCACATGACCAGCCATAAGCATTGTAAACTGTTTAAAAATTCATTCATAAAAGAAATGCAAATAAAAATAACAGTGATGTGAAAGTTTCCACCCAGAAGGTTACAAAAGATAAAAATGAAAATAGCAGCTGGGGAATTCCCGTCGTGGCTCAGTAGTTAATGAACGCGACTAGTATCCATGAGGATGCCGGTTCGATCCCTGGCCTCGCTTGGTGGGTTAAGGATCCCACATTGCTATGGCTGTGGTGGAGGCCAGCAGCTACAGCTCTTATTCGACCCTGAGCCTGGGAGCCTCCATATGCCATGGGTGAAGCCCTAGAAAGACAAAAAAAAAAAAGAGAGAGAGAGAAAATAGCAGCTGTTACAGGCTTGAAGTGGAATGTAACTGGAGGGCGGTTAACTACACAAATCAATATTAAATGATAATGCCTTTGATTCAGCAATAACATTGTTAGGAATCTACAAAAGAGATGATAGGACATTTTTAAATATGAGCACGCAAGATTGTTCACTGTAGCATTATTTAGAGTATCTAATAATCAAAATAATCTAAACATCAATCGATAAGGTATAGGTTTAATCAATTATGGTAAATCCATACTGCATATACAGATGTTAAACAACATCCGTAGATAGCTTTAGATAACTTTTCTATATAGATGTAATATGTACGTGTGTGTATATACATGTATATGTGTATATCAGGTGTTTGCCTTCGTGGCTCAGAGATTAACAATCCTGACCAGGATCCATGAGGACGAGGGTTCGATCCCTGGCCTCCCTCAGTGGGTTAAGGATCCCGCATTGCCATGAACTGTGGTGTAGGCTGCAGACACAGCTTGGATCCCATGTTGCTATGTCTATGGCAGGAGCCAGTGGCTACAGCTCTGGTTCGACCCCTAGCCTGGGAACTTCCATATGCTGTGGGTGCAGTCCTAAAAAAAAAGCAAAAAAAAAAAAAAAAATCTAAATATCCATCTATAAGGTATAGGTTTAATCAATACTGCTTATACAGACGTTAAAAAAATCTGTAGATGGCTTTAGATAACTTTAGATGATAGTGTATATATAGATGTAATACGTACCTGTGTATATATGTATATGTATGTGTGTGTGTGTGTGTGTGTGTGTGTGTGTGTATATACATGGGAAATGTACACAGTGTATTGCAAAATTTTTTTAAAAAGCAAATTATAGGAGTTCTCTTATGGTTCAGCAGGTTAAGTATCCAGCATTGTCACTGCAGTGGCTTGGGTCACTGCTGTGACATAGTTTCAGTCCCTGGCCTGGAAACTTCCACATGCAATGAGGGTGCCCCCCCCAAAAAAGTTACATATTCTCATAAATTTCTAGAATTCATATTTTAGGATTACCCTGGGGAAGGGGAATTAATTGGAGAAGTAAGAAAATAAATGAGGAGTTCCCGTCGTGGCGCAGTGGTTAACGAATCCGACTAGGAACCATGAGGTGGCGGGTTCAATCCCTGCCCTTGCTCAGTGGGTTCACGATCTGGCATTGCCGTGAGCTGGGGTGTAGGTCGCAGACACGGCTCGGATCCTGCGTTGCTGTGGCTCTGGCGTAGGCTGGTGGCTACAGCTCCGATTCGACCCCTAGCCCGGGAACCTCCATATGCCGCAGGAGCGGCCCAAGAAATGGCAAAAAGACAAAAAAAAAAAAAAAAAGAAAAGAAATGAGACTCACTTTTTACCTTATGTACTTCTGCTATTTCAGGGGAAAAAATTTCAGAAGCATATGTCTTTCTTATAATTTATAAAAATTCAAATGTTACGCCAATAAATTAAAATCATTTATTGCATATCTCTACAACAGAATATTAAGTATCCGTTTAAAATGATGCTGTGGATCAATACATACGCACCTCAAAGTATGGTCACAACGGGATTTCCCTTTGTGGCTCAGGGGAAACAAATCTGGCTGGCATCCATGAGGACGCTGGTTCGATCCCCGGCCTTAGTCAGTGGGTTAAGGATCTGGCATTGCCATGAGCTGTGGTGTAGGTCCAAGATGTGGCTTGGGTCCTGCAGTGCTGTGGTTGTGGCATAGGCCAGTGGCTACAGCTCCAATTCGAGCCCAGGCCTGGGAATGTCAATATGCTGTGGGTGCAGCCCTAAAAAAGATAAGTGTGTGTGTGTGTGTGTGTGTGTGTGTGTGTATAGATACAACATATATTCTATAAAAAGAAAAGGAGGCCACTGAACATATGTAGCACAATCACATTTGTATAAAATTTTGTGTCTTTTGAGAGAATAATCAACTGTCTGGAAAGATGTTCACCAAATTACTGGCAGTAATTATCTTTGGGTAGTGGTACTTTTAATGATTTTTTTCCTTTCTTCTTTATATTTTTCTATGTTGTATAATCATTTCTACAATGAGTGTGTATTCTTTTAGTAAATTAGGGGGAAAAAGCTGTTTTAATTTTTATTTCTTTTACTATGAAAGTTTCAAAAAATTAAGAAAAAGGAATTTCTTCCTGATTGCCAAGAATATCCCTAAAGTCAGCACAAATAAAAATTAGAACTTGAATGTTTTTGCCCAGTTTTGCCAACTCTACTGAAAACAGTAGGTCAAAGCCCATCAAACGCCAGTTCATACCTAATTCATCTATACAGCAATACATTCTCAAACATAACCAAGTACTAAGATGGTATTCCTTTTTTTTTTCTTTTTGGCTGCACCTGCAGCATGTGGAAATTCTCGGGCCAGGGATCGGACTCACGCCAGAGCAGTGACCTGAGCCACTGGAGTGAAAATGCCAGATCTTTAACCTTTTGTGCCACAAGGGAACTCCTAAGTTGGTATTCCTGAACTAAGTTTAAAAAATCTTTTTCATTTTCATTTATTAAAGCATTGTGTTTAATGTTTAATTAAAAAAAAAAAAAAGCACAGCCCTGACCTAATATTAGTGCTACATTAATGTGCAGGTGTGTTTTTGCAATTTTGTCCTAATGGCCATAATTATTTCAGAGCCTTGCTAAGTCTCACTTCTTTATCAGTCTTTCCAATAATTCTCAGCAGGAAAAATGGCAGTTTTATCCTTCTTTTCAGTAGAGATTTAAAGGCCAAGTACTGTAGTGAATTCTCACCTGACACAGAGTTCATTGCATTGTTCAAGATATACTGCACAACATTTATTAGTAGACTATGAAGTATTTATCACTAGTAATTAAAACAAAATCATTCTGCTGTAATAAATGCAGAATCAGAGAAGCAATACTATTACTTTTATTGTTTATTTATTCTTGCTTTCATCTAGTATAAAATGTCATTTATTTACATGCTAAGGCATTTATCTTAAAGCTGATGTTAAGCACTAGTACTTGTTTTCTACTAAGGGAAAAAAAAAAAAAAAAACCTAGGAGAAAGCACTGGAAGTCACTATAAAAACATTTGTTTTGTTTTGTTTTGTTTTGTTTTGTTGGCCACACCCATGGCATGTAGAAGTTCCTGGGCCAGGGATCAAACCAGTGTCACCTCTGTAACTAAAGCCACACTGCTAGATCCTTAACCTGCTGAGCCAGTGGGGAACACCTATAAGAACATTTCTAAGATAGCAGTGCAAAGACCCAAGCATGTATGTTTATCACTGATAGAAATAAATGTAAATTACTTTTTAAAAGATAAGGTAATTTGCAATATGGAGGAGCCTTAAAAATATTCATGCCCTTGACCCTGAAGCTTCCACTTACAATTTTTATTCTAAAGACTAATCATGAATACACATGATAGCTGCAAGACTGTCCAACCATTGGAAACTGGTTTTTAAAACTGTCCAGGAGTTCCCACTATGGTGCAGTGGGTTAGGAATCCAAGAGATTATCATACTAGTGAAGTAAGTCAGACAGAGAAAGATAAATATCATATGATATGACATATGTGGAATATAAAAAATAGTAAAATGAACTTATGTACAAATCAGAAACAGATTCATAGACATAGAAAAAAAAAGAGCTCTCATTGTGGCTTGGTGGTTAACGAATCCAACTAGGAACCATGAGGTTGTGGGTTCAATCCCTTTGCTCAGTGGGTTGAGGATCCGGCATTGCCGTGAGCTGTGGTAGATCACAGATGCTGTGTCACTGGCATAGGCCAGCTGCTATAGCTCTGATTAGACCCCTAGCTGGGAACCTCCATGTGCTTCGGGTACAGCCCTAAAAGGACAAAAGACAAAAGAAAAAAAGAAAAAAAATCTTATTACCAAAAAAAGGATAGGGATGGGGGGGCAATAAATTGGGAATATAGGATTAACAGATACACACTACCATGTATAAAATAAATAAGCAACAAGGATTTACTCTATAACACAAGGAACTATATTCAATATCTTGCAATGACCTATAATAGAAAAGAATCATAAAAAGAATACATATATAGTAAATATGTATATATATACACATATATATGTATAACTGAATCACTTTGCTGTAATCTGATATTAACACAATATTGTAAATCAACTACGCTTCAATTTTTAAAAATTATATTGTAGAATAATATAATTACAAGGAAAAATAGGAGAGTAGTTTACAAAATAGTATGCACAACAAAAATCACAATTTTGATAGAAAGATTGATAGATGACAAAACTGGAATATACAAAGCAAATATAAATAAATCACCAAAATATGAATGTTGAAACCTCTGGGTGGTAGAACTATGGATGGGGTATATCTTCCTCTGTCCCTAAAAGAGGATGTGACAATCGCCCATGAAACACTGCTTACTGTGTCAGCCTAAACAACCTGAAAATAAAGGCTTTCCTATAATAAGTCAATTATATTTCAATTTTTTTAAAAAAGGAAAGGGGGAAGAAAAGAACTTTCTTTATGCATTGTTAA
Organism: Sus scrofa; assembly: GCF_054392235.1. NCBI lineage: Eukaryota > Metazoa > Chordata > Mammalia > Artiodactyla > Suidae > Sus > Sus scrofa. Next base: position 94,411,702 of record NC_139390.1, on the reverse strand, counting down.
TTCTTTAAGTTTCCTTCACTTCAGCAATCCAGTGAAGAGGTCCACACATACACTTTATGATTGAAAATCCAGTTAAACCCAGAAAATGGGAGTTCTCCTGGTGGCGCAGTGGAAATGAACCGACTAGCGTTCATGAGGATGCGGGTTCCGTCCCTGGCCTCGTTCATTGGGTCGAGGATCCCGAGTTGCTGTGGCTGTGTCGTAGGCCAGCACCTGCAGCTCTGATTCAACCCCTAGCCTGGGAAATTCCACTTATACCTGGAATCTAATCTACGGCACAGATGAAACTTATCTATAGAAAAGAAACAAACTCATGGACCTGGAGAAGAGACTTGTGGTTGCCAAACAGGAGGGGGATTGAATGGGATGAACTGGGAGTTTGGGGTTAGTAGGTGCAAACTATTGCATTTGGAATGGATAAGCAATGAGATCCTACTGTATAGCACAGGGAACTATGTCTAATCACTTGTGATGGAACATGATGGAGGATAATGTGAAAAAAGAATGTATATATATATATATATATGTATGTATAACTGGGTCACTTTGCTGTACAGCAGAAATTGACAGAACATTGTAAACTAACGATAATTAAAAAAAATTTTTTTTTAAGATAGAAAAGAAAATAAAGTGCATGATGCTTGCTTCACACACGAAAGGTCCTCTCAGAGGCAATATTGAGAAGGCTGGCTACCAGAATTCCCTGCCTCTCTAGGAAAAGATTCAAATGCTGACACCCATCTTCAGCTCTGTCCTTTGCTGAAGAAATCATTTCAGAGGCAAGCCAGATTTCCATCCAGCTCTGCACCTACACAAACCCCTGTGCCACAGGGCTGGAAAAAGAAAAGACTGCTGTACTCTTACTCCTCTTTCCTCTGATGAGTTTTGAAGGGTTTCTTTTCATCAAATAAATAATGAATGCCTCCGGCTAAGAGTTGGGGGAAAATGTCCTATCAGAAAGCAATTGACAATATATTTTACAGCCACTTACAAACACTTTTCCAAAGAGTTTTCTAATTAACTCACCACAACGCTTAGCTCTGAAATTCACCAGGTAGAGAGTGACATCTAGTGAGTAGTAAAAGAATTTGAAATACATACACTTGGTTTAAGGGCCTAAGAGCTAGGGTTATAATCCTTACTTTTAAATGCTTCCATTACAATATTAACTGAAAGTTAGAAACGCAAGGCCAGTATCCTGGAAGTTTCAAGAAGTTTGAAATTATGAGAGAGATTCTCTTCTCCTTCAGATGTTTCGAAAAGTTTGGATGTTTTAGGGCAGATTTTGTCTAAGGAAACATCCTGGTCCTAAAAGTAATTTGTATGGGGACAAGGTAGGGTCCTGACACCTTAGAGATGAAATACGGCTTTTCCCTGAGGTCAGAAAACTAATTTTCACTTAGTTAAAGTGAAAGAGAGCAGTGATGATCAGCTGTCTTTGAACACTGGTGCCTTGTCAGCCTGGGAATTTTTCCACACTGGGCCGGGAGACTGTTCAAACCTAATGCCGGAGGAAGCAGTCACTGCCAATGTCACTGACATGCAGATGCCTCAAGTGTGCCTTGTCTGTGCTGCAGCGACACAGGTGGAATGAGGCAAGGGCCTTCCTCAAAGTGTAAGTCAGGTGCTAACATAGGACCTCAGAGGAGGCTTTCCGATAAAAGGGGCAGAAACAGTGTGGCTGAGATGATCAAATTAAGAATAAAATTTCTGACAACAAGAAGAAATGTGCAAAAGAGAAGAAAGGGCATCCCAGGCCAAGGAAACCCCATGAGCAAAACCACAGATGATGAAGAGTTCTGAGCGCAGCTCTGCTTTTACTGAACATCAAGTAGTACATTCTGACCCAGACGCAAGGTAACTATGGAGGAAAACAGAAGAGGATGTTGATTGGCGTCTTCTTGGACAGAGACTCTCACATGCCAAAGGAGGCGTTTCTACAAGGTCCCTGGTGCCTTCCATCACGGCTGATCCACCAAGTCCACAAAGGGACCATGAAACAAAGCATAAAACTGGTGTATAGTCACCCAGGACAATTAAAAGAGGTGAGGCTATTACTGTCAAGGTCACTGCACACCCCCGGCATCCCTTGTAAATGTCTGTCACTGAGAGGGAATAAGAACCAGGGAAGGAGTTCCCGTTGTGGCACAGTGGTTAACAAATCCAACTAGGAACGATGAGGTTGTAGGTTTGGTCCCTGGCCTTGTTCAGTGGGTTAAGGATCCGGCGTTGCCGTGAGCTGTGGTGTAGGTTGCAGACGTGGCTCGGATCCCATGTTGCTGTGGCTCTGGCGTAGGCTGGTGGCTACGGCTCGGATTGGACCCCTCGCCTGGGAACCTCCATATGCCGCAGGAGCGGCCCAAGAAATGGCAAAAAGACAAAAAAAAAGAGCCAGGGAAGAGCCAGGGAAGCTTCTTCCCCGCAGCCACCACCTCTAGATTTAAAGAAAAAAAAAATTATTAGATACTCCACAAGAGGAACCTGAGCATTTCTTCACAAGGGAGATTACTATCTTTGACCTTATCTGTTCCACCAACGAGGCAAAAATCTTTCTAAACAGATATACAGCAATAGCCAGACCATATCTGCTTGCTCAAGTAGGGATTACACCCTTAAAAATAGTTCCCTGTTCTCAGTAAATTATCTCTGGATACGGCATGGGAGCCAAGAATTACTGACCAACTAAAAAATGGCTGGACCCTGTCAAATCCATTTGACTTGTATTTTCCAATTTCGAAGGACAGAAGCCCTATCTTCTTTGAGGCAATTAAATAGGACATTTGAAAGCTGGCATCCAAATCATAAAGGGTACTCGGGAAATGCTTAAATCTAAAGTTAGAAATGGGAGTCCCTATAGTGGCTCAGGGGAAACCAATCTGACTAGGAACCATGAAGTTGCGGGTTCGATTCCTGGCCTCACTCAGTGGGTTACAGATCTGGTGTTGCTGTGGCTGTGGTGTAAGCCTCAGCTACAAGTCTGATTCAGCCCCTAGCCTAGGAACTTCCTTATGCCACAGGTACAGCCCTGAAAAGAAAAAAAGAACAGAAAGAAAAGAAAAAAGAAAAATAACTCGCTATGTTTACAAATTACCTATCACACTTCTAAAATACATTTTTGTTACATTTTTATTTGCATATCCTTTGTCTCTTCATATCATGAAATATTATAAAAACACTTTCTACAGAAAGACTGAAAAGATAATTCAATCCTTCCTCCATTACAATTGATCAAAATGTGTTTTGGAGGCAGGGGGTGTGGTTTGGCTGTGCCCTGGGCATGTGGAAGTTCCAGGGCCAGGGATCAAACCCCAGCCACAACAGCGACAATGCTGAATCCTTAACTGCTAGGCCACCAGAGACTCCAAAATGTGTTTTTATTATTGACAGTTTAGAAAGATATCTTTTAGCCTCACAACTCATCATGGAAGTCATGTAAGATGTTAGGACTGTTGTCAAATTTGAAAACACCTCTAACAGGTTTCTTTTATAAATGAGATGTAAAACTTCAGGACATTTCAGGTTTTCTTGAGCAGTGGCTTGTCTTAAATACTAATGGACTCATTGACATTTCATGAAATAGTTTGCCAGCAATATTCTCAATTTATTATTTGATGAAAGAGTTTGTCAGTAATATCCATATTAGAAATTTTGTATTATCTTCATCAGTATTAGCGTTTTATCAAATAAAATTAGAGGAGAGGGAAGATGGGAGACCGAAGAAATAGGTGAGGGAAATTAAGGGGTGTAAACTTCCAGTTGCAAGACAAATGAGTCCCAGGTATAAAATGTACAACGTGGAGAATATAATCAATAACTATGTGATCTCTTTGTATGGTAACAGACTGTAACTGGGCTTACCTTGGTGATCATTTTGAAATAAACAGAAAAAAACTGGTATGTTGTGTAATAGGAGCTAACACGGTGTTGAAAGTCAATTATACTTCAAAAACAAAGAAACTCACAGAAAAAGAGATCAAATTGGTGGTTACCCGAGGGATCAAGAGGGGGAATTGGATGAAGGCAGTCAAAAGATACCATAAACTTCCAGTTAGAAGATAAATGTAATGTACAAGATGATACATACAAGTAACAGGCTGTATGTTATATAGGAAAGTTAAAGGAGTAAACCCTGAGTTTTCATGATGAAAAAGAACTTTTTTCAATTTATTTAATTTTGTATTGATATGAGATAATGGATGTTCACTAAACTTATCGTGAGAATCATTCCATGAAGTATGTAAATCAAATCATTGTCCTATACATCTTACATTTTTTTCTTCTCTCCTTCCAGTTTTATTGGGATATAATTGACATACAGCGCTGTGTAAATTTAAGGTATTCATAATGATTAGATTTACATACACCTGAAGGATGAGTAAGATTAGTCCAAAACAGAAAGGGCATTCCAGGCCTATGAAACAGTAAGAGCTAAGGCACAGAGACATGAAAATACCTGTCACATCTGGAAAAGAGTAATTACTACAGTGTAGCCAGGGCATGGAGGGTGGTGAAGAAAGATTAAATGTGAAGTTTTGGTTAGAGTCAGCCTTGAAAAGGTGGGAAGCCTTGAGTATAGTGTAAAAGTTTGCACTTTATCCTGGCAGCAAGAGGAGAGAGAAAGATTTTTTTAAAGCGGAATAATAATAATAATAATAATAATAATAATAATAATAACATGATCAAGTCTGCAAGTGGAATGCCCAGGCTTCATTCACCTAAGAGTATAAATGAGGCCACATTTGAATAGTTACCTTGGACCTTAATACTCTGAGCAGCCACTGCTTGGGTAATAAGAAGTCCAGTCTCTTCCCAGGATTCCTCTTCCTGTCTATTTCCAAAAGCTCTCCAGGATTGTTTCCATGAGTTTTTCAAGCAATCTTGGTGGCAACTTACTACCACCATGACTGGTGGTACAGGAAACTACACGTATCCCTCAAAGGGGGACTCCATGACCATTAAAAGAGAGCTGCATAACCGCCACCACCTCAGTCCTGGGTGCTAGAACCAGGAAGTCCCTTTTGGAGAAAGAAAGCTCAGTGCAAGGTTGTCTAACATCAGAATCATCCAGATCCCAAGACGTTGTAGTATATTCACTTATACAAAACATATCAGACCTGTCCGCTAAAGTCCATTGACTCCTTTTCAACTTAGTAACTGGGACCTAGGATTTAGGAAATAGAAAATCGGGTACCTGAGTCCCTGAATGGCTTCATGGAGCAGAGCTCACCTTGGATTGTGGCTAACCAAGAAATAAACTGCTACCTTCCTTAAGTCACTTGATTATTGTGAGTCTCTTTATACAATGGTCTGATTTTACTCTAAATAATACACTCAGCTCTTTCTCCCTGGATTTATACATGAAGCCAGGTAAAGCCTGTAGGTCAAACCATTATCTCCATCAAATGCTTAGACCTTGATCTCAGGTTGGCTCACTGCATTTCCTATCATGAATTCTAACTCTGTGTGTGTGTGTGTGTGTGTGTGTGTGTGTGTGTACACGCACATGCATGTGCACCAGTACCTTTCCTACAATCTGGTTTATGTCAGAACCTCCTGACAAGGCTGGACAGGGTTCAGTTTTTTTTCTTGTGGGAATTTTTCCAGCCCTTAAGCAAAACAATGAATATAAATGAATGCCTGGGTAGGGAAAATGCCTAATACCTCTTACCAGATGCACCTCCACTCTGTTCTGCTCAGCCACAACTCCGCAGACCCAAGGTTCTTAAGATGTCTGAGAGACCGCCAATCACTGTAAGGAGAGAGGGCTGGAAGGCAAGAACAAGGCTAGAGCAGGGAGAGTGTTGTAACTATCCAATGGGAGCCCATGAGATTCCAGCCAGGACAGTGCCAGTATGAATGGAAAGAATCAAGTTCTTGAGACATGTCAGAAGTAAGAAGAGTAAGACTTGAGACATTTACCGCAATAATCACATGCATACTTAAATACTTCCAGTGATAATATTGATGATGATAGCAGTGGCGATGATAGTGATATTGCAGGATGATTTGATTTACATACAGATCCTGGACCACATAGCAGGAAAATATTTTTTTTTTAATGCTACATAACAATAAGGTCTTGGAAAAGTTTCTTTTATGGTTTAAAAAGGGAGAGATTCAGATATAATAAGAGAAAAGAAGGTAAGTGACAGAAAAACCTATGCCACTCTGGAAGGGGATAGGTAATACAGGTTTGTTGGGTTGGTTATTTTTTCCTCTTTAGGGCTGCACCTGCAACATATGGAAGTTCCCAGGCTAGGGGTAGAATCAGAGCTGCAGCTGCCAGCCTAAGCCACAGCTCATGGCAACACTGGATCCCTACCCACTGAGCAAGGCCAGGGATCAAAACTGCATCCTCAGGAACACTAGTCTTGTTCATTACCACTGAGCCACAATGGGAACTCCCGTAATACAGGTTTTTAAAGAAACTGTCAGGCATTGCAAAATACCCCTTACTCTCTGCCAGAAAGACTTGATTCACATTCGCTTTTTTTTTTTTTTTTTTTAAGAAAACCAGGTAGAATTTTAAAATGAAAAAAGTGATCTAAGACTCAATTATTTTAATTCCAGTCATCTCATCTTAGGTCCCTTTTTTTGTTTGTTTGCATTCTATGGTTTGATGGTGCTTGGTTACAAGCAATATAAGCTACTTGGTTTAAGCAGTGTTATGGACCGAATGTTTGTCCCCTCAAAATTCATATGTTGAAGCCTTCATCCACCAGTGTGGCTGTATTTGGAGATGGAAACGCTAAGGAAGTAATTAAGAGTAAATGAGGTCAAAAAAAAAAAAAAGAATCTGAAAAAAAAAAAAAGAGTAAATGAGGTCTTGGGAGTTCCCGTCATGGCTTAGCGAAAACGAATCTGACTATTATCCTTGAGGATGTGAGTTCAGTCCCTGGCCTCGCTCAGTGGGTTAAGGATCTCGTGCTGCTGTGAGCTGTGGTGTAGGTCACAGACGCAGCTTGGATCCCACAGTGCTATGGCTGTGACGTAGGCTAGTAGCTGCCACTCTGATTAAACCCCTCGCCTGGGAACTTCCATATGCCACAGGTGTGACCCTAAAAATTTTTTAAAAGGGGGGGAGAGTAAGTAGGTCTTAAGAGTAGAGCCCTGACCCCATAGGATTAGTGTCCTTTGTAAAAAGAGACACCAGTGAGAGCTCAGGCTTGCTAGTGCCCTTTCTTTCTCTCTCTCTGGGCACACTCATGAAGAAAGGCCGTGAGAGGGCACAGCGAGAAGACAACTTTATCTGCAAGCCAGGAAGAAAGTTCTCACCAAAAGCCAAGTCACCTGGAATGGAACTTGATATTGAATCAGACAGAAACTCCTGTTATTTAAGCCACCCAGTATATGGAGTCTTGTTACACAGCCCAAGATGACCAAAACACGTGATACGGTGTTATGGTTTTTCATTAACGCTAAAATGCCACCATTTGTAAGGCATGCCATTATTATATACACCGCTAAGAAAGTTATAACACTACTAATTAAACTATAATCTGGCATCGATTGTAAAAAGCATCCCACTTTCAAAGATTAAAAAAGCGAGAATATGTACATCTTGGAATTGATGAGATAGATAAAATGTAGTAGGAACCTGACTGACTTCCCCATAAGACCAGGGAAATGGGTTTGGATGCTATGGAGGCAAAAACAAAGCATCCTGGGGAAATGCCCAACCAATCAGTGGAGCAGATGCAGCAGAAAAAGGACTGCCTCCACTGCCTGTCACTCAGTATAACACATCCGAAACCACTAGAGCTGCCCTAGAAAAATTAATGCTCCTACCCAGGGACTTACCAAAACAGCCAATCAGAGCCACCCACCTCAAGTCCCAGTGAGGACCATGAAAGTGAACAGGGCACTTTCAATAATTCTGCCATGATAATCGATATAACCCAGCTGCCCCCGGAAAGCCAGCCGTGTAGTTGTGCTTGGCGGAATCTAAAACCCCGGTTGCAAATGAATCTGGGAAATATCTTTAGCTTTCCTGCCTCTGTAGTAAAGGAAGACAGGCTAGAAAGGGGCAGCAGCAGGTGCTGAGTAAATATTAGAGAGTTCATGGATAAGTATATTCCAAAAGGATTATCAAGTATTATAATAATTATGTTACAAGCCAAAACGAGCTCCTATGTAAACTGGAAATTGTTTTGAGCTGCTTTGTTGCAGGGGCTTTTCTGTTTCTATATTACAGAGTGCCCCCAGCAGGGAAAAATAAAACCCTCAGGAAGACGGGGTGATTCTCATCCATTTTTGCCAGTCTGAGCTTCAGAACCCTTTTTATTTTTAAATTTTCTATTAAAGTATAGTTGTGTCACAACCTTGCAAATCAACTCTAATCAAAAATTTAAAAAATAAAAATGGTGCTATATATAATATATATAATTCTATTTCTAACATCATAACCTATCATGTCTATCCCAAGAGATTGGACACTGTTCCTTGTGCTATACAGTAGGAGTTCATTGCCCATCCATTCTAAATGCAACAGTTTGCATTTACTAACCCCCAAATCCCAGTCCATCCCACTGCCACCCTCCTCTCCCTTGGCAACCACAAGTCTGTCCTCTATGTCTGTGAGTCTGCTTCTGTTTCATACATAGGTTCATTTCTGCCATATTTTATCTTGTTTTGGGTTTTTGTTTTGTTTTGTTTTTTTAAGGGCCGCACGTGCAGCATATGGAAGTTCCCAGGCTACGGGTCGAATCAGAGCTACAGATGCTGGCTTACACCACAGCCACAGCAACGCCAGATCCGAGCTGTACCTTCAACCTACACCACAACTCAGTGCAAGGCCAGATCCTTAGCCAACTGAGTGAGGCCAGGGAACGAAACTTCATCCTCATGGATACTAGTCAGATTTGTTTCCGCTGAGCCACGACGGGAACTCCTACCTTCAAAATCTTGATGTCAGGCTTGCCCTGTCCAAGCAGCCTTAGGTTACAATATCTGAGCATTTTAAATTGGAATGTTATGAAGGTGACAATGGATTTGCACTATAATGAAAACTGTACATGTAGTTATACAATGATCTGTAAGGGTTACAGGGAAGTTTCTGGACTCAATCTCCAATCCCTCCTCCTGGAGGAGTTGGTTATGACCCTGGACCCCAAAGGCTAAGAGATTCATTCTGCTTCATCCTATATCTTTTTAGTATTTTACATTGTGCCCTGTCCTTGTGCATTTACCCTTGTCCTCTAGAAGATACCTAGTTTTTGCTCCAAAGCCCGTTTTCATGGATCACAGAGACTCTGAGGCTGGTTTTGTAAGGAGGTAATATTTTCCAAATATTTTACTTCTATATGTGATTACCTTTTTTTAAATTATATGCTCTACTTGCTGTGCAGTAGAAAACTGACAGAATACTGTAAATCAGCAATAATGGAAAAAATAAAAATCATAATAGAAAAAAATAAAATAAAATTTTTAAAAATCTTTTCAAAAAAAAAAGAAAATTATGTGCTCTGGAAGCCTCCCAACCCCAGGAAATGTCACTGAGACTTGAAAGCCCCAGAGCAAGAGAGAAAAGGAATCTGGACTCTTCAGCAAGACTCTGAGCTCCAAAAACAAGTCCAGGCAATCCTGCTCGGGCTATCAATGGGTCATCACTTGCATTTTAAATAGGACAGTGACTCATCGTGGGGACTGTCACGGGCCTTTCTAAATGCCCACAGCACACTGCAAGTATGGTTGCAATGAAAAAATGTACCCAGTCTTTTCCAAATGCCCCTTAGGGAGATGGGAACGCCCCTCCCTGAGAACTACCCAGCTAAAGAGGAGACTTCTTCCACATCTTTAGCAAACACAAACCCAAGTTCAACTCGACACATCCCAGGGTCCCTCTCTGTGTGTGTGGAATGAAACGCCAGGGGCTTGGGAGGGTCAGGCCGAAGCTGACCGCCTCATCCCAGCCTGCCCAGGGCTGATGTGGTTTCAGCAGCCAACCCCTCAGTCCCAGGCAAGCTAGGGGTGTTGATTACCCTGACTCAGCCGTGGGGGTCACAGTCCTTCTGGAAAGGATGAGACATAAGGAAAATGCTCGCTTTCGGTCTGCAGGAACGGAGGAGAGAAAGGGGGCAGAGGGGATGGACAGGAAAAGTACATCCAGGGCTCTTGCTTTCTCTCCAACCCCAGACACACCCCAAACGCCTCCTTGGGGGCCCCCAAAGCCTTAGAAATATCCAGATTGTTGTGAGGCCCTCAAGGGCAGCGCTTCTATCAGGATCCTGCTTTCTTCTTGGGAAGCAGAGCTCTGGTCAGTGACCTCAGCCCAGCCCAGGGGGCAGCCACATCTGAGACCTTTCCCTTAGCTGTAAAACCAGGGAGGCAGAGAGTTCCTCTTCGGACCCTATTTACCCTCACATAAAATAACTCCTTTAAGTTCTGCCCCTTTAACTTTTCAGAACCCTTTGCAAACTCTGGGGAACTGAGAACATAATTTTTCACATGAGGAGTGAGTCACCACCATCAGGATGGATTAGGTAAAGGATCTGTGGAGGGTGGACAGTGATTCTATGATGAGCAGACCTGCCTCCTCCCTCTTCTCTGCAGCCCTGGTTTGCTAGGGCTGCCATAAAAGTACCACAGATGAGAGGCCAGAAATCCAAGAGCAAGGTGTCAGCAGGGATGCTTTCTTCTGAGGACTCTCTCCACGGCTTGGAGATGGCCATCCTCTCCCTGCATCTGCACATCATCTTCCCTCCACACATCTGGGTCCAAAAGTCTTCCTCATGAGGCTGCAGGAACTCCTTGCCCCACCCCTACCCCAACCCACCACAGAGACACACAGAGCAAGGTCCACTTTTTACAAGCTATGCTGGTAGGTTGGTCCACAGACCATGGGTTTCAGGAGACAGCACAAGGCAGGAATAGACATGAATAGACACTAAACCAAGACCAGGATGCCTCCTGGCTCTATCGCCCACAGTGAGATCACTTCATCCCATTCTGCCCAGGCGGGTCAATAACTCTCCACATGAGGTAAGTGATAGTAAACAAGCCTGTATCCATTAGAATTAAGTTTAGCTGATTAAAAGAACAACAACAAAAATTGTTTTCACATTGGGTTAAAGGTAGAAATGTATTGCTCTTTCACAGAAAAGAAATCTTGGGGTAGGCAGCCCCAGACCAGCATGGTGGCTTCACAAAGTTGTCAGGAACTTACATACTTTCCAGCTCATAGTCAGCCTTCTCTAAATTGATCCTCAAGGTCCAAGGTGGTTGCTGAGCACCAGCCATAACAATCATATCCACCTAGAAGAAATGGAAAAACAATACGTCCCAGGAGTTGTACATACTTATGTTTATATTTCACTTGCCAAAACTAAATCACATATTTACAAAGGAAATTAGGATCCTTTTTTTTTTTTTTTTTGTCTTTTTAGGGCCATACCTGTGGCATATGGAAGTTCCCAGGCTAAAGGCTGAATCAGAGCTACAGCTGTTGGCCTACACCACAGCCACAGTAACACTGGATCCTTTACCCACTGAGCGAAGCCAGATATGGAACCCACCTTCATAGATACTAGTCGGGTTTGTTTCCGCTGTGCCACAGAGGGAACTCTGGAACGTCTTTTTTTAGTTGGACCACAATACATCTAACCAAAGAAAAAGGGGAGAGAGTATATAGGGAGGCACCAAGCACACATGTGACCACAAATGGTCAATGAGCTGTTCTTCCCCTACAGAGAACAACAAAGCCAGATTGAGATGAGGACACCTGGCAGCCACTATGTGACTCACCAGCCAGTTGACTCATTCCTACCCACCAGATTGTCAGCAAAACTGTGTTTCTACATGTCATCGATCACTAAAAATATTCACAACTCTGAATATTAAATTCTTAAACACAAAGTCTATTTAGTACATTCTCTAGATCTTTACATTGTATTTTTTAGAAAAAATCATTATCTATAATAAACATTGAAGGAAAAATTTCTTAAATATTAACCTAAAAGTGGGAGTTCCCCTTGTGGCTCAGTAGTAAAGAACCCAAATAGTATCCATAAGAACATGGGTTTGATCTCTGGCCTCACTCAGTGGGTTAAAGATCTGGCATTGCCATAAGCTATGGTGTAGGTCACAGACAAGGCTTGATTTGGCATTGCTATGGCTGTGGTGTGAGCTAGCAGCTACAGCTCTGGTTCGACCCCTAGCCAAAAATATATATGTTAACCTAAAATTATATAGAGGTAAAGATAATGTCTTTCTTTCTTCCTTCCTTTTTTTTTTTTTTTTTTTTTTTTTTTTTGTCTTCTGTCTTTTTAGTGCTGCACCAGAGGCAGATGGAGGTTCCCAGGCTAGGGGTCTCATCGGAGCTACAGCTGCCAGCCTACACCACAGCCACAGCAATGCCAGATCCGAACCAAGTTGGCAACCTACACCACAGCTCACGGCAATGCTGGATCCTTAACCCACTGAGCAAGGCCAGGGATTAAACCTGCAACCTCGTGGTTTCTCATCGGATTTGTTTCCACTGCACCAGGAGGGGAACTCCTTTTCTTTCTCTTTCTTGCCTTCCTTTCTTCCCTCTTTCTTTCTTTCCCTTTCTTTTCTTTCTTTTTTTTCTTTTTACAGCCACACCTGTGGCATATGGAAGTTCCCAGGCTAAGGGTTGAATCGGAGGTACGTCTGAAACCTACGCCACAGCCACAACAATGCCAAATTCAAGACTCTTCTATGACCTACCCCACGGCTTGTGGCAACGCTGGATCCTTAACCCACTGAGTGAGGCCATAGATTGAACACGCATCCTCATGGAGACAACATTGTGTCCTTAACCTGCTGAGCCACAACAGGAACTCCTACAGAGATTATTTCTCAGGAGTAAATTATAGGATAATTTTGAGGGTTTTTTTTTTTTTCATTCTTTCCTGTAGATAAAAATGTTCTTCTAATGTGTGTATGTGTATATATATATATTCCTGCTATAATTAGATAAAACAGAAATCTCTTTTCAAGAGTTCAGACTTCTAGCCCTGTCATTCGTTAGTTGAGGGATTTATTCATCTACAACCCAGAGTAGCTGACACCAGAAGATAATTTAGGAAATCCGATTTTTGAAGTAGCACTTTACCCCTGATCTACTTCATTTCACCCCATGTTCCTTGAGCTAAATATAAAAACTACATCGTGACCTTTCTCATTATTTCAAAATAATTATTTCTCATTATTTATGTCATGGTTTAAACAGAACCTAAAAATAAGTGTAACCCACAGACATTTCTGAAGAACAGCCATTAAGTTCTGCTCTGCCATTACAATTAAACATGAGTCAGAGGAAGGAGGGGGTTCTACAGATCGGGCTTTGTAATGAAAAACGGACGCATGTTTTCCCCAGAAACTCCCCCGGAGGAATTCCCCGTCTACATTTTTGACTTTGTGGTTTTCCAGGAAACTCTTTTCAATTGAAAGTGAATCTGGCAGATCTGGGAGCCGACAATGCCCAAGGTGCTGATCTGTGGTGACCTTGACCACGCCGCCTGGGGGCTCTGGGGAGGAAGGTGGGCAGGCAGTGCTGGGCGAGGCTGCTGCGGCCCCCAAAATACACAGGACAAGTCCCTGGCTTCCAGAGGGAGCCTCTTAATTACTCCACACCTACTTCGCACTGCTTTTTTCTCCAAAAAGACATTAACTGGAAAACTAAAAAACAAAATTCTTGGTTTTTATGTTTGTGTTTGTTGTCCCTACCCTAGAGCCAAAAGATTGGCAGGCAACCATTTTAAACACACCAACCTTGCTAGGAAAAAACACCCCAAGGCACCTGTACAAAAGCATTAATTTCAGACCTACTGTATAACACAGGGAATGTTACTCAGCGCTTTGGAATAACCTATATAGGAAAAGAATCTGAAAAAGGATGGATACATGTATATGTGTAACTGAATCACTTTGCTATACACCTGAAAGTAACACAACATTGTAAATCAACTATACTCCAATATAAAATAAAAAATTATTATTATTTTTTTTTCTTTTGGTCTTTTTGTCTTTTTCTAGGACTGCACCTGTGGCATATGGAGGTTCCCAGGCTAAGGGTCTAAGCAAAGCTATTGCCAACAGCCTATACCACAGCCACAGCAACGCCAGATCCGAGCCGCGTCTGCGACCTACACCTTAGCTCATGGCAACACCGGATCCTTAACCCACTGAGCAAGGCCAGGGATCGAACCCGCAACCTCATGGTTCCCAGTCAGATTCGTTAACCACTGAGCCATGGTGGAAACTCCTAAAAAATTAAATTTAAAAAAATTAAAATAAGGAAATCCCATCACAGCTCAGCGGAAAAGACCTTGGCTAGTATCCATGAGGACCCAGGTTCAATCCCTGGCCTCGCTCAGTAGGTTAAGGATCTGGCATTGCTATGGCTATTGTGTAGGCTGGCGGCTACAGCTCCCATTTGACCCCTAGCCTGGGAACCTCCATATGCCACAGATGCAGCCCTAAAAAAAAAGACAGTAAATTAATTAATTAATTTTTTAAAATAAAAATGAACGCATTAACTTCACTCAAAGAACAGCCCCACAATATTTACTCAAGTCTCACATGGGGCATGGGGATACAGAGATAAAATGCATCTACACGGGGCAGAAGGCTCAATTACTTGTCTCAGGAAAATAAAGAGGAAGCTGACAATTGACTTGAATCCAATCCGTATGTAGTCATTAATAAGCACAGGAAAGGGGGTGTGGGGGTGGGAATCTTACAATTCGCTCTTGCACCATGACCCAGTAAAAACCGTCCCCAGCACTGCCACAGCTGTCATGTGTACAAAGCACACGGGAGCATCAGAAAAAATACAGAACTTTTATGACCAGCAGAAGCAGATTCTCACTGAAGCTAAACTAAGGAAGCTTAAGTTTCAGGAACCCTCCCTTACACAATCTGTTCCCGTTCTCACTCTAAATAATACTTGCTTTTCCACCTTATTTTCTATTTGTAATTTTTTCCTGTAAAAGGGCTCCCTAAATTCTGTCAGCTTCAGGCTCTACAAAACAACTGGATTCTATGCTCTTATATTTTTAAGTCTTTTAAAATTTTTATCCTTTTAATTTTTTTAATTTTTTTGGCCATGTCCATGGCATGTGGAAGTTCCTGGACCAGGGATGAAACCTGTGCCAGAGTAGTGACCCAAGTCACTGCAGTTTCAAGGCTGCATCCTTAAGCCATTGTGCCACAGGAGAACTCCAAATTTTTTTTTTTTTTTTTTTTTTTTTTTTTTGTCTTTTTGTCTTTTTGTCTTTTCTAGGGCCGCTCTCACGGCATATGGAGGTTCCCAGGCTAGGGGTCGAATCAGAGCTGTGGCTGCCGGCCTACGCCACAGCCACTGCAATGCGGGATCCGAGCCTCGTCTGCAACCTACACCACAGCTCACGGCAACGCCGGATCCTTAACCCACTGAGTGAGGCCAGGGATCGAACCCCCAACCTCATGGTTCCTAGTCGGATTCGTTAACCACTGAGCCACGATGGGAACTCCCAAGTTTTTATCTTTTTAAATCTGGATTCTCCCCTATCGCAGAGAAAACAATGGTTCATATGCTCTTACATTTTTTTATCTTCTTAAATTTTTAATAGTAAAAAATATATAACATAAAATTTACCATTTTAATCCATTTTAAATGTATAGTTCAATGGTATTAAGTACATTCACATTGTTATACAACCACCCCCACTGTCCATCTCCAGAACTTTTTCATCATGCAAAACCAAAAGTAGGTGAACTGTTGAACAATAACCCATTTTCCTCAGCCCCCAGCTGCTGACCACCACCATTCTACCTACTGTCTCTGTGAATGTAACTACTCTCAGTAACGCATCTAAGTGGAATCCTACAGTTGGTCTTTTTTTGTGAAAGGCTTATTTCACTTAGCTAGTGTCTTCAAGGTTCACTCCTGCTGTAGCGCATGGCAGGATTTCTTTCCTTTTTAAGGCTGAGTAATAGTGCACTGCATGTATAAACCGCATTTTGTTTATCTATTCATCTGTCAGTGGACATTCATACATTTTTATTTTATTTATTTATCTACTTATCTAAGCATGTGGAAGTTCCTGGGCCAGGAATTGAACCTTTGCCACAGTAGCAACCCAAGCCACGGCAGTGACAATGCTGATCCTTAACCCACTGTGCCACAGAACTCCTGCACATTTTTGTTTTAAGATAGGGAGTTCCCATCATGGCTCAGTGGAAACAAATCTGACTAGCATCCACGAGGACGCCGGTTCGATCCCTGGCCTTGCTCAGTGGGTTAAAGATCCAGCAGTGCCATGAGTTGTGGTGTAGGTCATAGATGCAGCTCAGATCTGGCGTTGCTGTTGCTGTGGCATAGGCCAGTGGCTACAGCTCCGATTGGACCCCTACTTAGCTTGGGAACCTCCATGTGCTGCAGGTGTGGTCCTAAAAAGAGGGGGGAAAATAAAAAAAGAATAATTAAGATAAATGCCATGTAACCATTTGGAAACCATCCTCCTGCTTTTTTTTTTTTTTTTTTTTTTTTTTTTTGGCCATTTCTTGGGCCGCTCCCGCGGCATATGGAGGTTTCCAGGCTAGGGGTCCAATCAGAGCTGTAGACACCAGCCTACGCCAGAGCCACAGCAACTCGGGATCCGAGTCACGTCTGCGACCTACACCACAGCTCATGGCAAGCCGGATCGTGAACCCACTGAGCAAGGGCAGGGACCAAACCCGCAACCTCATGGTTCCTAGTCAGATTCGTAAACCACTGCGCCACGACGGGAACTCCCATCCTCCTGCTTTAAAACTGGTTAGTCTCTAGAAAGTGAAGCAGTGGTCCCTTGTCTGTCATATCTATGTGAGGATTCAGTGACTTTCTCTGTCCGAGTTCAATGAGGAATCATAAAGGGGCAGTTATCTTTTCATTGCCAGTTTGTGACTAACCCCCTCACTAGTAAGGCACAGCCTGCATGCATTTTCTAGGCTGGGCATCCCACATGATTTCTGTATCTCATCCTATTCTGATACTCTTTAATCAATTATATGAATGTATCAAGAAATCCTATTTCATTTTATTTTCCACTGTTATTCCACCCCTTCAGTGTTCCAAGGATATCACTCCACTTTGGAAGGCAAAAAGAAAAAAATGAATAAAAGTAAGCCTGAATAAGTTCACACTCCAGAAGAGGGAACAGACTGACAAGTTCTAGCCAAGAGTAATAAATTCAGGAACAGAGGCATGTACAAGGTGCTAAGAGAGTAGGATTAGTTCAGCAGGAATGAGTTAAGCGAGATTACCCAGAGAAGGCAACATGGAAACTGGCTACTGCAAAGGATATTTCCTTGGTGATGAAAGTTGCAAAAGGGGTTCCATGCAGAAAAGAGTGAACCAAAGGCTTGAAAGCCTTCCTTATATTAAGGGAAAAGTAAATACCCTGGTGTCTATAGGGCAGAATGTCTTAATAAAAGCAGCAAGAGAAGCAATTCAAGGGAGATTGGGGCTAGACTGCAAAGTCTCATGAGGCTTGCTGAGGAATTAGGACTTTTTCTGGTGGGCAATGGGAGTAGCGAAGGTCTTAAACTGGGAGAGGTGGTGGTGGGCAGGGAGTTTGGGATGGAGTCCATGTCCTGTAGAAAGCATCCTTTCACCAATCCAGCCACATGCGGAAACGAGAAGGATGGGCCAAGGACAAGAAACAAGGATGAGGAGATCCCCAAGTTGGAGTGACTGTTTAATCAAAAGGCAATGTTCTTCCTCCATCAGCAGAAATGAGAGCTGACAAGCAGGTCAAATTCAATCATTAAAAAATTACATTTCTCGGAGTTCCCATTGTGGCGCGGCGGAAGTGAATCTGACTAGTATCCATGAGGATTCAGGTTCGTTCCCTGGCCTTGCTCAGTGGGTTAAAGACAAGACATTGCTGTGAGCTGCGGTGTAACCCTAACCCTAACCCTGACTCTGACTCTAATCTGGTGTTGCTGTGACTGTGGTATAGGCCAGCAGCTGTAGCTCCAGTTGTACCCCTAGCCCTAAAAAGCAAATATATATATGGTTGAAGCAACAATGACCAAGAATTTTTTTTTTTTTTTTTTTTTTTGTCTCTTTAAGGCCACACCTGCGGCATAGGGAGGTTCCCAGGCTAGGGGCCTAATCAGAGCTATAGCCGCTGGCCTACACCAGAGCCACAGCAATGCCAGATCCGAGCCACGTCTGCAAACTACACCACAGCTCACAGCAACGCTGGATCCTTAACCCACTGGTCAAGGACAGGGATCTAACCCACGTCCTCATGGGTACTAGTCGGTTTGTTAATAGCTGAGGCACGACGGGAACTCCAATTTTTTTTTTTAAGTTACATTTCTGCTCATCTGAGCTTTAAAATTGCTACACGTGTGTGTGTGTGTGTGTGTGTGTGTGTGTGTGTGTGTGTGTGTGTGTGTGTGTGTGTGTGTGTGTCTAAGAATCTTTTTGGCATTAGAGAATTAGTGAAAGTCCTGAGTAATAGATCTGATGCAAGAAACACGGAACTTGAGGAAGATCAGTTTTGGGGTGACATTGCCAGGAAGGAAATGCGGTTCACGTGTGGCTTTCTGATTGCCACACGGATCTAAATGTCTGTTGCCAAATTCTACTCAATCTTTCTAAAGATGCTGTTTCTTTCTGTAAAAATAAAAACAATTTTGTTGAGATATGATTCCCAGGCTATACAATTTACCCATGTGAAGGAGAGAATTAAGTGTTTTTGAATATATTCCCATAGTTGTAGAAACATCACCATAATCTAATAATTAAGATCATTTTCATGAAAGAAACCTCATTTCCATGAGCAGTCACTCCTCACTCACCCCTAACCCTCTGGCCCTAAGCAACCACTGATCTTCTTTCTGTCTCTATGAATTTGCCTGGTCTGGACATTTCATATAAATGGAATCAGACAGTATGTGACTTTTATGTCTGGCTTCTTTTATTTAACATGTAAAGGTTCATCCGCGTTGTAGCATGTGTCAGTACCTTATTCCTTTGTGTTGCTGGATAATATTTATCATATGGATTACCATATTTTGTTTACCCAGTCATCAGCTGACAGGTATTTGGGTCGTTTCCACTTATCGACAATAAGGTTATTGTTGAGATTATTATCAACGATGATGTTATGAACAGCTCCGTACAAGCTTTTGTATGGTTACAGGTTTTTCTCACTTGTGAGTATCTTCCTAGGAGTGGAGTTGCTGGATCACACAGTAACTAGACTCTTTCTGACTTAGGTGTGTTCTCTGATGAACTTACTGCTTGTTTGTTGTTGAGGCTGGTTTATTTTATTTTATTTTTTGTCTTTTTACGGCCTCACCTGCGGCATGTGGAGGTTCCCAGGCTAGGGGTCTAATCAGAGCTGTAACCACCGGCCTACACCAGAGTCAAAGCAACTCGGGATCTGAGCCGAGTCTGCGACCTACAGCACAGCTCACGGCAGCGCCAGATCCTTAACCCACTGAGCAAGGCCAGGGATTGAACCCGAAACCTCATGGTTACTAGTGGGATTCGTTAACCACTGAGCTACGACAGGAACTCCTGTTGAGGCTGGTTTATGTCGTACCAGTATAGCTGAATTCTGACCACCCAAGTAGAGTCCATTCTAACTCAGCCCTGCTTGTGATTTTCAAAGCCAAGAAGGAAGTAGGTGGTATGTCAAGCCTTCTGCTCTGCTCAAGAAAGCAGATCTGATCACAGAGCAAGTCACAGCAGCCCACATATGGGCGGGCCTTGTGCCTCCTACACTTTCCTGGTAAGGGAAACAAAGCATCAGTATCTCTCTCCCCCACGAAATACTGCCCCCACCCCCACCCCCGCCTTCAGAAGCATCTGCATGGAAACAGGAGATTTCAGCCCAATCAAGGCTCATCTGCTCGAATTCTCTTCCCTGTTTCCTGGGACAAGGATTCCTTAAGGAGGAATCTCAGGATCTCAAGACTGGAAACAGTTGAGGCAAAAGTGGGTTCCCAATACTTTAGAAATGTGTGTAAAATTAAAGATATCAAGAGGTTTGGTGGTTTCTTAGCACCTGAAGCAAGAACACCTGAGAAATAGATGACAGTCAAAAATGAAAGAAAAAAGCGACGCTTTTGAACCCAAGGTCACATCACAGTGACATCATTTGAAATAAAGCAACCATTTTTTTTTTTAATGCAGCCACAGGTGAGATAAGAAAGAGTTTTGAAACCCATTATAGCTTCAGACTCCAGAACACCTCCTCCCATAGGAGCCAATGTAACAATAACCAACATCACGTACAGTACTAAAAATGCTGGGGTGGCCAAAACTTGCTAATTGACCTATGATCGATACCAAAAGGCGTCAATGTACAGTTGAGCAATAGCACATGGTTGACCTGTACTGAAGACTTGACAGAGCAGGGAGCATGATTTATGCCTCAATATTGTTCTAACAATATTTCAACATCTCTGCCAGCCCGGTAGGCTTATAAGTAGGTTCTGCCAAGAGTAATAAGCTTGCTCCCAGGATCCTGTATCCATGGGAAATCGGGTGCCAGGGGAGCAGACACACGGAGACGGGAGGTTATAAAGCTTGAGTTTGTAAAGAGATGAATGTTCCAGTGCTGCAGAACAAAACATTGCAAGGAACTCAAGATGAGGGCCTGTCTCCCTGATATTGGGAGCTTGTAACCTACAGAGAAACATGAGAAATAACAAGAAACTTGACACTGGAAACAGTGAACTACCTGCCTTAAGAAAGGAAGGATTTCACTCTTGTACAAAAATATCATATAAACTGGCTTGTAATAATAAGGAAAGTGTCCTGTCCTCTGGGAAGAGACAGACACCCTCCCTCTCATGTTTCTGAACTCTCTGATTAACCAAAATGCTTTCTGGAGAAATCAATCAAAATGTCTCTTTTGAAATATTTTCAGAGTTCCCTCGGGGGTCAGCAGGGGAAGGAACCGGCATTGTCACTGCTGTGGCTCTGGTTACTGCTGTGCCTCGGGTTCCATCTCTGGCCTGGGAACTTCTGCATGCCATGAGGGTGGGCCCCAAAAAAAAAATTTTTCAGGAGTTCCCATCATGGCTCAGAGGTTAACGAACCCCACTAGTATCCATGAGGTTGTGGGTTCAATCCCTGGCCTTGCTCAGTGGGTTAAGGATCCGGCCTTGCCCTGAGCTGTGGTGTAGGTCGCAGACGAGGCTCAGATCCCGCGTTGCTGTGGCTCTGGTGTAGGCCAGTGGCTATGGCTCTGATTAGATCCCTAGCCTGGGAACTCCATATGCCTCGGGAGCGGCCCTAAAAAAAGGCAAAAAGACAAAAAAAAAAAAAAAAAAAAGAAAGAAACTTCTTCCATTGTCAGGACAGTCAGCACTACCTCCCTCTTTTGCAGCTGTAGAGGTAGCACTTGTACCAGAAAGTATTCAACTATTTCCCAGGTTGGCTGTTTTCAGTTTTCATTAATGCAGACAATGCTGCACTAAACATTCACAGGCACTCTGCACACATGGCTGAGTCAGAGTCTTTGAGCATTCCCATCTTGATAGAGGTCGCCAGACTGCTCTCCACAGAGTTTTATAACAATGAACACTCCCACCATTGAATATGAGACTATATTTTCATTTATTTGGGGGAAATTCGGGGTATGAAAATAACACATTATTGGGAGTTCTCTTGTGGTGCAGCAGGTTAAGGATCCGGCGTTGTCACGACAGTGGCTCAGGTTGCAGCTGTGTCACGGCTTCCATCCCTTGCCCCAGAACTTCTACATGCTGCGGGTGTGGCCAAAAAAAAAACTCAAGTTGATGTGATGGCATTTAGCTCCAACATTAAATCTACTCTCTGAGACTTGCTTTGGTCTCCCTGGTGCTTTCATTTGCATCAACTCAAAGGTCATGTTGTAACGCAGCAAGCATTTCTCCAGCAGCCCCCACGGGCCAGCAGCCCCCATGGGTTTACTGTCACAAGGAATTCAAAAGGCCTGAGAACCTGTCAGTCCTCAATCCTCTGAAGTAACACAGAACCAACAGGATCTCCTCTTTCATCAGAGAGTGTGTATGCTACCGAATTCGCAGAAGGCACAGTGTCAGGGGTTTTACCAACAGCCAGGATTTGTGTTGCTGTGTATGGACTTCTCTGGGTGCCATCCGTGCATATTATCATGTATACCTAGGTGACTAATGGATTCTTAAATAAAGTTGCTGGTGATGGAAAGATTAAAGATAATGAGAAGTGGCAGAAGCATTACACAAGAAGCATTACACAAATGAACGTACTACCATATACGTGCATAAGGTCGTTTCAACCATCTTTGTACTCTTAGTAGTGACGTATGACTTGTTTCGAAACATCCTGGGTGACCTCTCAACCTGAACTTAGTTCTTGCTTTACTCACTGAAACAGCACCAGGTTTTCTTTTCTGTCAGGTATTCAAATAACATTAACTGATCTGTTCTGACCTGTCCATAAGTGATGATGAAACTTCCCATATATCCTGAAAACATGTCAATAATTTGTATGAATACATGTTATGAATCAAGTATAAATTTGTAAATACTGACAATCATTTGTAAAAACTTTTTTAGACTTGTAATAAATGTAGCTCAAAAAGGAATGATCTTGGAGTTCCCATCGTGGCTCAGTGGTTAATGAACACAACTAGGAACCATGAGGTTGCGGGTTTGATCCCTGGCCTCACTCAATGGGTTAAGGATCCGGTGTTGCCGTGAGCTGTGGTGTGGGTCGCAGACGCAGCTCGGATTCTGCATTGCTGTGGCTGTGGTGTAGGCCGGCAGCTACAGCTCTTATTTGACCCCTAGCCTGGGAACCTCCATATGCCATGGGTGCAGCCCTAAAAAGCAAAAAACAAACAAACAAACAAAAAACCCGATATGTGCTTTTTCTCTTTTTTTTTTAATTTTTTTAAATGATTTTTATTTTTTCCATTATAGTTGGTTATACTGCTTTTTAAAAAGTAGATGCTAATGGTTAACAAGTAATATGCGGTACTAAGCTAGTTACTTCAGAAAACAATTTGTTGAACAAAATCATAGAAAAAATAATTAAGAAATCATTACTACTGTATTGAGGAGACTTGCACTTGTGTTAAAATTTTTACTAAATTTTTTTCTGAAACCTTCCAGAACTTTTTTTTTGGGGGGAGGTGTCTTTTTTAGGGCCACACCTGCAGCATATGGAGGTTCCCAAGCTAGCGGTCAAATCAGAGCTGTAGCTGCCAGCCTAGACCACAATCACAGCAATACCAGATCCTTAAACCACTGAGTGAGGTCAGGGATTGAACCTGCATCCTCATGGATACTAGTCAGATTCGTTTCTACTGAGCCACAACAGGAAATCTCCCAGAACTTTTAAAATTAGGGATAATTTTGCCAAGAAAAGTAAGAAAATTTTGCTTAGAATGCAAAATCTGGTTTCAGCTGAAAAATAAAGCTTATTTTAAAACATCATCAACAACAAAAGAAAAACTCCAAACAATTTTTGACAATACTAATAAAAGGGTATATTTGTTTTTTTTTAATTTTCAGTATTTTCTTTCTCAAAGAGGAAAAACAATTAAAGAGACTCAGATACCTGAAGGAAATATTAGTGGGTTACAAAGAAATTATAATTAGAGATAACCGTAAGAAGAATAAAGTTTCTCTTTTCTATTCCTTTTTTCTCCATAATTATCTTTTCCAATTGGTCAGTGATAGGGAGGAACTGGTATAGGTAAATTCAATAAGTCAGATTCCCTCAGTTTCCAAATGATTATGTGCTTTTAAAATAAGTGCTTTTTGTTTTGAATTGGTTCATTAAAAACTAGGATAAGAACATCCTTGTTGAAAAAAAAAAATTTTTTTTTGCCATGCCTATAGCATGCAGAAGTTCCCAGGCCAGGGATCAAACCCATGCCACAACAGTGACCCACACCACAGCAGTGACAATGCTGGATCCTTAACCCAATAGGCCATCACAGAACTCCAAAATGTTAAATTGAAAAAAAAAGTAATGGTATCTTCTGGTGATTTTTACAAAACAAGAAAATTTTGCACAAACCTAAATTGCTATCTTCACCTTCTGTAATGAAACCATTCCCTCGTTTTAATAGGAGTTTCCCCCTTTACAAAAATTATTAAGTCCTGTCTCCCTGGGCAAAGATGAAAAAACCTTCTAGAAACTCTAAAGTCACTAGACAACTATTGAGTATTATCTTCTACAGAAAATGGGAAATTGCCATGGGTTGAATTGTGTTCTCCAAAAAGATATGGACACCCACAACTTGGGTAGATATGGACACCCACAACTGGGTACCTGGGAATGCGACCTCATTTGGAAATAAGGTCTTTGCAGATGCAGTCAGGTTAAGATGAGGTCATTAGGATGGGCCTAATCCAGTATGACTAGTGTCCCTATAAATGAGGGAAATTTGGACACAGAGACACACAGAGGGAACATCACGTGATGACAGACACAGAGGGAAAACTGTGATTAGATGGTGTCATGCCGCCACAAACCAAGGGGCATCTGAGGTTGCCAGAAGCTACAGTAAGGGGGCAGGAAGGAGTCTCCCCTAGAAGCATCAGAGGGAGCACCACCCTGCCAACACCTTCATTGGAGAGCTCTGCCCTCTAGGACAGTGAGAATAAATTCCTGCTGTCTACCCAATCTGTGGTACTTTGTTACAGCAACCCCAGGAAACTAATACCAAAATCATTAAAGATTTTAATTTTTTTTTTTTTCTTGTTAGGGCCCTACCCACAGCATATGTAAGTTCCCAGGCTAGGGGTGGAATTGGAGCTACAGCGGCCGGCCTACACCAATGCCACAGCAACTTAGGATCCAAGCTGCTTCTGTGACCTACACAGAAGCTCATGGCAACACAGGATCCTTAACCCATCCTCATGGCTACTAGTCAGATTCTCAACCCACTGAACCACAACAAAACTCCTCACTAAAGATTTTTAAAGGGGGGCAAGGGAGACTAGCATTTACTGAGAGCCTCTGACGTTGTTCTAGGCTGGATGCTTTACCTGTTTTATTTAATACCAACAATTGTGGAAAGAAGGCATTTGGCAAATGAGTATGCTGACACTCGAAGCTAGTAATATGCTGAAGTTTCCTTGGCTGGAAAGGGCCGAGGCTAAAGTCCTGTTTCTAAAGCCCTCAGTGTTACGCAGTGTTACCAATGCACCGTTGCCAAGGACACAGTGTTGGCCTGAGAAGGCTGACGCAGCAGAAGTGCAAACACGTGTTAAACATCAGTTACCAAGTCATCAGTACACAGGTGAATCAGGCCCTCACCAGCTCCCTGGAAGATACGTCAGCATCTTTTGACTGCCAAATAGTGTTGCAAATTGCACTGAAGTTTCATAATTTGGCAACTAGTAGTCAAACCCTGTGAATTAACTCCAAAAGTTAACTCTAAGGCTGAGACTGTGAATAAATAATCCATCTATTGACTATTAGACCTTCCTATTGAATGGGAGAAGTAAAACATTGTGCAGCGTACCAGGGCAAACACTTCTTTCTCCAGCAAGTGCCAATCACAGACAATATACCAGTATCAGAGTTCCCGTCGTGGCTCAGTGGTTAACGAATCCAACTAGGAACCATGAGGTTGCAGATTCAATCCCTGGCCTCACTCGGTGGGTTGGGGATCTGGCGTTGCCATGAGCTGTGGTGTAGGTCAAAAACGTGGCTCGGATCCTGAGTTGCTGTGGCTGTGGTGTAGGCCGGCGGCTGCAGCTCTGATTCAACCCCTATCCTGGGAACCTCCATATGCCGCAAGAGCAGCCCTAGAAAAGGCAAAAACACACACACACACACACACACACACACATAAAAATATATATATGGGGAGTTCCCGTTGTGGCGCAGTGGTTAACAAATCCGACTAGGAACCATGAGGTTGCGGGTTCGGTCCCTGCCCTTGCTCAGTGGGTTAAGGGTCCGGCGTTGCTGTGAGCTGTGGTGTAGGTCGCAGACGCGGCTCGGATCCCGCGTTGCTGTGGCTCTGGTGTAGGCCGGTGGCTACAGCTCCGATTGGACCCCTAGCCTGGGAACCTCCATATGCCGCGGGAGCGGACCAAGAAATGGCAAAAAGACAAAAAAAAAAAAATATATATATATATATGTGTGTGTGTGTATATATATACTAGTATCAAACTTAGTCTTTGGTTTTTAAAAGGTTTGCTTCATCTTTCATACTCTCCCAACGCTTCAATGCCTGCTAGCTGATCACTTCAACGGCTGCTAGCTGGCAAACAATAAAGCTGGTTGCCAGGAGGTGAAAGCCCAGAACACCAGGAGTTTATGAAGTCCATATGGTGTGTAGTTAAGCATTCAGACTCTGGAATCAGAATAGCTGGATTCTTTCTAATGTGCACAAGCACACATGCTGGATTTCAGGCCCCGCTAGCCCCTTCAGCTAGCATTCTTGTGCAGGGCACAACCTATACAACCATGCACGGTAAGCTTGCAGGTAGGTTTCCACCTCCCCTGACTGTGGGTGGTGGTATTTTCCATGCCACACTAACCACCCAAAACATAGGAGGAAAAGGAAGCAAAACAGCCCGTATGTTCAAAATCATTCAGTGTACTTGGTCCTCATGATTAGCCAGTGAAATCACGCGTTTCCCCCCCCACCCCAAAAAAGGAAAGTAAAAACTATAGGTATGGCCTGATCACCAGAGTGACCACTTTGGGAGAAAAGAGAGGACCATGAGGAGTCCTATGGGGTTGAGTTGACAGCCCTCACACACTCATCAGATTCTGCTCGCTCCACAAGCAGTGGTGGGAATGTGATGCCCTGGATGTGGTTGGCAATGTGAGTCTCCAGGAGGACTAATTAGCAGCTCATAGAAAAGAAGGGCCCTCCGGTGCCCCATTAATTACAGTGCTCCTGGCAAGCTAGGCAGGCCCACATGAATGCCTCCTGCACAAAAAGGTCACATCCTGGTGTTGCTATCGGATCTGTGCAAGATCTTATTGCTGTTCACGGTTATTTCCCTGATAATCGCTCCCCAGGGGTCGCTCAGGCTACAACCCAGAATATTTGAGGCCAGTAATTTGCAAGATTTATGGAAAACAGTTTTTCAGAAATGAGCTCTCCATTTTCATGGGGCAAATTCCTCTTTCTCCAGTACGTTCTGGAGCATATGGAGCAGGTAAATGTCTTAATGGACAGCATAAAAGTAACATTTTTCTTCTGAAGTGGATGCTTTGCATTTAGGGCTCCCCAGTCCCATTTTTCATGACAGCAGGGGTTGGGCGCAAATTAAAGGGAGAGGGGAGAACTCCGATCTTTCAAGCTTGCTCTCCCCACAGTTTAGGAGCGAGCACATCATTTCACAGGCTCCTAATACCCCCGCACGCCCATCCTCAGAGAGGAAACTGTGATTGAATTTCTCTACCCCTGCGTTTAGTCTCCCACTTGTCTCTGGTGTTGCGGAAATCAAACTCATTTTTTTTTTTTTTTCCTGAGACTTCACACAACACGATGAAAATGGCCAAGGGCAGTCTTTCTACCACAGACAGTCTCTGGAAGGAAAGATGAACAGTAGAAACAACCACCTAATGAAACGTTGAGGAAAACAGTAACGGTGCCCGTGTGAAGGTGCACAGGGCCTGGTGGCTCTTAGAAGCGTAACAACTGTAACCATTATGAAATTGTTTTCTTTTATGACATGAAAGAGCAATAACGGGGCTTGGAATCAGCCAGCGAACCATCGGAAAATAGAAAAACAACACCACAATCCATTCATTCATTCAGCCACATCCATTTATTAAGCACCCACCATATTTACACACCTATCTTTTATTTCCAGGTGTAACCAACTACATTACTTGTACCCAGGCATTAAGCAGCCTTCCTCTTGGCTCCTCTGATACCTTCTATCTCTTGCAATGCACTTATCACTTTATACTACAATTACTTGATAATGTTTGTCTTCTGAGCTGATGGTGGACTGGGGCGGTCGTTGGTGGGCTGGTGACACATCCCTTTCTCCTTTGCATGCTCAGCAATGAGACCAGGTGCTAAGTAATGAAGGACAATGTGTGTTCAATAAAACAGTGGCATCTCAGAGTTTCCGCTATGGCACAAGGGGATCACAGCTTCCCTGGAGTACTGGGACATAGGTTCGATCCTTTCACAATGGATTAAGGACCTGGTGCTGCCACAGCTGCTGTATAGGTCACACCTGTGGCCTGGACTGATCCCTGGCCTGGGAAATTCATATGCCACAGGGTGGCCAAAACCAACCAACCAAACAAAACAATGATACCTCCCAGGATAGCAACATGAATTCTATTCTCCTAAGGCCTATTCTGAGAATCAAAGGGAAAGATTAGACATTGCTGAGGAATTAGGAAAAGAATGGAACAAGCCCTTTCCCAAAAAGTGAAATAACAGCTCTGGAAAAGCTACGGTTACATGGTTTCAGCGCCACAAGGAATAGTAGATCATCAGGAAGACACCTCCTCTCCCTGTCCTCCTCTATGCGTTGAAAAATGGAGGTTATTATTTCCCGTCGAGGCACAGTGGTTAACGAATCTGACTAGGAACCATGAGGTTGCGGGTTCGATCCCTGGCCTTGCTCAGTGGGTTAAGGATCCAGCATTGCCATGAGCTGTGGTGTAGGTCGCAGACGTGGCTCAGATCCCACATTGCTGTGGCTACAGTGTAGGCCGGCAGCAAAAGCTCGGATTCGACCCCTAGCCTGCGAACCTCCATATGCCACAGGAACGGCCCTAGAAAAGGCAAAAGAAAAAGAAAAAAAAGACAGAAAAATGGAGGTTATGAAACCTGCTTGACATCATGCAATTTGTCGATGACTGAGGCATAAGTGGAGAGCAGGTCATTGGATGCCCCAGTCCACATGCCCAGACAGGCAAAGCCAACCAACTGTGCCAAGCAGACCCTTCAGGCACTACCTACTACTTTCACAAAGGCAGCTCTGTGTTTTAAAATGCAAGTCAGAGAAGAAACATCCAGTGTGTCTTCTTCTGCTCCCCCTCCATGGTTTGACATTTATGTGACCTGTTCACAGCTGCTTCAGGATCTTTGCAAACTCAGCTCCCAACAAGGCAAACATCACATCCCCAGGGAAGCCTCTCCTCATTATTCCCACCCCCAGGCCAGCTCAGAATTCCCTTTATACACCAGCAGGGTCCCCAGCACTTCTCCTTCATGGGGCTCATCCCAGCTTGAAGTTATAGATCTGTGTGATTGCTTAGTTAACATCTGTGAGACGGGCTCCTCCATCAGATGCGGGGATCATAAGTTACATCTCTAGAGATAGGAGGCATTCTAAAAGCACATCCTAACCCATCTTTTCTCCATCATACCAACCTGGGTAGAACTAGGATCAATGTGATAGTATCAAAACTATTCCTTTGGGAGTTCCCATCGTGGAACAGTGGAAATGAATCTGACTAGGAACCATGACATTAGGGTTCCATCCCTGGCCTTGATCCGTGGGTTAAGGATCCGGCATGGCCATGAGTTGTGGTGTAGGCTGGCAGCTGTAGCTTGGATTGTACCCCTGGCCTGGCAACCTCCATATGCTGTGGGTGCAGCCCTAAAAAGCAAAAAGCAAAAACAAAAACTATTCCTTTGAATCTACCCCCACTTCCTAGTGTGAGTCCTTCAAACTCAACTCAAGGTCACTCCCCTCCAGGGTGTGGCTCCCATGTGGTCACACCTGCGTCCTCTCAGCTCTCCTTGGACACCTCACCTATCTTTAGACTTTCTCTCAGCCCTGTGTTACTGAGGCCACCACAAGCCTCACTCCTTTGTGCATGACACATGGGTCCCCATCACAGAGCTATGCATCGAATCAGACTTTCCATTTTTATTCCCAGAACTTACCATTTTTATTCTTGCTCCCTAGGGCTCAAGACTGGAGGCTTTCAAGGTTGGCAAAAAAAAAAATCATCATCCCCATCATCATCTGTCCCCTCTGATCCAGAAACAAAAGCTCACTGTGCCTTAATGTCCTCTAACCTTTGTACAGGTTCTTTGCCAGAAGCCTCTGGAGACCTGGGGGGCGGGGGGAGGGGGATGCACAACCTAAAAGCTGAAGATTATGTTTCATTCAGTGGACAAAATGAAGGACTTAAGCCCAGGATACGGCCTCTCAGGGGGCTCAGAGGAGGAGCCAGGGTGTACAGGAACTCTTACAACAAAGACAAGGTGACTGGAACATCAAAGGATTGCTGCTAATTAAAGACAACCAGAGAGCTGAAGTTAAGGAATTTAGTGCTTTTCTTTTTTAGGGCCCCACCCACAGCATATGGAGGTTCCCAGGCTATGGGTCTCATCGGAACTGTAGCTGCTGGCCTATGCCACAGCCACAGCAACGCTGGATCTGAGCCACATCTGCAACCTACACCACAGCTCACGGCACGGCAACACCAGATCCTTAACCCACTGAGTGAGGCCAGGGATCGAACCTGTAACCTTATGGTTCCTAGTCAGATTCGTTTCTGCTGCACCAAGACGGGAACTCCTTTAGTGCTTTTCTGTGCTTGGGAAGATGCAGGGTTCCAGGCTCACTGAAATCACACCTTGGTTATGTACCTCAGCTACCTGGGGCCAGCATCCTGTGCTTTCTTATCCTGAGTCTCCTTAGGGTGCACTTTTGGGGTGGCTGCTGCAGCTGACTATGCAATGGCAGGGCATCTTGTTTCTAACCTGAGTTTCCCCAGGGCTCATGAGGGTTTGATGGCTGCAACATTCTTTGTTTCCTGATGTGGCAGGCAACATTATTTTTTCATTGATATCTCCATGGTGACTTGTATAAAGACCCAGGTGGCTCAAACTGGCCCCCTAGTTACCCCAGGCCTGTGTGCATTTAAAGCGAACAAAACTAAGTCTGAAGCTTGGATCCCTGCTAAATTCAGAGAAAGCAGCAGGAGGTCAGCGGCTGTGGTGGAGAGGGAAAGCACGTGAGTGGAGCCTTTATCCCAGCTCAGAGCGGAGGAGAAGCACCACTTCACCCATTCCTTCAACAGTTATACTGAAGAGCAAGGGCTTTTAAGATTAGCCCCTACACCGGCACTGAGAATTCCAGCCAAAGACAACCCATGACTTCCAAGTCTTGGCAGAGGCATGAGGAACATGGCCATAGGACTTCTGCAACAGAGGCAGGGATGGAGGGAATGCCATCAGCTGAGGACTCTGACGGGACTGGTTTGAATCTAGGCTCCAATGCTTTGCCAGATGTGTGGGCAGGTTTCTGAGCCTCCGTGAACCACAGGTTCCTCATCAGACACCAGGACAGTCTCTCTGTCTCAGGACTGTTATAAAAATTAAACAAAACCAGATTGGTCAACCATGTAATCATAGTGCTCGGGACACAGAGGCTCAATAAATATTCATTCCCTTTCTGGTGACTTTAAAAAAAAAAAAATCTGTTCTTATTTTTACAATCATTCCTTTTCCAGGGGCTTTGGTTTACATTTTCCCTCTAAAATATTAAAAATGCATATTTCGTTAAGTACTAATTAAAAATTCTACCGTGTGATCATAAAAAGAAAAAAAGTATTCTACTGTGCTCCTAGAGTTTACGATGGCATCGTTAAATCCAAGAAATTACACTCATTATTAATCAGCTACTTCCTGGCTTTATTCCTTCTGATGTGGGGAGACACTACTGTCCCCTACGTTTATTTTTGTAATTTCAACCTACATTTTAATATTCAGGTGCTTCCCAAGTCAAACAAGATCCCATTTAAAACTGATCAAAAGTCATGCCACATAGATGTCAAAGCCATGTGATATTAATTCAGCCAAAATGATTATAATACCTGTGACCTGGGAGCATCATATTACCACAAGTTCCTAATATTCACTGACTGTGAGCCAGTACTATGTAAAGTGCTAAAAGTCAATGTCTTATTTATCATCCTGTGAAAAGAGAATAGAAGTCTCATTTTTGATAAGGTATGCAATTCTTAATGTGAGCCTCTCTTTAAATAAGGAATCAGCTTAATTAAAATAAAACTAGAACTTATATAAAGACAATCATGTGGACATGAAAGTACTTTTAATTTAAGCGCTATGTTGTAACTTGTTTCCCTTCCTGATAAGAGAAACTGAAGGGATAAAAAATATAAGCCAAGGCTATACAAACAAAGAACTTTTTGATAGTTGAAACAAACTCTTAGCACTCTATTGTCCCCGACTTTGAAAATGACCTCCAATTCAACAGGCCTATCTTAGGTGAAAAGATGGGAAACTAATATTATTTGTTACCCTATTATGGGCTAAAGTGACAGTAACGTTTGGGCTCTGGAACCACATGCCTAGATTTAAATCCTGAGTCTATACCTTAACTAGCCGTGCAATTTTGGGCAGGTAACATAAATTCCTGGTGTCTGAGTTTTTCATCCACATAGTGGTGGTGATTGTACCCACCCTGTAGGGTGATTGTGACAATTAAATAAATTAATCACAACAGCGTGTTGCACATAATAAACGCTCCATAAGTATTATTATGCTTAGAGTGCTCCAGAGTTATTATTACTTTCCCACAAGCTTGATCCTCACGGCAGCCTTTCAAGGTCTGTGTTCAGCTGGCACACAGCACCCTAGTAATCCCGCCTAAGGTTTTCTGAACCCAAAGCTCTGACCTTTTCTCTACAGCCCAACACCTTCCAGGATGCTACCACAGCTCTTTTGAAGGCATAAAACATAAATTATGAGATGGATATTACCTATGTTGTAAAAGCACAGTTGACATAAAACTTGTTCCGCC
This sequence comes from Sus scrofa, assembly GCF_054392235.1. NCBI lineage: Eukaryota > Metazoa > Chordata > Mammalia > Artiodactyla > Suidae > Sus > Sus scrofa. The sequence goes on along the minus strand of NC_139390.1, from coordinate 94,378,993 downwards.
ACACTTGTCTAACACTAGACTAAACAAATGAATTTTAGAACCACTTTTGTTCCAGATTCAATGATGACTAGATTCATGGTGACTGAATTTTGCAATCACCTGGCAGCCAGAAGACAGCCTTTCAAGACCAAGAGCTACATAGCGATTTCAACAGACAAAAGGGGAAAAGGAACTCCTATTTATCGAGTGCCAGTATGTCACGCCAAGGATTTTACATTTGTTAATTCTCTCGGCAAAGTAGGTACCATTTCCCCCGTTTTCCAGATAAGGAAACTGGAGCTCAGCCCCGTTATATAACTTCTCCAAAGATCAGCCAGCCAGCTCGTGTCAGAGGCAGCACGACACAGGTAGACACCACTGGCTCCAACACTGTAGAAAGGAATCATCTCCATAAATCCTTGTCCTCTCTTTACGGTATCCTTTCAAACCCCGTGCTTAAATACTAATTAAACTTTGGAGTTCCCGTTGTGGTGCAGTGGAAACAAATCCGACCAGAACCGTGAAATTGCAGGTTTGATACCCGGCCTTGCTCAGTGGATTAACAATTAGGCGTTGCCGTGAGCTGTGGTGTAGGTCACAGATGCAGCTCGGATCCTGTGTTGCTGTGGCTGTGGTGTAGGCCGGCAGCCGTAGCTCAAATTGGACCCCTAGCCTGGGAACCTCCATGTGCTGCAGGTGTGGCCCTAAAAAGCAAAAAAAAAAAAAAAAACTAATTACAGGTTATCAGGCATATCCTGTGTATCAGGATCCATGCTAAGCAAACTTTCACTTACTTCCCACCTTCCACGGAAGTCCTATGATTACTCCAGTTTACAGAGGAGGAAAAAGGCCTTGAGGAGTTAATAGCCTGCTTCATGTCACTTATCCTGGAGGTGGAGCCAGGTGATTTCAGAGTGTACAATCTTAAACACTAGGCTAGGCTTTCTCCCAGATAGAGGTATGAGCATGGAAAGTAAACCTACTAATCTTTCTATGGCAATGTGCTAAACCAGAAAGACCTGTGGACTGGGGACCTCTGTTTTGGGGGGATTTTGTTTTGTTTTCTTTTTTCTTGCTTTTTAGCGCCAAACCCGCAGCGTAAGGAGGTTCCCAGGTTAGGGGCTGAATCAGAGCTCCAGCTCCAGCCACAGCCACAGCAACATGGAATTTAAGCCACGTCCATGACCTACACCACAGCTCATGACGACACACTGGATCCTTAACCCACTGAGCGAGGCCAGGGATTGAACCTGTATCCTCAGGGATCCTAGTCAGTTATGTTAACCCCTGAGCCACAAAGGGAACTCCTGGGAACCTTTGATTTGGGTTCTAATCCTGGTTCTCTCATACTGCGAAGTTAAGCAGATTTATCACTCTAGGGCTTAGTTTCCTTATCTGTAAACTAGAGAGGTTGAACTTGGGTTAATTCCAGGGCTGGAATTCCATTATTTACAGCATATCAGTATAAGTGATATAAGCAAATAAGCAGAGGAATTTCATTTGGCCATAGATACTCTTCCTCATCAAAGGGACCACCTAAGACTTGTGAGGCAGTTTGTTAACATTTACTTGAGCTAAAAACTTGCTTTAAAATTCATATTTTGGAGAGTTCCATTTGTGACAGAAATCTGACGTGATTCTGATCAGGATATGATTTTGATCCCTGGCCTCGATCAATGGGTTGGGAATCTGGCGTTGCTGTGAGCTATGGTGTATATAGGCCATAGACGAGGCTCGGATCCTGTGTTGCTGTGGCTGTGGGGTAGGCCAGCAACTGCAGCCCTGATTGGACCCTAGCCTGGAAACCTCCATAGCCTGGGAACCTTCACATAAATGGAATGCTAATTCTTTTTTTTTTTCTTTTTTTTTTTTTTTCGCTTTTTAGGGCCACATATGGAGGAGTTAATAGTCTGGCATTGCTGTGGCTGTGGTGTAGGCCAGGAGCTGGAACTCAGATTGGAACCCTAGCCTGGGAACCTCCATATGCCACATGTGCAACCTTTAAAAAAAAGAAAAAGAAAAGCTGCATGTACCCCAATGTCCATTGCAGCACTATTTACAATAACTAAGACATGGACGCAACCTAAATGTCCATCAAAAGAGCAAAGGATAAAGAAAATGTGATACCTATATAAATGGAGTATTACTCAACCATAAAAAAGGATGAAATAATGCCATTTACAGCAACATGGATGGACCTAGAAACTATCATACTAAGTGAAGTTAGACTGTGAAAGACAAACATCATATGCTATCACCTATATGTGGAATCTAAAAACAAAATAAATAAATAAAAGGAGTTCCCGTTGTGGCTCAGCAGAAATTAATCTGACTAGTATCCATAAGGACACTGGATCAATCTCTCGCCTTGTTCCGTGGGTTAAGGATCCGGCGTTGCCTTGAGCTGTGGTGTACGTAGGCTGCAGATGTGCCTCGGATCTGGCATTGCTATGGCTGTGGTTTAGACTGGCAACTACAGCTTCGACTGGACCCCCACCTAGCCTGGGAATCTCCATATGCTGCGGGTGTGGCCCTAAAAATACAAAAAAAAAAAATGAAAATGAAAAAATAATTTTTAAAAAAGTATGCAAATGAACTTATTTGCAGAACAGAAATAGACTGACAGACTTTGAAAAACTTATGGTAACCAAAGCAGATAGGTGAGAAAGCAGGACTGAGAGTTTGGGATTGGCATATGCACACTGAACTATATGAACAATTGGCCAAGGGGGACCTGCTGTATAGACAAAGAACTCTGCCCAGTATTCAGTGATAATCTATGTGGGAAAAGAACCTGAGAGAGAATGGACATGTGTACATGTATGACTGGGTCACTTTGTTGTACAGCAGAAATTATCACAGCCTTACAAATTAAGTTTACTTCAATAAAACTTAAAAAAAGAAGTCGAGGTACCTACATAAATAGAATATTGCTCAGACACAAAAAAAGAATGAAATAATGCTATTTACAGCAACATGGATGGACCTAGAGATTATCACATGAAGTGAGGTAAGCTAGATAGAAATATATGAAATCAGAGTCCCCATCATGGCTCAGTGGTTATGAACCTGACTGGTATCCATGAGAACTCAGGTTCAATCCCTGGCCTCGCTCAGGTTAAGGATCTGGTATGACTGTAGCTATGGTATAGGCCAGCAGCTACAGCTCTGATTGGACCCCTAGCCTGGGAATCTCCATATGCTGTGGGTGCAGCCCTAAAAAGACAAAAAGAAAAAGAAAAAGAAATATATGAAATTACTTTTATGTGGAATCTTAAAAAAAAAAAAAAAGATACAAATGAGTTTATTTCCTAAACAGAAACTCACAGATAGCAAAAACAAACATATGGTTACTGAAGGGAAGGGGGGAGATAAATTGGGAGGCTGGGATTAACATGTGAATACCACTGTATATAATACAGATAACCAGCAAGGACCTATGTATAGCACGGGGAATTCTCAATATTCTGTAATAACCTGTATGGGAAAGGAATCTGAAAAAGAATGGACATATGTACATGGATAACTGATTCACTTTGCTGCACAACTGAAACTAACACAACATTGTAAATCAACCATACCCTAATAAAATTTAATAGTAAATAAATAAATAAATCTGCTCTGTATCTGAAAAAACAAAAATTTGAAAACCGATAGAAAAAGAAAAAAAAGGACAAGGACTACAAAGAAACAATCCAAGAGTGAACTGAAAAGATGGATTTTGAGGATCAACCATCTAAACTCAGATGTGTCCTGAGGGGGTTGGGTGGGATGGGCAGGGCAAGGGAGAGGAAGAGAAAGTCACAGCAAGGCTGTAAAATGGTTCCTAACAGAGAGCTCCAAACCCTGATAGTTCCTCTTGAGGATATTCCCGTGGGAATTCATGTTGTAATTCGCTAATGTCCCTGTTGCCAATTTTAACCACTAAACATCACGGAAATCTGCTAAGGAAATGTTTTCGCTGCTTCCCAAACGGACTGACAAACAGCAGGCCCCCTCTGACACATTTGGAGGAGTCATCAGAGCACTTTCTGGTGAAGTGACACAGTTCCCGGGACGCTGCAAAAGAATAAGAACAAGGCCTCCCCCAACAGATCAAGGCAAATGCCAGGAAACAGAGCCAGAGAACTCAGCAAGCAGATTTTTTCTTAATTGAAAATTGTGTGTGAGATCATTGTAAGCTTACAGGCAGTTGTAAACCAGAGAGATCCTGTGCAGCCTTTACCCAGTTCCCATGTGTTAACAACTTGGAAAACTATATTCAGTATCACCACCAGGACAGTGACAAGGATACAGTCAATCATCCCTGACATGAGAATAGCTCCGTCACCACAAAGGCCCTTCACGGTGGCCTTTTATAGCCAAGTCTACCTCCCTCTATCCTGGCAACCATTGTTCTATTCTCCTTTTCTATACATTTGTCAGTACAGGATGTTACATCAATGGAATTATACAGTATATAACCCTTTGAGATTTAATTCTCCAGAGATTGAGCCAGTTGTTATATTAACAGTTCTCTTTCAACTGCTAAACAGTGCTCCATGGTGTGGTTGTTATCACTGTTAAACCATTTACCTGTTGGAGGACATGTGGGTTGTTTCCTGGTTTGGGCTATTACTAATGAAGCTGCTATAAACATTCACATACAGATTTTTTTTTTTTTTTTTTGTCTTTTGTCTTTTGTCTTTTGTTGTTGTTGTTGCTATTTCTTGGGCCGCTCCCGCGGCATATGGAGGTTCCCAGGCTAGGGGTCCAATCGGAGCTGTAGCCACCGGCCTACGCCAGAGCCACAGCAACTCGGGATCCGAGCTGCGTCTGCAACCTACACCACAGCTCACGGCAACGCCGGATCGTTAACCCACTGAGCAAGGGCAGGGACCGAACCCGCAACCTCATGGTTCCTAGTCGGATTCGTTAACCACTGCGCCACGACGGGAACTCCCACATACAGATTTTTGTACACAAGTCTTCATTTCTCTGGGATAAACGCCCAGGAGTGCAACTGCTGGGTTGTGTAGTAGTTACATGTTTAAATTTTGTTTTGTTTTGTTTTATGGCCGCACCCAGACGGATTCTTAAATCACTGCATCACAGTGGGAACTCCACATGTTTAATTTTGTAAGAAACTGCCAAAATGAATGAAGTTCCTGTTGTGGCTCAGGGGGTTAAGAACCCAACTAGCGTCCCTGAGGATTCGGATTTGATCTCGGGCCTCACTCAGTGAGTTAAGGATCCGGCATTACCGCAAGCTATTGTGTAGGTCACAGAGGCAGCTTGGATCTGGCATTGCTAAGGCTATGGCATAGGCCAGCAGCTGTAGCTCTGATTTGACTCCTAACCCAGGAACTTCCCTATGCCACAGGAAAAGCCTTAAAAAGAAAGAAAAATTCCCAGCAACAATGTGTGAGAGATCCAGTTTCTCCCCATTCGTGACATTTAGTGTTGCCACTTTTTTTAAAACAATTCTGATAGGCATGTGATGAGATCTACTTGAGATTTTAATTTGCATTTCCCTGATAGTTAATGCTTTCAATCATCTTTTCAAATATGCAGTTGCCATCTGTATCTTTCCTTTGGTGAAACATCTCTTCATATTTTTGCCCATGTTCTAATTGGATTGTTTGAAAGTTTTTTTTAACCATTGAACTTTGAGAGTTCTTTGTGTGTTCTAGATACTAGTCCTTGATAGGATATATGGCTTGCAAATATTTTGTCCCATCTTGAGCACCCCAGGTCTCCACATTTCTATTTGGCACCAGTGAACAGAGGCTAAGTTTCAGTGACAATATTAAGTAACAATTGCCATTGGTACAGGTCACCCTGGGTACTTTTAGAACAACCCAGTCAAGAAAGAAAAATCATAAATCAAGAAAGTAGAATGGAAACAACTGCATTAGCACAAAATACAAAGAGCTGTCCAAGATACATTAAGTAATCAAAGCAAGGTGCAAAGTAATGTGTACAAAATGCTTCTGTATGTGTATTTGCTTATACATGTGTGGAGTATCTAGAGGGAAAACAGAAGAAACTATAACAGAGATTATCTCCAGGGAGGGGCACTGCACATGTGAGTGAGGGAACAGTAGAGCGAGAGAGACTGATTTTTCGCTGTATACTCTTTCAAGTTTTAAAGAATCATATGAATGTATAAGCCATTCAAAAAATAAACCTTGGGAGTTCCCACTGTGGTTCAGTGGTAACAAACCCGACTAGTATCCCTGAGGATATGGGTTCAATCCCTGGCCTTGCTCAATGGGTCAGGGATCCAGCGTTACCACGAGCTGTGGTGTAAGGTGGCAGATGAGGCTCAGATTCTGCGTTGCTGTGGCTGTGGGTTCAGGATGGAAGCTACAGCTCGGATTGGAGCCTTAGCTTGGGGACTTCCATATGCCACTGGTGCAGACTTAAAAAAAAAAAAAAAAAAAAAAAGGCAATCCTGCCCAAATTGATCTATAGATTCAACATGTGTCTCCTATCAAAATCCTAGCTGGCTTTATAGCAGAAATTGTTGACTTAAAAATGCACATAGCAATTCAAGGGAACTAGAATAGCCAATACAATCTTAAAAAGAAGAACAAACTTAAAGGATTCATAATTTCCAATTTCAAAACTTACCACAAAGCTACTATAATGGAGACAGTTTGGTACTAGCATAATGATAGAAATATAAATCAAAGGAATAGAATTGAGAGTTCAGAAATAAAACCAAGTGATTTTCAACAAGAGTGCCAAGACCCTTAAAACTGGAACCTTACCTATCACCATATATGAAAATTAACTCAAAATGGATTATAGATCTAAATATAAGATTACAAAGCACTAAGAAGAAAACACAGGAATAAATGTTTGCAACCCTGAGTTACACAATGGGTTCTGAGACACGACACTAATTGTCCAAGCCACAAAAAAAAATGGAAATTTTAAACTTTTGTGTTTTAAATTGTACCATCTAGAAACTGAAGAGATAGCCCACAGAATAGGAGACAATATGTGCACATTGTATATCTGATAAGGACCTTCTATCTAGAATATATACAATATATACAACTCAATAATAAAAAGATGAAAGTTCCCTTTGGCACAGCAGGTTAAAGATCACGTGTTGTCACTGCAGTGGTTCAGATCACTGCTGTGGCACAGGTGCAATCCCTGGCCAGAACTTCTATAAGCCACAGGTATAGAAAAAAAAAAATAATAAGATGAATAATTCAATTTTTTAAATGGGCAAAAAAATCTGAATAGACATTTCTCCAAACGTCATTTAATCATTAGGTAAATGCAGATCAAAAGCACAATGAGATACTATTTTGCACCTACTAGCTAGGACGGACTATAAACAAAGAGTAACAAGTGCTGGTGAGTATGGAGACCCCTGGGAATCCTCCTACATTGCAGAAGGGAATATAAAATGGTGCAGTTGCTTTGGAAAACAGTCTGACAGTCCCTTAAAAGGCTAAACACAAGAGTTACCAGATGACCCAGCAATTCCAGCCTTAAGTTGATATCCAAGAGAAATGAAATCATATAATCCACACAAAAAATTATCCACAAATATTCATAGCAGCCTTATTTATCATAGCCCAAATGTTGAAAACACATATGCCAACTGACTACTAGATAAGTAACATGTGGTATATTCTGTGTGAAATAGAATATTATTTGGTCATGAAATGGTATGAAATGCTGACTCAGGCTGTAACATCAATGAATCTTGGAAACATGCTATGTGAAAAAAGCCGGCCACAAAAGAACACCTATTATGACTCTGCTTATGAAAATGTTTATAACAGGTAAATCTATAGAGACAGTAAGGGAGGAGAATTTGCCACCAAAGATTATGTCTCTTTGGCATATTAATTGTATCAGAACTGCTTATTTTATGGGAAACAGCAGCCTGGGGATATACTCTGAACACCAAGTGGGGAGTTGCCCTTTTGTAAGAAACATTTACATTTGTAAGGGAAATCTCCATTTGTAAGGGGATCTCCTGCCCTGTACCAGAAAGAGGATTAACCAAATCTCTACAAACTCTTACCAATGGAGAAGACAATGACTTAAACCTGCATCACACTCACGCTTACTTACTGTGCTTTTCCTGGTAACCTTCTATAACTCACTCTTCCCACTCTCACGGTCCTCTTTTGCCCTTAGCTGAATATTCAGTTTTTTTCTGGCTCTCTCTCATGTATACGTAACATTAAGTTTTGTTTCTTTGTTTTTTGTTTTTTTGGTCTTTTTAGGGCCACACCTGTGGTATATATAAGTTCCCAGGCTAGGGGTCTGATCAGTGCTGTAGCTGCTGGCCTACACAGCAGCCACAGCAACGCTGAATCAAGCCAGGTCTGAAATCTACACCACAGCTCACACCAATGCCAGATCCTTAACCCACTGAGAGAGGCCAAAGATGGAACCTGCGTCCTCATGGATACTAGTTGGATTTGTATCTGCTGCACAACAACGGGAACTCCTGAATTTATTTCTTTTTGGCCAAGCCCTCGGCATAGGGAAGTTCCCAGGCCAAGGATCAAACCTGTGCCACAGTAGTGACAATGCCAGATCTTTAACCAACTGAGCCACACAAAGAACTCCTGTTTTCCCTGGAATAAAGGATATCAAACTCATTACTAAATGGCTTTGGTCATTTTGACAGAAGATAGTTAAGATAGATTAAGTGTGCTACAAAGTATGATTTACAACCTGAAATTTGTTATGTCTTCACCACTGAAGGATTTATATTCATTGTCTACATATCCATGTTAGAATATAAGATCCACAAAGGCAGGAATCTTGGTTTACTGATATATCTAAACAGTGCCTAGTGTATAGGAGACATTCAAATATTTGTTCCAAGTACAAACGAAAGAAATATCTGTAACCCAGCAGGGTCCTGTAAGGGCTCCTAGGCACACAAGACTTTTTGTGTCCTCCATTTCTTGTTTTTAGGGAATAAGCTTCAGCCTCCATGACCTTCCCTGAGTTTCAAAGGGCAGTTGCTAATCAGGGAAGGGAAGGGGTGCAGAAACCAGGGAGAAACAGACAAGAGATAGTAGTATCTCCTTTTGGCAGGGTCCTGGTTCCTCCCCAAGAAATGTACATAACAATATCCACTGAGCCCTTCTGCAGAACTAACCCCCCCACAGCAGAACTATTCACAATAGCCATGACACAGAAACAACCGAAAGGTCCATCAACAGATGAATGGATTAAGAAGATGTGGTATAGGAGTTCCCCTCACGGCACAGTGGTTAACGAATCCAACTAGGAACCATGAGGTTGCGGTTCGGTCCCTGCCCTTGCTCAGTGGGTTAAGGATCCGGCGTTGCCATGAGTTGTGGTGTAGGTTGCAGACGTGGCTCGTGGCTCGGATCCTGCGTTGCTGTGGCTCTGGCGTAGGCTGGTGGCTGCAGCTCCGATTCGACCCCTAGCCTGAGAACCTCCATATGCCGTGGGAGCGGCCCAAGAAATAGCAAAAAAAGACAAAAAAAAAAAAAAAAAAAAAGTAGATGTGGTATATATACAAAATGGAATACTATTCAGCCATAAAAAGAACAGAATGATGCCATTTGCAGCAACATGGGTGGAACTAGAAACTCTCATACTAAGTGAGGAAAGTCAGAGAAAGACAAATACCATATGATATCACTTATATCTGGAATCTAATATATGGCACAAATGAACCCATCTACAGAAAAGAAACAAGCTCATGGACCTAGAGAACAGACCCGTGGTTGCAAAGGGGAAGGGAGTTGGATGGACTGGAAGCTTGGGATTAGTAGATGCAAACTATTGCATTGGGAGTAGATAAGCATGAAGTCCTGCTGTATAGTACCAGGAACTACATCTAGTCATTTATGATGGAACATAATGGAAGAAAATGTGAGGAAAAGAATGTGTGCATGTGTGTATATATATATGTATAACTGGGTCACTTTGCTGTACAGCAGAAATTGACAGAACACTGTAAATCAAAAATAATAAAAAATAATACAATATTTTTTAAAAAAGAACTAAAAGATGCAACAAATATAAGAACTACTTGATGAAGCATTCTTCATTCCAGGAAGAAGGAAGACCACCAAAACCAGTCCTGGGGCCACTAAATACCAGCTTTGAGAAAAAATGCAAGCTTGCCTCTACCCTTACCTATCCTTACCTATGGCCCTATTTTCCACTTCCCAAACTATAAAGCTACCTCTTAATCTCTTCCCAGGAGGGCACAGTCTTTAAGGCATTAGCCTGCTGTGGGCCCCTTTGCCTGAATAGCAATAAAGCTATCTTTTTCTCCTTCCTCCAAAACTCTAACTCTGTGTTTCTGTTTGGCAGCAGTGGACAGAGGCCAAGCTTCAGCAACAGTTCCATGGTGGTCTAGTGGTTAGGACTCAATGCTTTCACTGCTGTGGCCCAGGTTCAATCCCTGGTCTGGGAGCAGAGATCCCACATCAAGCTACCGCATACCAGCCAAAAACAAAAACAAAACAAAAAATAAATGAGATAGGAAAAAGTGTTTTTAAATCATTATTATGTCAGTCCCAATAGCAAGATTTAATAGCAGATTACAATAGAGAACTGTAAGTTCCTATGTCCACCTCTTTCTCTACTATATTTATCATGACACAATTTAAGCTTGAATCACTTATCACATGCCTATTTCAGATATGAAAGTTGTATTCTTGGAGTTCCCGTTGTGGCTCAGCAGAAATGAATCTGACAGGAATCATGAGGTTGCGGGTTCAATCCCTGGCCTCGCTCATTGGGTTAAGAATCTGGCATTGCCATGAGCTGTGGTGTAGGTCACAGAGGTGGCTCGGATCCCGCGTTGCTGTAGCTGTGGTGTAGGCTGGCAGCTGTAGCTCCAATCTGACCCCTAGCCTGGGAACCTCCATATGCCATGGGTACAGCCCTAAAAAGTAAAAGAGAAAAAGAAAAGTTGTATTCTTTGGTTCTTAAAGACACAATGCTAGTTGCCAATCTTTTTTCAAGTGCTCTGGCTTTCTTGAAGGCAATGTGCTCATTTCTTATCTTCTTTGTGGACAGGTGTGGTCAGATGAATAGCAAGATATATTTGGAAAAGTCCTTCTAGAAAACCTTTGAAAGGGGAATAGCTGATGTGGTCCCTTGTTTTCCTTCTGTTTCCTGCCAGAATGCAGACATGATAGTTCTAACAGCCCTGTCTCATAAAATGAGATAAATTTAAGGATGGAGTCCATGCTCAGTGGATGACAGAGCAGAAAGGTACAAGGAGTCAGACTTGCTGGTGGTGTGGAGAATGGCACCAGCCCTGGACTGCCAGCCTCCACGCCGTTTTACAAATGGAAAAAATAAAGCTCTTGTTTAAGCCACTGTCATTTCAGGTTTCTTATCAGCTAAATATAATTCCCAAGAGATAAACTATATTAATTGCCATTTTTTGTAAAGATTTGAGGATTTAAATGATACAATAAGTGTTATTTTAAAATAATGAGAAATCTTTTGCTTTTTGTACTTATCTTGTAAAGACTAAGCTATATGGAGCTCTACTGCAGTGCAGTGGGATCTGGCATTGTCACTGCAGCAGCTTGGGCCTCTGCTATGGCGTGTGTTCGACTCCTGGTCTAAACATTCTCATACCACAGGTGTGGTCACATACATAAATAATAAGATATACTTTTTATTCTGAGTTAATTATTGCAGGAGAGCAAAATTTGCCATCCCAAAATGCACCTCTTTGGCATGAGAATTGATTTAGGCTGTTTTGTTTTGTTTTCTCTTTTAGACAGGCTTGTAGCATGTATAAGTTCCCAGGCCAGGGTTCAAACCCACTCCACAGCAACAACCTGAACCACGGCAGTGACAACATCAAGTCCTTAATGCCCTGCACCACCAGGGAACTCCAAGCTGGTCATTTTTAAGCAACAGAAGTCTTTGCTTTTACCTCTCCCTTGGCTGTCTCAAGAAGTTAGAAAAGGTTTCTATTAGAATAGAGGCCAGCCAGAGATATTTGCAAAGAACATGAACTGGGTGTGGTGGGTGGAGGACACTCCAGGCAGGGCCTAGAGGACAGAATCCACTCTGTGTCCCACTGTTTCTGCCCGCCCAGCAAACTTTTATTTACCAAACATTTGCTTTTCCATTTCCATGTAAATCACCTTCCTCCCCTTTGAAGTCTCAAACTGGCAAAATCCTGCTTTTGTCTTTAGCTGAAGATAGTATTTGAGGTGAGGGTTCATGCCATTTTGGCAAGTGGCTCAGTTTTCCTGGGTCTCTTTCATGTATATGCTATTAAATTTTTGCTTGATTTCCTCCTGTTAAACTGTCTTATGTCAATTTAATTCTTAGATCAGCCAGCAGAAGCTAGAAGGGTAGAAGAAATTTTCTTCTTCCCTGATATGGCTATGTTTTCATTTTAACCATGAAAAAGTATATTTGGTCCATGGAGAGGAAGCAGGGAATAATAATAATTTCATTTGGCATCACTGGACCTGAACTTCCATGAATAAGACCATGAAATATCTGTAGATAATATTATGACTCAGGAATAAAGAAAATGTCATGACCAAGGAAATCTGATGGTTCTTTTTTTCTTTTTAGGGCTGCACGGGAAGCATATGGAAGTTTCCAGGCTAGGAGTCGAATTGGAGCTGCAGCTGCCACCTAACCCTAAGCCAAAGCCACAGCAACGTCAGATCCTTAATCCACTGAGCAAGGCCAAGGATCGAACGCACATCCTCATGGATACTAGTCAGGTTTGTTATTGCTGAGACACTATGGGAGCTCCTGATGGTTTTTTTTTTTTTTTTTTTTTTTTTTTTGAGCCCATGTGGAAATTAGTCTAATAAAAGATTAAAATTAACTTCTCTTCATCATGGACTACTGCAAGAATCTAAGTGTCCATTACTGTGTCAAAGAAAACCAGGTAAGGTTTTTTAATTTGCTTTTATATTTGTACCTGTGTAAGTCTATAGAAGTGGACACCAAGAAGTGATTAACTATGAACACTGAAGCCAACTGCTTCTACAGTTTATGGTCTACATTATCATGACTTACTGTTTCTTGGTGTTCACTAGCAAAACTTGACTATTCCAGGAGATCCCGTTGTGGAGCAGCGGAAACGAATCTGACTAGTATCCATGAGGACACAAGTTCGATCCCTGGCCTCGTTCAGTGGGTTAAGGACCCAGCGTTGCTGTGAGCTGTGGTGTAGATCACAGACACGGCTCAGATTCTGTATTGCTGTGGCTGTGGCATAGGCCGGCAGCTGTAGCTTCGATTCAACCCCTAGCCTGGGAACCCCCATGTGCCGTGGCTGCAGCCCTGAAAAAAAAAAAATTTACTATTCCAGGAGACTCTTGCCCAGACAAATATCTTTATTGCTCATTTAGGAACTTGTTTGAAAGGTCATCAACTTTTTAATGAACAGTATAAACAGTTTTCGTACCAACACTCTTTGCACTCCTGGCCTCATATATCTTGCCTTGCTGTTTCTTCCAATCCTAAATTACTATTATATCACAATTCATACCAAATCCCTTCATTGATAGACCTATCTTAAACCAAATGTCAAAATCTCAGTAAAATCAGGGCTTGTCCTTCCCTTTTGAGACATGAACCAAGCTCTCTTGTGGTAACTCCTTCGTTCAACGGTGAGCAATAAATTCAGTTTTATCTCATTGGTGATATCTGGGAACTAGCTCTTGATACACACAAAAGATATGTCAGAGCAAGAGCTATGAAACTGGGGAAATAGGCTGGAGGAGGCTGAAAGAGCTTCGTTCCTTTATTTTTTTATGGCCACACCTGCAGCATTAGAGGTTCCCAGGCTAGGGGTAGAATTGGAGCTACAGCTGCCAACCTATGCCAGAGCGACAGCAACAAGGAATCCAAGCCACCTCTGTGACATACACCACAGCTCACAGCAACGCTGGAGCAAGGCCAGGGATCGAACCCACATCCTTGTGGATACTAGTCAAGTTCGAAACTTGCTGAGCCACAAGGGGAACAACAGAGAAGCCATTTTAGCCTCAGCCACTTTGTGATCTAAGCCTGCAGCAATGCTTGCCCTTGGAGAGGAATTAATTCTCAGGAATTAATGATCTTAAGGGAACACAGTATTATAGGAAGAGAGAAAGGGCAGCCAAAATATAATGCAGCCCCAAAGCAGAGTCCTGGCTCTTCCTCAAGGGAAACACATACTAATATATCTCTGAGTTCTGCAGGAGCCAAGGCCCCCACCCAGGTGGAAGACAGAAGGATGATGTTGATTCTCCTGACTTCAAGCAACAAAAGTTGAGACTCTGTGGACCTCGGCCCCAATTTTTTGCCGAATTCTCCTCAGTTCAGGCCCCTTCATGAATATGCACGTACCCTCAGCTGAAAACTTCCCCAATTTTGCTGCTCAGGGTAACACTACTTTGGGAAAGATCCCTGGTGGTCTCCTTAACTTGCTACGAGGAATAACAAATCCTTCCTTCTCCCAGTCTTTGGCTAGGTTGTGTCTTAGCTCAACCCCCACGGAGGTGAACCCAGTTTTTGAACCCAGGTTTTGGGTCACAGGACCGTAGGTGAGTGCAGTTCTGAGAGCTTGTTAAGACTGTTGGGGAGTGCCCCAGTCAAACTCACCCCTCAGAGTAGTCTACTGTGCTCATCTGTGGTCTGGAAGCCCTTTGTGAGAAGCGAGGCCCCGGCTCCACAGCGGTGATGGGTGCAGTTCCAGCGAGAGCCCTGTTCTCCTGGTTCAGGATGCCTGATGATCCCCTGGAAAAGACACCTGGAAGAGTGTTACCTTCTGAGAAAAAGGATTTTTTTTTTCTTTTTTTTTTCTTTTAGGGCCACATGTGCATCATATGGAAGTTCCCAGGCTAGGGGTTGAATCCAAGCTGCAGCTGCTGGCCTACACCACAGCCACAGCAACACAGGATCCGAGCCATGTCTGTGACCTACAGCACAGCTCAACGCCAGATCCTTAACCCACTGAGCAAGGCCACGGATCAAACACACAACCTCATGGATGCCAGTCGGATTTCTTACCCCTGAGTCATAACAGGAACTCTGAAAAAGGACATAATACATGAAAAAAAACTCCTACAGAATCTAACAAATTTTCGAATGAATGTCTTTCATGACTATAAACATACGGTCAAAGCATTTGGGATTTTTCTGCATTTTTACATACACTAAAGGCAATTTCATTTCAGTTTATTAAGAACAGAAGAGTAGGGTGTTCCCATTGTGGTGTAGTGGAAACAAATCCGACAAGTAACCATGAGGACCCAGGTTCGATCCCTGGCCTTGCTCAGTGGGCTAAGGATCTGGTGTTGCCATGAGCTATGGTGTAGGTCGCAGACACGACTCAGATCTGGCATTGCTGTGGCTGTGGTATAGACCAGCAGCTGCAGGTCCAGTTCGACCCCTAGTCTGGGAACCTTCACGTGCCACAGGTACAGCCCTAAAAAGAAAAAGGAAAAGAAAAAATACACTGAAGAATAAAGTGATAGAATTAGAGTGTTCATTACTTTGTTTTGTTTTGATTACTTATCAACTGATACACCATTGGTCTGTACAGTGCTGTGAACTGAATATGTTCCCTCTCACCCCAAATTCATAGTTTGAAGCCCTAACCCCTAATACGACTATATTTGGAGAAAAGGCCTTCAAGAAGTTAATAAAGATTAAATGAGATCATAAGGGTAGGGCCCTAATCCAATAGGATTGCTGGTATTATAAGAAGAGGAAGAGGTTCCCTTGTGGTGCAGAAGGTTAAGGATCTGGCATTGTCACTGCAGCAGCTTAGGTCACTGCTGTAGCACATGTTCCATCCCTGGTCTGGGAACTTCCATGTGCCATGGCCTTGGCCAAGAAAAAGAAGAGGAAGAGAGCGATTTCCTTTCCCCTCAAGTCCACATATGTGTAGGTATCTGTATGTGTGCAGGGATAGGTATGGATATACCTTCACTTAAGACAGCTGAAGTTAGGCATTAATGGATAAAGGAACTAGTGGAACTGCTTTGAAAATAGCAGTGCTAAGCAGAAAGTCTCAACAGGGGAAAAACTACAACTTCTATGATAAAGTTCTTTTTCAGCTGCAGAAATTCCTAGGCCAGGGATCAAACATGAGCCACAGCAGTGACAATGCCGGATCCTTAATCCACTGAGCCAACTGGGGAATTCCTACAACATCTCTGCTTCCTGACTCCTCCTCAATTTAGATTTTGAGGTTGCTCCAATCTTCAGAGAAAAAGAAAGCTCACCTCATTCTTTAGCCTATTGTTCTTTCATTGGTCTCCTGCCTGCCAGGCCCTGGGACCACTGCCATCTGGTTTCCACCACCGCCACCACCACGCCGCCGATGTGCAGCTGTTCACACAAAGAGCACTTCTCTTTGTCAAATCCAGTGGATTCACTGGCTGCCTCGACCTCTTGGGAGCATTCATCACCGTCCCACTCTTCCAGAAACTTGTCTCTTATTTCCCAGATACCAATCTCTCGGTTCTTCTCTCAAGTCTTTTTCCCTTCCAATGATCCTGAAAGGCATGTGTTTCACAGGGATTTCATCCTGAATACTTTTCTCTCACTTAAAAGGCTTTTCGTGAGTGACCTCATCATCCAAGGCTTCAACTAGTAGACTCTCAATAGTGTGTGGCCCTGACCCTGCCATGAACTCCAGGCCCTTAATTTTATTTGCCTACAAAGTGACTCCACCTGGGTGTTCCCGGGACCCATCTCAGTTAAATGCTCTGCTCTTAACTCAGTGCCCTCCCCGACAAAGGCATCTCCACCGGTTTTCCTTGTTTGGTACCATTATCAACCTGTCACTTAACTCATTTCTAGAAGCTGGACTCTCCTCCCTTGCCCCCTGGATTGATCTATTTAATTTTTGCGGGTGGGGGGGGCGGGGGTGGTAGGCCCGAACCTGTGGTATAATGGAAGGTCCAAGGCCAAGGGTCAAATCAGAGCCGCAGCCACCAGCCGATGCCACGCAGGATCTGAGCCTCGTCTTCGACCTACACCACAGCTCTCGGCAACACACGCCAGATCCTTAAAGCCAGGGATCAAACCCTTATCCTAAGCAATGTGGCCTGCTGGGCCACAATGGGAACTCCCCGCCCCCTGGATTTTATCTCTGGCTCAACCCTGTGGTTCCCGTCTCCTTCATAGTCCACCATCCCTGCTGCTGGTTTAATTGTTTGGGAGGTCATGTTGAGGGAGGAACAAGGATGTGCATTAGAATCACCTGAGTGGTTTTCTTTGCCGATAAGCATGCCCTACCCTGCCCCTCCCTCCTCCAGAGAGTCTGACCTGCCTGGAACTCTTCCTCACCAGCACTGTTCTTATTCTTTCCTGGTCTTCCATCCATCCTCCACACTGCTGACAGGGAATCTTTCCAAAATGCCACCCTCAAAGTACAACCTACCTGGCTTTCCAAGGTTTCCCAGGACCTCCAGGATAAAGTCCAAACTCCTCTGAAAACCCTTGACGATTGGTTCTTGCCCACAGCTTCCACCTCACCTCCTGCCCCGCCCTTTCAGACACCGGGTACTCAAGGCTTATTAAAGTGTGGTACTCACTGTTCCTGAAACACCCCTACTGTCATTCCCTTGCTGTTTGTTTTCTTTCTGCCTGGAAATCACTTTGTTCAAAAAACCTCTCCTGACTTCTCCAGGCAGTCAGGGACTTCCTCTTCTGTGTTTCCACAGAAGCTCGTTCATATCATGATTCTGTATTTTTTATCAGATGATTGTAAGTATTTGTGTTTATACGATGTCTCATCCACTAGACTGAGCAGACTTTGTTCAGTTCATTTTCATGTGCCCTAACGAAGAGCCTTAATATGTGCTCAACAAACGCTTACTGAGTGAGTTGTTTTTTTTTTCCCCACTGTACAGCAAGGGAATCAAGTTATCCTTACATGTATACATTACAATTACATTTTTTCCCCACCCTTTGTTCTGTTGCAACATGAGTATCTAGACAAAGTTCTCAATGCTACTCAGCTGAGTGAGTTTTTGAAGTGAATAAAGTTTTAATTTATATTTTTCTGATTGCTTAAAGTATACTGCATTTAATATATAACAAAAATAATACTACTGACCTGTTTTCAGAACAGCATGCACTTCGAATCCCGTTTAATAATGGCAGTTTAGCAGTTCCCTGGTGGCCTATCGGTTTAGGATTGGGCATTGTCACTGCTGTGTCACAGGTTTGATCCCTGGGCAGGGAACTTCCGAATGCCTCAGGTGTGGCCAAAAAAAAAAAGAAAAAAAAAAAGAAATCATGAGGTCGCAGGTCCTGGCATATATATGATGACAGTTTAAGTATTTTATGGAATGGATCGGCAGCTGGGATATGCTTTATAGCACAGGGAACTAAATGTTCTGTGATAACCTATATGGGAAAAGAATTTGAAAAAGAATGACTATGTGTATATGTATAACTAAATCACTCTTTTGTACAGCAGAAATCATCACATCATTGTAAATCAACTATACTTCAATAAAACTTTTAAAAAATAAAAAATGACAGTTTATATTCGAATAGTACTTTCAGCACTTTATTTTGAATATATCCAAACATATGGAAAAGAAAAACAATTGTAAGTGAACTCCTATAGACCCTGGATTCTAATTCAAAATTTTGATATATTTGCAAAATGCTTTTTATTGACAAATTTTCTCATTGCCTTTTATTTCACCTAATGACTAAGGTATGATTCTACCTGTTTTTATATTTATAGATAAGGAAACAGAAGATTTACTAATTTGCCAAGAAGCCTGTCTCCCAGGAGTTAGCATCAACTTGAGCCAGCTGACGCCTCCACACCCTCTGGGTTCAGATATACAGCCCAGGTCTCAAAAATGTTTTGAATATCCTTGGTAATGAAAAGCTTCCAATTCCACAAGACAGAAGAACCAGCAAAATCATGGGAAATCCAACAAGAAAACATTTCTCATTCATAAGTCATTCAGAGAGGAATCCAGTCTTGGCAACCACCACTCTTCCCTTACTGATTAGTCATTGTTCTCTGCGCAATCTATCTGAGCTGTTTCTTCCATTCATTCTTTTCCAGTACCAGATACAGGTCTAGACTATCTTTCGTATCCATGGGTCTACTCTCTCCTGCCTTTCCATGTCCCCTGAGATACATGACCTCCAATTAAAGTCAGGCTGGGGTTTCCCATGGCCTAGGGGTTTAGCATCCCACAGTTGCCACTGCTGTGGCTCAGTAAGATTCGTGGGGTGGGGGTGGGGTAGAAAGAAAAGAAAAGAAAAGAAAGGAGGGAGGAAAGAAAAAGAAAAGAGAGGGGAAAAGCACGGTCCTAAGATATATCCTTGCTCAGCTCACAATTTCCTACCATATTAGATGTGGTCTCATCTCTGCCTTCCATAGGCAGAGGTTATATAACCTATCCAAGCATCTGTCTTCTTACTCCTTATCTTCCATCCTATAGAACTAAGAACTGTTCCTCCAAATACACTTAGGGCTTTCTTCTTTATTCTCTTCCTTCATGTGTAAATCATCACCACTTCCCACCCAATTTCCACAAGTGTAAATCTTAGACCTCAAAGCCCATCTAGAAATCCCAGGCCTGTTTATGACTTCTATCACCAGCCTTGCGGAAACTTGTGACACTGATCTTAATCTGCCTTGTTGAGCTTTAAGGTCTGATTTCTCTTGCTACCTTCGGCCCCCTTTGCCTGAGTATCACATCCTTGAGGAGAGGGATGTTGTCTTAGCACCGCCCTCGCACACACTCCGGGTCCTATCATGCTTAATTTCGTTTAACGCAGTATATCCTCCCGAAAGGGCCGGAGGCATACGCCCTTTGCCGGATTCACATGTACTCTCACACGTACACACAAATGCTACCTTCCACTCGGACACTCACGTGTCCCCAGGGCCAGAGCCTTGGAAAGGTCTCGGGACTCCCAGCCTGTGGGCGTTTCTACTACAGCCAGCGGAAGGGGAGATACATTTCTTTAAAATCGCACCAAAGAATCACTTGTTACTTTGGGCCTCCCACGGCCTCCATCCAATAAACACCTTAAGCTCTTCTTCCTGTCGAAGCAATATCACACCGGTTCTGGGAGTCCCACCCTGGTCGCTCTGGGCTCCGGTCCCGCGGATCCCCCTCTGCCGGTCCCGCTTGGTAGCGCCCACTTTGTCAGCTCGCGGCTCTGGCCGGTTATCCTCCAGCTCTCGCCGGCCCGCGGCAGACAGCGGCTCCGCCTCGTAGCAGCTGCTGCCACCTCTCCGTCTCCGGCTCGAGGTCCAGGACTTTCCCCCGAGCCGCGGTTGCGCGAGAAGGAGCCGGGGCATCTCTGCTTGGACTGACCCGAGAGTCGGCTCGGCTCGGCCGGGCCCCGAGGATCTGTGGGGCGCGCGAGGAGCCGCGGCGGTTGTGGCAGCGGCGCCCGGCATGTTTCAGAGCCCGCGGCGGCTCTGCTCCGCCCTGCTGCAGAGGGACGCGCCCGGCCTGCGCCGCCCGCCCGGCCCGCCGCCGCGCCGCCGCTCGCCCCCGCCCGCCGCCGGCCCCAGGCCCGCATCCCCCCGGCTCCTGGCGGCGGTCTCTGCGGCCCAGGGCGCCGCGAGGTCGTCGTCCCGAACAGGTGAGTGCACGGTGGTTCCGGGCGGAGAACGCGGCGGCGGCCAACGCGCGGCCGCCACCTGGAGACCGCGCGGAATGAATGAGAAGCCGGGGGCTGCCGGGCGGTGGGGTCCGACGGGGATGCGTGTCCTCCTCTCGCTGAGCCGCGGTCTCCGCTACTCTTTGCCCCTCTGCCCTCGCCTTCCCTGGCCTGGGGCTTGCACGTCCGGTAAGAGCTGGAACCCGGTGGTAGCTTCCCGTTTATCGTCGCATGCCGCGCTTTCAGTATTTCTCGCTCTTGACCTAGGTTAAGCTTCCCCCTTCCGAGGCCACAGATGATTTCTGTTGGTTTTACTTCTAATCGTGATGAAACATTTTATGCAAAAGAAAAAACACTCATTGGATCATATGGCCTGTACGACTTAGATGCTCTGAATTTTTTTAAATGTCATGCTAACTATGTTATAACGCGCATTGACTCTTTTTACATTTATTTGAAAATTGTTCGGAGACTTCCACTCTTAATATTTATGTCATTTTGCGTCCTGTATACCTGGGTTAAGATCGTGTAAAGGTGATGCCATCCGTTTTCAGAGAGTCAGTTTTCCGTGTCACGTGCTCTGGACTTCCCCTATTTTGCCACCTTGGTTTCAGCCTGAGGACTCATTAGGGCGGCCACAATTTACATACAGATTACTCATACTTTTAGGAATAAAGCTTCTGTTTCAAACCTGGCAATTTTATCACACCGAAAAAAGTGTAAAGAGATGCACTTGACAGTCACTGAGATCTTCTTTCCCGGTTCTATAGGAATTTGGCACATTGTGAAATTACTGTTAGAATGGATACCACCTAATAACTGCTGGTGTTTTTTTCTTGCTGGGAATCTTCAAGAGGAACATTGTTAGGTTGGAGGTGGGAGAAATTAAAGAAAACCAGTTGGTGTCTCCTGGATCATATCTCATATCTTAACCTCTTACCTTAAATTCCCTCTGAGTCCTTCAGAGGCAGAGTTAGTCAGTAGGTTCATTCTGGGACTACAGATAGTTTGTGTAATACAGACAGATAGCTGTGCTGTTAGCTGGGGAAGAAAGGTCACAACATTTGGGATCTTGGGCTTTTGACGCAGGTGTTTAATGAACTTTCTAGAAGTTCTCTGATATCCCGTGGTATTACAAATAAAGAAATTGAAAGACATTATTGTAGACAATTACTACTATAAGAGCTAGGCAATTTTCTGGATTCATTCAGTTTTCGCTTTAGCAACTTGTTGGAAGGAATTCATGAATGCGATTTATATGCTCATCGCTTGATCACTCAAAAAGTCTTGACAAGGAGTTCCCGTTGTGGCTCAGTGGTTAACGAATCCAACTAGGAACCGTGGGGTTGCGGGTTCGATCCCTGGCCTTGCTCAGTGGGTTAAGGATCCGGCGTTGCCATGAGCTGTGGTGTAGGTTGCAGAGGCGGCTCGGATCCCGTGTTGCTGTGGCTCTGGCGTAGACCGGCAGCTACAGCTCCAATTAGACCCCTAGCCTGGAAACCTACATATGCTGGGAGAGCAGCCCTAGAAAAGACCAAAAAAAAAAAGTCTTTACAAAATGTCTCATGTTGTGGCTCAGCGGTAACAAACCCAACTAGTGGTAACGAATCCTTGAGGATGCAGATTCAATCCCTGGCCTTGCACAGTGGGTTAAAGATCCGGCATTGCCCTGAGCTGTGGTGTAGGTTGCAGACATGGCTTGGATCTAGCATTGTTGTGGCTGTGGTGTAGGCCACAGTTGCAGCTCTGATTCGACCCCCAACCTCGGTATCATCCATATACTACAGTTGCCGCCCTCGAGAGCTAAAAAAAGAAAGTCTCATTCTGTAGGTGCTTTATTATATAGGAGGGTAAAAGAATGTGAGGTTTCGCCTGCCTCTGAGGAATTTAGTGCCCAGTAAGAGAGATGAGCTTTGCACAAAGACATGACTGTTTAATGAAATAAGGTACTTTTTATTCTCTTACAATTAAAGGTTTGCAAATGGCATGAGGGTGCTGGAGAGCGGGAAGTCCCTCTGCACTGGTGATCTTTAGGCTTCAGAAAGTGGTTGGCATTTGAGCTGGACCTTGAAGCATAGGTAGGATTGAAAGAGTTAAAACATTTTGCTTGGGAAGAGCCAGGAGCAAAGTGGAAGGCCTGAGGCAGGAATATGGCAGGATGAAAGAAGAGGTTCCTTGCAAAACGTTTCCCAGAGATCCTCGGAACCAGCATTAGGTGCTTTTAAAATAGGTGCAGATTCATGGATCCTACTGCGGACTTATTAAACAGAATCAGTTATTGGTGGGCCCCAGATTCCACATTGCTGAACAAAATGACAACAGTAATCAAAAACAGATTACTCTCTGGGAGTTCCCTTCATGGTGCAGCAGAAACAAATCTGACTAGAATCCATGAGGATGTGGGTTTGATCCGTGCCCTCACTCAGTGGGTCCGTGATCTGGCATTGTCGTGAGCTGTGGTGTAGGTTGCACATGTGGCCTGGATCCCACATTGCTGTGGTTGTGATAGTGTAGGCCAGTGGCTACAGTTCTGATTTGATCCCTAGCCTGGGAACTTCCATATGCCGAGGGTGAGGCCCTAAAACGCCAAAAAAAAAACCACCCCAAAACAAAAAGCAAATTACTCTCTTCCCCCTCACCCCCGCCCTCCACTGCCCCCACCAGCTGCAACCACAGCATGTGGAAGTTCCCAGGCTAGGGATCGAACCCTCATTACAGGAGTGACCAGAGCCACTGCAGTGACAACACTAGATCCTTAACCCACTGAGCCACTTGGGAACTCTGAAAGCAGATTACTCATAAATGGCCCAAAGTTTAGACATCTGGCTAGAGAAGGCTTGAGGGAGCTGGAAGCTACTCTCCCCTCCAGCGTGTTTTTGGGGTTGGGGTAAGTGATCCCAACATTTGACCCCATTTGATAATCAGTTCCTTCCTAACTTATGCCCCTTGGCCATCAGAGGTCACTGGACAGATGAGTACAATCATCAAATGCTAGCTTATTAGAATTTTTTTCTCTCCTTTTTTTTAAGGGCTGCACCTGCAGCATATGGAAGTTTCCAGGCTGAGTTGAATTGGAGCTGCAGCTGCTGGCCTACACCACAGCTCACAGCAACACCAGATCCTGAACACACTGAACGAGGCCAGGGATCGAGCCCACACCCTCATGGATACTAGTTGGGTTCTTAACCGGCTGAGCCACAATAGGAACTTCAGGTTATTAGAATTTAAAGGAGACCTAGCAGTGTTTTGCTACCTTTTCTCATGGCAGGCAGCAGCCTGGGTAAAGAAGCAGCAGTTGCCACAGTTACTGTACTAGATGAAGTGCAGTCTGGCGTCCTCTGTGGGTTTCTAAATGCTGTGTCCCCCACATTCCTCCTCCTCAGATAATGAAGAGTTGGCTGAATTACTGTTCTCCACCAGTGGGACATGTTGCTTTTCTTCCTGGTGCAATTTAAAAAGCAAATACCAGCATGTTTGAGGAGGCAGCTTTATTTAGTATGTCCCTTAACGATGTGAGTAAGCTGCTTGTGAGAGAGAAGAAATGGAAAAGCTTGTAATTATCAAGCTTCTACAGAAATACATTGCTTTCTCTGTGGAAGAACTAAGGTATCATTTTCCTGTAGCACAGGCAGGAGTTTAAATAATAGTGAGTTATTGGGGGCTTTTGAATTAATAACCATGGCTCCAGAATCACATTCAACACACTCGGGACATTTGCAAGTCATTTAACTTTGCTTGCTGGACTTTACTAGAAAAAAACATAAGGTAAATTGAGACTGATTGATGCACAAGTTTTACCAAACATAGTACACGTTAAAGGCCAAATTCTGGAAGAGTTAAGATCGTTGAGCTTGGGGCCCAAGACAAATTCAGGAGATTCCAGAGGAAGAACCAACTTTTACCTGAATGGAAGCACACTTCAAGAAAAGGAAAGAATTGGTATATTTGTGAAGGTTCAGTGAGAAAGAACTTGACACTGACATTGTAACAGGAGAGGGTCTGTGGAGCTGTACAGTCAGAGGGGGTCGGTGGGTAAATACACCATGTAGGTTCCTGTGATGTTTGCTAAAAGAGAGGTGAGACAGGTTCAGCCTGGTTCTTGGAAGGCGGAGGAAGGGAGACTCCGCAGGTATATTTACTGTTAGGAGTGATTCTAATCAGGATTTATAGGATCATGATAACCACTTGAATGGTTATCACACATGAATACTTAGAAATTCAAGGGCACGTGCGTGGGTCTTTGGCTCCGTAGTTAACCTGCTTGAACTCTAATGGAAAGCAACTAAAATATCGGGGATTTGCTATTCTTCGGATCGGGGAAAGCAGCCTTCCCACTGGAAGGAGCAAGACCTCAAGCAGAGATCTTAGCTACGAAGCAAAAATCTTGTCTCCACATGGTCTGGAAGCGACACCTGAAACATACGTGAGTTACCCTGAATTCGGTGTCAGGGATGTGGGCAGGCATGCCCAGGGGAACGAGGGCTGAAGAAAATTATTCCTGTCGGGTTTGCATGTCCCTGTGAAATGTCGTCCCCTGCCCCGACTCCCATATGCAGATGGGCACATAAGGGGCCTGAGCATCTCTGGATTTTGGTATCTGGGGGGGTCCTGGGACCAAGCCACTGAGGGGTGACTACTTTTTTTCTCCGGGTACTATCAAAAGAATGCCTGTGCCCCACTCAGATCTGAATTTTAGTTTCTGCGAGTGGGCCCTGAGCAGCTGTTGGCTCTGACGTGTCGCCTGGGCGGACAGCCAGTGAGACCTGTTTTACCAAATGGTTGGAAGCCTGCTAGAAGTTTCTTACCAGTGCCCCCGGAAGTCAGATGGCTGCTGGATTATTATGAGGGATTGTGCAGAAAGATTTAAAAACCGCCTTTATTCCCTCTTAAGAATTGGAGTAGTATCTCTGGTCCAGAGTTACCTGGAGCCAGACTCTGGGCAGGAGGGAGCCCTGGCTGTGCTTTGGTCTCTGCATCCCGTCGCCTCCTCCTCCCTTTCCCATCCCAGCCCCAGCTCTGAGTCCAGCACCTGGGGCGGGGGTCCTTCGCCAGTCTGCAAATGGCTTGTGACTCAGTACATCATCCAGTACAGGGTATGAGGAAGTTGCTTTGCATGTTCTGGTGACACCTTGGATATGATAATTTCCTGATTCCTTTATGTTTTGCTTTCGTGGATGCTAACCACCCCTGAGGGACCTGATGAAGGAACATGTTCATCTTTTCCCATTTTCTGGGCCAAATAGATTTGCTGAGATGTGTTCTAGACTTGATTTCCCTTTCAGGTGGTTGGAAGATTTTCATGACAGCTTGTTAAATAATTTTTTAAAAGTTACAGAACACAGGTGGCCCATGAATAAAAATATTTTTCCTCGGAACCTAAATGTCTCTGTGAGTATTGATTATCTCTAGAAGTATTGTTTATCGTTGATGTTCAAAAGTTCTATCAGGGTAAAAGACTCAGCGTCAGGTGAGCCCAGTCTGAGGACAAAAGCATTCTTGAGCACAGGAAGAATTTCTGTTTCTTGGATGATTTTATCCACTGTATCTCCTGTTCTCATGTTACTAAACTCCCATTAGACAGATTGTTGGCCATATGGATCCATCCTCTGTGAGTCCTCTTTTTAAAAAATCTTTATCTCTTTATTTGGTGAGATTTTTCTGAACATGTCTTTTTTCTTTTTCTTTTTTTTTTATGGTTGCACCCCTGGCATATGGAAGTTCCTGGACCAAGAACTTAAATCTGAGCCACAGCTGCTCAGCTGGATCCTTTAATCCACTGCACTGGGCCAGGGATCAAACCCGCCCCACTGCAGTGACTGAGCTGCCGCAGCAGGAATGCTTGAACCTGTCTGTTTTGAAGTCATTTATAGTTTCTGGACATTTTCTGTTTGTCCGCTCTTTTTTTTTTTTTTTTTTTTTTAAATAGAAGCCTATTCTTATTGTGTCCATATTCTCTTGTAGCTGTAAGTCTGTATAGATACATATGGATGCTTCTCCCTCAGGCTGTGCCTCCAGGGGAGAGCAGTTTGCATGCCCTGGAGGTGCCATACTGGGCAGCTCTCATCTGTGTTCTCTGAGGCTTGGCTCCCCTGAGGTCCATCATTAGCTCCCGTCTGCTCTCCTTCCCTCCCCATCACCCTTGGGAGCCCTTCAGGGCATGTCCCACTTCTGAAGCTGCCAGAAGCCACCTTGGGCCATTTCTGTGTGAGAGAGGAAGGAGCTGTCTCAGTGCCATTCTTGAAAGAATTACCCTGACAATCTCCCCTCTGCCTCTCCTGCCCTTTGTGGACTCAGCTCGCTTGGGAAGATTTTTTTTTTTTTTTTGTCTTTTTGCCTTTTCGCCTTTTCAAGGGCCGCTCCCACGTCATATGGAGGTTCCTAGGCTAGGGGTCCAATCAGAGCTGTAGCCGCCGGCCTACACCAGAGCCACAGCAACGCAGGATCTGAGTCACATCTGTAACCTACACCACAGCTCACGGCAACGCCAGATCCTTAACCCACTGAGCAAGGCCAGGGATCGAACCTGCAACCTCATGGTTCCTGGTCGGATTCACTAAGCCACGACGGGAACTCCGGGAAGAATCATGTTGAATTTACCTTAGGTAGCTTGGACTGCATCTTCCTCCATTCTGAGTTCTCTGTTAATTCTGTCTCTGTCTTCCTGGAATTTTTGCAAGTTTTTGGTCTCTTGGTGGCATCTTTTCTTGTTGTACTACATTGTTGTTTCAGTCCTAAAAAATCTGAATACATGAACTTTACTCCCAAAAGCTCTTAGGAAGGCAAGAGTAATAATCTGCTCTGTTTCATGTCTGATGATCTGCTGATTACAGGCAACGTGTCAATTCCCATTTTAAAAAAATGAATCTTTGGATGTTCCCACAGGGTTCAGTGGGTTAAGAATCTGGCATTGTCACAGCTGGGGCTCTAGTTACATCTGTACCACTGGTTTGATCCCTTGCCCAGAAACTTCTGCATGTTGTAGGTATGGCGAAAAAGAAAAATAATTGGACTAAAGTTTTGGGGGTTTTTTGTTTGTTTTTTTCTTTTTAGGGCCGCGCCTGCGACACATGGATGTTCCCAGGCGAGGGGTCAAATCAGAGCTACAGCCGCTGCCGTACACCACAGCCACACAGGATCTGAGCCACATCTGCAACCTACACTATAGCTCACTGCAACACCAGATCCTTAACCCACTGAGCAAGGCCAGGGATGGAACCCACAACCTCATGGTTCCTAGTCAGATTCATTCCTACTGCACCACAAAGGAAACTCCTGGACTAAAGATTTAAAAACCACTGATAGGAATTCCTGTTGTGACTCTAGAGGTTAAGAAGGCAGCATAGTGTTCATGAGGATGTGGGTTTGGTTCCTGGCCTCATTTAGTGGGTTAAGGATATGGTATTGCCGCAAGCTGTGGCTTGGGTCACAGATGTGGCTGGGATTCTGTGTTGCCGTGAACTGTGATGTAGATCACAGCTGCAGCTCTCATTCGACCTCTAGCCCAGGAACTTCCATGTGCTGCAGGTGCGACCATAAAAAGAGAAAAAAACAAAAAACAAAAACAAAACCACTGACAGTTTTCACTTCAGACTTATAAAGATGATCTTTTCCTACATATGCCATAACTATTAAAGCAAATCTATGGAAATTTATATATGAAAATTGTTTTTCCCTATTTTAAAGGACTGAATCTTTCATTGGTTTTGTGAAATATGTATAGACAGACTGTACGATTCACTTCAATGTAATCTAGAGCAGGGGTCTGCAGACTTCTTCAGTAAAGAGCCAGCTAGTAGGTATTTAGGCTTAATAGCCCAAAAATCTCTGTTGCAGCTCTTCAGCCCTGCTGCTGAAGTGTGGAAGCAGCCATAGACAATACATAAACCTTATTTACGGACATTGGAATTTGAATTTCACATCACGATTTTTCACATCATGAAATATTAAATCTTTTCAACCCTTCGAAAATGTGAAAGATCACAAATACAGGACACTGGCCAGATGCGGCTTAAGGGCTATAGTTTGGGCCCCTGATCTAGAGAGAATTCTGTACTGTCAGCAGAAGTTCCTGTTTGCTCCCTATTTTCCATCCGCAGCTGTAAACCCGAACCCCCTTGAGTGTCCCAGAAATGTGTATAATGAGCATCAGGCAGTAACACCATCTTAGTGGAGAGCTGCCATCCCACCAGATTCTTTCCACTTCTCCGCCTTTTCAGTTTTATTTCAGAGGAGTTCCCCGTCATGGCTCAGTGGTTAACGAATTCGACTAGGAACCATGAGGTTGCGGGTTTGATCCCTGCCCTTGCTCAGCGGGTTGGGGATCCGGCATTGCTGTGAGCTGTGGTGTAGGTTGCAGATGTGGCTTGGATCCCACGTTGCTGTTGGCTCTGGCGTAGGCCGGCGGCTATGGCTCCGATTCGACCCCTAGCCTGGGAACCTCCATATGCTGCGGGTGCGGCCTTAGAAAAAGGCAGAAAGACAAAAAAAAAAAAAAAGTTTTTACTTCAGAGCGTTATGCTGGAAAAGCCCAGCTTATGGAAATGCTTGGCCAGCCAACTGAAAACGGAGCACCAATTTTAACAGGTTAACCTAAGCTTTCATGGTGGAGGGATTTCTTTTTCCTTACCATATGTTCTAGAGGAGTCTGACCTGCTGGTCTGGCATCCATGTCCTGGCATTCTTGTCCGTGACTGCTGCCTAGCAGAGAAAGGTTGTTGGGTTGTCCTGCTGTGTCTAGGAGCTTATATTTTTAGACACGTTAGGTTGAGAGGCATGACCTTCACTTGATCTCTCCAGTAGGGCGGGGTGGGTCCTTACTCAGCCTTGTACACTTTGTGCTGTGCCAACGTGTATGCCTCGATGGATGGCAAAGGGAGGAGGTGGAACTTGCCCTCTGCTCATTCCCCGGGCATGTGCGTGCCCCTGGCTCACCTCCACGCAGTTGTCCTGACTCCGGATCAGCACTCAGACGCCTATGAGCCACAGTCCAAGGTGCAGACAGCTTGGGCTTGCAGAGCCAGTCCCTTTTCGAGTTGTGCAATCCTGAGAAACCTGTGCATTCAGTCACTTAATGTTAGTATCTATAAAATGGCAAGCACATACCCATTTTGCTGGATTATTGGGAAGAATAATGAAAATACATTCAAGTAGTAGGGCCCAGGCTGGGCTCCCCAAGGTTAATAGCGTCTCTTTAAACTCAGAGAGTGAGCTTTGCTAAGTGTAGCAAAATGCCTAGCATTTCTCCACTTAGGATGTGCTAGATATTTAGTTTAACTCATTCTTCACAGTAACCCAAGGAAGTACACAGTAACCCAAAGTGATCCTCAAAGAAAGAGACTGAGGCACAGAGAGGTATCCGATAAGTAAAAAGAGGAGATGGGATTTGAAACCAGGCAGCCTAACCAGAGTCCATGTGTTTAAGGCCATTTTGCCTCCAGAACTGTAGCCAGATCTCACTGAGAAAAGTTGAAGCTTTAGCCCTTATCCCTTCACATGCTAACATGCTCAACTGCTAAGGACTCCAGGCATGCCTGTCAACGTTAGTCAGTGGTGCTCAATAATAGAGATTTTTTTTTTTTTTTGTCTTTTTGCTATTTCTTGGACCACTCCCTCGGCATATGGAGATTCCCAGGCTAGGGGTCTAATCGGAGCCATAGCCACCAGCCTACACCAGAGCCACAGCAATGCGGGATCCGAGCCACGTCTGCAACCTACACCACAGCTCATGGCAACGCCGGATCGTTAACCCACTGAGCAAGGGCAGGGGCCGAACCCACAACCTCATGGTTCCTAGTTAACCACTGCGCCACGACGGGAACTCCAATAATAGATATTTGAAGACTGATCACTGACTGAAATATTTGACCCTCACCAGAAAATAGCATTTTCCTAAACTGGCACTTAGAATCCAGTCTCTGGGGTCCAGGAGTTAATGTCCTACAAATCCATACTGCCACACAAAAATTGAAGGCAGACCTGCAGGAGTCATGCTGTGCAGTTGAGTTTTGGTTTTCTAGCAGATGAGTACAAAACAACACAGAAAGGACCCTAATTACAGCCTCACAAAATTCCAGAAAGGTAATAGTGACTTGTCCCATTGAGCATCATCTATAAAATAGCCAAGGAGTTCCTAAGAGGATAACAGGTTTCAGCAAGTAAAAGTGCACAGTATACCATAAAGTGCTTTCCCAACCCAGGGCAGTTCCCCTGCCAGTGTTTGACAGGGTCCTTGACACTTTGCTGCTGTCACTTGCCATCCTTTCTTCCATCAACGTTTCAGAAGCACTGGGCTGAGTCCTGGGGGAAGTGGTAAATGAGATGGATCTAGTCCTTATTCGCTAGGAACTTAGGGACAAGGATTATGGTTCAGATATCCAGGGTGGTTTAAGTCAGGAAGCAGGTCAGGTGTAAAGAGAAGGGAGCCACTGAGGCTTGCTCCTTGAAGCTGTCAGGTGTGGGGGCTATGAATCTTTATATCTTCAGTAAATATCACCCATATACAATACCCAAGCTATTTTAGGTGGATGGTTATCTTGTGAATATTTTGAAGGTGGCAACGTTTACTCAGGAACCTGCTCTAAAGAGCCTAATGAAAATGAGCTGCTAAATTAGATGTCTGAACTTTGATGTGGTTCAGCACATGGCCAGTAGGTGGCAGCATAAGCTTGCTGTTTCAATGATGGCTTCCTGTGACGTCTGTCCTTTACAGTTTTGCGTACTTTTACTCTTGGAGGTTTCCTTGGGCCCAAGTTGCTCGGCTCCAGCAGCTTCTCAGGTGTGTATCCAGATAATCCTGACTTTCGTTTAGTTTCTGCTTTTTAATCAGCATTTTGGCCAAGCCATCATTTCAAGAGACTAAACTCAGACTAAAGGTGGGAGAAATTATTAATAGGCTGGTTTGAGCAAACTCTAGAATTACGCATTTGTGGATAACTAGAAAAACATTATGTGGAGGGGTCTTTCTGTGGTGATTTTTGAGGTGCTGTTAGGACTGTGTGGACTGGTTAGCCCAGGCAGTCTGGGGCGCATGGTGAGGATTCTCATTCTAACTGTTGATTGAAGATGTTTCATTAAACTGTCCCCCATCATTCCCTCTAATGGTTGGCACTCTTAGGAACTTATACTGTGGTCTGCCAATTTCTTGAGAAGTGTGTAGCAATCGGTAGTATAAAAAGTAAACATATACTTGGGAGTTCCCTAGTGGTCTAGTGGTTAGAGCTCTTTCACCACTGCGGCCAAGGTTCAGTCTGTGGTCTGGGAACTGAGATTCCCCACATCAAGCCACTGCACACCACAGCTTTTTAAAAAAAAAAAAAAAAAAAAGTTCCTGCTGTAGCACAAGGGCTTAATGATCCAGCTTGTCTCTGTGGAGGCACAGGTTTGCTCCCCTGCCTGGCACAGTGGGTTAAGGATCCATTGTTGCTGCAGCTCTGGCTCAGATTTGATCCCTGGCCCAGGAACTTCCGTATGCCATGGGTGTGGCCAAAAAAGAAAAAAAAAAAGGAGTGAATCTATTCTCTATATGTATATAAAATGTATTCTATACATATAGAGAGAGGGAGTAAATATGTTCTATATATATTATATATATGTGTGTATGGGTTTTGTTTTTTTTGTTTTTTTTTTTGAGCTGCACTCGCAGCATATGGAAGTTTCCAAGCTAGGGGTTGAATCTGAGCTATAGCTGCCGGCCTACACCACAGCCACAGCAACGCCAGATTCTTAACCCACTGAGCTGGGCCAGAGATCAAACCCGCA
The DNA here is from genome assembly GCF_054392235.1 of Sus scrofa. Lineage (NCBI taxonomy): Eukaryota > Metazoa > Chordata > Mammalia > Artiodactyla > Suidae > Sus > Sus scrofa. Next base: position 94,346,659 of record NC_139390.1, on the reverse strand, counting down.
TCCTCATGGATACTAGTTGGGTTTGTTTCCACTGAACCACAATGGGAACTCTCTGTATTCTATATTTTAGTGATTAGCTCACATTTGCTTTATTTATTAGGAAGGTAAGGGGTGACATACCACTAATGTATTTCTGGAATCCAAATAATCTGAATTCTCCAGCAAATCTTTAAAGGCTATTATAAGGATAAAAAGAGTTATTCCTATAAAGTAGCAGTGAGGTATGTATGTATCATCATCATCATGGAATGAAGCATCGAGGTCTGTGATGGAAGCGGTGCAGCTACATGGCAACACCGTTGTCATCTTTTTGCCTGTGTGTGTTATGTCATGTGTATTACATTGAGAATGATGGCTGATACTTTCTTTTCTGAAGTGGTTGGGGGGGATGAATTTGGGGCAAAAACCGAATGTAATGTGGGGTCAAATAAAAAAAATAACTCTGCAAACACATGTCACATTGGACCTAGAAGCCAGTATGAGTGCCAAATAAAACTTGAGTAGAAGATACTTCTAGTATTTTAGCTACCTACCACCTGAATGAATTGTGTGTACTACCTCTGCCCCAGCAAAGTGGCTTCCTCCCCACGGTGCTGTTCTGAACAGTCATTTTCAAGCTCTGAATGACAACCCCTGTTAAGGCATAAAACTACAGCAGGAAGGCAAGCAACCTCGGAATCATGTATTTATATGAGAAAAGAATGGGGGTTTTTTTGTTTGTTTGTTTTGGTTTGGTTTGGTTTTTTTGGCCGCCCCATGGCATATGGAACTCCCAGGCCAGGGATCAGATCCCAGCCACAGTCGCAGCCCAAGCTGCAGCTGTGGCAACACTCTGGATCCTTAACAACGCACTGGGCCCAGGCTGGGATGCAACCCATGTCCCAGCGCTCCCCAGATGCCACCAATCCTGTTGCGCCACCGTGGAAACTCCAAAAGAATGTTTTTTTAATGGTTGATATTCTAAAAGAAGAAAGCGGCTTTTTAAAAACAGGTGAGACCACAGGAATTGTTACTAAGTTACTCCCACCTTGTAAAAGGCATACAATTCAATCTAGGATTATGGTGAGGCTTGAGGATACCATAGTCAAAGCGAGCAGAACTGTGAGTGGTACATAGGAAACATTCAGCTGTCACTGCACCATCCTTTGTGGGGGAGGGACAGAAGGGTACCCCACACGCACCAGCCCTGCTTTGTTCTCAAATTTAAATAACTGCCCTGCTACCTTGGAGTTTTTAGGCAGATCTGAGCTTTGGTACGGTGTTAGAAGCACAAAAATAGCACGTGAATTCTTCATCATGTCCACTTTTAATTATTAATCTCTAGCTCAAGGTTTTGCACTTTTTTTGACTTGCTGTCTGTTACCAGAAGGTTTTGGAACTAAATATAAAGCTCATATGCTCTTAGGACTAGAGGCAGAAAAGAAGAACTGGAGTTCCTGCAGAAACGAATCTGACTAGCATCCATGAGGACGCAGGTTCGATCCCTGGCCTTTTTCAATGGGTTAAGGGTCCGGCGTTGCCATGAGCTCTGCTGTAGGTTACAGACATGGCTCAGATCCTGCATTGCTGTGACTGTTGTGTAGACCAGCAGCTACAGCTCCAGTTCACCCCCTAGCCTGGGTACTTCCATATGCTGAGGGTGTGGCCCTAAAAAGATGAAAACAAAAACAAACAAACAACTGAAGACAGGAAGAAACGAATGGGACTTCCTCAGATCCCTTCTGATTTGATTCCATAAGCTGACCTGGTGAGAAGGGTATTTCTGAGGTGTAGAAAAGCTCAGTCTGGAATGAGAAGTCCAAGGGTAGCGATGAGGGAAGCTTGTCTGTGATGTGGAGGTAGTGTGCTGGTCCCTGGAGCAGCCTGGGGACAGTAGAGAGCGGTGACCTCCCACCTTTTGTGATCAGGATCAGGTACCCTGTCAGTTTGAGACAAACTGTGGTTAAATGAATTATAGACATGTCTACTTTCTGTTAGTTCATTTCACCTTTTTTAGCTCTGTTTTTTCCTAAGGAGTTGCTTTGTTTGTCTGCTGAAACAGGATGTCCACACTTAGAGGACAGTTGAATTCAAGGAGACATTCCCACTTTTTATTCTCTGGACACCTTTTCATTCTTAAAAAAAAAAAAAAAAAAAAAAAAAAACAAAACCGAAAAACCCTGTGGAGGGCTCCACAGAATTTTATTTAATATGATATGTATATCAAGTTAGTAAAACATGAGAACATTTTTCAATGTTTATCAAGTCATTAAATCTAATAATAAAGTCAGTGTTAAGGATTTTAACAAATGATCAAAGTAAGGATCTTTTTTTTGTATGTGGAAAAATAACTGTCTTCTAAAACAAAAAAGAAATTAGTGAAGAGTAGCATTGTTTGACATTTTTGGAATTCTCTTAAGGTCTGGCTTAATAAGAGATAGCTGTATTCTCATAGCTGCTTCTCCATTCAATCTGTTGTGATATATTCTTTTGGTTAAAATAAATCCAGTCTCTCACAGATAATGTAGTCAGGAGAAAAAGCATCTTAATAGCCTTTTAAGATGACTGTAGTTAATATTCTTTGTGGTAGCTTCTATTTTAATAGTTTTTTGCAACTTGGAATCTGATACCATGTCAGTGAACTTTGTATTGGTCATTTGTGAAATAAATGTTGGTTAACTGGGTTATGCAGATCTTCCATATCGTGGTTTTGTTTTGTTTGTTTTTTTGGCTGCACCCACAGCATGCAGAAGTTCCAAGGCCAGAGATGGAACCCACACCACAGCAGTGGCAGTGCTGGATTCTTAACTTCTTGCACCACCAGGGAATTCTGGATAGTTGTTTTTGTTTTTGTTTTTAATTGAAGTGTAGTTGATTTACAATGTTTCAAGTATATAGCAAAGTGATTTAGTTTCTCATATATATACATCTATACACACACACACACACACACACACACACACGAATTGGGGAGTTCTCATTGTGGCTTAATGGGTTAAGAACGCAACATAATCTCTGTGAGGGCCCCGGTTCAATTCTTGGCCTCAGTGGGTTAAGGATCCTGTGTTGCTATGGCTGTGGTGTAGGCCAGCAGCTCCAGCTGCAATTCGACCCCTAGCCTGGGAACTTCCATTTGGGACCAGTGCAGTCCTAAAAAAGGAAAAAAAAAAAACCTGAAATAGAAGATCCTAGAAAATAGTATTTACAGATTCCATGTGTGTGCACTAAGTTCTGAATGTAGAATGTATTTGTCGTTTCAGCTTTTATACTTATTGGCTAAATATCTATCATGTTCTACATAGAAGTATATAAATATTCATTCATGTGCATTTATATGTATATTCACACAGCATCACACACATAATGATAGTTTTACCTTAAAATTGTTGCTGTAGAAATGCCATATCTGCTGGGGATTGATTGACAAAGTATCAAGACCTCCCAGTCTGCCCCCACCAAAACAAAACTCCTTAGAGAGTTCCCATGTGGTGCAGCAGGTTAAGGATCCAGTGTTGCAGGCTGCAATGTGGGTTGCAGATGTGGCTCCATACCCAGTGTTGCTATGGACGTAGTGTAGCTGGCAGCTGCAGCTCTGATTCACACCCAAGCCTGAGAACTTCCAGATGCCACAGGTGTGGCTATAGAAAGAAAAAAAAAATCTTTGAGTCTGTTGCTGTTTTGTGTCATTTTTGATTAGATAACCACATTTTAGTGACCTGGTGATATTTGTCCATCTCACTTACTTAGTATGACAAATCTGTAGGTCTGTGTTGCTGCAAATGGCATTATTTTGTTCTTTTTTATGGCTGAGTAATATTCCATTGTATATACGTACCACACCTTCTTAATCCATTCCTCTGTTGATGGACGTTTCGGTTGCTTTCATTTCGTAGCTATTGTGAGTAGTGTTGCTGTGAACATTGGGGTGCACTGTCTTTTTGAATCATGGTTTTCTCCTGATATGTTCCCAAGAGTGGGTTTGCTGGATCATATGGTAGTTCTAATATTTAGTTTCTTTAAGGAACCTCTGTGCTGTCCTCTGTGTTGGTTGTACCAGTTTACATTCCCACCAGCAGTGTAGGAGGGTTTCCTTTTCTCCCCACCCTCTCCAGCATTTATTGTGTGTAGACTTTTTTTTTTTTTTTTAAGAATGGCTGAAGTTGCAGCAATGCCAGATCCTGTAACCCACTCTGCTGGGCTGGGGATTGAACCTTCACTTTCATAGCCACCTGAGCTGCTGCAGTTGGATTCTTTTTTTTCTTTTTTCTTTTTTTTTTTTTTTTTTTTTTTTCCTCCTTTTTAGGGCAGCACCTATGACGGATGGAGCTTCCTAGGTTAGGGGTCAAATCAGAGCTGTAGCCTCTGGCCTACACCACAGCCACAGCCAAGTCAGATCCGAGCCGCGTCTGCAACCTACACCACAGCTCATAGCAATGCCAGATCCTTAACCCACTGAGCAAGGCCAGGGATTGAACCTGACACCTCATGGTTCCTAGTCGGATTCGTTAACCACTGAGCCATGATGGGAACGGTGGGATTTTTTTCTTTTTCTTTACCTTCCAGTTGGTATTGGTCATTCTAGGTTGATATTCTCAGGTATGTGATGTTTTCAGTATGTGGTTTTAAGGGTTTTTTTCCTCTCCTCTTTTCTTTAGAATAACAAAGGTAAGGCAGACCTTTATGTATTGATGTTTGAGTATGTCTGTGATATATGTTTTACCTTATTTTCCCTTAGACCACTTTATTTTTCCAGCTTTATTGAGATATAATTAACAAATAAAAATCATATGTATTTACAGTGTACTACACAATGTGTTGATATTTGATACATTGGTATTACTTCAGTCAAGCTAATTGACACATCTGTCACTCACATAGTTACTGTGTGTGTTGGGTAGGGGGTGAGACCACACAGGATCTACCCGTGTAAAAGACTTCAAGTATTCAATACCGAATTATTGAAAAGTCACCCTGCTCTGCATCAGACCTCCAGAATTTAATCCATCCTGCAGATTGAAACTCTGTGCTCCTAAGTTCTCTTGATTTATAGTTTTTAGTATTTGTTCCATGTGCTTGCCTTGGTTTTCCTGCTGCAAGAAATCCCATTATCTCTATGTTGGATCTTTGCTTAAAATGGGCATTTAGGAGTTCCCTTTGTGTCGCAGTGGTTAACGAACCCAGCCAGGATCCATGAGGATGCGGGTTCAATCTCTGGCCTCTCTCAGTGGGTTAGGGACCTGGCATTGCCGTGAGCTGTGTTGTAGGTCACAGATACTGCTCAGATCCCATGTGGCTGTGGCTGTGGTGTAGGCGGGCAGCCGAAGCTCTGATTCGACCCCTAGCTTGGGAACTTGCATATGCCATGGATGCAGCCCCAAAATGCAAAAAAAAAAGTGGGGGGGAGGTGCATATAATATTTGCCACTATTTCTCAAATGCTTTATCCTCTCTCTCTCTTTTTTTTTTAGGACCACATCTGCAGCATATGGAAGTTCCTGGGCTAGGGATCAAATTGGAGCTGCAGCTGCTGGCCTTCACCACAACCACAGCAACGCCAGATCCAAGCCACGTCTGCGACCTACACCATAGCTCACAGCGTGCCGGGTCCTTAACCCATTGAGCCAGGCCAGGGATCAAACCCGCAACCTCATGGATACTAATACTCAGGTTCACTACCACTGAGCCACAATGGGAACATCCCCTCGTTTCTTTGTTAATATTTTTTTACTGATTCTTTTTGTTGCCTTATTTCTTAGTTTTCCAATTCTAATTTAGGCTATTCTGCCACTTTCTTAGTGACCTTTAGCTCACTTTACATAGGATACAGTTGCACTTGGCTCTCCAGGCATGTCTTTTTGGCATGGTTTCGTTGTCTGAACAGATGTTATTCTCTTCCTCATTCACTTTATGTGAAGGTTTTTCTAAGTTTTAGAAGGAAGTGTGGTTTAGGCTTCACATAATGCCTCAAACTTTTGACTCCTGTGGGACACTGTTACCTTCTTTTTCACATTTACTTCTGTGTAGTCCTTGCTTTTTATCACAACTACCACTACAGAACTAAAGCTTGGCAAAGATATGATGTCATTAAAAGAATGTAGAGCAGTCCTTTTGAAGCTGAAATGCATCAGGCTGGTAGTTTGCCTGAGCCTGACAGACGTCAAATATTGCTGTTAGTCTCACACTTGAAATGCCCCATGGTGCCCTTCCATTTGGGCGATGCTGATACTACTGATCTGGAAACCACACTTGAGAAAACTGTAGGATTTTCACTGCCCTTTTTTTTTTTTTTTTTTTTTTTTTAAACTAGAATTACAGAAGAAAGATTTTCAAAGTTGTATTGCCAGCCAAGAAGATTTCTTTGGACCTACATACTCAGATAGGCAAGCAAATTATTTTTTTAAAATTTAACATGTTCAAATCAGTTCGAAACAGGTGTGTGCACATGTTCCTGCATGTGTGTTTGTGAGAAGAACAGGCTTGCTTGCAGTTGCACGGACACAGAAATGTATGTTGGGAGGACTGGGTGTGCGTTTCTTTGCCTTCATCTAGTTCTCTTGTTGTGGGGGGGGGCACTACTTTGAGTTGATGCAAGGGCACGATGGAGAGAATGCCTGCATGCTTGTTGCTCTTGATGTTTAAGGACACTTGGTGGTGAACATTTGAATTTGCTTTTGTGACTTGCTGCAGTGAATTGGATTGACTGCTGGTTTCAGATGCCATCAGCCTGCCAAATAATATGTTTTATGAAGAGAACTTTGTGTCTTGAAAGGGAGGGCAAGGATTTGGACGGGAAACTCAGATTCCTCCATTCCAGGATGCATCATGCACAGAATCTTGATGGTTGTTCCAAGCCCAATCTGCCCCTAATTTACACTGTGATGAAGAGAAACGTGGTTGACCTTTTAAAAAGCGATCAACTGCTTACAAGTGAAGTGACAATTACAGCTCCCCTCTTGCTCATTCGATGAAGGTTTTGCTCTGTTCTCCTTAGAGCATTTTAATCCATTTAGATGAGGAGAAATGGGGTGTGCTCTTCCCATACATAGCAAAGGGATCTGGGTCCCTGGCATGGCTAGAGCAACAGCCTGTGCTAACCTAACCTCTTTAGGACTAACTGGGGTTTCTAACATCTGGCTCTTTACAAACTGGACTTCAAGTTCTATTAAAATTTGGGGGGGGTTCCCATCGTGCCTCAGTGGTAACGAACCTGAGTAGTATCCATGAGGATGCAGGTTTGATCCCTAGCCTCGCTCAGTGGGTTAAGGATCTGGCATTGCTGTGAGCTGTGGTGTAGGTCGTAGACTCGGCTCGGATCGGATCCCTCGTTGCATGAGCTGTGGTATAGGCTAGCAGCTATAGCTCCGATTCTACCCTTGGCCTGGGAACTTCCATATACTGCACCTGCGGCCCTAAAAAGGCAACAACAACAATTTAGAAAGGAATCTGTATTTTGTGTAGCTAGCCGTGCTTTCATAAGACTGGGTTTATAAAATATAAAGACAAATCCATGAAGATCAAGTTATTCAACAGCCATTTTTCAAGTACCTGTCCTAGTGGAAAAGCTAGAACCTGGAAAGTCCTCCCTTAATCCATCCTGTGAATCGTGAACATGGCAGCATTGCCCTGAATTGAGCTCTTGCCTTCTGTGGACAATAACTGTGCTACCTTCCAGTTAAGCTATGGGAGAATGGAAGAAGGGGGGAGGAGGAGAGGCATGTGTAACTGTGCTTTCCTTTCCCGTAGTGTATCCCATGGGCAACGGCACGAGCAGGCTCTATAGTGCGCTCGCCAAGACGCTCAACAGCAGCGCTGCTGCCCAGCACCCAGAGTACTTGGTGACACCCGACACAGAACATCTGGAGCCCATCGACCCTAAAGAGCTCCTTGAGGAATGCAGGGCTGTCCTGCACACTCGGCCTCCCCGCTTCCAGAGGGATTTTGTGGATCTGAGGGCAGATGGCCCCAGCAGCCACCCACCTATTAGGGTCATGCAGTGGAACATCCTTGCCCAAGGTATGCCCGCCATGTTTGTACCCGGATCCCGAACGAAGCCATCCGTGGAGGGACGAGGCGTGGGTGGGGTGAGGGGGGAGGGGACTAGAGCAGCATGGGGAGCTCCCACAGGGTGGGTAGGAAAGGGAGTCATCGGGTTTTCACTAATAAATCCAGCAACTCGAATGTCTTCCGTACCTTCCACATTTGCAGGCTCTTCAAGTTCAGTGAACGTCTCTCTGCTTCCCAGCACATCCAGACTTAAAAAAAAGGACTTTTATTAGCCTCTCTGTTGTCCCCAGCTTTCAGTCCAGAGCACTAAGAGATTTGTCAGGGGGAACCAGAGTCTGCTGATTGGTTGACATAGAACTTTCTGCAGGGGATGGGAGCTGTGTGAGGGTTAGGGTGCATCTGGGCACGCTTGCTTGTGGCCAGATTCGCATCCAGACACCTCTTTATAATTTGAGGCCAGAGGTGTTTCTTCACTCCTCTCTGCTCTAAGATATTACTTTTTCTTTTCTTTATTTCTGTCTTTTTTTTTTTTTTTTTCCCTTGTCTTTTTATAGCCACACCTCCGGTATAGGGAAGTTCCCAGGTTAGGGGTCAAATCAGAGCTACAGCTGCCAGCCTGCACCATAGGCACAGTAACACTGGACCTGATGCACATCTTCAACCTACACCACAGCTCCCAGCAGTGCCAGATCCTTAACCCACTGAGCGAGGCCAGGGGTCAAACCCTCATCCTCTTGGATACTAGTCAGATTCTTAACCGGCTGAGCCACAACAGGAACTCCAAGATAACACTTTGTTGTGGTAGGAAGGACTCCTTTCCTGGGTCTGCTGAAGTCAAACAGATGTGTCAGTCAACTTTCTGTATTATTGCCGATCACGTAGCAGTTGAAATGTTAAGAAAAAAACAGGGTTACCATTTTTTCCTCTTTTCTGGAAAAGAAGGGCATACTCCCTGCCTTTCCAGTCTTTGATGTTTTTCTTTTTTTCTCAGGTGTTCATCCACAAGTAGGAAAAGCTGCCCATTTAAAACAGGTGTCATTTACTCTGAGTGGTGTCTGAAGAGGCTTAGTATGCATTACCATAGTCAGTGTTGAAATCATTATATAGAGTTAAGTGTATGTATTTCATCTGGCATAGTTAACATCTCTGGGAGTGCAGAGAAAACACTGTTTAAGACTAAAACGTGACGGAACATGGTAAATCAATTATAATAGAAAAAATAAAAATCTTAACGAGAAGAAAAAGACTAAAATGGAGGATCTCAGGTCCTAGAACATAGTAATAAGAAATGGTTTTAATATGAAAGCATCAGGGGCTTGCTTCACCTGGAGGGTAAGACATGAATTACCCAGTTTGGTGGGCTGGTGCGTGATAGAGAAGGATCACCGCAGGCGTCTGCAGCAGGGGGAGCACTCTGAAGCTCTTGGGTAGCCTCAAACCTGCAGAGATTCCCAGGTTCTTAGGAGCCGTGGTTCTTGTAGCTGACAGCTGATTGGCTTTTTTATTTCAGCGCTTGGGGAAGGCAAAGACAACTTCGTACAGTGCCCTCTGGAAGCACTCAAGTGGGAAGAAAGGAAATGTCTCATCCTGGAAGAGATCCTAGCCTACCAGCCCGATATACTGTGCCTCCAAGAGGTGGACCACTACTTCGACACCTTCCACCCCCTCCTCAGTAGACTGGGCTATCAAGGCACCTTTTTCCCCAAGCCCTGGTCACCTTGTCTAGACGTCGAACATAACAATGGACCCGATGGCTGTGCCTTGTTTTTCCTCCAGAACCGATTCAAGCTAGTCAACAGTGCCAACATCAGGCTGACGGCCATGACGCTGAAAACCAATCAGGTGGCCATCGCCCAGACCCTGGAGTGCAGGGCATCCCGCCGGCAGTTCTGCATCGCGGTCACCCACCTGAAGGCACGCACTGGCTGGGAGCGATTCCGATCGGCTCAAGGCTGTGACCTTCTCCAGAACCTGCAGAACATCACCCAGGGAGACAAGATCCCCCTCATTATCTGTGGGGACTTCAACGCAGAGCCAACAGAGGAGGTCTACAAACACTTTGCTTCCTCCAGCCTCAACCTGAGCAGCGCCTACAAGCTGCTGAGTGCCGACGGGCAGTCAGAGCCCCCATACACAACCTGGAAGATCCGGACCTCGGGCGAGTGCCGCCACACCCTGGATTACATCTGGTACTCCCGGCAGGCACTCAGCGTGCGCTCGGCCCTGGATCTGCTCACGGAGGAGCAGATCGGACCCAACCGGCTGCCATCCTTCAACTACCCTTCAGACCACCTGTCTCTAGTGTGTGACTTCAGCTTTAATGAGGAATCTTGAGGGACTGTTAGAAATGCTTGTCTGTGTTTTGCTAAGAGTCTTATTAACCAGGGATGTTTCAGGAGACTGAAATGGAATAAGAAGTCGACTGAGGCAGGGCTCCCAGCTTCTCTGACTTCACTTTCCATGTTTGCAACACGTCTGTGGGAAGGAACCCGATTAGCTCACAGACTTTTTCCATTAAAACCTACAGCAGCAAAGGTGTTTGCACTCCAGTTTCAGCTTGTATTGTTTTCTTTCCCTTAGCATTACATTCTGATCATGAAAGGGCATTATAATAGGCTTGTTGTGAAGCTTCCAGTTTGAGGATGTTCCCTTTTTTTTTTTTTTAAAGGGCCTAAAGCGCAGCATATGGAAGTTCCCAGACTAGGAGTCGAATCAGAGCTACTGCTGCCACCTTACACCACAGCTCCCAGCCATGCCAGATCTTTAACCCGCTGAGCAGGGCCAGGGATCAAACCCACATTCTCATAGATACTAGTCGGGTTCATTTCCACTGAGCCACAATGGGAACTCCTAAGGATACCATATTAATAAAATAGACTTGCTTGAGCCCCCCATAATCAACAGGTATGCAGGAACCAGTTCTCTAGACAACATTTCAGGTTATTTATTTGTGGGTGTTTTTAAAAAAATAACAATATGTGCATGGCAATATTTATTTTTTTATGTCTTCATGTAAAATTAAATTATCGCATTACGAACATTTTAAACCCATGCAAAACATAAGTTATAGAATAATTTATAGTAATTTTCTTAAAGCTTTAAAGATGTTTTATTTGGGTATCTAACAATAGTCATGTACGAAGGCACTATTTAGCCCAGAGGGGTTTTTGTTGGTTGGTTAAGTGGAAATATCACTTTTCCTTGATGTGTTCATGAATCCTTCCTGTGCCTCCATGTTTCCCATCATTGGGTTTCTTGAAGAGAACAGTCAGTCTTCATTCTCGAGTCACTGTTAATGAATTTCTAGTTTTACATCGAAATGCTATTGGTATGCATTTGAGGTCACTCTGTCATTATTAGTATTGGAATGTGCTTTGCACAATAGATTATTTAGGAGCTGTTGTGTGGCAGTGGCTAAAACGTTGGTGGGACCTTTCTTACAGAAACAGGCAACTGTTTCCAGCCTGTTAATGAGGCTGCCATTGATATTTATTAAGGTAGCCGGGTGACTGGTTCAGAACGTCTGAAGAACAGACTATAAAGGGTTAGAAAGATGACCTGGAATTCTCTTCCCTCAGAAATAAAAGTGGTAAAGATATCCGATGAACAAAAATCCCAGAAAACAGCCAATTTACTGGAAATCAATTGATAAATATTTTAACCCATGAGTTGTAAATATTTAAGATTAATAAATAAATGGTCTTTTAAAGCTAGTGTTTTAAATATCTTGCCTTTTTAATGCAAAAAAATCTGAGTAGATTTATTTGATCTTTTAATACTGCTAATGTGGTACCCTCACTCCTTTACACTCAGACCTTCATTTTGTAAGAGGACAGAGGTAGATCTGGAGTTGCACATTGAAGGCATCTGTATTGTGCTTATGAAGTATGTCTGCTCAGTCACAAGGAGTCCCAAAAATAGTTCATCTAGATATTCTGCATTGGAACCACTTTTGAAACAAATGAGGTGTTCAGTATATCACATACACAGAATCTTGGGGCTGCCAAGAAGGAATGGCAAGCAGGAAGAACATCTGTACCAGCTGCTGTTGGGTTCGAATGACTGATTCATATGTTAAGAAGCAGAATACTTACTAGAATACTTATTTGTACAAGCATTAAATATTGTTTACTACAACAAAGCACACCAATCTGAAGAGAAATTATCAGGCAAGCAAATCTAAATGAGAATGAAAGCCAAAATAGTGGTTGAATTTCAAACACTGTCCTATGGGTTGCCTTATGGGTTGGGGCTGGGGTGGGAATGCCACTGGTCAAAAACGCTTCTGTCTTTATTTATTTATTTCCCGTCCTTTTAGGGCTGCATCTACAGCATATGGAGGTTCCCAGGCTAGGGGTCTAAACAGAGCTGTTGCCGCCAGCCTACGCCAGAGCCACAGCAACACAGGATCCGGGCCGCATCTGTGACCTACACCACATCTCACAGCAATGCTGGATCCTTAACCCACTGAGCAAGGCCAGAGATGGAACCCACAACCTCATGGTTCCTAGTCAGATTCGCTTCAGCTGTGTCATGACAGAGAACTCCCAGAAAGGCTTCTGGAAATATAAGGAGATTGAAATATCAGTGATTTGAAATGTGCCTTTTAAGGAGATGGAGGAAAATCCACAATGGAATTCTTACGAGTCATCCTTCAGAAGTAGAGTACAGGCTAGACACTTATTTCAGGAAGCTTTTGGGTTTTGTTTGTCTTCATTTAAAATGTAATTATGTGTGTTTTATGTAAGCAGTTTTATAGTGGTATATAAATTTTGTTCGGTTGCACTTTATTTTTATTTCTCCTTAGTCTTTCTTTGTAAATAGGCCATCATCGTAACCTGAAGGTATGTATGTTTAATAATAAATCTGTATTCTAAGTTATTTTTGGCCGCACTTGTGGCATGCAGACATTCCTAGGCCAGGGATTGAACCCATGCTGCAGATGGTGGCCTGCACCACAGCTGCAGCAGCAACACTGGATCTTTAACCCTCTGTGCCACAAGGGAACTTCCCTAAATTTTTAATTATATTCCATTACTGAGTTTCTCTAATTCCCTTTGTCCAGCTTTCTCTTTTATACCCCACAATATTTTGATTGTGGTTATAATTAGAACCTTAGAAGATACATTGTGCAGGTTCCTGAAGACAGAGTGGTCATGGTTTTTTACTTCCTCCACTCTGTATTTCAGTAGATTCCATTCTACACAGTGATGGGGAAGACAGCCTCATTTATTTAAATAAACCATAATGGTATATGCCTGCTTCCTAACGTTTGAGTTTGTCTCTAACGGCTTCACATGAGACCTTAAAACTACCCTTAATTTTAAAAAGAGCTTAAGGGAGTTCCCGTCGTGGCGCAGTGGTTAATGAATCCGACTAGGAACCATGAGGTTGCGGGTTTGATCCCTGCCCTTGCTCAGTGGCTTAATGATCCGGTGTTTCCGTGAGCTGTGGTGTAGGTCACAGACATGGCTCGGATCCCGCGTTGCTGTGGCTCTGGTGTAGGCTGGCAGCTACAGCTCCGATTAGACCCCTAGCCTGGGAACCTCCGTATGCTGCGGGAGCAGCCCAAGAAATGGCAAAAAGACAAAATAAATAAATAAATAAATAAATAAATAAAAAGAGCTTAAAAGGTCAAATAATTTGACCGAAGTCTCAGCTATCAGTAGTGGAGTCAGCATTCCCCCTCAGGTCTGTCCTGACTCCAGACTACTCACTTCCCCACAACCATACATCCTTAGCCTTGAGTGAATACAAATAGGGAGAAAAGGAATATGGTGGGGAAGGAAGAGATTTCTTAATGGAAAAATGTTCAAATACTTTTGTAGTACACTTACATTATAGACCAGAAGCTGATAGAGTGGACCAATTCTGAAACAGTAAAGTAGTACTGCCAAATCAAGAATAGCTGATACAGTTTATATACTTTGGTGGCTTGTGTGTTTTGACTGCACCCATGGCATGTGGAAGTTCTAGGCCAGGGATTGAACCCTCATCACAGCGGCAACCAAAGCCACTGCAGTGACACCACCAGATCCTTAACCTGCTATGCCACCTGGGAATTCCAATGGCTTTTTGTTTTTTTTTGTTTTTGTTTTTAAAAAGGAAGTGGTAAGAATAGCTACTCAGTAGTGTTACAAACTAAAGAGAGAAATTGATGCAAACGTTCTAATTTGTACCATTTTTTAAAAACATGCAAGATTTTATAATGAAGAGAATGTTGCATATAATTAGATAATGTGTCTTAGACTTGAGGAAAGATTTCCAAGATTTAAATTCTAAAAAGAGATAAAATAAAAGCACATGCTCATAATCGGTTTCAATTTTAAAAAAGGAAAAGCATCCAAAAATGTGCTTGCATAAAAGAGCTCTGATGAGCTTTTCTTAATGTATAAAAATATGGCACAGGGAGTTCCCTGGGTTAAGGATCTGGCGTTGCTGTGGCTGTCGAGTAAGCCAGCAGCTGCAGCTCCAATTGGACCCCTAAACTGGGAACTTCCATATGCCACAGGTATGTCTGTAAAAAGGAACAAAGATTATTCCAAGGAGAATAATCCTTCCATTTGGAAGGGCAGCACTAAGTATTTTTCGTTTGCTTTTGTGGGGTTTTTTGGTCATGCCCATAGCCTTTGGAAGTTCCCAGGCCAGGGATCAAACCCAAGCATCAGCTTGGGTCCTTAACTGCTGTTTGGAGGCAGTTGGGAAACTTGGATGATACAGATCTCAGTACTGATGAATTCTTTTTTGCTCTGGCCGCCAAGGCATTCAAGAACAAACCTTATAGCTAAATTTCAATTACTCTAACATTCTATAGCATGTAATCTATTTTTTTTTTTTTTTTTGCCATCCTGCCTTTTTGCCTTATTTCATTGTCTCTCACCTGCTTGCTTTTGTTGACTTTCATTTACTCTCACAATACGTAAACTATCTGAAATTCTTTTGGTAATGAGAGTATTAAATTGCCACATTGAACTGGTTTAGGCTTCTCAATGTACATCACTTATATATAAGAATGTTGAAATGTGATTACAGAGTCCTGTGTGTTCTGGAGGAAACACCATTAGGAGAGATGATGGAAGACTGGATACGGGATCCACCTGACATCTCACTTAGATTGGTAAACTTGAAGAGAACGCCCAGCAAAAACTGCAACCTTTCCTAGTTTAGTTTGTGAGAAAGTAAGCATCCATCGTTGTATGGTGGGTTATGGTTTTTCTTCTTTTTGCTTTTGTTTTTTAGGGCTGGACCTGCAGCATATGGGAGTTCCCAGACCAGGGGGTCGAATTGGAGCTGTAGTTGCTGGCCTACACAACAGTCACAGCAATATCAGATCTGCGCTCATCCATGTAGCTTGCAGCAATGCTGGATTCTTTAACCCACTGAGCAAGGCCAGAAATCGAACCCACAGTCTCATGGATACTAGTTGGGTTCCTAACCTGCTAAGCCACAACAGGAACTCCAGGACAGCTCTCTAAATGTAAAACTTTCCTTATTATATCTGGATGGCAATGGTGCCCAAACCTAGCTGCACAATGAAATCACAGAGATACTTTTTTTTAAATACCAATGTCTGGCTTCCACCCTCACACATTGTAATTTAACTCGTATTGTGACCTGGACAGCAGGATTTTAAAATCTTCCAAGGCGATTCTAAAACAATTTAGTGTCCACCTTTTGTGACAGTATCACATCATTAAAGTTTTCTAAAATAGATGAAGTTTTCTCCAAGTTACATATACAGTGGGAAGGGAGTAAACAATATCCTGCTATTTATAGTTCAGGTTCTTTTTTTTTTTTTTGTCTTTTTAGGGCCACACCTGTGGCATATGGAGGTTCCCAGGCTACGGGTCTAATCAGAGCTATAGCTGCCAGCCTACACCACAGCTCATGGCAATGCTGGATCCTTAACCCACTGAGCGAGGCCGGGGATCAAACCCACAACCTCATGGTTTCTAGTCGAATTCATTTCCACTGCACCATGACGGGAACTCCCAGTTTTGTTTTTGATATGGAGTATTAGGGAGTACAATCATGTTTTGTTTCTAAGTTCTCACTTGGGAAGTTGTAATATATAAGTTCTGAACCCACAGCATTATTGCTGAGATGCAGTGTTTAAAAAAAGTGAAGTAGATAAATGTCACCTCAAATATAGGAATACCTCAGTAGACACTGGGGAGCTCCCATTGTGGCTCAGCAGTAACAAATCCAACTAGCATCCATGAGGATGTGGGTCTGATCCTTGGCCTTGCTCAGTGGGTTAAGGATCTGGCATTGCCATGAGCTGTGGCACAGGTCGCAGATGCAGCTCGGATCTGGCATCGCTGTGACTGTGGTGTAGGCCGGCATCTGCAGCTCCGATTTGACTCCTAGACTGGGAAATTCCATGTGCCATGGGTGCAGCTCTAAAAAGGCCAAAAAAAAGACATTGGAGGTTCAGTTCCAGACCCACTACAATAAGTTCGACTGGACATTCAGGAGGAAATAGCCAGTAAGTAATTAAATAAATCCAACTAAGACTTTTGAGTCCAGCTAGAACAAGAGATTTGGTAATACAAATAGTATGCATAGATTATCTAACAATTATGTTGAAGCAAGATCATATATACAACTACTCTATGAGGGAGGGAGCCCATGGTAAGTACTGCCTTGGGAAAGCTGAAGGAAAACAAAGTACACTAAGAAGAGCTGGTCAGGCAGGAAGTAAACCAGAAGAGGGGTGTCATGGGAAACCAAAGGGGAGTTTTATGGAGCAGGCTGATCACATGAAAAAATGAAGTTTCTCTTTGATTACTGGGTTACTGGAAACCTCAATGACAACTGTTTCTAAGCCAGAACTGACTGCAGGCTACTGAAGGAAAAGATAGAATGATGGGTGGTTAACTGCAGGATGGACACTGGCATAAGTAGATGCTCTTATAGCAAGGGGTCCAGAAATGGAATTTATAGCTCATGACCTTGGTGTTCTCTATAAAGAGGTATCCTGGCCATCTGGTAAGCAGGGGGGTGAAGGCTGGAACTGTTGCTGGAAGATCACCCAGGGAATGAATGGGCCAACTGCTGATCAATGTTCAAAAGCCTGGTGAGACCGGAAGATGTAGTGCCATCATGTCATTGTTATGTGGTTCTTTGATACACTGGACACAAAAAGCAAATATAAATTATAACAACAGTTTGGAAGGGTTGAGATTAAAAGCCATACCACTGAGAATTTCAATTAGAAGAAACACTCTGATCAGTATATACCACCAATGTGTGTTTCTAAATCTAGACCTTAGGTGAACTTACTTTGAAAGAGACAGAAAAATGTTTGGGTAGACAGGTGGAACTTAACCTAATTAGAACCAATTAGTAATGTAGCATAGGCAGAAATAATTGCTCATTTAAAATACGTTTCATTAGCTATCTTCCATGTGACTTAGATTCTTAGCAAATAACCAAAATCAATAAATGTCTGAGTGTTTAAAATGCTCAGCATTGGGGAGGGGTATAAGTCATGGCATTGGCCTAGAAGAATATTATGAAAGACATGACAACAAATGAGACTGCCATGTAAAAAAGGCCATACAGTTAAGAGCCAAGGCATATGATACATTTTTGGAAAGCTGAAATATTTAGGAAGTGTTCTAAAGGAGGTAGAATTTGAGATTAACCCCCAAATGGGATAATAAGTGAGTTTTCCTTTGAGCTTTTATTTAAAAGTATCATCAAGTGTGTTTACAGAAAAGATAGATTACAAAGGGAGCTGTTATAGACCTAAGTAGTCTCTGACCAAATGCACAATTAACAGCCACCCAATATGCAGTAACAGTTTATTTAAATTTCTAGAAGAAGTGAAAATAGACAACTTCTCTTTGCAGTAGAAAGAGCATTAAAATGTGGAGTCAGAGGACCTAGTTTGGTGTGAAACTAGGAAACCCGTTTAATCCCTCTGGTCCCTCCACTTTCTAATTTGTAAAAGGGTTAGCAGGTATTATTTGTTCTTCCTCACCCTCAAAAGGTCTGCTTGAGAAACAAATGGTCTGATTTGAAATATAAATTAAGTGTGGCTAACATTAAAACAGTAAATTCATTAGGGTAGGTAGACAGTAATTAGTAAGGAAATGCAGACATGCAGATTATCTGCCAAATATAAATGTAATGGAGCAAAACAGAAGAATTTCTTCATGCCAGTGGGTGGCAAGGAGAAAAAGGACTTCTATTACTCCTTAACTAAAGCAATGTGTCCGTACTAACCTTGGAATATTGTTATAAATATCACCAGAGACCAAAACACAAGATAAATTTCATTTCTATATTTCAGAAAACCTACTTGAATACACTTTGAAACAAGAGTACAACAAAATAGAATATACTTCAAATGTTGAATATACAAACTATTATAGTTCAAATCTGAACACTGGTACTTTCCCTCTTAAACTTCAACTAAAAAAAAAAAAAAAAAAAAAAAAAAAAAAAAAAGGAAGGAAGGAAGAAAGAAAACTCCAGGTATTAGAGCTACCTGACAAAAATTCATGCTGAGCCTTAACTTCCAAGTGACAGTAGAACTGAAACTGCTATGCCTGCCAGGGCTAAGTGAATGACACAGGCATGTTACAGCAAAAGGCCAGAGCCAACTGTTAATTTGTCCACAATTAAGAAACTGACAGACTTAAACTACCATATAAAATGTTACATGTAAATTCTATAACAATACTGTGCTAGGTACAAGATTTTTAAAATTTTTCTTTTAATAAAAAAGCTTTACACAAACAAGCTGTTAGCTTATTTCAATAAAGAAAACCGAAAATTAGTCTAAGGCCTTTGTTTTAAATCAGCTTAAGCTATATGATATTAAAAAAAAAATCACACTAGATCTTTTTTGCTATCCTCTTTTGAAGCTTTTGGATCCATTCTTCAATTCACATTCTAAAATACCTATATTAGCAGTCTTCACATAGCACCAGTTAAGTGAGTTCTGTGTGAACACAGTAATAATTGCTGGTATGCATATAAAATGCATCAAAAATTGCTATATGTAACAATGAGATCACCCATCCCAACCCCGCCCCACTGAAAACCATATAGCCTCTTACAGAATGTTAGTGTTCCAAGTCTTAGTGTAACTTGATATTGTAGTGAGTTGCTTGGTCCCTTTCAATCCTTTTTCTTATTGACGGGTTCAGTTGTTTCCTACTGTAAGAGGCAGTTTTCTGTCAGCATCTCAATATGTAGTTCATCTCCCACTGAAACATGGGATAGGTAATTTATTTCCAGTAAGTTTGATTGTTTTCTTATATGCATTAAAAATGTTTTAAAGTCTTTTGACTTCTCTTGATGACATCCTTGCCAATAGTTAGTACTATCACTAACATTCAAAAGTCCATGGGCAAGCTGCTGCTTTATTTCTCACACGTTACCAGTCCTTCTGTTTTCATAGTTACAGGAAGGGCAATAGCTGAAGGCGCACTGACAACCACTACGTGGGTCACTGTCTTATTTCCATCTGTTGGTTTTTCTTCTTGTACCAGCTGCAAAGTTTTCACATCATGTTCCTGCTTTTTTGCCACTGCTTCTGATTTAACCTCTGGCCCTTTTATGACGGCACTGATAACTCGGGGAGGAGTCTGGCCAGATGCCTGCTGAGTAGGCACTGATAGTCTCATTACAGGTGTACCGTGGGCTATTGAAACAGGGGTAAGTGCTCTCACAGCCAGTGGGGTTCCGACAATGTTAATGCTTCCTGACCCAGTCAGATTCGACTTCGTCTGCAGTTGACACTGTGCAAGTTGTGTAGCTGGGATGGTGATAATTTTGGCAGGCTGCATGGTGATTTTGTCTCCATTTTCAGTAGAGGCAGGCATCACAGTAGGGATTGTCTGAATAACCACCTTTGGAGAGGTTGCTGTTGTTGGACTGGTGCTGGTTATTAACGGTGCACCTGCATTAACTGACTGAACTGCCACAGTTGAAATTTTCTGACCCAATGATGTCATTACAACAGGTACCTGCATTGCCACACGAACTGTCCTAGTAGATTTAAAAAATAAAGCTGATTATATTTAATGCTAAATTATAAAACAGATCTCGTTAGCAAAAAGATAAATGCAAATCCAAAATGTACAAAACTAGCACTCCCCAATTTTACAGATGTACTGAAAATCCCTGAAGTTTGAAATACTATGAAATAAAATTTAAACTAAAGCCTATATTAAATTTCATCTATTAAACCATAAAAATCAATTCATGTTTGAGACATCTACTGTAATACAATTAACAGATTTCAAAGTCCTGACAAGAGGGTTCTTAGAATGTAAATATATATGTGTATGTGTGGTTTTGTTTTTTTTTTCCATCTTTTTAGGGCCACACCTGCGGCATATGGAGGTTCCTAGGCTAGGGGTCAAAATTGGGGCTGCAGCTGCCAGCCTACACCACAGTCACAGCAACACAGGATCCGAGTCATGTCTGCAACCTACACCACAGTTCATGGCAACGCCGGGGAGCAAGGCCAGGAATCGAACCTGTATCCTCATGGATGCTAGCCAGATTCATTTCCACTGAGCCACAGTGGGAACTCCTTAGAATATTTAAAAAGGAACCTATCATTAAAGGGTTTTCAAACACAACTAATGGTCTCCCTCACTTACCTTGGAGCTGCCGTTGCTGGTACAGAGGTGGTAGTGGTAGGAGACCTGCATGAAGAATCATGACCAGGGGAAGTGATGTTCACAACTCTAGCTACACCCTTCTCTGCCCTGGAGCAGTTAAGAGGAGATGAGTTTTTTCCACCACGAACAGAAGTTGCTGCTTTCAAGAGACTTTCTGCAGATAGTGACACTCGTTCTAATGATTTTTCATCAGTAGCTGATGCTAAATCTTCATTACAGGTTTCACTTTTGTCATCATCTATGACCACAATGTTTTTGGGCATATCCTTGAACTGGTATACAAGCCTCTGTCCTTCAACCTTTGCAAGAATACCCCTTTGGTAATAATATCTGAAAGGGGAAAAGTAATAAATAAATCAAGTATATTTTCCTCCCAAAACACCTCCACACAGAATAGTTGCTAGCAAAAAAGACATTCATTTATACCAATAAGAGATAAGGAGGAATTCATACTGCCTAGATTGTTCAAAAGGCTAAGAATATGAAGTAGAAATGAAATTGGAACCCGGTGCCATAAGTCCTGTCTATAACCTTGAGATCTATAAGGTAGGTAAGAGCTTTCTTTTTCTTAAAGTAATTTAACCTAAATACAGAATTTATTACTGCACAGTTGCCCTCCATATCCGTGGACTCCTTATCTATGAATTTAACCAACTGTGGATCAAAAATATTCAGGGGAAAAAAATTCCACGAGAGTTCCAAATAGCAAAGCATGAATTTATCATGTGATGGCAACTATTTACACAGTACTTACACTGTATTAGGTATTATATGCAATCTAGAGATAAAGTATATAGGAGGAAATTCCCTGGTAGTCTAGTGGTTAGGACCCACTATTTTCACCACTATGGCCTGGGTTCTAACCCTGGTCTGGGAACTGAGATCCCACATCAAGCTGCTGCATGCCAAAGCCAAAAAAAAAAAGTGTATGGGGGTTACAGATAAACTACCCCACTTCATATTTTGCTATCCATAGGGGTTCTTGGAACCATCTCCTTCAGATACTGAGAGATGACTACATTTTACAGACATTGGCAACAAGTCCATTCTGATTTACATATGTTATAAAAACAGTCTCCTATTATGTGGTAAAAGTACCTAAGCCATGCCTATAGAGAAGAATCTGGGATATGTGAATACTATCTCTCATAAACTATGTTTACTTACAAACACCCTTAATTAGAAGAAGCCATGTATATCACAAAGTTACATGGGTGCCTCAAACTGACAGGGCAAGAGAAATTTTCTTATAAAGATAAATCCATCATAACAAATTTGCAGGAACTAAATAAAGAGCAAATTCACAATTTAGTAACTATTTTATGTGGGTCTAATTTTCCTAAAAGTGCTCATTTTCCACAAAAAATGGATTTTCCAATGGTATTTATTTCTTCCTTCTTTTTAGGGCCCACAGCATATGGAGGTTCCCAGGCTAGGGGTCGAATTGGAGCTGCAGCTGCTGGCCTAAACCACAGCCAGATCAACACCAGATCTGAGCCTCGTCTGTGACCTACACCACAGCTCACAGCCACATTGGATTCTTAACTCACTGAATGAGGCCAGGAATGGAACCCACATCCTCACGGATACTAGTCAGGTTCTGAACCCTCTGGGCTACCACAGGAATTCCTGGTGTTGAAATTTTAGACATCCAGACCAAACCCCTTTCCCCATCTGCCTCCAAATCCAAGAATCTCCTCTAGAAAATCCCCTCTAATTAAAAGTTATAATAAATGATTTTAAGAGCTTCTCTGGAAAGAGTTAATAGACAATATTAAGGGATAGTAAGTTTTGTTTGAAAACTCTTTCTTTTGTGTTCTTACCTCAAAGCTCGTCCCATAGTTTCATAGTTCATATCTGGCTTGTTCTTATGTTTTCCCCAAAGCTTAGAGACAGCCTTTGAATCCACAAGCTTGAATATGCCTTTTTCTCTCTGAGTCCACTTAATATACCGGGGACAAGTATTTTTATCTTGAAGTAGATCTAAAAGAAACTCCCACAAATAGGTTGTGTTTCCTTTGAAAACAATGATAGACATTGTTTAAAAACTCATCAACATAATTAAAAGTAAATATTTACTTATGCTGGATAAAAAAATCAATTTACTACTGGTAAAGCACAAATATACTAGGAGTAGCATTAAATACTTGACTGTATCAAGCAATCATTTGTACAGTGTCAAACTGTGTTGTCTAGTAAATAAGAATACAAGAAAAAAGTATGAAACAATATAAGCTATATCACAAGGCCATGCATAATTATATTCCAAGTGAATGACAGAAAGTAATGTTTAGGATTTTAGGAGTGAAGATAAAGTTGTTTGGCAAGACATCATTAAGTCTTAGAAGATGTCTAAGATTTGCACTAAAGAAAAGGAAGGAATCTGGGTAGGTAAAATAGGGAACTTAGTCCCAAAAGAAAAAGCATCACTTTTTATTTTTGAAAGGTTGGGGAAGAGGAGTGGGCAGTGTTCATGAGAAGAGTAGGCTTTTCAGGCTGCTGTTTTTCTTTCCATTTTGGCCACGCCCATGGCATGCAGAAGCTATGGAGCCAGGGATCAAACCCGAGCTGCAGCATTTAAGAACCTCTAGGTGCAGAAGTTCTTAAACTGAAGGAAGAACAGAGTCCTGAGAAGATGATTAAGATATATATGCCACCACCAAGCCACCAGGTCACCTCAGGGTCCTGGTCACTAACCCTTTACTATCCTCAGACCTAGATCTAAATTACAGGCTACATGAGAAGAACTTTGAGTGTGGAGGGGACTTCCAAATCAGGCCCCTGCTACTCAATCTAAATGCTGATGCTCTTCTTCTACCATTTCATTTTCATCCTAAATTTCCCTGAAAATTCAATAAATCTATTAACCCATAGTTTAGCCCAGTGTATCTCTCTTGACCTGAAAAGATTAACCTTCAACTTTACAGTGTTACATTCCTGTCTCTGAAACCCTATTATATCAGCATTTGTGACTAAAAACTCTTACTATTAAACCACATGTGGAGTTCCCCAGTGGCCTAGCAGTTAGGGACTTTGGTGTTACTGGTATGGCACAGGTTCCATTCCTGGCCCAGTAACTTCCACATGCCAAAGGTGTGGCCAAAAAAATTAGAACAAAAAAAACCCCACCACCACCACCAAACACTCACATATCTTTCAACTCCATCACTCTCAACTAAATCAGAATGTGTAGCTGGGGCATTTTTATTAATTCTGCACGAAGTTTTTGCACAATATGCACAAGGAACACAGTTGAGATTGAATGTTTTTGTATCTGTTGAATTAATTAGATGCATCAACATCCTCAGGTTATCTTTAAGTGCTTCACCCTAGTTCCCATCCCCAGGTTAAAATGAACAATTCTATTTCGGGTTTTAAGGAAAAAAGAATTTAGAAAGAGAAGTCTTCTTTATCAGATAAGGTAGTTCACTAAATCTATGCTGACATTATCATAGTAATTCTACAGAAGAGGAAACACTGGCTGGATTTGTAATGCAGATGTGTCAGTAAAAACTTTAATCTTCATATTACAACATGTTGCATCAAGTTTAATAACACTAAACAGAAATTTTAATGAAAGGTGATTCATTTTCATTGGTTTAGGTTATCACGAAATTTTTTTCCAGTGTTAAACATAAGGTCTTTGAATATAGGAGACACTGATGATGGAAATAATTTTTAAAACAGGAATAGGTAGTTCCTATTGTGGATCAATGGGTTATGAATCTGACTAGTATCCATGAGGACGAAGGTCCAATACCTGGCCTTGCTCAGTGGTTTAAGGATCAGGTGTTGCCATGAGCTGCGGTGTAGGGTCAGAGACACTGCTCGGATCTGTGTTGCTGTGGCTGTGGTGTAGGCCAGAGGCTACAGCTCTGATTAGATTTCTAGCCTGGGAACTTCCATATACCACAGATGTGGCCCTAAAAAGCAAGATATAAATAGCAAAAAATAAAAAAAAATAAGAACAGGAATAACTGTCTATTACAGTTTAACTTTCTAATATTTACTACTATTATGTAAGCCTTAAAGTTTTCAATGTAAATTGAAAGATAAAACCCAAGATAGTATAAATGTAAAACAACCAAAGATGGACAAGAAAACAAAAGTATCCTAAGTCTGTCCCAAATTGAATAAATAGTTCCTGAATATGAGTTTACTATAACTCGATTTTTTCTAACTAAATTTCTTGGTAGGCTTCTAGACTTAATTTTTAACTAGAGACTTCATTTTTGCTTTAATTATTTAAAATGAGATATACCAGACTACCTGCTAAAGATGGAATAAACTTGAATATATTAATCTAAAATGTATCCAACTACTAAAAACTTCATGGAAGCAAGAAATTTTAGTTATCAGATTATTAGAACACATCTAAAACCCTTGTGAAAACTTGAAATCAATTTATCCAACAAATTAAGAGAGCAGAGAATGTAAGAGGCTTTTATTTTTTAATGAGAATGTACAAATTCTAAAGCAAATATAAACTTTTGTTCTGACATCCTTACAGACGAGACTGAAATTTGTTGGTTGGAAAATTAAATTCACCTTGTACTGAATCACTGCATTGCTTCTATCAGTTAAGAAATTATGGAGTTCCCGTCATGGCTCAGTGGTTAATGAATCTGACTAAGAACCATGAGGTGGCGGGTTCGATCCCTAGCCTGCTCAGTGGGCTAAGGATCTGGCATTGCCACGAGCTATGGTGTAGGTCACAGACGCAGCTCAGATCCCGAGTTGCTGTGGCTCTGGCACAGGCTGGTGGCTACAGCTCCGATTAGACCCCTAGCCTGGGAACCTCCATGTGCCGTGGGAGTGGCCCTAGAAAAAACAAAAAGACAAAAAAAAAAAAAAAAGAAATTCTGTCAGAAATACCTTATTTTGGGAATTCCCATCGTGGCTTACCAGAAACAAATCTGACTAGTATCCTTGAGGATGCAAGTTCGATCCCTGGCCTCGCTCAGTGGGTTAAGGATCCAGCATTGCCATGAGCTGTGGTGTAGGTCATAGACATGGCTCGGATCTAGCATTGCTGTGGCTGTCACGTAGGCCAGTGGTCACAGCTCCAATTTGATTCCTAGCCTGGGAACCTCCATATGCCTTGGGTGTGGCCCTAAAAAAAAGTCCTTTTATTTTTCGGCCGCACCCACAGTATATGGAAGTCATGGGTCAGGGAAGAATCTGAGCCACAGCTGCAACCTATGCCTCAGCTGCGGCAATGCTGGATCCATAATCCACTGTGCCTCTGCAGGAACTCCCAGGTTTTTACTTTTATAAACCTTTTTTAGTGCTAAGTGACTCCATGTGAGGATGAGTGCTATTATACATACACACATCCTCCAAAACAATGGCTCTTAATACAGGTGTGCATCAGACTGCACTTAGAACCTTTCCCAAATTCAAACGCCTGCCCACCTCCTGAACATAGAATCTTAGTGGGGTAGGGACCAGGCATAGATAGTTGAAAAGGCTCCCTACATGGTGCTGATACAGCCCTGATTAAGAGTACCACAAAAGACAGTCATCTCACATGTGCATATACTAGAAATAATCTTCCTACAAGTGACTGAAAAACAAAATTTCACCTCCAAAATAGCCCTCCCCAAATTACCTTTTCCTTCTCTTGGTTTCTTCTTTATACCTAACTCAGGAGACCCATTGGAAATCGGCGACTGCTGGGTCTTTGGTTTACGGCCAACTAAAAAATAAATCATTGAAACCATACATTGAAAACAGGAGAAATAACAGAAGCATGATAGCAGGCTCTTTGCTAACACATTGTTCATGAAACTAGACACTAATTATGAATTAATATCTCTATATAAAAATTGCTTTTAAAAGAAGCACTATAAGCACTTCTGCAAGTTTAGATTAGTTGATAGTAATCTCAATGTATAAGGCAAGTTAGTTGATAGTAATCTCAATGTATATGGCAAGTCAGGTACTACTAACCTATTATTTATTTACATGCTCAGAGTTTCAATTTGCTAACCTCTTCCAAAAGTGTAGCAATGGAAACAAATTCTAGTATAGACGTTTGTTTTCTGTTCTACGGAACTGTTAGAAAAAGCTTTACCTACCTATTGCACTGGATCTGATAATCTGCGAGGCCCTTTGAGCTCAAATGAGGAAAAGTAAAAAATATTATTTTAAACAGTCTCTACTACTCTGAGCCAATCAATTCACCAGGATTTAAGCATAAATTTCCCCACTTCAATGTGCAGGAATATAATAAAGATAGAAACATCTTCCAAGTAATTACCTCATACATCTAATAAATGTTGTGCCCTTCCTTGTGTTTCTTCTCACTTCTGCTCTAAAGCTCTCTCAGACTGGCATCCACAATGAACAGAAAAGCAAGAACTGTACTTCTCTACAGTACAGAAGGCTTACATCTGAAATGCATTGCATTCGATCCTTAGCACTGATGGATGAATGTTGGCAGGTGAGGGGAAGCCCCAAGAGACTGCAAATACTTAAGTATTTCTTTTTTTTTTTTTTCTTTTTTGGCTGCCTCCTTGGCATATGGAGTTCCTGGGCCAGGGATCAGATTCGAGCTGCATTTGCGACCTAAGCCGCAGCTGCAGCAACACCAGATCCTTAACCCACTGTGCTGCGCCAGAGAAAGTATTTCAAATCTTTAGATTAAATATAGTATTACTGATTTGGCGACTGTCATAGATTTGGAATTTCTGATGTCTAATCTTCATTAGCAAGGATTATCTAGAGCTAAATTAAAGTGCCTTAATTTATATTAAAGCATAGATATTATATTCCACGATTTCATTATGGTCATTCTAATCAGTAAGAAGTATGCTTTGTGAGTTCCCATTATGGCTCAGCAGGTTATGAACCCCCGCTAGTATCCATGAGGATGCAGGTTCAATCCCTAGCCCCACTCAGTGGGTTAAGGATCCAGCATTGCTATATGGCTGTGGTGTAGGCCAGCAGCTGCAGCTCCAATTTGATCCCTAGCCTGGGAACTCCCATATGTCAAGGTGCGGCCCTAAAAAAAAAGGCAAAAATAAAAAAGAAGTATACCTTGGCAAAAAAAAAAAAAAAAATTGAAACTATAGTTGACTTACAATGTTCTGCAAATTTTTGGTGTGCACCAAACTGACCCAGTTTACATACACAAACACACACACATTCTTTTTCTCATATTACCTTCTATCATGTTCTATCATAAAAACATGATTAAAACAAAGTTCACTGGTCTCCTTGTTAAAACAGCTTAATTTCTCAATTTAACTAATATTTATATCTATGAACCAGTCAGTAATAAAATATCTTTACTGTCTCCTAAATTCAAGCACAAAAGCCCAAATTCCTTAACAGAAAGGTTAGCCCCCAAAGGCTTATTTTCTCATAAAGCAGCATTTCCCAAATCATATTCCTTAAGAAATAAGTTATTCATCAGTAGGAAAAAGGTTTCTACAATCAAATTAACTTTTAGAACACTGCCTGCTATCTTCTCCTAGAGATTCACAATGCACATTAGTACATATTAAAAGCTGTGGAAATTAAAAGACTTGGATTTTCTATCATGGCTCAGCGGTTAAGGAACCCTACTACTATCCATGAGGGAACAGCTTCCATCTCTGGCCTCGCTCAGTGGGTTAAGGATCTGGTGTTGCTGTGAGCTGTGATGTGGGTCACAGATGTGGCTTGGACCCTGAGTTGCTGTGGCTGT
Organism: Sus scrofa; assembly: GCF_054392235.1. Taxonomy (NCBI): domain Eukaryota; kingdom Metazoa; phylum Chordata; class Mammalia; order Artiodactyla; family Suidae; genus Sus; species Sus scrofa. The sequence goes on along the minus strand of NC_139390.1, from coordinate 94,318,337 downwards.
GGCGTAGGCTGGCAGCTACAGCTCTGATTCTACCCCTAGCCTGGGAACCTCCATATGCTGTAGGTGTGGCCCTAAAAAGACCAAAAAAAAAAAGACTATACTATTAAAAAATAACCTATCTAACTTTGTATGTCCCCAATATACTTAACCACCAATGAATAATTAATGGTGTTATATGTAATTTTTTTTGCTTTTTAGGGCCACACTCACAGCATATGAAAGTTCCCAGCTAGGGGTCCAACTGCAGCTGCACACAGCCACAAGCAATGGGGGATCCGAGCTGTGCCTGCAACCTACACCACAGCTCATAGCAATGCCGGATCCTTAATCCCCTGAGTAAGGCCAGGTATTAAACCTATATCCTCTCAGATACTAGTCGGGTTCATAACCCGCTAAGCCATGACGGGAAATCCTGAATTTTTAAATGGTCATTAAGACCAACTATTTCCAAATACAAGATTAGTATTACATTGGCAAATTATTTCCTGGTTTATATCATACCACCACATAGGCAGATCAACCTGTTTATCTACAGGTCTTTGTTCCCCAAATGATAACCTTTCATAGTCTTTTCCTTCTTTCTTTAAATCTAAAAATTTCTAAAGTATTTTATAATAGCCCCCATAAGATACAACCATCCAAAGGCTATAGTGGGCAGTGGTTAAACAAGGCTATTTATTTATTACATTGCAGTTTTTTGTTTTTGTCTTTTCTAAGGCCGCATGTGTGGCATATGGAGGTTTCCAGGCTAGGGGTCTAAGCAGAGCTGTAGCTGCTGACCTACACCACAGCTCACAGCAACGCCAGATCCTTAACCCACTGAGAGAGGCCAGGGATCAAACCTGCAACCTCATGGTTTCTAGTCGGATTCGTTAACCACTGAGCCACGATGGGGACTCCATACTGCAATACTGTTGATTTACAATGTTGTGTTAATTTCTGCTATACAGCAAAGTGATTCAGTTATACATATATACACACATTTAAAAAATATTCTTTTCTATTATGGTTTATCATAAATACATTGAATGTAGTTCTCTGTGCTATACAGTAAAATCTTGTTGATTATCCTCTCCATGTATTTATTGTAGCTTACATCTGCTAACCCCAACCTCCCACTCCATTCCTCCCTCAAACTCCTCCTCCCTGGCAACCACTGTTTGTTCTCTAAGTCTGTGAGTCTTATAAACAGGGCTATTTATATGCGTGCCTTTTGTTTTTAAACATTTACAGCAGGAAGCAATTCTTCCTTCTAAATTATCTCATTCATGGAGTTGTGGCTCAGCCAGTTAGGAACCTGGCTAGTATCCATGAGGATGCAGGTTCAATACCTGACCTCACCCATGGGTTTAGGATCCAATGTTGCTGTGAGCTGTGGAGTAGGCTGGCAGCTGCAGCTCCGATTCGACCCCTAAAGCCTGGGAATTTCCATATGCTTCGGGTGCAGCCCTGAAAAAAAAAAAAAAAAAACCTGTAATTTCTCTCATTTATGTCTTCCTCAAATACATATTATCTATACTCTAAGAGGGAAGAAGGCATTCTGTCTTCATTGTATCCCTTACAGCAATGAGCACAGACCTATAAACATCACAGCAATTTGAAACACTGCCATATAATAAATGAAGAATAATTATCATAATTTTCAACAAGAACTTTCCCTTATTCCCCCCCATACTCTAAAGTGTGAAGGAAGCAGAATTAGATGAGTACCCATTTATACAGAATTACATTTCTTTCAAGTTTTGCCGATTTGATTCAAATAGAAAAAGAACCCACTTGTTGCCCATCTCCTCAGGCTGCTGGAGATGGGCTGGAGTCTTATGCCTCACCCACTGGGATCGGGAGAGCACAAGTTTCAGCAGGAGGCAAACAGTAAGTGAAAATGCTCTTTACCCAATGGTGAATACATGCCCTATAGAAGTCCCTTCTGGCAATCTTGGTGTTTTAAGGCAGAAGGTGCGGGGACAAATATGAGGCTTTTTATTTTAATTCCCACAAAAGAGTAGGAAGATAAAAAGTAATCAAGTACCTGAAACATCAGAAAGTAGAACAATGTGCAGTGAATCTCTGATCTTCCTTCTGTATATTGAGCACCTATTATAATCTCATTTTCAAGCAATCACTTTAGTGCTCAAATACTAACTCCTTTAAACAGTATGCACATGTTAAAAAACAAAATTAAAATCTCAATTTTTTAATTCTTTGAGAATATCTAGTTAAGATAACATCAATCATTAATCTACAGCTTATATTTCCTACGTTCCTTGAGTAGAGAAAAAGATACTAAAAAAAATTTCACCCAATTTTCCAGAAATTTGTAAATACACTACCTTTTTTCTTTTTCATTGGTTCATGACTATCCGGTGATGTAGGGATAGGAGAGGTATCCATTGGTTCAGACTCTTCAGTTGACACCTCCACTACAGTTTCTGTAATGACATCTGGCCTCATAGCAGCATGGATAAATTCTGGAGTTGATACACAAGGAGGGACAAACACTTCCACTATAAAAAAAAGTTGAAAAATTAAAGTTTCCCACCCCCATTAATGCTTCTTAATATGGACAATTCAATATTTAGGAGAAGTGAGGTTATGTGATTATACGTGCTGCTGAAACGAGCACAAAGTCAGTTTATTGAGAATTCATAAAAGCAGGATTAGAACTTGAAATTAACTTGCTAAATATACAATATGACCTGAAACACTGTAAGGAAATAAATGCAAACATAATTGACTTGAAGGAAATGTTAATCCTCTGGGTAAAGGGGGGATTCATAAGTAGTCAACCCCCATGCTTCATACGTTTAGATACTTTCAAGCTCATTGTAGAAGACTTTGAATTACTTCGACAATTGGGAAAACATCAGAAAATAAAATAATAGTATAATAATGGTTAATGATTACTTTCCTTCCACAAACTCATTATCCTCTAACTAGGTAAAACATGCACCTGGTGTAGCATTAAAATAATACATGTGGGGAGTTCCTGTCGTGGCACAGTGGTTAACGAATCCGACTAGGAACCATGAGGTTGAGGGTTCGGTCCCTGCCCTTGCTCAGTGGGTTAACGATCCGGCGTTGCCGTGAGCTGTGGTGTAGGTTGCAGACGCGGCTGGGATCCCACGTTGCTGTGGCTCTGGCGTAGGCTGGCGGCTACAGCTCCGATTGGGCCCCTAGCCTGGGAACCTCCATATGCCGCAGGAGCGGCCCAAAGAAATAGCAAAAAGACAAAAAAAAAAAAAAAAAAAATGTGTATTCAGAGAAAAGTAAGCACTGAGACTTCATTTTAACATATGGAAAGAGGAGTTCCCGTTGTGGTTCAGCAGGTTAAGAACCCAACTAGTATCCATGAGGATGCGTGTTCCATCCCTGACCTGGCTCAGTGGGTTAAGGATCCGGCATTGCCGTAAGCTGAGGTAGGTCACAGATGTGGCTCATATCTGGCGTTCCCATGGTTGTGATATAGGCCAGTGGCTACAGCTCCCATGCGACCCCTAGCCCAAGAACTCATATGCTGCAGGTGGAGCCCTAAAAACAAAGAAAAAAATATGGAAAGAAAACCTGCTCATTACGGCCCAATGAATATTATCCTTAATCATTTAAAATTTTATCTAATAGAATGGTCCTGATTATTTTGGGTCACTAAAGCAGCACATATAGGTTTTCAATATTCTGTTACATACAATGATGTTTCTCTGGCTTCCTTTCAATGAGCATGAATAATCGGGATATGACATTTCAATTAATACACATTATCATGGATTAATACATTGACCAATATGTCCTAATTTTCTTCTCATATCCCTGAATTATACATGGGACTTCTACTGTAACTACAAAAGTATGGGAGTTTCCACTGTGGCATAGTGGGTTAAGGATCTGGCATTGCTATAGCTGTGCCATAGGTTGCAGCTGAGGCTCAGATTTGATCTCTGGCCCAGGAACTTCAATATGCTTCAGCTATGGCCAAAACAAAAGTATGGCTGACTTTAGTATTTACTCTAAATCTTAGTATTTACTGTAAAGGATTTGAAGTGGTCATAGGTGGTGACTGCCCCCATCTGCTATTCTCTTAAGGTTTATAATTTACCCAGAGTTAAGGAAATAAGACATGATAGTATAAAGAACAATTTAATAAAAATGTGTCTATAGTGGGCATGTTCTATATCATTTATTCTTAAAGAGTATTTAAAGTTTTTTTTTTTTTTTTTTTTTTTTTTTGTCTTTTGTCTTTTTTTGTTGTTGTTGCTATTTCTTGGGCCGCTCCTGCAGCATATGGAGGTTCCCAGGCTAGGGGTCCAATCGGAGCTGTAGCCACCAGCCTATGCCAGAGCCACAGCAACGCGGGATCCGAGCCGCGTCTGCAACCTATACCACAGCTCACGGCAGTGCCAGATCGTCAACCCACTGAGCAAGGGCAGGGACCGAACCCGCAACCTCATGGTTCCTAGTCGGATTCGTTAACCACTGCGCCACGACGGGAACTCCTATTTAAAGTATTTAAGATTTGGGAATTTGACAAATAAAGATCAATTATTACTAACACAGGTATTTATGTATAATAGACTTTGAGAACACTAACAATCCCCTTGTAGCAAAAAAAAAAAAAAAAGAAAAAAAAATCCGGGAGTTCCTGCCTGCTATGGCTCAGCAGTGACAAAGCCAACTAGGATCCATGAGGACGTGGGTTTGATTCCTGGCCTGGGATCCGGATTTACTAGGAGCTGGGGTGTAGGTTGTCAGCTACAGCCCTGATTCAACCCCCAGCCTGGTAATAACTTCCATACCAGGTGCAACCCTTAAAAACAAAACAACCTTTTATTCTAGATACATGAAGTGATATGATGTGTTTAAATATAAAAAAGAACAGTTTACATACCAGGACTTCTTGAATCTCTCAAGCAGGTAGGAGATTCCATATGAAGCAGGGCTTCAGCAGCTTCAATGGTCTTATCTGTACAGTGCGCATTACTGCTATGAACTGATGCTTCCACTGGGGAAGAAAGTAAGTTCTACTCAATAAAAATGCATCAAACATACTACTAAACTGAAATACATTATTGTATAAGAAGTAAGTGTAGTTAAGTCATGTGAATAAGTCATTGATACATATTTGTCTATGTAAATTATTTACATAATTTAAAAACCAAAACAATCTAGTAACTATATACTTTTATAAAATCAATGTAAACAATAAAGCAACTAGATTGATGAAAAATTTCTCAATCTTACCCAAAGGAAAAACAAAGTCAGACCCTTTAAATTTACACCCTCTATCAATTTTAGACCAAAACTAACGGGGGGGGGGGAGGGTAGTTGTACATTAATAATCCTTTGAGGTCAATTTAATTTTGATATACTGCTACTAAAATCAGAGGTAACCCTGCTAAGAATCGGAAGCTCACATATCTAAATTAGTTTAATGAATTAGTTCAATTCTTACAGACCTCTCTGGGTGAGTACATTAGCTTTAACACCAGAGAACCTGGGAATATTCTTTACAATAACTTGCTTTCTTCTTCAAAATCTCATTGGATTGTGCTGGGATTTACCCAAAAAATTTAGAAGGAAAAAACAGAGAGTTTCTGTTTTTTCCTCCTCCATAAAGCCTTTTCTAATTCTACCTCTTTTTGTAACTTTCTTCTAGCACTTACTTTATGCTCTGCTGATTAAATTACTTATGAAACAGTAAAGCATACACAATGGTTTGGTTTTCTAGGCCTAACACCCTGGGCTCTGTCTCTACCACTCATAATTTCTATTACCCTAGGCCAGCAATTTAATTTCTTGTAAGGTTCTGTTTCTTCTTTCACTAAACAGGACTATTACTTACCTCATACAGTTGTAAGAATTAAGTGCAGTGCACTTAACTTTCACAGTGCCCGGCATACATAGCTAAGAATTTAATAAACGGTGATAATTTCTTATCACTCCTATAAAATTTAAGCTCCTTGAGATCAGGGAGGGTTATCTTAATTCATCTTTATATCAGTTATGGTTCCTAACACAGACTTTTCATATAATAGACATACAAATATTCCTTGTATGTACTGAAGTTAAGGACAACCCACTGACTTTATAGGAAAAGCAGCAATTCAATCACAAACTCTTTATCCTAATGATACATTAATTTTACATCTTGACTTGAAATATTAAAAATTCTATTTAGTAAGAGGTTCTTAAACATGAATATCTAAGTTTCTAATTTGATAGATTTTTCTCAAGATGTCCTCTAAAGGGACTAAAAGGACATATTTATACAAATTTCATAAAACCATACTACAAATTCACAAGTTCTATACACTAAGGATATGAATCTTTTAAAACTGTTTCCAGTAAACTTTTAATTGAAAAAAATTTTTTCACTTAGTCTCAAAATTCACCAAGAGCTAAGGCCTTAGCACCAGTCATTTGGAGAGCATTTATAAAAAAATCCAGTGACTATTTCACCACCTGTTGCACATCATCCACACTCTCAACCAAGGTACCGAGTCTCTCCAGTTGCTCTTTCCATTTATGGAAATCTGCTCAAAGCTAAACAGTTCCAGAGAGGCAGCCAAACCTCTAAGTAAATCTATCTTTAGGTGACCCTGCTTACTCTTATCTGCAGCTTCACTGAAGCAAAGGATTCAGTCTTTCTAGCTCAACTTTCAGAAACTTACTCTTAGTAAGTATAAAATAATTACCCCCCTACCCCCAAAGTTCCTCCCTACAATACTCATGTGCACTAAAGAACCTTGGGAAGTAGATGCTCAGGTTTTTAAAGTTTATTCTAGTAACTTCATTCTCTTTAAAGTCTGCTTGTGTTGCAATTTAGCTGTTGTCTTAGGTGCTATTAATAAATCCTGGGTAAATTAATTCCTTATGTAATTGTATTAAGACACGCCCTAAAAACTCTACCATATTAAAATCAGAGCTTTGAGTATTTGATAATAATACAGCAATAGAATTTTACCATTTTTTAATGTTTTAAGTTGTAAACAAAATGAAATTTGCCAGCAGTTATATACATTATGCTGTCCTGAGTTCTTATGTGGTTTGAGGTTTATTTTCAAAACCATGATTTCATGTTAGTTATGTCAGTGAAAATTTTCTTGCTTATATTTCTGACCTAAACATCGCCTTTCCCTCAAACTCAAAATATTATATCCCTAAAATATTTTATATTTACAGAGTAAAACTAATATATACAAATTTTAAAATATTTAGTCACTTATACTTTAAATTTAGGATAAGAATATCAAATGCATAAATTCCCTATGAATTATCAATAAGATCTAATACTATATGGACAGTAAACAAACAGTTATTGAGGATTTAACAAGTGCCAGACTCTGTGCTATAAACCTGAGATACAAGTGTGAATAGATCTGTGGCCTCATGAAACTTATATTAATGGTTCAGAGAGTATCAAAGACATAAATGGAAGTAAGATATTTCAAAACAAAATAATGATGCAAAATAATTTGACTTTCCAAAATCACTTCACTCACTGTGTTCAAAGTGAATACTATCTCTTCTTTTGTTGACATACAAGCAGTTTTTGGTAACAGAAATTTAAGAAATTATTTCTCCTATTCAAGTTTCCATAATTTTTGAAAACTTTTCAATACTATTTTGTTTCAGTCAGTAATTCAAATACAATTTAAACTAAAATTTTGTACAATTCTCAAAGGTAAATATGAATTTAACAGTGCTGTGCAATCAAAGTAAGCCAACTTATAAGTGAAGGCTGAAAATTCCTCATCTCTTACTTAAACTTGATTTACTGTTGTCTTTCTAGGCCTGTGTATGAAATATATGGGAGAGTTAAAGAAATAAAACAACTCATCTTAAAAACAAAAACAATGAAGCTAAAAGTAATCTGATGGGTATCATCTTTACTTATCACTACTAGTGGGCATTACTGGTCAATACTTCTTGAAGAAATAAATATATCACAGCAATTTCAAAATTATTTTAATTTTAATCAGTGTCAAAAATTAAATTTGCTTTTGTGTTTCTTTACTATTGGTTACTCTCATTCCATTTCTAGCTTTCTAATCAACTGGTGTTTGCACAGGAGACTATTCCAGACTCACTCAACAGCTGTTACTAAATACCAAACTTGGTCATTAAGTCTGACAAGAGACATACCTCTCAGCTTTGCAGAAGAGAATGCTGGCAATGGATCTAATTCATAACAATGTTCTTAAAAGTCAAAAATAAAAATTAATAGCAATTTAATTTGAGAGCAATAGAAAAAAATTAGGAAACACTTCATTAGGTGATAATGGTATTCTACACGCAGACCATGAATTAATATTACAAGGGAATCACTCAGCTACTGCACCTGACATCACAGCTGATCCTCTAACACCCTAAGGCTGTAAGAGTAATAGGTGACTGAAGAACACAAATGAAGGCAATGGAAAGGGGGAAAAAGTAAAAGTCCAGGATGCTCCATCTTTACCTGATCCCCTTTGACTTTCTAACCAATACAGCCATATTATAAGGTTAAAAAGGGAAAAAAATTATTTTCTAGAATACCACTCTATAACAAGAGCCATGTGTAATTTTTAAACGTCCAGAAGCCACATTAAAAAAAGCAGGTGAAAGTAACACCTTTCATTTAACCCAGTATATCCAAAATCTTTCAACATGTAATCAATACAAAGAAATTCTTCACTGCTAGTTTTTATGTTTAAATCACTTAAAATTTTTAAAAATTTAAAAAATTTTTAAAAATTAAAAATTCAGCTTATCAAGCCACATTTCCAAATATTCAATCACCACATGTAGGCTAAATAAAACTGTAATTCAGCTATTCTCAAACTTTTTTGATCAAAGGATCCTTTTACACTCAAATTACTGAGGATCGCAGAGTTTTTTTCTTATATAAGTCCTATTTTTAGATACTTATCTCCTATTCGAAGTTAAAACTAAGAAAACTTTATTATTTTTATGAGAAATAAATTTTCTAAAACAAAGAAAAATTTAGAGAGTAGCTTTATTTTACATTTTTGCAAACCTTTTTAATACATGGTGGGAAACAACTGGATTCTCGCACTTGCTTCTTCATTCTACGTTGTATCAAGGCATCTAGAAAATGCCTCTTGAACACTTATGAAAGCCAAGAGGCAAATAATGTCTTAGTGTTATTATGAAAACAATTCTGATTTCACAGACCCCCCTCAAAGAGTCTGGAGGACTCCCAGAATCCCCCATATCAGAGATTTTAGTTTTTAAGACATGCAGCTATAACTTACTATCAAATATAATCAATAACACCAAATTCTATCCTATTTCTGTAAGTTTCAGCTTCTAAACATAAATATCAGTGTTTAGACGAAAAAGTAAGATGAAAAGATTTCATTTCCACAAGTACAAGAGAATTTTATCCACTCACACATGAAGGAGTTTTTAAGCTTTCCATAAATATTCCTTTGCATCGCTTTGAACATTTATACTATAGATAACACAAGTAGTTTAAATAATTATCAAAAACTTATCTTCTGTCTGCCCCTCTCCACCTACAAAATTTGTCTCTAAAGGAAAACTGTCCGATGTTGAATTACCCCAAATGACTATTTACACACTGATATTATTCTTTAACTCAATTTTCATATGATTTTTTTTTTTCCTTTGGTCTTTTTGCCTTTTCTAGGGCCGCTTCCCGTGGCATATGGAGGTTCCCAGACTGGGGTCCAATCGGACCTACAGCCACTGGCCTATGTCAGAGCCACAGCAACATGGGATCCGAGCTCCGTCTGCTACCTACACCACAGCTCACGGCAACGCCAGATCCTTAACCCACTGAGCAAGGCCAGGGATCGAACTGGCAACCTCATGGCTCCTGGTTGGATTCATTAACCACTGCGCCACGACGGGAACTCCAACTTTCATATGATTTTGATACTACTGCTGCAATGAATTCTGAAAAGCAATTTCTTAAACACATTTTCAAATAAATTAAAAAAAAATTAATGCCACTCCTACAGTTTTATTTAAACACATGCTTCATCTTTTCACAGCCTAATTTTTTCAAACTGATGAACTTTTCAAGATTGATACTAGATAGTCCAATTTATAGTATATGAAAAATAAGATTTTCAAGTTCAAATTTCATAATGAACTTTGACAAACTAGACGTATTTATTGTCTGTGAACATTTGCTCTATCCGTGTTCCAGAAAAAATTTCTCCTTTCCATTCAATAACTGCGTTAAAGTAGAGCACTACCTCTGGTTACCGTATTTCTTAATTCCCAAATTCTCCACTTTCTCGATTTTCAATTTCTCAAAAAAAGATGAAAAAATACATACTTGAGAATAAGAAGGTAGAATATTTTTAATTGAAAATCTTCCAGACCACATGTACACAATACTTTTGCATAAATACTAAGAAAGTAACACTCATTTTTTTTCCTATAGATATTCATTTCTCCTATAAACTCATTTCCTATTTAAGAAATGAACCTAGATTATTAAATAAACTATATCACAGTTCTAGTCAACATACAGACATGGCCTCTAGTTCAAATTTGGCACAATGATTGGCTAAAAGAAATTAACCTCACCATTACATAACAACCTTACAAATTCACTCACATGATGTAAAGAAACCAAGAAAAAGAGAACCATCACTTTCTATTAAAAAGTACTTCTGAGCCACCTATAATCTTTTTTTTCTTTTTTTCACCTATAATCTTAAAGCTTTAAAAGTTATTAGAAATCACCTAGTCAATCCTGTCCTCTTGCAAAAAATGAAGCCTTAAAGAGCTAGTATAGTTACAGCTGGATTAAGACTTATCTCCTAACTTCAGGGTCAAGGCTCTTTCTCATTTATCATGTTGCCAGTGAAAGCTGTATATAAAAAAAAAAAAAAAATCAAGTCTTTACCACAAAAATATTTTGTATGTAAAAATGAGTTATTTTTAATAAACTTATTGACTTCATTCTTTACTCAAACTTCTTCTGACAGCATGAATGTTGGTAACTAAAGCTGAAAGCTAGTTGATAGTTAAGTCTCTAAAGAAGGAAAATAAAACCAAAAATATATCCTCTAGCATCTTATATAATAGTAGTGGTTATACTAAATGCTTTTTTTGTTCTTAGAATCAACAGTTGTACTAACAGTATTCAACATAAAGCTTATCTTCTCTAGAAGTTTTCCTTAATATCAGTCATTCCACACTAATCATCAGCCCATCACAGTAACCACTGTAGTTATATTAACATTTATATATATTACATATTATATATTATATAGATTTTCATCTGTCTCCTCAATTAAGACTGTAAGATCTTTGTGAAGAAAGACTTCTCACACTTGATGACTCTCCTCAAGGGAATAATGTTCACTTACAAATACAAACCTCAGAAACATTACTCTCCCCATATCATCAAAAATTGCAAGCAGTAAAAATTTAGATCCATGATTCTGCATCTTCTGAGCCATTTTCCCTTTACAACTTTTAACTCACTGAACTCAATGAATAAACCTTGGGTAAATTAGCAAACCTGTCTCGAATTTCCTTCTAAAACAAGGGTTGTAAAGGAGCTTCATATTACACGAACATAACTGAATAATTTGAAAACAATTATATGTAAAATGTATTCTTTTTTTTTTTGGCTGGGACCATGGCATGTGGAAGTTCCTGGGCCAGGGATCAAACCTGTGCCACAGCAGCAACCAGAGATGCTGCAGTGACAACCTGGGATCCTTAACCCACTGTGCCATAAAGGAACACCTGTAAAATGTATTCTTTACAGAACATTATGATCACAAGGTAAACTTAAATTGTATACACTAAAGAAAGGCAATAGAACTGAAAAACAGCATTTAACTAAAAAAAAAACTTATCAAAAAACTGATAAAATTTTATATTTTCAAACTGTAACTCTACAGGTCACCTTAGTTTTCAAAATTCCAAAAGCTTATGGAAAAAAAAAAATATCCTCTGTTAGCAAAATAAGTCCTCTTACCTTTAGAGTATTTTTCAAAATCCTAACTGCATGGGCTATACTAAGGTTCTCACAACCCCTGGGAATACTTCTGGAAAGGTACATGTTCAACACTACTGACCCAAACAATTAATAAAAGTATTGTTAGTACCAATAATATAAAGCCAAAAAATCCCATCCCTTAATTGATACAGTATTATTAGTGGACTAAACATATACAAAGGGAACAAGCTCTCGTTGTACTCTGCCTCTTTTCCACTAATATTTAAGTTCTTGCTCTGATCAGAAAATAACTGTCAAATGTGTTTTAATCACTACTCAGTAAACTGATTTTTCTTTGGGACCTTATATTTTACAGATTATGTTCTTCTGTTAAATTTAAAGATACATGTATGCTTATGATTTCTCCCGATGGAAATGAATCACAGTTTCACCAACCAAACTTCCCTACCTAAAAACAATGGATGGAAAACAGAGGATAAGATCTTTTACAGAAATACTCTTAGGTGAATATTGCCCATCTTCCAACTCCCATCGATGGCAATATGAAACAGATCCCAAGGAAAGGAACATTTATGCTCATTACAGTAAATAAACAGTATTCAAGCACTGCTACGTCTATTCAAGGCCCTCGCTGCGCCGTCTGCTATTAGGTAAAGCTGCTTTTTCTATGTAACTTAAGTCCGTGCCCTTCCGCTGCAGCATTGGCGCTGCACATCCCCCACCCCCGCGGCCACTTCCGTGTTTACACTCCTCTTCCCTCCAATTCCATGCGTACATTGTCAGCTTCACTCCCGCCCAATCTTCATTGGCCCAGCGCGGGCCCAGAGTCCCGCCCCCAGAAACCAACGTTCTTATTTGGAACATCTCAGCGAGCAGATTGGGACCAGAGACCTGTCAATCTCGTCGGTTCTGTCCTCTCCCAGGCGCTTCCGCTATGGTGGGAGGCTTGGGGGGGAGGGGAAAAGGGGGCAATTCCGTGCTGAGACTTCCCTAGGGCCCAGACTACCTCCCGCCCGCCCCCACTCCTCCACCTTCACCCACTGTTTACAAAAATAAACGTTCTTCTCTGACGCCCCAACCCTCAGGTCAGGGATACAAAACATATTCCGTGCCCTTCCCATTCTCCCTCTAAAAAACAACCCACGAGAGAAGGGGCACAAACCTACTTCTCCACAGACGCCCACTAAATGAGGTAGGGAAGGCGGGCCCCCAAGAGAAACCCCACCCGGGGCCGCTCCACGTTATTAAGTGACCCTTCCCCGAACCGTTACTTCTCAGACCGCACAAGGTGGGGATGTGAAGAGAAGGGTCAGAGCATTTTTTTGGCGGGTATCGGTCTACCGGACATGGCCCGGGGCTGCTTCGTCCATGCGGAAGTGGAGGATTTGTGAACCAAGTCTGAAAGCAGAACGGGGCGGGGGTGGCGAGCGTCCACGGGAGAAGCCCGCCGCCCCCGACCGCGGGCACTAGCGGCCTCTCCGGTCAGACAGCGTGGCAGGCGCAGCCGGGAGACAACAGCCTCACTCACTTCCTGGTTCCTGGGCAACCGGGGTGAAGCGCACAACTCGTCCGCCCCCGAGTCCCCAACTTAACTGCGGCTCGGTTCCCCGGCACCCACTGCCAGCGCTCCGCCCGGCAGCTGCCGCCGCTGCTCCACAAACCAACCCTGAAGCGACAACGCCGAATTCGAGGCAGGTTACTCTCCAAGGTGATCACTTCCTGATTCGTCGCCTCCATTACTTCATTCACTAACCCCCTTTCACCCGGCCGCCCCAGTGACTGAGGTGGACACGGTACCCCCTGCACTGACCACCACCGGGGAGTCGCCCCCACTCCTGTGCATCTCCTCTCCAGCTGCACCGATGCACAGGAGGAAAGTTCCCCTGTCCTTACCAGCCCGGATGAGCAGATCCAGCTGGTTCGTGGGTCCCTCATGCAGAGACGTCGCCATGTTTATCCCGGGGCTGGAGCTGCTGCTTCACATTGACTTACACCGTGAGCAGCGGCGGCAGGGGAGGAGGCGGAACCCGCGGCCGGAGACACACGCCGTGCGACCGACACACACTCACGCACTCGCACACACTCAGACGCCCGGATCCTTGCGCGTCCTCCGACAGGAAGCCGAGGGCGGCCCGCCTCCCGCCGCCGGGCTGAGAAACCCCACCACCTAACGGCAGGGGCGGCGGCGGCGGCGGCCGCCTCGGCTGGCAACGCGATCCTTCCGCCCCGCGCCCAGACAGGAAGTCCCGGACGCCCGCCCCGGAGAGCGCTGCGGCCCGCGGCGAGAGGGACACCTGAGGCTGGAAGTGGTCGCGGGATCCACGGCTAGGACGAGGCCCCTCGGCAGGAAGAGGCACATTTCACGCTCTGCAGAAGAAAAGTCTGCAATTGTCCTCACTCTAGAAAAGAGCCATTAATCAAATTTTCTTTCTGGAAGAGATCTAACACCCAGTCCCGCAGCTGGAAATAAAGGTGGCTGTCTAACTTGTTTGCCCGTGTCACAGCTTATGCTACCTGTAACCCGTTCTCTTGAAAGCGCTGCAGTTTGAAACAGGCATACCAACAAAAAAGTGATACCTACAAAATATTGTAAAAGCTTTACTTTGACAAAGTAAGGAGCTTCCAACTTCTCTCAGAGACTGACTTCGTCCTTTTCCCTCCTCAGAAGAATTAAAGAACACACTAAACAGGTTTTTATTAGCAAACAACAGAACATGCCAGTCTCTGAGAGACTGGATTATCCATTCAGAATTTTTAGTCATGAAATTTATGTATCCTCTTACATTTCTATTTGGTTCATTTGGAAACGTATTCATTTATATCATCTACTTTTTAAGATCCCTTTGATAAAACTAACGTTATTACAAATAACGTACATGTTAAAAATACAGTAGCAGAGGGAGATAAATCGCCATATAGTGACTATAAACTTATTCACAAGAGGAAGTCAAGCCAATAAAATGGCTCAGACGAAGTTTCACTAAAACACACACACACAAATGCTTCCCTGGTTTCAGAATTGCATAATATTAAAAAAAAAGTCTGAAATAAAACGTTGCCCTAAAGCTGTTTCTACGCAAAAAACTGTGCCTCCTACAAAGTAAGTGCTCAATAAGTATTTGCTGAATAAACACAAAAAAAAGATTTGGTAGCTACAAATTTTAAATAACAAGTTGTGATTTTTATGATCTAAATCGAATGAACTGTGCTGATAACTAGAGATAATTTTTTCCAATGGTAATATTAATACAATATTATTTTACAAATGTTAGGTCAACATGTCAGTGCAACCTCAGATTAGATTACATAGCTATGAGTCCTCCTCCTTCTTTCTTCTAAATAATCATTTATTCTCTTGATCCTTTTCCCTAACTTTACCACCATGATCCCCACCTTCCCAAAAAAGAATCCATATGCCATTAACAAAGTACAAACCCACCTTAAACTAAATAGGGATCTCCTTCTTGTGTTAGGTAAACTTGACACCTATTGGACAAAATAAACTATATATGACTGGTAGCTTTTTAAAAAACTTTTCTAGTCAATTTAAAACAAGGATGGGAGTTCCCATTATGGCAGGGGGGGTTAAAGACCCTGCATTGCTACACCTGTGATATAGGTCACAGCTGTGGCTGGGATTCAACCCCTGGCCCAGAAACTTCCAAATGCTGAGGGTGCAACCATAGACAAAAGATCAACTAAAGATCATCTTAAGAGTTCTCTAGTGGCTCAACAGGTTAAGAATCCAGCATTGTTACTGTGGTGGCATGGGTTTGACCCCTGGGCCCAGAATTAGCACATACCACACAAGCAGCCAAAAATCATACTTTTTTGTTTTTTTTCGTTTTTGCTTTTTAGGGCCACACCTGCAGCATATGCAAGTTCCCAGGCTAGGGATCGAATCAGAGTTGCAGCTGCTGGCCTATGGCCATAGCCACAGTAAAGCAAGACCCCAACTGAGTCTGTGACCTACACCGCAGCTCACAGCAATGCTGGATCCTTAACCCATTGAGCCAGCGAGGCCAAGGATCAAACCTGCATCCTCATGGATTCTAGTTGGGTTTGTTACTGCTGAGCCACAACAGGAACTCCCAATTTTTTTTTTTAAAATAAAGTAAAATAGAGATCATCCATTGATCAGCAGCATCTTAAACTGAGGGTGTTTCCAGAGGGGGGAATGACAAGGAACACCAAGAGACTAATTGCAAACTTTAGGAAGAACAATAACAGATCTGAATTTCTACTCCTATTAATCAACAGATTTTCATGTATTATATTTAGAAGGGAAAAGAGTAATGTAAACCAAAGGTTTATTTTTTTCACAGGCGACAGGCTAATCTGGCCCCAAAAGGAGCCATCTCCTCAATGTGGGAGTAAGTTTGAAGCCTGATAGATAACTTTCACCTTACTATTTGCTTCTTGAGATATATCTTTTATAAATAAGTGAACAGTGTGAGTCTGAGTATTTTACTCTTGGTATATCTTAATTATAAGGATCCAGGTTGGCCTTATATTTTAAGTTCCAAGAAAATAGAAAATAGAAAATAGAAAATACATATACCTGTATCTATTCCTGCATAATACTTTCACAGTTAATATATATACACACACACACATATTTATGCATTAAGTATATATGTGTGTATATATACTAACAGAAATTAATGCAAAAAGACTGGAAAATATTCATACACACACACACACACACACAATTCCATGGGGTTTAATGCAATTCTGCCTTCCTACTGTAACTAGGCTCTCAAGGTGAGGCTACTGCTGGAAATATAAATTGGCACATACTTTCAAGAAATTAATATAATTATATCAAGAGTCTAAAAGAGGAATTTTATTTCCAAAGCCTAGCCTAAGGAAAAAAAATCAAGAAATTCAATGGATTGTTCTACTAAAAACATGTCTGAAGAATTTTTAACAACACAGTAAGATAGTAAAAATATAAGTGTGGCAGGATTAAAATATACATGCATTTCTTCTGAACACTATGGCTCAAACCATGTAGTATATGTGAATATATATGTAATATTCACATACACGCACATCTGAATTTCTCAAGTCTTTAAGATTAAGCAGGTATTCATAAGCAGAATTTTAAAATTGAATAAAAATAAGCATGTTAGCATGGTAGATACTTTAAATTCACATTCTGCTAATAACATTACAGAAAGAAATCCTCTATATCCAAGTTACTGCTGTGTTCTAGTAGGGAAAACAGGAAATTAATAGCTAACTTTAATTGAAATAAAAGCCACTATCAGCACTTTACCTTCATTCTTTTCACTTAGTCCTCCCTACATCCCTAAAAAGATATTACTATCGTGCTCATTTTATAGATAGGAATACTGACCAAGGCCACAGATTTCATGAGAACCAGAGCCAGGATGTGAACCCAAGAACTCTAACTCTAGAGGCCTTACTCTCAAACACTCCCCAAGCACCAAAAGGAACAAGGCTGTTTATCTGTAATAATGCATTTGGTACCTGATTTTCTTTCTTGAAAATTCTTTTGTATTCCTCCCTTCAAGAGGTAGAATCGAACTCCCCTCTCCCTTTGAGTGTAGGCTGAACTTAATGACTCACTTTTAACAAAGAGAAAAAAAGCTGAAGGGATGGTGTGTGACTAGAGAAACTGTCTGCTTGATCTCTTCCTTTTGGGTCTCTCAGGAAGCCAGCTGCCATGTCATGAGTCCTCTCAACTAACTCTGTAGAGAGCCCATTAGGCAAGGAACAATGGCATCCTGCCAAGGGTCACGTGACTGAACTATTTAGGATACAAACCCTCCAGCCCTAATCAAGCTTTCAGATGATTCCAGCCTCATCAAAGAGCAGGTAGGCCAATCCCCAATCCTTAACCTCAAAAACTGTACAATATCATGTTTATTATTTTAAGCTGCTAAATTTGGGATGATTTGTGAATCAGCAAAAGATACTTAATACAGAAGGAGAAGTTTAAACTCCCATTTCACAGCTTAAAGAAAGAAAAAGATAAAATTTAAAAATAATCTCTAACTTGCAACTACAGAGTCTCAAGCAGTTCTTCCCATGTCTTTTTTAATAGTCCCAGAATCAATTCTTTTATTCTCCTCCAACCTCTGCATATGTTTTGTTTGTCTGTTTTCATTTTTTGTTTTGGGAGGCTTGGGGTTTTGACCACACCCATGGCTTATGGAAGTTGCCAGACCAGGGATCAAATCTGAACCACAGCTGTGGCAGTGCTGGATCCTTAATCCGCTGCACTGATGGAACCAAGCCTCAGAAGCAACTCAAGCTGCTACAGAGACAAAGCGAGATCCTCAACCTGCTGCACCACAGCGGGTACTCCGAATCTCTGTGCTTTGAAAGTCTTCAAAATATAATCATTATCATTAAAGTCTCACATAACCAAAAAAATTAGATACCCTTGGCTATTGGAATTTTTGTGGTCCTGTAGTAATCAAAATGAAAAAAAAATTTGAGAGATATGTAAATATACAATTGTTTCCAATACTATATAGATTTCAAATGTTTTTATTTTTAGCTTATTCTGGTGATTTCCTTTGTATTTTCCTTTTATCTAATAAACACCATAAAATGGTAATAGTTGGAAAGATGCCTAGAGAACCTGAACATTATGATCTCTTTTCCTGACCACCATGAATTAGCTATTACCAAATATATAACTGTGTGCCCTATCAGATACTAGTACCAAGGGCAACAGGCATTAGAGTTTTAAAAATATTACAGGTAGGGAGTTCCTTTGTGGCTCAGTGTAAACAAACCTAACTAGCATCCATGAGGATGCAGGTTGGATCCCTGGCCTTGCTCAGCGAGTTAAGGATCCCATGGGCTGTGGTGGTGTAGGCTGCAGATGCTGCTTGGATCCTGAGTTGCTGGCGCTATGGCATAGGCTGGCAGCTGCAACTCCAATTCGACCCCTAGCCTGGGACCTTCCATATGTCACAACGGAAGCCCTTAAAAAAAAAAAAAAAAAAAAAAAAAAAAAAGTACTACACGTAGGAACCAAAGGGAAGAGACATTCTATCCCTTTAATGTTATATTCCTATAATTTGAGAGAAGGCTGCCTATTTCCTAATTTTATTTTTATTACTTTATTTCTGTAATTTAATTTTACCTTTTTTTTTGGCTTCACCTACAGCATATAGAAGTTCCTGGGCCAGGGATCGAATCCAAGCTGCTTTTGCGACCTATGCCACAGCTGCTACAACACTGCAGCAACGCCGGATCCTTAACCCACTGAAAATAATGGGAATTCCCAGTCTAAGTTTTTCTGATACAGCCAAACAATGAAATCAAAGCTGGGGTACGGTGTGTTAGGCATGTTTATTTAGGAGAGGGAAAAAAGGGTCATAAAAACTAAGCTCTAAGAAAAATACATCTATCAAGGACAACAAGCTGGAATGAAGTGATTTAAGATCACTAAGCAGAGCTTGACTCATCAACACTGAAAGATAAACAATAGATATAGGAGTGCAAGTCTACAGATTTACAAAGAGAAAAGACGGATTAGCTTATATGTTTCACACTACTATTTAATTCTCTATTTGTAGCTTTTTATACTACTGATTTGTTTTATTTACTAGTTAGGTATTATAAAATATTATTAAAGTGAAGATGTTTAGTCACATATTCATTCATTTATGCAACAAATAATTTTCCAGCACTTATTTTGGGCACGTTTCTACTGTAGGCACCTATTACTATACTCGGTAGCACTGAATTAGATAAAATTAGATAAAATTTTTCTAAAATTAGAAAAAAATTAAGCCTGCTCAAATTCACACAAAATCCCCAAATGTAAAATTCTTAGTATTATATAGAAAATTACTTATACATGAAATTAGAGTAGTGCTGGGTACATGATACATTCAGACTACCACCCAGCAAAATTAAATTATTTACATGTATAAAAACCATTATAGGCATGCTTTTTTTTGTTTTGCTGCATCCACAGCATGTGGAAGTTCCTGAGCCAGGTATTGAACCCATGCCACAGCAGTGACGACATCAGATCCTTTAACCACTAGGCCACCAGGAACTCTATGAATTTTTAATGTGGGATTCAAAAGGCAAAAATTTGTTAACAAAATATGCATTTTTTTTCCTGAGGAAAAGGACCATGGCTATTTTTATATTCTTAAAGATATCCATAATCCCCAAAAGTTATATTATACACTATCATGCCATATGTACTTATAGACCTTAAAACCCTACAATGAGTAAGGATCCAGTATGTACCGTTTCTGAAATGATGATTTGGCTTAGGTTCATGTTTTCTGCATTTTGCTTAAGTTATCCTTGGGCCAGACTCTCCTTGAGCTTGTTAATTCTTCATTTTATGGTATTAAGCAAAACACTGCTTCCAATCCTTAGCAGCCACTCTTAGGACACTTGTCTATCAACTGATTCTTGCAGCTAGTCTTTTCTGATGGATGTTAGACAAACAATTGCCTTCAAAAAGCACTTATTAAGTACCCATGTGTATATGACACCCTGCAAAAGTGAGCTAAAATGGTTAATCTCTCTATTTTAAATAATACTTATGACCACTGATTTCAGGGGTTTAGGTTCTTTTTTTTTTTTTTTTCCTTTTGTCTTTTTAGGGCGACACCTGCGGCATGTGGAGGTTCCCAAGCTAGGGGTCCAATCAGAGCTGTAACCGCCAGCCTACACCACAGCCACAGCAACACAGTATCCGAGCTGTGTCTGTGACCTACACCACAGCTCATGGCAATGCTGGATCCTTAACCCACTGAGCAAGGCCAGGGATCGAACCCGTGTCCTCATGGATGCTAGTCAGGTTTGCTAACCACTGAGCCATGACGGGAACTCCAGGGTTTAGGTTCTTTATTATCATTAGAGAATGAATGTATCTTGAATACTCAGGAAATTTTTTTTCAATTTCTGTGAAACTACAAGGGCTAATACATACTTCTTGTTTAGCTTATTTATGAAAACATTCACAGTGGAGTTTTGTCCCTCTTTTGTACGGCTGAACCTGCAGCATATGGAAGTTCCTGGGCTAGGGGTCGAATCAGAGCTGTAGCTGCAGGCCTACGCCACAGCCACAACAACATTGGATCCCATCTGCAACCTACACGGCAGCTTGCAGCAATGCTGGATCCTTAACCCACTGAGTGAGGCCAGGGATTGAACCTGCATCTCCATGGACACTATGTCAGGTTCTTAACTTGCTGAGCCAGAATAGGAACTCCCACAATGGAGTTCTTAACTTTATAAAATATGTTGCAACTATAAGTCAAATTCTATTTCAATTGATTCTAAAATGAATATTTAAATTAACTAATTTCTTCTTAAAATTAGTTAAAATAAATCTTCTGCACCTAGATACAGAAAAGTTCTTCAAAGGTCAACATCAAGCTTTTAATTGCTGAGCCCAGCAACCTCGTCTTAATCTTTATCTCACTTGACTTCTCCAAATGACATTATTAACTACCCCTTACTAAAATCTCTCCCTTTATTTGTCATGATATTAAACTGTTTGGCTTTGTTTTTTGCCTATGTGTGTTTTTTTAGCTGACTTCACCTCCCTCTGCACAACCCCTAAATGCGACTATTCTTCCAAAGTATGATCCCCAGCCACATTCTCTCTTCATTCTCCACTCATTCAAGAATGGTAGTTAGTATACATTCACCACTAGGGCTTTCACTACTACTGCTGTACAAACTCAAAAATCAGCAACTTTAGGCTTGAATTATTATTATTATTTTAGCTCTAGGTTCTAAATTCCAATTGTATGGTAAACATCTTTATTTGGATAACCCACTGGTACCTAAAGGTCTTTTACCTACAAATCTCCTTTGTTTCTTCTATCAATAACATCACCATCATCCCAGGCTAGAAATCCCAAGTCATTGTGTCCCTAGTTTAAGTCTTCTCCCATACAAATTTTTTTTTTTTGCTTTTTAGGGCCACACCCGAGGCATATGGAGGTTACCAGGCTAGGGGGTGAAGTGGAGCTACAGCTGCCAGCCACAGCCATAGCCACAGCAATGCCAGATCTGAGCCACGTCTGCAAACTACACCACTGCTCACGGCAACGCCGGATCCTTAACCCACTGAGTGAAGCCAAGGATTGAACCCGCAACCTCATGGTTCCTAGTTGGATTTGTCTCTGCTATGCCACAAAGGGACCTCCAAATCCTATACAATTTTTTGAGGGAAATTTAAAACGTATAAGAAACTACAAATATGTATTTATTATAAATATATATATAAAACAGTCACAACCCCACCATCCAGAACTAACAATTGTTATCGTTGTCATTTATACTTGAAGGTGTTGTTTTCCTCTAAGAAATAACACATAACAGATGAAGATAATAACATCCTTAAGTACTAACCCCAGTCCTCATTCACTATTCTCTCTCTCCAGAGAAACCACTATCATGAGTTTTGTATATACTCTTTATCCATTTTTTACACTTTTATGTTTTTTTGTCTGTGTTTATTTATGCATGTGTGTGTGCATGTATCCCAAAATGCAAAGTATTATTTTGCATACTTTGGGTACATAAATGACATTATAATATATACGCCATTCTAAAGTGTACTTTTTTCATTCAAGATTCACATTCTATCCATGTTGGTATAAACTGCTATGCTTTTTACGTACTCCAGCATACCCTATTGCATGAATATATCCAATTTGTTCATCAAATTATCTAATGATAGATAAATAAAGTTGTTACCATTTTTCACTTTTATAAACAACATTGAAAAAAATTCTTTTTTTTTTTTTTTTTGGTCTTTTGTCTTTTTTGTTGTTGTTGTTGCTATTTCTTGGGCCGCTCCCCCAGCATATGGAGGTTCCCAGGCTAGGGGTCTAATCGGAGCTGTAGCCGCCAGCCTACGCCAGAGCCACAGCAACGTGGGATCCGAGCCGGGTCTGCAACCTACACCACAGCTCACAGCAACGCCGGATCGTTAACCCGCTGAGCAAGGGCAGGGACCGAACCCGCAACCTCATGGTTCCTAGTCGGATTCGTTAACCACTGCGCCACGATGGGAACTCCTGAAAAAAATTCTTATCTATGTTTTCTATTACGCTAGAGTCTCTCTACAGTATATGTCTACAAAGAGAATTTTTAGGTCACAGAATAAGTGCATTTTTAATTTCATATTGGGGATTTTGTCTTTTTTTAGGGCCACACCCACAGCATATGGAGGTTCCCAGGCTAGGGGTCAAAGTGGAGCTGTAGCTGCTGGCCTACACCACAGCCACAGCCACAGCCACACCAGATCCAAGCCACGTCTGCAACCTACACCACAGCTCACAGCAACGCCAGATCCTTAACCCACCAAGCAAGGCCAGGGATCAAACCCACATCCTCATGGTTACCAGTCAGGTTTGCTACTGCTGAGCCATAATGGGAACTCCCCTAATTTCAAATTGTTACTCTCTCCAAATAAGCTTTCTAAGTCTAAAATTCCACCAGTGATGTATTAAGAAGTCCCATTTGTCTCACATTCTTGTCAATATAAGATATAACCACACTTTAAAATTTTTTGCCATCTCTTGTATTAATTGTTGTATTAATTCACATATACCTACTAAGCACCGTGGATAAACTTTTTTCGTACATTCATTGGCTATTAACATTTCCCCTAAAAATTTCCTATTTATGTCTTCAGTCATTTTTCTATGACACACTTTGTCACTGATCTGTAGAATGTTAACATATTCTAGATAATAATTCAGATATGTGATCCAAATATCTGCTGCCAGATTGCTGCTGGACATTTACTTTGATTGTTTTATGGTATCCTCTGTCCTACAAAAATTTTAAGTTTTGATACAGTCAAACTAGTAAATGTATTTTCCCTTACAGTATATGTTAAGTAGCCCATGAAATAAAAAGGAAATCATAAAGGAATTAAGAAATATTTAGAAATGAATTACCATAAAAATACAACATATTTTGCCAAACTATATGTGACACAGCTAAAACAGGAAATGCCAGGAAATGAGAAGGTTCAAAAATAAACAAACTAAGTGTTCAGTTGATAAAGATATAAAAATCAAAAGAACCCAAAGAAACAAGAAAGGACATAAAGAACAGGAAAAATGATATGGAGAGTAATAACTTTAAAAAATAATAAAGACTTACAAAACCAAAAGTTGATTTTGGAAAGATTATAAAGTAGATAGACCCCTGCAATAGTTACCAAGAAAAGAAGGTACAACTATTACACAGAACAAAAGGGGAGAAATAACTACAGATACAATAGACAAAAAAATAATAATTCATATTATGAACAATTATATGCTAACAAAAGTTGAAATCTGGAAGACCTTTATAAAGAAACTGTATACTGTATAAAGAAAAAACTGAATAGAATAATAACTAGCAAAGAAATTAAACTGTAGTCTAAAATCTCCTCTCTACAAAAAAAATAAATAAGTAAAGAAAAATAAAGAAAAAAAATCCCAGGTTTAAATGTTCTTTTAGGCAAATTTGGGCAAAATTTTAAATTAATTCCTATCTTACAGAAATTGTTACGGAATATAGAAAATAAGTGAAAGTAACCTAGATTATTTTATGAGCCTAATGTAATTTTGATTCCCAAACTATGAAAGAACAAGAAAAGAAATTATAGTTCCATACTACTTATGAAAGGTCCTTAAGTTAAAGCAAAGCAGCAAAATGATGAGTAACATGTATCCTCAAACATAAGGGGAGGTCAATGCCTGAGAATTCATCAATTAACTGATCATATTAATAGATTAAAATAGAAAAATCATGACTTATCAAAGAATGCTGGAAAAAAAAATCTCCATGCATAACTAACACAAAAACAAAACCAAGGAATTATATGGAAATTCCTTAACCTGGTACATATTACATACTAAAACCTACAACAAACTGTAAACTTCAAGTTGAAATTTCAGACACACTTCCCTCAAGATTACTAACAAAAAGGAGTTGCCATTGTGGCTCAGTGGTAACAAACCCGACTAGTATCCATGCGGATACAGGTTCAATCTCTGGCCCCAGCTCAGTAGGTTAAGGATCTATCAATCCCACAAGCTGTGGTGTAGGTCACAGACAGGGATCAGATCTGACACTGCTGTGGCTGTGGTGTAGGCCACTGACTGCAGCTCTGATTAGACAGAACCCTAGCTTGGGAACTTCTATATGCCACACAGGTGCGGCCCTAAAAAGCAAAACAAACAAACAAAAAAATTTAGGGACAAAAAAGGAATGCCAATGAGCATATAAACTGGTGAAGCCACTGTGGAAAACTGTATGGAGTTTCCTCAAGAAAATAAAAACAGAGTTACCATATGATCCAGCAATTCCACTCCTAGGAATATATTAAAAAAAACCCAAACCATTAATTTGAAAAGATATATACATCCTAATGTTCACAGCAAAGCCAAGATACAAAAGCAAAAGTAACCTAAGTATACAACAACAGATGAATGGATAAAGATGTGGTGTGTATGTGTGTATGACAAATACTAATCAGACATAAAAAAGAATGAAATTTTGCCAACAGATGAATGGATAAAGATGTGGTGTGTATGTGTGTATGACAAATACTAATCAGACATAAAAAAGAATGAAATTTTGCCAACAGATGAATGGATAAAGATGTGGTGTGTATGTGTGTATGACAAATACTAATCAGACATAAAAAAGAATGAAATTTTGCCATTTGCAACAAAAGAGATGGACTTAGAGTATATTATGCTTAATTTGAAATGTCAGACAGAGAAAGACAAATACTGTATGATATCACTTATATGAGGACTCTAAAAAAAATTAGACTAGTGAATATAACAAAAAAGAAAAAAACTCACAGATATAGAAAACATACCAGTGGGGAAAGGGAGCCGGAGAGGAGCCAGATACGGGTAGAGGATTAAGGGTACAGACCACTATGTATAAAATAAATAAGCTACAAAGATATTGTACAGCACAGGAAATATAACCA
The DNA here is from genome assembly GCF_054392235.1 of Sus scrofa. Taxonomy (NCBI): domain Eukaryota; kingdom Metazoa; phylum Chordata; class Mammalia; order Artiodactyla; family Suidae; genus Sus; species Sus scrofa. The sequence continues at coordinate 94,292,415 of NC_139390.1, read as the reverse complement.
ATATTTTATAAAAACTATAAATGGAGTATAACCTTTAACAACTGTAAATCCCATGTTGTAATTTGAAACACATACTATTATAAATCAATTATATCCTCAATAACAAAATTTCTAATTAAAAAAAAGAGAACATTCACTACCAACCCCCCTCCCCCCAAAAAAATAGGAATGCAGCTGCACATGTGGCATAAGGAAGTTCCTAGGCCAGGGATCAAATTCGAGCTATAGCTGCACCCTAGGCCGCAACTACGGAAACGACAGATCCTTAATCCACTGCACAGAAATATACTGGAGTTCTTTATCAACATCATAAGAATTACAAAGAAAGAGGATGACTGGAGACTAGAGGAGATCAGAGTTGTGCCAGCTGAGGCCACCCTAGCCTAGTAAGCTCCCAGCTGATTTACAAATAACCACAAAAGCCCAGCCCATCTCACAGAACCACACAACTAATCCATAGACTCAGGAAAAACAATAACTCATTCTTGTTACAAACCAATACGTTTGGGATGGCGGGGGATGAGTTGTTATGCAGCAATAACTGATACAAGGAGTGATCTATCCATTACTAGCCAAATAGAAAGGTAAAATGTGATAGATGTCTATCAAGGAGAATGTTGAGGCAGTTAGAGGCAACAGATTAGATGTATACAAAGCAACAGGCATGGATATTAACAACAGTACTAAAAAAAAAAGGAGGAAAAAGAGATACATAATACCATTTATATAAACTTTAAATTCATACAACAGGATATGCACACTTAATACACTAAAAAAAAACCCATTAATCAAAATAAATTTGATGCTTATGAGGGAGAGAGATTAGATGTCTGTATAAATAAAAAGGGTAAAGAATAAATAAATCTATTGAAAAAAAAAAAACCAAGAGGGTGTGAAACAGTTATCTAGTTTTATTTTTCTCTCTATAAGAAGTCAACTATTGGAGTTCCTGCTGTGGCACAGTGGGTTAAGAATCCATCTACAGGGAGTTCCCGTCGTGGTACAGTGGTTAACGAATCCGACTAGGAACCATGAGGTTGCAGGTTTGATCCCTGGCCTTGCTCAGCGGGTTAAGGATCCGGCGTTGCCATGAGCTGTGGCGTAGGTTGCAGACCCGGCTCGGATCCCGTGTTGCTGTGGCTTTGGCATAGGCAGGTGACTACAGCTCCGATTCGACCGCTAGCCTGGGAACCTCCATATACCACAAGAGTGGCCCAAGAAATGGCAAAAAGACAAAAACAAACAAGAATCCAGCTACAGTGGCTGGGCTCTATGTGGCAGCTCAGGTTCAGTCCTTCGCCCAGTGCAGTGAGTTATAGGATCCAGTGTTGCCACAGCTGCAGGGTAGGTTGCTGTTGTGGCTCAGATTCAGTCTCTGGCCTGGGAAGTGCCACATGCCCCCGGGGGGAAGGCATAAAATTAAAAAAAAAAAAAAGCCACCTATCCTAATGTAATTTATTGAATAATCCTTTCTATAATCCATGTCTACTAAAACCATGTCTATTAAAGGCATAAATGTATGCCTCCTCTCTTTCTGGGCTCTCTATTCTATTCAACTAATTTGTCTGTGGGCCATTAACACTTTAAAATGTTGTATAGTTTTAGAAGCATTCTGTACGAATGAGGGGTAAGTACCATACACTGTCTTCTTTTACAGACTTGTCTACATTCTTTTTGGATCTTTATCTAAGAGTTTGTCAAATTCTACCAAAAACAAATTCTCATGAATTCTGGCTGGAACTGCACTGAATTTATAGATTAACTGGGAAAGAATTAACAGTTTTATCATGTCCAGTTTTCCATGCACATTTGTGGGTTAAAGATGAAAGGAATTAACAATATGGTTTGGGTCAATTTAGGTTTTCTATTTCCTCTTACAGAAGTTGTTTATCTTTTTGTTTATTTATGTCCCTCTACAAAGTTAACTTTTTTTTCTTTTTCTTTTTAGGGCTAGGGGTCAAACTGTAGCTGCAGCTGCTAGCTTACACCACAGCCACAGCAACACAGGATCCCAGCCAAGTCTGTGACCTATGTCGAAGCTCGCGACAATACTGGATCCTTAAGCCACTGGGTGAGGCCAGCAATCGAACCTACATCCTCACGGATACTAGTCAGGTTCTCAACCCATTGAGCCACAAAGGGAACTCCTATAAATTCTTATTTTCATATAGGTATTGCATATTACTGCCAGATTTATTCCTAGATACCTAATTAAGGCTTTGGGTGGGGGGGGGGGGTCTGTGTGTTTTTATTTTTTGACTGTGACACAGCATACAGAAGTTATCTGGACCAGAGATGAAACCCATGCCAAAGTGGTAACCAGAACCACAGAAGTGACAATGCCTTGACCCACTGGGCCACAAGGCAATTATTCTAATTAAGTTTTAAAAACATAGTACTATGAATGGAATATTTTTTGTATAACTTCCTGATTATTGCTCTTATATACAGCAACCCTGATAAAACTTCTAAGCAGTTTTTTTTTTAATTTATTTTTTATTGTTATTTTCCCCAACACACTTTTTTTTTCCACTGTACCACACAGGGACCCAATTACACATACATGTATACATAATTTTTCCTCCCATTGTCATGCTGCGTTGTAAGTATCTAGACATAGTTCTCAGTACTACACAGCAGGATCTCATTGTTAATCCATTCCAAAAGCAATAGTTTGCATCTGTTAACCCCAAGCTCCCAAGCTCCCAATCCCTCCCACTCCCTCCCCCTTCCCCCCACTACCTCCCCCTTCCCCCCACTCCCTCCCCCTTCCCCCCAGGCAACCATAAGTCTATTCTCCAAGTCCATGATTTTCTTTTTTTTGGAAAGGTTCATTTGTGCTGTATATTGGATTCCAGTTATAAATGATATCATATGGTATTTATCTTTCTCTTTCTGACTTAATTCACTCAGTATGAGAGTCTCTAGTTCCATCCATGTTGCTGCAAGTGGCATTATTTTTAAATCTACATACTCTTAAATTTTGTGTTAAACCTTCTGCAAATAACAATTTTGTTTCTTCCCTTGTGATATATATGTCTTTATTTTTGTCTTATTTGCATTTTTATAGGCCCTCCAGTAATAATGATAGTTAACAAATACGATACACAAAATCCTGTTTCCCCATTATGAAATTTGCTAAAGATTTTAAATACATATCCCTTATCAAGTCTCAGTCCAGAGAGTTCCTGTTGTGGCTCAGTGGTTAAAGAATCCGACTAGGGACCATGAGGTTGAGGGTTCGATCCCTGGCCTCACTCAGTGGGTTAAGCATCCGGCATTGCCGTGAGCTGTGGTGTAGGTTGCAGATGTGGCTTGGATCCTGCATTGCTGTGGCCCTGATGTAGGCCAGCGGCTATGGCTCCAATGCGACCCCTAGCCTGGGAACCTCCGTATATTGCAAGAGCTGCCCAAGAAATGGCAAAAAGACCAAAAAAAAAAGTCTCACTCCAGATTAAGATCTTTATCTTCAGAAGGTAATGAATTCTAACAAATGCTTCTGGATCTACTGAGATGATTATATGGGTTTTCTCCTTTAATCCATTCACATGGTCAATTACATTAATAACTTTTCTAATACTTAGCCTTCCTTGTCTTCCTAGTATGCATTTAGTCATGTATTTTTTTTTTTTGGTCTTTTTTCATCTTTTTAGGGCTGCACCCACAGCATATGGAGGTTCCCAGGCTAGGGGTCCAATTGAAGTTGTAGCTGGTGGCCTACACCAGAGCCACAGCAACATGGGATCCGAGCCGCGTCTGCAACCTACACCACAGCTCATGGCAACGCTAGATCTTGACCCACTGAGCAAGGCCAGGGATTGAACCTGCAACCTCATGGTTCCTAGTCAGATTCGTTTCCACTGCGCCACGATGGGAACTCCTCATGTACTTTTTTAATGAGTTAGATTTGATTTGCTTATCTTTTTTGGGGGGGGGCACCCCATGACATATGGAGTTCCTGGGCCAGGGATCAGATCTGAGTCACAGCTGTAATCTACACCGAAGCTGTAGTGGGGCGGGGATGGATCTGAGCCATTGCAGTAGGATTCTCAACCCTCTGTGCCATAGCAGGAACTCCTGCCTAGGTTTTCTATTTCTTCTTAACTCAGTTGTAATTCACACATTTTTATTTTTATTTTTTATTTTATCTGTTTGCTTTTTAGGGCTGCACTCGAGGCATATGGAGGTTCCCAGGCTAAGAGTTGAATCAGAGCTACAGCTGCTGGCCTACACCACAGCCAAAGTAACCCCAGATCCAAGCTGCATCTTCAACCTACACCACAGCTCACAGCAATGCTGGATCCTTAACCCACTGGGTGATTCCAGGGATCGAACCCACAACCTCATGGTTCCTGGTCGGATTTGTTTCCTCTGTGCCATGATGGAAACTCCCCACACGCATAGTTTTTAAATTTTTATTTTATATTGAAGTTGATATACAATGTTGTGTTACCTTCATGTGCACAGCAAAGTGACCCAGTTACACGTATATGTATAGCCATTCTTTTTCAGTCTTTTCCCACATAGGTTATTACAGAATATTGTGTAGAGTTCCCTGGGCTAATCATTAGGTCCCAGATGATTATCTTATTCTTTTTTCTTTCCACACCTGAGGCGTGCAGAGTTCCAGGGCCAAGGATCCAATCCATGCCACAGCAGTGACAACGCCAGGTCCTTAACCCACTTATCTATTTTATATATAGTAATGTGTATATGTTAATCCCAACCTCCTAATTTATCCCTTCCTCTCACTTTTCTCCTTTGTTAACCATAAGTTTGTTTTCTGAATCTGTGAGTTTATTTCTATTTTGTAAATAAGTTCATTTGTATCATTTTTAAAGATTCCACACATAAAGCACTATCTGGAAATTTTCTCTTACTTCACTTAGTATGATTTTCTCTAGGTCCATCCATTTGTTGCAAATGGCATTATTTCAAAATTTCTTTTTTATAGCTGAGTAATATTCCATTGTATGTATGTACCACAATGGATATCTTTAATCAGTCTTCTGTTGATGGACGTTTAGGTTGATTCCATGTCTTGGCTACTGTGAATAGTGCTGTAATAAACACTGGAGGGCATTTATCTTTTCAAAGTATGTTTTTCTTCAGATATATGCCCAGGAGTGGAACTGCTAGATCATCTGGTAGTTCTGTTTTTAGTTGTTTAAGGAACTTCCATTCTATTCTCCATAGTGGTTGTACCACTTTACATTCCCACCAACAGGGTAGGAGTGTTCTCTTTCTGCCACACCCTCTCTCCAGCACTTATTTTTTGTAGACTTTCATGATGATGACCATCCTGACCTATGTGAGGTGATACCAAATTATAGTTCTGATTTGCATCTCTAATAATTCTCGATGTTGAGCATCTTTTCATGTGCTTTTGTTCAAATCCAAGCTGCACCTGACATCTGTGCCACAGATGGATCCTTAACCCAATATACATATTTTTTCTTTTATTACTCAAATGAATTTATCACATCTATACATATATTTTTTAACTGTCCATTTACAGGTTTTCAAATTCCTTGGCAATAGGTTGTTCACAGTATTTCCTTATGATTTTCAAACTCTCTCTTCTATTAGTCATATTCTTGTTCATCACAGTGCTTGTTCTTTCCTTGATCTGTTTTTACAGAGAATCATCTATTTTTATTAATTTTATGGTTTTATTAATAATCTATTCCATCTTATTTAATATTGACTTTTATTATTTCCTTTCTTCTGCTTAATTTGGATTTATTCTGTTGTCCTCTATTAACATTTTTAGAGTTGGAGTTCCCATCATGGCTCAGTAGAAATGAATGTCACTAGTAACCATGAGGATGCAGGTTCGATCCCTGGCCAGGGGGTTAAGGATCCAGCGTTGCTGTGAGCTGTGGTGAAGGTCACTGATGCAGCTCAGATTTCGCATTGCTGCGGCTGTGGCATAGGCCAGTGGCTACAGCGCTGATTCAATCCCTAGCCTGGGAACCTCCATATGCCACAGTGAAGCCCTTAAAAAGACACACAAAATAAACCCAACATTTAGAGTTGAATACATGCTCATTATATCAATCTTTCTTGTTTTCTAATAAACACACTTAGAGCTATTAAATTTCCCAGTGAGTTCTGTGTTAAGTCACATCTCAAACTTTTTATACTCACTCCTTTGTTGTTTAGCTATAAATATTTTATAAATTTCCTCTTTCACCCATTAATGAGTTTTATTTTTCTTAATGGCCACACCCACAGCATATTTAAGTTCTTGGGCCAAGGATCAAATGTGAGCCACAGCTGTGACCTACACTACAACTGCAGCAACACTGGATTCCTAACCAACTACGCAGGGCTGGGGACTGAACCCTCAACTCTGCACCAACCTGAGCTGCACCTGCCATCTGTGCCACAGCTGGATCCTTAACCCAATATACATATTTTAGTAGGAACTTCTCATTAATGAGTTTTTAGTTGCCAGTATTAGGAAGTAATTTGGTTGTCTTTTCATGGTTGGCTTCTAATTTTATTGCATTGTGATGAAATAATACACTTTGAATGATAACGATTTTCCAGACATTGTTGAAATTTTTCTATGACCTAGTACACAGTTAAAAATGGGCTTGCATATAACTGGGGGGAAAAGTACAAGGTTGTATTTTATTAAGTTAAGTACAATATTCTATATACCTCTAGTTTATGAGATTTGTTAATCCCATGGTTCAGTTCTTTGATACCATTTTAAATTTTGTGTCTGTCTGACTTTTCAATTTTGATGGAGATGTTTTAAAGTCCCAATTTTGTAGACATGTCCTCTTCTCCTTGAAATTCTTTTTTTTTCTTGGCCATGCCCAAGACATGTGGAAATTCCTGGGCCAGGGATCGAAACCACGCCACTCAATGACCTGAGCTGCTGCAGTGACAATGGATCCTTAACCCACTGAGCCTCAAGGGAACTCCCTCTTCTTGAAATTCTGAAAGTTTTTCTTTTTCTTTTTTTGTCTTTTTATGGCTGAACCCACAGCATTTGAAAGTTTCCAGGCTAGGGGTTGAATAGGAACTGTAGCTGCTGGCCTATACCACAGCCACAGCAACGCCAGATCCGAGCCACATCTGTGACCTACACCACAGCTAATGGCTACGCAGGATCCTTAACCCACTGAACCAGTCCAATGAGCAAACCCATTATCTTCATGGATACCAGTCAGGTTCATTACCTGCTGAGCCACGGTGGGAACTCTCTGAAAGTTCTTACCTTATTTTTATTTTATTTTTGTCTTTTTAGGGCCAGACCCACAGCATATGGAAGTTCCCAGGCTAGGGGTCAAATTGGAGCTGCAGCTGCCAGCCTATGCCACAGCCACAGCAACACCAAATTTGAGCCATGTCTGTGACCTACACCACAGTCCACAGTAATGCCAGATGCTTTAATACACTGAATGAAGCCAGGGATCAAACCCACATGCTAATGGATACCAATCAGGTTCGTTACCACTGAGCCACAATGGGAACTCCCTGAAAGTTTTTACTTTAAATGCTATTTTAAGCCTATGTTGTTAAATCCATGTAAGTTTATGAGGATTACATTTTCTAAATTGTTCCTTTTAGCTATCTAAAGAGTCTCTCTTTATCCCAATTAAAGACTTGCACCCTGAATGCTATTTTATTATAAAGCAGCTTCCTTTGGATAGTATTTCCCTGATAAATACATTTTCCATTCCTTTTATTTAACTGTGTTTTGCGTATCTGTTAAAAATAGCACCGACTTGGGGTTCCCATTGTGGCTTAGCAGTAACGAACCTGACTAGTATCCATGAGGTTGCAGATTCAATCTCTAGCCCCACTCAGTGGGTGAAAGATCCAGTGTTGCCAGGAGCTGTGGTGTAGGTCGCAGACATGGCTCAGATCTGATGTTGCTGTGGCCACAGCATAGGCCAGCAGCTACAGCTCCAATTCGACCCCTAGCCTGGAAACTTCCATATGCCGCAAGTGTGGCCCTAAAAAGAAAAAAAAGAAAGAAAAAAAAAAAAAAGCACAGACTCTTATCAAGATCACATTGGTAACTTTAATATAATTGATGCTTTGGACTAATTCTACTATCTTCATTTATGATTTGTATTTCCACAGTTTTTTCTTTTGTTGCCTTTTTGTTAAATTAGTTAAAAGTTTAGTTTATTCTACACTTCAATAAAAAAGGAAAAATTAAACAAATAAAAAGTAGTTTGTTCTCTAACCTACCCCCCAACTTAGTATTTTGGAAGCTATTTCTTTCATTTCTATTATTTTTGTTTGCTCTAGTTTCTTAAAATAAATTTCCTTCATTTCACTTCTCATCCTCTCCAGATCATGTTTCACACAGCTATTAACTATTTTATTCAAAGGCTACCAAAGTCTGGTTCCATTCTATCTTTCTAAAAGGCTCATTTCTCTCACCATATGCTTCTACAAAGCCTAATCGCTAGTTAAACTACATTACTTGTCAGTCTATATATAAAATACAAAATTCTGTTCTGGGAGTTCCTGTCGTGGCACAGTGGTTAACGAATCTGACTAGGAACCATGAGGTTGCAGGTTCGATCCCTGGCCTTGCTCAGTGGGTTAAGGATCTGGCGTTGCTGTGAGCTGTGGTGTAGGTTATAGACGTGGCTCCAATCCCACCTTGCTGTGGCTCTGGTGTAGGCCAGCGGCTACAGCTTCGATTAAACCCCTAGCCTGGGAATCTCCATATGCTGCAGCAGCGGCCCAAAAAATGGCAAAAAGACTAAATAAATAAATAAATAAATAAGCAAACAAACAAAATTCTGTTCTGGTTCGTGATATCTTCTGATTCACTTATTCAACAAATACATTATTGAGTGCTTACTTGTTGCCTGGCTTTGAGCAATATCAGTAAACACAATAGACACAGTTTCTGGACTTATGAAGCACTGAGTGCAAAATTAAACAATAAACACAAACATAAATACAGCACAGTAAAATTTCATGAATATATGAATTCAACTAAGTTTTAACTGCGAATTGGCACCCAACTTCCACCCTATCCTCAAACAGCAATCACTGGAGTACATAACTACCACCAGGTGGCACCAAACTACCTAAGTCGGTCCTGAGACTGATTGGGATACCTTATTCAGAATCCTGAAACACTTCTTCCTCTACAAAGTTTTTTTTTTTTTTCTTTTTTAAGAATTGGAAAATCTGGAGTTCCTGCTGTGGCACAATGGGGTTGGCAGTGTCTCTGCAGCTCCCGGACACAGGTTTGATTCCCAGCCCGCACAGTGGGTTAAAGGATCCCAAGTTGCCATAGCTGTGGCATAGGCTGCAACTGCAGCTTGGATTTGAACACTGGCCAGAGGGTGTTCCATATGCCACAGGGTGGCCAAAAAAGAAAAAACAAACAAACAAACAAACAAACAAAGAATTGGAAAATGTTATTCCAGCCCAATTTGAGGATTAGAGCAGGAAAGAAATCTCTGAGAACTATACCCCCTCCTCCACACAGACTGCCTCAGGTAATTTGATTAAACTCCCCCAAAATGCCATATTTTATGTGATTTAAATTTTTTAGAATTACTTATTACTTTATAATATGAATTCACTATATCACAAATTGTAACTGCTAACCAAAAAATAGAAGAGAATGGGTCTAGTAAAAATAACAGGAGTCCCTGGGGCACAGTGGGTTGAGAATTCGACTGCAGCAGCCTGGGTCACTGCAGAGGTACAGACTTGATTCCCCCGACCGGTGCAGTGTATCTGGCATGGCGGCAGCTATGGCATAGCTCGCAGCTGTGGCTCAGATTCAATCCCTGGCCTGGGAACTTCCATATGTTTCGGGTGTGGCCATAAAATTTTAAAAAATAAATAAAAGAACAGAATAATTCTCGTTCAGATTGAAGAATTATCAGCTAAAGACCTATTTCTCTCTGAGAAAGTGACTTTCAAACTGCTATCTAAAGGGTGACAAGGAATTAAAACGTGAAAAATGAAAAGCAATATGTTCCAGGAAGAAAAATAGCATATGTAAGCACTGTGGGAAGGTAAATCTTGATTAATGGAAAGGTGAAAAGATAACGGTGTGTGTGTACATTTGGGGTGGGGGTATTGTATAATTCATCAGAGTAAGAGTCCAGTGCCCTTAAGAGCTTGGGCCCTGGAGCACTACCTACTTGACTTTTAGTCCTTGCTCTACCACTTAAATAGCTATCTTGCCTTAGAAAGGTTGTTCAGTCTAGTTTTGTTGAAAGTATTAAATCTATTATTATATAAAGCCCTAAGAAGTATTTCTGGTAATATAGTAAAGAAACCTAAATGTCAGGGTCTTTTTTTGTTGTTGCTGTTATTGTTTCTAGATGGATGAGAGGAGTCAAATTACTCAGTGTCTTAAAGGTCAGGGTAAAAATCCTGAATATTATCCTAAGTACAATCAGAACCCATTAAAAGGTTTTAGGGAAGGGAACATCATGATTCAATTTATAAACACATTTTTAAAAATCACCTTGGCTACAATGTGAAGAATGGATTGCTTGGGGTTGGAGTGGGAGGGGTAGGGGTGAAAACAAGACCAATTAGAACACCAAAGGCCATCAAGCAGTGGCTCCTATAAAAAAATAACTACAGGTTGGAGTAGGCTAGTAGAAATCAAATTGGAAAGAAATTGGTAGAATCAAGGTATACTTTGGAGGCAATGCGGACATGATTTGGTAATGAACTAGGAGGTAAGGGAAGAAAAGGTGTAAATGATGATTTCTCACAATACCTGCCCCCTCCCCCTAAACTTGAATAGTCTTCCTTACTGTGCTTTTATACCTCCCAAATGAAAGTTTAGTTATCTTCTCAGGCTCAGTTAAAACATGAACTTTTCATCACAGGGGCTAACAGCTTTCTCCTCTTCACTCTCTTAACACTGATTTTATTAAACTTCAGGTTATGAAGAGTTGTTTTATTTTCCCCAATAGAGACAAGCTCCTTGACAATAATGGCTATATATAATTTCTTCTTTCAGCTCACACAAAAAAAGTGCTATTTGTACCATAGGAAGTCTTGGATAACTCCACAAATGGTCTTAGAGCCAGGGTAACTCCTCAAGCTCTTTTCCTTCCTTGGAAGGAAATCCAACCTGCTTTCTTCTCCTTTCAACTATTCTGCCTTTTGGGATTCTGTTTCCCCTAAGAATAGTTGCAGAATTAACTAGTCTTTCATTAGCCTCCCCATTTCTTGTAGCCTCCAAAACAAGTATGTAACAATTCTTAAAGTGTTTGCTACTACTTACTTTTAAAAAACAGAAGGGCCAAAAGGCCCATGACACAAGGTTAAAAAACCATACAAATGTTAACAGCTCATATAACAGTGTTAAAAGTGTTCTTGACCGCTCCAAACTTAGGGGTCCTTTTACAAATCTGAGGAAACATATGGACCCTTTTACAAGTTTACAAAGGAGAATGGAGGATGCATAAGACACAATGATTCCTCTTCCTAAAATAGCATTATACCAAAGCACTCATCTTCTGATTCCAAAAGGAAAGGCTAATTGTATAACTGCCTTAATCTCTGTAACATTTAGCTCAGTGTAGACAATGAACATATCTATAGCCCAATCTGCAGAGGCAGACAATTTCAGTGGAAAAGTGAGTAAGAATAGTTCACCTCGCTTAAAACTAGGGAACTGTGAAGAAGGAGCTAATAAGGAGTTGTCTTTATTTTAGGTAATACCTTGCTTGTCTTACTTTACTTTTCATTTACAGTACTCAATATTTTGGAAATAACTAAATTTGTATAAAAAAACATATTTTGTTTAAAATTCTTAGAAAGACTCCATTTGTCCTTTAGATAAGGCCCCAAAAACAGATACAAAGCTTTCAGAGTCCTCACCAGCAAGTTTCCTTTTTTACCTCTTTAGCTTCATTTTAATCCCCTTTCTTTCTCATAACCCATATTCTAGCCATGTTAAATTCCTTCCTGCAAATCACACAGGCCATATTCTCCTTCCTCCAGACTTTCAGCCATGCTATTTTGGCTAATTACTTCAAATCTGTTTAAATATCACTTCCTCAGGGAGGCAATTCTCTGACTTCCTAGCCATTCCCCTGCTGTATACTTTCTAAACCTTTCACTAATCCTATCATAACATTAACTCACATTTTATTGTAATGACATGTTTAATTGTTCATCTTCTGCACAAAAGCTGAAAGCCTGGTAAGGGCAAAGACAGGGTTTTGCTCATCAGGAAATGTTCAGCTCTGAACCTGACCCGCTGCAGGTCCTCAGTAGAACTGGTAGAGAAATGAATGTATGAATTTGCCTCGAGACAACTTTTAAAGCATTCCTATTTGAATATCTAGGAAGCTTGAGCTATCCCTGTTGGGCAACATTTGTAAATCTATGTGCTACTCATATAAAATTTTATTTAATCTGTATTTAGTCCTCTTCTCAGTCTAATAAAATGTATTACTTAGACACACTGTTTGTTATATGTAAAACTGAAAAGTTAATTAGTGTTTAAAAAAAAACTCTGAGTGCAAAGGAATGAATGCTACTAGTTTCCCAAACCAAACAAATATCCTGCAATGGTCTATTGTCTAGATATACTTATCTTTCCTTTTATATAAAATAGATGTTTCTTGACAAGTATACAAAAACCATTCAAAATAATTCATTTCCATTTCTGCTTTATTAATTGACAGGGTAGTTCTTTCCTTTTGGCCACTCTCCTTCACATACTTAATAATCTGTAAAACATATATTCAAATGCACTAAAAATCAGTGGGTATTTTAAAGAGTCCTTACAGGAACCTGTTTTAAAACAGTAATTTGGAAAGCAGAAGCTTCATTTCATTTTCTTTTTAGATCACAAAACCAAATTAAAAACTGACAATTATGATAAAACTCTATTAAGTAAATGCATCATATTAAAATACTTTTCATCTTCTATACCCTCCAAAATTTAATACCTTATATGGTTACTCTGTTCTTTTAGGCAGTATGGTTAAATGATTTTTTAAATATCCTCTCTTAAAAGACAATAAAGAATTTAGAGATCTTACTCAAGTACATATAGGGACTTCCACAAGTGTAACTCACCTCTACTTTTCATAAACCTGGTATTTTAATATCTAATTTCCCAGTAAATGGGAATATCAGGAAGATTCATAATTGAATGATAACATATTTCATTAATTTTAGGATGTACATTTTTTCACATTTTGACATCTCTGAAGTCAGGATGTATTTTACAATTGATGGTATCCTAAAATTTAAAGTGGACTGCGTTTTTGCTGTGGTACAGGTCACAGACATGGCTTGGATCCCATGTTGCTGTGGCTCTGGTGTAGGCCGGCAGCTACAGCTCTGATTAGACCCCTAGCCTGGGAACCTCTATATGCCGTGGGAGCGGCCCTAGAAAAGACAAAAAAAAAAAAAAAAAAAAAAGAAAAGAAATAAAGTGGACTGCATTTTTTTCTTTCAGTGGTCTAAAAATAATGTTTCTGGAGTTCCCGTCGTGGCGCAGTGGTTAACGAATCTGACTAGGAACCATGAGGTTGCGGGTTCGGTCCCTGCCCTTGCTCAGTGGGTTAACAATCCGGCGTTGCTGTGGCTCTGGTGTAGGCCAGTGGCTACAGCTCCGATTGGACCCCTAGCCTGGGAACCTCCATATGCCGCAGGAGCAGCCCAAGAAATATCAAAAAAAAAAAAAAAAAGACAAAAAAAAAATAATGTTTCTTACAACTGATGGCATCTTAGATTAAAAGAAATACTATTGATAAAAATATTAAAAACTTTTCTCTAATAATGCTTCCTAACTGATCTAAATAACAGTATAATTATAACTCAATTCAAGAATCAAAATTAAACAAACTTAAAATTTGCATTTTACCCCCCCTTTTTTTTTGTCTTTTAGGGTTGCAGTGGAGGCATATGGAGGTTCCCAGGTTAGGGGTTGAATCGGAGCTATAGCCACCAGCCACAGCCACAGCCACAGCAATGTGGGATCTGAGCTGCATCTGTGATCTACACCACAGCTCACAGCAATGCCAGATCCTTAAACCACTGAGCAAGGCCAGTGAGTGAGGCCAGGGATTGAACCCATGTCCTCATGGATGCCAGTCGGGTTTGTTAACCACTGCACAATGATGGGAACTCCCACATTTTACCTTTTTAGAAATCTATTGACTAAACTCAAGAAATCTATAGTCTAAACTCAAGAAAATAGATAGTTGGAAGAAAATGCTTCTTAAAAAATTATTGTAGGAAAAAGTATAGAATGAGAAGTAGAAATACAGAAATGAAAGAAAAAAAAAAGACTTGAAGATGTTCAGTCAGGAGTAACTTCCAAGGAAGTAGAAGCAGGAAATAGCTCTAGAACTTTATCTATAAAGAGAAACAAATATCAGGAACATGGCAGGGGATTAATTTAGATAGCAAATTATTTAGGATGAAAAATATTATTGTAATCTTTCTCTCTCTGTAAGGAGGAATCACTGTCACCTTTTAAACAAAAATATGGTATAGGTAGAGGAAATAACTATAACTAAATGTAAAACTGTAAACATTCTTAATACATTAAAGACCAACCTACCAGTACTGTCTTCCTTCTGGCTCAATCTGTTTCACCTTCAGGTAATCCTAGGATAGGGGCTCCTTTTCAGATCCCCAGTTTTTCATGTCGATCTTCTACCTCCCTGTGGCAACAATATTTTCTAATTAAAAGAGTCCTTTTGTGCCACAGGGAGGATTTCTGATGGTATAATAAATACAAAAGTTACCACAACTCATCATGAAGTCAACCCTAGTCTTGAGATTCTTTAAGAAAGAAATCTGGTTCCTTATCTTATTTTTCAAGAGAAACCTGATTTTATTTTTTAAAAGTGAATCTTAAAAAACTAAACTTTCATTTTACTACTTTCTTGCTGAATCATGTAAAAATTCTTATCATTCATCTATTTTTGTTGTCAGCCACAACCATGGCATATGGAAGTGACCCTGGGCCAGGGATCAAATCCAAGTCATAGCTCCTAGCCATAGCTCCTAACGGTGACCTATGCCACAGCTGTGGCAACACCAGATGCTTAACTCACTGTGCTGGGTCAGGGATCAAACCCATACCTCAGCAGCAACCAGAGCCATTGCAGAGAAAACACTCCTCATTCATCATCTTTTCGACTAATTTCTAAACACAATTTTGTTGATTATGAAAAAAAAAGTTTTCTCAGTTTTCTTGATAATTAACTAGTAAGATCAACTTCTTAGGTTTTGATACCTGGTTAAGAACCAAAGTCCTACTCCCAATGATCAGAATACAAAAGTAGGAAGCTACCAGCTCCCTTTCAGCCAATGTTTTTTAGCAAGGATTAATAAATAAGTCTACTTGTATTACACGATGTTAATTGTGCTCAAAATGCACATTTTAAAAGACCAGCAGCAAATTTAGAAAAGTGGTAGTTACTGTCCTCTTGCTGGTAAGCTTATGGGTGCTTTTCACTGTTTATTCTTTGCAATACTCCCCAGTTTTTTCCATAAGCATGTCTTGCTTTTATTATAAGAAAAAAAAATCAAATTTAGGTGTAGGCAAGAATAATTAAAAATTATGATGATTTTAAGATAAAATTAACCTAAGTATGACATCATGGCTTTGAAATATTTTGGATGAGCATATTTATGTTTTTTGGATGAGTACGTTTTTATACTTTAAATAACCCTAAGGTGGTTCAATACTGAGCAAATAAACAAAAAAGAAAACATATTTAAGATTTTAGATAGGTGGTTCTTGATTATATTATACTGCAATTCTAAGTCAAAACTCAATTTGTTTCAGCCTATATTTCCTAACAACTATGTGTTAAACACTATATACTACACTCAACAAAATAAAAATACAGACTCTGTCTTCAAGGGGCTTAAACGCTCACTTTGAAAACAAAGCAGTATACACACAAGAACAGTATAAGAAAGCAAACCATCAAGTGCCTAGTTTCCAGATGGTCTAACAGAAGGTCAGCAAAGGCAGTAAGTACAGTTTCATGTAGTCGGGCCTGAAAGAACGGTTAATACCTGAAGACATTCTTGACAGAAAGCTGTATGTGAGCAAAAGCTCAGAAGCATAAGAGCACAGCCATGCAAGGGGCAGTAAGGAAAACAGCTAGAATACTCTGTTTCTGTAGGTAAGAAGGTCAGATTAGGAAAGCTCTACTTCCATGGGTCAATGAATTTGACAGACTGACATTTGAAATCTGATAAACAAAGAGCCTCAGGAAAATGATAAATGTAGATGCCAGAGCACAGTAAGTTAAGGAAGGAATGAGGAGGGAAAAGTAGACATTTATAAATTATATAATAATTTATAATATGTTTATATTATATATTTTATATAATAATTTAAAATACAAATATTTATGTATAAACATTTGTCTATATAAAAAAGTCAAAGTGAAAGAGAAAAATACAACAGAGAAGTAAACAAATGTCCTGTTTTAATGT
Organism: Sus scrofa; assembly: GCF_054392235.1. Lineage (NCBI taxonomy): Eukaryota > Metazoa > Chordata > Mammalia > Artiodactyla > Suidae > Sus > Sus scrofa. The sequence goes on along the minus strand of NC_139390.1, from coordinate 94,275,963 downwards.
ATAAAAGACCTTCTCCATATCTGAAGGCACAAAAGGTCTTAAGATTAGGGAACGCTTATGGAGCACTTACAACATAAGCACTGTGCTTTACAGTTATATTTTATATAATCCTCACAACCTTGAATTCCTATTTTATGCCAGTGAGAGTCTCTGAAAAGATTAAATACTGCCAAGTAAGTGATAAAGCAGAAATAGGAAACCAGGACTAACTAACCCAATCAGCATTCTTCCCTTTCCTACTAAAGAGAACTACGCAAAAGGCTTAAAAAAAGATTTTAAAAAAATTACATTCAGTAATAGTTCCCCAGCATTTTCTGTAATATTTGACTATTCTTCGTCTCTTCTTTGCATTCCTCAAAATGTAAACATCCCCTAAGATTAATTTCTTAGTTGTGTTCTTTGTTCTTGACCATTGCGAGGCAAATATAGAATTTAAATATCTTCCCCCTTGGAGAAATCTCTCCAATACCTTTCTCCTTGGAGTTTTCATTTATTTCCATGCCTTCAGTGAGGATGATTCCCAAACTGGTCTCCTTGACTTTTCTGTACTAAGCTCAGCTGTACTAAGTAATCTTCCATTTGCACCTCCAGATCTACCCTCTACCCTTCATTCTGCTCGCTCCTGGAGGCTGACTTCCCTAGCTCCCTTCCTGTGGCACTACACTCAAGTCACATATGGCCTTTGACCAAAGCTCCCAGATTCTTCCAAGCTGACCCTCTCTCCAGGGCTCTCTTCCTCTGGGTTCCAGTAACTCCTCCTCTGTTTGGCTCTGGGGCCAAAGGACAGAAACAGCTCTGCTACTGCTAGCTCTGGAGTACCACCCTATCGCTGCGGTCACCCCATACCTGCTCACTTATTTATAACAAGCCATTTATTAAAACATTCCTTACATTATCCTAATTTGTATATGCCCTCTCTTTTGTGATAGGATATTGACCATACATTTGTACACCTTTAAATACCTAAATATTTCCCCTTACATGTTTTGCTTCTAATCAAAATCACCATGTTTATAACCAAACAGTCTTGGCTCCCTCAAAACTCTACATGATACTATGGCCATTATTAGGGTCAAAAAATTGAGTAATACTTCAAGTATGTTCCTCCCCCAATCTGTCATATCAAATCTTATGAGATCTTACATAGTAGAACATAGTAGAACCATATGAGCCCTTTCTGTTCCTATTGCTTCTACCTGTTTTAATAGTCCTCAAGCCACCCCTGATGCATATTACAACAGCTAGTCTTTCTGCTTCATCTTTTCCCTTACGATCAATCTTCTATCTACTGAGATACTAATCATCTAGTACTTTCTACCCAAAACCTTCCAAATCTTTCTGCTTCTTACATGCCTAATTACCAATTTGCGTTCAAACCACAATCTAATGACAAGTTCTTAACGGAACCTCCTGTTAATGTCTTATTTACTCAGTATCTTCTAAATATGCCTTGAATTTCTACATGCCACCCATTTGGTAATTATATTTCCCTCAGTCTACATGCCTTTTGCCTACCTGCTTTCTGCCCACCCAAATCCTACCATTTGTCCTCCTTCTTTACTTTCTCTAAAACAATCCCTAATCCTGTAATTGAACTTGTCTCTTCTGAAAATTTCTTTGAATCTGTAAATAGTGCTCAAATGATTCTATACTGCTTTATATTTTGATTATGACATATATTTTTTACCTCCACAACTAAATTATTGCCTCCTTGGAAGGAAAAAATATGTTAAACATAGTGCCCCTGCACATAACAAATGCAAAGTGTTTATTGATACATTCTCATAAATTAAAGCAGAAGGTTATAAGGACAAATACTGTACGTTAAGGTACAAAATGAAGAAGCACATTCTAAACAGCTCAAACTTCTCAACCCAAGTCTCAAAATATTTCTCGCAAAACTTATCTATTATTGATTGCATTGATATAAAACATGTTACTTTTTACATGGTAATCTATAATAACCTCTTAAAATTTATGTATTCTCTATGTGTATATAGACTTTTTAAAAAAAAGAGTGAACATAAAAACTGAATTTCCATATCTCAGTAGGGAATCCAAGAGACTCCTCTCCACTCCCCAACTCACCGTTATCAGTCTGTCCAGAGGCCCCCAGAACTGGCAGCATCTGTAGCCACTGGCAAAGGTATTTTGGTGTGTCAGAGTGAGACCACCCTTCAGCCATCTTTCATCACTACTCGTCAAAGTCTCTTTATGATTATTAAACTTCAGTTATCATCAAAAAGAGATTTATAGACTCAGCGAATATGTTTACTTTTAAAGTTTCAAATACAGTTGGTTTTTCCTGTGTAATTTAAGAGAGGATTACTATTTTTTTACTTTTCTTTGACCACACCCACAGCATGTGGAAGTTCCTGGGCCAGGGACTGAACTCATGCTATAGCAGTGACCTAAGCCACAGCAGTGACCCAAGCCACAGCAGAGACAACACCGGATCTCTAACCCACTGCACCACCAGAGAACTCCAAGAGAGGAGTACTACTACACACAAGCTCTGTGAGGAAAATGCAGACATTTAGTCTATAAAAACAGTGGAGGAAAATGGCCTATATGTACCACTAGTAAAATAAGAAATCATTTTATACATAAAATAATGAAGACAGCTAAATGTACATCATTATATGGTCTTAGTACTCCTGCCATGAATATTGTTTCTGGCATGGACATATATGTATAGGTATATAGGAATAAAAGAAGAAAAACTTCAATGAAAACATGCAGAGAGTGGACATAACAGATCAATAAATATAATTATGAAAAATTTTAAGACTAATATAATCTAAATCATAATATAAGAGCATTCTAGGAAATGTTTCCTATATGTACAAAACAAAATTTTATGCTACATAGATCTCATTCACACCAATTCACCAAACAGAAACCTTGTAGCCATCTTACAAATATTCCTTTCCTTTACTTCCAAGACATCTTCTCTAAAATCTACATATATCTGGGATTCAAGACAAAAATTTGTATCACAACAAGATCCTATTCTACTACCTACAAGGAAACATGCATTACAACAGGTCATAACAAACTTTATTCATCTATGTATGTGCCAGACATCAGGAAAATGAAAATTCATTATTCAGATTTCAACTCATTTAAAAATGGCATTTTATTCTTTAAGTAAAAAAAAAAAAATTAAGCTCAGATTAACTGATTCTAAACTCATCTATATATATTGACAATTCTTCCTAAATTACTATGAGCCATAATATCTTAATCAGTATATTGTAGTCTCCAAGTTCTGCATGTCTTATTGATGAATAAATGTGAGTTGTATTAAATTGTTTTGATTATAGGTGTATGAGATGGTAGTCTTCAGTCTGAATTTGGCATTGCCTTTAAAAGAGTTATATCTGAATGCTACATCTTACAGTGTCATTCTGTAAAGAGAGACAAGTATAGTTATACCGTACTATTCTTTATTTTTAGAAGTAATAAAGCAAGCATAGATTTTTTTTTTAAATCCGTGTGCCAGAACGGAATTAAAAATAAAATGTAAAATGAACTTCATGGGTACTTTTTAGACTATTTTAGAATAATGTAAGTTATTTACCAACATTTCCTTTTAGTGAAGACAAACAAATCTAAAAAATATTTTCAACTATTCAAAAACCAGTTTTAAAATATCACAAAAGTTAACTGTACTTCTATCTAGACTTTGTATATCCTCTTTTTCCATATTCTAATCCCTCACATCTCTGTCCTGCAAATGATATTATCACCCTCCAAGAGTTCAAGAAAACTAAGAAGAGAAAAATCCCTTAAATAGATTATATTCACTTCCTATCAGGAATTGTTTTTGCCAGATTAGGCAATGAATTGTTAACCATCGACTGTTCAACCAATAAGATTTGGTCAACATGCTTTGACATTTAATACGAATGTAAATTTCCATTGGTGTCAGTTTAGCACTACAGTTTTCATTTTTCCAAGTTTGCAATTTGCCACCAAAATCACAGTCTTCCTTATCATTATTATTTTTTTTTTTTCGGGCTGCAGGTGCAGCATATTGAAGTTCCCAAGCTAGGCAACTGTCAAATATATAGCTGCTGGCCTATGCCACAGCCACAGCCAGATTCCAGCCACATCTGAGACCTACACCACACGTGGTGGCAACACCAGATCCTTTAACCCACTGAACAGGGCCAGGGGTCCAACCCACATCCTCATAGATAATAACTGGGTTCGTTTCCACTAAGCCACAATAGGAACTCCATCTTTATTTATTTATTTATTTTTTGATCAAAACATTTTTCAGAAATTTCAATCAGGTTCTATTTTTTCTTTCTTTTTTTCTTTTTTTTGGCTTTTTAGGGCCGCACCCCTGGCATCTGGAGGTTCCCAGGCTAGGGGTCAAATTGGAGCTGTAGTCGCTGGCCTATGCCACAGCCCTACAGCCACGCCAGATCCGAGCCAAGTCTGCAACCTACATCACAGCTCAGGGCAAGCCGGATCCTTAATCTACTGAGCAAGGCCAGCCAGGGATCAAACCTGCGTCCTCATGAATATTAGATTTGTTTCCACCAAGCCATGACAGGAACTCCATGTTCTATTTTTTTCATTCAACTTAAACTATCATACTTTTTTTGTGCCATTAGTTTTCTATTTAGTTATGATCCTATAATAAAATCAGTTACCATAGCTAACTTCAAAATATCATCCTGCATAGTACTTTTATAATTGTTCTTCCTATTCTTTTCCTCAAGAAGAAAATTCATCTCTGCCACTAAACTTCTGGCCTTAGACTGGAAAACTCTCAAAACTCTCAAAAAAATATGGTCTTCCTGCCAATTGCATTATCCACTGTCAATCAAATACCACTCCAGACAATAGTCAAGAAGACTTTATGAAGTGTTTAGCTACGTGTTTTGATAAATTGAATTGATTACCCCTTTCATGGGGTTTGTTGGTACTGTTGTCATCATTGCTCCAAAGAACAAGGTAGCTTCCAATCCCTCAGCTCAGCAAAAAATACAACTGGACAAAGAACAGCTTTAAGCTAGAATAAGCTAGGAGTCCTAGGGAGTGCTACTGGGCCTCAACAAGCAGAAAGACACCAAATATGCAAAATTTTTAATCATGAGACTTTGTTACATTTATAGAAATTTATATAAAGTATTAATAATTTTTATTAGGAGTATAAACCAAGCAGAAGAATTCTTTTTTTCCATTAACTGTTAAAAATAAATGTTAATGTTTATTATTACAAAATTGTCACTATAATCCTTCTGGTAAAAAAAAACAAAAACTTTTTTCTTTATGATCAATAGCAAAAATGAAAAGTTTCCCCCAAGAATTATACACACCAATGCCCAAATATAGGTATTTCAACACAGACATACTAAAACACCAAGATTTCTTTTTTGGCTTTTTGCCATTTCTAGGGCTGCTCCCTCGGCACATGGAGGGTCCCGGGCTAGGGGTCGAATCAGAGCTGTGGCCGCCGGCCTACACCAGAGCCACAGCAACTCGGGATCCGAGCCACATCTGCAAGCTACATCACAGCTCACTGCAATGCTGGATCCTTAACCCACTGAGCAAGGCCATGGATCGAACCTGCAACCTCTTGGTTCCTAGTCGGATTCACTAACCACTGAGCCACAACGGGAATTCCTAAAACACCAAGATTTCTAAGAAGACAAAAAGGGAAGAGGAATCTGATAGACTACTACAAAGACCTTTTTGACCTGGGGAAAAAGAAATCATACTGCTCCACCAATATTTGTTAAAAGAAACTCTAATCTACTACAGAATGAGAATACTGTACTTATTCTTTGAATTAAAAAATCTTATACTAGCTTACTGACTTCTATAGATAATTAACAACTAGTTGGTATTTCCCAGAAAAAAGTGACAAAAATAGTTTTATTATTATGCAACTATAATTTTGTCCTTAAGGTCCATGATATGAAACTGCTAAACTTTAAAGAATTTTAATATAGAACTCTGTATGTATATAAATCTCTTGAATAAGAGATCTTTCACTGGTTTCCAAGCTAAACTAAATAGCATTAAAAAGAGGTTTTTCAGTGTATGAATCATCCGGCAATAGTAATGTTGATACTTACAAAATGAGAAAGTTATAAATAATGAACATTTTATGAGACGTCTACCTGTTTCCACATTCTCGGTCTCAACTTCTTGTTCTTCTGCCACATCTTGCATCATATAAGTCTCATCATCATAAACCAGAACCTGGGCTGCATAGCCCTGCTCTAATCTGGCACTTGGAACTGGCTCCACAATCACTGCTGGATATTCAGAAACCTTTTCACTTTCCTACAAGAGCAAATTTAAAACACAATCAACCTCTTTATTCACAAATTCTGGATTTACTTATAAATCCCTGAGTTCAAATGGTCTCAAGGAGTCCAAATGAGTTTCATGTATTATAAATATGAATGTGAAAATCAAAGTAAGAGATGAAAAGAGCTAACTTTAATAATCTTTTCAAGGCTCAAGAGGTGAGACATATATTAAACATTTTAAATAACCGGGGCAAATTAAAAACATGCATATAATTTCACTCTCTCATGAAAGCCCATAAAATGCAATAAAAGACTTTCAGACATAAAATCATAACAAGAGATAAGAGCAACAAAGGAGAGGAGATAAGAGCAACAAAATCTTAAAAGACTTAAGGTGGATGGATGAATATTATTAAGTGGTTTAGCAGACCCAGGAAAGCCAAATCATAGCCTGGCAGCAAAAAATAAATGAGACACAATACACTTTACACCAGAGGATCCACAGAAGGCAATACCAATTACTTCTGGTAACAGAGGAGCAGCAGGTGGTGGAGAAAGAAGAGGGGGGTTAAAACAAGGAAGATTCCATTAAAGTTGTTTGAAAAGCACTTTTATTCCTAGACCTGCTCCCTCCTCCATGATGCTAGGCAACCGGCCCTTCCCCACCTCAGCAGAAGATTGGAGAGTTACTTTCTGGAGAGAGAAAAACAAGAGCATCTTTGAGGTACATACGCACATTTGCTAGTATCAGTACTGTACCAAAAACAGAGTTCCCAATCAGCTTTTTAGTCCTCTGCTTTTAAGCATGAGCAGACATCCAAGTATACTAGCCATCCAAGGAAAAGCCTCTAATACAAAAAATATTATTTACATAATACACATATATATTATTTTTCTTCACAGAGATAAGAGAAGGTATATCCATAAAACAGAACACAATACAATAAAGAACATTAAAAATAAAGAGGTCTTAGAAATTAAAAACATAATAGCTGAAATGAAAAAAACAGGGGCATGAAAGGACAAAATTGAGGCAGTCTTCCAGGAACCAGAGAAAAAAAAGACATAGGAGAGAAAAGAAAACACTAGTCCAGAAAGTCCAATATCTGAATAACAGGAGTTCCAGGAAAAAAACAGAGGGGAAAAGGACAGCAAGGAATTGAAAGATTTTCTGAAATTTTCCTAGAGTTGAAGGGTATGAGCTGCCCATTTGAAAGGACCTACCAAGTATTTAGTACAGACAAATTAAGGATCGGACCTACACTGAGGCAGACCATTGTGAAATACTACAATACTGGGAAAAAAGAAGATTCTATAAGATTCTTGAAAGAAAATACGGGTCACATACAAAGAAGCAGGACTCAGATTTCAGTCTTCTTAACAGTCATATTGGAAGGAAGATGACAATGGAGCCATTTTTTCAGAACTACAAAGGAAAATTATTTCCATCCTAGAATTCTTCATCCAAACCATCTTATGAAAGTAGAATATTTTCTCAGACATAGATCTCAAAGCATTTACCTTCCATGAATCTTCTTAAGAATCAACTGGAAAGTGTATTCCATCAAAAAAAGAGTAAACTTTTAATAAAGACAACAACTTAAGAAACAGACTATAGAAGATCCAACATGTGAGAGAGACAATAATAATCTTTAGGAGGACTGGACTGTGAAGAGATATTCCAGGATGCCAGCTGTGCTCTGGATTTAAAGGGCAACGAATTCAATTGTAGCAGAGTGACTCCTGAGACAGCATGATAAACTATCATCATCAAGATAACCAACCACTGATGTTGTTCCTAAGGACAGAAGGCCCAGATAAGCCTATTTCAGATATTTATTCATACTCAGCTTACCCTGATGTACCTACTCAGTCCACTGTGCCTTGCTACCAGGATCAGCTCATTTTTACCTCCCAGATATGTTCTGTTTTGATCTACTCCTAAGTGTTAGAAGACCACAAAGAGCTCAAAAATAAAGAACAGCACACTTTCCATGTGACCATACACCTGTTGAACAAACCTACAAAACTGGGCGCATACTGTAGTACTGCCAGATACCCAAGCAAGATGGTTCTAAGTTTCCAAATTTAACTCATTACACTGCTTAATGATTACCTGAGTAGAAACTCTTGATGCCCAGTAACCTGATGCCGAACTAGTTAGGCTGTTTCCTGGAAGCCTTCATCTAACTACGGTAACGCTGCCCCTTACTAAGTCACTTGGCTTAGTACACTATTCATTTTTTCAAAATAAACAATAGGTTGTTTAGGATATATGCACAGACAATAAAACTATAAAGAAAAATAAAGGACAAACAACTCATATAACTCAACAGCTAAAAAACCAACAACCCAATTGAAAAATGGGCAGAAGACCTAAACAGACATTTCTCCAAAGAAGACATACAGATGGCCAACATGAAAAAATGCTCAACATCACTAATTATTAGAGAAATACAAATGAAAATTACAATGAAGTACGACCTCACACCAGTCAAAAAGGCCATCGTTAATAAGTCTACAAAGAACAAATGCTAGAGAGAGTATGGAGAAAAGGGAACTCTCCTACACAGTTGGTAGGAATGTTAATTGGTACAACCACTGTGGAAAACAGTGTGGAAGTACCTCAAAAAGATAAATATAAAGCCATCCCAGTCCTGGGCATATATCTGTAAAAAAACTTGCATTCAAAAAGATATATGCGGACTTCCTGTCATGGCTCAGTGGTTAATGAATCCGACTAGGAACCATGAGGTTGCAGGTTCGATCCCTGGCCTTGCTCAGTGGGTTAAGGATCTGGCGTTGCTGTGAGCTGTGGTGTAGGTGGCAGACGCGGCTCGGATCCCGCGCTGTTGTGGCTCTGGCGTAGGCCTGTGGCTACAGCTCCAATTCAACCCCTAGCCTGGGAACCTCCATGTGCCGTGGGAGCGGCCCAAGAAATGGCAAAAAGACAAAAAAAAAAAAAAAGATATATGCACCCCTATGTTCACTGCAGCACTAGTCACAATAGCTAAGACATGGAAACAACCTAAAAGTCCATTGACAGATGAACAGATTAAGAAAATGAGGTGTATATACAAAATGAACTACTACTCAGCCACAAAAAAGAAATAATGCCCTCTGCAGCAACATGGATGGAACTAGAGACTCTTATACAAAGTCAGAAAGAGAAAGACAAATACCATATGATATCACTTATATCTGGAATCTAATTTATGGCACAAATGAACCTATCTCAGAAAAGAAACAAACTCATGGAGAACAGACTTGTGGTTGCCAAGGGAGAGGGAGTAGGAAGGACTGGGAGTTTGGGTTTAATAAATGCAAACTACTGCATTTGGAGTTGATAAGCAATGAGATCCTGCCGTAGAGCACAGAGCACTATATCTAATCACTTGTGATAGAACATGATAGAAGATGAGAAAAAGAATGTATATATATGTATAAATGGGTCACTTGGCTATACAGAAGAAATTGAGAGAACACTGTAAATCAACTATAATAAAAAAAAAAAACAACAAAAAGTGAAAGAATGATAACATTAAGTGAGGATAATGGCACCTCTGGGGACAGGCATGGGGCTCTGAGGCACACTTAGTATTCCAAAATACTAATAATTTCTATTTTTTTAATTTAATTTTATTTTTTGTCTTTCTGTCTTTTCTAGGGCCGCACCCACAGCATATGGAGGTCCCCAGGCTAGGGGTCCAATCAGAGCTATTGCCGCTGGCCTAGGCCAGAGCCATGGCAACGTGGGATCTGAGCCGTGTCTGTGACCTATACCACAGCTCACAGCAACGCCAGATCCTTAACCCACTGAGCAAGGCCAGGGATCGAACCTGCAACCTCATGGTTCCTAGTCATATTCGTTAACTACTGAGCCACGATGGGAATTCCAATAATTTATATTTTAAACACAAGTGATAGATAGTATGTTCTCTTTTTGTTATTCTTTTTTTTTTTTTTTTTTTTGGTCATCTTCTGTCTTTTTAGGGCCGCACCCTCAGCACATGGAGGTTCCCAGGCTAGGGGTTGAATTGGTTCTGTAGCTGCTTGCTTATGTCAGAGCCACAGCAACACAGGATCCAAGCCGCAAGTATTCAGCCTACACCACAGCTCACAGCAATGCCAAATCCTTAGCCCACTGATTGAAGCCACGAATCAAACCCCTGTCCTCATGGATGCTAGTCAGGTTCACTAACTGCTGAGCCATCGAGGTAACTCCTCTTTGTTATTCTTTTTTTTTTTTTTTTTTTTTGCCTTTTTGCCTTTTTGCCATTTCTTAGGCCACTCCCACAGCACATGGAGGGTCCCAGGCTAGGGGCCTAATCAGAGCTGTAGCAGCTGGCCTGCACCAGAGCCACAGCAACGTGGGATCTGAGCCACATCTGCAACCTACACCACAGCTCGCGGCAATGCCAGATCCTTAACCCACTAAGCAAGGCCAGGGATCGAACCCGTAACCTCATGGTTCCTAGTCGGATTCATTAATCACTGAGCCACGACAGGAACACCCTCTTTGTTATTCTTAAGTTGAACATATTTTATACACTCTTCACGAAAACTTCTAAATAATTTATAAAATTTTTAAATTATTTACTTAAATAGAGTAAGAGTGAATTTTAAAAAAGAAAGTACATATTGAATATTAACACTGAATTTCCTACTCTGCATAAGGCAAAAAAATGAGTTGAACTTTTTAACATTAAAAAAATTTCTTTCCCACAAATCGGATATAATGACAGTTGAATCTTCCTGCTTCCTGATCAGCTCTATAATCACAGACTATAGGCAGTACCACCTACCTATACAATAGCTGTTAATGAGAAGCATGGGATAGGAAAAGACTGATGGTCTCCACTTATTAGAAACTCTGAAAAACAACATCATAAGCAGCATTTGAACTAGTATTGACCCAAGCAATGAATACTTTATTTATGTACAGTCCAAGGGATTTATAACTTATTTTATTCTTCTAAAATCTAATAGTATTTTTAACAGTAACATTAATCTGCAATTATTTTTTATTGTAAACTTCCCACCCCTACCCTACCTGTAGGAAATAAATTTTGTAAACTATGAAATACTTGAGGACTAGAATTCTCTACAGGGCCAATTCCTCTATCTATATTCTTTTCCCCATCAACTAGGATCCTGGACCCAACTCTTCTCTCTCATATCTTAGTCAGGTTTTATCTTGTTTTAATATTTCTATGGTTCTTTGCCTCTATCTATTAAAAAAAAAAGCAAAAAAATTTTTTTAATTAAAAAAATTTCAGGGATGGAGTTCCCATTGTGGTGCAGTAGAAACCAATCTGACTAGGAGTCATGAGGTTGAGGGTTTGATCCTTGGCCTCGCTCCGCGGGTTAAGGATATGGCACTGCCTTGAACTGTGGTGTAGGTTGCAGACTTGGCTTGGGTCCCGTGTTGCTATGGCTGTGGCTGGTTAGACCCCTAGCTTGGGAACTTGGGAACCTCTATATGGCACAGGTGTGGCCCTGAAAAGCAAAAAAAAAAAAAAAAGTCCAGGGAGTTCCCATCATGGCTCAGTGGTAACGAACCCAACTAGGATCCATGAGGACGTGGGTTCGATTCCTGACTTCACTCAGTGGGTTGGGGATCTGGTGTGTCTCTCCCAGATCTCAGACAATATTACAAAGCTACAATAATCAAAACAGTGTGGTACTGGTACAAAAACAGATATACGGATCAATGGAACAGAATAGAGCTCAGAAATAAACCCAGACATCTAGGGTCAATTAATCTTTGACAAAGGAGGCAAGAATATAAAATGGGAAAAAAGACAGTCTCTTAGAGCAAGTGGTGCTGTGAAAACTGGATAGCTGCATATAAATCAATGAAACTAGAACACACCTTCACACCATGCACAAAAACAAAACTCAAAATGGATTAAACATAAGATATGACACCATAAAACTCCTGGAAAAGAACATAGGCAAAACATTCTCGGACATGAACTGTACAAATGCTTTCTTAGGTCAGTCTCTCAAAGCAACAGAAATAAAAACAAGAATAACAAATGGGACCTAATCAAACTTACAAGCTTCTGCACAGCAAAGGAAACCATTAAAAAAAATAAAAATAAAAAGACAACCTACGGAATGAGAGAAAAGAGTTGCCAACAATGTAACCAACAAGGGCTTAATCTCCAAATATACAAACAACTCATACAACTCAACAATGAAAAAAAACAACCCAAGAGTTCCTGCTTTGGCTCAGCAAGTTAAGAACCTGATATGGTGTCTGTGAGGATGCCTGTTCAGTGCTTGGCCTCACTCAGTGGGTTAAGGATCAGGCGTTGTCTTGAGCTGCCGCAAATGCAGAGGTTGCAAATGCAGCTCAAAATCCATTGTTGCTGTGGCTGTGACCTGTGGCTGCTGCTCTGACTCAACACCTAGTCCAGGAACTTTCATATGCTACAGGTGCAGCTGTAAAGAGAAAAAAAGGGGAGGGGATTTGGACACAGAGAGATACATACAGAGGGGAAGACAATTTAAAGACACAAGGAGAAAAATCATGTACATGTATGCCAAAGAACACATGAAGCTTCCAAAAGCTGGAGAGAGGCATAGAAGAGATTCTCCCTCATGGCCCTCAAAAAGAACTAACTCTGTCAAACCTTGATTTCAAAACTTTACTTTCAAACAGAAGTTACTATCTTCTCTTTAAGCCATTCAGTTGATGGTACTTTGTTACGGCAGCACCAATAAACTAATATATCACCTTCATAGCCTTATTTCCTTCATTACTTCACACAGCTGTTTGATTACTTGCTTTGTTCCTAATTCCCAAAAGTGAAAGCATCCATGATTTTTTTTGCTCACGCTCATTCTGCAGCCTGAAACTACCTTCCATTACCTGTACAATTCCTTTTCATACATTCATGGCACAGATCCAGGGAGTCTTCTGTAATCCCCTATTTGGAATCAATTTTTCCATACCAAGTACTGCTAGAACAAATTGTTTGCCTATTATTACCACTATGCACTATCCTGTATTATAATAACCAGTTTTCATATCCAACTCCTTGACAAGATAGTAAAATGATTGAGAACAAGAGTCCATTTTTATATCAAGTCAATTTTCATATCCTCCTCAAGAACATGTACTTCATATAAACTAAACTGGCATTTAAGTATTTGTAGCTTGGTTCAAAGAATGATAGGAGTTCCTGCCGTGGTGCAGTGGGTTAAGGATCCAGCATTGTCTCTGGGAGACACCAGTTAGATCCTGGCCCAGTGCAGTGGGTTAAAGATTTGGCATTGCTTACATTGTGACATAGGTCTCTGACACTGCAGCTCCAGCTCGGATTAGATCCCTGGCCCAGGAATTTCCATATGCCAATGGTGTGACCACAGAAGAAAATAAATAAATATATAAAAGTTGTCATTCCTTATACAAATTTTTTAAATGATAAAGCTCAATAAATTTCAACATGTATTCATAAATTTGACATTTGCTAATATATGAGGGTGAGTAACTTCTTAGCTTTTTTCTGTCAAACAGCAGGAGCCAGCGACAACTGCATATAGATATGCAGATAATTCTCTGAACTGTGTAGAGAAATTAGCAATTTTTATTGAAGAAGGAGGATGGAAAAGAAGAGAGTGGAGAGTCTTTGTTTTATGATAACATAGTAGAAACTTACACATCCACTAGGTTATTTTATTTATTTATTTATTGTCTTTTTGTCCTTTTTAGGGCCACACCCGCAGCACATGGAGGTTCCCAGGCTAGCTGCCGACCTACGCCAGAGCCACAGCAATGCCAGATCCGAGCCGCGTCTGCGACCTACACCACAGCTCACGGCAACGCAGGATCCCAAACCACTGAGAGAGGCCAGGCATCAAACCCAAAACCTCATGGTTCCTAGTCAGATTCGTTTCCGCTGCACCACTACGGAAATTCCAGGTTATTTTATTTATGATCACCACATTCTTGCTCAAGTCACCAAAATATGCAATAATTAAAATGCATGAAATTTAGATTCAGCGGATCTTGGCACAACCTACATATTTCTCTACAGGCTAAGGTTGTCAGACTTAGCAAATAAAAACACAACTTATCCAGTTAAATTTGAATTTCAAATAAACCAGTAAGTGTAAGGATGCTCCATGCAATATTTGGTATATACCTAAAGTAAAAAGTTATTTGTAAACCTGAAATTTAAATTTAACTGGACAGCCTTTATTTTTACGGCAATCCTACCACAAGCACTAATTTAAAGTACTCAGAAACTTCCATTCAAGTAGAGAAATTCTTAAAGAGGCAGGGCAAGTACAACACTGCACTGTTCACCTATGAAGTACATTTATAACACACTCAAGTCACTGAGTATCCAACATTTCCAAAGACAAATATACATAAAATGACTGAGGGCAGTGATTATCACTAAATGTTAGAAATACATTGAAAGACATGGAATTTGGGAGTATATTAAAAAAAAAATACATACATTTATTTCACATTTTTTCTTCTGTGGTAGAGTAAGGTCACGTTCAAAGCCTTATCAAAAATGAAACATACAGTCTGGCAGGCTCTGGGGGACTAACCTCTCCAAAGCATTTACCCCCAGAAACCATTTCAAATAAAATAAAAACAGTGTGCTTGCTAAGCAAACACAGCTTTAAGACAAGTCCCCTAACCAACATGTTCATAAGGCAAAAAAAAGAAAAAAAACATCCATCAGAAATGGATTAAATAACTACTGTTTATCTACATACTGATAGACTGTCCAGCATCAATTAAACAGTTAAACAGATACATATGTATCATCATGGAAAAGTATCCAGGATACAAATAAGTTGGGGGGGGGAATGAGTAACAGAACAGTACTATTGTATAATTCTATTTAAATACATATTTATTTTACAAATGCATTTTAAAAATCTGAAAAATATCTCTCAAACTACAAATAACCTAATAAGAGAGCTGAGCAAATAAAAGTATGTCTGAGTTTATTGTTTTTTGCAATAATCCAGTATAACTAAGAAGAAAAATCAAAATACCTTTTCTTAATTAAAAAAAATAGGGAGTTCCCGTCGTGGCGCAGTGGTTAACGAATCCGACTAGGAACCATGAGGTTGCGGGTTCGGTCCCTGCCCTTGCTCAGTGGGTTAACAATCCGGCATTGCCATGAGCTGTGGTGTAGGTTGCAGATGTGGCTCAGATCCCGCGTTGCTGTGGCTCTGGCATAAGCTGGTGGCTACGGCTCCAATTGGACCCCTAGCCTGGGAACCTCCATATGCCGCGGGAGCGGCCCAAGAAATAGCAAAAAGACAAAAAAAAACAAAAAACAAAAAAACAAAACAATGATAGGAGTACCCTGGTGGTACAATGGGTTAAGGACCTGGCACTGTCACTGCTATGGCTTGGGTCGCTGCTTTAGCACTGGTTCAATCCCTGGCCCAACAACTTCCACATGCCCTGGGCACAGCCAATAATAATAATAATAGTAGTAATAATAATAATAGTAGTAATAATAATAATAGTAGTAATAATTACAATGACAAAAAAACCTTCAGGTCTACAGGGGTAATTTAAAAAGAAAGATCATTGGCATAATATAAAATTTGCAGGACAGGAGTTCCCGCAGTGGCACAACAGGATCAGGGGCGTCCTGGGAGCACTGGGATGTGGGTTTGATTCCCCAGCCCAGCACAGCAGGTTGGGGATCCAGCGCTGACACAACTGCAGCCTAGGTCTTGACTGCAGCTCAGATATGATCCCTGGCCCAGGAATTCCACATGCCAATGCAGCAGCAGAAAATGAAAAACAAAAAACTTGCAGGATAATCTATCTCAACAAATAAATCTTATTTTTATTCAACTTTACCTAGTATATTTATATAAATAAAACACACCCATTTTAAATGTATAGTTTATGGATTTCCACAAATGTAAACATCCCTGTAAATACCATCACACTCAAGAAATAGAATACTTCCATTACCCCATAAAGTTCCCTTGCAACCCCTGTATCAGTTAAACCTTCACAATCACCACCACACCACCACCTACTCCCCCACCCACCCATGGGCAACCACCAATCTTTCTATTCTATACATTTGCCTTTTCATATAATGGAACCAACAGTTTTTGTACTCCTGTATTTGAGTTCTTTAAATTAGCATAATGTTAATACTTATTTTTTTTTTTTTTTTGGTCTTTTTGCTATTTCTTTGGGCCGCTTCTGCGGCATATGGAGGTTCCCAGGCTAGGGGTCTAATCGGAGCTGTAGCCACCAGCCTACGCCAGAGCCACAGCAACGCGGGATCCGAGCCGCGTCTGCAACCTACACCACAGCTCACGGCAACGCCGGATCGTTAACCCACTGAGCAAGGGCAGGGACCGAACCCGAAACCTCATGGTTCCTAGTCGGATTCGTTAACCACTGCGCCACGACGGGAACTCCAATGTTAATACTTATACATGTCACTGCATGTATAAGTAGATCATTTCTTTTTATTGCTAAGACTTCCATTGTCTTGATAGACCTGTCTTCATATGGCTGTAATGCTCCTATTAATGTCCTACTATCTCCCTCCCTTCCTTTATATTTTAACCTACAAATCAGATTACCAGATCATTTGGTGACTTTACTCTTAATTTTTAAAAGACTATAAAATTATTTTCCAAGGTGTATGTTATACTGTTTTACATTCCCATCAGCAATCTATGAGAGTTTCAGTTGCTGCTCTACATCTCTAAATAGGCAATCACTCTGGAATTTTCATCATTCTATACAAGTATGTTAATAGTATCTCTTGTGTTTTCACTTCACATTTCCCTGATAGCTAATAACACTGCACATTTTTAAATGTGATTATTGGCCATTCATATAATTATCTGTTCAAATCTTTTTCCCATCTTAATGGATTATCTCCAATTTATTATATGTAACCTTAATATAAGTCCTTTAAAATATTCTAAATATAGGTACATGGTATTGTAAATAATTTTTCCAATCTTTGGGTTTCCATTTTCTTAATGGGACTTTTTTTTTTTTTTTTTGTCTTTTTGCCATGTCTTGGGCCGCTCCTGCATGGCATATGGAGGTTCCCAGGCTAGGGGTCCAATCAGAGCTGTAGTCCCCAGCCTATGCCAGAGCCACAGCAAAGCGGGATCTGAGCCTTGTCTGCAACCTACACCACAGCTCATGGCAACGCCGGATCCTTAACCCACTGAGCAACGACAGGGATCAAACCCGCAACCTCATGGTTCCTAGTCATATTCGTTAACCACGGAGCCACGACGGGAACTCCAGGGACTTTTTTAAGAGGAAGATGCTTTTCATTTAAATTAAGCTCAATTTATCATTTTCTTCTTTCAAGGTTCTTATTTTTGGTGTTCAATCTAAGAAATTACTGCATATTTAGAGGTTGAAAAAACTTGCTCCTTATGTTTTCTTCTAGAAATTTCTATAGTTCATGGTTTTTGGTATATTTTTATTAGATTCCACATATAAGTGATATGTCTACAGTCTAGTTTTAACACTTAATTTTATAATCAGATTTTTTTTGCCATACCAGTGGCATGCGGAAGTTTCCTGGCCAGGGATTGAACCCATGCCACACCAGCCCCCTGGAGCTGCTGCAGTGACAACGCCAGATCCTTAACCCATTTCAAATTGCATTTTTCCAGACTATATAGATAAAATTGATATGACATATTCCCCTATTCTACATTAATTATTTCCAATAGTTGTGTGGATTTCTTAGGAATTTCTATGTACATTATTGTATTATTTAGAAATAAAGACAGGCACTCCCTCATGGCTCAGCAGGTCAAGAATCAGGTCCCCTCACTGCTGTAGCACAGGTTAAATCTCTGGCCTTAGAACTTCTACATGCCCTAGGCATGGCCGATAAAATAAGAGATTTATTTCTTCTTTTCCAACCTCTAAGTCTTATTTTTCTTGCTCTGTAGCAATGCTGTTAGTACAATGTAGACTAGAAGTGGTCAGAGCAGACATTCTTGCCTTGCTATCAACCTTAAAGGGACAACACTCATCCAGTCTTTCTCCATTAAGCATGATGCTGGCTGTGGGTTTTTCATAGATACACTTATCAGGTTGAGAAAATTGCTCTTTATTATTAGTTTAGGGAATCTGCATTATAGGTATTGAATTTTGGAAAATGGGTTTTCTGTGGTTACTGATATGATCATATGACTTTTCCCTTTTCTTTGTTGATATGGTGACTTAACATAGATTAAATCTACCTCCCTGGGATAAACTCCATTTGAGACACAGGATCCTTTTTTTTTTTTTTTTTTTTTTTTTTTTCAGGGCTGCACCTGCAGTATATGGAGGTTCCCAGGCTAGGGGCTGAATCGGAGCTACAGCTGCCGGCCTTTGCCAGAGCTACAGAAACGTGGATCCAAGCTGTGTCTGCAACCTACGTCACAGCTCACAGCAATGCTGGATCCTTTAACCCACTAAGTGAGGCCAGGGATTGAACCCTCATCCTCATGGATAGTAGTCGGGCTTGTTACCTCTGAACCACAACTGGAACTTCCAGGATCCCTTTTATATGTTGCTGAATCAACTGACTGCCAGTATTTCATCAAGAATGTTTCTATGTTCATGAAGAATACTGCTTTGTAATTTTCCTATTAAATCTGTCTGGTCTTGGTATCAGGGTAATGCTAACCTCATGAGTTAGAAAATGCTGCCTTGAGCATTTTCTAGAGTCATGTTAGAGTTGTGTAGAATTGGTATTATTTCTTTCCTAAACACTTGGCAGATCAAGAAAGCCATTTAGCTCTGTAATTTTCTTTGCAGGAAAGTTTCTGACTAAAATTACAACTTATTTAAAACATAGAGGGTTATTCAGCCTTGTCATATTCCTTTTGAAATGACTTTCAAGGAATTCATTCATTTCATCTGAGCTGTCAAACTTACTGGTATCATAAAGTTGTTCATAATACTTAGTATCCATAGTATCTTTCATTCCTGATATTAGTAATTATTTCCTTCTGTTTTCTTCTGCAGTCTACTTAGAGATTTTTATTAATGTTATTGATCTTTCAAAGGTTGAACTTTTTTTTTTTCTTTTTTTTTTTTTTTTTGGCTTTTCAGGGCCACACCTGCAGCATATGAAAATTCCCAGGCCAGGGGCCGAATCAGAGCTACAACTGCCAGCCTACACCACAGCCAGAGCAATAAAAGATCCAAACCGTGTCTGCAACCTACACCACAGCTCACAGCAACACCAAATCCTTAGAGGACAGGGATCCAACCTGTGCCCTCATGGATACTAGTTGGGTTTGTTACTGCTGAGCCACAACGGGGACTCCTCAAAGGATGAACTTCTGCTTTAATTTATGTATTGTTCACTTTCTACTTCATTGATGTTGGGGTGTGTTTTTTTTTTTTTTTTTTTTTTTTTTTTGGCTGCCCCTACAGCAAGCAGAAGTTCCTGGGCCAGGGATCTAACCTGCACCAGAGCAGTGACCTAAGCTACTGCAGTGACATCAGATCATTAACCCACTGAGCCACCTGGGAACTCCTTATTTTTATTATTCCATTCCTTCTTACTTTGGGTTTGATTTAATCTTCATATTCTAGCTTGAGGTAAAACCTTAAGATTGATTTTCCTTATCTAATATAAATATTTGAAGCTATAATTTCTAAACACTGCTTTAGCTCTATCCCTCTAATTTGATATATTTTCATTTCGAATTTGATATTTATTTTTATTTGGTTTGAATATTTTCTAATTTCTTTTGTGATTTATTCTTTAATCCATGGGTTATAAAAAAGTGAGCTGTTTAATATGCAAATATTCAAAATTTTGCATTTTTGTTTTTAACTTCTGATATAATTCTGCTTTGACTTCACAACTTAATATATGATTTCAATCCTTTTAAAAGTTTTTTAGGGAGTTCTCGTCATGGTGCAGCAGAAATGAATCCAACTAGGAACCATGAGGTTGCAGGTTTGATCCCTGGCCTCGCTCAGTGTATTACGGATCCAGTGTTGCCCTGAGCTGTGGTGTAGGTCGAAGACCCAGCTCAGATCTGGCATTGCTGTGGCTCTGGCTTAGGCCAGCAGCAGCAGCTCCAATTAGACCCCTAGCCTGGAAATCTCCGTGGGCCGCAGGAGTGGCACTAAAAAGACCAAAAAAAAAAAAAAAATTTTTTTTTTTAATTACTGAGATGTGTAGCCCAGAATATGATCTGTTTGGCTCACTGTCCATGTGCAACGAATTATGCAATTATGCAATTATGAAATGAATTATGCAATCTGATACTATCAGGCATAGTGTTCCATAAATGTCCATTAGGTGAGGTGAGTTGATGAAGTTATCCCAAGTTTTCAAATCTTCATTGATTTTCTAATTGACCTATCAATTACTGAGAGAGGAATGCTGCAAACTTGTGGATTTATCTATTCCTTCTTTCAGTTCTGTCAGTTTATGATTTACATAATTCAAGCTCTAATATTGACCAAATACACATTTAGGGTTGTTAAGTCTTCTTCACAAGATGGTCCTTTTATCATTTAGGAACTGTCTGTTTTTTGTTTTTTAAACAGCCACACCTGCGGCATATGGAAGTTCCCAGGCCAGGGGTTGAATCGGAGCTACAGCTGAGGCCTGCCACCACCACAGCAACACAGGATCCAAGCCATGTCTACGACCTACACCACAGCTCACAGCACTGTTGGATCCTTAACCCACTGATCAAGGCCAAGAATTGATGGATTCTGATCCTCATGGATACTGGTCAGGTTTGTTACTGCTGAGCCACAAGAGAAACACCTACATTATTTATGGTCATATCCACAGCATATAGAAGTTCCCAGGCCAGGGACTGAATCTGAGCCACAGCTTCACTTACACTAGAGCTGTGGCAAAGCCAGATCCTGTTACACACTGCACTGGGCCTGGGATCAAACCAACGCTTCCACAGAGACTGGAGCCACTGCAGTCAGATTCTTAGCTCACTGTGCAATAGCAGGAACTCCAACATTTTACATTTTTTTGTTAATTTTCTACAAGCCGTATTATTTTCCATGATATTCTCTAATTACAGACCTTACAAAAGAAAGCTAGATATTCTTAATGTTAATTTCATACCCACCAAATAACCAGAACTCTTATTAGTTCTAATGCTTTTTCATGGATTCTCTTTGGTTTTCCCAGGTGGCGAATCATATTATCTGCAAATAATAATTTGGTGTCTTTTATATATATATATATATATATATATATATATATATATATATATATTTTCATTATGTGGTCAGATTACAGGAAAATATCAAATAATAGTTATGGTAGTGCCCATACTTTCTCTCTACGTACTGCAGTACTCGATCATTAAAGAGGATTCTAGCTCTTGATCTGCAACAGTTACTATTTTATAATGTTAAAGAAAAATACATCTAGGAGTTCCCGTCATGGCGCAGTGGTTAGAATCCAACTAGGAACCATGAGGTTGCAGGTTCGATCCCCGGCCTCACTCAGGGGGTTAAGGATCTGGTGTCAATGTTAGCTGTGGTATAGGTCACAGACATGGCTTGGATCTGACATTGCTGTGGCTGTGGTGTAGGCTAGCGGCTACAGCTCCAATTTGATCCCTAGCCTGGGAACCTCCATAGGCCACAGCTGTGGCCCTAAAAAGCAAAAAAAAAAAAAAAAGATTAATACTGAATTTCATAATATCATATTTCATCAATTATTTTATCCCTAATAACATATCCTGCCATATTAGCAGGGATAGATATTACATTAATGGGGTTTTTTTTAATAATGATTTTTATTTTTTCCATTATAGCTGGTTTAGTGTTCTGTCAATTTTCTACTGGACAGCAAGGTGACCCAGTCACACACATATGTATACATTCTTTTTTCTCACATTATCATGAGCCATCATAAGTGGCCAGATATAGTTCCTAGTGCTATATAGCAGGATCTCATTGCTAATCCATTCCAAAGGCAATAGTTTGTTATCTATTAACCCCAAATTCCCAATCCACTCCACTCCCTCCCCCTCGGCAACCACAACTCTGTTCTCCATGTCCATGGTTTTCTTTTCTGTGGAAAGGTTCATTTGTGCCATATATTGGATTCTAGATATAAGTGATATCATATGATATTTGTCTTTCTCTTTCTGACTTACTTCACTCAGTATGAGAGTCTCTAGTTCCATCCATGTTGCTGCAAATGGCATTATTTTGTTCTTTTTTATGGCTAAGTAGTATTCCATTGTATATATATACACCACATCTTCTTAATCCAATCATCTGTCTATGGATATTTAGGTTGTTTCTATGTCTTGGCTATTGTGAACAGAGCTGCCATGAACAAGCAGGTACATGGATCATTTTCAAGGAAAGTTTTGCCCAGTTATATGCTCAAGAGTGGGATTGGTGGGTCATATGGTAGTTCTACATATAGTTTTCTAAGTTACCTCCAAACTGTTTTCCACAGTGATGGTACCAATTTACACTCCCACCAACAGTGCGGGAGGGTTCTGTTTTCTCTAGACCCTCTCTAGCATTTGTTGTTTGTGGACTTATTAGTGATGGCCATTCTGACTGGTATGAGGTGGTACCTCATAGTAGTTTTGATTTGCATTGCTCTAATAATCAGTGCTCTTGAGAATTTTTTCATGCGCTTGTTGGCCATCTGTATGTCATTCTTGGAGAAATGTCTATTCAGGTCTTTTTTCCATTTTGCCATTGGGTTGTTTGCTTTTTTTGCTGTTGAGTTGTATAAGTTGTTTGTATATTTTATTAGAGATTAAGCCCTTGCCAGTAGCATCGTTAGAAACTATTTTCTCCCATTCTGTAAGTTGTCTTTTAATGGTTTTCTTAAAATTGAATTATCCTTGTATATCTAAATCCTATTTGGTAATTGAAACTTTTAACATATGACTGTATTTTATAAACATTACTATTTTGTTTTTGACTTTTTAATCTATACTCATTAGCAAGATTGTAGTTTACTTTTTTGGTATCTTCGTCAAATAGAGTTATTCTAATTTTATAAAATGTATTACTTTTATAATATGGAATAAAATCACAAAAAATAAAGTCTAAAAATCACTAATAACTCTCCAAATGCCCACCACTTTTTTAAACACTTATTCTTCAGATTTT
Organism: Sus scrofa; assembly: GCF_054392235.1. Classification (NCBI taxonomy): domain Eukaryota; kingdom Metazoa; phylum Chordata; class Mammalia; order Artiodactyla; family Suidae; genus Sus; species Sus scrofa. Next base: position 94,252,554 of record NC_139390.1, on the reverse strand, counting down.
GGAGCTATGGCAATAAAATCTTGACAGGTCTTTTTCTCCTACCCTACTCTACATTTTAGAATGGAGCTAGTACAGATTATATATTATATATACATTCCTGAATAGCTGCTTATAAGACAAAATTTTAACTTTCAAATACCACCATCCCCAAAATTCCCTTGGTAAAATTAGGTGGTATTTCAGATACTAGTGTCTTTCTTTATGCCAGGAATTGTTTTCCCCAAGTGTTTATACAGCCCAATTTCTTACTTTATATATGTCTAAACTAAAAGGCCATCTCTTCAGAGAAGCCTTCCCTGTCTACCCTAAATAGCCCTACCAACTCCCCATCTATCTTCAGTCCTGATTTATTCCTCACAGCCATTCTGAAATATTTTATCCCCAATGGCTAGACTACTTGACACAAAGTAAGTGGTCAACTAATTATCTGTTGAAAAAACAAATGAGTAAAAGTAAGTGGCACCCACACAACATAATTTGAAGAACAAAGCCCCCAAGAATAGTTTCTTCCTTTCTAGTGCCACACTACCTAAAATGCCTGTGAACACAGGCATTTTATAAGGTTATCATATATCATTTATAAGGTTATCATATAAATCATTAGTCAATAATGCCTTGGTAAAATTATTTCATTTATCAAATTCTCTCTTCCATAATAATCATTCTTCAAGCCATGAATACCTGGGGTTCCACTGTAAATGAAGGAAAACATAGAGTCTTCCAGAAGCAAATTATACTCATTTCCCCATAATAGAAGTACTCATCAGCACACGGTAAATAAACATATTCTGCCTATTGTTCTTAGCAGCTCCCCCACAGAATTAAATACCAACAGAGTAAGACTATGGGACAATGAGAAAGCACTTGAAAGAGCAATCACTGGTCTGGGTGATATAGGAGGAGATAAAAGTCCCCTGAGTCCCTCCTTTCTTTGGTGAGTCATACCAGGAAGTGATCATACAGAAAGTGAATCTTTAAGAAAGAAGTAGAAACTGATCATGAGAATAAAACATGTTCTTTACTGCAGCTCCCAATGGACTTTGAACAAGTTTTAGATTCAAATATAACAGGAACATTTCAGTGACCAAGTCCACTGAAAACAAAAGAAAAGCAGTACCTTCACTTTATCCCCTTCCCACCAACTTTGCCCAAAGCTATTTAGGAAGACTGAGGAGACACCAAGCAAGCAAGAAAAAGAACACAGACTTCAGAACAAACAGCATGACATCCTGTTTCTCAGTCATGTCACTAGGACCACTGTGCTGGTACTAAGTACCAGTAACAGCAGTATATATCACAGAATACAGAAAACAGAGTTTTCAAATACAGTAAATTTTCCATTTTCCCATTCCAGTTCCCATCTAATCTCTGAGCAAATATTTGTCTATTATTGAGACAGCATTACTTCATTTTAATTTAGATACCTCCCAATATTCAGCCTTTACTGAATGGTGGGGACAGAAGCCAGGCTCTAAAGTCCATATATTTCCGGTACTGTTATTTTTCTACTCCTATCTCTTATTCTTTAATGTTAAGAATAATAATAACCAAATATGCTAATGATGCAAAATTCTCCAAGTATAAAATTTCAAAAACTTAATTTCTTTTCTAATTTACAAATTATCTAAATTCTTAAGTACAAATAATATATGATTAAAATATGATGGGATTCCCACATTGAATTAGATGTAATAGTCAAAAAACAAAGACAATAACTAAAGAGATACAAAATTCTAAATTAAGATGCATCTAATTTGATATATGGTATATACCTATATACTCTAAAAGACAAAACAATGGATTTTATCAGGAAACTAAATCTACTTTCTCAACTAACACTACTGTTCTTTCAGTTTTTCCCTCCCAGGTCATTCCAATATACACATGTTCCAACAACTCAGGCAACTCAAGCCCAACAGTACCTTCCACAACCTTCTATTTCCTAATTATATGAGGACACATGACACACATGTAGTTTCATGCATTGTACATTCCTACTCTCAATTACCTATTTCCCATTAAATTCATTAGTTCATGCATTAATTTCTATAAACAAAACAAAAATGTAATACATTGGATGCCTAACCTCTTGATTTTCTACTCCATTGCTGGAAAGCTCCAAAATAGAACCTCCACTGTCAACCACTGCTGATGTCATTGTTTATTCCCTGAGGAAGCTTCAAATGCTATTAATCAACGTAATTAAAGGTTCATGGATGACTGCCAGTGTTATAGGTTTGTGTTATCATGTTTTAAAAGTCAATAGAGATGGAGTAGAGTAGATGTCCAGAAATCCAGTCTTCTAAAGATGATTAACCAGAGAGCCTAAAAAGAGGAAGAATTTGAAGTTATTAAAAATATACAAGAAAGATTTAAAGCAAAACCTATTCTGCAATCTAATTTTTAACATTTTTGTAAACTGTGAAAAAGGAGATAGTTATACAGCCTTGTATCAGAAGAGGGCAGTAATGAGCATTCTGCTTAGAGCTGTCAAGTTCAGTAACAATTTGAAGTTAAGTTCTTACCAACTTATTGCATGTTATGACCTTATGATATTTACTGTCTAAGAGATAAAATGTTATAACTTCCTCCTCTTATTAATACATACTATTATTCCTGAAATATTTTGGTGAAAATTCCTATCATTAAAAAAAAAAAATGCTATGCACTGGGCCGAGACAACTTTTAAAATTATTCACCTATCTAACAAATTAAAAGAGTAGTTTGAAAATAGTGAAATGACTTGGAATGCCTTTACTATATATTATCATTCTTTCCTCGATTTTATTTTTTTTAGTTCAAAATACAATATAGCAAATGGTTCCAGGTAACATTAATTCAAGCTTTTTTCCCTGGTAGAGATGAATGTCAATATGTACATCATCTAGATTTATTTATTTGTATTATTCCTAAAAAGCTACATCTTATTTGATTTTGTTAATGTTGAATATTTCAGAGAAATTACAGACTCACTTCTAACAGGATTTTTTCACAGTGAAATTAAAGAATGCAAAAAATTAAGCACATTTATGGAGTTCCCGTCGTGGCTAAGTGGTTAGCGAATCCAACTAGGAACCATGAGGTTGCAGGTTCGATCCCTGCCCTTGCTCAGTGGGTTAATAAGGATCTGGCGTTGCCAGGAGCTGTGGTGTAGGTTGCAGACATGGCTCGGATCCCTTGTTGCTGTGGCTCTGGCATAGGCCAGTGGCTGCAGCTCCGATTGGACCCCTAGCCTGGGAACCTCCATATGCTGTGGGAGTGGCCCTAGAAAAGGCAAAAGACCAAAAAAAAAAAAAAAAATTAAGCACATTTAAAGAGAAAAGAATAAACATTTCTAATTAATCAATCCATTAATATTGTGTCCTCTATTAAGTTTGAACATGAGTACCATACAGATATATAAATAAAATAATAATTTCCATAAACTTCTACAATAAAAAGAAATATCTGAAAAAAAAAGCATAAATTCCACCTCCCTAAGACTCATTCAGTACTATTAGTCTCCTTTTTGATCTTATCAACAGAAAATGAGAGAGGAACTATTTGTTATCTTAAAAAAAATTAATAAAAATCCACAATCTTATCACACTACTATAAAGTACTACAATATTATAAAGTAACAACTATTTTCAATTTGTTTTCTAATCACAGATAGTAACAGCAGAAATAAATTTTACTTACAATTTGAAGGTTTAGTAGTCTAATCATCCTTCACTATTTTCACAACTTGGCAAGAGCTAAAATATAAACCAGCAGTTCTCTGGAACTACTAGTGGGGGGAAAAGAGAGTATTAATATAATTCTACTAAAAATATTTTGCCCAAAGTAGGTATAATTCATACAGTATTACTTATTACAATTAAAAGAAACCATCTCCAAAGCCTGATGACACATTTTGTAACGAACACATTAAAGAAATTATTCCTGGAGTTCCCGCTGTGGTGCAGTGGGTTAAGGATCCAACTTCAGTGGCTCAGGTCTCTGGGGAGGTGAGGGTTTGATCCTGGCCCAGGGCAGTGTGTTAAAGGATCTGGCACTGCCACACTGCAGCGCAGGTCATAGCTGTGGCTTATGTTCAACCCTTGCCTGGCCCCCGGAACTTCCATATGCTGCAGGTACAGCCTTAAAAAAAAATAAATAAATAAATATAAAGATAATTTTGGAGTTCCCGTTGTGGTCCAGTGGAAACAAATCTGACTAGTATACATGAGGACAGAGCTTCAATCCCGGGCCTCTCTCAGTGGGTTAAAGATCTGACACTGTCATAAGCTGTGGTGTAGGTTGCAGACGCAGCTCAGACCTGGCATTGCTGTGGCTGTGGCATAGGCTAGCGACTACAGCTTCAATTCAACCCCTAGCCTGGGAATCTCCATATGCCACAGTATGGCCCTAAAAAGACAAAATAATAATGATAATAATAATTTTTAAAAGAAATTATTTCCAGGCTACTAAAGAATCTGAAGGGTTTTTTTTCAAACTTAAAACTTTAAGTCACCACAAACGACCAAGGATAGATTTCAACACATATATCCTATACACCATATTTCGTGCTCTATTTCAATTAGCCAACAGGATTTTAACAAGTGGTGGCAGGTATAATACCCCAGATCTCCAAAAGTATAAAATCAACTTTAAATTACTACTATTAATTTTTCTGCTGTTCACTTTGCTGCTCTCTCACCCTCCAAACCTAGCATCCAGACAAATTGAAACACCCCAAGCCTCCTCAAATAGCACTCTTCCTTTCTAAAACTAATCTACTGACCTATGCACTGGATCTTAGGCCTTGTTGCACCAATTATTCCCTCTTTTCCCTTAACTTTCTCTTACTTAACATTGGGTCCATTCCCTCAAAATATAAACATTTACAAGTCTCTCGTCTTAAACATGACTCCTCCATGACACTGCATAGTCCTCCAGCTACTGCTCTAGTTTCCTCTTTCTCAGATAAAGTCCTACAAAAAAAAAAAAAATCTTTTATACTTTGCACCCACGTCCTAATTTCTCAGGTACTCCTTCTATGGAAGTTTGGCATCAATCACCACCAAATGAAATTTTTACTAAAGTCTGGTTATCAAATCCAATGGATACTTTTCTGTCTTCAAAAGACTTAATATCTTTAAGCATATGACACTTGAACATTCCCTCCTTGAAACCTACCTTCTCCCTCTCTAGCTCCCTCTCCCACTCCTTTTCAATTCCCTCTTGCAGCCGGCCCACCCCTAGTTTTCAAGGAGCTTGAAGAGTACAAATATAAGCCCATATGTCATATGTCTAAATAGTTTAAAGTTATAAACCAAACCAACAAGCTAGTATGTTATTATTCTATCCTCCTATCCTGACATATATACTTTTATAACAACCTATAGGGCTAAGTTCAGATTTAGAATTCTCAGATTCAACATCTATTGGGGATGGAAAGACCATACCCTAACCTCACCCTGCAGCATGCCCCTTTTCTTCTTTCTTTTTCTGGCTGCACTGGCAGCATACAAAAGTACCTGGGCCGGGGACTGAACCTGTGACACAGCAATGACAAGGCCAGATCCTTAACTGCTAGGCCACCAGGGAACTCCCAGCCTGCCCCTTTTTCTCATCCCAATTTTGGCTCCACTTTATACTATAAGGAGCCTCATACACATACATGTAGACATCCCAGACAATATGTCTCAGCTCTGGCCATATGCCTGCAAACAGCTGCCAGTTGGCCTAGGGAAGCCCATACATGTGGTACAGTCAATAGAGGTGAGAATCAGGGAAAAGATCTGCAAAGGACCACACTGGGTAGGGAATTTTGGGGTTAAAATACTCTTAACTTGATCTCAAAATGGGTACCAGATGGACTTGTTCCCTTGCTCCCTCAAAATCCTCATCCTAGATCCGGAGGAGTGTAATTGAAGGATTTCCAAAGCACAAGCTCAGAGCAAGTTTCCCACTTGGATAAGTTTAAGGACAGTGCCACTCTCTGGTCAACTCCTACACGTAGGTACTTCCAGAATCCCATCCCTAGTCCTCTTCTGACTCCCTCACACTCTCATATACTGCCACAGCTTCATTCAAATCTCTCTTCCATTCTAAACCATTTTATTTTATTTATTTTTTTACTTGCTTTAATTGCTCAAATGAATTTATCACATCTGTAGTTGTATAATGATCATAACAATCTGATTTCACAGGATTTCCATCCCACAGCCCAAGCACATGACCACACCCCCCAAACTGTCTCCTCCAAAGACCATAAGTTTTTCAATGTCTGTGCATCAGCATCTGTTCTGCAAAGAAGTTCAGTCTATCCTTTTTTCAGATTCCACACGTCAGTGAAAGCATTTGATGTTGGTGTCTCATTGTATGGCTGACTTCACTTAGCATGATAGTTTCTAGGTCCATCCATGTTGCTAAAAATGCCAGTATTTCATTCTTTTTAATGGCTGAGTAATATCCCATTGTGTATATGTACCACATCTTCTTGATCCACTCCTCTGTTGATGGACATTTAGGTTGTTTCCATGTCTTGGCTATTGAAAACAGTGCTGCAGTGAACATCAGAGTGCATGTGTCTTTGCAAGTCATGGTTTTCTCTGGGTAGGTGCCCAGGAGTGGGATGGCTGGATCAAATGGTAGTTCTGTGTTTACTTTTCTGAGGCATCTCCATACTGCTCCACAGTGGTTGCGCCAATTTACAATCCCACCAACAGTGTACTAGGGTTCCTTTTTCTCTACACCCTCTTCAGCACTTATTGTTTGTAGACTTTTTGATGATGGCCATTCTGGCTGGTATACGGTGGTACCTCAGAGTGATTTTGATTTGCATTTCTCTAATAATGAGTGATGCTGAACATCTTTTCATGTGTTTCTCGGCCATCTGTATGTCTTCTTTGGAGAACTGTCTGTTTAGATCTTCTGCCCATTTCTTGATAAAAACCCTTCAGAAAGTGGGCATAAAGGGAACCTACCTCAACATGATAAAGGCCGTATATGACAAACCCACAGCGAACATCATTCTTAATGGTGAAAAGCTGAAAGAATTCCCACTGAGATCAGGAACAAGACAAGGATGTCTGCTCTCGCTACTACTCTTCAAAATAGTTCTGGAAGTCCTAGCCACAGCAATCAGAGAAGTAAAAGAAATTAAAGGAATCCAAATTGGAAAGGAAGAAGTAAAACTATCACTATTTGCAGATGACATACTATATACCTGGAGAATCCTAAAGACTCTACCAGAAAACTGTCAGAGCTCATCTGCGAATTTGGCAAAGTCGCAGGATACAAAATGAATACACAGAAATCAACGGCATTTCTATACACTAACAATGAAAGAGCAGAACAAGAAATTAGGGAAGCAATCCTGTTTACCATCGCATCCAAAAGAATAAAATACCTAGGAGTAAACCTACCTAAAGAGACAAAAGACCTGTACTCTGAAAACTATAAGCCACTGATGAATGAAATCAAAGATGACATAAATAGATGGAAAGATATACCATGCTTGTGGATTGTAAGAGTTAATATTATCAAAATGACTATACTACCTAAGGCAATCTACAGATTCAATGCAATCCCTATCAAATTACCAAGGACATTTTTCACAGAACTCAAATAAAATATATATTCTAAACCATTTTAAACTTTGTCTATTAGACACTTTCTTACCTGTACTTCCTTGCCAAATTAAATTGCAAGCATCTATTCCAGGATACTCTGAGGACTCCATTAATTAATTTAACCATTCAACAAATATTAATTGAGCACCCTTTGTATACTAGTAGTTTTCAGTTGCCAGAAGCATAACAGTGAATAAAGTGAAAGTCCTTGTTTTTATGGGTCTTAAATTTCAGTGGGGAGAGATGAAAATAAACAAAATATACACAGCACACATAGATGGTGATAAAAGTTCAGGAGACAAATGACCAAAGGGAGAGAATATGCAACAAGGAAGAGGAGCGCAATTTGAAACAGGATGATCAGAGAAGAATTCACTGCAAAAGTGACGTATGAGTGAGAACCCAAAAGTAGGAATGAGTTGTGCCAATGACTGGGGCCAGGGAAGGGGAGCCCAAGAAAAGAGAAAATTCAAAATCTTTAAGAGGGAATACACCTGAATAGTTTAAGGATCACCAAAAAGGCAAAAATGGCTGGAGAAAAGTGAGTAAGAGGAAGAAGATGATGACAGGTAAGGGAAGGGGGCCACAGCGGCCCTCTGCAAGGACTCATTTACCCCAGGAAGGAGAATTTTATGCAGAGAGATAACCTGATTATTATAAGCATCATTCAGATGCTGGGTTGAGGACAAGGGGTCAAGGGCAGAAGAAGGGAGATCAATTAGAAGTTACAGTAATAATTAGATGATAAACAATAGTGGTTAGGCCAGAGTGGTAGGTTCTGGAATAGTGGTCAACTTCTGGAAATTTTTGTAGATAAAATGGACAAAATTTGATAGCAAATGGATGTGGGGTGTGAAAGAAAGAGAAAAGTCAAGAATGAACACAGAGAAATCTGTCAGAGCACCTAGACTAGACATTAAATGGGACGAATAAAAGTGTGGAAGAAGTTCGACACGTCCCAAACTAAACTTTTCCTCTGCTACCTCCCCCAAAGTGTGACCTCTCCTATTGCGCTTAGCTCAAACAAGTTGCCTAAAAAACAGATGAAGTCATTTGCTACAACTTTCTCCATCAATACCATCACACTCTCTCACTCTTGACCCTTTCTCAATAATCTCATATTCTCTGCCCTTGAGGTCCTTATTATTATTTCTCTACATTATTGTAAGAGTCTCAGAATTTGCCTCTTTGCCTCTACTCTTCCCTCCCTTCTGATTCATCTAAATAAAGTATCAGGGCGATCCAAGATGGAATAACGTTAGGTTACTCTCAAAATTCCTCAATAGTTAAACATCACTTGTAAGATGACGTCTCAACCTTTTTGCAAGCATACTGACTTAGCAGAAACAAGCGAGGGTTCTATGTCTCTTTTACAAATGAACTTATTTGCAGAACAGAAATAGACTCACAGACTTATGGTTACCAAAGGGGACAGGAGGAAGGGGAAGAGATTGGCTGGGAGCTTAGGATTGGCACTTGCACACAGCGGTATATGGAATGACTGGCCAATAGGGACCTGCTATATATAGTACAGGGAACTCTACACAATATTCTACATTCTAGGATAATCTATGTGGGGAAAGAAACTGAAATAGAATGGCTGTGTGTGGAGTTCCCATTGTGGTGCAGCAGAAGTGAATCTGACTAGTAACCATGAGATTGCAGGTTCAAACCCTGGCCTTGCTCAGTGGGTTAAAGTTGCCGTGAGCTATGGTGTAGGTCGCACACACACCTCAGATCCCATGTTGCTATGGCTGTGATGTGGGCCGGCAGCTGTAGCTATGATTAGACCCCTAGCCTGGGAACCTCCATATGCCACAGGTGTGGGCCTAAAAAGCAAAAAAAAAAGGGGGGGGCATGTGCACCTGTATAACTGAATCACTTTGTTGTATAGCAGAAATTATCACATTGTAAATCTACTACAAAAAACTTTAAAAAATGGGAAAAAGTTAGGAAATGTTCATTCTGATATGCTTCAGTATAGAAATCACAAATCTAATCCATGCCCACCTATCTAGTCTCATCTTCCTTTACTCCCACCATCTTACTGGTTTATTTCACAGTCGTATATAGTTCTCTATATTCTCCCTCTTGTCTTGACATCCTTCCCATTACCCATTTGGCCAACTCCTAGCTGTTCTACAAGTCTCAGCTCTAAAGAAACCGCCTTCCCAAGGGGCTCATTATTATTTTCACAATGCTCTTACCCCCCATTACACAAACCTCCCCCACAAAAACAAAGGGAAAGAATAGGTTCCAGTAGGGCAGTCACTTGCCACCTCCCATCAACCACATCAAGATCAACAAGTGTGACTTGCTTCAGAGCTCTCTAAAATCTTGCTTCTCTTACTTCTTACCACTTTCTCAAAGCATCAAGTTCTAAACATCTGTGTATCCAGATGTGGTTTATAACACCTAAACCAGTGACTTGCATATAGCAAGTACACAATAAAGATGTGATGACTATGAGGATAAACAAACACGTTCCCATAGGGAACTATATCTAGTCACTTACGATGGAACATGATAGAGGATAATGTAAGAAAAAGAATATATATATGTGTGTGCATTACTGGGTCATTTTGCTGAACAGCAGAAATTGACAGAACACTAAACCAACTAATGGAAAAAATAAAAAACATTAAAAAAAATGTTCCAATCAGACAAATATCTTCGCTGTTCACTACACAGACCATGCTCATTCCGCCCCATCCCTTTGCTGGTTCCCTTCTCTCAGGAACATCCTCTTCTTTGGTCATTCAAATACTACCTGTCCCTCATGGACAACTCTTCTCCTTTAATAATATCACCTCTTTCCTCTCTCTTACTATATGAGTTCTTTCAATGACATTTATTAAGCACTTACTATATACCAAATAAAGCATTATTCCAAGAACACAAAAATGAGGTCAGACTAGGTCTTCAAACAGCTTAGAGTCTAGTAAGGAGAAACACACAGAGGCAATTACAAAAATGTAAATGCCATATAGGAAACCACAAAGTACATTGGAAACATTAAAAAAGGAGCACCCAAGTCAGCCCTGGGGTGGATGGGGTGGGGAGGTTCTATAAAGACTTCAGAAAGGAGTCACCATTTGGTCTGGGACTGGAAGAAGGAGTAGAAATTGGCATAACAAAAAGAGAAATAACTCTGAATAATGAATACTAAGTGAACCCTCAGGACTGAAAAAAAACTCTTTGAGAAATGACAGAAAACTAAATATCACTCAGAAGTAAATTCAGCTCAGACTATAATTTAGTTGCTTAGGATACAATTACACTCTCATCAAAAATAGTTTGTATATGATTTTATTTATATAAATTACAAACACAAGTAAAATTCGACCCAGGATATTGGAAATAGGATATTACAAAAGGCTACTATCAGTAATAATAAGGAATGATTAAAATAGAGAATAGGAGTTCCCGTCGTGGCACAGTGGTTAACGAATCCAACCAGGAACCATGAGGTTACGGGTTCGGTCCCTGGCCTTGCTCAGTGGGTTAACAATCCGGCGTTGCCGTGAGCTGTGGTGTGGGTCGCAGACATGGCTCGGATCCCACGTTGCTGTGGCTCTGGTGTAGGCTGGCAGTTACAGCGCCGATTGGACCCCTAGCCTGGGAACCTCCATATGCCGCAGGAGTGGCCCAAGAAATGGCAAAAAGACGAAAAAATAAAAAAATAAAATAAAATAGAGAATAAAGGGGAGTTTCTGCTGTGGTGCAACTGGGATTGGCAGTGTCTTGGGAGTGCTGGGATGTACAGGTTTTTTTTTTTTTTTTTTTTTTTTTGTCTTTTGTCTTTTTAGGGCCACACCCTCAGCATATGGAGGTTGCCAGGCTAGGAGTCCAATGAGAGCTGTAGCTGCCGACCTATACCACAGCCACAACACAGGATCTGAGCCACGTCTGCAACCTACACCACAACTCATGGCAACGCCAGATCTTTAACCTGCTGAGAAAGGCCAGGGATTAAACCCATGTCCTCATGGATACTAGTCGGGTTCGTTAACCACTGAGCCACAACAGGAACTCGCTGGGATGTAGGTTTGATCCCTGGCCTGGCCCAATGGTTTAAAAGATCTGGCGTTGCCACAGCTGTGCTGGAGGTCACAGCTGCAGCTTGGATTCAATCCCTGGCCCAGAACTTCCATATGCCATGGATGTGGCCATTAAAAAAAATAATAATAAAAAACCAAAAAAAACAAGAGAGGTGTTCCCTGCTGGTGCAGCAGGTTAAGGATCCCACATTGTCACTGTCATGGTGTGGGTTTGATCCCTGTCATGGGAACTTCCACATGCTGCAGGCACAGCCAAAAAAAAAAAAAAAAACCAAGAGAAAAATATGAAAAACACACAATTCACAAAAACAGATATAAAAATAGCCCTTAAACATATGAAAGAATTTCAAATTCACTCACAGAGAAATGCAAATTTTTAAAAATTGGGATACCATTTCTCTCAGATACTTCTCTATCAGACTGGTGAAAATTAAAATGTATAGCACATGTACTTACCTTTTAAAACAGCTTTATTAAGATATAATTCATGTATTACACACTTCACCAACTTAAAGCATATAATTCAATGGTTTTTTGTATATTAATGAAGCAGTGCAATCATCACCACAACCTAATTTTAGAACATTTTCAGCATCCCCACCCCCAAAAAAAACCTCATGTCCCTTAGCAGTCACTTCCCATCCTTCCCCAAGCCCTAGGCCTTGGTTAGACTAAAGTACTTTCTATCTCCAGAGATTTGCTTGTTCTGGCCATTTCATATAAACAGAACTTTATGTGGACTTTTGTGACTGGCTTTTTTCATTTAGTATGTTTTCAGTATTCATCTATGTGTAACAGGTATTAGTATTTCAATTTTTCTTATTGCTGAATCCATTGCATAGATATATCACATTTTATTTAGCCATTCATCAGTTGGTACAAATTTGGGTTGTTTCTACTTTTCAACTGTTATAAATACTGTTGCTATAAAAATTCATGTACTAGTTTTTGTGTGGACATATGTTTACTTTTCTCTTGGTATACCTAGGAGTGGAACTGCTGAAACACATAGTAAACTCTATGCTTAACATTTTCAGAAAATGCCAAGCCACATCATCTTACATTCTCATCAGTATATAAATTCTCATTTCTCCACATCACCATCAGCACATGTTGTAGGTAACCTGATATGCAGCAAAAGATAATATATCACCTTGATAGATACAATAAAAATCAACTGATAAAATTTTATAAATCAAAGAAAAAAAGCTGCCAAGACTCAATGGCAGAATATCGAAAACTTTGACAGATTCTGGGAACAGAACAAATGTACCTACTTTTGCCACTTCAATTCAAAAACCACGACGGCGGAGTTCCCGTCGTGGCTCAGTGGTTAACAAATCCGACCAGGAACCATGAGGTTGTAGGTTCGATCCCTGGCCTTGCTCAGTGGGTTAGCGATCCGGCATTGTCGTGAACTGTGGTGTAGGTCGCAGACTCGGCTTGGACCCCACATTGCTGCTGCTCTGGCGTAGGCCGGTGGCTACAGCTCTGATTCGACCCCTAGCCTGGGAACCTCCATGTGTCTCGGGAGCAGCCCAAGAAATGGCAAAAAAACACACATACACACACACAAAAAAAACCACGCTGGCAATCCTGACCAGTTGGGTCTGATAAGGAAAAATTAAAAGGCAAAAGAAATGGAAAGGAAGAAATGAAGCTATCATTGCTTACAGATGATAAGATATAAGAAGAAGAGGGGGGAGTTCCCATTGTGACTCAGTGGCAATGAACCCAGCTAGTATCCATAAGAATACAGGCTCAGTCCCTGGCCTCCCTCAACGGGTTAAGGACCCAGTGTTACCATGAGCTGTGGTGCAGGCTGCAGATTCGGCTCGGATCCCAAGTTGCTCTGGCTGTGGTATAGGCCAGGGGCAACAGTTCTGATTCGACTCCTAGCCTGGGAACTTCCATATGCCACGGGTGCAGCCCTAAAAAGACAAAAACAAATAATAAATTTTTTTTAAAAAAGAGAAAGAGGATCTGTGAGGTATACAAATATAAATCACTATTTTAAAAAAGCAACTCTTTTCCTATATACCAGAAACAAACAGAAAATGTAATTTTTAAAAAGAGTGTCACCGGAGTTCTCTGACGGCCAAGCAGGTTGAGGCTTCTGAGTTCTCACTGCTGTGGCTCTGGTTACTGCTGTACGGCATAGGTTCGATCCCTGACCCTGAGGAACTTCCAAACAGTGCTTGTGTTGCAAAAAAAGGAAAAAAAATACAAAAAAAAAAAAAAAGAGAGAGAGAGAGAGAGAAAAGATGATATAAATGATGCAACTCTCACTTAAAGGAAAAAAAAATACAGGAGTTCCCACCGTGGTATAGCAGAAACGAACCGGACTAGTATCCACGAGGATGTGGGTTTAATCCCTGGTTTTGCTCAGTGGGTCAAGGATCCTGCGTTGCCATGAGCTGGTATAGGTCGAAAATGCAGCTCATATCTGGCATTGCTACAGCTGTGGTGTAGGCCAGCAGTTACAGCTCCAATTCCGCCCCTAGCCTGCAAACTTCCATGTGCCACAGATGCAGCTTTAAAAAGCAAAAATAGGAGTTCCCGTAGTGGCTCAGTGGTTAACGAATCCAACTAGGAACCATGAGGTTGCAGGTTCGATCCCTGGCCTTGCTCAGCAGGTTAAGAATCTGGCGTTGCTGTGAGCTGTGGTGTAGGTTGCAGACGCGGCTCAGATCCCGTGTTGCCGTGGCTCTGGCGTAGGCCGGTGGCTACAGCTCCGATTCGACCCTTAGCCTGGGAATCTCCATATGCCGCGGGAGCGGCCCAAGAAATGGCAAAAAGACAAAATAAATAAGTAAATAAATAAATAAAATAAAAAGCAAAAATAAATAAATAGAATATCACTTACAATATAACCATGAAAAGTATAAGATACCCAAGACTCAATCTAACAAAATATTATACAAAGGCCTCTATGGAGAAAATAAAAAAAAAATCTCTTGAAAGAAATGAACAAGTCTTATATATATGAAAAAAATAGCATGTTTTTGGAAGGGAAAGCTCAGTATATTAAAGATGTCAACGTTCACCAAATTCAATTAACAAATTCAATGTACTTCCAGTCAAAAATCCCAAGAAGGTTTTACAAAAAACTTGATAAAGCTAGACAACTATGTAATCCTGGACAGTTATTTACCTCTTTAAACTTCAACACCCTCATCCATAATAAGATAGTAAAACAACTCTGGGAAGTAGGTGTATTTAGTTCTTCTAATTCTTTACATAAAGTGCCTGGTACACTCTGAGTATTTAACTAATATGACTTTATTATTATCTCCTTGATAGCATCAATCAGTGCTGTAGCATATTGCCAAAGCTTCACATAAAAATAAATTAGTAACAGAACAAACTCCTAAAATGCAACTGCTCCTCATGTAAAACTGAGATGTTCATTCTTACAATCTGTTAAAACAAATTTCTTCAACATTTTAAAAGGATAAAAAGTAAATTAATGAATCTTTTAAAGAAAGAATTCCCTTCTAAAAATTGAATTAAGTCTAAGGAGAATATAGTTTTTTGGTTTTTGTTTTTGCCATTTCTAGGGTCGAACCTGGGGCATATGGAGGTTCCCAGGCTTGGGGTCTAATCGGAGCTGCAGCCGCCAGCCTACACCAGGGTCACAGCAATGCAGGATCCAAGCAGCGTCTGCAACCTACACCACAGCTCATGGCAATGCCGGATCCTTAACCCACTGAGCAAGGCCAGGGATCGAACCCGAAACCTCATGGTTCCTAGTCAGATTCATTAACTGCTGAGCCATGACAGGAACTCTGTAAAGAGAATATAGTTTACAAATATTTGGGCCTATAGGTCAGGGCTGGAAAAAACTGAAGCAGCAAGAGGTCATGTCATGAGACTTACTTTAGGGCAAGGTGATTGATCGAGGTAATTTAAATTGGATGCTAGAAATCTACGAGATAAGAGAAAGTATATGAAATTACTGGAAGAGATCTTAGAGCTCATTTTATGAAAGAATAATAATAAATAGAATAAAGAGACTAATTTGAAAATCAAGTAAAATAACATTCCAACCATGAAAACAATTTTGCATATCCCATATCACAGATAATACCTCAAAGTCTTCATTTATTCATGGTCCTGAGTTATGACACATAAACAAAGACACAGAATGACCACAGATTAAAAAGTTAATTTATATAATTTGTGACTTCGTCTAAGTTCTGTTTAAGATATTTTGATGCTTTCCTTGCTAGGCATGTTTCAGTTGGTTTCTTCTTCAACCAAAGAACTACAATGGCCAGGTTACCAGGCATAACTGAACAAATGGTGGTTTGTTCAACTTATTTTGTAATGGTGAGAATCTAACAGGGAAGTATCATCTAAAAATACTCTGAGTAGACAGTTCCTGCTGTAGCACAGGAGATTAAGGATCTGGCACTGTCTCTACAGTGGCTCTGGTTGCTGCTGAGGTGTAGGTTCAACCCCTGGAACGGCACGGTGGGTTAAGGATGTGGCGTTGCCACAGCTGCACCTTGAATTCAACCCCTGGCCTGGGAACCTCCATATGCCATGGGTACGGCCAAAAATATATATAAATAAAATAAAAATACTCTAAATAATCCAAACACAATAGTTATTTAAATAATTAATGAGGAAAGAGATAGGAAGACAAAATCAACCTGGCTTGGCTGTCCACAGTTATCACTAAAAATGATACTGCTGCCTAGCTATACTCCTTTAATATTTTTGGTCTTTTGTCTTTTTAGGGCCACACTGGTAGCATATGGAGGTTCCCAGGCTAGGGGTCAAATCAGAGCTACAGGTGCAGATTTCCCCACAGCCACAATACCACCAAATCCTAGGCACGTCTGTGACCTACACCACAGCTCACAGCAACGCCAGATTCCTAGCCCCTAGCCCACTGAGCAAGGCCAGGGATCAGACCTGCATCTTCATGGATACTAGTCAGGTTCGTTAACTACTGAGCCACAGGAACTCCGCCTTTGATATTTTTAACACTCATAATCTCTGTTACCATTTCATGTATGCTCAAATTCTAGGGCAAAAATAATAAGGGGCAGAATAAGTATACAGAGAAAGAGCACATTAAGCACATCTTAGAATCCAACCTATCTTGAGGATAAAGATAAGCAACAAAAGTCTAGTTATTAATCAAAAACTCTAAACTTATATGAAAATTCATTTCTAGACTTCATCAATTATTTTATTTTTTGGTTACACCTGCAGGATACAGAAATTCCTGGGTGGAAATAAATGGTTAGCCATGTATATTCTATAAACAAGCACATTTCCAATTCATGTAAGAAGCAGAGAAAAGAATAAGTACTAGGAAGTCTGGTTAGAGACAATGTAACGATCAAAGTCATAGCCTATACCCTGACCATTGCTCAGATGTTTAAAAAAATCTCAAATCTGGTCATAATAGCCTCTTATACATCTAAAAAGCGATACATAAAAGACTTAAAAGACTTTTCAACTAATTTAAAGTAGTTAAGCAGCTCCTTTATAGGAAGCTGAAGCTAAACATGATCAGGATATATGGCAGATTCCCAGTCATCGAGAAAACCTAAAATCTACTTAAGTTCTATTCAGCAAGGCAAACTGGGAGAATTCTTTTTGAAGGACAGATAAACTGCTGGCCCAGCAACTGCCATCCTCAAGATTCTAATGCAGATAATTCCAAAACCTTTGCTAACTTCTTCACTTTAATGATTTAAAAGGAAGCAAAGAACTGCTTTTTACAAAGAATCTTTTTTTTAATATTCTGGTTTGACAGGACATGAATCCATTAAAGAGAATTTATCCTAGAGGAAAGTCAATAACCAGCTTATTTTTTTTTTCTTCTTCCAAAAAATAAAGGAATAACAGCAGGTAACATTTATAGAACTTATTCTATTGCCAGAATTACTCTCAACTCACTATATGTATTAATCTATTTAATCCATACAATCCTACAAAACAGGTATTATTATCCCCATTTTACATTTGGGGAAATTCAGGCATGAGGAGATTTTAAGTAACTTATGCAAGGTCAAACAAAAGGCATATGAGAGAGTCAGAATTTCAACCTAAGCAGTCTGGCTCTAGGGTCTATGTCCTTAACGTTTTTCTTCCTCTTGATTATACAAGTGTTTTTAAAACTAAAACTGCCAAAGAATCATATAGAACTCCTACAACACCCTGGGGAATTTTTCTACCTACTTCCTTACTGCTCAGTTAATGGGCTGGTTAGAAGGCTTAAAATATGCTAACTTGGAATTACATGTATCTTATCTATTTAAGTACACATTTTTTCCCCTTTCCAAAAAAGAGGGGTGGCACCAAGAAGGGAGGAATTATTTAACTCTCAAATTCTCTCATAAGTTCTATAGGCCTTAGAGAGAAAATGACAGCATCAGGAATTCTTTCTCCTTTGTTCTCTTCAAGGTTGAGCTTATTCATTTTTTAGAAATGTTGATCTGCATTCTATATTAGCAAGAAACAAAGATTCTCAGGTGTAGGCTTTATATCTTACTAAAATTCATCTTTATTTTAAGTAACAGAACTACCTGGAAACAAAATATAAACTTTTTCTTTTCTTTTTTTTTTTTTTTTTTTGGTCTTTTCTAGGGCTGCTCCCGCGGCATGTGGAGGTTCCCCGGCTAGGGGTCCAATCGGAGCTGTAGCCGCCAGCCTATGACATAGCCACAGCAACACAGGATCCAAGCCAGAGTCTGTAACCTACACTACAGCTCACGGCAACGCCAGATCCTTAACCCACTGAGCAAGGCCAGGGATCAAACCCGCAACCTTGTGGTTCCTAGTCGGATTCATTACCCACTGCGCCACGACAGGAACTCCCTAAACTTTTTCATAGTGCTAAATAAAATGAACCCTGCAGCAACAATTGGGGGGAAAAGTGCATCCAGTCTCCCACTTTGACACCTAAACTATTCACAAGACTATCTCCCTTTATCTAATTAAACCAAGGTTTACAGCTTCCTCTGTAGGCCCTGGAACACAAGCACTTATGAGGGTTATAGAATGTACAATGAATAGATGAACAAATGCATGCTTATTTTATTTGAAAAACTAAATATCATCTTCTCCATTGTTCCTGGGACTCTAATCACTAAGCAAGTATTTTTAGATAAATTTCAAAAAAGAAACATCAGGAAAAAGTTATTTTCTCTTCTATTCTTTTTTTTCTGTGCATGTGCTTTTTAGGGCTGCAACTGTGGCATATGGAAGTTTGCAGGCTTAGGGCCTGAAGGGAGCTACAGCTACTGGCCTACACCACAGCGACAGCCACACCAGATCCAAGCCGCATCTGTGACCTACACCACAGCTCAGAGCCCACTGAGCAAGGCCAGGGATTGAACCCGTGTCCTCATGGATACTAGTTGAGTTCTTAACCTGATGAGCTATAATGGGAACTCGTCTCTTTCTAGAAAATCCTACATATATTTACTCACACTAAAAACTGTTTAAAAATAAAATTATATACTGGGATGTAAACTAACTTTTTTTTTGCCACATCCACGTTATGCAGAAGTTTCCAGGCCAAGGATCAAATCTGTGCCACAGCACTGATCTGAGCCACAGCAGTGAAAATGCCAGATACTTAACCCAATAGGTCATCACGGAACTCCACAGGCTATAAACTCTTAAGTCAAGAATGAAGGTCACCAAAATACTTTTCCAGTGTTTGGTCATCACACTTGAAAAAAAAAATCCAGGGAGTTCCTATTGCGGCTTAGAAGGTTAAGATCAAGCCAGGGCTAGCCCACCCCTCCTCTTTGATCTCATTCATCCCTTATTTCTCTTTCTCACTGTCTTGCTGAGTTCCAGCCACACTGGCCCTATTCCTACAATACACCAAGCTTATTTTTCACCTCCTGTTCTTTAGGCTACACAGCTTTTCCAAATCATCAACAGACTGAATCCTCCTCAAACCATTACGTAGATCTAACCTAAAACACCACCCCTTCAGAGAGACATTTCCTTCATGGCTCCCCTCACCCAAATTATATCACATTTCCGGGTAGCTCCCCCATCATTCTCTATTTGAAATCATATTACCCTATTTTATTTGTTCATTATATTTAGCATTCTCTAAAATTATCTTGTTTATATGTTTAATATACTTCTCCTTTAACAGAATGTAAGGTTCCATGAGAACAAGTATTACATTTGTCTTATTTACTGCAATCTCTCAAGGTCCTAAAATGAATAAATACTATACTACTAAATGTGTAGGCTCATATGAAGATTTTGATATTTTGTAACCATTCTAACACATTATATTGCTCATAAGTGTCTTTTTTTTTTTCCTACCCATCAGCACCTACTGTGAGAGAAGCAGCAAGTAATACGGACAAACAAGTAGACTTAACACTGCATAATCAGTTCAGAGAATGAACCAGTTTCAGAATTAATGGCACATCTTTCAAATTGTACGCTGATCCCAACTAGTAATCAAAAGTAAATTGCTAACTATGTTTAAAAAGAAACTATCAGATGAAATACAGCATTTATGAGTAATACACTTTCCTGAATATCAAAATACAGAGGAAAATATTAACTATAATTTAGAAATAAATTCCATTTTTAAGATAGTTTAAATATCATCCTCTAGCTAAAATTTAAGTTTATCTTGAAGAAACTATTTTTAAAGAATCACAACTATAACTCCTCAAATAGGCAATCTGAATAAAGATACTAATATTACTTTTTAAAAGAATAAAATGGAAATCTTGGAGTCGAAAAGTAAAACAATTCTAGAGTTGAAAAACATTAAGAGCCAAAATTTTAAATTCATTAACAGAGTTCAAAAGCAGACTAGAGATGACAGAAGAGACAATGCACTTGAAAAGTATCAATAGAAATTACCAGTTATGAAGAAATTTTTTTTAAAAATTTAGATAAACAGAGCCTCAGACTTTTATACAGCATCAAGCATGCCAATATACATGTAATGACAGTCCCAGAAGAAAAGGAGAGAAAAGGACATAAAAGATAATGTGAAGAAATCAGTCAAAACTTAACAAATGGTTAAAAAATATCAATCTATACATTTAAGTGTACTGAATCCAAAGTAGGATAAACACAAAAAGATCCACACCTAGACACATCCAGTAAAACTGTTGATTAAAAAAGACAGACCATCTTTGGAGTTCCTGTCGTGGCGCAGTGGTTAATGAATCCACCTAGGAACCATGAGGTTTCGGGTTCAGTCCCTGCCCTTGCCCAGTAGGTTAACGATCCGGCGTTGCCGTGAGCTGTGGTGTAGGTTGCAGACGCGGCTCGGATCCTGAGTTGCTGTGGCTCTGGCATAGGCCGGTGGCTACAGCTCTGATTCAACCCCTAGCCTGGGAACCTCCATACGCTGCGGGAGCGGCCCAAGAAATAGCAAAAAAACAAACAAACAAACAAAAAAAAAAGACCATCTTGAGCATACAAAGAAAAATAATTCCTCAGAAACAATACAAGCCAGAAAGCAGGATATGATATAATCAAAATGCTTAAAGAAAAAAATATGTAACAAAGAATTCTATATCCAGTAAAACTATTCTTCAAAAATAAAGGCAAAATTGGAATTCCCTTGGGCACAGTGGGTTAAGGATCTATTTTTGCTTGGTTTTTTGTTTTGTTTTGTTTTGTTTTTTGTCTTTTTTCTAGGGCCTCACCAGCAGCATATGGAGGTTCCCAGGCTAGAGGTCTAAGAGCCACTGGCCTAGGTCAGAGTCACAGCAATGTGGGATCCCATCCGAGTCTGTGACCTACACCACAGTTCACAGCAACGCCCGATCCTTAACCCACTGAGCAAGGCCAGGGTTGAACCCACAACCTCATCGTTCCTAGTCGGATTCATCAACCACTGAGCCACAAAGGGAACTCCTAAGGAACCATTTTTGTCACTGAAGTAGCTTGAGTTGCTGCTCTGGCATGGGTTTGATCCCTGGCCTGGAAACTTCCATTTTTTTTTTTTTTTTTTTTTAATGAAGTGGGCAGGATATAAATCACAGGTTCAAAATTTTAAAAAATAAATAAATAAAACATAGGAGTTCCCATTGTGGCTCAGCAGTAACGAACCTGACTGGTATTCATGAGGTCTCGGGTTCAATCCCTAACCCTGCTCAGTGGATTAAGGATCCAGCGTTGCTGTGGCATAGGCCAGCAGCTGCAGCTCTGATTTGAGCCCTAGCATGGGAACTTCTATATGCCATGAGTGTGGCCCTAATAATAAATAAATAAATACAAATTTAAAAATTAAAAAAAAAAGAAATAAAGGCAAAATAAAAACAATCCCAAGAAACAAAGACTGAGATAATTCACTAATAACAGACTTTCCTTACAAGAAATCCAAAAGGAAGTTCAATGGAGTAAAAGGAAGTAACCAGCCCATAACCCAAATACATTAAAAGAAGTAAAGAGCCCATAAAAGGTAAATACATGATAAATATAAACAAATTGTTTAAACACATTTTTCTTCTCTTATTTTAAAAGACATACAACTGCATTGAAATATTATAAAAATGCATTATTGAGCTTCTATAACATAAAAATTTAATGTTTAACAATACTAACAGACAAGCGGGGGGGAATGAAGCAAAGTTTCTATATTTTACTATAATTAAATTAGTCAATCTGAAGTAAGCTGTTAAGCTTACTTAAGACACACACTGTAATCCCTAACACAACCTAAGGAAATAACCTAAGGAGTTCCCATTGTGGCTCAGCAATAACGAACCCGACTAGTATCCATGTGGGTTCAATCCCTGATCTCGCTCAGTGGGTTAAGGATCCAGCGTTGCCATGAGTTGTGGTGTAGGTCATAGACATGGCTCAGATCCCACACTGCTGTGGCACAGGTGGGAAGCTGCAGCTCCTATTTAACCCCTGGCCTGGGAACTTTCACATACCGCAAGTGCGGCCCTAAAAGACAAAAAGAAAAAAAATTTTTCTCGAAGATAAAAATCTAGGTTCATATGCTTTCACTGATGAATTCTATCAAATATATTCAATACCAATCCTTCACAAATTCTTACAGAAAACAAGGGGAACACTTCCCAATTTATTCTGAGGCTAGTACATGTTACTATGTTACAAAATCCAAAATATGACAAGAAAACTACAGACTGTTATCTCCCATACAAAATATGACAAGAAAACTACAGACTGTTATCTCCCATAAATGTAGAAACAAAAATGTTCAACTAAACATTAACATACTAAAACCAGCAACATGTAATAAGAATTATGTACCATGACAAAGTGGGATTTATCCCAGGAATATAAGGTTGGTTTAATTCTAAAAATTAATGTAATATACTCTATTAATAGAATAAAGGACAGAAACCACATGATCATCAGACATTAAGGTGATGGACCATTCTGGTTTGTCTGGGTCTGAAGGGTTTCCCAACATGCAGGGAAACTTACACTTCTAAAACCAGGACAACTGTGAGCAAACCACAACAATTGGTCATGCTAAGAGATGCAGGAAAAGCATTTGATAAAATCCAATACCCATTCATGAATTAGAAAAAAACAAACAAAACTTCTGGAATTCTCATGTGGTGCAGCAGGTTAAGGATAAAGCATTGTCACAGCAGCAACTTAAGCAGCTGCTGTGACAAGGGTCTAATACCTGACAGGGGAACTTTAACATGTCGTAGATGCAGCCAAAAAAAAAAAAAAGTTTAGTGGGTAGATCTCTCGTAAAGTGTTCTTACCACAGTAAAATTTTAAGCAAAAGATTTGTACACTGAAAATCTTAAACATCACTTAGAAAAACTGAAGATCAATAAATAAAGGAAATTTTCATGTTCGTTTATTAGAAAACTCAGTATTGTAACACAACAATCCATCCCAAACTTACCTACAGATTCAATGCATTCCCCATCAAAACTGCAAAACAAGTCGACGATGCTATAATTTTTATAGAGGACCCAGAATAGCCACAATTTTTTTTTTTTTTTGGTCTTTTTTTGCTATTTCCTGGGCTGCTCCCGCGGCATATGGAGGTTCCCAGGCTAGGGGTTGAATCGGAGCTGTAGCCACCGGCCTACACCAGAGCCACAGCAACTCGGGATCTGAGCCGCGTCTGCA
The DNA here is from genome assembly GCF_054392235.1 of Sus scrofa. NCBI lineage: Eukaryota > Metazoa > Chordata > Mammalia > Artiodactyla > Suidae > Sus > Sus scrofa. The sequence goes on along the minus strand of NC_139390.1, from coordinate 94,228,799 downwards.
ACCTACACCACAGCTCACAGCAATGACGGATCGGATCGTTAACCCTCTGAGCAAGGGCAGGGACCGAACCCGCAACCTCATGGTTCCTAGTCAGATTCGTTAACCACTGCGCCACGATGGGAACTCCTATTTTTAAAAACAAGAACAAAATTGAAGGGCTCACACTACCTGGTTTCACAAATTATAATAAAACACAGTCGTGGTACACTGGAAACAAATCCAGAAAGGAATCCTACTAGGAACCAAAAAGTTGAGGGTTTGATCTCTGGCCTCTCCGTGGGTTAAGGATCCGGTGTTGACCTGAGCTGTGGTGTAGGTCACAGATGCAGCTTGGATCTGGCATTGCTGTGGCTGTAGCATAGGCCAGAGGCTACAGCTCCCATCAGTCCCCTAGCGTGGGAACCTCCACATGCCACAGGTGTGGCCCTAAAAAGACAAAAAGACAAAAAAAAAAAAAAACCATATAGTACTAAGACAATCCATATGAACAAATTAATTTAGAGCCTTATATTTCACCCCATAAATAAAAATTAATTCAGGGAGTCTCCATTGTGGCACAGTACCCAAATCCGACTAGTACCCATGAGGAGGCAGATTTGATCCCTGGCCTTGCTCAGTGGGTCGGGTGGGGATCCAGCATTGCCATGAGATGTGGCTTGGACCCTGCATTGCTGTGGCATAGGCCAGCAGCTGTAACTCTGATTCGACCCCTAGCCTGGGAACCTCCATATGCCACAAGTGCGGCCCTAAAAAGCAAAAAAAAAAAAAACTTAATTCAAAATAGATCACTCTAAGAGCAAAACCTATAAAACATCTAGAAGAAAACAAAGGAGAAAATCCTCAAGATCTTGGACTAGGTAGAGTTCTTAAAGCAACAAAAGCACGATGTATAAAGAAAAAAACTGGGAAATTGGCTCCATCAAAATTAAAACTTTTGTGCTTCAAGAGTCCAATTAAAAAAAAAAGAAAAGAAAAAAGTCACAGACTGGGAGCAAGTATTTGTAAATCATGTATCTAAGAAAGGACTCGCATCCAGAATTTTTAAGAAAAACCCTTACAATTCAATAAGACAACAATGGACAAAAAAATCTTGAATAGCTATTTCACTCAAAAAGATACAGGAATAAATATCATATGAAAAAATGTCGGAGTTCCCATCGTGGCGCAGTGGTTAACGAATCTGACTAGGAACCATGAGGTTGCGGGTTCGGTCCCTGCCCTTGCTCAGTGGGTTAAGGATCCGGCGTTGCCATGAGCTGTGGCGTAGGTTGCAGATGCGGCTCGGATCCCGCGTTGCTGTGGCTCTGGCGTAGGCCAGTGGCTACAGCTCTGATTAGACCCCTAGCCTGGGAACCTCCATATGCCGCGGGAGCGGCCCAAGAAATAGCAAAAAGACAAAAAAAAAAAAAAAGAAAAAAAAAGAAAAAATGTTCAACATCTTACATCTTTAAGAAAGATGCAAATTAAAACCACAATGAGTTAAACACTCTACACCCTGTAGAACAGCTATAACAAAACAGATGATAAAGGTGATGATAAAGGTGTGAAAAAACTGTAACTCTCATAGCTTGCTGTTAGGAATATAAAATGTAAGGCCACTTCAGAAAACAGTTTGGTTGTTTTTTGAAAAGTTAAACAGATGACCCAGCAATTCTATCCCTAGGCATCTACCCAAGAGAATGAAACCATATGGCCACACAAAAACTTGTACTCAAGCTTTAAAGCTTCATCATTTGCAAAAGTCAAAAACTACAAACAATCCAAATGCCCATCAACAGGTCAACAGATAAATTATGGTATAATGATACCATAAAATACTATTCAGTGGTAAAAAAAATACCAACACATGGTAAAATATGGCTGAATCCCAGAAACAGTACAGTAACTCAAAAGAAGCCAGATGCAAAAGACTACATACTGTATGTTTCCATTTACATGAAATATCTAGAACAGGCAAATCTATAGAGACAAAACAAAAATCAGTGGTTGCTTGGGGCCAGGAGTGAGAATAAGTGTTAACCTCAAACAGGCCAGAGAGAATATATGAAAGTGATAAAAAGTTCTAAAACTGGCTTGTGATGATAATTTAACAATATATTTACTAAAAAAAATCATTAAATTTTGCATTCAAAATTAATTTTTGGTATTAAATAACTCAGAAAGCTAATTTTTTAAAAAAATGTATATACCCAACAGAAATGAAAACACATCCATATATAAAAAAGTTGTACACAATGTGCATTGCAGCATTATTCATGACAGCTAAAAGGCTGAAACTCAAATTCCATCAACTAATTAATGGATAAATAATATGTGGTATATCTATATAATGGAATGTTACTCAGCACTGAAAAGAAGCTATATAATGACATATGGTATGACATGGATGAATTCTGAAAACACTATGCTAAATCGAAGAAAGCAATTATGAAAGATCATACTTTGTATGATTCCATTTATATAAAATGTCCATTACAGGCAAATCTATAGAGACAGAAAGTAAATTAGTGATTGCCTAGGTCTAGGGGTTTGGGGCGGGTGCAGGAGGAAATGGACAATGACAGCTAATAGGTATGAGGTTCCTTTTTCAGGGTGATAAAAACGTTTTAAGATTTATTATGGTGATAGTTTCACAAATTTGTAAGTATTTTAAAAACTACTGAACTGTACATTTCAAATTAGTGCAATGAATGTTAGGTGAATTATATCTCAATAAAGCTGCTATCAAAAATAACAAACCCTGGTGTACAATCTGTGAACAGGTAAAGCCATCAACACTGGTAAGGCCCTACCACAGCCACAGTCACAGATCTCTCTACTTAGCATAGAAAAATCTCAAAACTATAAATTCTTTCCACCCTACTTCGATCATTTTGTAAATGAGTATATATGTCTGAAATGAAAAGCGATGATCAAAGGAATCGGTTCAGTTGCTAAGCTTAAAAAGGCTGACACTAAATTTTCAAATTTCAAATGCCCAAGACATAACAATTTTCTACTTAGTGTTTACTAGGAGATGTCTCAACAATATTCATATGAACTCACTGTGTAAACTGCACTACACTATATTTAACCTTTATTTCTAAATCTCTTTAGATGTAATTCAGTAGTTTTCAGTCTTATAAAAAGTCATTCTACCTTTTGAAGAAAAGAAGAAATGCTGAAACTCAAATAGCCAATTCTATCTTAGTAAAGCATACGTTCTTCTGTGCATTCTGGCACTATTCTGTGATTATGGCACTACACAAAGCGCATAATTTACCTCTCTGATAAACTCACAGATAAAAAAGAAAAGCAAATCTGATTACCAAACACCAGATTACTGTTCTATCATCACCGGATTAAAATTTAAACCACACAGCTGAAATAAATGTTCATGAACACAAGAATGGGGGTGAAATTCAGTTTTACAACACAGTGTCCCCCTCTCACTCACTTAACGAAGTATTAAGAACTTAAAGACTATTTTGCATTGTAGCTAGCTCCTAGAAAAAAAAAGAGAGCCCAGGATGCTGGCACAGGAGAAACATTAGAAACTGGGCAATCTGGATCTCGGGGAAATGGAATATTTTCTGTCCTTTATTGACATGAAATAAAAATGCCCAAGTGGAGCAAGAGAGGGGACTGTGCTGCCTGGCTCGCAAAGCTGCTCCGGCAGTCAGTACCAGCCCCAGCAGGGCCCTCATCGTCCTCCTCCCGCGTTCCTCACGCATCCAGGAGCACAGTCTCTGAGGGCTAGCTTCGCGAAGAGAGGGTCCAGAAGGCGGTCACTGGACGCGCGTGTTAAAGTGCCCGTTTTTGTTTTGTTTAAAAAACAGATTCCTACCGGAGCCCTGCCTCCCGACTCCCGGGGGAATAGGGGAAGTGGCAGCAGCGGGCCGGAGTGGAGAGCGAGAATGGAAGAATGACCGAGTACAACCTGCCCTGCCAGCTAGTAGCGGAGGGAAGGAAAGGTAAGAGGCGGCGAAAAGGCCCGACTGAGAAGGAAACTGGTCTCCAGCCCTCCACGCCACCCCACGCGGCCAGAGCCTCCCTGGTCCCGCCCCGAGCTCGCCGCCCTGCCCCGGCGCCGGCCGCAGCCTCCCGCCCTACAGACCCTCCCAGGACGCGCTTCCTCCGGAGCCGGACCCCCGCCCTGGCCTCCCCGCGGGATAAGGCGGGTCAGTTCAGTCCGCTTCTCGGCCGAGGTGACTCGCGCGGCGATGTAAACACAGCGAGACCAGCTGCGCGCGGCCCATCCCCCCCCCCCGCCGGGGTCCGTAACCTCTTCCCTCAGCCCTGCCCCGCGCCCGGCGCTCCCCGCAGGCCAGCGCGCCGCGCGCCTTCCCCTTTCTCCAAGTCTCCTCCCCGACCGTTGCCCGGGGGCACTCAGCCCCCTTCCCCCGCTGCCAGTCCAGTGTCACCGCCACAGCCTCCGGAAAACCCTCCGCAAACCCGGGAGCAAACAACACAGGCGCGGGGCGGGGGCGCGGAGGGAGGCGGCGGCACACGGGACAGCGAGGCTTTCTCGCCGCACCCTCCGCGCTCCCTCCCACCAGCATCGGCGGCCCGCGCTCTTACCTGCTCTCCGCGTCGCCGGGGAAGACCTCCGCTTCGCTTTCTCTCCCAGCAGGGCCGCGGACTAGTCCCCGCCGCCGTTGGCCAGGCGTCCGGAGGGAGCCGGGGCCTCCCAGCTGCCCGAGCCGCTTCGCTGGGAGAAAAGACAAAACAGCGGCGCGCCGCCCCGCGCAGAGCCCCTCGCCCGCGCCGCTCCACCGACCCCCCAACCGCCGAGGCGACGGCGGCGACACAGAGCCCGGCGCGGGGAGCAATGGTGGCCCCCGCCCTCGCCCTGCTCCCCTCCCTCCACCCCCCGCCTCGGCTCCTCCCACTCGGCCTCCTGCCGCCGCCACCAGGACACTCGAGTCCGCTTCCCCCACCCCGCTCGCTCCGAGCGCTCCTCCCCTCCCCACGCGGCGAGGGGGGGCGGCACCGCCAGTCACTGCTGCGCCTGTCAAACCCCGGCCGGCTATTTATACCCCGTGGGGCCCCGTCGCCCTTGGCCCCTACCAGCCCGCCAAACAAGCCTCTGCGGCTCACTCGAATCCACCCGCCCGGTATCCTCTAACTTCTCCCAAACCTGCTTTCTCAGGTAAAGACTCTCGCCACTAGAGCTGCTCCCAGCTTCGGGCTCCCCCATCCCGCTCCTGGCTCCGGCCCCAGCCCGGGATTGGCGCGGAGGCTCTCAAGCACTGGCCGGCTCGTGGGGGTGGCGCGGCCGCGCGTGCACCTGCAGCGCCCGCCCGCCTCTCCCCGCCGGCTGGGACCGCTCGCACACACTCTCGCCACTCTCTGAAGACCCCCGCGGGCCCCAGCTGTCACCCCACCCCCGCTCTGGACTTCCACCCTGCTCCTCCAGGGACGGCTCCACACTCAGGCAGCCTGACAGTTACTGGGTTGTGGAAACTCTTAGCCCGGGTCAGTCCGGTTTCCACTCCTCAGCCTGGGCTAAGTGGAGGGTGGGGGCGCGGGCGGGCTGGAGTGCGCCGCCTGCCCCGCCCCCGGCCCCTCCCCGGCCCGTGATGCTCATGGAGCCCCGCCCTGCCCGCCTCGGGCTTCTCGGCGCCGCCCATTCCTCCTCCTCCTCCTCCTCCTCCTCACCCTCCTTCCTCAACTCGCTAGCAAACGCCCAGCCTCTTACCCCCGCGGACCCCGCCCCATTCCCAGAAATTACCACCCGCCCAACCGCCGGGCCGCGCGGCGGTTGGTGCCCGCGTTTGCTGACTGGCGGGCGGTGGGGCTCAGCGCGCAGCTGCGGAGCGCGGCGGGCGGCCCCTTGGCGCTGCCCCCGGAGCTGCGGACGCTCGCCCCGAGCCATTGTCGGTCCTCCCTCGGCCGCCGAGGAACGGAGAAGTAACTCAAGCTCGACGACTGTCGATGCGAGAATGCGGGAGTGTGTTGGTGCAAGAGTATTTTAGTCCAAGTGCCTACAAATTCAAAAATTAAAACCCAACAGTAGGTGCATGCTTCTGGTTTCCCCACTTTCACACAAAGGGGAGCCTCTGAGCAGGGCATTCACGCGCCTTCAAGTGCACAAAAGCCAATGACACGGTGCCCGGGGTTGCCCAGTGTTTGGCGTGCATCATTAATGACCTTTCTTATGCACAGTTATGCATACTAGCGCTTCAATATATTCCCCTCCAACCACTGCCGCTGCTTTTTCTTATATTTGTTTAACAAAGAGCAGTGCCTGTCCCGGTGCGTGTGGGGACTAATCCTGCTCTCCTCTCGGACTCTTGTACGCTAGTGGACGTGGCGCTGTATTCCCCAGGTTCGTTTCCGGGCTCTAGCCCTACTTTTTTGGGGTCTTCGTAACCAGTCCTGAGCGAAGGAGAAACTGAGGAATGTAAGCGGTAGTTGTTCTTGAAAGTAACATGGGAAATCACAGAAATAACCCTAGAATAGGTCTCAAATGTCAGAGAACCACAGGAGGCCCTACCCTACTGACTTAAGTCTCTAAAGAGCCTAAGAATTTAATGATCTTCTCTTTTTTTTTTCAAAGCTATTATTGATGCCTGTTTATGTAGAGGGGTGATACGAAGCAGGGCTCGGGATTCCTTCTTTCCTTTCTAAAAAAGCAACTCTGGGGATCGTTGCTTTTAAACAGAGAGGAAATCTGGACAGCAGAAAAGGTTAGTCAAAGAGATCCTCTGAACATTGATGAAGTTTTATGGATTCCTGAGTTCTAAAATATGGCGACTCTTGGCACCTTTTTAAACTAAAGAATGTATAAAATCTTAGAACATTCAAACCTTTCATAACAGGATACTACAAATAGCACCCGTTCCAGGGCAGTATTTTTAATCCCCTATTTCCTGTAAAATAACCGACCACTTAAGGGAACTTTTGTCCTTTTTTATATTTGTAAGGGATTAATAATCAGTACTACTGCATCTCCATGACAATAACATGGCATATTAAGGAGCATGCAACAACAATGCCTGGTTTCTGTGGATAGGAACAGATCTCGCCTGCTGGGTCAAATCATTCCCGTTTCCAACTACCACGAGAAGAAATATAGCTCCCCTACTGTCAATTGGAAATAAGCTGGAAAGTCCCAGGCAGAAACAGTGGTGAATAACATTAGTGTTCCCAATTTTTCACTGCTCCGTGCACACCCTTTGAAATGTGGCTTTGTAGTTCCTCTCATTAGAGACAGAATGTTTCTCCACTCCATTCTTTGGCCAGTTGCTCTTGGCCAAAGGAATATGGATGACAGTGTGACAGTTCTGAGCCTCACCTTAGGAAGGGTATTGCATGTTGCTGCTTGCCTCTCTCACATCTGCCTTTCGAAATGTAAAGAATATGCCTGGGTAGTCTGCTAGTACAGGAAGAATGAGATACATGAAGCGGTCCTGAACTATCTCCAGCTTGAAGCCAGTGATCTGCAAAAATGAAAAAGAAAAAAAAGAGTGTTGTGTTTTGAGGTGGTTTGCTACCCAGAATTAGTGTTACTGATTGACTGGTACAGTAGGAAAGAGAGCAACCTGCTCTCTTGAGATTGGCCTTGGAGTTGCCCAACTTGATGTCTCTGAGGCAGCTCTTTGATAGTCTTGGAAAGACATCCCTTACAGAAGCCAGTGAAGTAAGGAACCCAGAAAGTTTGAGCAAAGCATTCAAAAGACCTCAGGTTCAGAAGGAAAGGGCTGATATGAGCAGCAATCCTAGCATGATTACAGAATAGATCTCTATGTGATAACTAGATTACTTTTGCTTCTTTTTTAATATTACAGTTAATTTTTTAATTATACAAGTGTTTCATTAATACATTCTCATCAGTAATTTTCAGATAATACAAAATAGATTTTTTAAAAAGCCAAATCTGCTTTCCTTCTCTGGTTTTCTTTCCACTCATACCCGACACATACCCAGCCATCCCATACCTCCACTGTTCCACAGGCAACCATAAAAGTTTAGCATTTTAGCCTCCAGACTTTTTTCTGTGCATTTATATTCATCTACATGCAAGTATATATAGATTAAATATTAATAAGATTATATGCAACATGTACTGGGTAGAATGCATTTGTACTTCTTTTCTGTTTATTTCTCATTTGTTTTCTCTAATTATCTGAGTCTCTTTTTAAATTTCAACCTGTCTTCAGTATGAGAGGCTAGCCCAGAGAAGAGATTTTCCCCACTTTTATATCAGACTATTAAATGGGAGAAGGGCCCTTTAGGTGTGAGCATGATAAACAACAGGTGGAACGCAGGAGAAGACTAAATTCTTCGAGCAAGTGGTAGCCAGTAAATCATTTGTCCTCCCAAATTGGAAATTCTCTTTCTTGGTCGCATCCTTAGACGCTTTAAGTTATAGTTGATGAAATAAGGTTTTAGTCACTTGTAACACTTCAAAGTGAGTAATCCAAGAGAACAAGAGAATGCCATGCTGCCTTTATTTTTTATTTATTTTTTTTTTACTTTAAGGGTCTCACCCTGGGGCATATGGAGTTTCCCAGGCTAGGGATCAAATCAAAGCTGTAGCCACTGACCTACACCACAGCTGACGGATCCTTAACCTACTGAGCAAGGCCAGGGATCAAACCTGCGTCCTCATGGATGCTAGTCAGGTTCATTTCTGTTGAGCCATGATAGGAACTCCCCGTGCTGCTTTTCTGACCAGCCTTGGGAGTCACACACCATCACTTATGCCCTATTCTACTGGTCACACAAACCACTCCCAACTCAGTGTGGGAGGGCACTACATGGACGTGAACATGGAAAAATGAGGATCACTAGGGCCATGTTAGAAGCTGGCTATCACTAGGGCCTTCCACAGTGGTGAATTTTGAGTGACTGACATAGTCTTTAAACTTGTTGGTTTCCCTCATTGCAAGCAGGCAAATCCCAGGTTATCAAGAACTATGTAGACTTTGTAAGAACAGCCAGAAAAAAAAAATCTCTTCTTTTATCTCTCTTTAAAGAATAGTTAGTTCTGGGCAACTGTCCCGTTTATATTTTGGTGTTAACCAACCTTATCGGTGAGCCACTGTACCCATCCCTTCCACCACCCCTTTCTGGGCTTCTCTAAAGATAATTATTCATAACTGTCCCATGCCATGGGTCTGCAAAGGAACCCAGTCCCAAAACTGTTTTAGGTAACTTCTTGCCTTTTATGAATCAGAATCTCTTCAATATTGTATATTAAATAAGTTATAAGAGGCCTGCCTAAGAGGATGATGAAAACCAAAATAATTTTGCAGGAACATGTTAAGTTTCCAGAATCCAATGAGATTGTTCTTGAGAAAAAAATTTGTACCATCAAATGCAATCAGGTAGAACAAGCAGAAAGTATAAAATTTTTAATATAAAAGGGAAGCCAAATCCTCATTTATAATTTTACCATGTAATGTTTTCTAGTAAAATAAATACTTTAAGCCATTTCATAATTTGAGATCTTGATATATTTAAAAAGCAGCCTTCTCTTTAGTGCTTTAGTTGGAAGCACTTTACTAATTCTATCCACAAATGAATTACTTTTAAATAACATATTGCTGTTTTAAAATATTTGAAGCATTTAAGATGGATTACACTTTATTCTGGTTAGGATTTCTGATATTTTCAGTGTTAAAGCCAATTTTTTAAAGCAGATTTTGCCTCATTATCTTCATTAAAAACTAAAAGTCCAAATGAAATGTACATGACATTTTATTAGTGATTTAAGATTATATTAATCCTTAAAATTTCTGAATGAAATTGGTTTCTTAATAAAATTCAGGATAAATGCTGTAGTAATTAATTAAAACACAAAGATAAATATCTTCCATGAAGAAAGATCTGAAATAAATTTCCATGTCTGTAGGCTGACTAGTTTTCAAGCACATTTACCTCTATCTTCCATGCTACTAAGTTAAAATGAGTTAATAGAAATTTTTTTTTCCATTCATTTCTTGGGTCACTCTAAAGATTAGAAGCGCAAACCAAAAGCCTTGTTTTTCCCATTATTTATTTGCTTTCTTCTCTGGAGCTTTTTCATACTGGTCAGCTAATTAGAGTGTATGGCGTTATTTTAGTAGTGGTAAATAATAATATTGGGGAGTTCCCGTCGTGGCGCAGTGGTTAACGAATCCGACTTAGGAACCATGAGGTTGCGGGTTCGGTCCCTGCCCTTGCTCAGTGGGTTAACGATCCGGCGTTGCCGTGAGCTGTGGTGTAGGTTGCAGACGCGGCTCGGATCCCGAGTTGCTGTGGCTCTGGCGTAGGCCAGTGGCTACAGCTCCGATTAGACCCCTAGCCTGGGAACCTCCATATGCCGCGGGAGCGGCCCAAAGAAATAGCAAAAAGACAAAAAAATAAATAAATAAATAATAATAATAATATTGGCCCCTACTAGTATACAGCTAGATACTTGTGTTCATTAATCTTATAAGATTTGTATAATTATCCTATCCTACAGTTCATGTTGTAGGTATGAGAAGTTAAACCACTTGTTCAAAGTTACACAGTAGGAAGTTCCCTGGTAGCCTAGCAGTTAAGATCCAGCATGGTCACTGCTGTGGCTCAGGTTTGATCCCTGGCGTGGGAACTTCTGCATACCTTGGGTGTAACTGAAGAAAAGCAAAAAACAAAAGGCAGCCTTGTTTCAACCGTACATTTCCAAAAATCAAGAATGAAAAATGTTGCCCTCTCATCAGCCTTGACACCAGTCTCAGGTCCTAGTCCCCAAAATTTGTAGGGCACTGTTGCCACTTTGCAGCCCTACTCGCCTCTGTTTGGCATCCCTGTTCTGCCTAACATAGCAGGCACTACTGCAGATGGTTGAGTGATACTGGCTGTGTTCCCTGTCTCCCTCTCCAGGCAATCCTTTCTCCACTGGTTGCCAAGAGAGTCCCTTAATTCCAGTTTGTGGCTCCTGTATCCAGTTCTTCCTGTCTGTCTCATTGTGTCTAACAGACTTTCCATATCTGCCAATGACACTGACTGCTAAGCAAAAAGAGAGAGGGAAATTTGAGGCCAGGATAAGAAGCCAATAAATATGGAGGTGAAAAGGTCAGAGGAGAACCATAATTAAAGTGTGAATACCAGACAGAAAAGAATGGAACAAATGAGGAGTTGAGAGTTTTAAAATACTGTTAATCTATATGAAAGACTAGAAACCCCCATAATGTAAAGGAAAGAAGGAAATAAAAATAGTCCAATGGTTCAAATTAATATTCACAAGTCCATGACGAGATATAATAACTGATAGTATCTGTACTTATATGTGATCAAAGTCCTAAATAGCAACAAAATGCTTTTGAAATTTAACATCATTTTATTTTTTTAATTATTTTTTAAATTATTTTTTTATTTTTTTGTCTTTTTAAGGCCACACCCACCACATACGGAGGTTCCCAAGCTAGGGGTCGAATCAGAGCTGTAGCTACTGGCCTACACCACAGCCACAGCAGCGCCAAATCCGAGCCACATCTGTGACCTACACCACAACTCACGGCAAAGCCAGATCCTTAACCCACTGAGTGAGGCCAGGAATCGAACCTGCATCCTCATGGATGCTAGTCAGGTTCACTTCCACAGAGCCATGATGGGAACTCCTAGCATCACTTTAATAGTGTTGATCAAATGTATACTTTCTTTTAATTGTCTCTTTTAATGCTCATAACAACCCAATCAAGAAGGAATTATCATTGTTTTTCAGATTATGAAACTGAGGCAACTGGAGGTAGAACAACTTTTCTAAGACCACCAGCAAGTGAGTAGTGGAGCCAGAGAGGCAATCCAAGAAGGCTGGCGGCAGACTCCCTGTTCTCAACATTCAGTCCAGTTTCCTCCTTGCTCCACCTCCCCAGTACTGTCATCTCCAAGACTGAAGGGTGATCAGGCAGGCTTCTCCCTAACCCGTGCTCTCCTGTGACTTGAGGTAGGTGAAGGAGCCCAGTTCACAATCCAACAAACCTTAAAGTGGCTCACATTCTACTAGAGAATTCCAGAGCCCATTTACAAAGTCTGCATTTTTATTTGGTTACCTAAGTAGAGAAAGAAAATGAATAGGTTCACAAGGATTAATTTTATTACTACCCAGCATGAATGAGGAGAAAGTAGGTCCCTTTGTAAACAGTAAAAACTAGAGAAAGCTTCAACAGATAACTATTAGAACATAAATAAATGATAAAAACGGAACTTCCTTGTTATGTTAACAAATGTGAGCAAAATGTGGGAAAATATCTTAAAACAGAGATTGTTTTACTTAATTGTGATACCTTTCCCCAAATTAAGGGTCCTGAAACAGAAATATGAATTTTATCCTTTCTTACCTGAAGATTTAATTTTTTAGGAAAAAGTTGGCTTAAAGTTGCCTTTTTCTTCATTACAAAAACAACACATGACGTTTTTAAAAAGTTTTAAAACAGGGAGTTCCTGTCGTGGCTTAGCAGTAAGGAACCCAACTAGTGTCCATGAGGATGCGGGTTTGATCCCTGGCCTCACTTATTGGGTCAAGGATCTGGTGTTACCATGAGCTGCGATGTACCTTGCAGTCACGGCTTGGATCTGGCATTGCTGTGGCTGTGGTGTAGGCAGACAGCTATAGCTCTAACTCATCCCCTGGCCTGGGAATTTCCATATGGCACAGGTGCAGCCCTAAAAAGACAAAATAATTATAATAATAAAATAAAAGTTTTAAAACACAAGAGGATAGATAAAATTATAAAGTAAAATGAGTTGTGTTGTGGATTAAGAATTTGACATTGTTGGAGTTATCTTCCTGACTCATCAGAAATGAATCTGACTAGTATCCATGAGGAAGCAGGTTCAATCCCTGGCCTCACTTGGTAGGTTAAGGATCTGGCGTTGCCATGAGCTGTGGTGTAGATCACAGATGCAGCTCGGATCTGGCGTTGCTGTGGCCAACACCTACAGCTCCTATTCAACCCCTACCCTGGGCACCTCCTTATGTGGTGGCAGTGGCCCTAAAAAGACAGAAAATAATAATAATAATTTCTGCTGTATAGCAGAGTGATTCAGTTATACATACATATACATTCTTTTTTATATTCTTTTTCATTATGGTTTATCTCAGGACGTTGAATATAGTTCACTGTGCTATACAGTAGGACCTTGTTATTTTTATAGATGCAATATATGCATATATACTGTTCTATATGTAATACTTTGCATGCACTAACCCTCAACTCCCAGTCCATCCCTACCCCCTTGGCCACCACATGTCTGTTTTCTGTGTCTGTGAGTCTGTTTCTATTTTGTTAATAGGTTCATTTGTACTGTATTTTAGATCCACATATAAGTGATATCATATGGTATTTGTCCTTCTCTTTCTGACTTCATTTAGTATAAGAAAAGTTCCACCATGTTGCTGCAAATGGCATTATTTCATCCTTTTTATGGCTAAGTAGTATTCCATCGTGTATATGTACCACATCTTCTTTATCCATTCAACTGTTGATGGACAGATTTGTAAATTTATAGATAGTGTTCAATTGCTGCAGTTTCCATGCATTAACTTTTTGAGTCCAAAATTTTGCTGGGGCTGTTTGGCTATCATTGAATCCAGTGGCATTTAAATTGAATGGAGACTAGGAAAAGAAAGATACAGTATATACATATATCAAATCATTACATTGCATGCCTTAAAATTATACAATGTTATATGTCAATTATATCTTAATAAAACTAGAAAAAATAAAATTAAAGATAAATTTTTAAGAAGACAAGAAGGAAGGAAGGGAAGGAAGGAAGGACCTGCAAGAGGAAAGAAGCGCTTGCTATCTTTTACAGTAGGCATTTACACTTTACTGTTATGCTGAATGCACAATTACAGGCAGATCTGAGTAGAGGGTAAAGTAACTTCTAAAGAGAGAGTAGGATACTCTTCTCTTTATTGAGAGAAATCTTTAGCTAAAGTAAAAAATCTTTATTTTTATGAAGTAACAAATACAAAAACTCATTGGAATACTGTCAAAGAAAGCAAATCCATGAAATGGCCAGTGCCGAAAAAACATCCTAGAAAAAAAGGTGACATGTTAACACGGCAGCAAAGATGAGCAGAGGAACAGCACAGCAAATTATTTAGTTCTAGACTGACCTTTTTCGTATTTAGATATAAGTTCAGTAGGTCATTTCAAGCCAGCTAAGATAGTGAGAAATCATATTTATCCCAGTTATCCCAGCTGTGGAGTGACCATGGAAGCAAAACGATGCTGACCTGACTTTTAGGTGTGCCCAGAGCAAAGAATTGCGGGGGCGTGGGGAAACAAATACCCATCCTCAGTAAATAAGCATGTTAATTAATTTCTTATTTTACTTCACCATTCTAAGTTCAAAGGATTCATAAAAACCCAGTCATCTGCACAGAGCAACATGAAGTAGTAAAAATTATATAGAGTTCAAAAATATGAAAGTTTTAGGAAAGTTAAGTTCATACAACTCAAAATATAAAAGTTAAGAAGTTCCCGTCGTGGCTCAGCAGTTAACGAACCCAACCAGCATCCATGAAGATGCAGGTTCGATCCCTGGCCTCGCTCAGTGGGTTAAATATCTGGTGTTGCCCTGAGCTGTGATGTAGGTCGCAGACACAGCTAGGATTCATAGTTGCTGTGGCTGTGGCATAGGCTGGCGGCTACAGCTCCAATTGGACCTCTAGCCTGGGAACCTCCATACCGAGGGTGTGGCCCTAAAAAGACAAAAACAACAACAAGAACAAAAATATATAAAAGTTAAGTTTTTCTAATAAGAGTTAATACCACATTATTCATGTACAATTCACTCAACTCTGAACATAAAATTGTAGATGAAATCGAATTTTCAAAAATATGTTTACTGGATTATTTGACTCTATTTTATTCTGAATACTCCAGTTCCATTTGTATTTATTTACTTATGAAGAATTGAGGAAACCATATGAGTGAAAGAAAATTTATAGCATATGTTCATCTTTATGGAGAAATGTAAAATCCATATTAACATCATCAATATAACTAAAATATTATTTCTATATTTACAAAACCAACAGAAATTGCTTATAAATTTTTTCCTTAACTTTTGTTTTTAAGGTATAAAGCAGCTATTGTTCATCAGATACCGATCTCTCAGACCTTTCCCTTAGTGTTTTTGAGTTCAGTGTCTATGAGATTCTTAGATGCTGGGGAAATGATTCCCCAGATTTGTATTTCAAAAGTAGTTTAGTAATTTTGTTGAAAATGAAAAAAAGATTACAGTCACATTGAAACTTTCCTTTCTTGTTCTTTTATCTATAGCAGTGGGAAAACTATATGAACATTCTGAGTGAAAAGGATATTTGGTATTTTAGTAACTGTTCAACAAATTATTTTAAAAGTTGAGGTAGACTGTACACTTAAAAGACAGTTAAATCGGGAGTTTCAATCGTGGTTCAGTAGTACGAACCCAGCTAACATCCTTGAGGATGCGGGTTTGATCCCTGGCCTTGCTCAGTGAGTTAAGTATCTAGAATTGCCTTGAGCTGCCCTGTAGGTGGCAGATGCAGCTCGGATCTGGTGTTATTGTGACTGTGGTGTAGGCTGACAGCTGCAGCTCTGATTTGACCCTTAGCCTGGGAACCTCCATATGCCACAGGTGTGGTGCTAAAAAGCAAATATATAAATAAATAAATAAAACAATTAAATCTTATAAGTATTTTATCACAACAGAAAAGGTTGAAAAAAGTTAAGGTAGAATTAGACATATATATGGCTGTGCATCTTTTAGATACATTATTAAATTTGCCACTTTACTTGTTGCATGTAGACCGGTTGACTCTACAGTTTACCTTACCTCCATGATCTGCCTGCAGGATTGCTAAGGGAGATGCTGGGGGAAGAGAGCTAGTCATTTTTATACTGCTTAATTCTTTATTCTTGCTTCTTTTTATCTAGGAAAAGAATCAACAGGTTAATTAGGTTCTTTAAAGGTTAGAGGGGAACAGAAGAAGCCAAACAGGAAAGGGGCCAGAGAGCTGCTTTCAACATGTTAACTTAATAGTATTTTGGATATATTGAGTTAAATAAAATATATAAATAAAGTTAATTTCATCTATTTACTTTTACTTTTTTTGACCACACCTACAGCATGTGGAAGATCCTGGGCCAGGGACTGAACCCATGCCACAGCAGTGACAATGCCAGATCCCCAACCCACTGCACCACCAGGGAATTCCTGTGTTTACTTTTTTAAATGTGGCTACTAAAACATTGAAAATTATACTCATAGTGGGCGCTCTATTTCTGATGGGCAGTCTTGCTCTGGACAGTCTTTTTTATAGCAGGAAGAGCTTAGTTCACTGTGTCTGCACATCCTGGGGAAGGGCAGGAGAAGGCCGATGTGGGCAGTTCTCCCAGAAAAGGAAAACCTCAAGCCTAAAAGTCAAGAAATCATTCTTATAATGGGACACTGAAATATTTGTCTCGAACTGTTTGACTCCAAAATCTGCTCCAAAGGCATCATTTTATGAGGTTTTACTTTCTAGGTTTAACCAGGAAAGCTTAATCCTCTGACACGTCTCCCAATAATTTACCCAAACTATTTGAAAAGGAATTTTCCAATGTGGACAAAAACAGTATGGTATTTTTCCTTCTTGAATAGAATTTTATGAAATTTATGGAAATACTTCTATGTTACTTTTTTTTTTTTTTAATAGAGCAAAGTAACAGTAAGGCCGAAACTATTTGTTTCATACCCTGGCCTTTGTCCGTGTATGCAGAAAATGAATACACAGACAGGATATTTTCAATTACTCATTTCCTTTGTTTACATGTCACATTGAGATTCATCGTGCTACCTCTTTCAGCCCTCTCAAGTCCCCCTCGTTTCTTCAGAACACAACTCCAATCTCAAGCCTCAAGCCTTGTACCAAATCCCAGATGCTTTCTAGCATGAAAGAGAAATCACACGAATATTTACGTCCTTCCTGATTTGCAGTTGCAATTGGGTTTGATTACAAATCCCCATCAATTGTCCCCCATCCTTCTGCTTCAGCTTCTCCCTCTCCTTCCTCCACGTGCGCGCGCGCACACACACACACACACACACACACACACCCCTTCCCTCCCTTCTTCTCTTTCTCTAGTGTTTCTGATGAGCCAAGTGTTGGAAGCTCTCAGACTTTGTGCCCTCTATGTTTATAACTTTAAGTGTGTATCCAGACAGTTTGCCTTGTTCTCAAAGAAAACCAGAGCTTGGAATTTTGGGAAGCAAATCTGGTAGGTTTGTGAGCTTGTTGAAAATTTAGTAAACGGAAGCTTCTGAGAAATGTGGGGTCAACAAATTCAAAAGAAAAAAAAAAGGAGTTCCCGCCGTGGTGCAGTGGTTAACAAATCCGACTGGGAACCATGAGGATGAGGGTTCACCATTGCCATGAGATGTGGTGTAGGTCACAGATGCAGCTCAGATCTGGCATTGCTGTGGTTGTGGTGTAGGCCAGTAGCTGTAGCTCCGATTCGACCCCAGCCTGGGAACTTCCATTTGCCACACATGCGGCCCTAAAAAAGCAAAAAAAAAAAAAAAAAAAAAAAAAACAACAACCAAACAAAAACAAATTCAAAAGGACTTTGCTTCTATTACCTCGGTAACCAAATGTCTGAAAATTAGATTTGTCTCACTTTCCTTTTCTAAAACTGTACCTAATTACCTTTTAAGTTCCCAGTATTTCTGACTTAAAAAATATCAACATTCTTTTTAAAGTCATCAAAACCAAGTTTGCATGCTTTCTTGCTTTCTCATTAGGCAGGGTATATCCATCTCATTACACCCACGCTGACATTTTTTAAAGTTGTTTTCACAAAACGGAATGTTCGTTTAAATTTGTACCCTGTCCTTGATAACAGTTCCATGACCTTCTTCTTTACCTGCTGAAGGGGCAGACGGGGACAGAGGATAACATTTTCCATTCTAATCAGATTATAACTGGGTGGAAGGGGAAAATGCCAGTTCAGAAGCATTTGGGACAAAGACACTCACAAAATAGAGAATGGGGGTGGCATCCAGTCTATACTGTGAATGGCCACTCAGGATTCTTGCCCCAGCATGACCCTGAACTTCATTCCTATTCCCTGTGACCCACATTCAAGTGGACAAACCCAGTCCCAGACTCTCAGATCTGATGTTCGGTATGTACTGTGAGACATGAGAATAAATTAGCCATCACTTTACAAAAGTCAGAGTTTGTAAAATGTCCTTGACTTTGACCACAATTAAATTATATTGCCACCAGTAGAACCAGGTGTCTAAGTTATTTCTCATGATCCCAAGACTGATGATTCTCAGAAATAGGATTCTCATGGTTAAGAGATAAATCTGCTTCCTCTTGAAATTGTGGTTTTTACCAAAATATAAAACTTTAAAGTTGCTAAAATGAAAGTGAAGCAGTACATACTATATTCATTACTTTCATGGCATAGAGCTCTCTCCGGAGAGTTTGGGATCTAGATTTCCATACTCAGATTTGCTAGCTGAATTGGTGACTCATGAGAAGTCACATTTCTCTCTAAGCCTTGTTTTTTTTTTTTTTTTTTCTCGTCTATGCAATGAAAACAGTAATATCTACTTTATCTTCCCCAAGGTTCGTTGTTATGAGGATCAAATGAGATAATATGTAAAATGGTTTTAGACTGTAAAGCAAAATGTGTTACTAACAAATATAAAATTAAACAATCCCTTTTGGATTTGAAAATGAAACCATTTGGAAACCGAAATTGATATTTGGCACAGTAAAAGGTTCTGTTTGTTATAAAAAAGTTTAGCAGCAATGTAACCACTATAATTGACCCCAAGGGCTTAGAGACACCTTACAAACCATCATGATTCAGATGTGTAAGGAGAAAAGTTTCAGCTGTAGTGAAATCAAATGGTCCCTGAAGCTGAATGGCCTATGTAAGATTTTTTAAAAATAAAGTTTAGGGATCCCATCGTGGCGCAGCGGAAACGAATCCAACTAGGAACCATGAGGTTTCGAGTTTGATCCCCGGCCTCACTCAGTGGGTTAAGGCTCTGGTGTTGCTGTGAGCTGTGGTGTAGGTCTCAGTTGAGGCTCGGATCTGATGTTGCAGTGGCTGTGATGGAGGCCAGCAGCCGAAGCTCTGATTGGACCCCTAGCCTGGGAACCTCCATACACCACAGGTTTGGCCCTAAAAAAAGCAAAAAAATAAAATAAAAATAAAGTTTAAATTGCAGTGATAAATACATAACACAAAATTTAGTGCAATAACTACTTTTATATATATATATATTTTTTGTCTTTTTTGTTGTTGTTGTTGCTATTTCTTGGGCCGCTCCCACGGCATATGGAGATTCCCAGGCTAGGGGTCAAATCGTAGCTGTAGCCACCGGCCTACGCCAGAGCCACAGCAACGCGGGATCCGAGCCGCGTCTGCAACCTACACCACAGCTCACGGCAACGCCGGATCGTTAACCCACTGAGCAAGGGCAGGGACCGAACCCGCAACCTCATGGTTCCTAGTCGGATTCGTTAACCACTGCGCCACGACGGGAACTCCGCAATAACTACTTTTAAATGTACGGTTCGGTAGTGTTAAGTATATTCTCATTGTTGTATATAGAGCTCCAAAACTTTTCAGCTAGCAAAACTGAAAGCCTGTACCCAGTCAACAACTTCTATTTCCCCCTCCCTCTCCTAGCCACTGACGACCACCACTCTACTTTCTGTTTTTGTGCATTTGATTGCTTTATGTCTCTCTTGTGACTGGCTCATCTCACTTGGCATAATGTCCTCATGGTTCATCCATGTTGTAGCACGTGACAAGATTTCCTTCCTTTCTAAAGCTGGCTAATATTCTGCTCTCTGTATGTGCCACATTTAGTTTGTCCTTTTACCAGTTGATAGACATTTGGTTTGCTTCCACCTGTTCCAAATAAGATTTTTGTTATAATAATAATGTGCTCCAATTTAGGTAGCTTGTTTCAGATTAAAGGAACAGGAGTTCCCATTATGGCTCAAGGGTAACAAACCCAACTAGTATCCATGAGGATGCACGTTTGATCCCTGGCCTTACACAGTGGGTTAAGGATCTGCTGAGAGCTGTGATGTAGGTCAAAGACGTGGCTTGGATCCCAAGTTGCTGTGGCTGTGGCGTAGGCAGGCAGCTACTGCTCTGATTGGACCCCTAGCCTGGGAACCTCCATATGCCATGGATGTGGCCCTAAAAAGAGAGAAAAAAAAAAAAAAAAAAAAGATCACACATAGGGATTACATTCAATGAGAGGAAGTGTTGCAAGTATATGTGGGAACTTGGGGTGACAAGAAAGGAAGGTAGCTCTGGAAGTTGACTCATCCAGCTGCTCCTACTTCAGGAGATTGCGTAAAAGGAACTACAGGAACCAGGACTTTTACTCACAGCAGTGATCTTAGCTAAAATGACTCATGTTCTTTTTGGTGTATCTAGCATTTATAATTCCCCAAAGAGATATTTTGTTTTGAGTCAGTTTGTCAGCTCTTATTGTGGCATACTATTCTGGGCAGATGCAGCCGGCCGACCCCATGCCTTAAGTCTCCGGCTTCAGCTCCTGGGGCAGTCCTCTGTGAGGAGAAGCGCAGGCTTTGTTTCACCTGAAGTGCTATGTAGGCAAAATAGCTCAGATAGGAAGCAAGCATTTAGTCTCTTACTTTAGGATAGCGCTCTCTGGAGGTCGCCAGGATGTAGGAAAAAAGAGAGTCAAACAATGATGTACTGAAGTTCATACATTTGGTAGTGTCGGAGCCAAGACTGCAATACCTCCTTTCTAACCTCTGCCTGCCTCTGGCACTACAGTGTTTATAAGGCTTAGAAACTCAGAAAAAATAGCCCATTCCTTTTAGTTTTTTCAGACTGACATTTGGACCCATTGCTTTAAATGTACCTGAAAAGGTGTTTAAAGGTTGAAGACAATGCATTGAGCATGTATTTTGAAATTGGAACATACTGTTTAAGAATAAATTTGTCTTTGTAGACACAGTTGCACAACATTGTGAATGTACTTAATGCCACTGACTTGTACCCCTATAATGGTTAAAATGGTAATATTTTAGCATAATAAAAAAATAAAATAAATGTACCCTTGATTTCCCAAGTTTTCAGACACCCACTAGGTGTACTGACACTGAAAGACACCCAATATAATTATTGAGTGAATCATTATATTATTCCATACTATGGATAGGACAAATCACTTATGTATAAGAATACTAAAATGGGGGGATTTCCTGGTGACCTAGCAGTTAAGGATTCAGCATTGTTGTCACTTCTGTGGCTCTGGTTCAATCCCTGACCCCAGGAACTTGTGCATGCTGCAGGCATGGCCAAAAACAACAACAACAACAAAAAAGAATACTGAAATGGAGAGTAGAAAGGAGCCTGCAGGGTTTTTAAACCACACACTTCTGCATTATTTTACCTGTTTACAGGGAACATGTATATTGCTTTAAATATCCTTTTTTTAGGAGTTCCCGTTGTGGCTCAGTGGAAACAAACCTGACTAGTATCCATGAGGATGAGGGTTCGACCCCTGGTCTTGCTAAGTGTGTTGAGGATCCAGCATTGCTGTGAGCTGTGGTGTAGGCCACAGATGAGACTCGGATCTGGTATTGCTGTGGCTGTGGTGCCAACTATAGCTCCAATTCAACCCCTACCCTGGGAACTTCCATATGCTGCAGGTGTGGCCCTAAAAAGCAAAGAAAAAAATCCTTGTTGAAAATTACTTAAGTTCTGGACTTCCCATTGTGGGGCAATGGAAATGAATCTGACTAGGAACCATGGGGTTTTGGGTTCAGTCCCTGGCCTTGATCAGTGAGTTAAGGATCTGGCATTCCTGTGGGCTGTGGTGTGGGTCGCAGACGCAGCTCAGATCTGGTGTTGCTGTGACTGTGGTGTAGGCTGGCGGCTACAATTGGACCCCTAGCCTGGGAACCTCCATATGCCTCGGGTTAAGCCCTAAAAGGACAAAAGACAAAAAAAAAAATTAAATTAAATTAATTAATTTCTTTTTGGCATCATCCTCGACACGCAGAAGTTCCTGAGCCAGGGATTGAACTCACGCCACAGCAGTGACAATGCCAGATCCCTAAACCACTGAGCACCAGCGAATTCTTTAAAAATCATTTTTATAAAGGTATTTCTATTGGGGGGGTAGGGGGAAGAAGGAACAAATATATCAGAAATAAGCCTGACAGTCAGGAGTGGGAGAGAGTCTGAAGCTGAAGGTCTTGGGCTGCCTGACTGGCTATTGTTGAGCACTCTGAGATGTGTTTCTTTATTATGAGCACAGATTGAGTCCCCTGGGTTCAAAGCCATGCTCTAAAAATTACCTGGACCTCTGGGTGTAGAGTGAATCTGACTGATTACCTAGTCTAATTTCCCACTTGGATATACAACTTTCTACATCTCCTTTATCTCAACCCTACTCAGCAGCTTCCTACCCATCCTGTTGCTATAGACTAATGATTGTTAGAAAGTTCTGTCTTGGAGTTCCTATTGTGGCTCAGCAGGTTAAAGATCCATTGCAGATGCGGCTCAGATCTCATGTTTTGGTGACTGTGGCATAGACCACAGTTCCAATTTCACCCCTAGCCCAGGGAACTTCCATATGTTGCAGGTGTGGCTGTAAAAGAAAAAAAATGTTCTTATATTTCATATGAAAGCTGCATCTCTATAACCAATAATTATTTGGTCTAGTTCTTCTCTTAAGGACATAATAGGAGTAAAAAATTAATTTTGTCTTCTCTATGCCAGCCCTCTATTTGACAGCTGCCACATCTATCCTTCCTCTTCTCTTTTTTGAGCCCAGTAAGCATCATCACTGAATCTCCAAGTGATTCTACTCTGTTTTTGTTCCCTGTGGCCTCAATTTCTCTCTCTTTACATGGGGCACTCTTGAGATTAGTACTTTAGGTGTGATCTGAACAAAGTATGGTAAACTGTACTTCTGTTGTGCCACCTAAGATTATATTAGCTTTTTTTAGCAGCCGTATCATACTTTTGGTTCTAGGTGAGTTTATCACCACCTGAAACTGCAGGATTGCTATCCAAGTAGTTTGTTTCCCTTCTGAGAAATCAACAGTTTTGAATCTAAATTCAAGCCTTGTTTTTCAGCTCAGTGATTCAGTCTACCAATCTCGGATTTGTAAGAATGTAACAAACTTTGTAGACTTCTTTCTCATTCCAAAAATTATTAATATGTTTTCACTGTGACTTTTTAAAATATATACAAGAAGAAGAAACTAAAAATCCCTGGTTAATCCATCATTCTGACCTTATTACTCTTGATATTTTGGTATAAAAATAAATGTATATGCAAGCAACTCCATCGCCACGTCTTTCTATGC
Source organism: Sus scrofa (assembly GCF_054392235.1). Taxonomy (NCBI): domain Eukaryota; kingdom Metazoa; phylum Chordata; class Mammalia; order Artiodactyla; family Suidae; genus Sus; species Sus scrofa. The sequence goes on along the minus strand of NC_139390.1, from coordinate 94,205,476 downwards.
ATAACAATATTTTTCCTAAGGATATTACATACATCATTTTAGAGCCTTGTTTTTTCATCTAATAATATGTTTATGATTCCTTTTCCATGTGAAATTTCCCACAGTATATTAAAAGACTGAGCTTTATCATTTATTTATTTATTCAATCTACCTTTATTTATTCAATCACAGTCTTAGATATTTGTTTCTAATTTTTTTCATGCTATAAATAGGACTGCAGAGACTATCCTTGAACTTATATTTCTGTGAATATTCACAATGATTTCTTTAGAGATTATTCCTAGAAGTAGAATTGTGTAAAAAGGTAAGCATTTTTAAAAGTTATGGTACTTGTATTTGCTCAGGCTACTGTAACAAAATACCACAGACTGGAATTCCCATCGTGGCTCAGTGGTTAACAAACCCAACTAGCATCCATGAGGATGAGGGTACGATCCCTGGCCTCACTCAATGGGTTAAGGATCCAGCGTTGCCGTGAGATGTGGTGTAGGTCACAGATGTGGCTCAGATCCAGCGTTGCTGTGGCTCTGGCATAGGCTGGTGGCTACGGTACTGATTGGACCCCTAGCCTGGGAACCTCCATAGGCTCAATTAAGAGCCTATGGCTCTTACTGGCTATTATTGAGCATGCTGAGATGTGTTTCTTTATTATGAGTACAGATGAGTCCCCTGGGTTCAAAGCCATGCTGTAAAAATTACCTGGACCTCTGGGTTTAGAGTGGACCTGACTGATTACCTAGTCTAATTTTCCACTTGGATATACTTAGGTCAGGATACACATTTTGGTATTAAATATTTTTTAGACTCTCAGATGCACTTCTTTGCCTGTGGATTTATGACGCCTACAAACTTTTGTGCGTAGTTGGCCTCAGAGGCACCCAGACTTCATAACCAGGGAAAAGCTTACGTGTGCACTACATATTTTGCTAAATCCCTGATGGAAGCAGTGCCTTGGTACAAGGTTTAGAAAAGACAGGAATGAATTGCTGAGAAGGAACTGAAAAGTATTCTGGCAAATGAATTAGGTGGAATATTGAAAGAATGTGAAGGGAAGGGTCATCTTGAATACTGGGATTGAGAAGAATTCTTTGATATTGAGTTCCATAGCCGTAGGGTACTTATTTGATTGCAGCTGCTTTTCTAATCCCTAGTGGCAGCTGAGCCTGAAGGAGCCCTTTTTTCATTCAGCCAGGGAAATGATGACCCCTTTCTCTGCGTGGATTTCCTAGCCAGACAGGAATAGGCCATATATTCCTGACTTTCAGATAGGAAGAATACAATACACTTTTTTGTGTATGTTGAAGTCCTATTACAGACTGCAGACTCAACTTATTACAAGAGAGGAGAAAGAGGAGTTCCTGTTATGACACAGCAGAAACGAACCTGACTAGTATCCATGAGGATGCAGATTTGATTCCTGACCTCGCTCAGTGGGTTAAGGATCTGGCGTTGCCATGAGCTGTGGTGTAGGTTGCAGACGCAGCTCAGATCTGGCATTGCTGTGGCTGTGGTGTGGACCCACAGATGCGGCTCCAATTCGACCGCTAGCCTGGGAACCTCCATATGCCGCAGGTATGGCCCTGAAAAGTGGAAAAAAAAGAGAGAGGAGAAAGAGCAGCAGCTTTCACTAGTCTCTGCTTGCTTTTTCTTCATTTCTAGGTACAATGTTTTCAGACATCTTTGCTAATGGTCAGAGCCCACGTGGAAATGGAAGAGCAAAAACTACTTGGAATTTATTTTATCATTTGCATTTAAGAAAAGCTTTACTTTTTTTTAATGCTTCTTTTTAATATATTCAAATACAGAGAAGCATAAAGTACAAAGTGAAATCATCTAGACGCTTATTACTGAGACAACCATTGTCATAATCATAGCTGTATTAAAACGATTTTATGTAAATGAGATCTTACATGTATTCTGTGACCTATTTTGCTCAATCATAAGCATGAAATCTTTTCAAGTCAGTAAATATGGAGGATCATCATCATTACTAATGACTGCATAGAATTACCCCAAATATATATATGTGATAATTCATGTACTGGTTCTAAGCAAGGTCATTTCCAAAGTTCCTGTGAGGCTCACTAGGTTAAGTATCTGGCATTGTTACTACAGTGGCTTGGGTCACCCGTGGCTCAGGTTCTATTCCTGACCTGGGAACTTCTGCATGCCATGGGTGCAGACCAAAAAAAGAGGCTAAGTCATTTCCAATTTGGGAAGCTACTATAAGCAATGTGATGCTGAGATAAATGTCCTTGTGCATATATTTCAGTACTTTTTAGAAATATTTAAATGACCCTATCTAGTATCTTTGGGATTAACAACACATAGCAAATTATGAAGTCGTACTTAGCAAAAATTTAAAATATATAGAGTTTCTTTATTCTCTGTTAAAATCTATAAAAAGTGGTTGTCTACCCTCCTGGAGAATACCTCGAAATGCTATACTTTTGATCATCCCCTCACCCTCCCCCTTGACTCATCTGATACTGCGTTCAGAATTGGGGGTCTATCTTGTTATTTCTATTATTACCTTATTTAAAAAATTTTTTAATTTTTATTTTATTTTTATCTTTTTGAAGGGGGGGGCCACACCACGGCATATGGAGGTTCTCAGGCTAGGGATCAAATTGGAGCTGTAGCTACTGGCCTACACCACAGCCACAGCAATGCGGGATCTGAGCCACGTCTTTGACCTACACCACGGCTAACGGCCATGCCAGATCCTTAACCACTGAGCGAGACCAGGGATCGAACCTGCGTCTTCATGGATGCTAGTCGGATTTGTTTCCACTGAGCCACGATGGAAACTCCTTTAATTTTTTTACTTGGAAAATTTTAAGCACACAGGAAAGTAAAAAATAGCTCAAAGAACACCTGTGTACAATTCACCTAATTTTATCAATTATTAATATCTTCTCTTTCTCACTTATGTTTCTCCCTCTCTCTTTCTCTTAGGGATGTTTCTCAGCTATGCATTTAAAGGAACATTTATTATATTTTATCCAAAATTTCTAGATATTATATGGTAAGACATTTTTCTGGTTATCTGGTTGACTGTACTGCCAGAAATGGAAGTCCTATACCTATCAATTTATATTTTTGCTTTTTTCACAGAACACTACATAATTTTTTTGTTCCACAGAAATAATTGGCTGCAAATTTATTCTTTATAGTAATCTGAAAATAATAATAATGAAATGAATAATAATAATAATAAATAATAATAATAAAATTAATAAATTTCTCCTTAAAAACAATCATTGGGAGTTACCTGGTGGTCTAGTCGTTAGGTCTTGGCACTTTGGCTGCTGCACCTGGGGTTCAGTGACCAGTCTAGGAACTGAGATTCCACATTAAGCTGCTGCATGCCTCAGCCAAAATAAACAAGCAATCATTGTATTCAACTTTTTCTACATGTCACTTGTGTGATAATATTGTCCTTCAATATTTTACATCTATGTATACTCTATTATTTAATTTTAGTTTTATAAAAAAAAATCTACCTTTTTGAGCTACATTTTGCTTAATTTTTTTTTTTTTTTTACCACATCCCCAACATGCAGAAGTTCCTGGGCCAGGGATCAAACCCATGCTGCAGCAGTAACCAATGCCACAGCAGTGATGACACTGGATCCTTAACCTGCTGAGCCGCCAGGGAACTCCCATTTTGCTTAACTTTAAAAAGAAATTTAGAGTATGTTGAATAGGGGAAAATAAACAAACACCAGATGCATTATGCTATATTTCTCAGACATGGAAAGAATGCAAGAAACATCCCAGGCAGAGGAACTTACATATGCAAAAGCCCTCTGAATGAAAGAAGCAAGACACATTTTCTAGAGGAGAAAGATGGCTATGGTATTAGTGCATAGCAAAGGAATGAAGAGTATGAGATTATGCTGAGGAGGTAGTTGGGAGTGACCCTCGGGACTTGAAAATGATGTTAAGAATTTTACTGTGGGAGTTCCTGTTGTGGCTCAGCAGGTTAATAACCCTACTAGTATCCATGAGGATGTGGGTTCTATCCCTGGCTTCATTCAGTGGGTTAAGGATCCAGAATTGCCGAAAGCTTCAGTGTAGGTCACAGATGTGGCTTGGATCTGGCATTGCTGTGGCTGTGGAGTAGGCCTCAGCTATGGCTCCAAAACAATCCCCTAGCCTGGGAACTTCCATATGCCTCAGGTGCGGCCCTAAAAAGAAAAAAAAGAATTTAACTGTGTGTTGTTTTTGTTTTTGTTTTTTCTTTTTTTTTTTTTTTTTTAAGAGAAATAAGCTACTAGGGGTTTTAATTAGACTTGTATTTGAAAAGATGAAGAACTATCTGGAAGGTGCCAGAGTGAGTATGGAAAGATCAGTAGAGATTACTGCAATAGTTCTAGCAAGAAATAGTGGTTTTGGAGTTCCAGTTGTGGCTCAGCGGTAATGAACCCATCTAGTATCCTTGAGGATGCCGGTTCAATCCCTGGCCTTGCTCAGTGAGTTAAGGATCCTATGTTGCCGTGAGCTGTGGTGTAGGCCAGCAGCTATAACTCTGATTCGACCCCTAGCCTGGGAACTTCCATATGCTGCAAGTTCAGCCTTAAAAAGAAAAAGAAATAGTGGTTTGGAATGGAGTACAGACTCTAGCGATGGAAAGAAGTAAAATAGAAAGAATGGTTAGAAAGTAGACGAGCTAAAGTGTTGAACAAAACATTTTTGACCATTCACTTTGTCCTCTGATGGAAAGTCAGCTGAGAAAGAGAAAGTTCCCTACTGTGGAAGCTAAGGAGGGTCTATGCTTGGATCTCTTTTCAAGGAAGAACATGCTGTTCAACTGCAAGGAATTATCCACCTGGGCTTTCAGGCTTAGACCAGGCTCCTCCTGGGCACCCCAGCCAGTGATTGTAGCCAGCAGGACTACTAAGTCTGATCAGTTCTGCCCCAAGCTGGACTCATCTAACAGGCCATCTGCTCTGGAGAGTTGGCTGAGACTTTATCAGATCTGTGAGGGCCTGAGGCTCTCTCTGCTTCCTCCTCCATTTCCTTTTCCAAGTGTTAGGTCTGCATCACAGACTGAAGACAATCTCTGTCCAATCATGTATCTTTTCCCTTTATCTTTCATAGGCTTTATTCACCAATAAATCTTGTAACTCTGTCTCATTATCTGCTTTCCTTAGGACCTACTGACATACCTGATTGATAATGAGGTTAGGGATATCTGATGCAGGTTATCTGATCAACTATGACATTATCTCCACAAAGGCTATAACTGCTAGGCCAGAATTCACTAATTTTCTGCTAAAGTTTCTCAGAATGTTAGGCCAGCAACTGTCCCCTGTCTCCAAGGAGTCCTGCATTGTTTTGGAGTAGCTGTTTGGAAATGGAGAATTCAGAGGGAAAGGAGTACAGAATGGATGGACAGGCTTAATCTTCTCTTCAGACAGAAGGAACAAATATGAAAAGAACTAGCCTAGGCTTGGTATGGTTCACTGTGAATTGTGTAATCCATTGGTTTACCACCATTATTTAAAACTATTTAACCCTAACTTTGGAAAATGTACCTTTTTTCATATTTTTCCTTTTTTTATTGAAGTATAGAATTACAATGTTTTGTTAGTTTTAGGTATACAGAAAAGTGATTCAGATATATCTATATATCTCTTTATATATATATATTCTTTTTCAGATTTTTTCCATTATACGTTATTATTGAATATAGCTTCCTATGCCACACAGTAGATCCTTGTTGTTTATTTTATATATAGTAGCATGTATCTTTTAATTCCAAACTCCTAATTTAACCTTCCCCTACTTCCCCTTTGATAATCATAAACTTGTTTTCTATGTCTGTGAGTCTGTTTCTGTTTTGTAAATAAGTTCGATTATGTCTAGAAAATGTACTGTAAGAACCATAGGGCCAGAATTCACACCTATAGATGAAGGTGAATTTTTCTCCGACAAACTGTGTTCTCATTATCACTCAACTTGGGGAAAAGTTGGTTCAGACACGGAAAGATGCTGAGGACTTGGAGCTCCCACTGTGGCACAGTGGGATTGGTGGTATCTCTGTAGCACTGGGATGCAGGTTTGATCCCCAGCCCAGCACTGTGGGTTCAGGATCCTGAGGTGCCACAGGTGGGGCATAGGTTGCAACTGTGCCTCGAATCTGATCTTTGGCCTGGGAACTCCATATGCCATAGGGCAGCCAAAAAAAAAAAAAAAAAAGAAAAAAGAAAAAAAAAAAAAAAAAAGCAGCAGCTGAAGACTTAAGAAAGGTGGGCTGTGACTTAGAGGAGAGGAGATTCTTTGGCCAGAAGGGTTGTTGTGTATGGATTCTGAGGTATGTGATGAGAGTGATGATGCAGATCTTTGGGTGACAGAGTGAGCTGTCTGAGTACAATAGTGCAGGAGCCAGGCAGGGAGCTAACTTGGCCTGAGACTCCAGGGCAGATGTGGAATTAAACTGTGGTTGTAAATTATTTTCTGTGTTGTACTCCTTCCCTGAGCCTCCAGTAAAACCATGGCTTAAGCTGTGTGATGGAGAATTAGTTAAATGTTGGGCCCACATTTGGGCAAATTTATGAAAGCAGCACAGTGCCCATACAGGCTATATGCCCATGTGAACCCCAGCCACCAAGCATGTCAGAAGTTATGGGGCCCAGAGTTCCTGTTGTGGCTCAGCGGTAGCAAACCCAACTAACATCCATGAGGATGCGGGCTCAATCCCTGGCCTTGTGCAGTGGGTTAAGGATCCAGCGTTGCCATGAGCCAAGTCTGTGGTATATATAGGTTACAGAATTGTCTTGGATCCCCAAAGGTGGTGTAGGCTGACAGCTCTAGCTCCAATTTGACCCCTAGCCTGGGAACTTCTACATGCCACCAGTGCAGCCCTAAAAAAAAAAAAAAAAAAAAAAAGTTATAGGTTCCAATGAATGATCCTACCCTGTTTCCTGCTGAAATATGGAACCAACTGAGAAAGAGGTGAAACAGAAAAGCAGTAAAGAGAGTGAAAATAACACCTTTGTTGACATTAAAGGCAGTTTAAGGATGTAGATTAGGTGTGTTAGCCAAGTAGGTTACCTAGTATTTCACCCCTAACTTGAACTTACCTACTTCCTCATAGACAGTGCTGGACAACCACCTAAAAAAGCAGAGCAGACTGTGCACACCCTGCAGGCAGGCAAAACTCAAAGAAAATAGAGGGAGGAAGAGCTTGATGATGTTCAGCTTCTTCTCCCAAACTCTCCATTCAAACACTTCACTCCTCTCCTAGAGACCAGACAGTGAATAGGCAGAGAAAGGCCAGCAGTGTAAGATAGGAAGCCAGAGCAAAGGAGGTTTTTCATTCTCCCAAATAGTATGAAACAGTGAGTGTAAAGGCTAATCATTATAAAAATCTCTTTTATTTGGCCATGCCACAGCATGCAGAAATTCCCAGGCCAGGGATTGAACATGCGCCACAGCAGTGATAATGCCAGTTTGTTAACCACTAGGCCACCAGGGAATGCTGTAAAAGTCTTGTTTATAACATCAGGAGTTCCCTCTGGCATCTCTACAGGATGCAGTTTCAATCCTAGGCCTGGCACAACGAGTTAAAGGATAGCATTGCCACAGTTGTGGCATAGTCCCAACTCTGTCTGGGATCTGGTCCCTGGCCTGAGAACTCCATATGCCATGGCAGTGGAAATTTTAGGGCCACCCCCATGGCATATGGAGGTTCCCAGGTTAGGGGTCAAATCAAAGCTGTAGCTGCCAACCTACGCCACAGCCACAGCAATGCCAGATCCTAGCCACGTCTGCAACCTACACCTAGGATCAAACTTGTGTCCTCATAGATACTAGTCAGATTGGTTTCCACTGAGCCATGGCAGGAACTCCAAGAAAACAAATCTTGATTATGGAGTTTCCTGTTGTGGCACAGTGGAAACGAGTTTGACTACTAACCATGAGGTTTCAGGTTTGATACCTGGCCTCACTCAGTGGGTTAAGGATCTGGCGTTTCTATGGCTGTGGTGAAGGCTGGCAGCTATAGCTCCAATTTGACCCCTATCCTGGGAACTTCCATATGCCCTTCGTGCAGCCCTAAAAAGCAAAAAAAAAAAAAAAAAAAAAAAAAGCAAAAAAATCTTGATTATAACATCATAATGGGAGATTTGCTGAGATGAAGACCAGAGAAATAAATACATAAAAATTTATGAATTATGATTGCCTTTATTTTATACTTATCAACAGAACACCCAGACATGCCATAATAATTAAAATTATTCATCTTTAATATTTTGCCGATTTTTAGTCATAGTAAAAAACATAGTTCTACACATATTTCAGTTTTATTACTCTGAAGGTATATTTCAAGGTTAGAGAATGAAATTGATTTTATTAAACAGTTTGTCCACTTGATTGATAATCTCTCTCTCTATATGTAGACATTCAGCATGCGGGCCTCCATTGATTCTTGTACTACTTTCCTGACTTAGCCTCAGTAACTTGAAGCCCTGTTCCTGCAAGAAGGGAGAGATTTATTCCCTGCTTTTTGTGGCAAAATAAACCAAATGTGCTATGTGGAACTTGACCAAATTGCACATGTCAGAACTGAAGTGGCATAAGCACCCCCCTAATATCCAAGGAGTTCTAGTCTAGCCAGCAGGGCAAGCCGGCAGGTGTCTCCTAGCAAGGAGATGTTATTCAGAGTGAGGTGGATAGCAGTGTGGATGGTGCATCTAGCCTCCAGCAGGACCCCAAATAAGCTGTTGGGGATGGAGGCCCAGTCTAATCTCCTGGAAAGAAAAGTGACGCAATCTAAGCATCTTATGAGCATCCAAATCCAACGTTAGTAGTCAGGAAATATTCTACTTCTGGCAGAGGGTCCTAGTGTCTAAAGCAGACACTGCAGAAAAGGGTGAGGTACATACACTGAGGCAAACATAGCAGGTGACTGGGAAGAGTGCAGCTTACAGGGTAGTACTAGCATCCCAGAGCTCATGCTGGACTCGTGGAAGTGGCAAAAATGTAGGGCTAATAATAGTAGAATTAGTCTCAGACATCATCTGGAGGTGAAAATATAGTGCCTGACTTGGTCAGGACTGTCTCCAAAACTGAGAAGTCCACGGTTATACTACTAGACCCAAAAAAGCAAGGGCTGTCAAGCATCAGTCATTGGCTATGGGGGAGCAATTTTTTTTTCTGTCTTTTTAGGGCCACACTCGGGGCATATGGAAGGTCCCAGACTAAGGGTTGAATCGGAGCTACAGCTGCTAATAGCTGCCGGCCTACACCACAACCATAGCAATGCGGGATCTGAGCCGCGTCTGTGACCTTACACCACAGACCCACTGAGCAAGGTCAGGGATCGAACCCTCATCCTCATGGACACTAGTCGGATTTGTTTCTGCTGTACCACAATGGGAACTCCCAGGGGGGGAGCTATTTTTGACTAGAAAGTCTTTCAGCACTCATAACATACGACGTAGAAAGTACTCATTTCCACAAAAACATTAGTTTTAAGAAGAAACAATCAATTCTGGTTAAGATTTTAAAAATACTCAGATTGCTGGGTGACAGCATGCTGTAGGGGTGGAAGTAGGGCGACTGATCAGAAGGCTGCAGCCATAGTCTATGTCATGAACTGGAGATGTGGTACTGGAGATGGAAGGAAGTGAGATGCTCTGGTACCGAGGAGGAAATCGCAGAAGGAAAAAGATGAGAAAATGACTGAAGCAAAGTCATTGGGAAGAAGGGTGGGGATAACAGCAGAGCACAGGGAAAGGCTAGCTTGGGCATTTACTGTAGTAGGGCTGAAGGCAGAAAATGTGGGCCGGAGGATATATAAGATTTCTTCAACTCCTACTGTGTGCCAGGATGTTCTGTTCTTAATTCATTCAATCCACACAACAACCCCATGAGGCAGGTATTATTGTCATCCTCATGGTACAGAAGGAAAAGAAACTCAGCCACTGAGTGGTAACTTGCCCCCAGTTCTATAGGTAGGAAGCAGCTGAGCTGAGATTTGAACGTGGGTAGTTTTGCACCACACTTAATTTTGCACCACACTTAACTCTTAAAACTAAAACCTTCCACATGTGGAGACTGGTACAACTGATGGCGGGAAAAACTGTGAGAAATGATAAATTATGTCTCCTAGGAAAATGCTTTACAAAAGGCCTCTAATAAACAAAAACGAAATATCTCTCACCATGAAATCCCCAAATGTACCTCTCATTTAGGAGGAGCCCTTGAAGAACCCGGGATGTGTTCTAGCTACAAACACAAGAGCATTTTTTCATCTTGGCCACTAGAGGGAAGAGTAGAATGTCAAAAAATGTAGGTATCGTGTATGAGTTCTCAATGGCTGATAATTGCTGTTAGTTCTTGCCCTGACGTTGTTAATACATAAAACTTCTTTGTATTTTTTACTTGTGAGTGATAATTGACAAATAAGATTAAGTATTCATAAACATTTTTCTCCATTTTCTGAAAATAAATGTATTATGTTAAGTGAAAGACAGTAGACACAGAGACCACATATTGTCTGATTTCATTTATATGAAATATCCAAAAATGGAAAAGCTCTAAACAGAAAGTAGACTAGTATTTGCTCAGGGTGAGGGCTCAGTTGAACGGAGATTGGCAGTAAATGTGCCTGAGGGATCTTGTGGATAGATGAAAATGTTATAAAATGCATATATAGTGATAGTTGTACATGTGAAATAGTAAAATAACTATATTAAAATCATTGAATTGTACACTTGGAATTAGTGAATTATGTGATATATAAAAAATTCCTCAACAAAGGCATGTGCTGAAAAAAAGAAATGAACCCCCCCAAATCCTATGCATTCAAAAAGATTGAAAATACAAGTTTAAATATGCACAGAAATGTCTAGGAGGATAGCCACTATTTATTTAGTGATTAACTCTAAGAAATGCTATTGTTGGGGAGGACTGGGAACTTTTTAATACTCTATGTCTTTCTGTATTTGGGTGGCAATAATTGATTTAAAATTAGTTTAAAACATTTTTGAGAGATAAGAAGTCAAAGTGTATAAATTGTAATGGAATTATAAGTATCATTTCCTTTGGATAGTGCAATATGGCTTATATTCTTGTCTTTCTATGTTTCTTTTTTTTTCCTTCTTCTTCTTTTTTTGGCTACAGTAGTAGCATGTTCCCAGGCCAGGGGTTGAACCCATACCACAGCAGAGACAATGCCGGATACTTAACCTGCTGTGCCACAAGGACACTTTTCTATGTTTATTTTCTAATTAAAAAATGATTATAGAGGAGTTCCCTCGTGGTCTAGTGGTTAGGATTTGGCGCAATCACTGCTGTGGCCCAGGTTCAATCCCTGGGCTGGGGCCTGAGATTCCACATCAAGCCTCTGCATGCCATGGCAAAAAAAAAAAAAAAAAAAAAAAAGATTACATATTACTTTTACACTAAAAACTGGAAAGTTCTTAATTTAAAATAAAAAAGGAGGCGTTCCCATCATGGTGAAGTGGAAATGAATCCGAGTAGGAACCAAAGAGGTTGCGGATTTGATCCCTGGCCTCAGTGGGTTAAGGATCCAGTGTTGTCGTGAGCTGTTGTGTAGGCCGCAGACACAGCTCAGATCTGGCATTGCTGTGGCTGTGGTGTAGGCCGGTGACTACAGCTCCGATTAGACCCCTAGCCTGGAAACCTCCATATGCTGTGGGTGTAGCCCTAAAAAGACAAAATTAATTAATTAATTAATTTAAAAAGGAAATATTCAAATAACTTTTTAGAAAGTCACCTTTAGTAAAGTGTTTATTGTATTTCATATATAACAGGAGTTTTTTTTACCTCAACAAAGGCTGGAACTGAGACACTTAGATAAAGAGAGGTCACATCTAGTGGCCTTTGAGCTTGGATGCTGTCTAGTGAAGCTGGAAGTTGTTCTACTTTCATTTTTATTTGCATCTACAAATTTATATGGGGGGGAACCTTTGTGAGATTAGAGATTGGGATATAGATATTTCCTTTTAAGATACTTGTAGTAGGCACTCAATTACTACTTAGGTAAGATGGATGAATGAAAGAATGAATGTACAAGCAAGCACCCAGCCAGGCCCTTGGCTTGTGGTGCTATCCGGGTTTCAGCACCACAACAGCTGTCCTGGCAGAGAGGCAAGGGATCCCAGAGGCCAGGGCAAAGAGCTGGCAAGGTCTAGAAGTTCAGTGATCAGAGTCACACGTGATTTCACAAAATTGGGAAAGCTTTTTACTACTTCATACTAGAAAGTCTAGAGGAGGGTACTCTGTCATCCCAGTGATGCCCAGGAGTGATTTTTTTTTTTTTTTTGTCTTTTTTGCTATTTCTTTGGGCCGCTCCCGCAGCATATGGAGGTTCCCAGGCTAGGGGTCAAATCGGAGCTGTAGCCACTGGCCTACGCCAGAGCCACAGCAACGCGGGATCCAAGCCACGTCTGCAACCTACACCACAGCTCACGGCAACGCCGGATCGTTAACCCACTGAGCAAGGGCAGGGATTGAACCTGCAACCTCATGGTTCCTAGTCGGATTCGTTAACCACTGCGCCACGACGGGAACTCCCCAGGAGTGATTTTTAAAAATTTTTTTTGTCTTTTGTCTTTTTAGGGCCGCACCCGCGGCATATGGAGGTTCCCAGGCTAGGGGTCTGATCAGAGCTGTCGCCACCAGCTTATGCCAGAACCACGGCAACGCCAGATCTGAGCCATGTCTGCACCCTACACCACAGCTCACAGCAATGCTGGATCCTTAACCCACTGAGTGAGGCCAGGGATCAAACCCGCTTCCTTATGGATAACAGTTGGGTTCATTACTGCTGAGCCACAATGGGAACTCCAAGTTTATTTATTTACTTTGGCCACAGCATGCCACAGCATGATGTGGGATCTCAGTTCCCAGACCAGGGACTGAACCCAGGCCGCAGTGATGAAATCGCTGAATCTTAACCACTAGACTACCAGGGAACTCCCTACTACAAACATTTTAGACCCTGGCCACCTTGACTGCTCCCTTCACCTGGATTGCCCACCTGATCCAAGTCTCTACTTCTTCATCTGGCTATACCCCTACTCATACTTCAAATTCAAGTGAGAAATTATCTTTGCCAGGAAGCCTTCTGTGACTACGATTCACTTTCCCACTCCTCCTATAGAGGCTCCCATAGCTACTTCCACATTTCTAGGCCACAACACATTTTACAGCATTTTGTTTGTCTTTCTCCCAACTAGAATGTAAGCGTCTCAGTCTATCCACACACCTAGTTCGATGCCAGTTCTGGTTGGCAGAATAGCTGGCAGTTCAATACATGTCCATTAATAAATGTTATTCAGAGTCTTGAAAAGCAGTTGATTTGACCAAATAAATACTTAGGGAACTCTATTAACACAGGCCTTCATCCTGCAAAGTTTTCAGGATCAAAAAAAGAAAAACTTGAGAAGCTCTGTTGAGTTTTCTTTCAGTTTCTTGTAGGATTTTTTTTTTATGGTTCTCTTTTTATACTCAGGAAAATCTAGGAATGAAGATAGTCACCTTTCTTTCCATTTTCAGTAAGAGTTTTTACCTCACAGCAGGGAAAATGATAGGAAATTATAACCAGGGACCACTCTGCCGAATCTGGACCGACCCTTTTTTCTCTTTCAAGTTCCAAATGGTACATTCCCAATGCCCTGTTGACCACAAAAACTGAGAATCTAGCCTCACATCCGCAACACCTATGGCTAAGGAGAAGAATTGTTTCTAACTTTCCTTGAGACTTCGAAATCCAGACACAAAGGGGCATAACCACAAACATGTAATAAATCACACAACATGTAACAGATCCCAGAAAGGTACGTCCTATAGCCTGGGGCAACCTCAAAATGAAGTTGGAATCTTTTCCCATATTAATTTTAGGGCAATCAAGCAACAGATTATAACTTTTTTTAGTCCAATCTCTTTTAAACAATTCTGCAAGATGGCAAGCATGTACTTTTCTTGAAATACTTTATTTAGTGCCTTAGATAAGTATTATTTGTCCTAAAGTCAGGTAGATCTTTCTTTATCCCCATCCCACATTTTACATTTTTAAAAAATAAAGCAGGAAATTACTTCAATAAAATGCCTGGAAGAAAATCAAATATTTTTAAACCATTCAGAGGAAAGGAATTTTGTTCAAATTAAAAGTTACCAGGAGTTCCCGTCATGGTGCAGCAGAAACGAGTCCAACTAGGAACCATGAGGTTGCAGCTTCAATCCCTGGCTTCACTCAGTGGGTTAAGGATCTGGCATTGCTGTGGCAAAGGCCGGCAGCTGTAGCTCCAATTAGATCCCTAGCCTGCAAACCTCCATATGCCGCAGTTGTGGCCCTAGAAAAGGCAAAAAGACAACAAAAAACAAAAAAGCCTTGCCAAAGTGGAATGAAAAGCAAGTAATGTCTAATTCTTAAAATCCCAAAGAGGATTTTGATCACTCTATTCCACTGTAATTAGACACCCCATTTACTGAGTTATTTATCATTCATATCTGGAACCACACCAGCACCCTCTCTCACCTCCTATGTCCCAGCATTCCAAAGGAGGGGAAAAGGCAGCTTCTTGTCCACATTTTTGGCTGTGGAGAACATTCAGGCTGTCACTTGCAGCTCTGCTTCCAAACCTCAAGTGCCTGGGGAAATGCCTCGCTGATTGTATCTTTTCTGAGTTTGGAGAATGCAATAGGAAAATGCCTTTTTTTTTAATGGCCACACCTGTGGCATGTGAATATTTCCAGGTAGTGGTCGGACTGGAGCTACAGCTGCACAGAATCAGAGCTGCATCTGCAACCTACACCACAGCTCATGGCAACGCTGGGTCCTTAACCCACTGAACGAACTTGCATCCTCATGGATACTAGTCAGATTCGTTTCCACTGCACCACAACGGGATCTCCTGGAATAGTCAAGTTTTGCTAGTGAACACCAAGAAACAGTAAGTCATGATAATGTAGACCATAAACTGTGGAAGCAGGTGGCTTCAGTGTTCATAGTTAATTACTTCTTGGTGTCCATGTCTATAGACTTACACAGGTACAAACATAAAAGCAAATTAAAAAACCAGAGTTCCCATTGTGGCCCAGTGGAAACAATCTGACTAGTATCCCTGAGGATGTGGTTCGATCCCTGGCCTCGCTCAATGGTTAAGGATCCAGCGTTGCCGTGAGCTGTGGTGTGGGTTCAGATGCGTCTCGGATCCCGCGTTGCTGTGGCCGTGGTGTAGGCTGGCAGCTACAGCTCCGATTGGACCCCTAGCCTGAGAACCTCCATATGCCTTGGGTGTTGCCCTAAAAAGACAAAAATAAATAAATAAAATAAAATAAAAGCAAATTTAAAACCTTACCTCGTTTTCTTTCACACAGTAATGGACAGTTAGATTCTTGCAGTAGCCCATTATGAAGAGAAGTTAAATTTTAATCCCTTATTAGACTAATTTCCGCTAGGGCTCAAAAAAACAATCAGGAGCTCCCATAGTAGCTCAGTGGTAACGAACCCAAATACTATCCAGGAGGACGTGGGTTCAATCCCTGGCCTTACTCAATGGATTAAGGATCTGGTGTTCTGTGGCTGTAGTGTAGGCCAGCAACTGCAGCTCTGATTCAACCCCTAGCCTGGGAATTTCCATATGCAGCAGGTGTGGCCCTAAAAAGCCAAAAAAAATAAAGTGTCTATTAATATATAGAAATTTTCCTCATTGTAAATGTTATTTTCCTAGAAAAATAAACAGATTAATATCCATGTAGAATCTCAATTTTCCAGGATATGCTTTTACTGATAAACCACAACTTATTTTTCCATTTTCTATTGATATTCATTCAGGTTATTTCCAATTTTTTCATTATTGCAGTGCTCTCTGACCATCTTCTACTGCATATCACCTTGAACACATGTGGGAGTTGCCATTTCTAGAATATATATCTAGAAATGGAATTGTGGGATCACAGGGTAGGAGTATCTTCATCTCTGCTAGATATTGTCAAATTCTTTTTCAGGTTGGATCTACCAATAAACATTAAACATATCAACACATCATTTGATATTATTAGACTTTTGAAATTTTTGCAAGTCTTATAGACATACATTTTTTGCATACTTATTGTTTTTGTTTGCTTTCCATCCATAAAGTTGAGAATCTTTTCATATATCAGTTGAGAATCTTTTCATACATATATTAGCTATTCAGCTTTCTTTTTATATGAATTCTTATCCTTTGTGAATTTCCACTTAGAATGTTTCTCTTTTCCTTAATTATTGGTAAAAATCCTTTTTTTTTTTTTTGGCTGCACTCAGGGCATGTTGAAATTCCTAGGCCGGGGATCGAACCTGTGTCGACCCTTAACCTCCTTAATCCACCACACAGGAACTCCTAAAAATTCTTTTTTTTTTTTTTTTTTTTTGTCTTTTGTCTTTTTAGGGCTGCACCCGCAGCATATGGAGGTTCCCAGGCTAGGGATCTAATCAGAGCTATAGCTATCGGCCTACGCCAGAGACAGAGCAACACCAGAGCCACAGCAATACCAGATCCAAGCCTCCTCTGCGACCTTCACCACAGCTTAACCCACCGAGCCAGATCCTTAGCCCGCTGAGCGAGGCCAGGGATCAAACCCGAATCCTTATGGTTCCTAGTCAGATTCATTTCCGCTGCACCATGATAGGAACTCCAGGAACTCCTAAAAATTCTTGACATAGCCTAGATTCTTATACTCTGTTGGTTTTATATCTTATGGTTTATATTTTCACTTTCATCATAGTTATTTTTATTATTTAGCAGTTTTAATATTAATATAATAAAATTTATCAATCTTTTTCTTCTGTTTTGTAATTTTGTGTCTTGAGGTATCCTTCCCTTGTCTCAAGTCAAAGAAATATTTCCTTCCAAAAATTTTAGAATTTTTCATCTCACTTTTAAATTGTTAATCCATTAGAATTTTTTGTGTATATGGTAAGATAAGGGGCTAATTTTATTTTATTTTTCCACATGGATTCTCAGTAGTCCTTGCACCACTTACTATAGAGTTCATCATTTCCTCACTGATTTCAAATCAGTCATAATACAACTTTTCATATATATATGGACTTATTTTTCAGCTGCCTATTCTTTTCCATTGCTATTTACCTATTCACCTGTAACAACTATTTTAATTGCTATAGCTTTATAAATCTTTACATCTAGTATAGTAAGTCCCACCACCACCATACACATAGCTACCTTAATTTTTTAACCATATATATTTAGCCATATATTTATATTACACTGAAACTATGGAAACTTGAGTAGACAAAACTCATCCACATGAAGCTGTCTACAGTCTAGAGAATGGCCAACTGCGTGCACTGACAGGAAGATGAGAAATTCTGCTTCCAATTAATGCTGAGTTATGAGGAAATTGACTTTTTAGGGAGAGGCAGAAAATACAACAGTAACCAAAATAGCCAACAGGGTAAAAAAGAGTTAAGATGGTAATGGGAACCGTGCTTCCTCTCTACTGTTTTCATGAATAAGTCTTTTGAAATGAGTTATTATTGGATAAGAAATATCTTTGAAGAACTCATACAAGCGCTCATATCAACTTTATTATATTGACTTGACTTTTGAAAGAGTTTTAAGGAAAAATAAGATTTTGGGTATTTCTGTTCAACTTTCCCCAGGAGAGAAACAGCTATTATTATGAAGAGTTGTAATTAAATACTTGGGAAATAATCTCTTCAGGAACAGTGAAGCTAAAATAATATGAGGTGGCACATGTAATTGCACTGGAATCTGCCCGCAGCTACAGTTCTCATGTAAACTGATTAATGTGGTGGTGCTTGTTTTAAAGCTGAAAAAGCTTCCCAGAGCACTATTGAACCAAAGCACTATGCTTGCCCTCTCTAGACTCTTAACCAAGATAGGAAGGGGAAGGGTCTGGATAGAAAGCTGAGCAAGATACCTACAAATGTAATGCTTTCTAGTAAAAAAAAAAATTACGAATGGAATGAAAATTCAGAATAACAAGTGGGCTTGGTACTAAAGAAGAAAAATACAGGCTAATTTCTTTACTAAAAAAAACCCCAACACATTTATGTTTGGGAATTTCTCCAGGTGATTTTTCAAATAATCTGAGATCTGTGTGTACATTAGAAATTTTGAATATTTTGGAGTTACCATTGTGGCACAGTGGAAACAAATCTGACTAGGAACCATGAGGTTGTGGGTTTGATCCCTGGCCTTGCTCAGTGGGTTAATGATATGGCATTTCCGTGAGCTGTGGTATAGGTCGCAGACGTGGTTCAGATCTGGCATTGCTGTGGCTCTGGTGTAGGCTGGCAGCTGTAGCTTCGATTAGACCCCTAGCCTGGGAACCTCCATATGCCTGTGGGTGTGGCCCTAAAAAGCAAAAAGAAGAAGAAGAAAAAAGAAATTTTATATATTTTAATGACATTAACAATCTGAACTTTGCTCAAGTTTTACCTCTTGGAATATATTTAGGTTGAATTTTAGAAAATTGCTGTTTTGGTAGGTGAAAATGGCCAAATACCAGCAGTTTCATAGAGGTAAACTCTATAAAAAAAGGCCAGGGAGATCTTTGGTGGTCTAGAGTTTAGTATTTGACTTTTAACCACTGCAGCCTGGGTTCAATCTCTGGTCTGGGAATTGAGATCCCACATCAGGCTGTTTGTTGCACACTGCAGCAAAAATAACCAAAATAATAATAATAATAGTAATAAATAAAAACAGGCCATAACTCCCTGTGTCATAATTTCATTCAACATTTATTTAATCTCCATAACACACAAACAACTCATATAACTCAGTACTAAAAAACAAACAACCCAATCAAAAATGGGCAGAAGATCAAAAAACATATTTCCCCAAAGAAGACATAACAAATATTTATCCAAATAAGATATACAGAGCATGAAAAGATGCTCAGCATCACTAATTATTAGAGAAGTACAAATCAAAACTACAGTGGGGAGTTCCCGTCGTGGCGCAGTGGTTAACGAATCCGACTAGGAACTATGAGGTTGCAGGTTCGGTCCCTGCCCTTGCTCAGTGGGTTAACGATCTGGTGTTGCCGTGAGCTGTGGTGTAGGTTGCAGACGCGGCTCTGATCCCGTGTTTCTGTGGCTCTGGCGTAGGCCGGTGGCTACAGCTCCAATTGGACCCCTAGCCTGGGAACTTCCATATGCCTCGAGAGCGGCCCTAGAAATGGCAAAAAGACAAAAAACAAAACAAAACAAACAAAAAAAACACTACAGTGAAGTACTGCCTCATATGGGTCAGAATGGCATCATCAAAAAGTCCACAAATAATAAATGCTGGAGAAGGTATGGAGAAAAAGGCATCTTCCAACATTGCTACTGGGAATGTAAATTGATACAGTCACTATGGAGAATAGCATGGAAGTTCCTTAAAATTTAAAAATGCTGCAGTTCATAGGTGTCTCAGTGGGTTAAGGATCTGGTGTTTTCACTGCTGTGATGCAGGTTTGATCCCTGGCCTGGGAATTTTCACATGCTGCAGGCACAGCCAAATAAATAAATAAATGAAACTACTTCATTATTTTGCCATTCCATTCCTGGGCATATATCCAGAGAAAAATGTAATTCATAAAGATACGTGCACCCCAATGTTCATAGCAGCACTATTTACAATAGCCAAGACATGGAAGCAACCTAAATGTCCATCAGCAGATGAATAGACAAAGAAAATGTGATATCTTTTCTCAGCCACAAAAAGAATGAAATAATGCCATTTGCAGCATCATGGACTGACCTAGAAATGATCATACTGAGTGAAGGAAGCCAAAGACAAGTATCATATGATATAGCTTATATGTGGGATCTAAAATAAAGATGCAAATGAGCTTATTTACAAAATAGAAATAGACTCACAGACATAGAAAACAAACTTACCAAAGTAGGGGAGAGAGAGGGATAAGTTAGACAGGGATGAACATACACTACTGCATATAAAATAGTTAACTAACAAGGACTTACTGTATAGCACAGAGAACTATACTCAATAGCTTGTAATAATCTACAGAAGGGAATGTAAAAAAGGAATATATATATATATATGTATATATGTATATAACTGAATCACTTTACTGTAAACCCAAAACTAACACAACATTGTAAATCAACTATATTTCATTAAAAATTAAACATTTATTGAAGGTCTTAATATGGTCTTTTCTCAGGCAACTTCCATTCCTTTTTTTTTTTTTTTTTGTCTTTTCAGGGCCGCACCTGTGGCATATGGAAGTTCCCAGGCTAGGGGTCGAATCCGAGCTATAGCTGCTGACCTATACCATAGCCACAGCAATGCCTCATCCTTAACTCACTGAGTTAGGCCAGGGGTAGAATGAGAGTCCTCATGGATACTAGTCGGGTTCATTACTGATGAGCCACGATGGAAACTCCCAACTCCCATTCTATTCAGATTTTAAAATATAAATAAATAATTGAAAAACATAATGATAAATGCAATAATGGAGTGAGGTATAGAATGACCCAAAGCAAGGGGTGATAGCTTCAGCTCAGTCAGGTGAGGAAGAGCATTGCAAAGCAGCTAATGCTTCAGCTGAGTAATTAGAAGTTGACTTAATTAAAAAAAAGAAAAAGTTGAGCTGGCTGAGGGGTTGGGAGTGTCTTTCCAGGTGGAGTGAACTACATGCGTAAGATTTTTGAGGCATAAAACAGGATGGCAAGCTTAAGTAATGATGTTGCTATATCGTTTAGGCTGTCTGGATCACAGGGGAGGCAAGGCTGTTGGAAGATGCAGGAAAATAGGAGCAAGGACAGAAAACAAGGTTGAAGAAAGGTTGGACAGTTGTGGTTTGTGAAGGACCTTGACTGTGTGTCATACTATAAAACAAAAATTTTGACTATAGGGAGTTCCCTTCGTGACTCAGCGGTTAACGAACGGGGACTAGGATCCATGAGGATGCAGGTTTGATCCCTGGCCTTCCTCACTTGCTCAGTGGGTTAAGGATCCAGTGTTGCCGTGAGCTATGGCGTAGGTTGCAGACACAGCTCAGATCCCATAGGCTGGCAGCTGTAGCTCTGATTCCATTCCTAGCCTGGGAACTTCCATATGCCTTGGGTGTGGCCCTAAAAAGCAAAAAAAAAAAAAAAAAGAAAAAGAAAGAAAGAAAGAAAAAAAATTGACTGTAAAGTCATAGCAAATTCAGATGTCCTCCATCAGATATTGGTGGGCTAGTGAAAAGTTTTCAACTGGAAACTAATATGGTCAACTTACCACTATAGAAGGATAATAGTGAATTGAATTGAATAGTAGGGAGACTTGCTAAGCAGCTGCAGATGTGAGGAA
This sequence comes from Sus scrofa, assembly GCF_054392235.1. Classification (NCBI taxonomy): domain Eukaryota; kingdom Metazoa; phylum Chordata; class Mammalia; order Artiodactyla; family Suidae; genus Sus; species Sus scrofa. Next base: position 94,184,159 of record NC_139390.1, on the reverse strand, counting down.
ATAAACTGAGGATACAGTTTGGAGATAGTTTGGAGATGGAGAGGACTAGAAGTGAGAGATGTGATGGTAGGAAATTCACAAAAGCTTAGTTCCAGAATATTTTGCTACTATTCGAGTTCTTTTTTTAAAAGGGGGGGGGTGGCTAGTTGAATGGACTTGGAGTTTGGGGTTAGTAGATACAAACTATTACATTTAGAATGGATAAGCAATGAGGTCCTACTGTATAGCACAGGGAATTATATCCAATCTCTTTGGACAGACCATGATGGAAAAGAATATAAGAAAAGGAATGTATATATATATATGTATGACTGGGTCCCTTTACCATACAGCAGAAATTGGCACAACATTTTAAATCAACTATACTTTAATTTTTTAAAAAATGTAGGAGTTCCCACTGTGGCACAATGGGATTGGCGATATCTCTACTGTACTGGGATGCAGGTTTGACCCCTGGCCTGGCATAGTGGGTTAAAGGTGTTGCCACAGCTGCAGTATAGGTCTCAACTGTGGCTTGGGTTTGGTCTTTTGCCTGGGAACTCCAAGGGGCAGCCAGAAAAGAAAAAAAAAAGTAAAAAACAAAAATGTAATATCCTTATTGACAGTTCTGTATGAATAAAATAACTGGGTTGTGGCTTTGTAAAACCCATTATTCTAAATATTTTAATAGAATAAAATCACTGCATGATTAATTCAATCAGTTATCATCTAGATGAATTTTTTCATTTTTTAAGTTTTAGTGAATATAGCTGATTTACAATGTTGTGATAATCTCTGCTATGCAACAAAGTGATTCAGTTACACATATATGCATATCTGTTCTTTTTAAGATTCTTTTCCCATATAGCTTATCACAGAATATTGAATAGGGTTCCCTGTGCTATACAGCATAAAGATGAATTTTAATCGGGTTGTGATGATCATTGTACAACTATAAATGTAATAAAATTCATTGAATAATTTTTAAAAAGATGAACTTTAAAAATCAGTTTAATTGGGAGTTCCCGCTGTTGCTCAGTGGCAACAAACCCACCTAGTGTCAGTGAGGATACGAGTTCCATCCCTGGCCTTGCTAAGTGAGCTAGGAATCCGGCATTCCTGTGGATGTGGCATAGGCCAGCAGCTGCAGCTCCGATTCAACTTCTGGCCTGGGAATTCCATATGCCACGGGTGCAGCCTTAAAAAGAAAAAAAAAAATTTGTTTACTTGGTCATTCTGTTTGGCTTCTGATTGAAGCATAATAGTTATAACCACAATTCAAGTAGGATCTTCCACCTCAAAGGAAGATTCTTTCCCTAGCTCTTTTTTTTTTTTTTCAAGGCACAGTGCAAACAGCTTTTATTTTTATTTATTTATTTTTGGTTTTTAAGGCTGCACCCGTGGCATATGGATGTTCCCAAGCTAGGGGGTAGAATTGGAGTTACAGCTGTCAGCCCACACGACAGCTCACAGCAACTCCGGATCCCTGACCCACTAGGCAAGGCTGGGGATCAAACCTGTATCCTCCATGGATACTAATCAGATTCATTTTTGCTGTGCCACAGTGGGAACTCCATCCTTTGCTCTGAATGAAAGCATTTCTGATATGTGTGGAGGGATTTTCATCCTTAGAGGGGGAGTGGTAGTAATAATGCCTACAGTCTTCCCATCTTCATGTCACTTGATAAAGGAAAATGTTAATTTTCTCTTCGTTCTCTTCCCCCACCCTAGAAATCACTACCCATATGAATTAACCTCAGAAAATAAAAGTTAAGTTTATATTTAATTAAACTTAATTAAAGTTTAATCTTTAATTCAGGCAATAAATACTTAAAATTATATATCCTTGTGAAAAATTCAAATAATAATATTTAACTTTCTAAATTCCTCCAAATTATTCACTAAAAACTTACCTCAAAAGTTAAATAAATACATTTCTTCTAGATATCTTTTTGGACAAATTTAGCTGAGGGAAAACATTATATAACATGCCTTATTATAAAGGACACTGTTGCTTCTGGTCAACAGATGCTATCTGACAGGACAAATACTTGGCACAGAAATTACTAACACATTCAGAAACTAATCTTCCCTGAAACCAGCTTCAACTCTCAAAAGCTGGCTGTGGGAAACAGTGTCCTTTTTAATAGAAAATTCACATTTTGAAAAAGTGGACAGTGTAGTTACTTCAGAGCCATTAAAACTGCTCCATAAATTTCTTTCAACAGTTAAAGTAATATTTAAATTTCATGAGCATTTCATTGATTTGAATTTATGTTAATGTTTTTCTAAACTTACACTGCCTTTATATCTTTGTATTCATCAAAGAGAAGTAACTTGGTTGTCTGATTCTGCTACTAATTTTTATCTTTTGCAATTCTAGGCCCCAAACTCTGTTTATCCCATTTTGGGTTTTTTTTTTAAGTATTTTTTTTATTCTTAAAATCTGTCAGTGGTCTGTCTCATAATTAAAATGCTGCTTATAGAATACTCTTGCTAAACTTTGATTACACTGGTTGTTAAAGTCAAAAAAAGTTAACAAAATATAGGTTGCTTTTAGACTTGAAAATGTTATTTTAAATAAATATTGAATTTTAAACAGAAAAAAAAAAAATCCTCTGTATTGCAGCCACACTTAGCATTTAGCAGCTCTACAAAAAAAATTTCAGAAAAGGCAATACTTGCCCAGGAGGTTAAGCCAGACCAACTCTGGATCTGCTGGGCACAGCTAGTTCTTTCTTCATCCCTGTTAACGAATGTGAAATGCAATATTGAAAGCTGGGCTGCACTAAATTCACAGTTTTATTTCCTGTCTTAACTACACCTTTCTGTCTAAATTGCAACAACTTCATGGCTTAATACACAACCATCTTTTGTGCTCGCAGTTTTATGGTTTGGCCTTTGGTCTGTGTTCAGCTGAGTGGTTGTATCTGCTCTTGCCTGCGGTCACTCTAACAGTTGCAGCCATCAGACATGGCTGGTCTAGGATGGCTTCACTCACAGAGCTGGGGTTGGTGCCAGCAATATGTGGGGCCTCTCTCTCCTTACGGTCTCTCATCCTCATGGATCAGCCTATGCTTCTTCACTTGGTGGTCCCAGGATTCCAAGAGATGGAGAACACTCATGAGATCACTTCCAAAGCATTCTACCAAGTACAGGGCAAGCCTAAATTCAAGGAGGTGACAAAACCGTATCCATCTCTTGATGGGAAGAGATGTAATGTCACACTTCACAGAGTGTGTATACAGGAGAAGAATGTGTGGCTCTTTTTTTCTAATCTACTATGTACGTATTATAATGGCTCAAAATTCAGAAACAGTGCAGAAAATAATCGATCAATTTGATTACATAAAAACTGAAAATCTCATACTACAGAGACATCATAAGTAAATTAAGATAAATGACAAAGTTGGAAAATATTTATAACATATCACAGTCAAAAGTTTACTATCTCTATTATATAAAGAGCTTCTAAAAAGGAAAAAAGGGGGAGTTTCCTTCATGGCTCAGCAGTTAATGATCCCGACTAGGATTCATGAGAATGAGGGTTCAATCCCTGGCCTCACTCAGTGGGTTAAGGATCCAGCAGTGCTGTGAGCTGTGATATATAGTCCAGCAGCTGCAGCTCTGATTCAACCCCTATCCTGGGAACTTCCACATGCTGTGGGTGCGGCATTAAAAAGTAAAAAAATAAAAATAAAAAATAGAAAAGGGGAGTTCCCACTGTAGTGCATTGGGATCAATGGTGTCTCTGCAGCAGCTGAGACACAGGTTTGATACCCAGACTAGGGCACTCCGTATGCTGTGGGGCAGCCAAGAAAGAAAGGATTTTTAAATTTTGAGAATAATAAAAAACTAAAAAGGGAAAGGATTAACACCATAGAAAATGCATTAGAGATGTGAATAGTTTGCAGAAGGCGATATATAGAGTTCCCGTTGTGGCTCAGTCTGTGAGGATGCGGATTCAATCCCTGGCCTCCATCAGTGGGTGAAGGATCAGGCATTGCTGCAAGCTGCTGTCTGGGTCAAAGATGTGACCCAGACCCAGTGTTGCTGTGGCTGTGGGATAGGCTTCAGCTGAAGCTCCGATTCTACCCCTAGCCTGGGAACTTCCATATGCCTCAGGTGTAGCCATAAATAAATAAATAAAGCCCTTAACTAAGTGAAAAAATATTAAACTTCACTTCTTAATAAAGGAAATGCAAATTGAAACTATACTGAGGTATAATTTTTTTTATCAATCACATGAGCAAAAATCCAAACATTTGACAATGTACTTTGACAGGAAATAAGTACTCACATACACTGCTGTTTTGGGAATGCAAAATTGTATTGGTCCTACTAGCTGCTTTTGCAATAGCCAGCAAAAGTAAATGTGTATTTGACCTAGCAATTCCTATTTCAGAGATCTATTCCAATGATACACGGGCAAAAATGTAAAGTATTTTCATGAACCTATTCATGGCAGCAGTATTTATAATAGCAAATACTAGGATCAACTCAAATATCCGTCAGTAAGAGACTGAGTAAACCATGGTACCCACACGTGGAGTTCTATGCACCTGTGAAAAGTAGCAAGGACTATCTCCATGCACTACAACAGAGTGGGCGCCAGGGCATAGTTAAATGAATAAGTAAGGCAGAGATATCTATGTATAGTATACCACTGTTTATCTAAGAAGGAAGGGTAGCAAATATATATAATACAAAAATAGAAGGAAAAAAAACCCACAAAGTTTTAGTTTCTAATAGGTGAATGGAAGAAAGAGAAAAGGTTGACTTCCCTACATATATCTTGTTTCATAGATTTGACTTTAGAACCAAGAAGATTATTTAGCATTTATTTGTTTTTTCTTTTCAGGGCCACACCACGGCATATGGAAGTTCCCAGGTTAGGGGTAAAATTGGAGCTCCAGTTGCCAGCCTACACCACAGCCACAGCAACACAGGATCTGAGCCATGTCTGTGACTTACACCACAGGGTAAGTGACATTGCCAGATCCTTAAACTTCTGAATCATGTGGGACCTCCAAGAAATTATTAAGAAATTTAGGGAGTTCCCATCGTGGCCCAGTGGTTAACGAATCTGACTAGGAACCATGAGCTTGCAGGTTCGGTCCCTGCCCTTGCTCAGTGGGTTAACGATCAGGCGTTGCCGTGAGCTGTGGTGTAGGTTGCAGACGTGGCTTGGATCCCGAGTTGCTGTGTCTCTGGCTACAGCTCTGATTGGACCCCTAGCCTGGGAACCTCCATATGCTGCAGGAATGGCCCAAGAAATAGCAAAAAGACAAAAAAAAAAAAAAAAGAAAAGAAATTTAAATGTAGCTCAGTGGGTTAAGGATCTGGCATTGTCATTGCTGTGGCTTGCACTGCTGCTGTGGCATGGATTCAATCCCTGGCCTTGGAACTTCTGAGTGCCACAGGCACCACCAAAAAACAGAAAAAGGGAGCTAGAGAGAGAAATTTAAATTAGATTAAAAAGGCAATCCTTCAAAAGCAATATGAAACTGATTTGAGTTGTGGCATAACTGCCCAGAGAGGAACAGTTCCAAGTGACTTAAAATCAATTTAACTTCATACTCAAAAAGGATAAAAAGTACTTCAAAAATAAATCCTCAAGTGTTTTTAGTAATTATATTATTAATGATAGTATTTGTTTTTTTGAGACTGCAGTTTGTGTTGTGGGATAAATCACTTTGAACTGCAAACTTTTGGAGTGGAAGAGAAGATCAATCAAATAAAAACCCTGTGGTCCTAACTTTGAATAGGAAGTATCAGTATGAATTCATGACATGTATTCTATCTTTAAAAAAAAAAAACTTCTTGGAGTTCCTGCTTTGGTGCAGCAGGATAAAAACCCCATTGCAGAGGTTCAGGTCCCTGCGGAGGCTTGGGTTAGAAACCCGGCCTGGCGTGGTGAGTTAAGGATTCGGCATTGCCACAACTGTGGCATAGGTCTCAGCTGCAGCTGTGGTTCAGTCCCTGGCCTGTGAACTTCCATATACCATGTGTGCCGCCAAAAAAAAGAGTACTTCTTAGCTCTGTCTACTTAAAGGCCTGGATATAATGACCAACCTGGTAGCAATGGACACCCCTAAAGCATTCAGATTGTAGTTTAAATATTTAAATCTTTCACTACTACAATCATATTTAAAAAGAAGCAGGGCTCCTTAAAGAAATAGCTGATTTCAGGTTTGTGGTAGGATATTTACATCTTATATGGCAAGCAATGAAGCTATCCAAGACTACTAGGTTTGAGTCAGAAAGCTTCTTTTTTTTTTTTTTTTTTTGCTATTTCTTGGGCCGCTCCCGCGGCATATGGAGGTTCCCAGGCTAGGGGTTGAATCGGAGCTGTAGCCACTAGCCTACACCAGAGCCACAGCTACACGGGATCCGAGCCGCGTCTGCAACCTACACCACAGCTCACGGCAACGCCAGATCCTTAACCCACCGAGCAAGGCCAGGGATCGAACCCGCAACCTCATGGTTCCTAGTCGGATTCGTTAACCACTGCGCCACGAAGGGAACTCCTTAGAAAGCTTCTTGAAGAATCTCCCATTTGTCAATGATAGGAAATCTGAGCATAAATAAGGATAATAACTGGAATTGATTAAAGCACATAACGTGTATAAATTACTGAGTTCATAATGATATTAAAAAATTATGTATTAGTCACTTATACTGCATGGTAGGGAGCCATCACATTGTTTGAAAAGTGGTTATAAAAAGAAAGATCCAAGTATTTACTCTGTCTTTCCTATATGAACTCTTTCTCAATGTAACCATATAGTTGGTGAAAGAAGTTACCCTTTATAATACTCCCACTAGTAAATAATAAAATTACAATATCACCATTTTACCTCTCCTAATGAAATAATGGACCAATGACTTCTTTTTTGTTTGTTTGTTTGTTTGTTTGTTTGTTTTTATTTTTTATTTTTTATTTTCCCACTGTACAGCAAGGGGGTCAGGTTATCCTTACATGTATACATTGCAATTACAGTTTTTCCCCCACCCTTTCTTCTGTTGCAACATGAGTATCTAGACATAGTTCTCAATGCTATTCAGCAGGATCTCCTTGTAAATCTATTCTAAGTTGTGTCTGATAAGCCCAAGCTCCCGATCCCTCCCACTCCCTCCCCCTCCCATCAGGCAGCCACAAGTCTCTTCTCCAAGTCCATGATTTTCTTTTCTGAGGAGATGTTCATTTGTGCTGGATATTAGATTCCAGTTATAAGTGATATCATATGGTATTTGCCTTTGTCTTTCTGGCTCATTTCACTCAGTATGAGATTCTCTAGTTCCATCCATGTTGCTGCAAATGGCATGATGTCATCCTTTTTTATGGCTGAGTAGTATTCCATTGTGTATATATACCACATCTTCCGAATCCAATCATCTGTCGATGGACATTTGGATTGTTTCCATGTCCTGGCTATTGTGAATAGTGCTGCAATGAACATGCGGGTGCATGTGTCTCTTTTAAGTAGAGCTTTGTCCGGATAGATGCCCAAGAGTGGGATTGCAGGGTCATATGGAAGTTCTATGTATAGAGGACCAATGACTTCTAACATCACAAGGAGAAAAACAATTAGACATTGTGAATCCCGGTGGAAGTATGAATACTGCTTATAAATATTCCTGTCAAAACAATAAAGCTAAATCTGATCAAACCTCTGGGTCTAAATGTCAACTTAGGAGTTCCCGCTGTGGCACAACGGAATTGGCAGTGTCTCTGGAGCTCTAGGACACAGGTCCTAAATTCAGGTACAGTGGGTTAGGATCTGGCATTGCCACAGCCGTGGCATAGGTCACAACTGCAGCTCAGATATGATCCCTGGCCCAGGAACTCCATGGGACAGCCAAAAAAGGAAAAGAAAAAAAAAAAAAAAGCGAACTTATAGGCAGTAGAGGGTATGTGTGGAGGAACATGTTAAAACAAAACAAAACAAAACAAAAACATGTGGTTGCAATAAGCAATATCCAGACTGAGATTTGATGCTATAGATCAAATGACTCAGTTTATTAAAAAAATAAATTGCAAGGAAAAACAAAAGGGAGATGAAGAAGTAACCTGCAGAAAAAAAGAAAAGACTGGAGTTCCCGTCGTTTCTCAGTTAACGAATCTGACTAGGAACCATGAGGTTGCAGGTTCCATTCCTGGCCTTGCTCAGTGGGTTAAGAATCTGGCGTTGCTGTGAGCTGTGGTGTAGGTCACAGACATGGCTCGGATCCCGCGTTGCTGTGGCTCTGGCGAAGGCCAGTGGCTATGGCTCCGATTTGACCCCTAGCCTGGGAACCTCCATATGCCGCGGGAGCAGCCCAAGAAACGGCAAAAAGACAAAAAAAAAAAAAAAAAAAAAAGACTGAAGGCTGTATTGACCATTTGCACTTTGTGGTCTTTGATTAGATTCTGAGCCAAAAAACAAACTGAAGAGAGGAGAAAACCCTTTATGAGGCAATTAAGCCAATTTGATTACTGACCATACAATTAGTAATACTAAAGAATTATTATTGTTACTATTACTGTTGTTACTCTTTTACATAAAGACAGTGGTGGCAGTAGACGATTAAGTAGGTGGGACTAACAATACAAGATTTGCCAAGAGTTGATAGTTGGTAAATCTAGGAGAGGGCAAATGAAGACTCCTTTTACTGTTCTCCCTACTTTTGTTTGATATTTTCTATAATATAACATTAAAATGGTGGTTATTACCAATAAAGTTTATTATTATTAAAAAATAACGTTAGGAGTTCCCATCATGGCTCAGTGGTTAACGAATCTGACTAGGAACCATGAGGTTGCAGGTTAGATCCCTGGCCTTGCTCAGTGGGTTGAGGATTTGGCGTTGCTGTGGCTCTGGTGTAGGTTGGAAGCTACAGCTCTGATTGGACCCCTAGCCTTTGAACCTCCATATGCCGTGGAAGCAGCCCAAGAAATGGAAAAAAAAAAAAAAAAAGACAAAAAAAAATAACGTTAAAAAGAAGAAATAGATATTTAAATTACTTTTTTAAGATAAGGAAATTCTTCTTTTTGAAAGACTTTGAGTAGACGTTATTGTGGTTGAATAAAATACCTAGAATTATGGTGATTCATCCTGTGATTATGAGGAAAGCCTACCAAGGATAAAGCCAAAACATTCTTGATAGCAGAACAGAGTAATAGAAATAAGCTGGTTCTTTATGACTGAGCTACAGAATAAACTAAAACCCGGGAGCTGCCTGACCTCTGGATAGCTGATTAGATAATAACTATCTCTGTTGTTGAATCTGCCTTGAATTATTTTCAGCAGAAACCACCCTAACCAAAATGTGGAGAAGAATGCACGTATGTGTGTGTGTTGAGGTTGTAAGGGTGGTACCGGGTAGTGTTCCTGCTCCATCTAACAGAATATTCAGTGAAACAGCATCCCTTAATTGTATGTAGACCTTAGACTATGAGTCTAATGCAGAGTTGGTATTGAGACAAATTCCAAACAACCTGTACCTCAGAATTAAACATTATTCTGCAATGATTAAGTCCTTACAGTTATTATTTCTTTGTGCCTCTCCAATTCCAGAGGCATTAAACCAGCCAGTATATCGCCTTCCACCTGTATCCTGCCTTAGTTTCCCATGGATGAAAATCTTCGTAGCCACACTACTACAGAAGTTTAGGGACCGGCAGCCCTCCACCTTCCACCAGTGATGGGGTCCTCATCACCATCCATCTATTCTTAGGGTCTGCTTCCTAGGACCACAGTACAATTATCTTAGATGGAGTTCCTAGAAACAAGCTTGAAACAGGAATTCGAAGGCAGGTGATTTATTAAAGGAGTGCTCTCAGGAGAACAGGAGAGAAGGAGGCAAGCAGGATGGGACACGGGAGAAAAGCTAAGCAAAGATCAAATCTCAGCTGGAAACCTGCTTCAACCTGAGCCCCTGGGGAGCTCTGAGGTGTCCCACAGTGATGACCCAACCTTTTGTACACAGCGGCAATTAGTCATTGTCTGCCAGCTGCCTGGGGTGAGGTTGAGGGCTGGGGGGGGGGGGGTGTGTGTGTGTGATACTCATAGCTGCCAGAAGTAAATGTACTGCCCAGTTAAAGGGATCAAGTCAGAGCACCAGCAGCATCCCTGACAACTTTCTAACTTCCTGAACAGCCGAAACCTTACTAGACCCTTTGTGATTAGCCCATCCCTGCATAACCATTCTATTTCTCTGACATCATCTCCAACTACTCTCCCTCTTTTTCATTCTGCTTTAGCCACACTGGCCACTTTGCAATTCCTCAAGTTCTCTAGCATATTCACGCTTCAGATCCTTAACACTGCTCAGTCCCCTCGTAGGGAATGATCTTCCGCTGCTCTCCCTTGTCCTGTATCTTCATGTCTAGGCCCCTTACACAAATTTTTATTCACAAGGTAGCTTCGTAGAAGGTCTTCTCTGGCTACCCTGTAAAATGACAACTCCCACCCCTCACCAACACTTACAATCCCTTTACTTTCATTACTATTATTTTTAAACACTTAGCAGTATCTAACACACTGTATAGTTTTCTTACATACCTTGTTTATATTTGATCACATTCTAGAACCTGACCAGAAAAGGAGGGTTTTTGTTTTTTTTTTTTTAATCTTGGCACTTAAAACAGTGCCTGGTAGGTTACAGCTGCTCAGATAATATTTGCTGACTATGTGAATGAATGATCCCTGGTGCAAAGTGTAAGTCTTCAATAAACATTGCTTGAATGTGGATGGACCTAGAGATTATCACACTAAGTGAAGTCAGACAGAGAAAGATAAAATATCATATGATATCACTTATATGTGGAGTCTAAAATGTGATACAAGTGGAGTTCCCACTGTTGCTCAGTGGGTCAAGAACCTGGCTAGTATCCGTGAGGAGAAGGGTTAGATCCTGGCCTCAATTAGTGGGTTAAAGATCCCATGTTGCCACCAGCTGCAGCATATATCTAGGATGAGGCTTGGATACTGTGTTGCTGTGGCTGTGGCTTAGGCCTGCAGCTGAAGCTCCATTTTGGCCCCTAGCCCAGGAATTTTCATATGCCACAGGTACAGCCCTAAAAGAAAAAATAAGATAAAAATGGACTTATTTACAAAACAGAAACAGACTCACAGACATAGAAAACAAATTTATGGAGTTCCCGTTGTGGCGCAGTGGTTAACGAATCCGACTAGGAACCATGAGGTTGCAGGTTCGGTCCCTGCCCTTGCTTAGTGGGTTAATGATCTGGTGTTGCCGTGAGCTGTGGTGTAGGCTGCAGACATGGCTCGGATCCTGCGTTGCTGTGGCTCTGGCATAGGCCTGTGGCCACAGCTCCAATTCGACCCCTAGCCTGGGAACCTCCATATGCTGCGGGAGCGGCCCAAGAAATAGCAAAAAGACAAAAAAAAAAAAAAAAAAAGAAAACAAATTTATGGGGAAAAGAAGGGGATGGATAAGTTAGGCATTTGGGATTAGCAGATAAAAACTACTCTGTATAAAATAAACAACAAGGGCATACTATATAGCACAGGGGACTATATTCGATATCTTGCAATAATCTATAATGAAAAAGAATATATATGTATATATGTATAACCGAATTGTTTTGCTACACACCAGAATCTCACACAACACTGTAAATAAACTATACTTCAATAATTTAAAAAAAGAGACTCGTGTGGAGTTCCCATTGCGGCACAACAGAAATGAATCTGACTAGGAACCGTGAGGTTTCGGATTCGATCCCTGGCCTCACTCAGTGGGTTAAGGATCTGACGTTGCCATGAACGTAGTGTAGTTCACAGACACGGCTCAGATCTGGCATTGCTGTGGCTGTTGTGTAGGCCAGTGGCTATAGCTCCAATTCAACCCCTAGCCTGGGAACCTCCATATGCCAGAGGTGCAGCCCTAAAAAGACAAAAAAAGAAATGAAATGAAAATATGGGCACAGCTCCCATGTAGTATAGATGGGAGATGGGACACATATATGGCCATATGGAGTGTTCTCCATAGATTATATGTTTTCTTTGATAACATTGCAATGTTCATGTGAGGTTATATGTGTATATGTCAATACATATTATTTACACGTATATTAGTCAATAAAAATAGAAGCACTAAAGATTTTCCAAATTTATTTGAATCAGTTCAAATCAAAACTCAAGAATCTAGATTTACATACATTACAGAAGGATAAAGTTATAGCAAAATTAAAGTGATTGCAGAGTGTATAGATAGCTCAATTCCTATGACATAAAATTTAAATCCACAGATGAAACTCTTTAAGCTCTTTACTGCCATGTCATATTCTGATTCCAGAGAGTAGAAAACCATTTGGACATGTTAAATCTCAAACTTTTAATCCTGAAATCCATCAGTATATATCAAACACTGAATGTTTTCTAGAAAATAAGTCTTTAAAAAAAAAAAAAAAGGGTTACTAAAACTATGAAAACACCTATCAGACCCTCTATGGCATTTTTTTCCTGAAGTGTCAATCAGCTTGAGATCAGCCTAGAGGTGAGGCAGCCTCAGAAGCACCACCAGCTTCTTCCTGTAAATCACCCCCAGCAGAGGATTCTGACTCAACTGGAGAATTTTCTTCTAGTTCAGCATTTTCACCATGGCTTTCATTTTCTGTTGTACCTTTACCACTATCGATGGCAACAGCTTCATCCAGGGGCGTGCCTGTAACCTCTAAGGTCACTTCAGGGCCAACCTCTGCGGTTTCGACCGTCGCTGCCGCATCTGTCACCTCTGGCCCAGTTTCAGCACCGAGGGTCTCCGCAGGAGCAGCCTCCATGTTGTCTGGACAGGGGGAAGCCTCTTCAATAGCTGTCACTGTGGCCTGGGGAGTATCTTCAGCATCTACCACTGGTGCTTCCGCTAAAGATACCACAGGGGCGTCTGAACTGGCTTCCTCGGCACTCACAAGGTTCTCTTTTTCACCTTTAAAATTTAGTCCATTAAGCAGAGTATTAATTTAAAGAGCATGGGAACACAGTGGGACATTGTGCAGTCATTTTAAAAAAAAGACCAAAAAAATTTTAAAAATAAAAATAAAATTAAAAAACAAGACCACTCAATATGTACAGTTATGAAATGGTCTTCAAGGTAGTCTGTTAAGTGAAAAAAAGCAAGGAGAAGAGCAATGTATAGAGTACGGTATTTTTTGCGTTTAGGACAGAAGGAGGGCAGAATAGACCTAGATAGTTATATTTGTGAAGACTCTCTCCAAGAGGGTACAAAGAAGCTAGGGAGGTAAAATGAAGCATCTGCTATTCTACAGAATCCTTTGAATCTGTTGAACTTAAAAAAATAATTTATATGTGTTATTTATTCAAATAAAACTATGAAAATAAGCAACATGTCATGTGAAATAGCATGGAAAAATAGCCAACCTACTAGGTGAGGACTGTGAGGAATCACTAATCCTCTCTCAACCTCAATTTCATCATCTGTAAAACGGGGATATTAATAATTATCTACTTCACAGAGCTACCATAAGGATTGACTAAAATAATGTGCATGAAAAGAGGTTTAAAACCAAGGACGTGCTGGGAGTTCCTGTTGTGACACAGTGGAAACAAATCCGACTAGGAACCATGAGGCTGCAGGTTTGAAGCCTGGCCTTGCTCAGTGGGTTAAGGATCTGGCATTGCTGTGAGCTGTGGTGTAAGCCACAAAAAGGCTCTGATCTGCCATGGCTGTGGTGTAGGCCAGCAGCTACAGCTCTGATTAGACCCCTAACCTGGCAACCTCCAAACACCGAGGCCCTGAAAAGACCAAAAAAAAAAAAAAAAAAAAAGAAAAAAAAATCAAGAAAGAGCTATGGAAATACTGTATTTTATTTTTTATTTATTTTTATTTTTTGGCTTTTAGGGCTGTACCTGCGGCACACGGAGGTTCCCAGGCTAGGGGTCCGATCAGAGCTGTAGCTGCCAGCCTACACCACAGCCACAGCAATGCCAGATCCAAGCTGCATCTGCGACCTACACCACAGCTCACACTGGATCCCTAACCCACTGATCGAGCCAGGATTGAACCTACAACCTCATGGTTCCTAGTTGGATTCACTTCTACTGAGCCACGACAGGAACTCCAGGAAATGTTGTATTTTATTATTATTATTACAATCAACTTTCTCACGATTATATTCAATAATGTTTATTGATGATATTCTGTTTCTTATTGTTGTCATGATTAAAAGTTTAAAACTGGTCCATGAGCAGCTATTTTCTTTGTCCCTTAACAGTAATCATAGTGTTTGATGGTGTTCCTATTGTGGCTCAGTGGAAATGAACACAACTAGTACCCGTGATGATGTTGATTCAGTCCCTGGGCTTGATCAGTGGGTTAAGGATCCAGCGATGCCACAAGCTATGGTATAGGTTGCAGACACAGTTCAGATCCTGCATGGCTGTCGCTGTGGCGTGGGCTGGCAGGTGCAGCTCCGATTAGACCCCTAGCCTGGGAACCTCCATGTGTCACAGGTGCGGCCCTAAAAAGCAAAACAAAACAAAACATATAGTGATCATAGTATTTGATAATAACGGCATTATAGCTAAGATAGAAAAAGTATGGTTTAAAGCAAGCAGTTTAAGGCAAGAAATATACAGTAAGTTGAAAATGTCAAGTTTCTGTTTCTATAAGTTGCCATTTTATCAATCAGATCAACTGAGACACTCAGTAGACATGACTGAATCTACTAATGTCATTGTACACAGGTCCTCTTAGCCAAAATTGAAACAAAATTAGTTTCATGACTTAAAAAAAATAAGGGAAATGAAAGGTGCATCTGCTGAGAGAAACAGATTACTAAAATTATGCCTGCATGAATGGAAACCTGAGTAGGGGAAAAGTAACATTACCACACAAAGAAGACAAAGCTGTTGGTCAGCAGTTTTCATTTACCAAATGCACTCATCCAAAATGTTTAACAATATTCTTTAGGCTCTAGTTGGACTTTTCCTTTCTGATCAAACTCCTACCAGAGCCAATTTGGATTAAGTTAGTAAAGAAGCCAAAAGCAAACAGTGTTCATTGCTAAACTAGTATGATGAAAATCTGTGTCTCAAGGGAAAAAAAAAATAGCGAATTCACTTTACCTTGAGGTGGATGTAACTCTGCTTTGGTTTTTTCTTTCATGTTTGCTGTATGTTCGCTGTGTTTGGCTTGCCTTTTGACTGTCTTGTAAGTCTGAAAGTAAATATGTGCTTAAGTTTATTTCTTGAGCTTTAAGATTCACCATGCCAAGTTTAAAGGTATATAAAGTTCAAAGACGAGAAACCAGTACACACATCTACTTTTTTATTTCCCCTTTTGGATCTTTGCCACTGAGTAGAATGCTTAAAAAAAGAAATAAAGAAATACTCTAACAGAGGTCAAAGATAATGACAAAGAAAGAAAAAATAAATTATGCTAGAATAAAAATATTCTGATAGGCATTTACAAATATCCTCTGGATTTATCTCAGAGAAACAGAAATTTATGTGCACTCAAAAACCTACACAAATGTTCAGGGTAGCTTTATTTGTAATCGACAAAAACTAAAACCAGTCCAGATGTCCTACCATAGGTGAATGGTTAACAGACTGTTATGCATCCATAAAACTACTCAGTCATAAAAAGGATGAACTATAGATACAGGAAACAATTTGGATGAATCTCCAGGTGAATTATGCTGAGTGAAAAAAAGCCAATCTCAAAAGGTTACACACCTTACTATTCCTTTTATCTAACATTATTGGGGGGCAGGTAACATTCTTGAAATGAGAGAAACAGATTAGTGATTGTCAGGAAGTGGGAGGAAGGGAGGGGAGGGCAGAAGGAAAGTGAGTACAATTACAAAAGAATAACACAAGGAATCTTTACAGTGATGGAGTGGTCCTGTCTCTTGACCATGGTGGTGAATACACAAATCTACACACATGATAAAATTGTTTAGGATGAAATACAGGCATGTGAGCATTCACACACACACACACACACACACACACACACACTGCATGTAAAGCTGGTAGAATCTCAATAAGGTCTATGGATCATATCAATGTCAATTTCCTGATTGGGATATTGTATTATAGTTAGGAAAGATGTTATCACTGGGGGAAACAACGAGGTCAAAGGTATACGAACTCTCTCTGAATTAGTTCTTATAATTTCATGTGAAACTTAATTCTTTCACAATAAAAAGTTTTCAAAAAGTCTTCCAAAGTGACAAATTTGTTGTCCCCAGTGAAGTAAGCAAGGGCTAGTCATTAAAACCTGAAATATTACCTGCCCACAGGTTAGTTAAGAAACAGAATTGAGGTATTCCCATCGTGGCTCAGTGGTTAGCAAACCCAACTAGCATTCCTGAGGACATGATTCAATCCCTGGCATCGTTCAGTGGGTTAAGGATCCTGTGTGGCTGTTAGCTGTGGTGTAAGTTGCAGACAAGGCTTGGATCCAGTATTGCTGTGGCGTGGCATAGGCCAGCGGCCACAACTCCAATTGGACCTCTAGCCTGGGAACCTCCATATGCTGCAGGTGTGGCCCTAAAGAGACAAAAAAAAAAAAAAGTATGTATATATATAAGCAGCCTCAACTTAAAAAAAAAAAAAAAAAAAAGCAAGAAACAGAACTGGGAATAAAGCTATCTTAATCTTAGATAAAATGTACAGGTATCCTTTCATTTCAAGTTCAAGTAGCTGTCTCTGGCCTGTATTCATATTAGACAATGCTATTTTTAAAATGATAATCTCAAAAAAAAAAAAAAAAGAAAATCTCGCTGTAGATAATATTGTTTGTATTATCTCAGCTGAAAAAAACATTGGTTGGAGTTCCCGTCGTGGCTCAGTGGTTAATGAATCTGACAAGCATCCATGAGGATACCGGTTCGATCCCTGGCCTTGCTCATTGAGTTAAGGATCCGGCATTGCTGTGAGCTGTGGCTCGGATCTGGTGTTGCTGTGGCTCTGGCGTAGGCCAGCAGCTACAGCTCTGATTTGACCCCTAGCCCAGAAACCTCCATAAGCCATGGGTTCAGCCCTAAAAAGCAAAAAAAAAAAAAAAAATTTTAAATAATAAAAGCTTGGTAGTGATTTCTCTCTTAGTAGTAGGAGTACAGATTTTAAAACTTTGTATATTTATATGCAATATTTTCTAAATTTTCCAAAAATGAAGCACTTCATGAAAAATTGTCTTATGCAAATTACAAACCATTTTATAAGCATGTTAAAATTAGACTGTGAAAATGGGAAATCCATAAGCTCAGTGGTTGGAAATGATGTAAAAGTGACCCTTGAACAAACCCCCAGGGTTTGGCGAATTCAGACTTGAATCCTCTGGCTTTGAAATGCACAGAGCGAACACAATCAGCAGGCATGACAGTCAACATTTTCATATAAAGGCAGGGAATATTTTCTAACAGGGTGAGAGCTCCTGCCAGCTTACAGGACTATATGCTGAGTCAGCACCCTCAGTTCTCAGGGCAGTAAATAAAGCTGAACCTGTGCCTGAGTTTACATCCCTGAAATAATCATCTAGGCAGCAACATCCCAAGGATATTAGTCATATTGTTCAAGGGGCTAAAACACAAGTTAGCTGCTAAAGCAGAATCAAAGAGATAGAAGAATAATTCACACTCATGTGTAACCTAGAGAATCTAACTTTTTCAAAATGAACATAGTCAAGCACAGAGCAAAAGAAAGGTCTATTAGAAGAGAGGGTCACAAATTTAGCTTTGGAAGCTATTTCCAAGTGATATTACTTATTTATTAAATATAAGCATTCAAAGCCTTCCACAACTTTTATAATTATTATTTTTCTTTTACGGCCATACTTGCAACATAATTCCTGGGCTGGGGTAAAATCAGAGCTGCAGCTGCCAGCCTATACCAGCCACAGCAATGCCAGATCCAAGGCTCGACTGCAACCTATACTATAGCTCACAGCAACACTGGATCCTTAACCCACTGAGTAAGACCAGGGATCAAACCCACATCTTCATGGATCCTGGTCAGGTTCTTAACCTGCTAAGCCACAATGGGAACTCCACTTTTATTATTTTTTATTGTTATCTTTTTGGCCTCACCCACAGCATGTGGAAGTTTCCAAGCCAGGAATCAAACCTGTGCCACAGGAGCAGTGACAATGCCAGATATTCAACACATTGCACCACAAGAGAATTCCTACCACAACTTTTAGAAACCAGTCGGGGGCGGGGGGGGGTTCTCCTGGGAGTAGCTGGTTTTTAACCATCCAGTTTCAGACTGTTTTTGAAAAGAAAGATTTATCAGACACGAGAGGTTCATGTCTGTAACTAGTAAACATATTAGGGATGTAGTGATGTCCAGATGAAATTCAATCTTTAAGCTTCCCACATAATCACATGGCCTAGTTTAATCTGTTTTTCCAGTGACCTACATCCAACTCCAGTAGCTCTGGGCAGTGAATTCAATATGCAGCAGTAGAAAGATGGTAGAGGCAAAGGAATCTGGGTGTGAGTGACAGGTAGATTAGTGAAGGACAGTAATATGTGACATGTTTGAAGCTTCTTGAGGCTTTCAAATTTCTGAAGATTAGAAAATATATTTTGGTTTCATCATCTACATAGCCCTACAGATTGCTCCCAGGTATGACTAAAAATTCCTTTATGCATATTTCTGTAGGGTCAAACCAAAATGTAGTGATTGTGGTTTCTGAAAAATACAGACTTATGTTTTTATTCATAATAAAGATTAGATTTCAATTTAGAAAGTTTAAGACACAATGAGGAATGATTCAATAAGGTTATCTTATTAAATCACAAATATTTCATTTTTTAGCTCCAAAATCATACTATTAAAAGCTTTGTTTATCCCAGTGTGGTGAGGTGGGCTAAGGATCCGATGTTGTCTCTACAGTGGCTCAAGTCACTGCTGAGGCTCGGGTTCAATCCCTGGCCCAGTGCAGTGGGTTAAGGATCTGGCATTGCCATAGCTGTGGGATAGGTGGCAGCTGCAAGCTGCAGCTCAGAACTTCCATATGCCACAGATACGGCCAAAAAAAAAGTTTGTTTTAGTGTTTTTTTTTTTTTTGTTTGTTTGTTTGTTTGTTTTGTCTTTTGTCTTTTTGTTGTTGTTGCTGCTATTTCTTGGGCCGCTCCCGCAGCATATGGAGGTTCCCAGGCTAGGGGTCGAATCGGAGCTGTAGCCACCGGCCTACGCCAGAGCCACAGCAACGCAGGATCCGAGCCGCGTCTGCAACCCACACCACAGCTCACGGCAACGCCGGATCGTTAACCCACTGAGCAAGGGCAAGGACCGAACCCGCAACCTCATGGTTCCTAGTCGGATTCGTTAACCACTGCGCCACAACAGGAACTCCTGTTTTAGTGTTATTTTGAGGGAATAAATAAGGAGAACCAAGGAGGAAAACTTTCTTTTAATTTTATATATGTATGGTTTGAATTTTTCAAAAAAATTATGGATGAATTTTATTTTAAAAAAAGTAAATAAAGCTATAAAGCTAATAAAAACAATGGAAACAGTAAAAAGATTGTGGGAAGAGAGAAAAATGACTAGTTGGAGCACAGGAGATAGGACAGTGAAACTCTTCTGTAAACTACTCTAATGGCAGGTATATGTCATCATATATTTGTCAAAACCCATAAAATGAACAACACTAAGAATGAACCCTCATATAACTATAGACCTTGGTTAATAATAACAGATCAATATTGACTCATTACTTGTAACAAATGTACCTCACTAAAGCAAGAATGCTGATATGGTAAAGGGGGGCACAGAAGTAAGAGGAGATACATAGGAATTCTCTGTACTTTGTTTATTTTTCTGTAACCCTAAAACTGCTCTAAAAAATAAAGTCTGGGGAGTTCCTGTTGTAGCACAGCGGAAATGACTCTGACTAGTATCCATGAGGATGTGGGTTTGATCCTTGGCCTCGCTCAGTGAGTTAAGGATCCAGTGTTGCCACGAGCTGAGGTGTAGGTCGTAGATGTGGCTCGGATCCTGCGTTGCTGTGCTGTGGTGTAGGCTAAAACTCCCATTAGACCCTTAGCCTGGGAACTTCCAAATGCCTCGGGTGCAGCCCTATAAAAGCAAAAAAATGAAATAAAGTCTGTTAATTTTTTAAAAAGTTAATCTCTCAAAACCAGGAATCATTGTAATTATTAAATGGGCCATGAATCTGTCATATGGTAAACACTCAAATGTAAGCTATTAGTACTATTAGTAACACTGTTTTTACTGAAAGTCATGCATACTTAGTGGTATTAAGTATTTTAAACAAATTTTTTTTCATAATCTTATATATTTAATTAATCCCATGTCCTGCCTGACCTTGACACTGCTGTGTGTTTTACCACAGGTTGCAAATATTTGAATTCCTGAACACCAAAGTTATTTAAACACTTACATAATATCCACCAGCACTGACTGTGACACCTACAAGCAGATAATACATCATATTTGATCCAGATGTTCCAGGGAATTTGTTAGATGACATCCAGCGAAGAGATGCTAGGAAAACAAGTTTAAACAGTTAGCTCCACCACAGGCAAAATTATTTTAAATGATTACATCTGAAAAAAATTTTCTTCTCTGTGAACCTAGAATATATTAACATGAACTGATTTTAGCTTAAGGGAATACAGTATTACAAGGAAGGGTAATAATTCCACTTGACATTTTCTCAATCTGATTTGATAAGTACTTGTGAAACCTGTCATCTTGATGCTTAGCATCATGCTTTTCTTGGAAGGAATGCAGGCTTGGGTAAGGAAAAATGACAAAAGAACTAAACAATTTTAACTGTGAAACGAGATGCATATTAGCAAAAGAAATCCATTTATATATACTACACCACAGGATTTAGTGGAAAAGATTATCTTTCCCAAAAATGATTTGAGTACATTTGTGTTTAAAATTTATATATTAAATAAGACATTTATGTTAAAATTCAACACATTTTGGAGCTCCTGTTGTGGCACAGTAGAAACGAATCCGACTAAGGAACCATGAGGTTGCAGGTTCGATCCCTGGCCTCAATCAGTGGGTTAAGGATCGGCATTGCTGTGAGCTGTGGTGTAGATCGCAGACACAGCTCGGATCTGTTGTGGCTGTGGCTGTGGCCAGCAGCTGTAGCCCTGATTAGACCTCTAGCTTGGGAACCTGCATATGCTGCGGGTGTGGCCCTAAAAAGAAAAAAAAAAAAAAATTCAACACATTTCTATAAATCTATAATACAAATGTAGATATAGGAAGAAACTTTAATTTTTCTCATATAAAGCCTTTAAATATGCACAGATAGAAGTTTTTTTAAGATAAAGGTTGCTATAAGGCCATATCTAAAACAGAAGTACAATTCTGGAGTTCCCGTTGTGGCACAGCAGAAACAAATCCGACTAGGAATTAATTGCAATGCAGTATGTCAAATGATGTAATAGATGTAAAAAGAAATCATAATGGAGTTCCCGTCGTGGCGCAGTGGTTAACGAATCCGACTAGGAACCATGAGGTTTCGGGTTCAGTCCCTGCCCTTGCCCAGT
The DNA here is from genome assembly GCF_054392235.1 of Sus scrofa. Lineage (NCBI taxonomy): Eukaryota > Metazoa > Chordata > Mammalia > Artiodactyla > Suidae > Sus > Sus scrofa. The sequence goes on along the minus strand of NC_139390.1, from coordinate 94,162,660 downwards.
AGGTTAACGATCTGGCGTTGCCGTGAGCTGTGGTGTGGGTTGCAGACGCGGCTCGGATCCTGCGTTGCTGTGGCTCTGGCGAAGGCCGGTGGCTACAGCTCCGATTCGACCCCTAGCCTGGGAACCTCCATATGCCGCAGGAGCGGCCCAAGAAATGGCAAAAAGACAAAAAAAAGAAAAAAAAAAAGAAAAAAAGAAAAAAAGAAAAAAAAAGAAATCATGATAGCGTGAAAATGCAATGAAAGAACACAGTTAATTGGCTCAAGGTAGCTGTCACAATTGAAAAGGCATGACCTGAGTTTTGAAGGAAAGTAGGAGTTTGTCAGCTAAATAAAGGAAGGGAAAACTGCACTGGAGGCAGAAGGTACAGCATGTGCAAAAGCATGGGACTTGTGTGACTAGGAAAATAAAGTGTTTTGATGTGGCCTGACATAGAGGACAGGCGTGGGGGACCTGGAAGAAGTTATGATTTTCAGAGGGCAAATCTTAAGACATTTGCACTGACTACAAATCTTTGTAGTAGCAAAATTGGAAAGATTTCATATATATGTTCTTAGTCTGGATAAATGACCATCTCTTGGGAAAAATAATAATTTTTTTTCCATACAAATGTGCCCAGAGAGGCATAAGAGGTTACAGGTTTCACTTGTAGTAGGGCTTTTTTTGGTTTAAAAATACATCTGGGGGAGTTCCTGTTGTGGCACAGCAGAAATGAACCTAACTAGGAACCATGAGGTTACAGGTTTGATCCCTGGCCTCACTCAGTGGGTTAAGGATCCAGCGTTGCCTTGAGCTGTGGTTTAGGTCACAGACCTGGCTTGGATCTGGCATTGCTGTGGCTGTGGCGTAGGCCAGTGGCTACAGCTCCAATTAGACCCCTAGCCTGGGAACCTCCATATGCCACGGGTGTGGCCCTAAAAGGCAAAAAAAAAATAAAAATAAAAATAAAAAATTAAAAAAAGACAAAAAAATACATGTTATTATACAGTGAATATGTAGCTTTCATAGTTGGCCACCAGACATAAACAACAAAAAGTTTTGGGGTTTTTTGTTTGTTTGGTTTTTTTTTTTTTTTCTTTGCCTTTTCTATAAGATATAGAAGTTCCCAAGCTAGGAGTTGAATCAGAGCTGCAGCTGCCAGCCTATGCCACAGCCACAGCAACACCAGATCCAAACCTTGTCTGTAGCCTACACCATAGCTCACAGCAATGCTGGGTCCTTAACCCACTGAGCAAGGCCAGGGGTTGAACCTGCATCCTCATGGATACTAGGCAGGTTCATTACTGCTGAGCTACAACGGAAAATCCCCCAAAAGTTTTTTAAATATGAAGAAATAGAGAAATCTACTAGATTTAAGTGAAGACAAATATAAATACAATTATGGCAAGGTTATTTAAAACAACAATGAAATAGGAAATAAGTATTAAGTAAGAATTAGACAAATTTTAGCATATTTATAAATGTGAAATAAATATTTTAATTTTTTGCAAAAGAGTGTTTACTTACATGAGAAAATATTTACAATATATTTGGTGAAAAGTTATAGCAAAATAATCTTTACAGGACTACCCCAGAATTGTAGAAGCAATGTACATAAGAAAAAAGAAGGTAGGAAGGGGGAAAAAAGGTTTGGAACACTGTGGACATTAAAATGTAAATAGGAGTTCCTGTTGTGGCTCAGCAGAAACAAATCTGAATAGTATCCATGAGGATGCAGGTTTGATCCCTCGCCTCACTCAGTGCATTGGGGATCTGGTGTTGCCACAAGCTGTGGTATAGGTTGCAGACACAGCTTGGATCTGGCATTGCTGGGGCTTCAGTGTAGGCCCACAGCTGGGGATCCATTTCAACCCCTAGCCGGGGAACCTTCATATGCCTCGGGTGCAGCCCTAAAAAAAAGACAAAAATAAACAAACAAACAAAATGTAACTAAATAGTGATATTCACTAAGTGATAGGATCATAGGAGACTTCTATCTTGACTTCCTGTAGTTCTTCCAGTGGTCTATTATAAAGCTAATTTACTTACTTATTAAAAATTTTTTTGGAGCTCCTGCTGTGGCCCACGGGATTCGAAGCATCTCTGGAGCACTGAGATAAAGGTTTGATCCCAGACCAGGCACAGTGGGTTGCGGATGTGGGTTGCCACATCTTCAGCATAGGTTGCAACTGTGGCTCTGATCTGGTCTGATCCCTGGCTCGGGAATTCCAAATGCCACAGGGCGGCCAAAAAAGAAAAAAAAAAAAATTACATTTTTAAAAGCAAAAACCAGAGAACAAAATTTGATGAAGCACACTTAAAATTTTATCCTTCAATAAAACTAAAACAAGGTGGAGTTCCCTGGTGGCTCAGAAGGTTAAGGATCCGGGAATTGTCACTGCTGTGGCACAGGTTCCATCCCCGGCCCAGGGAACTTCCACATGTTGTAGGTACATGGAAAAAAACAAAAAACTGAAACAATTTAACTTTTCATTGAAGTCGAAAGTGGCAATAAAAGTTTAATGTCCATGACTGAAGCCAATACTAGTTTTGAAAGTTTTGAAAGTACATAAATACATCAGTACTACAAAAATGTAATTAGATGAAAATGATGAAAATGAGAAAAAGCACTGCCACAACCAGTATTGCTGACCACCTGTAGAATTTTTTTTTTTTTTTTTTACTTTTTAGGGCCACACCTGAGGCATATGGAGGTTCCCAGGCTAGAGGTCGAGTTGGAGCTATAGCCCCCAGCCTACACCACAGCCACGTGGATCCCAGCACCAGCATCAGTGGGATCCAAGCAGCGTCTGAGACCTACACCACAGCTCAGGGCAACTCGGGATCCTTAATCCACTGAGTGAGGCCAGTGATGGAAGCCGAATCCTCATGGATCCTAGTTGGGTTCATTAACCGCTGAGCCATGAGGGGAACTCCCCCTATTTAGAATATTTAAACTACTTTTCTTTTGCCCCAAGTTGAGAGGAATTTATTTGAAATGTGTGCAGCTACCAAAGAAAGGTGAGATGTGTTTGTTAGTGAGGACAGTGGGTGAGGCTTGCGGTCAGATAAGTGGAAAGGCCATGGTCATGGCGCTCATTTTTCTTCCCACCCACCCCATCCTCAATCACAACAGCCCCTTTATCTACACAAGTTTCAAATGAATGGCTTCCCCCTATTTCACCAGCAAAAAGTCTGTTCTATCTTATTCCGTATAAAGATCAAGGAAGAAGACTCCTTATTTCTGTTACTGGAGGCAACTTCTCCCCAGTTGCATTTTAAGAGAAAAATAAAGCTGGTTAGCCATACTTTCCTTCTCTCCTACCACCACCATCACCATTTGATTAGGCTAATCAAAAGCCAAAAAAATTTGGCCATGTAATTTTCCGCAGGAGCCTTCCTCACCCCGGCTCCAGTGCCCGAACTAGGCTAAAGCTACCTCACAAGCCTTATGAAGTGAGAAGAAAAGGAAGAGCTAACACCTTTCCATACTGTTGGCAAAGAGCCGCCGCTGCAATGAGGGAAGGAAATGAGAAGGGAGATGGATAAGGACTAGGAAAGAGAGGGCTGGGGCAGAATTGCAGGGGCGCGCACTCCTGGGCCACTGGCCGCAGGCAGGAAACATGCCCTCTTGCTGGCACGCACCTGTATCCTAGGGCTTGTGCTAGACGCTTTCTGTACCTGTCGATTTTTATTTATAAGCTCCCAGCCGGCACTGCCACTTCCCCTTTAGAAAATACTTTCCCTTTGCCTATGCATTAGAAAACGAAGGGTCGTGGACACAAGGGCCAAGCAGCCAAGCAGCTGCTCTCTCCAGATCTCTCTGCAGCCCCTAAGGAAAGTGCTTCGAAGGCCGCTTCCTCACCGGGGATGCCATCACCCAGTCTCGCGGCTGCCGAGCTCTGGCCAAGTCTAGAGTTCACTCAAGAACATTTACCCAATTTCTACTGGGCGGGCACTGCCTTCCCAATCCTTCCTGGCCCGCAGAGCAGTGTCCATCTTACCACCTATTCATTTGCTTCCACATGAAGCTGGAGAGTGCATTGGTCCCTATATTAATAAAAGCGTAAGCTATGCCTACGTTACCCAGGCACGTTTCTAAGCGCTTTTAACTTTTTATTTTTATTTTTATTTTATTTTTTTAGGGCTGCACCTGGGGCATACGGAAGTTCCCAGGCTACGGGTTGAATCCAAGCTACAGCTGCCTGCCAACGCCACAGCCACAGCAACGCTGGATCCGATCTGCATCTGCGACCTACATCACAGCTCAGGGCACTGCCAGATCCCTACCCCACTGAGCGAGACCAGGGATGGAACCCTCATCCTCATGGATACTTGTCGGATTCATTTCCACTGCGCCACAATGGGAACTCCTTAACTACGTATTAACTCATTCAAACTCACAGCCATTATTGTCCCCATTTTACAGATGGGGAAACAGGTTAAATCACTTGCCCAAGATCAAGATTCCAACACAAGAAGTCTAGTCTAGATACAGAAGTCGCGTTGGAAAGGTTCCCTACTTCCGAAGTCTCCAAGAATTCGGGGCGATTTTCCGGCCACCATCCTCCATTTCTCCCCCACATCCCTAATCTCAGGCTTCCGCCGCCGCGGGTTGGGTTTGGCCCACCAAGGACAGGCGGGCCAGCGCAACCTGCGTGCGGGGCACCTGTCCTCAGTCGTGGACGCCAGGAGAGACTCCCGAACCAGTGTCTGGCACTCACCGTCCTTCCGGAGTGGTGCGGGTCCTGGGGGCGCCCTCAGAGGCAGCGCGAGGGTCTTGGAGACCGCCCTGCGGAGGTACATCGCGCCAGTTGCCTCCAGCGCAGCAGCTGCTGTAGCCCTGCGTCTGTCGCGGAGCGCGGGGAGCCAGAGCAGCCCTGGCAAGCCCCGCCCGGGGGAGGGGCGCCGACCCCTGCCAGCCCCTCTCGGGCGGGTCTGGGGACGTGCATAAGGGTTGGTCGTCCGCACCCTCCTCTCTCAACCCTACCTCCAAGTTCTGTTGCTTTTTCCTGGGCTCGAGAGTGTAATAGCATCTCAGAAAAGGAATAGGGAACCGAGAAATCGCCATCACCTGCGTGCCCCGTTCTATTCCACTGAGTGAAAGTCCACAGAGAAGGCTGGAAATATTTCGGGACTCGCATCCGAAATAAAAAGAGACAGACATGATTTATCATGCGGTTTGCTATCTGAACCCCCTTTGTCTCACGCACTCAATTAGCTTTCCTAGGGTTGGAAAGAGCAGCTGGAAGTTCCCTGGAAATGAAACGAGGAGAGGGGTAGCCTCCATTAGTGCTCTGGATGATGGTCAGAATCCTTAAGAAAATCCCCAAGAAATAATCTCTAGACAATTCACTACTACAATGACTTTTAAATATAAACTCTAAAAATGCTGTATATTTCTCTATGGGATATGAAACCAGTATTTCCAAATTAACTAAAAACGTTAAATCATTAGTTTCTTCTAGATTTCAATCACTTGACTCACTGTGGCTACAAGAATCTGTCACGGTTTGAATATGGAAACCAATAATTTATGCTTATAACATTTTTTTTGTTGTTGTTGTTATTTCTTGGGCCACTCCTGTGGCATATGGAGGTTCCCAGGCTAGGGGTCTAATCGGAGCTGTAGCCGCCAGCCTACGCCAGAGCCACAGCAACGCGGGATCCGAGCCATGTCTGTGACCTACACCACAGCTCACGGGCAACGCCTGATCGTTAACCCACTGAGCAAGGGCAGGGACTGAACCCGCAACCTCATGGTTCCTAGTCGGATTCGTTAACCACTGCGCCACGAAGGGAACTCATAACATTTTCTAAGTGATTAATCTTTGGAAGGGATCGTTTCCAACTATAATAAATCCTTATGTGTGTTTGGCACTTGAAATTTTTTCAGCCTTCTGAGGGAGGTGACGATTATTCCATTTAGCAAAGGATCAGGTGGTGGGGAGGAATGTTCAGGGACTGATGGTCATCTTTTTGTTTATTTTTTGGTTTTGGTTGAGCCTGCCCCCCAAAAGTTCCTGGGCCAGGGATCAAACCCACACTACAGCAGTGACAACTCTGGATCCTTAACTGCTAGGCCACCAGGAAACTCCCTTTTTTGGGGGCACACCTGTGGCATATGGAAGGTCCTGGGCTAGGGGTCAAATCAGAGCTGCAGCTGAGGGCCTACACCACAGCCATAGCAAGGAAGGATCATCCTAGCCGCATCTGTGACCTACTTCACAGCTTGTGGCAACACTGGATCCTTAACCCACTAAGTGAGGCCAGGGATGGAACTCGAATCCTCATGGACAATTTGTCAGGTTCTTAACCCGCTGAGCCAGAACAGGAACTCCTCCATTATTATTTCTTTTTAAAGACACAAATATAATTCTTCTAGTTCCAATTTCTCTTGGCATATTACAGGAAAAATATGTGCTCATTTGCTAAGTGAATAACTAAACATTCCTCAGAAGTTCTAGTTCTCAATCTAATTCTAATAATATTTTACATATTCTCATTTAAGGTGTACAAGCCAATGGTCAGAAAGGTTTTTTGATACTCTGAGTAATTACCATTCTTAGTGATTAAACCTTAAGAGTAATTAGGCAGTTACTTGGAAGTTTAGACTTCCACATCCCAAAGAAGGAGCCAGACTGAGACTCTCCCTAAGAAGTTAGGTAGTCCTGAAACTAACAAAATGCAATTAGTACACTTGCTACCTTTGACCAGCATTGGGTGCCCATCCTAGAATGAACTGCTAGCAGCTAGGGCAGACTGACAAATCACATCTGTGGGAGAGCTCCTAATCATTTCCAATCTGGTGCTGCCCAATTTAAAATTAAAAAACAGGAGTTCCCATTGTGGCTCAGCTCAGCAGTAAGGAACCCAACTAATACCCACAGGCTTCGGGTTCCATCCCCTGGCCTCGCTCAGTGGATTAAGGATCTGGTGTTGTCATGAGCTGTGGCATAGGCCAGCAGTTGCAGCTCCAATTAGACTCCTATCCTGGGAATGTCCATACGCCACAGGTGCAGCCCTAAAAAGAAGAAAAAAAAATTAAAAACAAACAAAAAAAAAAAAAGAAAAGAAGCCAGCCTGCCACTACAGCTTATTCTTTGGTGTACTCAGGGCTGAATTTTGTCTTAGTTGTCAGAGAGAGGAAATACTCAAAGGCAGCAAATACATTTAAATGAATTAATGCATATATTATACTGTTACATAATGTGTTGCCATTTCCCCTGAAAAGTACTCCTTCTGAGTAAACATTTGTAAATAACCATGGCTCCCAGGACACTATCCTAATTCCTCTTCAGAATTCTGACTTAGACTCAGGATCTGGGCAGACTCTGAGCTTTTCTGGATCATCTCCAGGTTCCGTAGCAGCCATCTACTTTCAGTGAAACCGTCTGTGAGTATCTGCCAAAATGCCTATAACATGCTAGAGACTATGCTTCAGGATGTAAATCAATGAAAAAGATATGATTTCTGCTATCACTCAGAGGTTATAGTTTCAGGTTAAAGAAACGTGGAACCACTCTTTTCTCAGGAGTAATGGTCAAGCCTACCATCAATGGGGTCAATGATCACAAAGAAATCTCTGACTAGGTATCAATAATAAATGTAATCTAAAGGCTTTGGTTAAAACCAAACTGATTTAAACAATGCAAACCAACTTTTTTTTTTTCTTTTTACAGCCACAATTGTGGCATATGTAAATTCCCGGGCTAGAGGTCCAAAGTGGGGCTGCAGCTGCAAGCCTATGCTACAGCCACAGCAACTCGGGATCTGAGCTGTGTCTGTGACCTACACCATAGCTCATGGCAACACCAAATCCTTAGGCCACTGAGGGAGGCCAGGGATCAAACCTGCATCCTCACAGTACTAGGTTCATTACTGCTGAGCCACAACAGGAACTCCCTAAACAAACTAATTCAAACAACGCAAAAATAACACACTTGCAGAGTGTTCTGTTGGCCTGTGGTTAAGAATCTGGCGTTGTCATGCTGTGGTGCAGTTTCTATACCGTGGGCATGCCATGGTTGTGGCCACAACAACAAAAACCACACGTGCATATCTGGCTGTAAAAACTTTTTCCAAAGTATTATCACATCTTTTTTTTTTTTTTTTGTCTGTTTAGGGCCACACCCATGGCACATGGGGGTTCCCAGGCTAGGGGTCTAATCAGAGCTGTTGCTGCCTGCCCTACACCAGAGCCACAGCAACGCCAGATCCAAGCTGCGTCTGGGACCTACACCACAGCTCACGGGCAACGCCGAATCCTTAACCCACTGATTGAGGCCAGGGATTGAACCCGAAACCTCCTGGTTCCTAGTTGGATTCGTTTCCACTGCACCATGACGGGAACTCCTCCCAAAGTACTGTCACATCTATCTTTGTACTTCATCCTCTAAACTATCTTAAGGAGTAGGTGGAAAATATTGATTATTCTTTTTACACATGAAAAAAATCTGGATAGTATAATATTGTGGTTAACAACCTGAGTTTGGGAATCAGATACCTGGTCTGAGTAAAATGTGGGTAATTTCTTTATTCATAGGGTTGTTGTAAGCTCTAAAGCACATTAAGTGTAAAACATGCTCAGCTAGTTGGAGGAGGAGAGTTATACTGACTTCCAGTCAACGCTCAAGGCTCCCTAACGATGTTTGGATGCCTCTCAGTGCACACATGACAGGACCCATTATGTTCCACCATCTCATCATAAGCCCAGTGGGAGTTTATCGTGTCCCCTAGGGTGGATGTGACCATCATAGCTGGGAGAGGGGAAAACTGTGAGATAAATAGTGACACTTCTCCAGATCTCTTTTCGTCTTAGCTAAAAGCTCACGGCTCTTTGATCAAAGGGAATTTGCTACCTTCGCTACTGCTCCTGTAGGATATGTTGCTTTCCAGTTTGAAGGCAAACACTTTTCACATCTTGATGAAACATTTCCCAAGAGAGAACATGCCTGTGGGTTGTCAAATACACTCTGTGGCAAGCTTTTTCTCCAGAATCCCAAAAGAATTTTAAGAGTAGGTCTTTGCTATAGAAGACTCTGTAAGGTTCAGACAAGTTTCCCAGCCATTAGTCACATTGTTTATGCCGCCCTTGAGCACATCCTTGACATTCTTCTTGGTCTTGTTGGGAACAAAGAATCTGGGGTGAGAGATAACTTGGCTTGTCTAGGATGTTCTCCACTTGTGATTGTTGACAAAGATATTAGTTTTGAAAATATAGCGTAAGGATCCTCTACTGGCAATATTAATCACACTTATTCAAGGCTTAAGTTTCATATAATTAAAAGCAATTTTCAAAGACTGATTTCCTAGGCTCCAAAGAAAGCTAGAAACAGCTTTGTTTTTCTTAATACTGTGTCCCTAGGCTATAACCTGTACATTCAACAGATCAATATAAAGTGAAACAATTTAGAAGAGTATCTAGGAAGAAAAATTGGCAAGCAATTAAGAAAGTCCTGAGAAGCACCCCTCCCTTTTTTTGGCTGCATCTGTGGCACATGGAAGTTCTTGGGTCAGGGATCAAACCTGCACCACAGCAGCAACCCAAGTGCTGCAGTGACAACACCAGATCCTTAACTCACTGTGACACAAAAGAATTCCAATAACACCCTTTTTTCCGTATACATATATACACACACACACATTTTTATTATCGTTGATTTACAATGTTCTGTCAAATTTTGCTGTAGAGCAAAGTGACCCAGTCATACATATACATACATTCTTTTTCTCACATTATCCTCCATCATGTTTCTTCACAAGTGACTAGATATAGTTCCCTGTGCCATACAGCAGGATCTTATGCTTAGCTACTCCAAATGCAACAGTTTGCACCTATTAACCCTGATAATCACCCTTTTGATGGCTGAAAATATTTAGATAAAATGAAGGAAAAGGGTAATCAAGATGGTAAATTCTGAAACTGTTCTTGGAGGTTTCCTCTGTACCCTTCCCCATCTATTCACTTTTTCTTCTACAGTAAAATGAACATGACATTTCCTAACCCTTCCATCTTATTTTCCAAGGGCTACCATAACAAATTACTGCAAACTCGGATGGTTTAAAATGAAGTTTATTCTCTCAGTTCTGGATGTTACAAGTCTGAAATCAAGGTGTGGGCAGGGCCACGCCTGCCGTGAAACCTGTAGGCAAGAATTGTGCCTTGCCTCTTCCAGCTTCTGATGTTTACCGGTAATCTTTGCCTTGCAGATGCACCTCTCCGATCTCTGCCTCTGTCATAACACAGCTGTCTTCTTCCTGTGTGTCTCTTTTTTCTTATAAATACCGCAGTCGCACTGCATTAAGGGCCCGCCCTATTCCACCATACTCATTGTAACTAGTTACATCTGCAAATATCCTACTTCCAAAGAAGATCACATTCTGAGATACTAGGGGGTAGGACTTCAAAATATTTGAAGTGGCAAAATTTAACCCATAACTTCTTATACTTAAAACTGAGCTCTTTATAGCTCGTTTTCTCTATGGTAACTTAAAAGTTAATTTATCTTTTCATTTTTATTTTTTGCACAGCATGGCTTGATGTAGGACCTCAGTTCCCAGACCAAACCAAGGATGGAACCCGGGCTGCAGCAGTGAAGGTGCTGAATTCTAACCTCTAGACCAACAGGGAAAGTAATTTAGATGACTATATCACAAATACTAAACCTGAAAAAATTTGATTTTAATCTAGTAGAGAACTTGACTGCATATGACATGATTTTGTCTGCATCTTCTTCCTTTTTTTTTTTTTTTTTTTTTTTTGCCTTTTGTCTTTTTAGGGCTGCACCTGCGGCTTATGGTTTCCAGGCTAGGTGTCTAATCGGGGCTGTTGCTGCTGGCCTACACCACAGCCACAGCAACTCGGGATCTGAGCTGCATTTGTGACCTACACCACAGCTCATGGCAACGCCAGATCCTTAACCCACTGAGCGAGGCCAGGGATTGGACCCACAATCTCATGGTTCCTAGGATTCATTTCTGATGCGCCATGACGGGAACTCCATGCATCTTCTTTTTTATAGAAATTCTTTTACATTACTGCAAAAGGAATCATCATTTGACCAAGTTCCTCTTAGGAGTTTACTATCAGAATGATTCTTGCTCAGTCCAGCCACTATCTTAAACTGAGATGTAAAAACCTAGGGACTATTGACTGTGGCCTTCTCTTTACAATGTGGATTGAGGAAGAGAATGTCTGTGTGCAAAGAAAATAAAGCAGATACACAGAGAAGAGCCAAGAGTAAGTCTTGATGACATTTGAATTTCAAGCCCAAATTATTCCTGGGCCCAGGTGCATTCCTGATATGGGGGTCTATGAGTCAACTCTGCATCCTCATAACCTTTTTTTTTTAGTTTAATATGAGTTAGGTTTCAGTATTTACCTTAGAAAGCCTCTTTTACCAGTGCGTCTATGTGACACAACTTTAGGAGGTGTTAAAGAATAATTTGCATCAGTACTATCCAATACTGTAGCCACCAGTTCCATGTGGCTATTTAAATTAAATGAATAATATTAAAAATGAAGTCATATTAATCACATTACAAATGCTCAGTAGGCATATGGGAGTAGTGGCTACTATGCTGGATAGTAACAAACTGGATGGACACATTTCCATCACTGCAGAAAGTCCTTTTGAACAGCCCTGGTCTTCATGAATAACTTCCCCTTGGAGTTATACAGGCACAATCAAGATGGAAGTCTACACGGGGTAGCTACATTTTCAAGGCCTGACACAGAGATCTTGTTTATTAAAGGCGTATTTTATTTCCAAGGCTATCAGTTTCCAGAATCTCAAGTATCTTAGAGTTTTCTGTTCCATGTAGGGATGTGAATTTTAGTATTTCCTTTAGTGTAAAGTTCCTCAAATTAGGAGCTGATATCTGACTTCTTGGTCTATTACCATGTGACAAAATTAGTTTCCTACTGCTATTATAACAAACTTAGTGGTTTAAAACAACCCAAATTTGTTACCTTACAGTTTGTAGGTGAGAAATCCAACATGGGTCTCACTGGTTTAAAATCAAGGTGTCAGCAAAGCTGTGTTCCTTTCTTAAGGCTCCAGGGGAGAATTTGACTTTTCCATTCCTTGGTTCTTGGCCCTCTTCCATCTTCAAAGCTGGCAATGGCCAGCTGAATCTTTCTCATATCACATCACTCTGACACACTCTGACGCCTCCTCTTCCATTTACAAGGACCCTTGTGATTACACTGGGCCCAATGAGATAATCCAGGATAATTTCTCCATCTCCACGTCAGGCGATTAGCAAATTTAATTCCATCTGCAACCTTAATTCCCCTTTCCCATATAACCTAACAGGTATACAGATTCCAGGGACTAGGACATGGTTATCTTTAAGAGTCCATTATTCTGGAGTTCCTGTCGTGGCTCAGAGAAACGAATCTATGAGGATGGGGGTTTGATCCTTGGCCTTGCTCAGTGGGTAATGATCCAGCATTGCTGTGAGCTGTGGTATAGGTTGCAGGCTCGGCTCACACCCCGCATTTCTGTGGCTGTGGTATAGGCCAGTGGCTACAGCTCTGATTCTACCCATAGCCTGGGAACCTCCATATACTGCGTGTGTGGCCCTCAAAAGCCAAAAAAAAAAAAAAAAAAAAAAAAAAAGAAAAGAGTCTATTATTCTACTTTACAGTGATATGGGACAAATGATTCTACCTCTGGTTTTTGTGTTTGTAAAATTAAGAAATTGGTCTATATGACCCTTAAGGTCCTTTTCAGTTCTACCAGCGAGCACTCTGAATTGACAAAAGTTAATAGCTACTGTTATATCTGGTCTTTCACTGAATTTGGATTCAATACTTATTCTGAAATAATGAAACTATGAATTTATATTCAGAAGTGACTTCCAAAGATATAGGGCCATGAATCTCCCAAAAAAAAACCCGTTGACCAGAGCCCCAAACACACACAAAGTCATTTAGAAGGCAATGAAACTTTCTACTTAACCTCAGAATGGCAATACAAATAATGAATTTTTAAATGTATGGTACATTAGTATTTAAATTATGAATTAATGAAGTGGCATATAAGTAAGTTTTAACTGATGAGGGATAGATGGAGTGTTTTTAAATTTTTGCCTATTAACTCTCACCAACCCTGCCTCCCCCCTCACTTCCTTTTTAGATAGCCCAGAGTTTGCTATACATTAGATGAAAGTCTTATTTAGCAAAAAGAGTCAACAAACTTCATGTTGCCACAACTGGTGTAAAAACAGTCACCCAAATGAAAATCATTCAAACTCAAGAAAATGGAGTCAGAAGAAAATCTGGTAATAGGATTCATTTTTACTTTCTCCTTTAGAATAAAAGAGTATTTGGGTTCTTTTGTATTTTCAATAATAGAGTAGGAGTAGTTCTACCACCCTGATACAATGAAGCACAAGTGTTGTGATTAGAAATTAAAAGTTGATATAAGGAGAAAGATTTATTTCAGCAGTCATTTTTTAGCCTGTATCCTTAAGAAGTCTTCTTACCAAGATGTTCTCAATTACCATTGACCTTATTATTGATAGTACTTTCCACATTAAAATACTTCTAATAATCTACCTTAGAATTGACAGTCTACACATTATCACAATATACATCATCTGAAGAATAGACATTATTTTTTTTAATTATGCAAAACATAAATGCTGACTTGACATATATTCACATATTTCTCTCACATTTAGAACTCAACAGATTGATGAATCCAAAGGAACTCCTATAATCACTACATGGAACATACCTATAATGGAGAGAGAGAAAAGAAAAAAAAAAAACCAAAAAACTATAGCATTAACCAGCAGATGTAATATTAAAATTAGACCATTCTGGAATTCCTGTCCTGGCTCAGCAGTTAACAAACCCAACTAGTATCCATGAGGACACGGGTTTAATCCCTGGCCTCACTGAGTGGGTTAAGGATCCAGTGTTGTCGAGGCTGTGGTATAGGCTGGCAGCTACACCTCTGATTCGACCCCTAGCCTGGGACCCTCCATATTCTGTGGGTGTGGCCATAAAAAGAATTAAAAATAAAATTAGACCATGCTGAATAATTCAACTTAGAAGCATCAGGGGAAGTCTAGAAAACAAATCAACCCCTCATTTTATTTACGTTTTAGCAAAAAAAAAAATTTTTTTTTTAATCTGAACTACAGGGGTAGCAAAAGTACCCAGTTTTGATTTAATACTCATTTTTATCTTTTCTTTTTTTTCTTTTTATGGCCACACCTGCTGCCTATGGAAGTTCCCAGGCTAGGGGTCAAATTGGAGCTGCAGCTGCTGGCCAACTCCACAGCCATAGCAATGCCAGATCTGAGCTGCATCTGTGACCTATGTTGCAGTTTGCAGCAATGCCAGATCCTTAACCCAGTGAACGAGGCCAGGGATCGAAACTGCATCCTCATGGATACTAGTTGGGTCTGTAATCTCATGATCCACAATATGAACTCCTCATTTTTTATCTCTTGATTGACTGAAGGAAGTAGTGAAATGGGCACAGTGATAATAATAGAAAAAAAATATATTCGTGATTATTGTTTTATTATACAGCCAATATGAGTTATCTACTTTAATCAATCTAATACATGAAAACTGAGGGTTTTTTTTTTTTGGTCTTTTTAGGGCCACATCTCTGGCACATGGAAGTTCCCAGGCTAGGGGTTGAATTGGAGCTACAGCTGCAGGCCTATGCCACAGCCACAGCAACACCAGAGCCAGCTGCATTTACTACCTATGCCACAGCTTGTAGCAACACCAGATCTTTAACCACTGAACAAGGCCAGGGATTGAATCTTCATCCTCACAGATCCTAGTCAGGTTCTTAACCTGCTGAGCCACAAAGGAAATTCCAAAACTGAGATTTTTCATTTTACAAAAGGATTAATACAGGATTTCTTTAAAATGGTTTTCAGAAATATAGTATATATATACATATAAAATAAAATCACTCTCTTTTTTTTTCAGTCGTGCCTGCAGCATGTAGAAGTTCCTGGGCAAGGGATTGAACCTATGCCACAGCAGGGACCTAGGCCACTGTAGTAACAACCCCGATCCTTAACCCAATGCACCACAAGGGAACTTCTCACTCTCTCTTTTAAATCACAGACCATGCAGTGTATACTATCTTGTTCACAGCTAGGTTTTATCAGGAATTGTCCAACTGGGTGTTAGTTACAGTGACCATCATAATGAAATGTTCATGCAGTAAAAAATTTAATAACTGAATACCCGTTCTCATGGAATTTAAATTCAAGTGTGGTATATGACAAACAGATAATAAGAAATAGAAAAATAGGAAGTTCCTGCTGTGGTGCAATGGGATCGGCAGTATCTTGGGAGCGCTGGGATGAAGATTTGATCCCTGGTCTGGCACAGTGGGTTAAGGATCTGGCATTGCTGCCAACTGTGGCTTAGGTTGCAACTTCGGCTTGGATCTGATCCCTGGCCCAGGAATTCCATATGCCATGGGGTGGCCAAAAGAGAAAAAGAAAAAGACAAATAGGAGCTGTTGCTATGGCAAAGTGGATTAAGAATCTGACTGCAGTGGCTTGGGTCATTGAGGAGGTTTGATCCCCAGCTTGGTGCAGTAGGTTAAAGGATCTGGCATTGCTGTAGTTGTAGATTGGATTCAATCCCTGGCCCTGGGAACTTCCATATGCTGTGGATGAGTGAATTTTAAAAAATTTTTAAAAAAGGAAGAAAAGAAAAAAATAAATACACAAACAACAATAATTTGTCTTAAGTGCTAGGAAGGCACCATTTATAGCATTATTAGAGTTAAAAAAATAATATGATTTTTGTTTCATTCTTAAGCACAACCTTCTTTGAACACAAAGCATAATGATTAAAAGTAATTATGCTAAGAGATAAGTTTAGCACAAACAGGAATATGGATGCTAAAAGGATAAACCTAATTTAAAAAAACCCAAAATACATGATTTAAAAGGAGGTAAATTAACTTGCATAATCTATTCATCCTTTAAAACTGCATACTTACTGTATCAGTATTTCAAAAGTTTATTCCAATCCATTTCTTCTTTTATACTCTAAAACATCTTCCTTATGTTGTTTGATGAGCTAGAAGTAGGTAATAGTTAAAATTAGAATGTAATGTTCCTGGCAACTTAAAGAGAAAGAAGAGACCAACTAGTGATATTTATATTTTGCAAGAGGAAAAAGGACAGATTAAAAGAATTACAACTATTCTAGCTAGAAATAAAAGGCTAAAGGATACAAAAGTCCAAAAACTATGAATGATATATACTTACTCACCAAAATCTGACACACTCAATTTGAAAAGGCAACCCTTGAAGTTCCCGTTGTGGCTCAGTGGTAACAAACCTGATCAGTATCCATGAGGACATGGGTTCCATCCCTGGCCCTGCTTAGTGGGTTAAGGATCCGGTGTTGCTGTGAGCTGTGGTGTAGCTTGTGGATGTGGCTCAAATCTGGCGTTGCTATGGCTGTGGCGTAGGTTGGCTGCTGTAGCTCTGATTCGACCCCTAGCTTGGGAACCTCCATATGCCACGGGAGCAGCCCTAGAAGTGGCAAAAAGAGAAAAATAAATAACTAAATAAATAAAAACTCCAAACTAAGAGATCTAAGAGTTGGATGTGGGCAGCAGTGGAGGAAGTGCCAAACCTATTAGCTCCAAAACTAAAATCTAATATAGCACAAATACTTTTGAGTTAACTTTAAAAAAATACTTACAGTGTGGCAGTATTTGTAGCTCTGCCAGGGAGACCTGGGTTCAGCAAATTAATTTCTCCAAGTGTTTTCTTCATTTGTAAAAGGTCAACAAGAGTAATACTACCACACTACCACTAAATGAGTTTTACATAAAAAGCACACTGTAAACAAAGACCAAAAAAAAGAGAAAAAGGCTGCTGCACACTAAGTACAATTTCCAACAATGTATTTATATAAACATTGTTAAAATCTTATGTTTTGGGAGTTCCCTGTCATGGCTCAGTGGTTAACGAATCCGACTAGGAACGATGAGGTTGTGGGTTCCATCCATGGCCTCGCTCAGTGGGTTAAGGATGCAGCACTGCCATTTAGCTGTGGCATAGGTCACAGATGCGGCTCAGATCCTGCAGTTGCTGCCTCTGGCGTAGGCTGGTGGCTACAGCTCTGATTAGACCCCTAGCCTGGGAACCTCCATATGCCACAGGTGCGGACCTAGAAAAGACCAAAAAAAAAAAAAAAAAAAAACCTTATGTTTTGTAAGTCTAATAGGATTTAATTTGCATATCTTGTTTATTTATGATCCACCCCTGTGGCATCTGAAAATAGTACCTTCATAAAACTCAAATCTGCTATCTTCGTTAAGAGATAAAGTATAATTAATCATGCAGTAAAACTGCCATTCACAAATAAGCCATTCAATGACAGGTTTCAGCCTCTTCCCATTTTCTTGGTGCCCCAAAACCTTAATATTTTTTAGTCTCTAAGATTTCCCTCATGGAGAAACATTATTAGCAATTATATAGATATCCTATTGTATGAGACATTTGCTCAGCAACATTCAATGTCGCACTGCTATTCGTCCTCTGCACTGTGTTGGAGTCCCATGATTAAAGGGAGTAAATACTTACATAGATCCACAAGAAAACGGACGTGCCCAAGGTCAGTCCAACTTTCAGCCAGTCAGGGCTGCCATGTGGTGGTTCCCGAATGTAGAACTTTGACCGCGCTGAAGCTGAAAGGGGATGCAAAGTCTGTAAATCTATAATTTACAGTCCTGTGGGAATAAATCTGACATTTACATGTGTTACTACTGCATTTAACCCTCCCTTCTACCTCCTCTCTTAAGACAGCCACGGAAAGAAAGGTAGAGTGGTCAAGTAATTCGTCCTGGGCCACCAACAGGGCCAGGTGGGTGGCCCCTGTCATCCAGGACCTCTTCAAATCCTCGCACTACGCTGGCTTTTGAGGACCCTCACGACCCAGGAGTGGGCGGATAGAAGCGCCTCCGGGAAGGTCCCCCCTCTCCGCATCTGCAGAACCAAATCTGCAGAGCAGCAGGACGAGGGGCTCAAAGTCTATTCGCAGAGACCAAAGGGGTCGAGTGGCCTCTCGGAGGAGGGTGGACCTCGGGTGATGGGGAGCCGAGAGTCAGGGATGGAGGCAAGCGTGGGCTCCGGGACTGGCCGGCGAAGGTCACAGCAGGACGAGCTCGCCGCACAGCCACCTTATGCCTCCGCGGGCGGGGTTCGCCCTGGGAGCCGCAGGCCGAAAAGAGTAGACTGCCTGCTCGAGGAGAGACACTTACAGCCACTTGGGAGCCTGGCCGATGAAAGCAGCTTTGAGAAGGGGCGAAATAACGCGGACGCCGCCATCTTGCCGGACTGGGCTCCGCCTCCCCAAGTCGCGCGGTTCCGGGGTCGGCGCGGGGCCGAGCGCCCCCTGGCGGGCGGAGGCGAGGGACTCCGGGCTCTGTGGCTGCGCTGCGTAGGGGTGTGAATCTCAAGTATCGCAGTTACCGCCGGATACTCTAGTTCCGCTGGTTTCAGTCTTCAATCCGTAAAATGGAGTTAGGTAGGAGCGGATTAAAACGGAAAAAAAAAAAATTGTTTAGCCACTTCTCTGAGAGTTTATTTCATAACCCTGACTCACAACACTGTGAGGAGAAGCGAATCCTCGTATTTTAGAAGGCTCAAGATCACACAGCTAGCAAGTTGGACTCGGACTGAGGTTTTTCAGACACCAGATGATGATCTTAAAACACCTAACAGGTGTAGACAGTCCTCTGAGGCCATGAGCTGCGGAGCCAAGTTCAAAGCGCCATTCTTGTTCACCTCTTTTTAGCTATATGTTTTATTTGTTTGTTGTTTTTTAACGTCCCATGCATCATTAGGAAGTTCCTGGGCCAGGAATTGAATCACAGCCCCGCAGCTGTTGGATCCTTTAACACACTAAACCACAGTGGGAACTCCCTCCTATATGATTTTTAAGTTCAAAGTATTTAACCTCTCTATGCCTCCCTTTTACATCTGTAACAGAAAACCTTAGGAGGTGTCTGGTAGTTGTAAATAACTTATTTTTGCCTAGCTCTTTGATACCTGTTGCACTGAGCAATGGGTTTTATCTTTCACATTTAAACCAGATTTTTTGTGTATCTCATTTTCAATTCAATCTGATGTCTAAAGACCATATGTATAGGTAAAAGATAAATTTTAAGGCTCTAACTCTAATCTTTTGAACTTAATGTCATTTAAGTTCATTTTAAGAGAAAAATAATGTTAGCAAATCTCCTTTTCCGCCTGTGTTTTCTTTAGCAATGTCATTGAAAAAAAAAATTTAACCAAAAATTATTGACTAGAGAGTAAAATAAGTGTTCTCTGTTTTCTGGTTCATTTTTACATGCAACTGATGGCTGCATAGATTGCTAAACTGTGAGTCACTTTATAGTTTGCAACCTAGTTTGAGCCTCTTGGGCTCATGTTCAAGTAAGCAAACCACCCAACTAACATGCTGAGTCAGTTGTTGGTTCTCAACTTCTCGGCTTCTCGTCCACTCAGCAACCTGTCAGTTGTATATCCTTTCTACACCATCCCTTGGAAGTTTGTCTAGACACAGCTTTTGCTAGTATCCAACAAGCTGGAACAGAAGCCATATTTAGTCAGAGCATACAGAGCCAGTAGGCAAATTACTAATTTCAGGACTGCTGTTGGAAAGGCTATTTTCTCTTTTTGCTCCATGTATCCTTTTACTAGTGTATATTTTGGGAAAGTGATGAAGTAGAAGCACATTTTTCTCAGCATGTCAGAGCTGACGGAACCCTATACTTGGAGTAGGCAGCTGTAGGTGAAACTCCATCTTGAAAAGAATCCTGATGAAGCAATTCCAGCCAGGAGGTAATAGCTATGATATTTTGGTGGAAGTTGCTACATGACATTCATTTAAGCATCTCCAGAATTTGATGCCAAAACTTTATGACCCAGGTAAAGGGGGAAGAATTTGAGTTATCAGCCAGAAAACCAAATTTTTAGTCCCAGATTGTTCCACTGGGAAACACTGTACTTAACTCACACCTCCCAGTGAGGGTTTAAAAGGAGCAAAACTTGAAAACAGTACAAAGGTTTTATTATTATTATTATTATTATTATTTTGTTGTTGTTTTTTAGGGCTGCCAAAGGAGCATATAGGAGGTTCCCAGGTGAGGGGTCAAATCGGAGCTGCAGCTGCTGGTCTACACCACAGCCACAGCAACAGAGGATTGAGCTTCACCCTCTATGCTGCAGCTGGTGGCAACGCTGGATTATTGACCCACTGAGCAAGGCCAGGGATTGAACCCACATATTCACCGACACTATGTCCGGTTCCTAACCCACTAAGCCACAATTGGAAACTACGGAAAAGTTATTTGTTAATTTATGTTTAATTTGTTACAATAGTAACATGCAAATACATGGGCTAGGATGAATGAACTAACCATCATCATCATCATCATTTAGCCTTGGATGTAACTCCCTGCATGGCCCTCATTCAAAGCATAACCCATCAAATGGATCTCTCTTTGTCAAATAGCAGTGATCTATCAGCCTAGATATTTTATTGCTGAGTTCAGAGTATTAAATCATTGACTGTGTGTCCAACAGCTATCTGTAGGTGCACTTTAACTGGGACAAGACTCACGTAAATGTTGAATCAGACTAGTATTCACTGAGTGTTAAATACTGCTATTTATTTGTTATCAGCCAAAAAGAACATAGTAGCCAAACCATATTGCTGGTTCATCTATTCAGTTACTCAGCTCCTGGTGGAAACTACTGTTTGTTTCAAGAACATAAATCTTCTTCCCCCAAGGTGAAAATAGCGTATTATTTACAGGAGAAATTTCGGAAACCATAGCAAATAATATTGCTACAGGGGCTTTTGGGTATAAAGCTAGAGATTTGGAAACCCCAGTTGGTAGCTAAGTTAAAATTATTATCTTAAGTTAGACGGTATTTCTATATTTTAATAGTTCAGATAATTGAAAGATCTGTTGAGGTGCAGTGAAGTTTGAAGGTTATCACTAAATAACCGTTTTTATGGATTCTAAATTTGTTTTGGGTCTTATTATTTTTTTAGAAAGCTAAAGTTTAAAAAAACCCTGAAAACCATACTTCAAAACTCAGAGGCAGTTGTTTCATGAAACTTTTAAAGAGATCAGAGAATTTGAGGAAATTCCAGATTTGACTGCTAAAGCCTTACTTATGACCCAGGCAGGCAAAAGGAGAGGGTACTCAAAAATCCAAGCAATAGTCTCAGATTTTTCCATGGGTAAATGTGTTGCTCAACTCACACCTTCCACGGAGGATTAAAGAGCAAGCTGAGGAGGGTAAAGTATTTGTGTAAATATGATTAAAAGATCAAAACCATTGTGTATATTATTTAATGATGCATGACACAAAGAATGCTACGGCTGATAGAATTCATGATCTGGAAAGAGATAATCGCAAACAACCAAGGGTAAAAAATAGCTCATATGTGATGATTTGCAGTCATTAATAGACTGCCATTTTTAAAATAGTTTTACCTTGATTGTGAGTGAAATTGTAAGAG
Organism: Sus scrofa; assembly: GCF_054392235.1. Classification (NCBI taxonomy): domain Eukaryota; kingdom Metazoa; phylum Chordata; class Mammalia; order Artiodactyla; family Suidae; genus Sus; species Sus scrofa. Next base: position 94,141,125 of record NC_139390.1, on the reverse strand, counting down.
GCTCTATTCGGTATCTAGTCTGACCTTGCTTACTGCAGCAGTTCTCTATTATCTTTGCCAGATACTCTTCAGCTTCCTAAGATTTCAGGATTTCTAGTGAAGGGGAGTCACAATGCTAAGCACTAGCTTGATACCAGCTCTAAGGGCGTCAGTGACCTTGAATGCTTCACTATCCCAAGGTGACTCATACAGTCCTCAACACTGCATTGCATGAACTCAATGATAAAATAAAAACACACACTCTAACCTTCAAATGTTTCTTTAGCAGTGCAAATATGGCACTTCAGGGTCTGGCTATCTTTCAGGGTCCTCTTAAAGTAGTAAAAGTAAATCACCGATACTCCAGCCAGGCCCATTTAATTGGTTAACTCTTTCACGCTTTTCAGACTCCATTAAGCTCCATCTTCTCTATATATCTATTTACAAATACCCACTGGGGTGAAGCCTTCATTTCTCCTTCGCCTCTGGTACCTAATTGGCACTTCATCCGCAAACACGGCGCTTCTTGGACACCGACATTTTAGCACTTTAGGCTCAAACTATGATTATACGCACAGGGAGCCTCTACGCAATGAATGAAAGGCCAATTTAGCAAGGAGGAGTAGAAAGGCTATTTTTGATGAGGAGGCGATGGGAACAGCAGCTGGCTACTCTCGCCTCGCTTCCCCCGCGCCTCCTACGCTGGGACCTGAAAGGGTGGGCGGGGCTTGCCGCTACCCTCCCGGCCCCGGCCAGCCGCCAGCTCCAGGTTTCCCAGCAAGCTTCAGGACCAAGGAGGTGGGGAAAGGAGGTCATCGCGCCTGCGTACTAGGAGGTGTGACCCGGGTGGGAAAGCCCTCCGCGTCCGCCATTTTGGCTGCCTCTGTCGGTCTGTTCAGTTACCACGTGAACCGCCGACGGAGACCCGTAAGGGGGGGGGGAAAGCGGTGGTAGCGTTAAGTGAGAAAGGAAAAAAGACTACGAGGGGAAGGGGTGTCGAGGTTGGGCGACGCGGTGACCCGAGGCCTGGTGGCGGCGGTGGATCGGGGCAGTCAAGGCTGAAGCAGCCAGGGAACGACGGCGGCGGCGGTCGGACAAGCAGACTGACCGAGCCGGGCGGTGGCGGGAGCAGCGGGAGGAGCCGGAACGATGCCGGCCGTGAGCCTCCCGCCCAAGGAGAACGCGCTCTTCAAGCGGATCTTGGTAAGTGTGAGGCTCTGGGCAAGCAGTGTGGAGGATTTAGCCGGTACACGGGCCTGTCACCTCTAACCTCGGCCCGCCGGGCACCAGGCCACCCCCGCCCGGGACCCCGCCTTCGTACTCCTAGTCAGGCCGAATGCACTCCTTCGTTCCCTTCTTTTGGTTCCCACTTGGGCTCGCGCGCCAGGGACCAGTCTTCCTCCTTTCGTCCTCACGTTTCGGAGGCCGTGGTTCCGGAGTAGGCCTCGTTCTCCTAATTTCTAGACTGCCGGTTTTCATTCTCCCCGAACGGAGAGAGGAGAGGCCTGGTCTTTAGCAGGGAAGTGGGCAGCACAGGCAGGAGTGGTGGCTCGGGTGGTGCGGGAACCATGCTGGCAGGCCGAAGTGGCACCCTTGGAAGGAACAGGTGGTGCGGATGCAGCGCAGCTCATTCATTGCCCAAGCGCGACTCTCCCTCCATCGTCCGTCCCTCCCTCTTCCTTTCCTCTTGGGATTCACCTGTCCCCGCCCGACTTGGAGACACAGAACGGCCTGGAAGGAGGGAAGGAAAAAAGGAGTTAAGAAGAGGAAAAGGAGCTTTCTAAATGACTGTCTTCTTGTAGTCAGTAGCTTGCTTGAGTCTGCAGCTTCTCGGCCTCTCTCATTCCCTCTTTTCTGAAGTAGGGAAGAGACATTTATTTCTTAGTTTCCGAGCGGGAAACAGCCCCACCCCATCACCCTCCTAGGGAGGTGGGGCGCGTTGCGAGGGGGCGGTCCAGTAGGAAGTGAAAAGTTAAGAGCTTTTAGTTGAGAAGTTCTAGACCCAGGTTTTCTTGTGGATTGAACTGTATTAACACTGATGCAAGAAATAGGCAGCAAAGAGAACTTCTGGAATGGATCTTTCTGATACTAGCTCAGGCTAGATAGTTACTTGCATTTCAAATGTGTGTAGTTTGTATTTATTAAATACCATAAATGCAGCCATGTTTAGAGGACTGTTTACGTTGTAAAATTTCTTACAACTTTGATGCTATAGTTAATACATTGTAGCACTTTTTTTGTTTGGCATTTACCATGTGGGTTGCCGCTTTCAGGGAAACTGCATTTGCCAAATTTAAGATTTAGGATTTGGAGTGTGTGTGTGAAAGTGTTAGTTTTTTCCTCTGGTAATTTAAATTTATTACATTTGTTTGAAAAGTATAACAACTCTGGGGATCCACGTTTTCTAGACCTAGGAAGGTAGTCCATGTTGAACTAACTTTGATTTTACAAAAATATCCACATGCTTACAGATTTAGTCAATTCGTGTGGAAAACATGAGGAAGTCAATCCAATACCATGTAACTCTTAATTACCTTGAAGTCCTTAATGCGAGTTTTTGGTTTTGAGACTAATGGGAGTATAGGTGGGACTATAGCACAGTTTTATCAGAACAGTTTGTTTACTTTTGAACCTTTTTAAAGAACTAATTGGTGTGTGGGTTTGGCTGTAACATAGTTTTAGGATAGCAGTTTTTTGGGTGTGTTTTTTTTTGGTCTTTTTGCCTTTTCTAGGGCCGCTCCCACTGCACATGGAGGTTCCCAGGCTAGGGGTCGAATCGGAGCTGTAGCCACCGGCCTATGCCAGAGCCACAGCAACGCGGGATCCCAGCCGTGTTTGCAACCTACACCACAGCTCACGGCAACGCCGGATCCTTAACCCACTGAGCAAGACCAGGGACCAAACCCGCAACCTCATGGTTCCTAGTCGGATTCGTTAACCACTGTGCCACGACGGGAACTCCAGCAGTTTTTTGTATTTAATATTCCTTCCCCAATGCTTATTTTGAAAAACTAAAGTTGAAAAGTTGAGACAAGGTACATGAAGCCCTCATGAACCCTTTATGTAAATTTAATATTTAAAATTTTGCCATATTTGCCTTCTCTTTCTTCTCACTCATATATACAAGCATTGAAAATAAGTTGCAGGCCTGATACTTCATCCCTAAATGCTTCAGCAAGCATCTTCTAAGAATAAGGACATTATGTTGTGTAACCACAATACCATTAACAATCATTCCCTAATATTGTCTGTTATCCAGTTTATATTCATATTTTCCCAACTGTTATGACAGTGCTTTGTTAAAAAAAAATCAAACTTTTTATTTTTAGGTAACTAGAGTCAAGCATAATTTTAAAAAACAATGTGGAGAGATTACCTAGGACCCTTTACCCAGTTTCCCTGTTGCTCATGCTTTGCAAGCTATAGTTCAATATCATACATAACATTGGTACAATCTGTCAATCTTATATTTCTCCATTTTACTTGTATTAATTTGTGTGTATATTTAGTTCTTGCAATGTTATCACATGTGTAGATTATATAACCATCATTACAGTCAATATATAGAACAGTTTCATGAACACAAGGATCCCTCTGTTGCCCTTTTAGAACCACACCCTCCCATGTTCCTCCCATCTCCTCTACCCCAGACTCTGGCACCCACTACTAATCTATTCTCTGTTTTTATAATTTGTTTATTTCAAGAACGTTTACTAAAAAGAGTCATACAGTATATAACTTTTTAGAATTGGCCTTTTATTGTGCAGCCAATTTCCCTTTAGATTCATGCAAATTGTTGGGTGTATCAATAGTTTGTTCTTTTTAATTACTGAGTGTTATTCTATGATGTGGATGTACCACAGTTTGTTTAACCATAGAATAGCAATTTTTTGATTAAACATCTTAAACTTTTTTTTTGGTGGTGATAGTGGAGGAAAATCTTTAAGTTGATTGCTAAAATCAAAGTGCTAAAGGATTTCTTGTTGTGAGGTGTATGCAAAAATGTGAAAAATCACTAAATGATAGGAGATACAATATCCTTACTGTTTTTTTGTGTTAAGAATGAAGAAAATATTACTAACCAAAAGTATGGTTAGTGTTTACTTTTTCAAAATTGCTTCTGCTTCCTCAGTTTTTGTAGTAATTAAGCACCTTTGATTTTAAACCTTCCAACCCCCCTTCCTTACTCCCGGTGCCCAGTCCAGCACAGGGAAAGTTGGGATTACTCTAATGACTTGTAATCAAGTGTTACTAGGTGGGGTAACTGTTAAATCATTCCAGTAGCATTCAGTTTTTGAGGTACTACTTTGTTAGTTGTTCCATACTTGTTTGTAGTAAACTTGTGGAGAAATGAAGTTAGTGTTTTTTCAAAATTTGAAACCTCCATTTCAAAATAATGAAGTTTGTTTTTGTCCTAATTTTTCAAAGGAAACCTGGTTTACCAGTTCACAGAAAATTTCAGAGTTTCTGTAATGGATTTGCCTGGCTCGTTCTAGTCTGGTTGATACCTAAAATTCAATTTTGTTGCATATTTAGCCCAACTTTTTTCCCCCCAGCATTACTCTACTGTGTTCTGCAATGTTAAAGTTGGTCAGAATGTCTACATAGTGTGTCATGTCTATAATTTGTCTATAGAAAGGGCAGATGATGAATTTAGTGTGATATTATGTAGGAGTTTAGTTTAAAAAAGAATTGTGTTTGCCAGAAGCATTTTGTTGTCGTTGTTGTAATTACATACTATTCTAAGAATTCGGAAACCTAAGTCATTAGAAAATTGTGGCTTTGCCTACTCATGATGCCATTTGTTTATCTAAATAGTTTGAGGGTCGTTTATTAGATCTTACACCACTTTCTTAGGATATAGGTTCAGGGTAGGAACAATAAGGTTACCAGGGTAAAATGAAATCCACATCTTTTTGGATTTTAACCCACTTGGAAAAGTAGTTGGACACACACTAACACCTTGTAATGAAGTGTTGCTACTTTGGTGATTGTTGTTGCTTCTACTTTATTTTCTCTTCAGATGTTATATGAGCTATAAGAAAAAAAATCTAAGCTGGGAATACTTGAAATATTGTACATCATTAATCTATTTTTGGACTTTTGCCTGAATGATTTATGCTGTTAGTTGAAAGTCTGAAGGGTAGAATTTTCCCTTCCTATAAAAGTGGTAAGAGAAGTTAGCATATCGTGGTGATAATATTTGTTATTTATTGAAAATTTGGCATTTGCACTGCGCAATAGAACTTTTGGTGATGATGGAAACGTTCTATGTCTGTGCTATCCATTATGATAGCATAGCCCTTAACTCCCTGTGGCTGTTTATACCTGGAATGTGGCTAGTGTGATTGAGAAAGGGAATTTTTAATTTTAATTAAATTCGAACATCCCCGTGTGGTAAATGATTACCATTTTGGACAGTGCACTTGTAGAATCCTTTAGTCTCAGATCTTCTCAAGATGGGAACATTTTCATTAAGGAACACACAGATTAAGGTTAAGAGCTATTGTAAGAGTCAGGAATGAAACTTGAGGGGGTGGCGCTTATATATACTACACAATTCTTTGTTAGGTAAAGGGAGTTGTAATTGTTAGGCAGATACAAACATTGTACGTACCTTCAAATATTTAGGTAAATTATTTTATATTATTTATTGCTTTTGGGAAAGGTGCTTCTTCTACAGTTAATGATAGGTTGGATTTAGTTGCAGATGAAATTAAAATTAAGAATTTTTTTTTTTGCTTCTTTTTAGGGCTGTACCCGTGGTATGTGGAGGTTCCCAGGCTAGGGATGTATTCGGAGCTACAGCTGCTGGCCTGCGCCACAGCCATAGCCACACCAGATCCAAGCTGTGTCTTCGACCTACCCCACACCTCATGGCAACGCCGGAACCTTCACTTACTGATCAAGGCCAGGGATCGAACCCACATTCTCATGGTTCGTAGTCGGCTGCGCCACGGTGGGAACTCCAAGAATTCTTAACAAGTAAATTTCCACATGCTCATGGGGAGGGCAGCTGACTTAAATTTATATGTGACAATAATAGTTTTGTAACTGAATGTGGTCAGTAACCTTGAAATTGATTTTAGTGTACTTTTCCCTGTACTGCATATGTTTAGAATACAACAAAAAACAAAAAATGGAAACAAAGTTTTACCTGCTGTAAATTCCCCTTCTGTATACAGTAGGTAATCAAATGTTTGAACTAGAATAAATTTGTTTCAAAGTGAATTTGAAAATGAAATTCAATTTTGCTATAGTATAAATACGCTATTCTTTTAAACCTCAAAAAATACTTTTTTAAAAGTGTAAAGATGGAGTTCCCATTGTGGTGAAGTGGTTAACGAATCCGACTAGGAACCATGAGGTTGCGGGTTTGGTCCCTGGCCTTGCTCAGTGGGTTAAGGATCTGGCGTTGCCGTGAGCTGTGGTGTAGGTTACAGACTCGGCTTGGATCCTGCGTTGCTGTGGCTATGTCATAGGCTGGCGGCTATAGCTCCGATTTGACCCCTAGCCTGGGAACCTGAATATGCCTCGGGAAGTGACCCTAGAAAAGGCAAAAAGACAAAAAAAAAAAAAGTCTATAAAGAATCTTTATTTATTTATTTATTTATTTTTTAGGGCCACACCCATGGCATATGGAGGTTCCCAGGCCATCGGTCAAATCGGAGCTTTTCCTGCCAACCTGTGCCACAGCCATAGCAATGCAGGATCCGATCCACCTCTGTGACCTATACCACAGCTCATGGCAACACCAGATCCTTAACCCACTGAGCAAGGCCAGGGATCGAACCAGCAACCTCATGGTTCCTAGTTGGGTTTATTACTGCCGAGCCACAATGGGAATCCCTATTTCTGCTTCTGATAGTACATTTCTCAGATAGCATTGATTCAAATACATTTTCTTTGTTCGTAAAAGTCCTTTTGGACGTAAAAAGCTAGGTCATAGAAGGCATCCCATACTAAGGACTGTTCAGAATTTCCTTCCCCAGAAACCTGCATGGCTCATTTCTTCTCTTACGTCTTTCAGAATTCTGCTCAGATAGCCTCTAAATGTTATGCAGTGGCCTTCCTTGACCAGAAGTCCTCTTCAACTCAATTTTCTTATTTTCGTCCTTGTTTTATTTTTCTCCTTATTACTTACCATCAGCTGTTATATATATACAAGTAGGTCTTCCACAATTAAAATGTCTTCCATGGAAATTCCCGTTGTGGCTCAGTGGTAACAAGCCTGACTAGTGTCCATGAGGATGCATGTTTGATCCCTGGCCTCACTTAGTGGTTTAAGGATCCAGCATTGCCATGAACTGTGGTGTATGTTGTATGTCGCAAATAAGGCTCAGATCCTGTGTTGCTGTGGCTGTGGTGTAGGCCGGCACCTGTAGCTCCAATTCGACCTAGCTGGGAAACTTACATATGCCGCAGATGCAGCCCTAAAAAGCAAAAATAAAATAAAATAAAATGTCTTCCACAATTAAAATGTAGGTTTTATCAATATAGAGGCCTTGTTATTGCTGTACTTACATAGGTTGAAATAATGTACCATAATAGGCATTTAACATTTTTACGTGAAATGAATGTTAAGACTGACTATAGATTGAGGGAGAACTCTTTGGATTTTGTGCTTGCCTGTAAAGGTTTTTGGAGAAGGAAGTTGGATGGGCCTTGGCATTGTAGAATACATTATTATATGAGGTAATTGTAGAGTATCAAGTAGAACCTGTATTACCTGGTAAGACCTTGGAAGTTTCATTTATGAATGAATCATAGTATTAGTTTTGTTTACATGGCCTTTATCCCATCACATAAGCATAATGAGAGGAAATTTTTATTGTTTCTTTTGGTTGTTTTCATATTGAAGGAAAAATGGCATCTAGATTAAATGAAGATGTTTGTCATGAGGAGCCTGTTCAATCGGATAGTAAGGCTTAGTCATTTGGAATTCCATGAAGCTCTAAAACTGATTCTGATACAAAGTCAGCCATCAGAACTAGTGTATATGGTATTATGAGACAGGAATATAAAATGTTAGCGGGGAGAACATTTGTAATTTAGACTTGATTTGTGAGTGTTTTTCAGAAAATTTAAAAATCAAATTGGATTCTAGGAATATGGGAAAGGTATGCTGGGAAGCTAGTGTGGCAAAACAAGCCACTTAACTACTCAGCCATCCGCATTCATATCTAGATAAAACTTTGTTTTCTATTTATAGGCAACAGCCCTAATGAAGATAGAAAATCTTAAGATTTTTGCGAAGAATGGTTTTAGAAATAATGTCAGTTGCCAGTGCTGGTGGTAAGAAGAGCAATTCAAGAGGTTTAAAAGAATGATGGTTCTTAGAATATACATTAAAATGTGGAGGGGAAGAAATTTTATACTGTGATTTCTTTTTTTTTTTGTCTTTTTGCCATTTCTAGGGCTGTTCCTGCAGCATACGGAGGTTCCCAGGCTAGGGGTCCAATCAGAGCTGTAGCCACCGGCCTACCCCAGAGCAACAGCAACGAGAGATCCGAGCCGAGTCTGTGACCTACACCACAGCTCACGGCAACGCCAGATCCTTAACCCACTGAGCAAGGGCAGGGACCGAACCCACAACCTCATGGCTCCTAGTCGGATTCATTAACCACTGCGCCACAATGGGAACTCCACTGTGATGTGTTCTTGACTTTTGGGAATTTCCCTGGAATGTCAGCTGTACGTTTACATCTAAACTGTTTTGTGGTACATACTCTACCAAGTTGTATTGAAGTTATAACTTAAAAAAAAAATCCAAAAAACTAGTTTAACTTGTTATATATGTTTTTTTCCCCTTTAGGTAAGATATGAATTGTATTGTTCACTACTTAATTTGAAATTCAGAAAATTCCACAGAAATTTAATTTAATAAAAGCATCCTCTTGGCTATCTAAAAGGACAGTATATTGGAGTTTCCTGGTGGTTCACTGGGTTAAGAATCCTGTGTTGTTACTGCTGTGGCTCGGGCGGATGACGTGGCATGGGTTTGATCCCTGGCCTAGGAACTTCCATATGCTGTGGTGCAGCCAAAAAAAATTTTTTTGTCCTTTTTTCTTTTTTTTCACAGCTGCACCAGCGGCATGTGGAGGTTCCCAGGCTAGGGGTCAATCGGACCTGTAGCTCCCAGCCTACACCACAACTCGGGATCCAAGCCTCGTCTGGGACCTACACCACAGCTCATGGCAACGCTGAAACCTTAACCTGCTGAGCAAGGCCAGGGATTGAACTTGCGTCCTCATGGATGCTATTCAAATTCATTTCTGCTGAGCCACAGTGGAAACTCCCCAAAATTTTTTTTAAAAAGTAAGATATAAACTGCATGCAGTATAGTCATAATGATTGAGGAGTTCCTGTTGTAGCTCAATGGTAACAATCTTGACTAGTATCCATGAGGATGCAGGTTTGATCCCTGGCCTCGCTTAGTGGGTTAAGGATCTGGCATTGGCTTGAGCTGCAGTGTAAGTCAAAGATGTGGTTTGGATCCCAAGTTGCTGTGGCTGTGGTGTAGGCCAGCAGTTGCAGCTTCAGCCCCTAGCCTGGAAACATCCATATGTGGCAAATGTGGCCCTAAAAAAATAAATAAAATTTGCATTACTCCTTTGAGGAAATGGTAGTAAATGGTAGCCAATCCTTATAATTACGTTGTCTAAAGTATGTTTCTAGTTGCTTTATATATAGTCGCTTGTGCTATATCAGGACATACTGGATTCCTAAAAGTCACTGTACTATTTATTCAAAATCAGGTGATAAAAACCACAGGGTTTGTTGGGAAAATGAGGTTGGTCACAACACTTCAAAACTTCATTAGTGACAAATTAGAAACAAAAGTAAGAGTCTAATAAAAAATGTTAGCAGTTTTACATATGTAAAGTGGCTAACAGATATATAAATACTGCAATGTAAATACTGCATTTTGCCTTGGGAAAGACCTGAAGTTTGCTGTGGAAGTAGGTATTAGAAGGATAGCAGCTGGTGAGATTTTATGAAGTGATGGAAGGAAAGCTATCTTAAATCTGAGAGAAAGTTGTAAAGCCAAAGGTGGTTGTATGTGGCTCATAACCCACGAAGTGAACTGAGGGAAACCGAGATGTCTGGGGTGTGTGTCTGTGCTGTGCATGCCTGTGTGGCTTATTTCAGCTGGCTGCAGTTTTCTGTGTTCACATAGTTTTTCTGGCCGACAAATTCTACAGAAGCAAAAGTGAAGTTTGAAATTAGTACGTTCAAAATGTTCCTTAAATATCAATGGTATTGGAGCAAATATGTGTTTTCAAAAGTATCATTGTAGCAGAACTGGCCGTACATTATCTAACTTACTGATGTAGAGTTCACACAGCCTGGGACTGGGTATCTCTTCCTTCACTCTGAAGTGTGTCTATTTACTGAAGCCAGAACTTCTTGCATCTAGTACCTGAGATGATGTCACATTTTTTGCCACCTTAGTTGCCACTGCCATTAAGGAGACAAAGTTTTTCCAACATTCTCTTTGTTAGAAGAAGCTTTGTACCTAGAGTATCAAAAGTTTCAGGTTAATTCATTTTAAAGATTTTTGTGAGGTGGCTAAGTAACATTTTTAAAGAAGATAAAATATGTTTCTTCAATTTGTGTTTTGAAACAGTTTTGATGCTCAATGGGGGAAGCCTGACGTGGAAGAAAAATCGATGATGGGTTTTAATCCTAGCTCTGCTTTACTTTGTCTTTTGCACTTTTATTTTACTTATTTATTTATTTATTTTTGTCTTTTGCCATTTCTTGGGCTGTTCCTGCAGCATATGGAGGTTCCCAGGCTAGGGGTCGAATCGGAGCTGTAGCTGCCGGCCTACACCACAGTCACAGCAACTTGAGATCCGAGCCTCATTTGCAACCTACACCACAGCTCACGGCAACACTGGATCCTTAACCCACTGAGCAAGGCCAGGGATTGAACCCACAACCTCATGGTTCCTAGTCGGATTCGTTAACCACTGAGCCACAACGGGAACTCCTGTCTTTTGCACTTTTAAAGTTACTTTGTAAATTTGAGTAAAAAAAGGAGTTCTCTTGTGACACAGGGGGTTAAGGATCTGGCGTCACTGTAGTGGCCTGGTTCACTTCTGGTGGCATGGGTTCCATCCCTGGCCCCGGGAACTTCCACAGCCAAAAAATTTTTTTTTGAGTTAAAAAAGAAAAAACACTACTTTGCTGACCTACCTCACTGGTCACGTAGTGAGATATGTGTGAAAGTCCCTGGCAACAGTAGAGCATATGTATTGGTAAATGTGTATTATAGGTGTAGTCTGTCAAGAAAGTTATTTAGCTTTTTCATTGAATTGATCTCATCTTGTTTTTATGTTTATATGTTTTGTATTCTCTTTAGCACTTCCATTTTTGTATATTTTTTACTATTTATGAAGGGTTTTTTGTTTTAGTTATTTTTGTATTTAGTACCTTTAAACAGTCCTTTAGTCTTTTTTATCTTATTTAAGGTGAGGAGAGGGGAATTTTATACTGTGATTGTAAAATATGCTACTATTTGATTTGTCAGCTTTAAATTCAACCCATTTTCTTATGTGTGATGCAGCAAATGAGTTTATTCTACTTTAGTTTTTTTCGATGTCTCTTTTCCTCTGACTTTTTTTTCCCCTTCTTTTTTTTTTTTTTTTTTTTTTTGCTTTTTTTTAGGGCTATACCCGTGGCACATGGAAGCTCCCAGGCTAGGGGTTGAGTCGGACCTACAGCTGCCTGCCTGTTCCACAGCCACAGCAACTCAGGATCTGAGCCAGGATCCAGGCCGTCTCTGCAACCTATACTGCAGGTCAAGGCAACATCAGATCCTTTACCCACTGAGTGAAGCCAGGGATTGAACCCACATCATCATGGATATTATTCAGCTTTGTTTCCATTGAGCCACAGTAGGAACTCCTTTCCTCTGACTGTTTAAAGTTATTTTTACTTTCTTAGCGGGTCATTTTACATACTATTCTACTCTTGTCAATGCTTTTGTATTAGATTTAGTTAATGTTTACCAGAAGACCTTTTTCTGAAGTTTTCCCATATCTCTTGGTTGGATGAAGCTTGTTGTCTAGTAGAGATTCCTCAAGCAATGCTTCTGGAAATCTCTTCAGATTTTACATATTGAAAGTGTTTTCCTACAGTCTTGGTGTTTGAAGGACCCTGGCTGGGTATAAAATCCTTGATTCTTATCTTCTTAAGTTTATTGAACAAAATTGCCCTGTTGTTTTGCTTATATATTGCTGATGCCAACCTGATTTTCTTTTCTTTGTAGGTGACTTGGTCTTTCGTTTTGAAGATTTGAGTTTTTCTTTGCCTGTAATTAAAATGTTTTACTTGGATATGTCTCTGTGTCAGCTCTTCTGGATAAATTTTTCCTGATTGTGGTTTCAGATTGTAGATTTATGTTTTCTTTTGATTCAAAAATTATAGTTTTAGGAATTCCCACTGTGGCACAGTGGATTAAGAATGCGACTGTATGGGAGTTCCCGCCGTGGCGCAGTGGTTAACAAATCCGACTAGGAACCATGAGGCTGAGGGTTCGGTCCCTGCCCTTGCTCAGTGGGTTGACGATCCGGTGTTGCTGTGAGCTGTGGTGTAGGTTGCAGACGTGGCTCGGATCCCGCGTTGCTGTGGCTCTGGCGTAGGCCGGTGGCTACAGCTCCGATTAGACCCCTAGCCTGGGAACCTCCACATGCCGCGGAAGCGGCCCAAAGAAATGGCAAAAAGACAAAAAAAAAAAAAAGAATCCGACTGTAGTGGCTTAGGTGGCTGCAGAGGTGCGGATTCAATCCCTGCCCAGTGCCGTGGGTTAAGGGATCTGGCATTGTTGCAGCTGTGTGTAGGTCATAGCTGTGGCTTAGATTTGATCTCTGGCCCTGGGAACTTCCATATGTTGCAGGTGCTGCCATTAAAAAATAGAAAGAAGTGTAGTTTTAAATTTTATTTTTCTCTTGTTACATTCCTCAGTGATTTTTGTTTATTGGATCTTTGCATCTCTTTTATGTTTTTCTTATTCTTTTCTCTATTATTCTTTTGCTTGAGAAGTCTTATTTTCTATCTCTTTAGAGCGTACATCTTGCAATTTTGTCATCATTTCTGAAATGATTTTGTGGTTTTTTTCTGTTTCTTTAGTTCAGTTTGTTCCTATTTTAAGACTTACTATTGTTCACTCTTTTTAAAAATACTTTCTGATTTGAGGTATTCTTTTATGTCTGCATATGTTATCTAATTGTTTCTGATTTGTGATGGAATGTTACATCTTTCCTTTGTTTTATCATTCTGATTTTTGGTGTGTTTTCATCTGCCCAAAAATTTTTTGCTTTTAAAAATTCTGTATAAGTAACTTGATATTGATGTTGGGTTATTTCTCCTCAGGTTGCTTTTTGTTTGTTTTTTTGTTTTGTTTTGCTTTTTATGGCCATACCTGTGGCATATGGAGATTCCCAGGCTAGAGGTCTAATCGGAGCTGCAGCCATAGCAATGCAGGATCTGAGCTGCATCTGTCACCTACACTACAGCTCACGGCAACGCCAGATCCTTAATCCACTGAGCGAGGCCAGGGATTGAACCCTCAACCTCATGGTTCCTAGTTGAATTCGTTTCTGCTGCACCACGACGGAAACTCCCAAGAGCACCTTTGTTGCTACAATCAAAAACAGTTTTAAAAAGAAGTCCCCTCTCCTCCATTGTTCTGTGTTGTTTTAGTAGGGCCTTTATATCTTCAGTGCTGCCCTCTCCGTCAAGCCTTCATGTGACATTTTATCATCCTTCTAAGGTGTTTCCTTCTCCAAAGCCATACGTTACTAAAACTGCCACCTTTGATCTTACTTTCTAAACCTCTGCACTTTTTTCTTGTATAGTCAAAATCCCAGTTGTATTTGGTTTCTGTGTATAACCTCTACATTTGACTCCTCAGTAGCTGTTTTTCTCGCCCATCATGCCTCTCAGTACTTCCTTTTGACCCCTTGCTTGGGTAAACTTGGGTGCATCCTAGTTAATATTACATGTATTCAGTCACCACGAGGACCCTGCTCTACTGTTTTTTTTGTTTTGTTTTGTTTTGTTTTTCTGCCACCCCACAGCATATGGAGTCCCCAGGCCAGGGATCATTTCCACACCACAGCTGTGACCTGCACAGCATCTGTGGTAATGGTGGATCCTTTAACCCACTCTGCCAGGCTGGGGATTGAACCTGTGTCTTGGTGCTACAGAGACGCTGCTGCTCCCATTGGACCACAGTGGGAACTCCTGTATTGCTCTTTTGAACAGTTCCCATTGGAACTTGGAACTTCTGGTCTTTTTTTTTTTTTGTCTTTTTTTGGGAACTTCTGGTTTTGAATGTTTATGTACTTATATGTAAATTAGAGTTTTTAATTGTCACATCTCCTTATAATGCTGTGGGTGATTTTATTTGCTCTCTTTCTTGGCCTGTATAGTTTTATGAGGATTTGTGTAGACTAGAAATTAGGGGACAGCCATTATCCTATAAGGAATTCATTTCTGTTTTTATGTGCTATGCTTGAAAATAATAGTGCTTGCTTTAAAATCATTTGCAATTCAGGTTTTATATAATTGTATAGTATACGATTACGCTAATATTTCTGTGTTGACATAACAACTATATTGTTTTCCTTAAACTCTTTGGGATTATTTATCATCAAAATAATATCATTGAAATAACGGAGGTTCTATTATATAGCTGACTCCAAATCATATGTATATACCTTGAATTTTACTGAATTTTGTCCTGTCTCTAAGCAGAGTTTATAGCAGAGTTCTATTTACATTTAACAAGAATCCTAAATTTTCCTTCAGTTGTCTTTTCTCAAGTGGCATAATTTAATGCTGGGGGTAGGAGGGAAGAAAATCTTGCATGTTTTACAATGCATTAACAGGGTTATAATATCCAGAAAGCTGGTCATGATTATCACATTCAGTTTTGCTAGTTGTAAGCCCTTATTTGTAATTTTAACTTCTGGGCCCAAAACTTGGGGAGAAATAGACCAATGACTCCCTTATGCTGATACATCAGAGAAATATTGGTGTAAAATCCCCACAGACCTTTCTTACCTGTTTCATCCTGAGACTCTGTGCTTGTTACTTTAAAATTTTGAAATGCCTTTTGTTTTGTGAAATAGTGATAGATTTTTAAATAATTGTTTATTTAGAAAAATAAAAAATTTAGTAACCCCATTTACTTTTTTTTATTTTTATTTTTTGGCTGTGCCCACAGCACGCAGCAGTTCCTGGGCCAACAGTGGAACCTGAGCCACAGCAGTGACAACTCCTGAGTCCTTAACCACTAGGCCACCAGGGAACTCCTAGCAACCCCATTTTTTGTTTGTTTGTTTGTTTGCTTTCTCTTTTTTAGGGCTGCACTTGCAGCATGTGGAAGTTCCCAGGCTAGGGGTTGAATTGGAGCTGCAGCTGCCAGCCTGTGCTATAGCCACAGCACCTCGGGATCTGAGCTGCGTCTGTGACCTACACCATAGCTCATGGCAACACCAAATCCTTAGGCCACTGAGGGAGGCCAGGGATCAAACCTGTATCCTCACGGTACTAGTCAGGTTTGTTACTGCTGAGCCACATTGGGAATTCCTGCATTCCCATTTAAATTCTTTAATTGTTTTTTTGAAATTTTACTGGTTTCATAAAATATGTTGGTATGGGAACAGTATTGTATCAACCTCAAAATATCAAAGGACTTAAAATCCCTATATAAGGAACAGCTAAAAGAATGAAAAACAGAAGTTCCCATTGTGCGCAATGGAAATGAATCCGACTAGGAACCATGAGGTTGTGGGTTCGATCCCTGGCCTCGATCAGTGGGTTAAGGATCTGGCCTTGTGGTGAGCTGTGGTGTATGTTGCAGACGTGGCTTGGAACTGGTGTTGCTCTGGCTCTGGTATAGGCTGGCAGCTATAGCTCTGATTAGACCCCTAGCCTGGCGTCCTCCATATGCTGTGGGTGTGGCCCTAAAAAGACAAAAAGACCGAAAAAAAAAAAAAGAATAAAAAACAGAAGTGTTAGAGGGATATAGAGTTTGCTCAGTATAACTAAAAGCATTTTAGTAGAGTGAGCTGGCACCAGGCAAGAGCTGTGTGACCACTTCTACCAGGTGATTTTTAAGGTCTCTTCCAACTAAGAGATTCCATAAAACAGACTTGATTTGTTAAGTCATATCTCAGTGGGTCTTATTTGGTCTTATTTAGAAGTAAGACGAACTTATTTTTTAAAATAATGTAAAATCAGAAGGGAAAAATCATCCTTAAGATTTGTTTTCCCAGTTGTAATAGTTTGTCAGAAATTGTTTGATATTAAAAGGATAACAGTTATCTGTGAATGGAAGCACCAACTGAAAGAATTAAAGGAAAGGGAGGATAAAGGTAGTTTTTCAGAGATTCTGTGTTTTCTTTCCAAAAAACACATTAAAAAGTTAAAGTATAAACTGTTCTATTAGTTGGCCTTTTTTTTTGGGGGGGGGGGGGCTTTTTTTTTAGGGATGCACCCACAGCATGTGGAAGTTTTCAGTCTAGTGGTTGAATTGGAGTTGCAGCTTCCAGCCCATGCCACAGCATGCCAGATCTGAGCCATGTCTAACCTACACTGCAGCTCATGGCAGTGTCTGATCCTTAATCCACTACATGAGGCCAGGGATCAAACCCGAGTCCTCATGGGTTTGTTACTACTGAGCCACAACAGGAACTTCTATTGTCTTGAGCATATTGTTAAGTTTTGACAAATGCACAAACCAGTGCAGCTTATGCCCCTTTCAAGATGTGGAACATTTATATCTTAGACCCCTTGTTCCTCTTGATTGTAGATATTTAATTCAGTTTCTGCTTTTAGTGTTCTCTAAAATCAGTTAAGCTGTGTTGGGTCTAAATATTGTAAGTTATAGCTGATATCACAGTCCTTTTTTTTTTTGGCTGCGGCACATGGAAGTTCCTGAGCCAGGGATTGAACTTGCGCCACAGCAACAGCCTGAGCTGATGCATTGACAACGCTGGATCCTTAACCCATTGCACTACAAGAGAACTCCCATAGTGCTTTATTTAAACATTTTTATTAAGTGATTACTCAGGTTCTTTATATACATTGGTATTTAATTCTACACCTCTCCAGCATTTATTTGTAGACTTGTTAATGATTGCCATTCTGAACAATGTTAGGTGGTATCTAACTGTAGTGTTGATTTGCCTTTCTCTAATAATTAGTGATACTGAACATTTTTTCATGTGCCTGCTGGCTATCCATATATCTTTGGAGAAGTGTCTATTTAGGTCTTTTGCCCATTTTTCAGTTGGGTTTTTGTTTTTTGTTGAATTCTATGCATGTGTGTATTTTGGAAATTAAGCCCTTGTCTGTTACATCGTGATCCCATAGGTTTTTTCTCTTTTTTTTTGGTTTCTTTTCCTGTGCAAATGCTTGCAAGTTCGATTGGGTCCCACTTGTTTACTTTTATTTTTATTTCTGTTGCCTTGGGAGGCTGACCCAAGAAAACATTTATATGGTTTATGTCAGAGAAAGTTTTACTTAGGTTCTCTTCTAGAAGTTTTATGGTCCATGTAGTTTTGTAGCATGAACTTTACTGATAATGAAAACAAGCAAATAAACTTATTTTTTTCCTATTTTGTATGTTTATGCCTTTTGCATGGTTCACAAAGGGCTACTTATGATTATATCTTCTATTATATTTTAAGATTTCATTTATAATATTGCATTTCTTTTTTGCTTTGCCTTTTTTTTTTTTTTTTTTTTTTTTGCTTTTTAGGGCTACACTTGTAGCATATGGAGGTTCCCAGGCCAGGGGTTCAGTTGGAGCTACAGCTGCCAGCCTACACCACAGCCATAGCAACGCAGGGTCTGAGCCACATCCACAGCCTACACCACAGCTCACCGCAGTGCTGGAAGCTTAACCCACTGAGCAAGGCCAGGGATTGAACCCACAACCTCATGGTTCCCAGTTGGATTGGTTTCCACTGCACCACAACAGGAGCTCCCATTAGATTACATTTCATTTAGAACAAAACCTGTGTTAAAGCTGAATTATACATAGATTTTGCCTTATATGTTTTGGGGAAATAAATTGTTGAATGGAATATGATACACTATTTCCTATTTTTCTTGTTAGTCCTCTATGCTACTAGAGTTTTTACTTGGACAAGAGCAGAATTTTTAAGGAAATTTTATAGTATAAAGTAAGTTGATTATTTGCTGCTACTTTTTCCATTAAACTGTGAGAATACTGTTTTCATTTGCAATGAGTGACCTGTTGTAGGTTTAGTGCTTTTAGGAAAGAGATTGAGATTTGTTTCCTTAAATGTGCACTGATCTGTTTTTTTTTTTTTTTTTTTTTTTTTTTTGCTTTTTTTCTTTCTAGGGCTGAACCTGTGGCATATGGAATTTCCCAGGCTAGGGGTCAAATGAAAGCTGCAGCTGCTGGCCACAGCCATAGCAATGTGGGTTCTAAGCTGTAACCTCCATTATATTTTGAAGCAGTGCCAGATTCTTTTCCCACTGAGCGAGGCCAGGGATGGAATCTACATCCTCACAGATAGCAGTCAGGTTCTTAACCTGCTGAGTCACATTGGGAACTCTGCACACTGATTCTTGATAGGGGAGAAATTAATTCTTAGCCATTATTTGGAAGGTTATGCCATTCTGGATTATTTTTACAGGTCACATTGACAGAAGATATTTGGGTTAGTATAATTTTAATACGGAAGACTGCCAAATTTCATTAAATGGAACATAATAATTAGGAACTGAAATTTAATTACTGTCCTGAAGTGTGGTAAAATAAAAAGATAAGTGCTATAGTATTATCTCATTCAAAGAGAGTAGAGTTTGGTGGGATTTCCCTTGTGGGCTCAATGGGTTAAGGATCCAGCATTGTCACTGCTGTGGCTCTGGTTACCGCTGTGACACAGGTTCAGTCCCTGGCCTGGGAACTTCCACATGCCATGGCGTGGCCAAAAAAAAAAAAAAGTTTTTTGAGTTTGGTTTTAAATTTTTATTTGGTAAACTCGCTTATTGGGGGAATTATCCAGTTGGTTATGTTAATAAAATTTAATAGAATTTCTGTTTGTGGTGTAAAGAGCTCTCAACTGGGACTCAGGGGGCCTAGATTAAAGACTCCAAAACTAGGCATTTTGCCAACAACTAGGTTTGTAGTCTTTGGCAGATTGCTTGTTTTCTAAATTTTACCTGATAGTAAGGGTTGAACCTTTTGTGCTCAGTTTACAGGAGTATCATGAAGGTTGTATGAGATGTTAGTGTGAAATGCCTTTGAGAAATAGAGTGCTATAAACAATATAAGGTATTTCCAGTAAGACTAAGAAAAAAACAACTGCTGTCTTGAGTATTTTAAGTTCAGTTGTACAAAATAAAGTCACATTTTTGCATGTCAAGAATGTCAGTGTGGGAGTTCCCTTTGGCTCAGCAGTTAATGAACCGGACTAGGATCCATGAGTATGCGGGTTCGATCCCTGACCTCGCTTGTGGGTTCGATCCCTGACCTCGCTTAGTGGGTTAAGGATCTGGCATTGCTGTGAGCTGTTGTAGGTCACAGACTTGGCTCAGATCCTGAGTTGCTGTGACTGTGGTGTAGGCTGGCAGCTATAGCTCCAATTTGACCACTAGCCTGGGGACCTGTTGGGAATTTTTTTACGGTGCAGCCCTACAAAAAAAAGCAAAAAATAAATTTAAAAAAGAATATCAATGTCTATGATTTCTATATCCTAGTAATATATTTATTCAGGTCCATATTTTTACTCTGTGTGGGATAGATTGTTATATAATTTTTGAATTAAAGGTCCCCCCCCCCCCCCATGGTCTTTTTAGGGCTGCCCCCTCAGCACGTGGAGGTTCCTGAGCTAGGATTTGAATGGGAGCTGTAGCTACTGGCCTACACCACAGCCACAGCAACACGGGATCCCTAACCCCACTGAGCAAGGCCAGGGATCAAACCTGCGTCCTCATGGATGCTAGTCAGATGTTTCCACTGAGATGGGAACTCCTGGATTAAATAAAGCTTTCTTGTTTAAAAAAAGTCAGCATATTAATAACAGTTGCCTCTCTGATTGGAATATGACTTAATTTTTCCCTCTTTTTCCTCTCTGCTTTCTACAGTGGCTTTATATTACTTGTGTTAGTGGATTTCTTTTTTTTTTTTTTGTATCTCTAGGTCCAAACCGCAGCATGTGGAGGTTCCCAGGCTAGGGATCCAATTGGAACTGTAGCCGCTCAGCCTACGCCACAGCCGTAGCAACACCAAATCCGAGCCTCATCTGCAACCTACACCACTGCTCACGGCAACGCCGGATCCTTAACTCACTGAGCGAGTCCAGGGATCAAACCTGCAACCTCATGGTTCCTCGTTGGATTCGTTTCTGCCGCGCCACAACAGGAACTCCTGTTAGTGGGTTTTTTAAAACATTTTTCTTTTTTACTGTGATAGGCTTAGGTTGCTCTACTGTAGTATACAGGTAGTTATAACGGTTAAGTATAATGCTCTGAATCCTGATTATCTGGGTTCAGATCTTTTTTGCCATCATTTCGTAGCTGTGTGACCTTGGCCAAATTATGTAATAATTTCCCTGTACCTTAGTTATCTCATTTAAAATGTGGATAAAAAGAGTACCTTCTTCAAGGTATTGATAAGAATTAAATGAGTTTTACCTCTAAAGCTTTTAGCACAGTGCCTGGCACACAGTAGCTCCTCAGTAAGTATTAGTTATTAATTATTGACTGTTTTACATGTCTTTTTTTGATGATTTGTCTCTATGATTTAAGGATTCTTTTTTATAACCTAGCAAGTACTTAAGATTACCTAATTAGTTTTAGTGTCAGAAGTCAGTGTTTGGAACCATAGCTATTTGATTCCAAAGGCAGCTCTTTTTACTATTTTACTAATTTCATGAAGTAAAAATTTTATTTATATTGTTTCTAATATGTAAAAATGACCTAGAAATGTCATGCTAGGATTATGATACAGTGTGACACTTAATGATATATATACTTTAACAGAGAAGACTTTTATATCATGTTTACTTTATTGCCTTTGGTCAATTTAAGAAATTTAAGAAAGCCTTAAGTGTAAAAGCAGTTTTTAATGCCAAGTAAATTAAAAGTGAGATTATTAAGCTTACATTATTATGACTTACTACTACTGCTGCTGGTGTTTCATTAATTTTAGGTGTTCTTTTACTTTTTTTTTTGTAATCTCACCTATTAATAAATGCTGTTCACGTTTTTTCCTGTCTTTTGGTGAATATACCTTTGGTTTATATAACCAATTTGGGTGTATACCTAAAATTGGAATTAGTGGGTCATTGTCTGTGTATGGTTAGTTTTATTAGATATACCAAATAATATTTTTTAAAAATCTGATTTATTGAGATATAATTTTTTTTTTTTTTTTGTCTTTTGTCTTTTTTGTTGTTGTTGCTATTTCTTGGGCTGCTCCCGTGGCATATGGAGGTTCCCAGGCTAGGAGTCGAATCAGAGCTGTAGCCACCGGCCTACGCCAGAGCCACAGCAACTCGGGATCCGAGCCGCGTCTGCAACCTACACCACAGCTCACGGCAACGCCGGATCGTTAACCCACTGAGCAAGGGCAGGGACCGAACCCTCAGCCTCATGGTTCCTAGTCGGATTTGTTAACCACTGCGCCACGACGGGAACTCCGAGATATAATTTTTATACCATAAAACTCCTTCTGCCACATACTCTCACCATTTGATTAATTAATTTCATCTCCTACCAGCAAGCAGTGTATGAGAGTTCCAGTTGTTCCATAACTTTATCAGTTGATATATCAAATTTATTATTTTAATAATTTAATGACATTGTGTTTTTTGTTTAATCAAGCACCTTTTTATGTGTTTATTAGCCATTGAGATAACTTCTTTGTGTGTTATTTTTTTCAAGACTTGCCCAGTTTTTTAAGGAGCTGTTTTGTTGTTATCAACTTAAAGAAGTTCTTTTATATTGTGATATAAGATCTTAGTCAAAAATGTTTATTGTTTTCTCTGACTTGCCCTTTTTTTTTTGGCCATGTCCAAGACAGGTGAAAGTTCCCATGCCAGGTATTGAACCTGCCCCACAGCAGTGACAATGCCAAGTCCTTAACCCAGTGAGCCACGAGGGAACTCCTCAAACACAATCTTGAGCATGGAAAAATTTTTTAAAAATTTTGGCTGCACCGTGGCATATGGAAGTTCCCAGGCCAGGGATTGAATCTGAGCCACAGCTATGATCTATGCCATAGGCGCTGCAATGCTAGACCCTTAACCTGCTGTGCTACAGTGGGAAATCCTTAAACACTATCTTGAACATTTAAAATTTCTTGCTTAAAGAGTCTTGCTCACTCCAGTATAATGAAGATACTTAAATTTTTTTTTTTCTTCTGGAAGCTTTATTGTTATATATTTCACATTTAGATCTGTGATGCTTTTAGAATTTATTTTTATTTATTTGGTTTTTTTGGCCGTGCCTTTGGCATATGGAAATTCCCAAGGCAGGGACTGAACCCATGTCTCAGCAGTGACCTAAGCTGCCACAGTGACAGCACCATATCCTGCACCACAAGGGAACTCTTAGAATTTATTTTTCTATTGTAAAGAAGGGTCATTTTGGCTCTGCTAATCTGTTTTTTCTGTTTTCTCAGTTTGGATAGTTTCTATTGTTGTGTCTGTTTCACTGATCTTTTCTTTTGCAGTATCATAATTGCTTCAGTCTTAGCTGATGAAGTTTTCATTGTAGATAGGTTTTTTGTTTTTGTTTTAATCTCTAGAAGTGCTATATCTTTTTCCTATGTTCCAGTTCTCTCTTGCTATGTTTACATTTTCTTTAAATTCTGGAGCATATTTATAATAGTCATTTTGGTATCCTTATGTCATAATTCATCATCTCTTTTATGGGCCATATTTTCCTACTTCTTAGCTTATCTAGTAACTTTTAATTGGATGTTGAGCGCTAAGAATTTTATACTGTTTTATTGGATTTAATTGTCTTTTTTTAAGCATGTTAGATTTTGTTATAGCAGTTAGCGAAGATAATGGTTTGCCCATCAGTCTAGGGCTTTCTAGGGTATACTTATTCTAGGGCTAGTTTTTGTCTGCTACTGAATAGACTTTCTTGCAGTGTTTTCTGGATTACACAGCTGTTTAATGAAGACTCCGTTCTGGCTACTTGGAACTCTCAATACCAGGGGAGCCCTAAGAATTATTGAACTTTGTTTCCTAGTCATTCTTTGTTTGGCTTCATGAAGTTTCACCTTACATATGCAAGACTTAATTCTCAATAATTTTCAGCCACGATTGCATGGGGACCTTGTGCAGATTTTTGGATCTCTTTCTCTGAATAGTTCTATCATTTTCAGTACTCTGCCTTGCAGGTACCTCAGCCTCCTTGAACTTCAGCCTTTGTCTTTTTAACCCTGGACCATGATACTCTGTTTGGGATCCTTCTCCCTGTGCAGTGACATTTCCAAGTGTGTCATGTTTTATTTTGTTTTCTCTTTCTCATGGTTCACAATGCCTGTTGTCCCATGACTGACAATAATTATTGTATACATTTTGTACAGTTTTGTTGTTTATGGTAGGAAGGGGAGGTTCAGGCTGTCATGGCCAAAAGTGGGATTTCCCTTACCACATTTTTTTGGAAGTAAATTTCTACAAAGCTAATTAAGAGTTTTAAAAAAACAATGCACTAAACTGTTGCTTGAATGTGTGTAGTCCTTGGAAAAGTGACAAGTCAAGAGTATCACTTTTTTTTGAAGTTTGCCGTGGCTTGATGTGATGTGGGCTTTCAGTTCCTAGATCAGGAATTGAACCGCGGCTGCAGTGTCACGTGCCAAGACCTAACCACTGGGCCATCAGGGAACTCATAAGAGTTTACTTTTAATTAGCCTGGTCTTTAGAGCATTGCTGTCTTTAATGCTACTTACTATTATTATAATCATTATAAGAAAAACATTTTTAGACTTTCTGCTAAGTAAATAGGAACACTAAAGTTAAGTTGCTTAGTCCCTTTTTTTTTTTTTTTTTTTTTTTTTTTTTTTTTGCCTTTTTTTCTAGGTTCACACCCATGGCATATGGAGATTCCCAGGCTAGGGGTCAAATTGGAACTGCAGCTGCCGGCCTACACCAGAGCCACAGCAACGCGGGATTCGAGCCACATCTGTGACCGACACCACAGCTCATGGCAACGCCGGATCGTTAACCCACTGAGCAAGGCCAGGGAATGAATCTGAAACCTCACCGTTCCTAGTTGGATTTGTTAACCACTGAGCCACGATGGGAACTCCAAGTTGCTTAGTCTTAAGTATCTTTGGTTGTATACGGTTAATGGAGCTTGTAAATTACTGCTTCTACTCGCCCCTCCTTCTTATCTCCCAGGTCACTTTGCCTGTTGATTGTAGAGGGGTGGAGAGTTAGGAAGCTATTGCAGAGAAACTAGGACTGATGCATCCGCTAGAGAATGGAAGTGGGAGGGAAGGTAAGCATGGAGGATAATTAGGTTTTCTGCTTTATCATCTGAGTGAGGAGTTGATGGAAGGACATCTGCTGAATTGGTGAATAATAGATTTTGGGGAGTAAAGTCAGTTGTGTTTGAATAGTATCTCAGGCTTGAGGTGTGAACAACAAAGTAGAGAAGGTGAGTACATAGGTGATTATAGAACAGCTCTGTAGTTGACTGTAGCATTGAGCAATTGATGTCTTGATGCTGAATGTAAAATTTTACAGTTTTGGTTGTTTCTTCATATTTTTCTACCATGATTTTGTTGTCATTTGCATTAACTATCCCTCCCAGATCTTGAATGTATTGATTGTTTCAGAAGTTGTGAATAAGATTTGTTTAAACTTATAATATTGAATTCTGACATCACATCTTTTAAGATTCAGAGGGTTTTCTTTTCTGTAATGAATACATGCTTTAAAAATTATTACTGTTATAAAAGCACATATTGATGCCATTTATGGAAAAATAGGACTTAAAACTTCATCATTCACACATTTGCCCACCTGTCTTTTCCTTATTCTCTCGTTACAGTTATATCACAATATTTTGTTGTTGTTGTGGTTTGGCCACACCTGCAGCATACAGAAGTTCCCAGGCTAGGAGTTGAACCTGCACCACAGCTGTGACCAGAGCCATAGCAGTCACGATGCCAGATCCTTAACCCACTGAGCCCCCAGAGAACTCCTAGTTTACATTTTTATAATTACACATGTATTATTTATTGCTGAGCCAATTGTATACTAATACCACACTTTCCTATATAAGCCTTTATTTTTCCTGGGGTTAATACCTGTCTTACTCATTTTCTACAGACTTATTGCTCATTTCCCCCAAGTGTGTCTGTATTTCTGTCTTGTGCTTATAAACAATATTTTCCATATTATGAAGTACATCTATTTTTGCCCTTGCTAGAAACCTCTTCCATGGTGGCCTTTGGAGTCCTGTTTGATTTTGGAGTGGTTTGTTCTTTAGTCCTTTTTTTGTACTAGATTACTTTTTTTTTTTTTTTTTTTGGTCTTTTTGCCTTTTCTTGGGCCGCTCCCGTGGCACATGGAGGTTCCCAGGCTAGGGGTCATATTGGAGCTGTAGCCACTGGCCTATACCAGAACCACAGCAACGCAGGATCCAAGCCATGTCTGCAACCTACACCACAGTTCATGGCAACACCAGATCCTTAACTCACTGGGTGAGGCCAGGGATCAAACCTGATTCCTCATGGATCCTAGTCAGATTCGTTTCCACTGAGCCCTAATGGGAACTCCTGCATTAGATTACTTATTTACTAAGTCCCATATTGTTTTTTTGTGTTTGCTTTGATTCCTTTTAATAGCTTCCCAAGGAAGAGTACAAGAGCTAATATTTTAACTTTCTGAGAAGGCTTAAAATGTCATTTTACTCATATACTTGATTGATGATTTTGCTGGTTAAGGAATTCTGAATTTTGAAGGCTGTGTGTAGTGGGGTTTTATTTTCTATTTTTTATTTTGTTTGCTTTTTAGTGCCATACCCATGGCACATGGAGGGTCCCAGGCTAGGGGTCTAATTAGAGCTACAGCTGCCAGCCTACATACGCCACAGCCATAGCAACACAGGATCTGAGCTGCTGCGTCTGCAACCTACACCACAGCCCAGGGCAACGCTGGATCCTTGATCCACTGTGCAAGGCCAGGGATCGAACCCGAAACCTCATGGTTCCTAGTCGGATTTGTTTCTGCTGTGCCATGACTTGAACTCCCTGTGTGTGTAGTTGTTTTATAGCTTTCAGCAATATTCCATTGTTACTTTGGAATAAAAATTTAGTGGTATTCTTTTTTTTTTAGGGCCACACTTGCAGTTGGAGGTCCCCAGGCTAGGGGTTGAATCCGAGCTACAGCTGCTGGCTTGTGCCACAGCCATAGCAATGCCAGATCTGAGCTGCGTCTGCGACCTATACCACAGCTCATGGCAACGCTAGATCCTTAACCCACTGATCAAGGCCAGGGATCGAACCCGCAACCTCTTGGTTCCTCTTGGATTTGTTTCTGCTGGGCTACAGTGGGAACTCCCAGTGGTATTCTTTTTTTTTCTTCTTTTTTTTTTTTTTTTTTGTTCTTTTTGCCTTTTCTAGGGCTGCTTCCCATGGCATATGGAGGTTCCCAGGCAAGGGGTCTAATCGGAGCTGTAGACTCCAGTCTACACCAGAGCCACAGCAACGTGGCATCCGAGCCTCATCTGTGACCTACACCACAGCTCACGGCAACACCAGACCCTTAACCCACTGAGCGAGGCCAGGGGTCAAACGCCCAGCCTCATGGTTCCTAGTCAGATTCCTTAACCACTGTGCCACAATGGGAACTCCCCAGTGGTATTCTAATTACTGATCTGACTTGAAGTTCTTAAGGACCGTCCATTATTTCCAGGCTTTGAACTTGTGTTAATGACGTGCCCTTCATTAATTTGCATGCACTCGTTTGTCCCTTGTGACTTCAGAGACTTCTTTCCTTTAGTAAAAAAATGTCATTTTATGTTACTTTATTTTGCTTTTTTAGGGTCACACCCGAGGCACATGGAAGTTCCTAGGCTAGGGGTCAAATTGGAGCTACAGCTGCTGATCTACACCACAGCCACAGCAATGCAGGATCCGAGCTTTGTCTGCAGCCTACACCACAGCTCATGGCAACGCTGGATTCCTGACCCACTGATCGAGGCCTGCATCCTCATGGATACTAGTCTGATTAGTTTTTGCTGCATTACAACAGAAACTTCAAAAGATGTTATTTTAAAATATATTTTCTATACTGTTTTTTCAGTTTCACGTTAACACTTGGTGGACCTTTTGGAGTGATCTAATGACATTTTTCTTGTGTATGTTTTGTCCCTTTGCCTTTCTCTTCCTTTTTATGTTTGAACCTTCTGTATTTCTTTCTTTTTTTTAAACTGGCATTTTAGTGGGATTTAGGAGAATATGGAAATAACATCTGATCACTTTGTTGTATTTAACAAAAAATATTTAGTACTGAATTTAAAATTGCATTTCTTCGTGAACTTATATTTTTCTTTTTTTTGTCTTTACAGAGATGTTATGAACATAAGCAGTACCGGAATGGGTTGAAATTCTGTAAACAAATCCTCTCAAATCCCAAATTTGCTGAGCATGGAGGTAAATGTAACTACTCTACACTTGGTGTAACCATAAAGTTTATTTCAAGATGAAGTTTTTTATACTTTAAAGAAGTGGTTTAATAAGGTCATCCCATGGAATTCCCCTGAAGAACAGTAGGAAAGTTATTTTATCTTGTTAGCATATGCATTACCAGGTTTTCATGCATTTCTATATCTTTTTTATCTAAAAGAAAAACCTTTAGGGAGGCCTTTAGTATAGAAATGTGTGTTGACTTCATTCGTCAATTAAAAGTATTTTAATTCTAGAGTTCCTCTTGTGGCGCGGTGGAAATGAATCTGTCTAGTATCCATGAGGATACAGGTTGGATCCCTGGCCTTGCTCTTTGGGTCAGGCATCCATTGTTGCCATGAGCTGTGGTGTAGATCACAGACATGGCTTGGACTCCAAGTTGCTGTGGCTGTGGCGTAGGCCAGGGGCTATAGCATAGGCCAGGGGCTGTAGCTCCTTTTTGATCCCTAGCCTGGGAAACTCTGAATGCTGTGGGTGTGGCCATAAAAAGCAAAATAATAGAATATTAAAAATGTTTTAATTCTGTAAAAACCTGGGAAATTTCTCGATAATCTCCCTGAAGTTTTAAATACTTAGGATAATGTAACATTTGTCTTTGAGATAATAGTTACTTTTTTGTTATTATTTTTAAATTGCTTTCTTTTTTCTTAAATAGAAACCCTGGCTATGAAAGGATTAACATTGAACTGTTTGGGGAAAAAGGAAGAAGCTTATGAATTGGTTCGTAGAGGTTTGAGAAATGACTTGAAGAGTCATGTGTGTATCCTTTTTAAGGGTTGGATTGGGGTGTCTTGAGCTAAGGCGGTAATTTGGGAGTTAGAAGTTTTAGATCCTCCTTACCATATAAATCCAGAGGAGATGATTGATTCTTCAGTTGAATACAATAGCTGTCTTCATTCATGAAACATTGTTATATACCTACTATGTTCTGACATTATCTACTTGCTTGTAGTAGATAATGGAACTTGTCTTTTAAAATATCTCCAAAATCTCTTCTCTCTTTAAAAAAAGGCACCCTGCAGGTTTCGTCATAGCATAAATTTACAGAAAGCTATACAAAAATGAGTATTAGAGAAGCAATTTAGGGTACTGATTAAGAGCACAGGGTTTGGAGTATGTTTCATTTAGGTTCGAATCCCAGCTGAGCTTCTATCTAAGTGCTCTTACAGCTTAATTTCCTTACGCATAGTAGGAGGATAATTATTGCCATTTCACTGTGTTGTAAAGATTTAATGATGCTTAACATAGTCCCTGAAAATACTAAGTACTGTAAGTTTTATTGAGGGAAGTGTGAAAATAGGAGCAAGTACAAATATCTAAGGAAAGACAGAAAAAAAATTGTGGGATATTTTTTAAATAGTTTTTAAACAAATATTTCTTTACCTTTGTTCTGGGCTAACACAGTTTTAAGTGCTGAAACATTAAACAAATTTTTAAGTGTTTACAAGGCCCTCAGCATAATACAGACTAAGATAATGGATTTGGCTTTCAAGGATCTTACAGTAGTGAAGGAAGATACTTGCTAGAAGCTTATACTGAACACCTCTGAGTATTACTTAAAATGCTATAGCTTGTTCAAAAATTATCACTAATCAGGTAAAGCAGAAGTGAATGAGTTGAGAGTAACAAGAAACTAAAAAGGTGAGCAAAAGATTAGTTAAGACTGTTGTAGATATCTTTTCATCATTTTTAATGTTGGCATAGTGTTCTGTATGTGTTTGTGATGCTGTATTTAATTGGCTTTCTCTTTTTTTTTTTTTTTTTTGTTTGTTTGTTTGTTTGTTTGTCTTTTTGCCTTTTCTAGGGCTGCTCCCGTGGCATATGGAGGTTCCCAGGCTGGGAGTCCAATTGGAGCTGTAGCCACCAGCCTATGCCAGAGCCACAGCAACACGGGATCCAAGCTGCATCTGTGACCCACACCACAGCCCACATCAATGCCGGATCCTTAACCCACTGAGCAAGGCCAGGGATCGAACCCACAACCTCATGGTTCCTAGTCGGATTCGTTAGCCACTGCACCATGATGGGAACTCCAGCTTCCTCTTGTTAAATGTAAATTTCTTTAAATTTTTGGCAACGTTAAACTCCTTGAGGATAGATTTTTAGGAGGCGGAGATTAGAGGCATCTAAAAGGTGCTGCAGTGCTCAAGAGAGTTGATCACGTCCTGAAACAATAGGGTATTGGTGGTTGAAATGTGAGTGAGGGCATGGGAGGATAGGTAATGGGGGCAGATTATGAAGAGTAGTGTCTCAGGATTTTTAAAACTGTGTTCCAACTAACTGAGATTTCCTTCACCTTTATCTCTTACATGGTAAAGATTATTTTTCAGGTAAAATTTATAACATGTGGATTTTCAGTTATACACGCCACCCTAGACATTCTGTATTTTCTGACTCTTGAGGATTCCTGGTGTAAAAGTTGTTAGATTGAAAAGTTTGAGTCTGATCTGAGAGAGGAACATTGTTAAGTTTCTAAAAATAGGAAGTAGAATTTTCTGGGTTTTTTTGTTTTTGTTTTTCTTTTCTTTTTTTCTTTTCAGGGCCATGTCTCTGCAGCATATGGTGGTCCCCAGGCTAAGGGGTCTAATCGGAGCTACAGCTGCTGGCCTACATCACAGCCACAGCAACACATGATCCAAACCACGTCTGTGACCTACACCACAGCTCATGGCAACACTGGATCCTTAACCCACTGAGCGAGGTCAGGGATTGAACCTGCAACCTCATGGTTCCTAGTTGATTCGTTTCTGCTGTGCCACGACGGGAACGCCGAGTTTTCTGTGTTTTAGAAAGGTTACTCTGGCAGGTGAGAATAAAAACAGAGAGATTGAATGCAGGAGGATGGGTGACTGTTGGAATAATCAAGATCTAAAGACCTCTGTTAGTGGAGTGGGATTATTAACATATTTTATCCCTTTATAGCACAGTTTTACAACCTACTGTAATTTACTTACTTATCTGTAGCCCTTGCTAGACTTAAGGTTCTTTGACTGTAAGAGATTGTTCATTTTGTTCACCTACCCCTAATTTAGTAAGAAGTTTTAATAAGTATTATTTAAATGAGTGGGAAAAAATTTTTATGTAGTTGATTTTTAGAACTTTATACTGCAGTAAGGGTAGGTGCATTATCCTAAGAACCTTGTTAGCTAAAGAAAAGAAAATATACAGAACATTGTATATCAATTATAATAAATTTTTTTAAAATCCTGTGGACTATGATAATCATAAAAAAAAGAAAGAAAATATGCCTGATTTGAAGTAAATACATATCATAGATACCCGATACCATCTTTTTCCTTTTAAAAGTAAAGGTAATTCTTAATATTTACTGAGCATTTTATATTTTGCCAGCCAGTGAGCACTTTATATATATTATCTAGTTTTGTCACCAAACTGCTGTGCTTTGCTGTATAGGTTTTCTCTTTATTTTTTATAATTGAGGAAACATACCAAGACTAAATTAATTTGTTTAAGGTCACAGTTAATAAGGCAGGTTGTACCTGTTTTCTCTGGCTTGAAAAGCTGTGCTATTTTCCACTGTATGAAACTACCTTCTGTATACTCTCTCCCTTATTTTTTTAAGCCTGTAATTTCATAAATAGCTATTGTTTTCTGATTACTGAGGAATATTATTGGAATATTATTTCTTGACTTGTAGGCTGTATCCTTAACTAAATCCTTTAGGTTGGCATGTTTATGGCCTTCTCCAGAGGTCAGACAAGAAATACGATGAAGCCATTAAGTGTTACAGAAATGCGCTAAAATGGGATAAAGACAATCTTCAAATCTTAAGGGACCTTTCTTTACTACAGATTCAAATGCGAGATCTTGAGGGTTACAGGGTAAGTAAAACAGAGAATTTTTTTTATTCTAAGGAGGAAATATTGTTAAAATATTTAAAACTTTTTGAGTACCATCTGATAACAAAACTTTGCTTTTTTTTTTTGCTTTTTGGAGCCACACCTGTGGCATATGGAAAGTTCCCAGGCTAGGGGTCGAATTGGAGCTACATCTACTGGCTTATGCCTCAGTCACAACAGCAATGAGGGATCTGAGCCTCGTCTGTGACCTACACCACAGCTCACGGAAATGCCAGATCCTTAACCCACTGAGCAAGGCCAGGGCTTGAACCTGCAACCTCCTGGTTCCTAGTTGGATTCATTTCCGCTGCGCCACAACAGGAACTCCCCGTGTGTGTAGTTGTTTTATAGCTTCCAGCAATATTCCATTGTTACTTTGGAATAAAAATTCAGTGGTATTCTTTTTTTTTAGGGCCACACCTGTGGCACATGCAGGTTCCCAGGCTAGGGGTCGAATTGGAGCTACTGCTGCCAGGCCTGTGCCACAGCCACAGCAATGCCAGACCTGAGCTGCATTTGTGACCTACAGCACAGCTCATAGCAACGCCAGATCCATAACCCAATGATTGAGGCCAAGGATCAAAGCTGCATCCTCATAAATACTAGTTGGGTTCATTTCCACTGAACCACAACAGGAGCTCCTCTGTCATCTTATTTAGATACAAAATAATAGAAAAAGAAAAAAATTATTTTATGGTGTTGAGCACTCATGATTTTTTTTGGCCATGTCTGTGACATGCATAAGTTCTCAGGCCAGGGATCAAACCCCGCTACAGCAATAACCCTTAAATCATTCTGTTAAATCACATTTACTCCTTCTTTTCCTGTTTTTTTTTTTTTTTTTTTTTGCTCACGTATCTGCTGGGTTTTCTTTTTTCATTCTTTTTTTTATGGGTTGTTTTCTATAAATCTCATTAACTCACTAGTTGGGCACTGTTCAAAAAACTTTTTTCCTTTGTACTGTCTTTTCCATCCTCTTTTCTTAGAGTAAGTAGATCAGTTAGTAATATCAAGGGTACCTGGTCTTTAAAAAAATTATAAGATTATCTTGGAAGTTTCATCATACTTCTTAACAAATATCTTCTTTGCTTCTATAAAGCTATATAATACGGATTTTTGAAACTGTCTTTTATTATTTCATCATTGTGTTGCAGATTGCCTGCTCAGTTATTGGGTAAATCGGTATGATCTTTTTGAGGACCATTTATTTTTCACTGTTTTCCTTTTAGGAAACGAGATATCAATTACTTCAGCTTCGACCTGCACAAAGAGCATCATGGATTGGTTATGCTATTGCTTACCATTTATTAGAAGATTATGAAATGGCAGCAAAGATTTTAGAAGAATTTAGGAAAACACAACAGGTAACAACCAGACATTAGACCTAGTAAACTAGGTCTGATTCTTAGTATAGCTAAAAGAAAGAAGTGTATAGTCTTACTTTTTATTTGAAATAGCTTCAAACTTACAGAAATGTTGCAAGAATAGTGCAAAGAATTCCATATAGAAGTTCACTTACATTAATTGTTAATATTTGATACACTTAATTTTCGGTCTCTATGTCTGCTTAGCTATTCATAATTTTTCTTGAAACATTTGAGAGTAATTATAGGCAGCTTGTTCTTTTACTTCTGAATATTTGAGCGTGATGTTTCCTAAGAATAACTCAATAGATAGTGCTATATAGATTATCAAAAAATTAGGAAATTTAACATTGATAGACTGTTATTATCTAATCCACAGTCCATATTCAAAATTTACCAACTTCCTATTTATATCCTTTGTAGGATTTTTTTTTTCAGTTTTATACATTACAATATGATTACAACTGTAGCTATATTTAAACCCTTAAATCCTTCTATTAAATCATATTTACTCCTTTTTTCCTTTTTTTTTTAACTTTTTTATTTTTTATTTTTTGCTCACGTAGTATCTGCCGGTTTGTTTTCTATATATCTCATTAACTCAGTAGTTGGGCACTGTTAAAAAAAATTACCCAGTTTAGAATCATACTTCCATTTAGTTATCATTTCTCTTCTGTTCCTTTCAATCTGGATTTTTTTTTTTTTTTTTGGGTCTTTTTAGGGCCATACCCATGGCGTATAAAAACTTCCCAGGCTGGGGGTCAAATTGGAGCTGCAACCACTGGCCTATACCACATCCATAGCAGTGCCAGATCTGAGCTGCCTCTGATCTACACTGCAGCTCATGGCAACGGCAGATCCTTTACCCACTGAGTTAGTCCAGGGATTGAACCCGTGTCCTCATGGATACTACTCAGGTTCATTGCCACTGAGCAACAATGGGCACTCCTCAATCTGGAAATTTTGAAGGTTTTCTTTGTGTTTCATGACATTAGTATTTTTGAAGATTCCTGGCTGTACTTTTGTAGAATGTCCATCAATTTGGGTTTATTTGGTGTTTCGTCCTTATTAGATATTGTTAGGCATTGTGGCAAGAAAATACAGAAATGATGAACCCTTCTCAATTCAGCACATTAAGAGCCATGTGATGTCTATTCCATTTGATTACTTGGTTAAGGTGGTATCTGCCAGGTTTTTTCACTGTAAACTTGTTATTTTTTCTGTGTTTAATAAACAGTTTGAGACTTTATGAATGGTCTGTTCCTTATCAGACTTTTATCACTAGTTTTAGCATTCATTGATTATGATTTTTCCTGAATCAGCTGTTCCTGTGATAGTCACAAAATTGTAATTTCCTGTCTTACTCCTTTTAGATTTATTATTTGACATTCTCCTCTTAAGAGCTTTCCTTCTATTTATTACACGTAAAGACTTATGGATTCTTATTTTGTTCAGTGGGTTATAAGTTAATATTATCATTATTTACTTAGTTGCTCCCTAGGCAGATATTGGGGATTTTTTAAAAATGAGCTTTATCCATCGTATGTTATTCTTTGACCTCTTATGTGTATTTGCTTTTGTGAAAATTTTTCTAATACAAAAACAAAGTCTTTACTATTAGTATTCCTTGTATCCATATATAGACATCCCCTGATAAAGTGGATTATGAATATAGTGAACTCCTTTTATATCAGAATCAAGTTCTTCGGGAAGCAGGTCTCTATAGAGAAGCTCTGGAACACCTTTGTACCTATGAAAAGCAGATTTGTGATAAACTTGCTGTAGAAGAAACCAAAGGTACATTTTTTAAAAAAAAATAATTTATTCTGGTATTCAGTTATGCAAAGAGCAAGACTGAAAAATCTAGTTGCACAATTTTTCATGACAGTATTTCTTACTCATGTGCTTTGAATAATTTATAATGTAGGAAAATATGTATTTAAACAATGGATCTTGATATGGGGGGAAATGTGAACAATAAATCATTGAATGCAGTGACTGTGCAATATTTTTCTTTAAAGTATCCCTGATCCAAAAACGCAGAAGGCAAGTGCTCAGTTCTGTAAGATTATTAAGTTTTCTTACAAACTGCTTATTAGCAAAACTGAATGCATATGACATATTTCTTTATTGCCAGTAATATACATTGATAAATCAGCCTTTACTGAAGTTCATATGGGACATTCCTTGGGTTCCTTATAGTTTATCTGAATATCTTTCTGAACATAGAACATGAATTGAAACCAGAGTTTTGGATTTATATGTATGGATTATGATAGGAGGATAGATAGATCCTTAAATAAAGATCTCCAATGCACCCATTTATTAAAGAAAATGGAGTCATCTTGTGGTTTTAAAAGTTGAGGAACTAATTATGGACTACCAAAGCAAAATAACAAGTAATTGAAAATATAAGTACTGTCTAAGAACTGTTATCTGAAATGTTGGTTTGCCTTTGTTAGATCAGGTGAATGAAGTTTGCTGGTTTCAGATTTCTTTGGCTCTCTTTGAAGCTGAATACTAGAAAAATGTTTTATCTGTGTATATGGTGGATATAGCTATAATTTGCCTGATGAACTTTTCAGCAGAGGATAATGCTACTGGCAAGAAAAAAATGGTAGTCTAAGGTGCTTGGAGCTCATTTGTGAGCTATAGATCCAAACAGCCCTCTTTCACTTGAGTTGATCATCCCTTAGCAGTCTATTAGTTATAAAGAAAGGTTTTTAACTTATTGGAAAGATGTCAAGATTGAAAATACTAGTTTGGGTTCCTTCATTGGATACTAATCAGATGTATGATGAGTGGCAAGATTTGGGCCTCAGTTTCTTTATGGAAATAGGTGACATTCAGAATACTCTTAAGTACATTGTTTTATTTATTTATTTTTGAAACTTTACTACTGAGGAAGAGTGACAGATCAAACTGAGGACTCAGAATTGACTCATGTATTTTAGCAATTTGGAAATCACTGGTGACCTTAATAAAAGGACTTTCAGAACATTTGGAAGGAAGGACGTGAAAGCCCAAACAGTTCAAATAGATTTAAATGGGATTTAAGTAGAGGAATTGAAGGTAGTATGCATATATGACTCACACAAGTAGTTTTGTTGTATGGGAAGCACATACAGGGTAGTGGTGATAATCATAGGAACAGTAGGTTTTTACAGCATGTGCTCACTAGATAATGAAATGGAATATTTGATATAGTACAGGGGATATTGATCTAGATAGAAGATAAAATTGAAAGATTAGCTTTGGATAACAATATGAATAGTTCATCCACAGTAATGAGAGACAGTAGAGTATATGGACAAGTAGGTGTGTAGATGTAGTGGCTGTTTGGGAGTTCTCATCTAGTTGCTTCCATTTTCTCAGTAAAATAGGAAATAGCTATCAGTTCATTCCACAAAATATGTACTGAATATTTAAGTGAGTCAGGTATTGGAAACAAGGTATATAAAGAGAATAGAAGGGAACTAAGAGTAGAATCATCATTTGTTGGATGTTCCAGTAATAAAGGCATTGATGTTTGTGGTGAGTGGTCAGGATAATTTTAGGAACTTCCTGGAGTGGGTGAGTGGGCATAGTTAGGTGGAAAGTTGCATTGTTAGTTCTTATACCACCAGTTCCTTTTACAAGGGAAAGGTAGGTAAATATTAAGGGAAAGAAATGTGGATGAGAATAGCATAAGAGAGAAAAGTTGCAGGATTTTTAAAATGTTTTTGGTGAAATGGGCTTTGGTACTGTTGACGTTTTGACACCTGGATATTGGAGATGGACAGTGTCTCGTGTATGTTGTCTAATGTTTCATCCATTGGTAGCTTCTACTGGTCAAATACCAAAGCACTCGCTTCCTTTACTGTGAAACTGAAGATGTCTCCAGGTGTTGCTAAATTTCCCTTGGATGCCCCTGGTTGAGAATGACTCAGGGTATAGATATTAAGAGTATGTGCTCATTTAGCCAAATTGTTTGGGTTCAGATCCTGACTCTTAACAGTTAACTATCTTTGAGAGACCCTTGGCAAGTTTACTTAAGTCTCTGATTTAATGACAAAAGTAGTAGTAACCTATCTCATAGAGCATCGAGAATTGAAGTAATTAGTGCATGTGATACACCTAAAAGTCACTTTGCTTCTCAGTAATCATTCTTTTTTATTATCTGATAATAATAAAATATACAAGGGTGAGGTCCTGGTTTGAAAGTAATACTTCGGTGAATGGGAGGCCATTAATGTATGGGAAAGGATTCCTGAGCAGTGTTTGAGGTGTGTATGAGTTTGCAGCTCATATATTTCTAGTGAAATCAGTGTCTTAGTCCATTTGTCTGACAACTGTTTTTGTGAGAAGGTGTGCAGCAAGGAAAGAATTGGGATGATCCAGGCCTTAAAATTTGTAAACAAAGGATCCTAGGTAGATTGATTTTTATATTTGGGGCTGCTAATGTCATTCAGGAATGAAATTGATCATGCAGCCCAGAGAACAAAGGTCTACAGGTTGCTGAAAAGTCTAAAGAAAAGGGAATGGTTTTTCTCTAAAGTTGGATGGTGGGATTAGAGAGAAGAAGAAAGTCACGGTAGGTAAAGCTTAAAGCAAGATGTCTAGTTGGTGGTTGCAAGAGAGAAAAACTAGTAATTGGAAGAGAAACAATGTAGCCATGGGCTGCTAGAGCAGAATTGTTTGGTAATTGATTAAAGGATCATATGATTAGGGATTATTAATCCACTAATTTGGGTTTTGAAATTGTCCATATATTGTCAGAAATAATTCTAGTAGATGTCTTGGTGACTGTATTCAGTGAATTTGAGAAAGTAGCCTGAAGTTAGACAAATATACCTGAATAGATTGAGGATGTGAAGAGGATATTTCTAAATATGAACTTTAAAGAAGGAGAGGCAATAAAATAACATGGTAAATTTTGTCGTGCTGAAGGGAACTGGGGACCGAGTAGGATACCAGATCTACCTACTTCCCAGTATTGAAGACATTTTAAGAAAGTTTGAGGAAAACTTAGTTACGGTCAGAAGATACTTGTTAATTTAATTTGGTTTTTTTTGTCAGGGGAACTTCTGTTGCAGTTATGTCGTTTGGAAGATGCAGCTGATGTTTACAGAGGATTACAAGAGAGAAATCCTGAAAACTGGGCCTATTACAAAGGCTTAGAAAAGGCGCTCAAGCCAGGTAGTTGCCTATTGATTGGAACTTTCTAAGTTTTAACCGCTTCTTTCGTTAACATGTATTAACTCATTGAGAAACATAACTAGAAAAATAGAGGTTAAGAATTGGTTCAAGAAGTTCCTGTCGTGGCTCAGCGGAAACGAATCTAATTAGTATCCATTGAGGACTCAGGTTCAATCCCTGGCCTCTCATTGGGTTAAGAATCTGGCGTTGCTGTGAGCTGTGGTGTAGGTCGCAGTCATGGCTCCCATCCAGTGTTGCTGTGGCTGTGGCATAGGCTGCCGACTACAACTCTGATTTGACACTTAGCTTGGGAACCTCCATATGCCCTGGGTGTGGCCCTAAAAAGACAAACAAGAATTGGTTCAGAATCTGGAGTTTCTATTGTGGCTCAGCAGGTTACAGACCCAACTAGTATTCACTGGGATTCGGGTTTGATCCCTGGCTTCCCTTAGGAGGTTAAGGATCTGACATTGCCGTGAGCTGTGGTGTAGGTCACAGACATGGCTTGGATCTGGCATTGCTGTGCATGTGGCACCAGCTGGCAGCTGCAGCTCCTATTAGACCCCTAGCCTGGGAACTTCCATGTGCTGCAGGTGTGCCCCTAAAGAGGAAAAAAAAAAGAATTGGTTCAAAATCTGAATACAAAAGTACTTTTGTGAACTACCATTTTAATATGATAGACTGGCATTTTCTGAAACCTCTCTTTTACTACAAATTCATAGTAATAGCTAGGATAAAAATTTTAGAAATAATTTTTTTTAAATTCACAAATAGGGGTTCCCTATTTGTTGGTTCAGCTGGTTAAGGATCTGATGTTGTTACTGCTGTGGCTGGGGTTCATTCCCTGGCCTGGGAATTTCCACATGTTGTGTATGTGCCTCCCCATACAAATTCACAAATGCATAGCAGCATCAAAGACATGAAAGGAAATTTTTCACTTAAAGAAATGAAAATGTCTTCCTAAGGGAAAGAAGCAAGCGTAGCTTCTGTGGTAATATATGGCCATAGCGGAGTAGCCCACTGGAGCAAGTGAACATAGCCAAGCTGAAAGATTAGCACTGTTCCCTGTGTGAGGAGGAGGACTCAAATAAGTTTGGTTCAGAAACTCTTCTCCCCAACCGTTTTCTCTTATGAATGGTACCCACTTGTGAGGACAAGCCCTGAAACATGTCATGTACAGAGACAGGGTCCTTAGCCAGGATGATCAATTTGAAGCAAAGTTTCCCTTAAGACTGATAGAGACCCATTCCTGGTACATTGACTTATGCAAGAGAAACCTTGTAACAAAGAACGTCATCCTCCATAGGAATAGCAGTATAGGAATGATAACCATCAGTGTCAACAAAAGGGAGAGTAAAGATGATAGGGACACAGTTTTGAGAAATGAAAAATCTGCTTAATGATGTGATGTAAAAAAAATTTTTTTTTTTTTTTTTTAAATTTGTCCATGCCCAAGGCATGTGGAAGTTCCTGGGTCAGGGATTGCACCCGTGAAAGTAAAAGAAAATATAAAAGGTATATGGAGAAATGGAAGATAGAGGATGGATCCAGAGTCTCCAAAATAAATCAGAGGAGAGGAGTTAAAGGAGGGGCTTGAAGAGAATGTGGAGAAGCCATATATGGAAACATAATAAACAAGCCTTTTCTCAGAACTAAAGTAGAAGGGTCCTAAGATTTTGAAAGGCTTCCTAAAGCAGAACAGGGTAAAGAAAATCATGTATTTAAGATAAGAAAATATTAGAAGGAAATATTCCAAAATGATTGCTGATGTATGTAAGTGGTTAGATTATGAATAATTTTCTTCCAATGTTCAGTGTTTAATATGGTAATTTTTATGTATTCAGAAATTTGTAATATTCTAGAAATATATATTATAATTACATTTGAAAAAGTTTTAAATTTTGTTTTGCTTTTTTGTCTGCAGCTAATATGTTAGAACGACTAAAAATTTATGAGGAAGCCTGGACTAAATATCCCAGAGGATTGGTGCCAAGAAGACTGCCGTTGAACTTTTTATCTGGTAAGTGAGAATAATTGCAAAGCAGTGAAAATGGTGTTATGATATACAATATCTTTCCTTGGTTTTATTATTATTTTTTTTAAGGCTGCACCTGTGGCATATGGAAGTTCCAAGGGAAGGGACTGAATTTGAGCCACAGCTGTGACTTTCACTGCAAGTGCAGCAACACCAGATCCTTTAATGCACTATGCTAGGCTGGGGGTTGACCCCATACCTTCTCATTGACCAGAGCTGCTGCAGTCAGGTTCTTAATCCATTTCGCCACAGTGGGAGCTCCTCCTCAGTTTTAAATATATGAGTATGCATATTAAAGTTTTAATGTATGCATTGTGAGAGTTGTTAAATGTAAGTCAGTAAATCAACAGGATTTTTTTTTCTTCCAAGGTGAGAAGTTTAAAGAATGTTTGGATAAATTCCTTAGGATGAACTTCAGCAAGGGTTGTCCACCAGTCTTCAATACTTTGAGGTCTTTATATAAAGATAAAGAAAAGGTAAGCCAGAATACAATAGTCGTTCTGTTTTTTGACTATTATTTCTTTGCACAGTATTTGGAATACTTGGTTCCGGGTTACCTGTGCACATGGTACACACTTCGTGAATCTAGCAATAGTCTTCCTTGATTGCAAGTTAAATGCTTCTGTGCTTCTTACTTCCTTTTCATCCTCATCTCTTTAGCTAAGTAACTTACCGCTTTTTTATTTTCTGTCTTGTTTCTGATGTGTACTTTTAAATGAGTCAGCGTATGTATGAAAAGGTGGTAAGATAGTGATTTCTTCAATGTTTTCTCTAATCCTTGCTCATGGTGGAAGCAGAAGTGATTCCCCCCCCCCCCAACAACTCCTTTTTTATTTGGTAGAAAGAAGAGTCAGAAGAATTTGCTGTCCTAGTAAATTAGTTTATTCTTTTAGTTGTGTGTTACAATATTCAGAATGCTCTTTAAAAGGTGTTTTAATCTTAATTTAGATTATTTTGTTAACAGGTACAGTGACATCAGGACATGTTTGGATTAAAAATAGCTCAGTTACAGTGAAAAATCAGAAAGATAGGGCAGATTAAACATCCTAAACATTTTAACCTAAAGCACATAGAGGGAACTTATTTTTCAGTCTTTTGTTGAGAGGCCCAAGATATGGTCTTTATTGATGACTTTTTCACCTTTTTAAAAATCATGTTGTTAAAATATGGTCTGTTAATTCTAGTTTTGGTAGAGTGAAAACTCGATACTTTTGAAGCAATCTTGATTGTAGAATCATATATGTTGTTATGACTTTTCCTTTTATGATTATCTTATTTCAACCGAAATTGGTTGGTTTAAAAAATTAATTTATCTTTGAATCTTTCCACAGTATTCAACGTACAAAAACAGTTCTTTTTTTTTTTTTTGTTCTCATTTCTTAAGTTTACATGATACTGAATTAAAGTCTGCAGTGATGGGAATGAATGCAACTAATTGAAGCAGGTTTGGGAAAAGAAAACCCTTAGTAAGCATGTAGCTCATCTTGTGTGAGTAGAAGAGCATGGACACACCAGAGTAATCTGGCTGTGACCACTCAGTCCTGACAGTTTTCTGAGGTAATGGAGAGAGCTAGTGTTAATCTGTTGAGTCAGTTGAGGTCATTTAAGAGAGCTTCTATAATGGTAACAAAATCATTATAGAGAGATTAAGGAAAGAAGAGAATTAATAAATTAAAAGTATTCACAGATCTCTTACAAAGCTAGGAACAAGTAGTATAGTCATAAGTCAGGAGAAACCAGAACCTGGGCAGCCACTCATTCTCCTGGATCTCAGAAACCCACCGACTGTTCCATGCTTCAGTTTTACTAATGGTTTCCCTTGATTATGAAATTGAAAGTAGATGCTGTTAGCTACCTTTGGAATTTCTCTTTTCATAGTCTATTTAATTCTTGATTCCTGAAGTGCAGATGTTAACTGTGGGTGTTATTTATGTGATTTGAGGTAAAAATGAACCAAGATAAAAATCATCCCTAACATTATTTCTTTTTTGTCCAACCTTTTCATGATTTCTAGTTCAGCTTGATACTTTGTTTTATAGCAGGAAAGGAGTTGCCAGTAAGTTTTTAAAAAAGTTTTGTCTTAAAACACACCTTTAGAAATATATAGTTAACTTGCTTTTAAATTTTTATCCCTAGGTTAAGAGATTTATTAAAGGGTGTGTGTGTGAGAGAGAGAGAGAGTGAGAGACACACACACACACATAAGGACAGAGTGAGTGTCAGAATGTTTATTTAGCCCTCTTATAGTAAATAACACATTTTGCACAAGCATAGTAACTATATTTATTTATTTTTATTAAAGTGTACTTGTGTGTTTGTACTCTAGGTGGCAATCATAGAAGAATTAGTAGTAGGCTATGAAACCTCTCTAAAAAGCTGCCGGTTATTTAACCCCAATGGTAAGTGCTCAAGTTTTATGTTTTAAAAACATCTTGAAAATCTTAATGTGTTATGAAATTCTTATTCAGAAGGTCAGTATTGTTCATTATTTAGTCAGTTAATTAGTATATTTAAATTTTTTCCACCTTAGGATGAAAATGCATTAATAGCACATTGTATGAAAATATTTGA
Organism: Sus scrofa; assembly: GCF_054392235.1. Classification (NCBI taxonomy): domain Eukaryota; kingdom Metazoa; phylum Chordata; class Mammalia; order Artiodactyla; family Suidae; genus Sus; species Sus scrofa. The sequence continues at coordinate 94,098,432 of NC_139390.1, read as the reverse complement.
TAAGAAGATAGGAAAATAGCTTATTGAAGAAAATTTTGTGTAGAATTTAAAACAGTTTCAGAACTAGAAACTTTTATGTAGTAGGCTCTCCATTTACCTACAGCTCAACTTCAGTAATTTTTAACTTACAGCCAAATTTACTTCATCTGTATGCTTACCTGCTTCCTTCTACCCCTGTGTTATTATGAAGCAAATCCCAAACATCACATCATTTCATCCATGAATATTTTACTATTCTACAGATTTTTAACAGTAATAGCCTTACCATACTTCAACATTAATACCTTCTTACTATCAAAGAAAAAAGTCCATACCTACATTTCCAGTTATCATAGAAATGTCATTTTTTTCTCTTTGTTTTTGAAGTTGATTTGAATGAAGATCCAGATGTAATCTGTTTCTATACTTTGAGTTCAGTTGATGTCTCTTAATTCTTTTTTATAAATCTATAGGTTTTTCCTCCATCGTCTCTTCTTCCCACAATTTATTCATTAAAGAAATTAGTTTTTCTACAGTCTTGATTTTGCGGAATATACCCATATAGTATTGCTTAACACGCTATTTCACTGTCCTCTGAATTTCTTTTATCGATCGGTAGTTGGATGTAGAGCTGTGCAGTCTAGTATGGTAGGTAGCCAGGAGCCACACGTGGCTATTAAAATTTTTTAGTTAAACAAGAGTCCAATTCCTCCATTGCAATAGCCACATTTCAAGTGCTGCTCAATATCTGTGTAAGTCTGATGTCTACTGTACTGGACAGATCTAGAACATTTCCATCACTACAGAAACTTCTAATGGACAGATTTTGACTACAGGCTTGATAAGATTCAATTTTTTTTTTTTTTCTTTTCGGGTTTTTGTTTGTTTGTTTGTCTTTTTAGAGCTGTACCCATGGCATATTGGAAGTTCCCAGGATAGGGGTTGAATTGGAGTTGTAGCCACTGGCCTACACCACAGCTAACAGCAACGCTGGATCCTTAACCCACTGATCGAGGACAGGGATTGAACCCGCATCCTGATGGATGCTAGTCGGGTCGGATGCTAGTCGGGTTCACTAACTGCTGAGCCACGACAGGAACTCCTTTTAATTTTAAAGACAAAGAGGAATGATCAAGATTATTTCATGGGTGGTGGTGTGTTCTTTGATCAGGAGGGATGAAGTGTCTGTTTCATATATTAGAAGCCATTAAGAATTATTAACTAGTGGAGTTCCCTGGTGGCCCACTAGGTTAAGGATCCAGTATTGTCACTGTGGTGGCTCAGGTTTGATCCCTGGTCCAGGAACTTCCACATGCCATGGGCGAAGCAAAAAAAGAGAGAATTACAAACTAGCAATACCCTATCGTTCATTTTTTAAAATCATTTTACAAGAGGTAATATCTATTATCTGCTTATGCAGTATTTCTCTTTGTATAGAAGAAGCAAGACAATGCTGCCTTTTTTTCCCCTACCTCTCCTACTTTTTTGTTTTCAAAATAGTGAATTGGTGTAGTAGCATCCTTCAAAGATGGCCAATATACATTTCAAAAGTATTATTATGAATTCATGGCTTTACATATATTTGATGTTTTAAATCATTGTAGTTTCGCATGGTTCTAAGCCTTCATATACTAAGGTATTAGTTGATAGTATCCTTGCAGTTTGGTATGACAAAACATTCCAGTTCATCTTGTATACTGCTCATAGCAGATCTGAAATCAGTTGTTTTTCCCCAAGGATCATGATTCCTGCGGTGGGAAAGCCCAGTGTAGGACCTGGAGTATTTATTGCTATCGAGTTGATCACTATTTCTAGGTCTCAGATGAATTTAATAGTACTTTTTAGAAAGCGTTACCATGGTTTCATTGGTTAATCATCATAATGTTCCTTTGATTATCAGCATTTTCCTACATATTTTACAAATGTGGAAGAGGTTCAATGACATGCCCAAGAATATGCAGCACTTTAGTTGCAGATCTATCAGATCGGGAGTTGGTGAGTTCCACTCCTATTGTTTGTCCACTGAGCATCCTACTGCTAGGATAAAAATAAGCAATCTGTTGCTTTTTTTTAAAGCAAATAACAGTTGTTAGATTTTAGAAATTTGTATTAAAAAAGCATTTTTTAAATGTGTGGGTTGTATACTTTAACTTACACATATCTTTGTGAGTATATACAAATTAAATTATGAACTGAAATACTTACCTCTCTTTTTGGTATAATTTTTGTTTAAATTTTGCATTGTTGCATATTCAGGATAATCTTAAAATATATTAAGAATAATAGTAAAATATATTAAGAATCTTAAAATCACCAAAATTCAAAATAACCACATCACAGGTGTATTTATGTTGAGTTTGGTACATTAGCTAGAAACCCAATTAAACAATCAAACGTTTCTTTTTTCTTAACCTCACTTTAATGTAAGTTTTCTCTTGAGTGTATTTTTTTTCCCCTCATACTTAACACCTTGATCAGTACACTCTCATGGTTCTAGTACAGCCTGCCCCTCTGCCCCATCCATTTTTCTTTTTGGGTAATATAACTTTGAGCTCATTTATCTGCTATGTTTATTATATGAAGTTCTTACTCTTCAGGCCATTGTGCTAGGAGCTGTAATTATGCAGAGCAGAAAGTGTGGTCCCTTCCAAAGATCTTATAAATTTAGAGGTAGTTTCATAAGTAGATGCATATATAACATGGATTGAACTACCTTCTTTATTAATAAAGATAGAGCTATTTTGAGGTGGCTACTCCCTTAATATATTAGTGATTGGAGTGATTGGAGTTCCCATCATGGCTTAGCAGAAACGAATCTGACTAGTATCCATTAGGACATAGGTTCGATCCCTGGCCTCACTCAGTGGGTTAAGGATCTGGCATTGCCATGAGCTGTGATGTAGGTCGCAGATGCGTCTTGGATCTGGTCTTGCTGTGGTTGTGGTGTAGGCCAGTTTGACTCCTAGCTTGGGAACCTCCATATGCTGTGGGTGCGACCCTAAAAAGACAAAAAATAAATACATAAAAATTAAAAAATATATAGTGATTAATCTTTGTTTCTCTCCTCCCCCCTCTTTTTTTTTTTAAAAAGATGATGGAAAAGAGGAACCACCAACCACATTACTTTGGGTCCAGTACTACTTGGCACAACATTATGACAAAATTGGTCAGCCATCTATTGCTCTGGAATACATAAATACTGCTATTGAAAGTACACCCACGTTGATAGAACTCTTTCTTGTAAAAGCTAAAATCTATAAGGTAAAAATATTTTCTCCTTTTTTCTTGTGAGGTAATAAGGCATTTAAAAAAATATGTTATAGATTCTCAGTGTTGTAAATAAAATGACGTTTGATAGCTAACAAAACATGGAATGACAAATATAGTACATTTCTCAGTCTGATTACTTTTTAGACTTGTCATGGTTATGCAAATTTGCTTATTTATCTGTATCTGCATATATACAAACGTGTACATACATTAATATGGTTATGTATGGTTTTTCATATTCTGATATATTCACATATACACATATATCTGTGTTTTCTTGATTTTAAGTTACAAGACTATAGGCAATCAAAAATAATTACATTTGCTGTGAAATGTTTCTTTCTGTTAACATTTGAATATGATCATATCAGTATCTAGTAATCTTAGTGAAGTGAAACTGAATGTTTCTTCTATGAATTCTACGTATTATCTCTTGCCTCTTCAACTCCTGGGTCTTATTTAAGACTCTTTAGTATGTTTTAGCATCAGCTTAAAATTGGCTCTTTTCTGTATTAATACAGATACAGTTTAGTAATATAAGCTGTTGGGGAAGAAATCATAAACCAGTAATTTATTTACCAAAAAATAATGAAATTAAGTAATATTTTAAAAACACTTTTTCAAAGCCAGAAAGCTCATTAGTTTTGTGGTTTTGTCAAATGGATTAGACTAATTAGAGTGAGGATCATTGTGATCTTAATCAAGTTTCTTGGTTCCTTTAGAGTAGAAATCTGGCCATCCTTTTTCCTTTTATGACCTTTACATTGAATTATGTTGTTCTGACTTAAAGATTTTGATTGTTTTTTTTCTTTGTTTCAACCTTTATTGTGTGTGTGTGTGTCTTTTTAGGGTAGCACCCCTGGCAAATGGAAGTTCCCAGGCTAGGGGTTGAATCAGCAGAGCCACCAGCCTGTGCCACAGCCACAGCAATGCAGGATCCAAGCCACATCTGTGGCATACACCACAGCTCACAGCAATACTGGATCCTTAACCCACTGATTAAGGCTGGGGGTCAAGCCCGCATCCTCATAGATACTAGTCAGGTTCATTAACCTCTGAGCCATGACAGAACTCTTAAACCGTTATTTTTGAGTATTCACTGTGTTGCCAGTTACTGTTGTAGTGTGCCGTCATTGAGGTTATAAGAGTGGACAGAAATTTTAAAACAAGTCTTTACTGTCAGAGAGATATATTCTACATGAGCAGAAAGGTATCTGAACTTAACAGGAGAATGTATGTGTCTACTACATAAGGGTCATAAGGGATGAAATACTATCTTTCTTCATTTGTATTTTAGTTATTTATGAACAGGAAACTATCTCCATGGTAAAATTAGCATACTGACAGGTTTATTTTGCTTTTGTACCCTGCTACCATTAGCATGCTGGGAATATTAAAGAAGCTGCAAGGTGGATGGATGAGGCCCAGGCCTTGGACACAGCAGACAGATTTATCAATTCCAAGTGTGCAAAGTACATGCTAAAAGCCAATCTCATAAAAGAGGCTGAAGAAATGTGCTCAAAGTTTACAAGGGTTTGTACAGCTAGTTTTCTTACTTAGAAATAAACAGTTCACACTTGTATACCTTATTTTTCAAAGTTTACTTTTTTTTTTTCCTTAGGGCCACACCTGTTGTATATGGAAGTTCCCAGACAAGGGGTCAAATTGGAGCTGCAGTTGCAGGCCTGCACCACAGCCAACAGCAATGCCAGATCCGAGCCTCACTGGTTGAGGCAATGCCAGATCCTTAACCCACTGAGCAAGGCCGGGGATTGAATCCACATCCTCATGGATACTAGTTGGGTTCTTAATCTGCTGAGCCACAGTGGGAACTCCTCAAAGTTTACTTCTAATATTTTTAATATCAAAACAGAACTTTAATTAAATTGCCTTATCAAAAACATGTGAAATAAATATTGTTATAAAACAGCTTTCTTTTTATATGGTTGTACAATGAGTTTTAAAACTCTGATTTATACTGATGAATGCTCAGTTGAAATTTTTAGGGGCAGAGGGAACTAATGATATTGATGGAGTGTCTTCTTTGTGCTCCTGTTTATTTCTTACCTTACCTTCCATCCGCAATTATGTAGGTCTTTTGAGTAATCATTCACAAGATTTTTTGTTGTTGTTTTTATTGGTTAGAAATATAATATATAATTTTAATTTCTTTCGTGTATTGACTGTTCCCTCCTAGTCTGAGAATGGTAAAAGAAAAAAACTTATTTTGAAATAATTCAAATCAGTTGACCATTTTTCCTTTTTATTTTTTGTTTTTTTTGGGGTTTTTTTTGCTACTTTAGGGCCGCACCCACGGCATATGGAGCTTCCCAGGTTAGGGGTTGAATCAGAGCTACAGCTGCCTGCCTACGCCACAGCCACAGCAATGTGGAACCCCAGCCATGTCTGTGACCCACACCACAGCTCATGGCAATGCCAGATCTTTAACCCACTGAGCGAGGCCAGGGATTGAACCCACGTCCTCATGGATCCTAGTCAGGTTCGTTAACCGGTGAGCCACGAAGGCAACTCCCATTTTTCCTTCTTAAATGCTATGGGGGAATAATGTATTTGATAGGAAATTGTCTTTGAATATGTGTGCTTTTCATATAGGAAGGAACATCAGCAGTGGAGAATTTGAATGAAATGCAGTGCATGTGGTTCCAGACAGAGTGTGCCCAAGCTTATAAGGCAATGAATAAATTTGGTGAAGCACTTAAGAAATGTCATGAGATTGAAAGAGTAAGTTTCTCATTTTATTTTGTTATACATTGAAGGTTTTTTGGCAAATCCTATGTAGTTTTTTTTTTCTTTTCTCTCACTTTAATAATACACAGTAAGAATTCTAAATATCAGGAGTTCCCGTCGTGGTGCAGTGGTTAATGAATCCGACTGGGAACCATGAGGTTGCGGGTTTGATCCCTGCCCTTGCTCAGTGGGTTAACGATCTGGCGTTGTCGTGAGCTGTGGTGTAGGTTGCAGACGCGGCTCAGATCCCGTGTTGCTGTGCTCTGGCATAGGCCGGCAGCTACAGCTCCAATTTGACCCCTAGCCTGGGAACCTCCATATGCTGCAGGAACGGCCCAAGAAATGGCAAAAAGACCAAAAAAAAAAAAAAAAAAAATTCTAAAAATCAGTATTCATGTTTTTCAGATTTCATATTGAAAGTATTATAGACTGTTTATTCAGCAGACTTTCCACTTGTCTTCTCTTCCTGCCAGAATGTGTGTAAAAAACTTAATGGAATGTTTATATCTTGGCTCCGTTTTCATTGATTTTTTTTTTAATGCTTCTTTCTAATCGATGCTACTCTTCTTTGTATGAGCTACATACAAAGCTCATTAAGTTATCTAGAAACTTATATGTTGTGGGGTTGATTGATGGTGCTATATACCCTTGATAAATATTAGATATATGCTTCAGAGCCTTTTCACAGTATTTCTGTCACCTATGTAATTCCTCTTTTTCTGATAAATTTACTCCTAGTCCTCTTCACTTCTGATTCATTTCTATCATTAGAAATGGTGTTCATTTTTTGTTTTTCATATATAAAAATAATTTTTATATTTTCATGCCTGGTCTTTTATCACGTTGAGAACCCCAGAGCTTAGTTGAAATATGTTGTTTTCTGGTTACTTGACTGACTTTTGCTAATTGATTTCCCTTCATACCAGCGTTATATTGCATAGGATTTAGGTTTGTATTCTTAGAAAAATTACCAAATACTCCATATTACAATCTTTTGCAAATTGTTTTAAATATAAAAACTGAATGTTTAATATATAAATCTACTGTATTACACCATTATGTATACTGATAAATTCTGTTTGATTTGTTGTGATAGCTTTATTTAAGTATGACTAAGGAAGGAATAAATATATATTTAAAGCATTGTGTATCCTTTCATTCAGCAAATAATTCAGTGCCTAATGTATGCCATATACTATGCTAGGTGATGGCTAATGTATTTGCTTACTTGATATGCAGAGTGTTTATGTTGAATTATTGTAATTTTTAATGTTTTTAGATTTTACTGATTCTTTAATGCCTAGGAAACAAGTAATTGCAATGGCTTGACTTTTGTAGCTCTCTCTGCTATTACTATACTTCAGTTTAATAAAAAAGATAATTTTGTTAGCATTTTATAGAAATCACTGATGACCAGTTTGACTTTCATACATACTGTATGAGGAAGATTACCCTTAGATCATATGTGGACTTATTAAAACTAGAAGATGTACTTCGACAGCATCCATTTTACTTCAAGGCAGCAAGAATTGCTATAGAGATCTATTTGAAACTTCATGACAACCCCCTTACAGATGAAAATAAAGAACATGAAGCTGATACAGGTATAACATTCAAAGAGTTCTTATTGCTTGCTATGGTGTGTGTGTATATATATATATGTGGGGTTTTGGGGGTTTTTTGCTTTGCTTTTTTTTTTTTTTTTTTTTTTTTTTTAAGGGCCATACCTGTGGTATGTGGAAGTTCCCAGGCTTGTTGTCTAATCAGAGCTATATACACAGCAATGCCAGATCCAAGCTGCATCTGTGACTACACCACAGTTCATGGTGACACTGGTTCCTTAACTCACTGAATGAGGCCACGGATCAAATCCACATCCTCATGGATACTAATCAGATTCATTTCTGCTGAGCTGTGATGGGAACTCCCTGTATATGTGTATTTTTATGTTTTGGTGTAATATATATTTTTTCCTGAGCTTTTTGTTAAGCATCTTATGGGAAACTGTTATACATACTTTAGAAAATGATGATGACCATTTTGTGAATTTCTCTCAGCAGCAAATACTGTTTAGTCTTTGACAGGTCAAGTGAGAATTTAATTTGTAATGATTACCTTCTAAGGAGTTGAATTTCATGAATTTTACATTTAATATCTGGTTTACCCAATAGTATAAATTGTTTCCTACTATACTATACTAATTTTATATTAGTGTTAGAATGCTACATTAGTCTTGGCCATCAGTATATCTAGTTACTTCTCTCTTTAATAGTAATATATAATTAACTTACTAGAAGATAATTATTATTTGGATATTAAAACCCAGTTTGGAATCAAGCCAGTAAAATTTAACCCAGTGATTTATCATTTGACCAATTTTAACATGCCATTTTTTATAGCAGGATGTCAGAATGTGTGGGGAGAAGTCTTCCTTAGATAATTATTTGGGAAAGGATCTCATAATAAAAGTGATCCAGGCATGTAGAAAGATATTTTATTTTTTTTGACATTTTGTCTTTTTGGGGCCACACCCAGGGTATATGGAGTTCCCAGGCTAGGGATCGAATTGGAGCTATAGCTGCTGTTCTATGCCACAGCCATGCCACATCCAAGCCGCATCTGCGACCTATACCACAGCTCGCAGCAACATTGGATCCTTAATCCACTGAGCGAGGCTAGGAATTGAACCTGTGTCTTCATGGATACTAGTCAGATTTGTTTCTCCTGAGCCACAGTGGGAACTCCTAGAAAGATACTGTTTGTCCAGATATTTTGTGGCTTATTCATGGCAAAATGTTACAGGAGTTAGAGCATTAAAATGTGTCAGACTTTTATTTTTTCTTCAGTCCTGGATTTGTTTCTCTTCTGAGGTTATGAAGGTTTCTATATCCTTCCTCTTACTGAAGACCTTTGAATCTTTGATAATTTGTTATTAAATTTTACTTCCTGGAGTTCCCGTCGTGGCGCAGTGGTTAACGAATCCGACTAGGAACCATGAGGTTGCGGGTTCGATCCCTGCCCTTGCTCAGTGGGTTAATGATCCGGCGTTGCCGTGAGCTGTGGTGTAGGTTGCAGACGCGGCTTGGATCCCGCGTTGCTGTGGCTTTGGCGTAGGCCAGTGGCTACAGCTCCGATTGGACCCCTAGCCTGGGAACCTCCATATGCCGCGGGAGCGGCCCAAGAAATAGCAAAAAAAAAAAAAAAAAAAAAAAAAAAATTTTACTTCCTATTGCCTGAGAACAATTTAGAACTTTCTAAGGTCACACATTGAAACCCTTGTACAGATTTCATTTGAAACTCTACCTATTGCTGCTTCTTCAAGTACAGAGAAAATGCCAGTGAGAATCTAGGTGACAATTTATAATCGAAGCTGAGAGCTGTGATCTTCTGGCTTCTTTTGTTTACTTTCCTATTCATTCTTCTTGCCTTCCACCTCTTCTTCAAATTATGCATATGGTACACAATTAACTCTTATATGAAGTTGAAACAACTCAGAAAAATACCTAACAAATGTGAAAATACCATTTCACTTTTCTCCTACCCAAAGGTTATCTCCTTTCAAAGAGCTATCCTTATGAAATGTTCACTTTCCTTTGTGCAGTTACCATTCTCAGTGTTTTATGCACACATTTCAAGGTGGTTCTTTGTGGTTGTTTTGTTTCATTTCATTTTACTTTTTTAGCCCATAACTGAAATTTACACTTTTCCCCCTTCATTTTATAGTATTGCTCCATGTTTGGGTGCAGCTGAATGTCATCATTAATCATTGTAATGGCTCTGTAGGAGGAATATGTTTGGGTTGGTTTGTTTTTTCCTATTTACTATTATAGTGCTACAGTAAATGTCCTGTACATCATTATGCACATATTTATTTGCATGGATTATTAAAAGTAGAGATTGCTGGGTTAGAGAATATGAAAGTTGTGTAAAATTGCTTCCCCTAAAATGTTCGTCAGGTTTTTTTTTTTTTTTTGTCTCTTTCTTTTTAGGGCTGCACCCACGCCACTTGGAGGTTCCCACGATACGGGGTTGAATAGGAGCTGTAACCGCTGGCCTATGCCACAGCCACAGCAACACAGGATCTGAGCCGTGTCTGTGATCTACACCACAGCTCACGGCAACTTGGGATCCTTAACCCACTGGGTGAGGCCAGGGATCAAACCCACATCCTCGTGGATGCTAGTCAGGTTCATTAACCGCTGGGCCATGAGGGGAACTCCAAAATATTTACCAGTTTTTATTGCCACCGACACTGTATTCACTGTATTGAGATTATCTTTTGTTGCTAACACTGAATGTTACCCATCCTTTACACTTTGGTACTTAGAGAGCAAAACATCTAATTTATAATTTCTAAATTTTTTTTTCCTCTTTTTTTGCTTTTTAGGGCTGCACCCACAGCAAATGAAAGTTCCCAGGCTAGGGGTTGAATCAGAGCTGTAGCTTCTTTTGGCTTACTCCACAGCCACAGCAGTGCAGGATCTGAGCCATGTCTGCGACCTACACTGAAGGTCATGGCAACCCTGGGTCCTTAACCCACTGAGCTGAGCCAGGGATCAAACTTACGTCTTCATGGATACTAGTCAGGTTCGTTACTCCTGAGCCACGATGGAAACTCCTATAATTACTAGATTTTTAAGAGTGGAACATCCGTATGTGTGGACTTTGGGTTTCTTCTGTGAGTAGTTGCGTGTTCATATCTTTTGCCCATTTTATTTTATGGGGTTTTTGCGCGCGGGGACGGGGGGTGTTTGGGCTGTACCTGAAGCATATGGATGTTCCTGGGTCAGGTATTGAATCTGAGCCACAAATGCAACCTCTACCACAGTTGCGGCAATGTTGGATCCTTAACCCACTGTGCCACAGTAGGAACTCCTTGCTTATTTTATTTTGAAACTTCTTGGTTTGTGGTTCTGTACATATTCAGGGCTTTAATCTTTATTTATGTGTTGCAGATATTGTCTTCCTGTCACTTAGATCTTAACTTTATTTATGGTTGGTATCTTTTGTTTTCTGAAAGTTTTAATTTTTATGAGATAAAAAACTTTTTAGTCTTTTATGGCTTTTGGGTCTTGCTTAGAAAGATGTCTTCAAAATATAAAATATATTTGCAGATGTCTTTTATGTTTTCTTATATTTGTTTTGTTATTTTTACTTTTGACTGTTTAATCATCTAGAGATAATTTTTACATGTGAGGGTGGAGGGTGGCTTTTTTATCCCCAGATAGACTGCTCACCCCTAAATAGTACTTATTGAATGGATCTTCCACGTTCATGTTTTAAAATGTCATCATATTTAATAATTCGCTTTTATTATAAGCTAAACTCTGAAAAAATATTGTGGTAGATTGTGGGCATGTTATCTTGTCTTAATATATATTAAAACAAAGAGATATACTAAAACTATTATGTATTGACCTCAGTATACAGATTTCTGTTCTTACCCATTTTTCTCTTAATCTAATACTATGTCTTTAAATATTTTTTGATTTACATGTTAATTTTTGCAACTGTAGAATTAGTTGGTTTTCCAGAAGTTTTCTTTTGGAGTTCTAATATGAATTGCATTTAACATACAGATTGTTATCTAGGGATTGGGAAATCTTAACTAGTATTCAGCCTTTGCATACTAAAATGCATATATCTCCTATTTATTTTATTTTATGGTCTTTTTTTTAAGGGCTGCACCTGTGGCATATGGAGGTTCCCAGGCTAGGTTTCAAATCAGAGCTATAGCTGCTAGCCTATGACACAACCATGGCAACATCATATCCGAACCGAGTCTGCAACTTACATCACACACAGCTCACACAATGCCAGCTCCTTAACCCACTGAATGAGACCAGGGATCGAACCTTCGTCCTCGTGAATGCATACTTATTTCCGCTGAGCCATGATGGAAATGCCTATTTATTTTTTAGTGTAATTGTTGTCTTACAACTTTAGCAAATTTATTGTCAGTATCATCCCTACATGCCCCCTTTCTGCATTATAATATTCCAAGTGAATATTAATGTAGTTTTTGTATGTCAAGTTGGTATACTTGTTGAATGTTGTAATAGGTTTAGTAGTTTTTTCAGTTCATTTAAAATTTTTTTCTATGGGAATTCCTGTTGTGGCACAGCAGAAGCAAATCCGACTAGGAACCATGAGGTTGTGGGTTCGATCCCTGCCCTTGCTCAGTGGGTTAAGGATCTGGCGTTGCTGTGGCTGTGGTGTAGGCTGGCAGCTACAACTCCGATTGGACCCCTAGCCTGGGAACCTCCATATGCCAAGGGTGTGGCCCTAAAAAGACAAAAGACAAAAAAAAAATTTTTGTTTCTATGGAGGCCATTATATTAATTTGTAAACAGTTTCTTTAAATATTTTCTCCCCATGCTTTATTGTGTAGGTTAGGGTTGTTAAAACAGTGCTGATTAATAGGAACAATAGTTTGTTTTTATCTTTTCAGTAAACTTAGAAGCCTTTATATCGCTGCTAGATTTCTTTTTTGGCAGCAGGGGCTCACCCACAGCATATGGAGATTCCTTGGCTAGGAGTCCAATCGGAGCTGTAGCTGCCAGCCTATATCACAGCCATAGCAACGAAGGATCTGAGCCATGTCTGCGACCTACACCACAGCTTAGGGCAACACTCGGTCCTTAACCCCACTGAGCAAGGCCGGGGATCTAACCTGTATCCTCATAGATGCTAGTCGGATTTGTTAACCGCTGAGCCACAACAGGAACTCCAGATTTCTTTTATTTTGCCTTCTTATGTGTATGTTAGTTTGACTGGGTAGAGTAGTCTAGATTAAGATGTTATTTTTTGTGTATACACATATATACATTCATATATATACACACAGACTTCTAAAAAGAAGATAATGCAACATAGTAGAATTTTCCTTTCGCTCCTCCTAAGCTAAAATTCTGAGCCTCTATTATATTCAGTAGTACTAGCTAATTTATGTAAAGTTGAAACTGTGCTTATCAAGATAATTATTGTTAAATTAAGGGATATATGATTTGAACTCTTAATTTCTGTATTAATTTTCTATATGGTTATTCCTTTCTCTATTTTTGTATGGTAATAATTATGAACTGACTTGAGTTCTTTTAAGGCAGTGGCATGTGGTATAGAATAGGCTCACAAACTAGCCCGTGGGCCAAATCCATACTGTAGTTTGTTTTGGTAAATGAAATTTTATGGACCTACCTCAGCCCATTCTTTACACGTTATCTATTGCTGTTTTCATGCTGCAGCAGTTGAGCTTAGTTACAACAGAGACCTATGGCTTTTGAGGCCAAAAAATATTTTGTATCTCACCTGTTGGGGAAAAAGTTTTGCTGACTCCTGGTGTAGCATGGTGAAAAGAAAGCCTGGCCTAGACTTCAGAGTCAGAGTGAAATGTATTGACATCCTTGCTGTGCCTTTTACTATTACTCAGATCATTATTTTTCCTCTGAAAGCTCTGTTTTCTGATATATAAAATAGTATTACACTCTAATCTATGAGGTTGTCAAGATTGTTAAATAAAATAATGTATATGTTGTATCTAGTCTTGTAGTAAGCATGCAAGTGGTAGCAGTTATTTTACAAATCATTAAAATGTCAGAATTTATGTGACCACTCAGGCCGTAGTTTTGTGTTTCTAAGATGTAATTTTTAGTTCTTGTTTGAAATTCTTTTTAAGGAATTCTTTACCAGCAAAAAGAGAAACAGGTATGGGAGTTCCTGCCATGGCTCAGCGGAAGCAAACCTGACTAGTATCCATGAGGATGCAAGTTTGATCCCTGGCCTCGCTCAGTGGGTTAAGGATCCAGCGTTGCCATGAGCTGTGGTGTGGGTCACAGACATGGCTTGGATCCCGAGTTGCTGTGGCCGTGGTGTAGGACCCTAGCCTGGGAATTTCCATGTGCCATAGGTACGGCCCTAAAAAGTAAAAAAAAAAAAAAAAGAGAGATAAATAGGTATATATTTGTTTTTAATCTATTGGTTGTTATCTGTTGCTGCCTAATCAATTTTAGCAGCTTAAAACAACCATTCACATAGGTGGTTCCATAGAAGAATCTAGGTGCTTCTGGCTCTGGGTGTCTTAGGTTGTAATTAAGATATTGGCTGGAGCTCCTGTCATCTTAAGACTTGTCTTGGGATGGAGTATCCATTTCCCAGATGGCTCACTCACACGGCTCTTCAGTCTCTCCTGAGGATTTCTTGAGTTCCTAAAGACATGGTAGCGAGAGAGCAGAGGAAGCCACATCACCATTAATGTTCTCTCTCTCTCTCTGTTTTTTGTTTTTGTTTTTGGCCATGCCTGGGATGTGTAGAAACCTGAGCCACTGCAGTGACCACGCCAGCTTCTTAACCGGCTGTACCACAAGGGAACTCCCAAATGTTCTCTTCTGTAGACATAACATCCTGTCTTACTTTCTCCACATTTTAATTGGAGAAGTGGGTCACCAGATACAACATATACTTGAGTGGGGAAGAAAATCAAAGAATTTTTTGACATATTTTTATTTATTTATTTTTTGCTTTTTAGGGCAGGACCTGTAGCTTATGGAAATTCCCAGGCTAGTGGTTGAATTGAAGCTGCAGTTGCCAGCCTATACCATGCCCACAGCAAGGCCAGATCTGAGCTATGTCTGTGACCTACACCACAGCTTGTAGCAATGCCTGATCCTTAAACCACTGATGGAGGCCAGGAATTGAATCCACATCCTCATTGTTACTAGTCAAGTTCATTACTAATAAGCCACAACAAAACTCCTTGTTGGACATTTAAAAATTTTTTATTTTTCAAAGTCTGTGAGTCAGTTTCTATTCTGCAAAGAAGTTCACTGTATCCTTTTTTTAAGATTCCACATAGAAGTGATAGCATATGATGTTGGTGTCTCACTGAATAACTTCACTTAGCACGATAACTTCTGGGTCCATCCATGTTACTGCAAATGCCATTATTTCTTTCCTTTTAATGGCTGAGTAATATTCCATTATGTGTATGTACCGCATCTGCTATATCCACTCCTCTGTCAATGGACATTTAGATTGCTTCCATGTCTTGGCTATTGTATGCATTGTTGCAATGAACATTGGAGTACATGGGTCATTTCAAGTCATGGTTTTCTCTGGATAGATGACAAGGAGTGGGTTTGCTGGATCAAATGATAATTCTGTTTTTAGTTTTTTGAGGAATCTCCATACTGTTTTCCATAGTAGTTGTACCAGTTTACATTCCCACCAACAGTGTAAGAAGGTCCTCTTTTCTCCACACCCTCTCCAGCATTTAATGTTTGTAGACTTTTTGATGATAGCCATTCTGGCTGGTGTGAGGGTATTTCATAGTGGTTTTGATTTGCATTTCTCTAATAATTAGTGATGTTGAACATCTTTTCATGTGTTTTTGGCCATCTGTGTTGGACATATTTTTTATTTTATTTTATTTTCTGTCTCTCTCTTTTCTAGGGCTGCACCAGCAGCATATGGAGGTTCCCAGGCAAGAGCCACAGCAACGTGGGATCCAAACCACATCTGTGACCTACACCATAGCTCACTGCAATGCCAGATCCTTAACCCACTGAGCAAGGCCAGGGATTGAATTGGCAACCTCATGGTTCCCAGTCGGATTCATTAAACACTGAGCCATGACAGGAACTCCATGTATTGGACATATTTTTAAATGCCATGTTCTGCATTCTGGACATAAAGTATTTTGTTTTATTTATTTGTTTATGGCCAAACCCATGGCATATGGAAGTTCCCAGGCTGGGGACTGAATCCAGGCCACAGCTATGGCAACACCCAATGCTTTAATGCATTGCACTGGGCCAGGGATCGAACCAGCTCCTCCACAGTGACCCAAGCTGCTTCGGTGAGATTCTTAGCCCACTGTACCACATTGAGAACTCCTGGACATCAAGTATCTACATTATTCTTTTTTTTTCTCCTGGTCTTTTGTATTTTGAGAGCCGCGCTTGCAGCATATGGAGGTTCCCAGGCCAGGGGTCCAATCGGGGCTACAGCTGCCAGTCTACACCAGAGCCACGGCAATGCCAGATCCGAGCCGCGTCTGTGACCTACACCATAGCTCACGGCATTGCCGGATCCTTAACCCACTGAGTGAGGCCAGGGATTGAACTGGCAACTTATGGTTCCTAGTTGGATTTGTTTCCATTGCGCCACGACGGGAACTCCCTATATTATTCTTACATGTAGAATATACTTGCCCCTCACAAAGCCTCCTAAAGTTTCATCCCATTATAGCATTAGTCCAAGATCCAAATGTGAATGAGGTGCAGATGCTAACAAGATTTCTTGAATTGTTGCCCCCCCCCGTGGCGTGCCTCAACTTGATGTGGAATCTCAGTTCCGAGACCAGGGATTGAACCCAGGTTACAGCAGTGAAATAATTGATTCCTAACCACCAGGCCAAGGATCCCCCCACCCCATCTTTTTTATTTCTGAGACTTTTTTTGATATGGTTCCTTTTTTTTTTTTTTTTTTTTTTTTTTCTTAGCTGCAGCCAAGGCATGTGGAAGATTCCTAAGGCAGGGGTCAAATCAGAGCCATGGCTGCAGTAGCACTGGATCCTTAAGCCACTGTACCAGTCTGGGGATCAAACCTCCGCTTCCATAGAGACGATGCTGGATCATTAACCCGCTGAGCCACAGTGGGAATGCCTAAATAGGGTTCTTTAGTGTAGCTCTTCAAGTAGTGTTCTTTTTCTTATGTAATCCTGTGAACTAAAACAAATTATCTACCAACTACATATCGAGTATAAAGTGGTGGAAGAGGAATAGAGCACCCACCCATTTTTGTTTAAAAAGGATTGGTGAGGGGGAATGGGAGACATAACAGGAGCTACTGGTTTATATCAATTTTCAAGTCCATTTGCGTACAGATTAGCAGTCCTTTGATGACTGAAGATCCAGGAGAAATTCCTGGCTCTGCCCTCTGGGTTCTTTGATCTACCGTCTGAATCCTTTTTTTTTTTTTTTTTTTTTTCTTTTCTTTTGGTTCTGAAAGTTTAGCATTTGTTGCAACGGAGTAGTTTTTTAGTCTACTTCCAAAATTTGGGGAGTGTTAAGACCTCTTTTCATTTTATTCTGTCTGTTCCTTTCAGTCCAAGTTTGCTCTGTTTCTGCCATTATCATTTTCTTTAAAACTTTATGGATCTTTTGTGAATCTTATTGAAATCCACATGCACAAGTATCTTTTTTGTGCTTTTGCTGAGAGGACAAAATTTTCTTCCAAGTTTTTTAGAAGGTCAGTTTTGTAGCTGAGCGGGTCTATGAATCATATGCTTAAAATTTTTAAGAGAACCTTTTGTTTGATTAGTAACACCATTTTTCTGAATTCTGAGCCTTAAGAAAAGATTTTGTTTTGGCTGTGCCCATGGCATGAAGAAGTTTCTAGGCTAGGGATTGAACCCATACCACAGCAGTGACCCAGGCTGCAGCAGTGACATTCTTTTAGTTAAAAGTAAGTCCAGGAGTTCCCGTTGTGGCGCAGTGGTTAACGAATCTGACTAGGAACCATGAGGTTGCGGGTTCGGTCCCTGGCCTTGCTCAGTGGGTTAATGATCCGGCGTTGCCGTGAGCGGTGGTGTAGGTCGCAGATGCGGCTCGGATCCCGTGTTGCTGTGGCTCTGGCGTAGGCCGGTGGCTACAGCTCCGATTGGACCCCTAGCCTGGGAACCTCCATATGCCGCGGGAGCGGCCCAAGAAATAGCAAAAAAGACCAAAAAAAGTAAGTCCAGCCCACAGTTAAGGGCAGCGAAATAGGCTGTACTTTTTTAAGGGAAGAATTTGTGGACATATCTTAAAGTTATCACAGTGCTAGTGTATTTTAGCATGACTTTTTTCATTTCTTACTATTAAGTGTTTTCCAAATAAATACTGATTGAACATAGCTTTCAGATTTATTGCTTAAGTTTAAACACTACAGACTTTTCACTTTATTATGGTATATTTATCAGTGATTCTAGTCTTTCTTTGAGACATTCTATGGTTTGTACCTCAAGGGATATTAATTTTTATGTCAAATTTTTAACTTATTGTATGTTTTTATACAGTATCCCTTAAACGAATATTTGAGTATCTTCTCTGTCTTTTGGTATGTTGCTGGGCTCTGACAATACAAAGGTTAAGAGTGAAACAAGGTGTCTGCAGTCTAAAAGAGAAACAGATGTATGTATAAACAAAGTATCGTGGCACGCAGAATATATGAGGCGTAGTGGCAGTACTGTTTGACAAGATGAGAGAAGGTGTCTCTAGGAGAAAGCATAGTACAGTGCTGTAGAGATAGGAAACAGCATGTTATGGGCTGAGAATGGAAGCAAGGAGTTTACTGCTGCTCTTGTGCTTTGCTGTGGTTGCCACAATAGTTCACTTGATTTCAGAAATTTGGGGCGGGCGGGGGCCGGGGGTGGGGAGGAGTTCCCATCATGGTTCAGCAGAAGTGAATCTGACTAGTATCCATGAGGATGCAGGTTCAATCCTTGGCCTTGCTCAGTGGGTTAAGGATCCAGCATTGCTTTGAGCTATGATGTGGGTCCCAGACGTGGCTCAGATCTGGCGTGGCTGTGATGTAGGCTGGTGGCTACAGCTCCAATTTGACCCCTAGCCTGGGAACTCAATATGCCATGGGGGTGGCCCTAAAAAGACCAAAAAAAAAATTTTTTTTTGAAGAGGTTAATGTTTTTTATCAAATGTGACACTATTAAAAGGTACACAGAGGCATATGAACATGTGCAACATGAAATTTTTTAATGGATGTTTGTACGAGACTATTACATAGTAGTAATTGATTATCATTTATTGGGTTAACATGTTGATAATTTTATTAACACTTATTGCTTACAGCAAACATGTCTGACAAAGAGCTAAAGAAGCTACGTAATAAACAAAGAAGAGCTCAAAAGAAAGCCCAGATAGAGGAAGAGAAAAAAAATGCAGAAAAAGAAAAGCAGCAGAGAAATCAGAAAAAGAAGAAAGATGATGATGATGAGGAAATTGGAGGTCCAAAAGAAGAACTTATCCCTGAGAAACTGGCCAAGGTACTTGAGTAATGTTTAGCACAATTAAGTAAAATTTCATGACCATTCTATTGTCATCTTTTACAGTCTTAGCCAGTTTGATTAGAGATCTTAGAGTATAAAATCGTTTTAATTTTTAGCTTTCTTTTTTTTCTTTCCCTTTCTCCTTCTCTCCCTCTCTCTTTTTTTTTTTTTCTGATTGCATTTCACGTTTAAAACTTAAAATAATGCCACAGGTGGCTGTAACAAAAAGAAAAAAACTTGAGATAATGATTCTGATCCAGTGAAATCTAGTATGATGTATTGGAAATTTTTGGCCTTTGAGTCATTCTGATCTGGGACCACACATTAGCTTTTCCACTTCACTGTGTATCTTGGACACTTTGTCTAACCTCTCTGATGGTTTTCTCAACAATAAAATGGGACCAGGAAAAATCCCTATAGGCAGAGATGTTAGGACTAGAGAAAATATATGTATAAAGAATGTAGTATGGGCGTTCCCATTCTGGCTCAGTGAGTTGAGAACCCAGCTAGTATCCACGAGGATGCAAGTTCAATCCTGGCTTCAGCTCAGTGTTAAGGATCCGGCGTTGCTGCAAGCTGCAATGTAGGTTACAGAAGTGGCTCGGATCCTGCGTTGCTGTGGCTGTTGTGTAGGCTTCAGGTGCAGCTCCAATTCGACCCCTAGCCCAGGAACTGCCATCTGCCACCAGGTTTGGCCCTAAAAAGAAAAAAAAAAGAATGTGGTGTCTGTTATGAATGGCAACATTCAACTTTTTATATCTAGCCTAAATTGAGCTTGTAAAAAGTGAGTTCTGGGAGTTCTTGCCGTGGCTCAGTGGTTAACAAATCTGACTAGGAACCACGAGTTTTCGGGTTCGATCCTGGGCCTTGCTCAGTGGGTTAAGGATCCAGCGTTGCCTTGAGCTGTAGGTTGCAGGTGCGGCTCGGATCCCTCATTGCTGTGGCTGTGGTGTAGGCCGGCAGCTGCAGCTCCGATTAGACCCCTAGCCTGGGAGCCTCCATATGCCGTGGGAGCGGCCCTAAAAGACAAAAAAAAAAAAAAAAAAAAAAAAAAAAAAAAAAAAAGAGAGTTCTCTATGTATATCTCTTGACTCATGTTGTCTTTTTATAGTATTTCTTTGTTTTACTCAGTATTTTAACCGAATACCTTAAAAGTCCCCTAATTTTTCCCTTAAGCCAAAAAATCTTATCTGCCATTTTTAACTATTAAGCTGAAACTAAGGCATTCATTGTCATGTGAATCATTTTGATTAGTAATATAACCTATGCACTTTTCTTGTGGTCCTGACACCCTCCTACTCCATGTACAAATAATTGTATGATTTTTTTATGGTAAAGCAATATAGTAAGCATACTGCTCTAGAGTTCAGTTTTAGGCTTACTAGTAATTCAAAATTCGAAATCATTGGTTGCTGTATAACTAAGGAACAATGTGATACCTAACAAGTAGAATTGGAAAATATTTTTAGAATTATACCAGTGCAGATAGACAAGAATATCTCATGGCAATATTGCTATTTGAGAACTGTAGATAAATGTAGCTTGGAAATTTCACAAAGATATATTGACAATAATTGTATACTTTATTTTATTTTATTTTTATTTATTTATTTTTTGTCTTTTCTAGGGTCGCTCCCATGGCATATGGAATTCCCAGGCTAGGGGTCTAATTGGAGCTGTAGCCACCAGGCCTACACCACAGCTCACAGCAACACAGGATCCTTAACCCACTGATCAAGGCCAGGGATCGAACCCGCAACCTCATGGTTCCTAGTCGGATTCGTTAACCACTGTGCCGCGATGGGAACTCCAATAATTGTATACTTTTTAGGAACAAAGATAATGCCTTATTATTGATGTCGAGAGTTTATTGGCAGAATATATAGGGGTGTGAAGAAGCACAGAAAATTGACCTTTCAGGCCTCATGGAGAATTGCACAGTTACTTGGAGAAAATATCAACTTAAGGGGCCTTCCATCTTTATACCTCAGCTATTATCTTATTACCACTTTTACCATTATCACTGACTGCCTGCCATCATCATTCTTTCGACTTGCTTGCTTTCTGTCCCATGACTTTACTTAATGACTTTTTTCTTGTTATTCTTCCTGTCTTGCATTATAATTCTTAAAGAGAGGATCTGTTTGGATTTAGTTACTGTGTAATAAGGAGGACTCTGGAGAGAATTCTTGTACCCAGGGCTTCTTAGACACTTTTGGTGCTTTCTTTGTGTTTAACCTGTCTTTTAGGTCAGATGTCAAGTTGTAGTCTAATCATTTGTAGCTAGAGGGTTGTAGAGTCTCAGAACAAAATAATGCCTACAGAAAGTGCTTCTGGGAGTTCCCACTGTGGCACAGTGGGTTACAAATCTTGACATGTGGTTTGGGTTGCTGTAAAGCTATGGGTTTGATCCCTAGCCTGGCACAGTGGGTTAAAGAATCTGGCATTACCACAATTGCGGCTTAGGTTGCAGCTGTGGCGTGGATTCAGTCCCTGGCCCATATTTTTTTGGATATGCCATGGGCGTGGCGGTAAAAAGAAGAAAAGTGCTTCTGACTGCTTTATTTGGAAGAATCCTAGTAGAAAGCACCAGTTTCATGGACTGCTCTTCAGTATGTGCTGTCCTTATCTGTTAGGCATAGAACACCTTTCTCTTCCTAGGATGTCTGCCTGGAAGATGCCCCCATCTAATAGCACACACACTCAGCCAAATTCCAATCTGATGGCAAGGCCACATTACACCAAGCTGACATAATCAGGAGTGGCGTTGTAGTCTGTTTAAAAAAGTGCCTGCCAATTCTGGATCTATAATCCGTAGTTGCTTTTTTGTGATCCTGTATTTCATCATTCTTCCACTTAGTAAATGATAAATTTGGCTCACTAGTTCAGGATAATTTAAATAATAAAAGCATTGTTAAATTAAGGAGAAAAGGGAAATTGGAGGAAGTTTAGTGAGTTTAATATTGAGTTAACTGAATATAAGTGTAAAAGCTTGGTGAAATCTGTATTGCTTGTTTCTCCAATTTATCATGAGACAGCAGTTGGTAGTTGATATTTATGAGTTCTCTCATGCACCATCCATCCTATGTTCCTCCTTGCCTTTAATTGGCATTCATCTTGACTGGATTTTTTTTTTTCCTATTATGCACACACATGTTCCTCACCAAAGGTAGTAACTGCTTAGTATCCTGTCTGTATGGTGTTCATTAGTTTTAAGTTTTTTGTTGCTGTGTTAGGTGTATAGGGAGGCTATACTCCTATACAACATGTGTTAACCCTCCAATTAGATTTAAGTTCAGTTGATAAATTTTAAAATTGCATATGAAAAAAATGCCCTTGTAAATGTTTTAAATTGCCCATCAACACAGTGCAGTCCCATTCTACATTTTTTTT
This sequence comes from Sus scrofa, assembly GCF_054392235.1. NCBI lineage: Eukaryota > Metazoa > Chordata > Mammalia > Artiodactyla > Suidae > Sus > Sus scrofa. Next base: position 94,076,000 of record NC_139390.1, on the reverse strand, counting down.
TGTAAGGGCAGCACCCATGGCATATGGAGGTTCCGAGGCTAGGGGTCAAATCAGAGCTACAACAGCCAGCCTACACCACAGCCACAGCAACACTGGATCCTTAACCTGCTGAGCAAGGCCAGGGATTGAACCTGCATCCTCATGGATGCTAGTCAGATTCATTTCTGCTGAGCCACGACAAGAACTCCCCTACATTCTTAACTTAGGTAAATTCATATCTTCTTGACTGGATAGATTTTTTTTTTGGTGGGGGGATACGTACTGCTAGCAGTTCCATTCATTATTCCTCTCAGTGAACATAGGACCCCACCTGAGTTTGAGGTGGGGGAAGGAATGACTGCCATTTGTTTAGTCTATCTCAGTTCTTGTGTGCCTCTCACAGTGTGACTGTCATGCTACAATGATTGCAATTTTGGTACTTGAATGGGTTTTGTACACATAATGAAAACTAGTGATACTATATATTCATATCTATATTTATGTGTCTGTCTTTATAACTTTAGGGATTTCAAGGGTAGTTTTGACTTTTTATCTTAAAGCACTGATTATAGAACATTATATGCTTTTTATATAATCCTCAACTGCATTATGTATATATAAATGTATATTTATATATTATATACTATATATTATGTCATATATATTATGTATATAATATAATTGGCTTTATTGTGGTTATGTACATATATTTAAACACTTAGATTTAGCTTGACAAAAATCTTACCTATTAGAGGCACACAGAAACATATGGGGATGGGAAATCCAGATCTCCTTTGGGGGCATGTGTTTTCATTTATTAGAATTGCAGACAGAATTAATTTTTTTCTTTTCTCTTTCCAAATTCAAATACCTGATTTTGGTAAATATACTTGTAATGATTCAACTTCCCAGTATCCTTTTTTGTTTGCATTTTATAATAATAGTAGCTGTATCTCTCTGTAGTAAATTATCCTGGTAAATACCAGGACATCATTTCAGTGTATACCCCTTGAGGAATTACTTTTTTGGGAGTTCTTGTACTGGCTCAGTTCACTGGCCTGGGAACTTCCATATGCCACGGTTGCAGCCCTAAAAAGCAAAAAAAAAAAAAAAAAAAAAAAAAAAAAAAAAGAAGAAGAAGAAGTAGTGTTTGTTTGCCTTTCTAGGACTGAACCCTCAGCATGTGGAAGTTCTCAGGCTAGGGGTCAAATCAGAGCTGTAGCCACTGGCCTATGCGACAGCCACAGCAATGTAGGATCTGAGCCGCGTCTGCGATCTACAGCACAGGCCATGGCAACACCAGATCCTTAACCCACTGAATGAGGCCAGGGATCGAACCCACAACCTCATAGATACCAGTTGGATTACCAGCTCAGTTACTGCTGAGCCACAGTGGGAACTATGGAGAAATGGAAAGTGTGGCAAATTTTAGGTTCCAGTTCTCTACCCCTGTTTTCTCCTTTATCTTTTGATAACAAGAGATAAACAGGGCCACTGTTTTCTCCTTTATCTTTTGATAGCTATAGCTGTTAGAGTCAGTGATAGTGCCATATATTGATTTCTGGTTTGGAGCATATATCCCTAAGAAAAATGACTAGCTGCTTTACATACTAGTACAAAGTAAGTCTTGCAGACACCACCTCTTGCTTAACTTGGTTTTGTTTGTTTGTTTTTAATGCTGTTAAATAATTTCCTGGTCAGAATCTTTGTTGGTGAAACCACCATTACTGAACTGGCAGGCATGTTGGACAAATATGGCATACTCGAATTCCATTGGGATAAATTGTTATTGCCTCCATAATGAGAGAAGGTGAATAAAGAACCCAGATGTTCAGTGCCTTTCAAATATAGTGGTATGCTGTACCCCCAACTCAGTCTATAGAGAATAGTCTTGTCTACTCAGTCTAAGGAGTAGAACAAGAGCACAATTATGCAGTGACCATTACACTTGCACAGTAGTGATTACAGGTATGTAATTAATATGTTTATATAATTAATAAAGGGTGTGTAGAGACAGAATTCTATAAATTAAAACTTTTCAGATGATATCAGTAGTATGGCATTTGAATAAATACAGATTTCTATAGAATTTGTAGTGGAAAAAATCAATCAAAATGGATATTGTACTGTTTTTAATTTTTTAATTAGTCATTTATTTTTGACTGCCCATGGCATGTAGAAGTTCCTGGGCCAGGGATCAAACCTATGCCACAGCAGTGACCCAAGCTGCTGCAGTGACACCACCAGATCCTTAACCCACTGTGCCATAGGAGAACTCTTGTACTATTTTTTGGTACTTTGGTCATACTCTACATTCATTCATTCTTTAATATTGTCTATTGTTCTTAGCTCTCTTCGTCTTATTTCATATCCCTTCTCCATCTTTTTTTCTCCTTGGCTATCTTACCTGTTTTCTTACCGTCTTTCTTTTGCTGGCTCTGGTTCTACTTTGTCTTCTTTACTTCTTCAATAGTTTCTGTCCAGAAATAATCTATAATCTCTGCAGTTAAAAACCAGTGAAGAGTTCAAAATCCTTTTCCTTTAGATTACAGGAGTATAAAACATGACAGTGTATTTCTGGGTAACTGGTAAGTGATTTTTACCCAAAAAAGTGTTATTAGAGTAAATTCACATCCCCCCAAAATCTTGCTTCCATTTGTATAATGTCTTTTATTTTTGTTAGGTTGAAACTCCATTGGAAGAAGCTATTAAATTTTTAACTCCGTTGAAGAACTTGGTGAAGAACAAGATAGAAACTCATCTTTTTGCCTTTGAGATTTACTTTAGGAAAGGTAGGCAATTAGGGTATAGTGGCCCTGCTAAAACTCATCACTGTATTTCTTAGATGTAGTCAGCCAACTCTCACAGCCTCACCACTCTAGGGTATTTTGGCAAATGCCAATGCAGCTTCCACACAGAAATGCCTACTATATACCACATGTTGTGGGGAAGTACAGTGATAAGATTCTCTCTTCTAGGACATTCGGACCAAAAATAGATGTATATAATATATAACTAGGATTATATACATGTATGGATAAAATTTAGTTAATACATATAGATCTTAGAAGAGTTCCTAGTACATAGTAAGCATTAAATAAATGTCAGCTATTAGCCATTGTTATAAATAGAAGATGTGATGTTTGAGGTATATCAGGAAAAAAAGGCCATATTTCTAAAAGAAAAGATGCATAGAAGGGAAGAGTATCTATTAAGAAAATACAAGTGTGTGTAAATAATGTTGAGATTGTCTATATTGCCTGAGCCAGGTAAAGGATAAATGAAGGTCTTGGTTGCCAGATTTAGAATTCTTTTAGACTATGTATAATAGATACTAAGACTATTTTATGGTATTGAATCGATGTAATCCAAAAGTGGTTTGTTGAAAAGAAAGTATTATCTCTGAGTTAATACATATTGAAGGACAGGGAAACTGGTAAGATCTGACAGAAAGTTACTACTATAAATAGTGTTAACTGTCCAACTAAAAGATAATAAAATGGTGCCTCTGTATTCATTTAAAAAATCATGTTTATCAAATGTCAAGGAAAGGTTGCTATATATAACATTGTTTCAAAATGGAATTCAAAACTAACTATAGTTAAATTTTCATCTTATTAAGATAGTTTTATTGAGTATTAAAATAGAAAAGTAGCTAGGAAGAAAATAGATCAGTTTGAGAGATTAAAATATTTTCATGCATATTTTTTATTTTCCACAACAATTATATTACAATTTAGAACATTAGAAGAAACAGTCCGGTAGTTTTAAAATTTTTAACAGTTAATACAACTCTCTTTTAAGCAGATATTCTTAGATAGAACTCCACAGGATGAAATGCAAAGGCCGTTCTGCTTTAAGTGGGGAGAGGCAATCTAAATTCCATTCAGTTGGCTTCTTTGCTGTGTACTAACCTCTGAGTCACTCTCCAGCATTTGGGCTCCATTTCCTCAGTATGAAATGGGTAATAACAAAGGACATGGCAGTATTTGTACCTTTCTGAGTTAAGGGAAAAGGAATTGTCAGAGGTGCTTAGGGGTTTGAATTTTGATATTTGCAGAATTGTGCCAAATTAGGGAAATCTTAAAGAGGTGGATGAGACTTGGAAATGTGGTGAGTAATTGGGTACAATTTTCCATTCATCAGATGGAGACACAGTACTGAAGGCTGGGAAACATGGGAGAGAGGGTGAAAGGATAGTTTAGAGAAAGGTTAGAAAATGACGAAAAACATAACCTTGGTGAGTACTCTGCCTTTTGAGGGGGAAGAAGAGTCAGGAATTTACTGGAGAGGTACGGTTAGGTAGAAGGGAAACCATTTCACATGTCACAACATACAAGAAAGGCAATTGTTTTAAGCATAAACAATGAGGTTTTCTGAGTAATGGAAAAAATTTATTTATTTAACTAAATAATGGAGGTTAGGAAAGGAAATGGCTTCCAAGTTTTTTTGTTTATATGGCATTAGTTCAAATAATGTTGAATGCTGTCTAAATTTTTCATGCTTAATAAAACTTTTTTCTTAATGTTACGTGGAAAATGTTAGCTAATGTTGCGAATCTGAGGAAATCATTTGCTTCAGTCATATGTTGGAGTTTAGATGTCATTGACTCTAAATGAGTTTTTCTATTTGTAAGGTATTAATTAGTCCTCCAGAGGAGGGCATCTCTTTTTATAAAATGATCGAAATATATCTTGCTTTTTCTTTTTATAGAAAAGTTTCTTTTGATGCTACAATCAGTAAAGAGGGCATTTGCTATTGATTCTAGTCATCCCTGGCTTCATGAATGTATGATTCGACTCTTTAGTACTGGTATGTTTTTGTTTTCCATTACTTAAGTATTTGACTACAGTAGTGATAGTAAACTGTGTAAGTGATTTGTACAAGTTTATCATAAACTCAGTCATTTTAAAGCTGTCATAAATTAAATTAGCTGAGGGAAAAAGCAGGGTTCTTTCCTTTGTAATGAAAGTCTTTAAGACTAGAAATGTTACCTCATTTTTGACATAGAATCATTCAGTCCAAATATTTCAGAATTATCTTTGTTTCTGTTTCTAAAAAATGCATCACATTTCATTATGTGAAACTCCTTTTTTTTTTTTGTCTTTTGTCTTTTTTAGGGCTGCACCTGCGGCATATGGAGGTTCCCAGGCTAGGGGTCTAATCAGAGCTATAGCTGCCGGCCTACGCCAGAGCCACAGCAACGCAGGATCCGAGCCACGTCTGCCACCCACTGAGTGAGGCCAGGGATCAAACCTGAAACCTCATGGTTCCTAGTTGATTCATTTCCACTGTGCCACAACAGGAACTCCTCATTATGTGAAACTTCTTAGTAACTTGTTCTAAAATCGAAGAGTCTCTTTGAAATTGATGAGTTATCCCCTTGTTTATCTGTCTTTAGTACAGTTATTTCAGTCATAAAATTTTTGTTAGTAAATATAGGTTAAAAAGAACTTTAAAACAATATTCTTCTCATATATTTTGACAGTAAGATCCATATACTAGTTTTAATAAGCAGTAAAACTAGAATTTTAGAAAATGAAAAGTGAAATTTCATGCTCATTTTCTCATTTTATAGTTGAGAAATTTGGGACCCTGAAAGACTTAATTATTTATTCAAGATAACATCAATAATTAATAGTGAAGCAGAGATGAGAGCCCAGGTCATCATATTGTTCTACTACAAGAGCTTTAAATTTAGAATAAAATACTCCTGTAGTAAAGTAGTGTTGTTTTTGTTTTGATTTTTAAGTGACTGATAAGGAAAGTTTGAATCTTTAATAGAATAATCTACAGGCTTTGGAAGTACTATTAAATTAACTATCTCATTGCTAAATACTTAGCCCCATATGAACCTGTACATTATATAAACCTGTCATTATATGTGAGATTAAACCCAGCATCCCAGTTATTCTTTTGGAAAATGCTAAATTGTCCCAATTAAGAACATTGTTTTAACTGATAAGAAAAAGTAAAGCCTTATTTAAATTACATTTACACTCGTCAAAAAATGATTCCTGTTACAAAAACTAAATCAAAGAATTTTTTCCCTCAATTTAAAAAAAATTCTGAAAGTAGGAGTTCCTATTGTGGTTCAACAGGTTAAGAACCCAACTAGTATCCATGAGGATGCAGGTTCATTCCCCGGCTTTGCTAAGTGGGTTAAGGATCTGGTGTTGCCACAGGCTGCAGTGTAGGTTGCAGTGGCCTGAAACTGGTGTTGCTATGGCTTGGGGTAGGCTGGCAGCTGCAGCTCTGATTCCACCCCGGTCTGGGAATTTCCATATGCTATGGGTGTGACCCTAAAAAGGGGGAAAAAATCTGAAAGTAATTATATAACCACAGTATGGAAAACAGAAGAAATAATTGCTGTGTTTAGAAAAAAAAAATCATTTGTTTCTAGTCTCTTTTTGTATTAAAAAAAATCTTTGAAATTATGAGCCAGAAAATTATGGCTAGAAATAAAAGTCTTTAATTCATTCTCAGTTAGAATGGAGTACCTTTAAACTATTTTCAATATACATACTTTGTTTTTATATAATCAGTTCTTTCCTGAAAGGTAATAAAATAATACATATAAATTTTATAGAGTTAGAGACTTTACTTTGAAATATAAATTGACATATTTGGGCTTATTTGCTTGTAATGAGTATATAGTTTAATGAAGTATGACTATTTTCTTGCAACAGTTATTTCAGAAAATTAAAATGCTCATGGACTTTAAAGAAACAAAAGCAGGGGTTCCCGTCATGGCACAGCAGAAACGAATCCGATTAGGAACCATGAGGTTGCAGGTTCGATCCCTGGCCTTACTCAGTGGGTTAAGGATCCAGCGTTGCCATGAGCCGTGGTGTAGGTCGCAGACACACCTCCGGATCCGATGTTTCTGTGGCTGTGGTGTCGGCCGGCAGCTGCAGTTCCAATTGGACCCCTAGCTTGGGAACCTCCATGTGCCTTGGGTGTGGCCCTAAAAAGACAAAAGAAAAAAGAAATAAAGGCAAAATGCTCGACATTAAAAGTTAGACTTAATGATGGCGACCCCCCTGTGGCGAAATAGGTTAAAAATCCAACTGCAATGGTTCGGGTCAATGTGGAGGCGAGGGTTCAATCCCTGGCCTGGCTCAGTGGGTTAAAGGATCTAGTTGTGGTGTAGGTCACAGCTGCGACTTGTATTCAGTCTCTGGCTTGGGAACTTACATATGCTCTGGTTTCAGTCATAGGAAAAAAATACATTAAAAAAAGAATTATTGAATGGAGACAGTGTTAGCTATGGCCATAGCTCTAGGTGTTTAGCTGACATCATTGTCAGGAAGATTTACAAAGTGATCCTTATTTTGACTAAATTTAGGCACCTTTGTTACTATGCCCCACAGGTTTCCTATAAATAATGCACTTAGTACTTTAAGAAAAGATTTGACTTTGAAGTAACTTTTCAGGAACACATTGGTCATGCTGTTATGTTGTAGTAACTCCTTTACAAAGAAATCCTTTCAGGAGTTCCCATCTGGCTCAGTGGAAACCAATCTGACTAGCATCCATGAGGACACAGCTTCCATCCCTGGCCTCAGCTCAGTGGGTTAAGGATGTGGCGTTGCCATGAGCTGTGGTGTAGGTCACAGACATGGCTCAGATCCTGCGTTGCTGTGGCTGTGGTGTAGGCCGGCAGCTGCAGCTCCAATTTGACCCCTAGCCTGGGAACCTCCATAAATCAAAAGTTTGGCCCTAAAAAGCAAATAAAGAAATCCTCACAAGGAACACTTTTGGGTCAGTTTGGAGGAAAAACAATACCTCCACACTTTATCAGTTTTGAATGTTCATTTTAGGATGATTTGGGTTTCTTCCAAATCTCCAGAATGTTTTTATACTACCAATGTAAATAATAGTTGTTCCATGAAGATGTTTACTATATAGGATGCTTCATGCTTAATTAGGAGCATGGCATTATACCTTTCAGGGTTTTTGTTTGTTTGTTTGTTTAGTGAGGCAATTAAGTGTAAGTGTTTATTTAAAAAGAGAGGAGAGAGAAGATAGGTGCAGAGAGAAAATATAGGCACAGGCAGGCTGGGTTGGGTGGGGATGGAAAGGTAGAGAGAAAGAGAAGAGAGGAAGAGAGCAACATGTGCTTTGGAGGTTGTTTAAATCACTTGCAGGAGAGCAATCCTTCGGGCTTCCTCTGGCCAGTTATCTTACTTTATCTGGCTTTGGCCTGACTCAGGGCCCTGCCCTCAGAATGGATTTTAGCACTCCGGTTTTTCACTTAAAAAAATGTAGGACTTAAAGCAATTTAAATTATATTTTTGGTCAGTGCTAAGTAAAGATAGGAGCTTAGGTATTCAGTTGCTTTCTTATTCACTTACATGTGTATATTCCCATATATGCTTTTAAAATTGGTATTATTTGGTCACCTTGATCTACAGTGAATCTTGCACCATTTTTTTCTCTTACTGGTACAAAGTCATTTCTTCCTTTTTTTGTTTTTGTTTTTTTAGGGCCGCACCTGTGGCATGTGTAAGTTCTCAGGCTAGGAGTAAAATCGGTGCTGCTGCTGCTGGCCTACACCAGAGCCACAGCAACACCAGATCTGAGCCGCATCTGTGACACACACCACAGCTCACAGCAACACCGGATCCTTAACCCACTGAGCAAGGCCAGGGATCGAACCCCCAACCTCATGGTTCCTAGTCAGATTCATCTCCTCTGTGCCACGATGGGAACTCCTATTTTTCTTGATTCATTACTCGGACTTATTGTATCATATAAGATAATTATGTAATCTGAGTTTTTTCCTTTTTGCTTTCTTGAGACAGTATTTTTTGGTTAGTTTTTATTACTTGCAAAGGAGTTTTTGATTGACTCTCCCTTGTACCTCCCACCTTTACCTCCCATATTAGTCTTTAGCAATAAAAGGTTATCTAATAAATCTTTGGCATTTGGAGTTGCTCCTTTCCTTAAAGGTACAGGTGAAACTTTGTTATACAGAATTCCATAGGACAGTCTAAATTTTACTGCAGTAGAATTGATGGGTGGACGGATAGTCTTTTTTTCTTTTTAGGGCCACACCCATGGCACACAGAGGTTCTCAGGCTAGGGGTCCAGTAGGAGCTGTAGCCACTGGCCTACGCCACAGCCATAGCAACAGCAACACAGAATCTGAGCCGTCTCTGTGACCTACAACCACTGCCCACTGCAACACTGGATCCTTAACCCACTGAGCAAAGCCAGGGAATCAAATCGGTGACCTCATGAATGCTAGTTGGTTTTGTTAACTGCTGAGCCACGACGGGAACTCTGATGGATTGTAATTAATATCCTTCTGGAAATTACAGTTCCAATATACACGATTTAGGGGAGAAACCTGAGCCAGAAACAGTTTGTGAATTAGTAGGGAGATGTTTTTGGAAACAGTCTTTTTTTTATCTGTTAAATTATTATCACAAAAAAAGAAAACAACTATTAATTGATGTTGGATTTTTAAAAATATTTCCTCTTTATACATCCCAAACACAAGAGATATATATATATATTTATTTGTTTTTAATTATACGGGCTTTTTATTTTTTTAAAGTTTTGATTTTTTTGGGTAAATTGTTTAATCTGAGGAAAACAAGTTAATGAAAGTAATGAAAAAACATGAAAAGTGTAGTTTGCAACTGTAACCAATTATAATATAAACTATACTTTCCTATCTGCATATAATGTGTCCTGAAAGCATTTCAGGCAAACCAGTAAGGCCAACAGAAATAACATGGTTTATAGAGGACCTCTGTTTGTTGACATAATGTTGGCTGTAATTTGCTATAACCTTTTTTTAACAATTTTTCTTCCAGTTCTCTTTGTATTCCCCCTCCCTGCCCTTGGATGACAATATTGATAAATTGCCAAATCCAAGTTGAAAGTTCAGCCATAATGGCCATTAAGCTATATTCTTTAATTGGTGGCTCATTTATTTGAACTACCCAATTCTACAGAATGATAGAAGAAATGCTGTTCAATATACAAAAGGCATGCAGCAATCAATTATGTAGTTACTAATTACGTGTAGAATATTTCACTTGGATGTTTACTGTTCAGGAATTTTTTAGAGTAGTGATCCATTAGTGAGGCAGTAAAAACAGTTTAGTGGGTCATTACTAGCACTGGAAACCTGAAACAGAAATAGAATAAAGTAGAAAATACCAGCATGTGTTGTGTTGTGCATAGTAAGGGTCAGTATTCTGGGAAATTCTTGGTTCATGTAATAAGTTATATATATATAGGCTACATGTTCATCAGTGTACAGACACTTGGTTAAGAGTTTGAAAGTCACCATAATTCCTAACCATAAGCAAAATTTGTTTTCAGTCTTCAGCAAATATGGTATATTATTATATAATTAGCTCTTTTATACATAGCTTTCCCTTACTGTAATCTTTGTAGTTTAGATATCACTTCAATTTTATAGATCAAGAAATAGCTTCAGGAGTTCCCCCTGGTGCAGTGGATTAAGGATCTGGCATTGACGGCAGTGGCTCGGATTCAGTCTCTGGCCTGGGAACTTCCTTATGCTGTGGGTGCTGCCAAAAAAAAGGAAAGAGGTTCAGAGAGGTTATGATTTGTCCAAGCCTGAATTCATACCCAGGTCTGTCTGGCTCAAAGCTCCAGACTATCTTTCCGTACCAAAATAATAATGGAACGAAGCTTAACTCGGATTCAAACCAGAGAGGTTGGAGGTCAGTTTTTCCATCTCCAAATGCCAGAGCCTGGGAATATGATGACTATAGTTTTTCATTACAGACTACTTTGGTGATCCTTTGGAGTTTATTATATAGTGATAGCTCAATTCACATAGCCGCTAAAAATAAAGGTCAATGAATCTTTTTTTAATTAGATAAATTTTTAATGGCTTACTTGAGTATAGAAGATGGGGAGAGGGTGTGGAAAATTCTGACTTCAGCACTACTTATTTGCTGTGACAATATTTACCAGGTAGGTTACATGAAGCCCTTGCCTTACAGACTCCCTTTAAAGTTGACGGGGCCACTGCTAGGGGATTAGAAGGCTGTGGAACTGTGTGTTTCATTATCTATATTTTCAATACACAATTTTTTTGGGGGGGAAATGAATCATCTGTCAATGAAATGTCTTTGAGAGCCTCTGGAAGATCATTAGATTATTCTGGTAACATTCTTGAAATTTGTATAGGTTAGCTCTTTACATGTTGAATTATCAATCAGTAGATTTATCTAGTCTTTGTCTGTAATTGCTTTGCTTCATTGGCCTCATCAGGTAGCTGATTCTTTAACTTTTACAGACTTTATCAGTATCTGACTGCTAATAGTTTGTTTTTAATTTGTTCAGCAGTGTGTGAAAGTAAAGATTTACCTGATACAGTTAGGACAGTATTAAAACAAGAAATGAATCGTCTTTTTGGAGCAACGAATCCAAAGAATTTTAATGAAACTTTTCTGAAAAGGAATTCTGATTCATTGCCACATAGATTATCAGGTAATCTTTTTCTTTGGTCCTTAGCTTCTAAAACAACCTCACTTTTTATTATATAATCTCATGAAAACAGTAGCTTAAATACGCCTCCTATAAATTTTTACATTTCTTAGATAAAATTATTACTATGAATCAAGGCTAGTAGTTTCTCCTGGTTCCAGATAGGCATTGCAAGGAAGCAAGTATAACTGAATTTAGCTGTCTATTACATGCAATGAGAAAGAACTTTCTATTTTCCTTCTCTTATCAATATGCTCTTATATTTCACTATCATCTTTGATTTCTTATGCTTATATAAGATAATCAAACTTGACAGTTCTGAAACACCTGAAACCTCACAGGCAAGGATCATATGGCAAGGGTCTGCTAGTGAGCCAAAGTCTGGACATGATGGGACCCCATGGGTAGTGCTTTAGTAGTGTGGTTTTTAAAATACCTGGCTAAGAAGCCCAGCAGCTTTGTATATATGCCTTTATGGAAATTCTGAATTCAGTTTTTTGGCTCATACCATCAAGGTTGGGTATCTCCCCCACCTGTAACCCCCAAGACAAAGATACACGCATGCACACATGGTGAAATATTACCCTCAACCCCAAATTATGTTCATTTTAGAAAGAAGAAAACTATCTATGGTCCCACCACACAAAGACAAATATTAGAATGTTTGTATTTCCTCAGAGTCTCTTTTACCTTAATCATTCTCCTAGTTTGTACAGTTAGTCTATTTCTGGTCTGCTTTCTCAGGATTATTAATAACAGTGTTTCAGGAGTTCCGTAGTAGCTCAGTGGGTCAAATATGCACCATTGTCACTGCCGTGGTGTGGATTTGATCTCTGGTCCAGGAACTTCTGCATGTCATGAGTGCTGCCAACAAAACTCACAGAAAAACAACAAATACACACAACCAGCAACAAAAAACAGCTATTCCATTTTTCTAATAAAGTGCCATACTTTGTGCACATACACCTTGAATTTTATATTGCATAGATAGAAGATAATGGTTTTATCTTGAAATAAAACAAATTTCCTTTTTTCTTCTCTTTTAGCTGCCAAAATGGTATATTATTTAGATTCTTCTAGTCAGAAGCGAGCTATAGAGTTGGCAACAACACTTGATGAATCCCTCACTAACAGAAACCTCCAGGTAAAGAGTTTTTCATAATCTCTCTGTAAGAATACCTGATTTCTTTTTTCACCAAATGACTTATTTTTTATTATTTTTTTGTTTTTGTCTTTTTAGGGCCGCATCCAAGGCATACGGAAGTTCCCAGGCTAGGGGTCTAATAGGAGCTGTAACCACCGGCTCACACCACAGCAATGCCGGATCCAAGCTGTCTCTGCAACCTACACCACAGCTCACAGCAACACTGGATCCTCAACCCACTGATCGAGGCCAGGGATCAAACCTGCAACCTCATGGTTCTTAGTTTGATTTGTTTCCGCTGTGCCATGATGGGAACTTCTGATTTTTTTTTTTTTATTTATGCATACTATTTTCCAAACCATTATGAATTCTTACCTAGCTTATCTTAAATTTATTTAGGATTGAACATGTGTGCACACATGTACAGCAGGCTACTTGGCATTCAGTAACTAGTTTCACATCTAGTTTAATAATGAGGTTAATTATTTAGAATAATATTTTTTCCTTTTAGGGCTGCACCCGCAGCATCTAGACGTTCCCAAGCTAGGGGTCAAATCGGAGCTGCAGCTGCTCGTCTACGCCAGAGCCACAGAAACATGGGATCTGAGTCGCATCTGCAACCTACACCATAGGTCACAGCAATGCTATATCCCCAACCCACAGGGATCGAACCTTCATCCTCATGGATACTAATCTGATTCATTTCCACTGTCCCACAATGGGAACTCCTAGAATAATTTTTTTTTTTTTTAAGAAATATGCTTTAGTAAAATTATACACCCTCCATAGTTGTTTGGATTTTTGTTCATACCTACATTTTTGAGCAGGCATTGGTTTCAGTGACAATTCTAACATAGTTAAGGTGTATTTCCAGAGGTTAAATGGAAATGCTTATTTTATAGCTTGTAATATAATGTAATTTAGTAAACGATAATAGGTAACATTAGTAAAAGATAATATGGGTGTGTTGCAAAATATAATCTAGACTAAAAATAAAGGATAATTGGCCAGATTTAAAAAACACTTGCTGGGAGTTCCCATTGTGGCTCAGCGAATTAAGAACCTAGTGTCCATGAAGATGCAAGTTCAATCTTTGGCCTTGCTTAGTGCGTTAAAGGATCTGGCATTGCTGCAAGCTGTGGCATAGGTTGAAGATGCAGCTTGGATCTGGTGTTGCTATGGCTGTGGCATAGGCTGGTGGTTATGAATCAGATTCAACCCCTAGCGTAGGAACCTCAGTATGCCTCAGATACAGCCCTAACAAGACAAAAAGCAAAAAAAAAAAAACAAAAAAAAACACACTTGCTGAAAGACAGTGTAATGATATATTCCTTTAATAGGAAACGAAGTGTCTTTAAGAAAGAAGATTTTTGCTTCTTAGGTGCTGATCATGCATCGTTTATACTAGAACCTTTCTAGATTGGTAAAGTTTGTGGAGTATTATATGTGGAAACTGTAGTATTTTCCAGGTGAAAAGATGAAGAATGAAAACATGAGAAGTGCAAAGTCAAATATGAATCATTTAAAGATAAAATCAGACCTACTTAAGTTGAGAGGATTAGTGGTTTTCATGAGCAAATGTTTCTTGCATGTATATATTTCCTTTGTGTTTGAGACCTCTTTCTTGCTTAGTCATTGAACCTACCTTAAGGTTCTCTTTCATTGGGATACAAGGTTCAGAAATAATGTTTGAGGGAGTTCCGTCGTGGTGCAGTGGTTAACAAATCCGACTAGGAACCATGAGGTTGCAGATTCCATCCCTGGCCTTGCTCAGTGGTTAAGGATCTGGCGTTGCCATGAGCTGTGGTGTAGGTCACAGACGTGGCTCGGATCCTGTGTTGCTGTGGCTGTGGTGTAGGCTGGCAGCTGCAGCTCCAATTCGACCCCTAGCCTGGGAACCTCCATATGCCACGGGAGCGGCTCTAGGAAAGGCAAAAAGACACACACACACACAAAGCTTACGTTAGTAATTGACAGCGGTATACAAATTTATACACATGGCCAAATAAGGCTGAGGCAGGGTTGCCAGCAGGCACTTGCCAAGAGTGTGTCTTTAGACATAGTGCCCTACAGACCCTGCTTGCCTCATCTTAGTCCTGGCCCTGTTTACACGGCCATCTATTTGTATAAACCCTGCAGTTCTGAAGAAACAGACTAATGGAATGTGTAGTGGGAGTAAATGCTTTTATATATCTCAGTCATGTACATTTGTTTATTTTGGAAGTCTGTTGATAATTGTCTAATTCACAGTAAAAATCTTTTTTTTGACAAGTTATAACATGACCTTTTTTTCTTTCTTTAGACATGTATGGAGGTATTAGAAGCCTTGTGTGATGGTAGCCTGGGAGACTGTAAAGAAGCTGCTGAGGTTTATAGAGCAAATTGTCATAAGCTTTTCCCTTATGCTTTGGCTTTCATGCCTCCTGGATATGAAGAGGATATGAAGATCACAGTTAATGGAGATAGTTCTGCAGAAACTGAAGAACTGGCCAATGAAATTTGAACATCATTAAACAAGCAAATGGAATGACTTTGGACCATATCTAGTGTATAATATTTTTGTCACGCACCTGCTGCATTGCTCTAACTTACACAGAATGAGAAGAGTAAATGTTCTTGCCTTCAAATAGTGTTTTACGTTTTTTATCCTGCTGAAAAAGTATATATAAAATATCTAACATATTACAGGATATAGGTTCAGTTTCTTAAAAAATTAAAAGCTGCTAAAATTGAGGGGTTAAAAATACCTTATCCTATTCCTACCTACCCACCAATGTTTTTAAACTAATTTATATAAAATCTGGAGGCTGTTACAGCTAACAAAGCAGGTGTGTGGCAGAAATATTACTTTAAATTTGTCTTGTGAGATTTTACTATATCTCAGACAGCTAAATGCTGTTTTAGCACTGGATTCTTTCACTGAGCACAAAGTTGTTGGGGCTTTAGCATCTGACTGATTTTGTTACGGGGTTGATTCTGACCATAGGAAGTATGCAATGTGAATCACTATTTACAGAGAAACCTACAACAGATGCTTGATGTTGTAGATGCTGGGACATAGATACCAAGCAGAATTACAAGAAACCTAGAGGGTGTTCAATACGCTTGTTGTGTTTCCAAAATTCACTGTACATGATCAGTTTGGTGTTCTTGTACCACAGTTTTTAACTGAAGGAACCAGTTGGAACAATCTCAATTTTAACTAAAACTTGAAGAACTAAAATAACAATGCGAACCTTTCGGCATTGTTTTGGCCAAACTTGTTAAAACTGTAATGCAAGAACCAAATGCACTGTGATGTGGCACCAACTAATTAGCATGAATTTTTTTCACCCAAGAGTGAAAAAAGAAAATCTACCATGGCTTGAAGTTAAAGAGCAGAACTCCTGACTACCATTCTATGACTGATCAAGAGACTAATAGTTAAAAACCTCAGCAGGCCTTGTTCATGATATGCAGAAAAAAAAAGTGCTGCAGTTTAGATACCTCTGGAATTTTTCCACAGTGTCACAGGTTTGTAATACTTGAAGCCCTACATTTCTAAGAATATATTTCTTGCTCAGTTGTTTCAGGCAAGCCCAAGACTTTGTAATTTTTAAAGGGCCCAAGATTTTTTTTTTTTTTTTCAATAACAGACCAGCTTCTTTTTCCTGCAGTTACAGATGTAATTTCCTTTTTGTTGTCAAACATAAGGTACCAAATATGATGCAATAAATTGTTTTGAAAAACAGTTGTGTGAATATTTCAACTAATACGTGTTGGGCTTCTTTGAAAATACACAGGTGGAAACAGAGGTGGAAGCCAGAGGCAAGGTAACGTGCTGTAAAGCCAGTGCAGATGGGAGCTTTTCAGAACGGGCTTAGTGCTGGTGTCAGGGAAATTCCATAATGCAAGCATAGCACTGTTCCTGCATTACGATTTCACTGAAGGCTAGGATGGCAGCAGGTACTATGAATATAATTCATAATTTGAAAGGAAAACTGAGAACTGCTACTCTGATTGGGAAAATGGGCCTTAAAATGTTAATCCTATACACTGAGAACTAGCCAAAGGCTCAGTCTTCTCATTGCCTCTGCAAGATCTCAGCAAATAAGGAGATTAAGTAAAATTAATCGATTGTATATATAATTGACCTTTTTGTGGTACTTGTAGTTTATAGAAAGTATATTCTAGAGGGAATTTTCAGGAGACTTGATCCTTTTACTGACTGAACAGATGTGCTAAACTCAACCTTTCATAGTACATGACCTGCACTCCGCATCCCAGTCTAACAATGTAGTGATGTAAAGAAAAGTACAAATTGAATTCCAGTGCTTTGTTATGTTTTATTAACTGGCCCTGTCTCAGGAACATCTTAACAGATGGCAAAAAAAAAAACAAAACAAAACCACAAAACACTTTTTTCTCCTGTGAGTGGCAACTGAAGTTCTTATTGTTAGTAAAGAACACTAGTGCTACCTCTGCCACGAATGAGGTATTTGGAGGAGGCACCAGCCATATGATAGGGGGTGTATGTGTGAATTATGTTTTAAGCTCTACTGTATATTGAAATAAAATTCATATATTTGTCTTGACTGTTCAAATGATGTAGATTGTCTTAGAATGAATATTCCTAAGTACTAAGAACTCTTGATGCAGATGCCACCCATGAGGAGCTAAATTCCTAACGTGTATATTGTACTCCAACCCAATTTTACTGGAACTATTAAATAAATATTTTATTTTCTTTCAGGTTTACTTGATAGTGGATACATTGTCTGGTATCAGAGGACATTGACAAGGGTTCATTTTATGTCCAGACATCACCCCTCAATATTGTACTGTACTATCTTGCTCAAGTAGTATCAACTGGATCATCTCACATTTGCCTCATTCACTTTATTCCAAATGATACTGTGGGGGAAAACAGGGTTAGAAAAAACAAGTGGGAAAAAAATGCAGTGATGTTGTAATCTAAACAAGTGCCTTATGTTTATTGCTAAGAACTGGTGTTATCAACCCTTTGAGAAGAAAGGGTCCCTTGACTTGTATTAACATAGGAAAGTAAAGTTTTTTTTTTTTCTTTATATTTACTACTCTTGTCATTTCTCATTTAAAAACTAAAATCTGACTAGGTTAGTTGCCTCAGCTTTAATCAGACATTGAGTCATAACATTTTCAACATTTTTCTGTATTTATTATGCACAAGAATAAATCGTGAACTATAATAGCATGGCTAAAAGTAGTCCCAATATTAGTGAATAGCTTTTCTGTGGGTTTTATCAAGCCCTCGTTTTTCATAACGTTGTTTGCACTCTGGTCTATTGTAAGAGCTGTGAAGTGAAAGCTGTGATTGTAAGAGGCCGGAAAAGTGTGGTCTAGCTTACGGTAGGTTGTGACAAGTTCAGGGAAGTCTCTTCTGCATTATTTCTAGGAATATTTCAGTTGTCATGTATAGCATCTGTTTAAAAAAAAGTTACAAGTGAAGTGTTGGGTTTTCTTACAAGATACATACCAGCCTTAAATTTTGAAATTAACTCTTAAGAGAATTTAAAGACTGACCTTTCAGATGGGAGTAGTCTTCCTGTTCTAGTTTGTGCTCCACCTCTTTTAAGTTACAGGCAAGGTTTCTTGATACCATTCTGCTGTCATCTAAACTTTGCTAAATCCACTGCCAAACCTAAATTAAAAACAGACCCATGAAATGGCTATGCTGCCCCTCAGAGGGCTAAAATCTACGTTTGTTCCAATTTTGATGGTTGGAAATCTCAAAACTTGCAGCAATAAAACATTTTTGGAAAAGGTTATTCTTCCTTGAATTGTACTTTTCACCTTGCAGTATGCATTTTACAAGAAGGATGCTGGTAGTGTGCAGGAGGTTCTGGAGAAAAGAATGCTCTCATTTTGATAAAACAAACGATGTTACATACTCCAGGTTACACAGCCTATTTAATACCACTACCTCCATCAGGGCATACCCCCTGGTGACACAAAAACTGGCAGCAGGAAAGGGAAGCAGTGTCTTGTAGGAGAGAAGGTCTAAAAGATTCTAGCCTCTTGGGTTATCCAGGTGTCTTTGAGGTTGATGCCATCTTGGGATTGTAGCCAGAAAAAAGAAAAGTTGGTACTACTTAAATTAGACTTTACTAACTTGTCAACTCTAGATAAACTTGTTGCAGTTGTAATCCTCAGTGCTCTTTGTAGGATTGTGTGCCAAAACCAGAATACAGACTTTGTTTCAGGACTGCTTGGCAATCTAACAAAACAACAATATAGTTCTTAGATTTAAAAAAATATGAGGCTTTCGTGTCTATTTTAAGGCTCTATTGTTTTATACAAGTGGTATAATTTTAAAAAATTGATAGTGATGAAAGAATGATGGGAAGTTTACTATGATAAAAGATTTCTGCTGTTGCTAAGTCTTCAACTTGGCCTCAATAAGTACACTTTGTTTTTCCTTTTTTGGCTGTGGCAAGTGGAAGTTTCCATGCCAGGGATCTAACCTGCACCACAGTAGTAACAACACCGATGCCTAACCCATTGAGCCAGGTGGGGGGATTGTCCTGGCACTGCAAGACCCTGCTCAAGGGTAACTCCCACTTTTTTCTTTCTTTTGTTGCCACTCCCCATGGTGTGTGGAAGTTCCAGATTCAACCCTTGCAACAGGAGTGACCAGAGCCACTGCAGTGACAATGCCAGATCCTTAACTCACTCTGCCACAGGAGAACTCCCTAAGTACACATTTTTTAGAAACAAACAGAAGTAAAGAGATTTTTGGAATATATTCTGGATCCCAGGGCTTGCTTTCAGAAAATGATTACATTTGCCTTCTCTTATCTAGTTACCTGTGCACTAACAAGCTAGAAGCCGGTCTCCATTCCTCTCTGGCTGTCTTTCTCATCTACCATATTTCCCTAACTGAGCTGCCGCTTGTTTACTTTCATCTGCAAATTTATCAAGTCTTTTGTCTAGTGCTTGATTCCTTAGCACAACTGGTCGAGATAGTTTTCTAAAGTGTTCTAATAAAAAGAAAAAAAAAAGTGTTCTAAAGCTCTGGTCTTTCTTAACAGTGAATTAGTTAGCTACCACCTCTCATCTTTTAAGTACTGTTTGCCTTCAAATTAGTCTTAATTGCTAGTTGGTAATTTTAAAAGTGCAACGAAGGCCATTTAAAGAAGTAAATATACCTGTCTCCCAGGTCCATCCCTTTTTTCTAAGGCCTAAACTATGAAATACTAAATTCTAATTCTTCCCTTTGTTAACTTAGTGAAAAATTTTACTATGCTAGGATTTATCCTGTGGTGCAGTGGGTTAAGGATCTGGCATTACCGAAGATGTGGCTCCAATGTGATGCCCGCCCCAGGGAACTACATACCACGGGTGTAGACAAAAAAAATTTACTTTGCTAAATTAGTAACAGTAATATAAGTATTCAGCTAGCATTGTTGTACTGTTAACATTTAGCCAGATGTTCCTTGAAAGGGACCTAAGACTAAGCCAACTGCTTCACTTGTAGTTTTTTTATATCTTAAAATTTTATTTCAAGAGCCTAGTTGTTATTTCAACCATTCCACTTCACATAGGATTTTTTTGTTTTTTTGTTTTTTTTGGCTGCACATATATGGAATTTCCCGGGCCAGGGATTCAATCTGAGCCACAGCAGCAGCGATGCCAAATCCTTAACCCACTGCATCAGGCTAGGGATTGCACCAGAGCCTCGGCAGTGACCCTAGCCATTGCGGACAACAGCAGATCTTTAACCTGCTGCACCACAGCAGGAACTCACATAGCATTTTTTCACTGACCTGCTAGGATGCTTTTATTTTAGAGAAATAACTAATTACAATATGAAGTTAAATGATTAATGCTTTGGTTCAGACTCACATAAATCTGTTTCTAATGTGCTATATGAAATCTTAAAGATTTACACTGGATACATTTTGGTATAAAGGTAAGACTAGAACAGTACAGATTTTCAGATCCTTGTCAAATTCTCTATGAATATAAATACTGCCCTGCAGATTGTAGGAAATAGTAATAATGTACTGTTGGCTTTCAGGTCACTTGCAAAGGCTTATAGATTTTTTTGATCCCTATCTGTTGATTTTAGAGTACTCCCAATTATCTTTCCCTTGTCCCTCTCTGTTGATCTTACAAATTTCCTCAAAATACCACAGATCCACTATATTTTATTTATGATGAATGAACTTGTCATATCTATGTTTTTTTCCCTATAGTTTGTCAGAGGAACAGTCATGGCCTTGTAGGAAGCAGACGACTGGAGGACTGCCCTCCACTTTCTCAGTTGCCTGCTCATTCTGGCATTAGTTTGAATCTCATCTTCCATGGCTTTAGCAACCAACCACCCAGGTAACAGTTACTGGAAAGACTGTCACTCAGTAGCTGTTTTGTCTTTTCACCTTTCAAGCAGTATAAAGAGTTAAGAGACAAACCTCTCATCCGTAAGGCTCTGTTTTCTTCAGCCTAGTATCACCACTGTCCATTCTTACAAGTAAGGAGACACTAGGTGGGGATCTGCAGTAGTTGTTTCTGGACTCTTGACCATGTATAACCAATGTCCATCACAGCTGAAACCATGGTCCACAACTTCTCTACTTAGGACTAAAGTTCAATCTTTTTAAGTCATAAATGTAATCCCTGTTGTATATTAGAATCCCAGGGGGATTATTTAAGGAACACAAACCTCAGTGCCCAGGGCCACCTGCAGAGTTTTTTTTTTTGTTTGTTTTTTTTTGTTTTTTTTTTTTTGCTATTTC
This sequence comes from Sus scrofa, assembly GCF_054392235.1. NCBI lineage: Eukaryota > Metazoa > Chordata > Mammalia > Artiodactyla > Suidae > Sus > Sus scrofa. The sequence goes on along the minus strand of NC_139390.1, from coordinate 94,054,640 downwards.
TTGGGCCGCTCCTGCGGCATATGGAGGTTCCCAGGCTAGGGGTCAAATCGGAGCTGTAGCCACCGGCCTACGCCAGGGCCACAGCAACACCGGATCTGAGCCGCGTCTGCAACCTACACCACAGCTCACGGCAACGCCAGATCGTTAACCCACTGAGCAAGGCCAGGGACCGAACCCGCAACCTCATGGTTCTTAGTCGGATTCGTTAACCACTGCACCACGACGGGAACTCCTAGAGTTCTGATTTAGATTATCTGGAGTCAGGCCTGGACATTGGTCTTCTTTTTCTTTTTTCTTTTCCTTCCTCCCTCCCTCTCTCCCTGCTTTCTTCCCTCCCTCCCTCCTTTCTTCCTTTTCTTTCTTCTTAGGTAGATGTCATGGTAACTTGGCTCCTTTAAAGCAGTAGTTGCCATAGACAGATGGTTGAGTTTTTGAGTAGATGAGTACCAAAGCAAAGTACAGTCAGCAGGTTTTTAAATCAAGACAGGTGGTAGATATTACTCTCTGAAAACTCATACACTCCTAATATACATACCTAATATCCAGCCAAATACATAATTTTTCTCCCTAAAGAACTGCATTTTCTACAAATGAGACCTCAGATGTGAAAGGAATCCTAATTCTAGAAGAGACAGAATTCAAAATAAAATGTTGGCTTGTTTGTATGGAACCTGGAAAGGTGATTTACCTGCTACAGAATCACATATCAAATTAAAACCTGGTTTATGAGATCTGTTGAAATAACATTTTGGATACATCTCCGAAATCTATCCAATCTAGTATTTTTCTTTAATAAAACAGGAATTATTTTATACACCAACCCTCAAGTCTTGACTGGTTAAAGATTTTAATAAATGAGTCTGGTTGATACTGTTCATTGCCATTCTTAAGTTTATAGACAGGGATGATTTTCTTTCATTTTTGCAAACTAGAAGTCAAAACTGTTTTAATCTCTTTACATGGAAGGCTTACCTTATGCTTTAGTTACTTTATCTGATCCTTCTAACTAATTGCCAAATTTCTGGCACAAACACTTTGTGGCTTGATATAGCAATAATAGTATGATGTAGTAAAAACAAACTTTTAGATAAGACAGAACTAAGTTTAAACCCTGGTTCAGGTACCTTAGCAAGATACTAAGGATTTATAGTTCATATAGTTGTTGGAAGGCTTAAGTAACATTCTGTATGTAAAGTGATCATCAGAAAGCCTGACACATAGTAAGCATTCATTATAAATATTAGTATTTGCAAAAGGATGTTCTTTTCTGTTTACTTGCCAATATTCTACTTGATTATCTTTGTCTGTCTCCTATAGTACACTGGACCAGTATGCTCAAGAAATAGTTAATAATCTTTTTGTAGATAGTAACAGCTCAAATTGTGATTTTTTTTCCCCTAATGTTTTACTTTACATGTGTTAGCACTTTACACTATTTTGCCTTTCACAAAGTGGAGAAAATCAACTGCAATACCACCATCCTCCATCATTTTGACATTGATGAAAACTTTTACCAGTGTTAGTGAACTTAGCAGATTTCTTGATGCTACTGTTTAAAAATCCTTTAGAAGGAGTTCCCGTTGTGGTTCAGCAGGTTGAGAACCCAAATAGTATCCATGAGGATGTTGGATCTATCCCTGGCCTCACTCAGTGGGTTAAGGCTCTGGTGCTTCCACAAGCTTCGGTGTAGGTCGTAGATGCCTCTTGGATCCCATGTGGCTGTGGCACAGGCTGGCCCCTAGCTCAGGAACTTCCATATGCCACAGGTGTGGCCCTAAAAGGAAAAATAAAATTCTTCAGAAGATACAAAGTAAGGCCAGTCCCAGTGTACTTCCTTCCATTCATACAGTAGTTATTGAATGCCTACCATCTCCAGGAACTTCATGTTGGGGATAATTGACAGTCCTTTTTTTCTTTTTTTCTTTTGAGGGGGGTACACTTATGGCATAGGGAAGTTCCCAGGCCAGAGATGAACCCACAACACAGCAGTGACAATGCTGGATCACTAACTGCTAAGCCACCAGGGAACTCCACATAGTCCTTGCTCTCACAGTTTTCACAGGCTAGTGAAGAAGACAGGCAAATCAAGAAATGATTGCACCACCAGCCCGGACACCACAGCCTGAGATGCTCAGGCGGGGGCTGGGCACTGAGACTCAGGCTCCAGAGGTCAGTTCCAGGGAGAGGACTATGATTGGCTGTGTGGAGACAGCCTGAGGGGCTAATGAGCAGTGTGCCACAGGCTGGAGAGCTGTGTGCTACAGGCTGGGGAGCGAAACGCCACGGCAGAGGAAACCCAGGAGGAGGTCTGGGCGTATAGGAGAAGCAAGGAGCCGTTGTTGGGGAGGGTGAGAGGAGGAGGTGCGGACCGCCATTGGAACCTCCCTGCACATGCATGGGCTCTCAGAGGGCAGGGCGCCTCTGGTGCCAGCTACAGGTGGCAAGAGGACACTTGCTTGGGCTATGGGAGCCCAGGCACTTGTGTGGGCTACAGGTGGCTGGGCACCTCTTGTGTGGGCTAAGGGAACCAGGAGGGCTCAGTGTGACATGGTGCCTCTTGCGTGATCTACAGGTGGCAGGGACAAACCACAGCAGTCATCTCAGACACCAGAGGGAGGAGTGGCATGCCACCACTAGGGGTCTGTGAATAGGCTCCACCTGTGGCCCCCGTCACCTCAGAGGTCGGCAAAAAAAAGAGGGCACTGCAACCGAGCACCACCCGTTGCTGCTCTCACTCCCCTGGAAACACACCTGCCCTGCTGCTGCCACTGCCATATACTCCAGGCAGTGCCCACACAATCACTGCCCCTTCCTAGGACCCTACAACTAGGACCTGCCACCTTCCTGCAGGTCCTTGCTGCTATCAAGAACTCAGCAACCAGGCACTGACTACTAGTGCTACCCACTGCCTCCTTCTCCCTGGAAACACACTCACCACTCTGGGGATAACAGCCTGCTCACACTGAAGAAAGAGACAGCAAATATCCAAACTCACGTCAAAAACAAATAGTAACCACCCACAAAATATAAAGGGGCGCTCTTGCATAGAAATAGCTCTCCAAGACTATAGTTTGGCTTCCCTAAACTCACAGAAAAACATAAGCAAGATGAAGAAGCTCAGGAACCATTCTCAGTTAAAAGAACAGAAGAATTCACCTGAAACAGCAAAAAATCAAACAGACCTCTGCAGTCTGACACTGTATTCAAAAGGGAGATAGTGAAAATTAAGGAATTAAGGCTGAATATCAAGGAATTAAGAGTGGATATAAACAGTAATGCAGATTATTTTTTTTCTTTTTTTTTCTTTTTGCCTTTTCTTTTTTTCTTTTTTTTTTTTTTTTTTTTTTTGTCTTTTGTCTTTTTGGTTGTTGTTGTTGTTATTGTTGCTATTTCTTGGGCCGCTCCCGCGGCATATGGAGGTTCCCAGGCTAGGGGTTGAATCGGAGCTGTAGCCACCGGCCTACGCCAGAACCACAGCAACGCAGGATCCGAGCCACGTCTGCAACCTACACCACAGCTCACGGCAACGCCAGATCGTCAACCCACTGAGCAAGGGCAGGGACCGAACCCGCAACCTCATGGTTCCTAGTCGGATTCGTTAACCACTGAGCCACGACGGGAACTCCACTTTTTTTGCCTTTTCTTGAGCTGCTCCCATGGCATATAGAGGTTCCCAGGCTAGGGGTCGAATCAGAGCTGTAGCTGCCAGCCTACACCAGAGCCACAGCAATATGGAATCAGAGCCGCATCTGCGACCTATACCACAGCTCATGGCAATGCCGGATCCTTAACCCACTGAGCAAGGCCAGGGATCGAACCCACAACCTCATGGTTCCTAGTCAGATCTGTTAACCACTGTGCCATGACAGGAACTCCAAGGCAGATTACTTTAGAAAGGAACTAGAAAATATAAGGAAGAACCAAGAAAAAGTATAAAATTCATTTGCAGAGATGCAAATTGAGCTAAAGGCACTAAAGAGCAGAATGAATAATGCAGAGCAACAAATTAGTGACTCGGAAGATAGAATAATGGAAATCACCTAATCAGGAACACAGACAGAAAACCAAATGAAAAAACACAAAAGCCATATGATATCTATAGGATAATATAAAGTGGGCCAATCTACGCATAAAAGGAAATCCAGAAGAAGAAAAGGAAAAGGAGACTGAAAATATATTTGAAGAAACTAGGTCTGAGAACTTTCCAAATCTAAATGAAACAGATAGCTAGATGCAGGAAGCACAGAGGAACCCAAATAGGCCCACACCAAAACATATTATAATAAAAATGGCAAAAGTTAAATATATAAAGAGGGAAACAAAATGATAATTATAAGAGAACACTCATAAGGCTTTCAGCTGATTTCTCTACAGAAACACTACAGGCCAGAAAAGAGTGGCAAGATATATTCAAAGTTCTAAAAGGAAAAAATTTGCAGCCTAGAATACCCAGCAAGAATATCATTTAAAATTGAAAGGGAAATAAAGAATTTCTCCAATAAACAAAAGCTAAGAGTACAACAATACTAAATCCATTCTAAAAGAAATACTGAAAGGGCTTCTCTAAATAAAAAAGAAGAAATAGTATGGAGGAAATTACAATTGGAAAGTAGTCACTTAAATAAGCCAGCATACAGATCTAAAGGGGGGAAAAAAAGGCTACTGTAAAACGGATGATAAACGCAAGGAAGAGCAAAAGGACAAAAATGAAGATGTTAAAAAAGGACTTCATAGAATGTGGGGAAGGAAAGTAAGAAAATATAGATGCCTTTTTTTTTTTTTAATAATGTGTTTTAGCCTATATGACTATCAAGCCAAAGTAAGCAGATATAGGAAGGGGTTAACATCCTTAAAAAACAGGGCAACCACAAATCAAAACCAAACATTACATTCACAAAAACGAAAAAGTACACAAGCATAAAATAAACGGAAATCATCCAACCAAAAAAAGAAAGGAACAAAGGAGAAACATGGAATCAACTGGAAAACAAGGTTTAAAATGGCAATAAATACATATTTATCAATAATTACCTTAAATGTCAATGGGCTGAATGCTCCAATCAAAAGAAATAGAGTGGCAGATGGGATAAAAATACAAAAGCCTACAATTTGCTGTCTACAAGAGACTCACCTTAGGGCAAAGGACACACATAGCCTGAAAGTGAGGGGATGGGAAAAGATATTTCATGCCAATGGACCAGCAGGAAAGCAGGAGTTGTAACACTCATATCAGACAAAACAGACTTTAAAATGCAGGTCATAAAGACAGACAAAGAAGGACACTATTTAATGGTAAAAGGATCCATTCAAGAAGAGGATATTATAATCGTCAAAATATATGCCCTTAATATAGGAGCACACAGATACATAAAACAAATACTAACAGAAAGAAAAGGAGAAACTGATGGGAATACAATAATAGTAGAAGACTTTGAGACAGGATTAAGATGGCAGAATAGAAGGACTGGAGCTCACTTCTCTCATAAAAACAACAAAATTACAACCAAATGCTGAGCAACCTTCAACCAGATGGACTAGAAACTTTCAAAAAGATATCCTACTCCAGAAGACAAAGAGGAGGCCACATCAAGAGGTAGGAGGGGTGATGAAGTGATATAAACAAACCCATACCTGCTGGCTGGGAAGCTTCACTGACTGGAAAGTAACTATCAGAGAGACTCATCTACAGGAGTGAGAGTTCTGAGCCCCACGTCAAATCCCCATGCATGGGGATCTGGTATTGGGAGAAAGAGACCCTGGAGCATCTGGCATTGAAGGCCAGTGGGGCTTGTGTGCAGGAACTCCACAGGATTGGGGGACACAGAGACCCCATTCTTGAAAGGCACACACAGATTTCACATGCACTGGGTCCCAGAGCAAAGCAAAGATTCCATAGGACTCTGGATCAGACTTGACTGCAGTTCTTGGAGGACCTCCTGGGAAAACAGGGTGTGACTGTGGCTTGTTGTGGGGGAAGGACATTGGAAGCAAAGTTCTTGGGAATATTCATCAGTGTGCCTTTCTCTGCAGGTGGACATTTTGGGAAAAATCTGGCCCCACCCATCAGTGCTGAGAAGTCCCAGGACAAACAACAATCCAGGTGGGACCACAGCCCCACCATCAGTAAACAGGCTGCCTAAAGACCCTCCAGGCACACAGCCACCTCTAATCTCAACCAGAGACAAAGCCCCACCCACCAGAGGGATAGGAATGAGCTCCACCAACCACTGGGCAGGCACCAGTCAGGCATCAGAAAGCCTACAGCAAGCTCCCGTACCAACTTCAGCCACAAGGTGGGTCAGAAACCAGAAGTAAGAGAGGCTATGACTCTATTATCTGTAAAAAGGAGACCACAACAAAAACCTATAAAAATGAAAAGACAGAGAATGATAACTCAGATGAGGGAGAAAGAAAAAAACCCAGAAAATCAGCTAAGTGATCAGGAGATTCTCAGCCTCCAGGAAAAAGACTTCAGACTGTTGATGCTGAAGATGATGCAAGACACTGGAAATAAACTGGAGGCAAAGATGGATAATTTACAGGAAACACTGACCAAAGAGATACTAGATATAAAACTTAAGTAAGAAAAGATGCAAAATACAGTAACTGAAATAAAAAATTCACTAGAAGCAGCCAACAGCAGAATACAGGAGGCAGAAAAACAAATAAGTGACATGGAGGACAGATTAGTGGAAATCACAGATGCAGAACAGAAAAGAGAAAAAAGACTGAAAACAAATGAAGAGAGTCTCAGAGAACTCTGGGACAATGTTAAACACACCAACATCCGTATTATAGGGTGGCCAGAAGGAGAAGAGAGAGAGAAAGGGACAGAAAAAATATTTGAAGAGATAATAGCCAAAAACTTCCCTACCATGGGGAAGTACCACTCACTCAAATCCAGGAAGCGCTACGAATGAACCCAAGGAGGAATACCATGAGACATGTATTAATCAAACTGACCAAAATTAAACAAAAAATGAAAATACTGAAAGCAGCTAGGGAAAAGAAACAACATACAAGGGAACTACGATAAGGTTATTAGCAGATTTTTCAGCAGAAACTCTGCAGGCAAGAAGGGAGTGCCATGATATATTTAACATGATGAAAGGAAAAAACCTCCAACCAAGATTACTTTACCCAGCAAGACTCTCATTCAGATTTGAAGGAAAAATCAAAAATTTTACAGATAAGCAAAAGCTGAGAGAATTCAGCAACACTAAACCAGCTTTATAACAAATACTAAAGGAACTTCTCTAGGCAGAAAAGAAAAGACAGCAACCAGAAACAAAAATACCACAAATGGCAAGGCTCACCAGGAAAGGTACATATACAGTAAAGATATGAAATCATCCATGCACAATTATACCATCAAAATCAGAAATCATGAAAAGAGGTGGCTACAAATGCAGGACACTGGAGATGAACTTGCAATTAAGAGAACAACAACTGGAGTTCCCGTCGTGGCGCAGTGGTTAACGAATCCAACTAGGAACCATGAGGTTGCGGGTTCGGTCCCTGTCCTTGCTCAGTGGGTTAACGATCCAGCGTTGCCGTGAGCTGTGTTGTAGGTTGCAGACGCAGCTCGGATCCCGCGTTGCTGTGGCTCTGGCGTAGGCCGGCGGCTGCAGCTCTGATTCGACCCCTAGCCTGGGAACCTCCATATGTCTCGGGAGCGGCCCAAGAAATAGCAAAAAGACAAAAAAAAAAAAAAAAAAAAAAAAAAAAAAAAGAGAGAGCAACAACTTAAAACAATCTCATATAGATATAGACTCTTTTATCAAAACTTCAGAATAACTGCAAACCAAAAATCTACAATTGATACACAAACAAAGAAAAATCAACTCAAATACAACACTAAAGACACTCATCAAACCAGAAGAGAGAACAAAAGAAGGAAAGAAAAAAGAGCAACAAAAACAAATCCAAAGCAATTAATAAAATGGCAATAAGAACATACATAGCAATAATTACCTTAAATGTTAATGGACAAAGTGCCCCAACCAAAAGACACAGACTGGCTGAATGGATACAAAAACAAACCAATACATATGCTGTCTTCAAGAGACCCATTTCACTTCTAGGGACACATACAAATTGAAAGTGAGAGGATGGAGGAAAATATTCCATGCAAATGGGAACCAAAAGAAAGCTGGAGTAGCAATACTCATATAAGACAAAATAGACTTTAAAATGAAAAATATTTTAAGGGACAAGGAAAGTCACTACCTAATGATCAAAGGATGAATCCAAGAAGAAGATATAACAATTTTAAATATCCATGCACCCAACACAGGTTCATCACAATATATATGGAAATGGCTAACAACCTTAAAAAGACAAATCGACAATAACGCAACAATAGTGGGGGACTTTACGGCAATGAAAAGATCATCCAGACAGAAAATCAATAAGGAAACACAGGCCATGAATGAAGCATGAGACCAGATGGACTTAATAGATATTTATAGGACATTCCACCCAAAAGCAACAGAATACATATTCTTCTCAAGTGCACGTGGAACATTCTCTAAGATTGATCACATCTTGCACTACAAATCAAACCTCAGCAACTTTAAGTAAATTGAAATCATATCAAGCATCTTTTCCGACCATAACACCATATGCCTGGAAAGCAACAACAAGAAAAAAACTGCAAAAAACACAAACACGTGGAGACTCAACAACATGCTACTAAACAACCAATGGATCACTGAAGAAATCAAAGAAGAAATTAAAAAATACCTAGAGGCAAATGACCACAAAGATACGACACTCCAAAACCTATGGGATGCAGCAAAAGCCCTTCTAAGAGGAAAGTTTACAGTCATACAAGCCCACCTCAGGAAACAAGAAAAAGCTCAAATAAACAAGCTAACGTTACATCTAAAGCAGCTCGAGAGAGAACAGACAAGACCTATAGTAGAAGGAAAGAAATCATGAAGATCAGAGCAGAAATCAATGAAATAGAATCGAAGAAAACCATAGAAAAGATCAATGAAATGAAAAGCTGGTTCCTTGAAAAGATCAACAAAATTGATAAACCCTTAGCCAGACTTACCAAGTAAAAAAGAGAGAGGACTCAAATCAATAAAATTAGAAATGAAAAAGGAGAAGGGGAGTTCCCGTCATGACTCAGTGGTTAACAAATCCGACTAGGAACCATGAGGTTGCGGGTTCAATCCCTGGCCTTGCTCAGTGGGTTAAGGATCCGGCGTTGCCGGGAGCTGTGGTGTAGGTCGCAGACGCGGCTCGGATCCCATGTTGCTGTGGCTCTGGCATAGGCCGGTGGCTACAGCTCCAATTCGACCCCCAGCCTGGGAACCTCCATATGCCACGGGAGCAGCACAAGAAATGGCAAAAAGACAAAAAAAAAAAAGAAAAAGGAGAAGGAACAACGGACATCACAGAAATACAAAGGATCATAAGAGACTACTACATGCAACTATACACCAATAAAACAGAAAACCTAGAAGAAATGGACAAATGCTTAGAAAAGTACAATCTTCCAAGACTAAACCAAGATGAAATAGAAAAGATGAACGGACCAATAACAACTACTGAAATGGAAACGGTGATTAAAAAGCTTCCAACAAACAAAAGTCCAGGACCAGATGGCTTCACAGGCAAATTCTAGCAAACATTTAGAGAAGAGCTAACACCTCTCCTTCTGAAACTACTCCAAAACACTGCAGAGGAAGGAACACGCTCAAACTCATTCTATGAGGACACCATCACCATCACCCTGGTACCAAAACCAGACAAAGATACCAAACAAAAAAGAAAACTACAGGCCAATTTCACTGATGAACATCGATGCAAACATCCTCAACAAAATACTAGCAAACCACACCCAACAATACATTAAAAGGATTGTACATCATGATCAAGTGGGATTTATCCCAGGATGCAAGGATTCTTCAATATCCCCAAATCAATCAGTGTGATACACCACATCAACACACTGAAGAATAAAACCCACATGATCTGCTCAATACACGCAGAAAAAGCCTTTGACAAAATCCAACACCCATTTCTGATTAAAAAAAAAAAAAACCTTCAGAACGTGGGCACAGAGGGAACCTACCTCAACATGATAAAGGCCATATATGACCAACCCACAGCAAACATCATTCTCAATGGTGAAAAGCTGAAAGAATTCCTGCTGAGATCAGGAACAAGACAAGGATGTCCGCTCTCACCACTACTGTTCAACTTAGTTTTGGAAGTCCTAGCCACAGCAATCTGAGAAGTGAAAGAAATAAAAGGAATCCAAATTGGAAAGGAAGAAGTAAAACCATCACTGTTTGCAGATGACATGATACTATACCTAGAGAATCCTAAAGACTCTACCAGAAAACTGTTAGAGCTCATCCACGAATTTGGCAAAGTCACAGGATACAAAACTAATACACAGAAATTGACGGCATTTCTATATACTAACAACGAAAGAGCAGAAAGAGAAATCAGGGAAGCAATCCCGTTTATCATCGCATCCAAAAGAATAAAACACCCAGAAGTAAACCTACCTAAACAGACAAAAGACCGGTACTCTGAAAACTCTAAGACACTGATGAAAGAAATCAAAGATGACACAAATAGATGGAAAGACATACCATGCTCTTGGATTGGAAGAGTCAATATCATCAAAAGGACTATACTACCCAAGGCAATCTACAGATTCAATGCAATCCCTATCAAATTACCAAGGACATTTTTCACAAAACTCAAACCAAATATTTTAAAGTCTGTCTGGAAGCACAAAAGACCCGGAATAGCCAAAGTCATCCTGAAAAAGAAAAACGGAGCTGGAGGAATCAGGCTCCCAGGCTTCAGACTATACTACAAAGCAACAGTCATCAAAACCATATGGTGCTGGCACAAAGACAGAAATATAGATCAGTGGAACAGGACAGAAAGCCCAGAATCCCACCCACGCACCTACAGCCAACTAATCTGTGACAAAGGAGGCAAGAATATACAAGGGAGAAAGGACAGCTTGTTCAGTAAGTGGTGCTGGGAAAACTGGACAGTCACATGGAAAAGACTGAATTAGAACACTCCCTAACACCATACACAAAAACAAACTCCAAATGGATTAAAGACCTAGATATAAGACCAGACACTCTCAACTCTTAGAGGAAAACTCAGGCCAAACACTCTCTGACATAAATGACAGCAACATCCTCTCAGATCCACCTCTTAAGAGTACTGACAGTAAAAACAAAAATAAACAAATGGGACCTAATGAAACTTAAAAGTCTCCGCACAGCAAAGGAAGCCCTAAACAACACGAAAAGGCAACCCACAGAATGGGAGAAAATCTTTGCAAGTGAATCGACTGACAAGGGATTGATCTCCAAAATGTATAAGCACCTTCTGCAGCTCCATACCAAAAAAATAAACAACCCCATCAAGAAATGGGCAGAAGATCTAAACAGACAGTTCTCCAAAGAAGACATGCAGATGGCCGAAGAAACACATGAAAAGATGTTCGACATCACTCATCATTAGAGAAATGCAAATCAAAACCACTCTGAGGTACCACCTTACACCAGCCAGAAACGTCTACAAACAATACGTAGACGTTTTGGCCATCCTCAAAACGTCTACAAACAATAAGTGCTGGAGAGGGTGTGGAGAAAAAGGAACCCTACTACACTGTTGGTGGGATTGTAAATTGGTGCAACCACTGTGGAAAGCAGTATGGACATGCCTCAGAAAACTAAACATAGAACTACCATTTGATCCAGCCATCCCATTCCTGGGCATCTATCCAGAGAAAACCACGACTCGCAAAGACACATGTACTCCAATGTTCATTGCAGCACTATTTACAATAGCCAAGACATGGAAACAACCTAAATGTCCATCGACAGAGGAGTGGATCCAGAAGATGTGGTACATATACACAATGGAATATTACTCAGCCATTAAAAAGAACAAAATACCAGCATTCTTGGCAACACGGATGGACCTAGAAACTATCATGCTAAGTGAAGTCAGCCATATGATGAGACACCAACATCAAATGCTTTTGCTGACATGTGGAATCTGAAAAAAGGACACAATGAACTTCTTGGCTGAACAGTGACTCACAGACATTGAAAAAACTTATGGTTTCCGAAGGAGACAGTTTGGGGGGTGGTGGGTGCACTGGGGGTGTGGGATGGAAATCCAATAAAATTTTGTGATGATCATTGTACAACTATAAATGTAATAAATTCATTGAGTAATTTAAAAAATCCCTGTGGGAATAAAAAGAAATGACCGCAGCAGTTAATATATAAACTTAGGAATCAGTACTCATTTCTGTTTGGATGGACTAGGAGAAACTTAAGGGCAAATGTTCCTTGAGTTTGGAAAGATAAAGATGAATTTCCTATACAGCAAAAGAGAGCATGAAGTAAGACAGTGTATTCAGGAACTGTATGTAAAGCAGTGTGAATGGAATCTGGGAAATGAAGCTGGTGCTCTGATTAAAGTGAGACTTAGAGGACTTGCTAAAGGACTGGATTTGGCTTTGTGTAAGCAAAGGTCAGCTAATGAAGAAATAGGGAAGAATAATAAGTATGAGAGAATTCTGCTAGCAGTGTTATGGTGGGAATGGAGAGCAAAATTGGAGGCACCAAGTCTGATGGAAAGACTCAAGCTGAGCTGGTGAATAGCAGCTATCACTGACTGTTCACTGTGTGCCAGGCAATACAGTAAACATCCTGCACCTGTTATCTCATTCGATACTTGCTTCTGATCAGTGCAACATCTGGTAAGAAGTGGTAAGGACAATAGCAGTTAAGCATGGAGAGGAGAGCCAAGGCTACTAGAGATGTTAAGAAGGTCGGACCTAGGTCACTTGGCTCTGGGAAGAGAGCAGTGCATGGAGAAGTAAAAGTTAGCAGTGATGGCCAGGGTTTTAGCATAAAACACTGTCTTTTTTTGTCTTTTTTTTTTTTTTTTCAGCTATTTCTTTGGGCCGCTCCTGCGGCATATGGAGGTTCCCAGGCTAGGGGTCTAATCGGAGCTGTAGCTGCCAGCCTACGCCAGAGCCACAGCAACGCGGGATCCGAGCCGCGTCTGCAACCTACACCACAGCTCACGGCAACGCTGGATCCTTAACCCACTGAGCAAGGGCAGGGATCGAACCCGCAACCTCATGGTTCTTAGTCGGATTCGTTAACCACTGCGCCACGACGGGAACTTCAAACACTGTCTTTAACTGTATCATTAAACAAAGTTAAGAATTGGGAAGAAGAAATTGAGGGGGAAAGAGGTCTTTCAGACAGGAATTTTAGGCATATTAAGTCCCTTAAGCTGTGTAATAAGCAATTAGATATATGGGTCTGAAACTTAGAAGAAAGGTGACTTGAATGGTTAGCTGGGAGTTGTGTGGCTTGGACAAGACTGCTCAAAGAGAATGAAAAAAAAGATGTTGACTCACATACTAAGAGAAAAGGAAGTAGAGGAAGCAAAGCTAGCAAAACAGACCAAGAAATAGTTGTCCAAAAGCTAAGAGAAATAGAAGATAATAGTGATGAGAAATCAAAGGTTTTAAAGGATTGGGGTCAACAGGTTCAAAATGAAGATGTGATAATTCCTATCTATCAAGATGGTAACATTTTAGAAGTCTGAATATCTATTGACAAAGTTGTTGAAAAACAGCATAGAAACCCTCAGGTGTACTGTCTTTGGAGTATAAATTACTATAATCAGTATGAGGGCAACTGGCAATACTCATTTACTAAAATTAAACATGTGTATAAATGAGCAATTCTTCTAGAATACACACATACACACACATATATGTAAATATTTCCACATATTTGCTAGAGAGACATGCAAGAATGTTCACTGCAGTATTATTTGCAATAATGAAATTTGGAAATAAAATGTAACATAGGGAGTTCCCGTCGTGGTGCAGTGGTTAACGAATCCGACTAGGAACCATGTGGTTGCGGGTTCGATCCCTGCCCTTGCTCAGTGGGTTAATGATCCGGCGTTGCCGTGAGCTGTGGTGTAGGTTGCAGACGCGGCTCGGATCCCACATTGCTGTGGCTCTGGTGTAGGCTGGCAGCTACAGCTCCGATTAGACCCCTAGCCTGGGAACCTCCATATGCCTCGGGAGTGGCCCAAAGAAATAGCAAAAATACAAACAAAACAAAAACAAACAAAAAACAAAAACCAAAAAATGTAACATAAATAAGTTGTATTATATTCATTTAATGAAATGCTGTACAGTTTAAACAAATAAGCTAGCATTGAGTGAATCATCAAGGATCGTGCTCCAGGAGCTCCCGTCGTGGCGCAGTGGTTAACGAATCCAACTAGGAACCATGAGGTTGTGGGTTCGATCCCTGCCCTTGCTCAGTGGGTTAACGATCTGGCATTGCTGTGAGCTGTGGTGTAGGTTGCAGATGTGGTTCGGATCCCGAGTTGCTGTGGCTCTGGTGTAGGCCGGCAGCTCCAGCTCCGATTGGACCCCTAGCCTGGGAACCTCCATATGCCACGGGAGCGCCCTAGAAAAGGCAAAAAGACAAAAAAAAAAAAAAAAAAAAAAAAAAAAATTGTGCTCCAAAACAGTGGTGATCCCCTGTCCCTTCTCCAAAGCAAGTTTAATGGCATATTTCTTTTTTTTTTTTTTTCTGTCTTCTTTTTAGGGCCGCACCCCTGGCACATGAAGGTTCCCAGACAACGGGTCTCATCGGAGCTACAGCTGCCAGCCTACACCAGAGCCACAGCAATGCCAGATCCAAGCCCCATCTTCAACCTTCACCACAGCTCATGGAGACGATGGATCCTTAACCCACTGAACAAGGCCAGGGATCAAACCCACAACCTCATGGCTCCTAATCAGATTCGTTTCTGCTGTGCCACAAAGGGAACTCCATAAATGGCATATTTCTTAAATGTGATTTTTTTTTTTTTTTTTTTTAGGGCCACACTTGTGGCCTATGAAGTTCCCGGGCTAGGAATCAAATCAGAGCTTCAGTTGCCGGCCTATGTCACAGCCACAGCAATTCGGGAGCCGAGCTGCGTCTGTGACTTGTATCACAGCTCAGAGCAACGCTGGATCCTTAACCCACTGAGCGGAAGCCAGGGGTCAAACCCGCATCCTCATGTATACTAGTCTGATTCTTTTCTGCTGTGCCACAATGGGAACTCCTGAGCGAAATTTTTTCAAATCAAGTAATACTGATTATAGTTTATTGTAGCCACATAAAGTAAAAGCTTAAAAACAGGGTTAGGAATGATAAACAATTCAGGACAGTGGTCCTTTTTAAAGGTGGGAGAGGGATATAAGTGGTCACTAATTTTTATTAAAAAACATGTTTGAGATAAATATGGCAAAATGCAAATATCACGTGTTTTTGTTGATTTTAGGTCTATGTGGGATACTTTTTATAAAGTTTTAAAAAATGAAACAACTGAAGTTTCTGCTATAGCACAAGGGAATCAGCAGCATCTCTGCAGCACCAGGATGTGTGTTCAATCCCGAGCCTGGCACAGTGGGTTAAAGGATCCAGTTGCAACTGTGGATCAGGTCTCATCCCTGGCTGAGGAACTTCCACATGCAGAGGGGCGGCAAAAAGAAAGGGGGGCGGGTAATGGGGAAAAAAAAGAAACAATTTTTTTTCCTCACTGATAAAGTGGGTGGACAAAAATGTACTAATACCAAGATAATAATTCACTCAGAAAGTAAGGAAAAAATCTACAATTGAAATAAATGCTTCCTTGGTTTCTGTACTCTCTCAGAAGGTTAAGGGTACTTCTACTGATTTATCAAGAGTGATGAGAAAAAGAAAAGTAGGAGGGAGGGTTGGTTACCAGGACGTATAACATAGTTTTTCAGGAGGAAAGGAAGCTCAAATAATATCTAAAACATTATTGCCTTTTGTAACTTCCAAGGTGCTCATATGTAGGCATTATCATCCCTCCTTTACAGATGAACCTAAGCATGTCAGAGACGTTCCATGACTTGTTAAAGGTACCCAGTAGTAGCAGCGAGCTGGCCAGGGTACCCGGAACGTCCTCCCCCGTGCTGCTTCTCCCATTCTCAGCTGGGTGTTCAGGTTCACAAAACTAGACGTAAGAGCAGGAACTTGAACCCAGGTTTTCATTTAAAGGCAAACTAAACCACGCTGTATTCCTGGATCACATTATTTTGCTTAAAGAGCTATTACTGAAGTTAAATGCCTCATGCTATTTACAACTGCTTTAGAAAAGGATTTTTTTTTTTTTTTTTTTTGTCTTTTTTGTCTCTTGTCTCTTGTTGTTGCCATTTCTTGGGCCGCTCTTGCGGCTTATGGAGGTTCCCAGGCTAGGGGTTGAATCGGAGCTGTAGCCACTGGCCTACGCCAGAGCCATAGCAACGGGGGATCCGAGCCGCGTCTGCAACCTACACCACAGCTCACGGCAACGCCGGATCGTTAACCCACTGAGCAAGGGCAGGGATCGAACCCGCAACCTCATGGTTCCTAGTCGGATTCGTTAACCACTGTGCCACGACGGGAACTCCCTGATTTTTTTTTTTAAAAGAGCCTCTTTTTTTGGTCGTCTTTTGTTCTTTTAAGGCCACACCTGCAGCATGTGGAGGTTCCCAAGCTAGGGGTCCAATCAGAGCTACAGCTGCCAGCTTACGGCAAAGCCACAGCAACACCAGATCTGAGCTGCATCTGCAACTTATACCACAGCTCATGGCAACGCCGGATCCTTAACCCACTGAGCGAAGCAGTGGGATCGAACTGCAACCTCATGGTTCCTAGTCGGATTGTTTCCAATGTGTGAGGGAATTCCTAAAAGTAGCCATTTTCTAAACTATGCATTTTTACATAGTATTTGTTTATCCTTTTGATATATACAGCATGCTTTATGGTGACACTGCTTTATGTTCCAAACTTACCTTTTTCTCCCCATAACCCCCTTTTATGCTGGTGTTTGGATCTCCTTTTATAATGGGGAGTTGGATTTTTAACATGGTGAAGATAGGGGTCTAAGATCATTTACCAATTCTCTCTTTTATCCTTTAAATGAAATGTAGTGTCCTGCAAAAGAAACCACCCTAGCGGCTAAGATGCCCATAGTAACATGGCCAAGAGCTACATGATGTACATATATATACATACATATACATACACACACACATATATATATATTTGGTCTTTTTTGCCTTTTCTAGGGCCACACCTGAGGCATATAGAGGTTCCCAGGCTAGAGGTCTAATCGGAGTTGTAGCTACCAGCCTATGCCAGAGCCACAGCAATGCCAGGTCCAAGCCGTGTCTGTAACCTACACCACATCTCAAGGCAACACCAAATCCTTAACCCACTGAGCGAGGCCAGGGATCGAACCCTCAACTTCATGGTTCCCAGCTGGATTTGTTGACCAGAGCCACGATGGGAACTCCAAGATATATTATTAGAGATTGCCAGGATGTCTTGCTAAAGTATTATAATTAGAAACCAAGATAATAGGATCAATTCTGTACTTAGCTTTCACTACAACTACAGTGTTATACTTTAGGCCAAAGAGTATAACATTCTTCCTTAGTAAAATGGGGGAAAACATTACCATTAGTGAAAACTTTATCAAAACTCACAAAGTCTAATGTTTATTAGATTTTGCAATTAGGAAGTCCTTTATAAACTTAGCAAAATTAGTTTCCACAAAGTAGTGTGAATTTAAGCCAGAGAAATGAGCAATGAATGGGAGGTGAAGACACAGAGACTTCAAGAGAATGCTGCTTTTTCAAAAAACTTTTTTTTTTTTTGTCTTTTTGTTGTTGTTGTTGCTATTTCTTGGGCCGCTCCGGCGGCATATGGAGGTTCCCAGGCTAGGGGTTGAATCGGAGCTGTAGCCACCGGCCTATGCCAGAGCCACAGCAACGCGGGATCCGAGCCGCGTCTGCAACCTACACCACAGCTCACGGCAACGCCGGATCGTTAACCCACTGAGCAAGGGCAGGGACCGAACCCGCAACCTCATGGTTCCTAGTCGGATTCGTTAACCACTGCGCCACGACGGGAACTCCTCAAAAAACTTTAAATGAGACGGAAAGGAAAGATGGAGGGCAGAAACCAAAAAGAGTTAAAAGGGTAAAAAGAGGGGTCATGATAATTGAGAGATTTGAGCATGCTTTTTTTTTTTTGGCCACATCCACAGTACACCAGAAGTTCCCAGCCCAGGGATCAAGCCTGCACCACAGCAGCAACCCAAGCCACAGCAGTGACACCACCAGAACCACAACCTGCTGACCCACCAGGCAACTCCTATTTCAGCGTGATTTTAATTAGAATGAAAGAAATTTGTAGAGAAGGAGGGAGAAAATTGATGGAGTCAGGTCCCAAAGGAGACAAGAAAGGTGGGCCTTGAAAAACACACCTTTTCTCAGAAGTGAAAAGGAAGTAAAAGAATGGTATAAGTAAACTTATAGCTGTGAGAGCAGAGATTTATACTAGATGGTCTCAGTATTTTTTTGTGAAGTAGAAAATAATAGATGATATTATCTGTGAAGTAGGAGGGGGTAAAAGATTAGTCTGGGGGAAGATGGTTTGAAGAGAATGGTTAGGAATAGATAGCTGACTAAAATAAAGACAGAGGCATTAATGAATAGTGTTAACCATGGGACTGAGTTTGGAAATCATGAAAGTGTAGTTGTTTTATGATTATTTCTAGTATCTCAGCTGAATGAATGGCTTATACAACCAAACATTATAGGACTGACCCAGAATTGTGAGATGGAAGATGGATGGAGGAAAAAGACAAGGATGAAGGAAAGAGGGCCGAGGGCAGTGGTGCCTGGCAGAATATAGCACTGTTCTATATGTGAGAGATACCAGGGAAGGAGAAATATAGAGGGGGATTGAAAGCCCCAAGGAGAGAATAAAATAAACATTTAAGAGATCCAGGCCAGATATGGAAGGAAGTGGGACCAAGAATAAACTGGAAGGAGTTCCCGTCGTGGCTCAGTGGTTAACGAATCCGACTAGGAACCATGAGGTTGCGGGTTCGATCCCTGCCCTTGCTCAGTGGGTTAAGGATCCAGCGTTGCTGTGAGCTGTGGTGTAGGTTGCAGACACGGCTCGGATCCCTGCACTGCTGTGGCTCTGGCATAGGCAGGCGGCTACAGCTCTGATTCAACCCCTAGCCTGGGAACCTCCATAAGCCGCAAGAGCGGCCCAAGAAATGGCAAAAAGACAAAAAAAAAAAAAAAAAGAATAAACTGGAAGAAAAGGCAGTATTACAGGAATGAGTCTTGATGAGAGTATGGATGAGGGTATCATGGATGGGAGGATAAGGGTATTGAAATCACTCAGAACTAACCCATAACAAAGCAGATAGTGTGGCCCAGAGAATGAGGTTGAAGTGGCCCTGAACTGTGATGCTTGGGTGTTCAATAGTCCCTCCACATGAACCATGAAATCTCCTAGGAAATGATGAAATAAACAGGTTTAAAGGAATAACATGATGCAGGCATAATGTTATTGTGGAAAAAGATCTGGAGGTTAATGGTTGTTAGGGACAAAGCAAAGGGTGGCAAAACTGGATGGACTAAACTCAAAGGAATGAAAGTTTTTTTTATAGGACAGTGAAGTGCTTTATAAGAGCCTATGGGACAAAAAAGGGCAATAGCAATTCTGAGGTCTGTAGTACATACACTTTGAGGAAACTGAAAAGGAAGTAGTATTTTTGAGAAAGAGGTGGAGGAAATAGAAGACATATTCATCAAAAAAGCTGTAAAGGTAAAGGTGAGTTTATTTACAGTGGCATAGGTTGCCAAGGTCCATGCTGAAAAGGGCTAAGGAAGGATTCTGTGGGAAAGGTGGGGATGAGAGGTCTAGAGGGTGTGCTGTCAGGTACACAGCAGTTTGCAAACAAGAAATGGAAAGCTGATGGGTGGGTGAGGAGGCTGCCTTCTGAGCAGTGACCAGGAATGAAAAGTTTGAACAGAAATATAGTTTCTCAGCTTCTTGCCCAGTTGTTTTGAGTACAACGGGTTAACTGAGGGCCCTAGGCAGTGTTCGACCTAATCTTTGTAGGAGTGTTTCTAGGTCCAGGGTGTGGTGGTAACTGCTGGATCCTTGCGGGGGCTGCTATGCTGAATGTCGAGAGTGGTAGTATTTGGCCTAGTCTCTGCTGGACTTCCTGACAGTTTAAAACAGTAATCACTGACTTGCCACACTCTGGCAGACATGCAGCCAACATCCCAGAGGCCAGAACCCAAGGACTTCCTCTATAGGACTGCACCGTCTTTCGCATAAGGATCAATATCTGTGCTTTACACAGATGCACCCTCTTTTTCCTCACTTTTGAAACATTTCATTCACCAATCTAGGCACTGAAATGCCTAGCTATTTATTTCTCTAATCTCCTTAGGGCAGGGATCAAGTTGGTTGGTTGTTTTCTGTTTGTCTTGCTTGCAGTGTGTGTAGTACAGGAGAGCCTTGAGCATGAGGCGGTGAGAGGATACAGTCTCCTCCCTGGGTGAGGCTTGTTCTTAGCAGGGGCAGCATAAGTCACACTCTGGCAGGCACAGTCACAATCTCAAAAAGGAAATTTACTTGGTTGGGGTCTTCTGAATGTTGAGTAGCTGCATAAAAGAAACAGCATTGTCAAGAATGTTTCAGCAATATACTCAGTATTCAACAGCTAGATGGCAGTGTTGTCTCTACAGTTTATGTCTGAAGCTGATTAAAATTAAATTTTCTGTCAGTGAATGGTCTATTTTTACATTATTGCATGAGGTGGTAACAGGACTGGTGATTCCATTATCTACTTATATTCTGAATTTAAATATTCCCTAGTATTTATCCCCTAATAAAGTTGAACAATTTCAATCTACAGAAATAAAATATTATAGACCATTTCACCTTATGCAAGGTACTTAAGTAACTATAAGAGTTTATACCTAATCATATAAGTGCTTTTGACTTTTTGACATGATTATCTTATCTGGTGCAGAAATTAAAACACTCACACACTCTGATCTTATTAAAACATTACACTAATCTTTTACTCAGATTTGATATAAAGTGGTATGAAAGATGAGGTTGATGGTCCTCCGAGGGGAAGTATATCTTTTTTTTTTGCTTTTTAGGGCCATACCTGCAGCATATGGAAGTTTCCAGGCTAGGGGTCAAATCGGAGCTGCAGGTGCAGGCCTACATCACAGCCACAGTAACCTGGGATCCAAGCTGTGTCTGTGATCTACACCACAGCTCACAGCAATGCTGGATCCTTAACCCACTAAACAAGGCCAGGGATCAAACCCACATCTTCATGGATTCAATTCAATTCTGCTGTGCCACAGCGGGAACTCCTGAAAATTTAAATCTTTTAATAAAATGTTGCCCTTCTGTCTTCCCTAAATATGTCACTAAGATTTTGATTGATACTGTGTTAAATTTATAGATTAATTTTGGGGGAATTTGCATCATTACAATATTATGTCTTTCCATCCAGCAATATGGTATGTTTCTCTATTCAACTCTGTCTATCAGTAAAATTTGAATGTTATTTAGTTTCCATTTGGTTTAATTCTGGATATTTTATAGCTTTTTGGTACTGTTAATAAATACTACTTTTTAAAACATTTTTCTAATGGCTTTTGCTAGTACATAGAAAACACTATTAATTTTATGATTATTGATTGGGTAATTGTTCACTCATTAAGACTAACTTAAAGAGTCTAATATTCTTCTCTATCCATTCACTCATTCTGTAAATATTCACTGAATGCTTACAATGTGCCAGGCACTATTCTGGGTTCTGAAAATGAGCAGTTAAAAAAAACAAAGACAAAAACAAAACTGTCCTCAAGATCTTTACAGTCTGGAGTTCCTGCCATGGCACAGTGGGTTAAGAATCTGACTACAGCAGCTCGGGTCACTGTGGAGGTGCAGGTTCAGTCTCTGGACCAGCTCAGTGGCTTAAAGGATCTACTGTTGCCGAAGCTACAGTGTAGGTTGTAGCTGTGGCTCAGATTCAATTCCTGGTCTAGGAACTTCCATGGGCTGCAGGTGCGACCATAAAATTAAAAAACAAAAACAAAACAAACAAAAAAAAACTTTCCAGTCTACTGAGAGGAAATACTAAATAAATAAATATATGACAGGCAGTGATTAAGTGCTAAGAAGGTTAGGCAAGCATAGTAAAGAGTATGGAAAATGACCATGAAAAATACTATTTCAGATAACATGTTCGAAAACCATCTCTGATAAGTTGAAGTTTGAGGAGAGACTTAAAATGATGTTGCTTTTTTTGGGTTTTCCCTGTAGACATTTATATCACTATACACTTTCCACCCTCAGCAAGATTTCCACGCTCCTGGAAAACTGCCTGTCCAGTGGCAGCAACACCAAAGATTTAGTCTATAAAGGAAGTTTCCAGGGTTCTCAGTATCCCTAGATTTCAATTATGGCTCCATAGGTCCTTCTAACTACAACCCCAACTGGATTTTAGAGGCTCACAGAGTTCAGTGTGCTCCTGGTAAGCTGACTTACCCCTCCCCTCCCAAATCACAGTATCTGCCTGCCTCACCAAAATAAACTGCCTAGGGACAATTCTGACACTCTAATTGGAGACTACAAACTGCTTAAAAGAACAATCCCAATAGGAAAAGAAAGAACTCCATCTTATCTCATGTGCCTATTTGCCTCTTGTAACAGGTCAAGTACATCATATAGATTCTTAATTCCATAATGCTTTGCTCTATTCTAGAATAATTTCCCACTTCTCTTGATCTATTTTGATTCTTTCAGTGTGCTATTGTCAGTCAAATCCCCTATCAGCCTTAAACAACTTTTATAAACATTGTGTTTATCTTCTTACTCTAACCAAAAACCTAGCCATCTCCTAGTAATATTGTTCCTTGCAATGCTCTCAAGTTGCAGCTGTTTGTTTGTTGTTATTTTAATCCTTTACCACCTTAACCAAAATGCCTAGTGATGAGGTAGGTGCCCCGCATGCTCCCCACTGACAATTCCAAACCTTTCCCCTTCCTTCCAAAATCTTAGTTCCCTCGAGGTATATACCATTACATTATAGCCTGAACCTACCCAGGTTGACTGCCTGCTAAAACAAAATACCAACATTCTCAATAGAATTTACACAATACAGTTTCAAAACACAGCAGTCAAAATGTCTAGGATGCAATCCAAACTTACTAAGCATACAAAGAACCAGGAAAAGTCTCAATTCACATGGGGAAGAAAGATGTCAATGTTGAGAGAATACAGATGACAGAGTTATCTGACAAAGGCTCTGAGGGAGCTATTTGTTGGGAGACAATTCTCCACTGATCTGTTGTATTTCTGCATGTCTTTTGGGCAAGGGCATTAATAGCTTTTTTCCTGGACTATCTTTTCAGGGATGTTTATAGAGCAAACATCCTTGGAAGACAGAGATAACGTCTTCTTCTAGGGCCAAGGACAGATTTGTGTGCTACCTGAATAAAAAAGATAACTTCTCTCTCCAGGGCACAGCTGGATAGGTTTGCTGGCCCCTTATGACAAACTGGAGTTTTGCATAGAGTTCCTCTCCTGTGATGAAGCTCCCATGTCACATGGTCCCCCTGACATTACTCAGTGGGAACTGGGGCTCAGGAAACTGGCATAAATGCCGACATTCTGCTTCCTGCTCCTGCTGTGGGTAATAAATTGTCCTTTGTCTCTGACCCTGGGGACTCATGTCTTCTGCTACTATCCCTGAAACTATGGCAGCCTAGCTTGTTAGCTTGCAAGTAAGGTAAAATCTCAGGCCCTTCAAAGTTTTCAACTCCGTTATAAAAATTCTCTTAGCAAGCAATCAAAAGCATTTTTGAAACCAATGGAAAAATACAAATTATCAGCAAGAAACAGAAAATATAAAGAAAAAAAACAAATGTTTAGTTTAGAACTGAAAAATGTAGTAGCCAAAAATTTAAATATTTAAATTTAAATATTAAATATTCATTCAGTACCAGAGTAAAGATGACAAAGCAAAATGTCAGCGAAATTGAAGATAGATCAATACAAATTACTCAGCCTGAAAGAGAGAGAAAAAAAATATCGGATAAACACTTAATAGAATCTCAGGGACCTGTGGGATAATAACAAAAAGTGTTGAAAATTTGGGCAAAAGACATAAATCAACAGAGTCAAGAACCTCAACAAAGCCCAAATATAATGAACATAAAGGTATTTGTGCCCAAAAATATCATCGTCAAAATGCTGAGAAATACAGAAAAATGTTGAAAGCAGCCACAGAAATGCAATTATTACCTACAGGGTAACAACAATTTGAATTACTGTAGATTTCTCATAAGGGACCATGAAATCTGGGAGGAAATGACACAACGTTTTTAAAGTGATAAAGAAAAGAATGGTCAACACATAATAGTAGGTACAGTAAAAATATCTTTCAGAAGTTAAGGTGAGAAGTTCCCATTGTGGCACAGTGGTTAACGAATCCGACTAGGAACCATGAGGTTGCAGGTTCAATCCCTGGCCTTGCTCAGTGGGTTAAGGATCCAGCGTTGCCGTGAGCTGTGGTGTAGGTCACAGACGAGGGTCAGATCCCGAGTTGCTATGGCTCTGGTGTCGGCCAACGGCTGCAGCTCCGATTCAACCCCTCAACCCCTAGCCTGGGACCCTCCATATGCTGCAGGAGCGGCCCCAGAAAAGGTAAAAAGACAAAAAAAAAAAAAAAAAAAAAAGAGGAAGTTAAGGTGAAATTAAGGCATTCTCAGATGAAGAAAAACTAAAAGAATTGCTAAGGGAAATTCTTCAGACAGAAGAGAAATGGTACTAGAAGGAAACCTGGAACATTAGGAATGAACACAGAGCACCAGGAAAAGTATCTGTATAAATATGGTAGGCTGTTCTCTTGAGTTCATTAAAATATGTTTGACGTTAAAAGCAAAAACTACAACATTGCCTGAAGGGGTTTTTGATATATGTAGATGTAACTGATGACAACTATAACATAAAGGGGAGAGGATAAATGGGTCTATGTGATGGTAAGTGTTCTATATTTTGTTTGAAATAGAAAAAATATTGATTCTAAGCAGATTTTAAAATTTTAAATATTTGCATTCCTTGAACTTTGTTTTTGCCTCAAGGACTTTGCAATTGCTTTTCCCTTTGCCTGAAAAACCATTTCCCCATATATACTGTCAGCTCTCCCTATTCAAGGATTCCACACCCATGGATTCAGCCAATCTTGGATTGAAAAATGTTTGGGGAAAAAATTACAGAAATTTCCAAAAAGAAAAACTTGAATTTGTCATGTGCTAGCAACTATTAACATATCATTTACACTGTATTAAGTATGACAAGCAATTGAGAGATGATTTAAAATACATGGGAGTTTGTGTGTAGGTTATATGCTAATATAACCCATTTTACATACAGACTCTGAGCATTTATGGATTTCAGTATCCTCAAGGGTCCTGGAACCAATTCCTAAGGAACTGAGTATTTTGTACATGGCATATAGGTAGATTTTTCTTTTTATTTCAATTTCTACCTTTTAACAGGTAATTTTAATACACATATATTATTTTGATTCTTGATGTATTTCAACTTATTTCTACATCTTTTTTATGTTTACCTGGCTTTTTCTGATCTATTCCTTTACCCTTTTTGGGATTTTTTTTAAAAATTAAGTTTTTGTTCAAACTTTTAAAATTCCCCTTTTCTCCCTTTATTTGAAATTCATACACTATATTTGTTTTTTCTAGAAGTTTTCTTGTACCTCTAACTTAACAAAATGTAAACAGTCTACTAGCCCTTCTTCCAAATAAAATAATGATCTTAGAATCATTTTAACCCCACTGACCTCTCCTTCTAACACCTACACATTACCTACACGCTATTCAATGTATTAGTTCTATTTTTAACTTTTATTTGTATGGCCACACCTGCATTTGAGTTTTGTCATTCCAACAATTCTGCTTTTCATGTCTAGAAATTCTCTCCTTCACCTGCCTCCTAGTCTGCCTTCTCATTAGACCTTGCTCATCTTTGTGATTTTAGTCTTTACTTTTCTATTTTTTATTTTTTTGCTTTTTAGGGCTGCACCCATGGCGCATGGAGGTTCCCAGGCTAGGGGTGGAATTGGTACTACAGCCGCTGGCCTACACCACAGTCACAGCAATGCAGGATCCGAGCCACGTCTGCAACCTACACCACAGCTCATGGCAACGCCAGATCCTTAATCCACTGAGTGAGGCCAGGGATAGAACCTGCATCCTCATGGATGCTAGTCAGATTCATTAACCACTGAGCCACAATAGGAACTCCCAGCCTTTACTTTTTAAACATTTGGAACATAGTTATTCTATACCCTATCAGCTCCTACAGTGGCACTTGGAGTTATCTATCTGTTGAATATTATTTCTGCAGATATTCACCAAGAAGTCTGACTTCTTGGTGCTTATGGTTCTTTGATTGTGAGCTCATTGCTTGGACCTTAACCTTGGGAGTCCTCTTGACCTAGATTAGGGATGTTTTCTTCCAGAAAGGTTTTGCTTCTGTTTCTGCTCATTGCCAGAGAGCAACATAGATTTAAAATTAATTCAGCTCCCATAGAGAATCTTGTTTCAGTGAGGGAGTCCCATGCATGGCTGGCTGTGGATCAGGACTGCAGCTGCTATAGACAATATGTCCTCCTGTCAACTCGCTGATCAGTCTGCACTAGGGGTTCGTGGGTGGTGGTGGTGAGGGCTCCTTAGGAACTTTCTCAACCTCAGAGGATCAATGTTGCCTTATACAGCATGTTTCATGCAGATTATACCCAATCTGCAGGAGGAGGGCCCCTCAAAGAACTTTACTAGCCATGCTACTAGAAGAGAATATTTGATATTCTCTATTAGTAAAGGAA
The DNA here is from genome assembly GCF_054392235.1 of Sus scrofa. Taxonomy (NCBI): domain Eukaryota; kingdom Metazoa; phylum Chordata; class Mammalia; order Artiodactyla; family Suidae; genus Sus; species Sus scrofa. The sequence continues at coordinate 94,027,784 of NC_139390.1, read as the reverse complement.
GTATCCTATTCCTAATTTACCATAGATTTTAAAATTAAAAATGGATAGTAGGAGTTCCCACTATGGCTGACTGCAGTGGCTCAGGTTCCTGCACAGGCGCAGATTCAATCTCTGGCCCAGTGCAGTGGGTAAAAGGATCTAGCATTGCCACGGCTGCAGCTCAGATTCAGTCCCTGGCTCGGGAACTTCCATATCCCATGGGTATGGCCATTTAAAAAAAAAGATATTAAATTTCGGAAATTTCCTTGTGGCACAGTGAGTTAAGGATCTGGTGTTGTCACTGCAGTAGCTAGGGTCAATGCTGTGGTGCAAGTTCAATCCCTGGCCTAGGAACTTCCACAGGCTGAAGGTGCGGCCAAAAAAAAAAAAAGGCTATTAAATTTTATATTAAATGCCTTTTCAGCATCTGAAGAGATGATGACATAGATATCTATCCTTGGAGTTCCCATTGTAGCTCAGAGGTAATGAACCTGACTAGTATTCATGAGGATGCAGGTTCAATCCCTGGCCTCACTCACTGGGTTAAAGATGTGGCCTTGCTGTGAGCTGTGGTATAGGTCGAAGATGAGGCTCGTATCTGGCGTTACTGTGGCTGTGTCTGTGCCATAGGCCGGCAGCTGTAGCTCTGATTCAACCCCTAGCCTGGGAACTTCCATATGCCACAGGAGCGGCCCTAAAAAGACCAAAAAAAAAAAAAGAAAGAAAAGATATCTATCCTTTAAGCAATTTATTAGGAAATGTTTTATCTTCTAGATTCAGTGTCTACGTGTCTACTCTAAAACTGGAACTATGCTCTTTAAATACTTTTCATTTGCCAGTTGGCACAATGTTAAGCTATGTCAGTAGAGGGTGCTGGGAAGAACTTTCCTTCCTGGTTCTTGCTTGCTTTCTTGGCTGGCACTAGTAACACACATAGTTTCTTCTGCATACACACCCCCCACCCTCCGCCCCCAATCCTACAGTGCCTATAGCTTTTCCTTTACCTGGCCCCTGAAGTGTAGGTGACTTCCTAGTGCTTAGTTTCTACAGTGCAGGCAACTTCCCCAGTAACAGGCTCCTGCAGTCTGAGCAATTTCACCAGTACCCAGCAGCTTTCCCAGATCCAACCTCAGACTACTTTGGAGCAGAGTGGCTCCCACAAGACACCTACCCAGGAAAGCTTTCTCTGGTATCAATAAAGACCAGAAGGGGGATTTCCAGCATGGTACATTGGCACAGAACCAAAGCAAATTTGCTGTCAGACAATAAGTCATGGCCTTGCCCTCTATAACAAGGTTTAGATCTCAGCCTAGAGCTGGGAGCAGGGCAGGGGGAGTAACTGGGGAGTCTATCTCAGCCCTAGGGGTAGTAATTACTTCTTATACCTGATATTCCTATAATATTATAGTTCTCTTTACTTTCTACTAGCTAATCCCTTGTTACTCAATCCCATCATAGTTAATAATCCACTATATTAAACTGTGAATGGGTGGCATAGTCTTTAAGGCATTAGCCTGCTGTGGCCTCCTTTCCCTGGCAAAGCAATAAAGCTATCTTTTTCTTCTTTACCCAAAAAAATAAAAAATAAAAAAATTAACTGTGAATGGCCAAATTATTGTGATTTCTTTTTCCTGATTGGACCTTGAGTGATATTTTCAGTTCTAAATTTATTGAAAATTAAAAATCTCCCAGTTTATGGTCTACCTCAGTGCCATATTGTGTTTTGAAATAAATGTATGCTCTGCCACTGTTTGATGTAGTGTTCTATACATATCAATTAGGCCACATTGGTTGATAAAAACTGTCTTTTTTTCTTTTTTTGGCTGTACCCTTGGCATATGAAAGTTTCAAGCCAGGGATCTTATCGGAGCCACAGCTGGGACCTATGCCTGACCCTTTACCCACTGCACTGGGCTGGGGGTAAAACCCACACCACCACAGAGACAATGCTGGACCATTAACCCACTGTACAAGCAGGAATTCTTGTTGTCAATTTTTAATTCATGCAGTTTGAAGTTCTGTTACTGCATCTTCTTGATGAACTGACCCTTTTATTATTTATTATGGAACATTTCTCTTTATCCTTTTGTCTTGAAGACAGGCCAAATTCCGTGTCCTGAAATATACTTTGTCTGACACTAATATAGGTATTCCAGCTTTATTCTATTTACACAGTCACTTATCTCTGACTTTATGTTGATGATGCCTTTTGTTCTTTTGGTACACAGTACATAATTGGCTTTTTTTATTTAGAGAGGTATGTCTTCTTACTTGTAGGGTTTAGACTATTTACAATTAATTTAATTATTGAGGATAGTTGATATTTGTTTTCTATTTGTCCAACCTACATTTTCTCTAATCATTGTTTTGTTTTTTTTTCCCCTGCACCTGTAGCATATGGAAGTACCCAGGCCAGGGATTTAACATGAGCCATAGCTGCAGCAAAACCAGATCCTTTAACCCACTGCACTGGACTAAGGAATTCTGCATATGGCTTTTTAAATGTCCTATTGCTACTTCTATGATCTCTGTCATCTTTGGTTCTGTTTCTGTTAGCTGATTTTTCTCTGGGTTATGGATCAAATTTTGCTTAAGCTTCAAATATACAGCAATTTTTTATTATATACTGGTCATTGGGAACATTATATATTGCTATTGTCTTGATTTTATGTGTGTGTTTTAAAGTATTGAGTTTTTTTTTTTTTTTGGCAGGCAGTTATTTGTGGATCGGCTTGATCCTTTCAAGGCTTTTATTTATTTTTTTGGTCTTTTTGCCTTTTCTGGGGCCTCTTCCCGCGGCACATAGAGGTCCCCAGGCCAGGGGTCCAGTTGGAGCTGTAGCCACCGGCCTATGCCAGAGCCACAGCAATGCGGCATCCAAGCCGCGTCTGCGACCTAAACCACAGCTCACAGCAACACCTTATCCTTAACCCACTGAGTGAGGCCAGGGATCGAACCCGCAACCTCACGGTTCCTAATAGGATTTGCTAACCACTGCGCCACAACGGGAACTCCTTCAAGGCTTGTTTTTAAATGTTAGGTTAAATCTAGAGTAGCCTTTAATCCAGGGCTAGGGTAGCCCTACTACAAAGGCAAAAGCCTTCAGGTGTCTCTGGTGAATTCCTCAGCTGTTCAGTGAGATCTTTACTCCAACTGGTAATTCTGAAGTCGTCAATCCTGTATGAGTGCTGGGAATTTTTCAACTTATAACTCCCTAATAAGCTTTCCATTCTAGCTTGAAGTCTGCCTCCACATTTCAACACATTTAGAATTTCTGAAGTCTAGGCCCAAGCACCTCTATGGTAAAATCTGTCATTCTATTTTATCCCATGTTGTTATTATTATTTTTTAGGGCTGCAGGTGTGGCATATGGATGTTCCCAGGCTAGAGGTCCAATCAGAGCTGCAGCTGCCGGCCTTCACCACAGCTACAGCAACACCAGATCCAAGCTGCATCTGTGACCTATACCACAGCTTATGGATCCTTAACCCATTGAGCAAGGCCAGGGATTGAACATGAATCCTCAGGGATACTAGTCAGGTTCTAACCCACTGAGCCACAGTGGGAACGCCCCCATGTTATTCATTAATGGTTCCATGTTAACTTGGCTCTGCAACTATATTATAAACTCCACATGGGCTAAAATCCTTGTGGTGAAGTGCATCTGGCTCACTGCAGCAGCTTGGGTCACTGCTGTGGCTCAGGTTTGATCCCTGGCCCAGGAACTTCTGCATGCTGCAGGTGAGGCCAAAAAAGGAAAAAAAAACAAACAAAATAAAATCATATTTTATATCTTCTCCCTTGTCCCACCCATTAGCCCAGTGCTACATAAAGAAAATATAGTTAAATTTCAAAAGTCCTCAGTGACCTGACTTATGAGGTTATGACTTGAATTCTGAAACCCGGCAAGCTTACTTATAAAGTGTAGATGGTAATTTACTGTTTAGGTACTAAAATTAAAGTCCTTGTTATTTACAATGTAATATCTATCATAAGATATTTGGGATTACTATTTGCCAGTGATACGGCCTCTTGGTGGAGGGCAACAAGACCAGTGCTATACTCTTTTGGAGAATTAGACTCTCTTATCTCTGTTTTTAAGGGAGAGGTAATTCCTGCCATCAAATGGGGTGAGCAGGAAACCAGAATTGTGAGAAAAGCACTTATGCAGGCTAGTGATTACGGGCATAATTCTACACCCCAGGGGCATTTGGCAATGTCTAGAGATGGTTTGGGTTGTTATAACTAGGAATGGAGTATTACTGGCAGGTAGTGGAGAAAAGTCAAGTATCCTACTAAACATCTTACAATGCACAGGACAGCTGCCCACAACAAAGAACACTCTGGCTCACAGAGACAGACAAATACTGTATGACATCACTTATACGTGGACTCTAAAAAAATAACACAAATGAATGTATATCCAAAACAGAAACAGACTCACAGATGTAGAAAACAAACTTGTGGTTACCAAAGGGGAGAGGGAAGGGGGGGCGGGACAAATTAGAGGTATGGGATTAACACACTACTATGTATAAAATAGATAAGCAACAAGGATATACTGTATACAGCACAATTATAGCCACTATCTTGTAATAACCTACAATAGAATTTAATCTGCAAAAATACTGAATTGCTGTCTATACATCTGAAACAATATTGTAAATCAACTACACTTCAATTAAAAGAAAAAAAAGAATTAATCTGGCTCAAAACATCAATAGTGCCAAAGTTGAGAAACCCTTATATAGGCAAGTACGTGAACTCTCTTTTGTCCTCTGTGCTCAGGCCTGAACTTAAAGAGTGAAATTGTCTAGGAGCTATTCCTTGGTAAGACTAGTTAAAAATGGCCTTTGCTACAGGGAGGTGGCATCGCTACAGTAAATGAAAGTTTAAAGTGATGCAAACAGGTCATACAACTCAACAACAAAAAAGCAATCCAATCAAAAAATGGGAAGGAGACCTAGGAGTTCCTGCTGTGGCACAGTGGGTTAAGAATCTGACTGCAGCAGTTTGTGTTGCTGCAGAGGTACAGATTCCATCCCTGGTCCATTGCAGTGGATTACAGGATCCAGCTTTGCTGCAGGTGCAGCTCAGATTCAATCACTGACCCAGGAACTTCCACATGCTGCAGATGCAGCCATAAAATTAAAAAAAAAAAAAAAAAAAAAGAGAGAGAGAGAGAGAGAAAAGAAAAATGGGCAGAAGACCTAAACAGACATTTCTCTAAAGAAGATATGCATATGGCCAAAAGGCATAGAAAAAAATGCTCAACACTGAGCAATTAAAATTACAAAGAGGCACCAACTCCCACCAGACAGAATGGCCACCATTAACAAGTCTACAAATAACAAATGCTGGAGAGAGCGTAGAGAAAAGGAACCTTCCTTCACTGTTGGTGGGAATGTAAACTGGTACAACCACTATGGAAAACAGTATAGAAGTTCCTTAAAAAACTAAAAATAGAATTACCATATGATCCAGCAATCCTACTCCTAGGCATATACCCAGACTAAACTATAATTCAAAAAGATACCTCCACCCATATGTTCATAGCAGCGCTATTCACAATAGCCAAGACATGGAAACAACTTAAATGCCCATTAATAGGTGAATGGATAAAGAATATATATACAATGGAACACTACCCAGCCATAAAAAAGGATGAAATAATGCCATTTGTAGCCACATGGATGGACCTAGACTATCACACAAAGTGAAGTCAGAAAGAGAAAAACAAATACCATGTGATATCACTTATATGTGGTATCTAAAATATGGCACAAATGAACCTATCTACAAAACAGAAAAAGACTCACAGACATATTGAACAGACTTATGGGTTGCCAAAGGGAAGGGTTTGAAGGAGGGTTGGAGTGGGAGGTTGGGATTAGCAGATATAAGCTATTATATATAGAATGGATAAATAACAAGGTCCTATTGTATAGCACAGGGAACTATATTCAATATCCTATGATAAACCGCAGTGCAAAATACTGAAAAGAATGTATATATATATCTGAATTACTTTGCTGTACAGCAGAAATTAACACATTATAAATCACCTACAATTTTTAAAAAGTTGAAAATCTTATATTTTATATATAAGATTACCCTTATTTTATATTTTTAATATCCACTCAGGTTTTTCTATTAGAAAATTACTTTTCAACACCCATCTTACCCTAAACTGTGTATAATGTTCCAGTTTTACTATTAAAGGATCCAAATTTAGTCTCTCCTCAGCTTTGCAGTTAAAATATTAAAGAAAGGCAAGGCTACATGCTTATACTTTGAGGCCAAGTGGTAGTGGCTGCAAGTAGTAAAAAACACCAAAGACAAAATGAATTCTCAGAAAATAGAGCTGTATCACCCATCCACTATTCCCAACAGTAGAATCTCTTTCAAGCATCAAACCTGGGGTTATTCGATTAATACAAATGATACACACTTTAATCACATAAGGAATATCTCAAACTGCAGACTGAAAATACAAAACTCCTCATAACACGGTCAAGTATCTACAATGCTTTTTCCATCTAAGATATGCAGAACTGTGCACAACTAATTGGTAAAGGGTTCAAACTGACAATCCTTACACAAGAAACCTCTCCTTTCACTCATTTATCCACCATTTGCTGAATAACAATGACTACTATTTTCAGCCAGTAGCCAAGAACCGACAAACCAGTTGGAGGGCACAACACATAAACATGACATAAACAGCCAGAGATAGTATTCCAAAGCCCAGTGAGCAATACCCCCAAAACACAATACTTTTAGAATAAATCCAAAACATTCTGAGCTGAAGGAATCAACCAAAGCTTCACAGAGATAAGATTTTTGAGCTAGTATGTGAAATATGAATAGGATCTGGATAAAGAGACAAGAAAATGAATTACTAATGCAGTTTAGCATGAGCTAAACCAAAAAAGTCAGAATACAAAAAAGAGCAAGGGCCTTGGGATACAGAGACGTTGATGCTTTTTAACCATATTTTCAAATTACCTGATTAGCCACAGTTTTGAATTCTTCAAGTGCTTTTTCTCATTAAATCTTCAGATTCTATCTTTTAAATGGGACAGGTTGAGTAGACCTCTAATAGTTTCTGGGATGATTAATCTTCATAGAAACCACCTCACAGATAAACAGTTAGGATTTTTCAGGGCATGTTCTGGTTTCTGTAACAGTAAACTGAAATGTAACTGGCATACACATTCAACCAGGTAAACTCCTCCCTTCCTTAACATAACTTGGTATGCTAGTAACTTTAGTTTTTCCACCATAACAGAAATTATTGTGTATCAAGGCTTTTGCAAATTGCTGGCAACTAGGCATGCTCAGGTGCTACCACTAATTTGCTCTAAGCACACCTTCGTTTTATCTGCCGAAATAAGCAGTTTATCTCCTTTCTTAGGGCTGTTAGTGCTCTATTGTTCCCCTCCTTCTATTTAAGGCATACTATGTACTCCTCTCCATTCTCCTTGTATTTCCAGGCAGCAGGCATAACCCTGTACTTAGAACAAACCAAAACAAAATAAAAAACCCCAGTCTCGTTACTGCAAAACAAAACAAAACTTTTCACAAAAAGCAGTGTGTCTGCACATTTGGGACATTTTCTATGACTTAGTATATAGTAGGTTTCCTCGGAAGAATTCACAGTAATCAGAAAAAATTAAGACTGAATGGTCTCATCTATTAATATTTCCCTTAGGTATACGGACAAAGACAACTTCTGCGAGCACTCAGTAATATTTAACCGCTACGACATCGTCACCCAGGCCTGCTCACGAAGACCTAAAACCAGGGCACAGCCGGTTTTACTCTCACCACAGAGGCCGTCGAGTGACAGCTTCTGGGTTCCATGCCCCCACGTGGTCCACATGTGATTTGTTCTACTTCTTTTGGGCCGCGAATCCCGGACACCAGAGTTCTGCAGGCACCGAAGCATCGCTCAGGGCGTCTAATGAAATCTTCTGCGCGGAGGCGGCGGACGGCATTGAACTCTTGCCTGCTCACTGACAACCACGCTCCTGTCAAGACCACCCGGAACTCGCTTCTAAGTGCTTCTCACACCCTCACTCCCACCTCCCAGCCCCGTCGCTGTCCCAACTCCTGCGGTCACGAGAGCCCAGAGGAGTCAGGGAGCGCAGCCGACTCCGGGGACCCCAGCTGCAAGCCAAGGGAACCCGCCTCCACCTCCAAGCCCGGGACGCCCCAACCGCAAATCGAAGAAAGCGAAGAGCCTGACGCCCGAGCCCTCCGAAAACCTTACTCGGCCTCAGCGGGCACACGCCCCCGTCGAAACGGCTCTTCCGCCCTCTCGCGAGAGACTGCCTGGCGGTACCTCCTTCCTTTCAGCTGTCTCTCTCCCCGCCTCCAGAGCGCTCGCGCCGCTTACTCCAGAGGGCGGGAGCCTTGGACGTGGCGGGGCCGGGCCTGCCTGGGTGCTGGGCCTGGGCACTCTGCTTGGCCTCTCGGCAGCTTGCCTTCCGCGCCACCGTCAGGCTCCTGACAGGCCCCGTGATTTCCCAGGTAGACGGGCCCCGGCCTGAGTGACGCTAGGGTGGAGCCGGGGACAAGGCGGGAGGGTCCGTGAGTCTAGGCTGGTGGGCGCCACACCTGCGCGGGCCGGGGGCGGGGCGGGAAGGTGCGCACGCGCGCTGCAGGGCTGGAGGGCGGTGGCTCCTGGGAAGTTGCGCAGCCCAGCCGGCGGGCTCGGCGTTCGCTCCCGGTGGCGTAATTTCCCAGCCTTTCTGCGTCTCCTTCCCACCGCCTCAGTTTGGGGCGGGTCAGGAGAATGGCTTCGGAGATGGAGTCGTCGCTCGAGGCGAGCTTCTCGTCCAGCGGGGCGGTGTCAGGGGCCTCAGTGTTTCTGCCTCCGGCTCGCTCCCGCATCTTCAAGATAATCGTGATTGGCGACTCCAATGTGGGCAAGACGTGCCTGACCTACCGCTTCTGCGCCGGCCGCTTCCCCGATCGCACGGAGGCTACTATCGGGGTGGATTTCCGAGAACGAGCCGTGGAGATTGACGAGGAGCGTATCAAGGTGAGCGGATGGAAGACTGTCAGGGAGGAAGGTTGCCTCGGGGTGACAAGTGTCCCAACCGGTCCATGGGTTAATTGTTGACCCTGTGCAGGGCATGCTATTCTAACGCTGTTGTGGAGATTGGAGTTTGGGCTTGGAAGGTCTTGTATACAGTAAACTTCTAAGGCAGTGCTTTTCAAACTTTAATGTGCATGCGATTCACCTGGGGAGTTCTTGTGGGTGTTTTGTTGGTTCGTTTTTGTTCTTTAAACACAGGTTCTGATTTGGTCAGGTCTCAGGTGATGCAGGTGCAGCCAGTTTGTGACTGTAGGGGGTACCCATGGACTCGTGGGCTGTGTCTCACGTGCTGGGAGTTATGAAGTAAGAGAAAGGAAAAACAGTGAAGTTTCTCAGCATAGGGATTTCATTTGATAAATATCTCTTATTAAACATTTCATTGGAGCACTTCTCTAGGTATTGTGGAAGTAAAGCCCCATTGCTTTTAAGGAAGTACTTAGATATTCTGTTGCTTAGAGTTTTGCTACAGTGGTTTCGGTATGACATTGAGTAGTTTAGAAAAATCTCTTTTCCTGCAGAAATATTCTGAAATTGGTACTGGTTCCTACTTGGGTTGCCAGACCACATTCTTGGTGCTATCTTCTTTTAGTTCTTTCAAGTCTTATTGGTGGCTCCTGAGAGTGGAGACAGAGTAACAGTGGAGAAAGTGGTGAGCCCAAGGCCATGCCTGGAATTCTGAGGGGTTGGAATGGGGGTGTTGTAGAATGAGGATCAGTGACAGGGCTGATGCCTCCTGATGGTGTAAAAACCCTAGACACACTTCTTCACTCCTAGCCACTACTAACCCGTCAGTCACCTGCTAATACCATCCCTTACAACCTATGGACCCGGGGAACTGCTCTGCCTTCCTTATGTTGTGTTTATTTTGCTTTCAGTTAGAATGTTCCTCTTTACCTCAGTTCCCTGGTGGAGGGGAAGGCTCACTTCGTTCCCACTCTCACCTACTTGAGGCACAAACAATTGATTTTTCAGTTCCCTAACCACTGCGCCACCTCTCCACCCACAAAGGAGCTTTACTGCTAATGATAGTAAAGCAGAAGAAACAGTGTTTAAAAACACATCAATCTTCTGTAGGCCATTCTTTTTTTTTAATCTTCACTTTGTCATTGTCCCATTCAAGCTATCTATGAGTGATGGTCCTTTGGATGCCCCACATTAGGGAGTTAAGAAAGATTTGTATACATTGCAAAGGAAAAGGTGCAGTAAGAGGCTGAGTATTTTCCGTCAGAATTAAGTTAGGCTTAGGAACCTGTGGGGGAGGAGAATAAAGAGACTTTTGAGGTTTGAGAGGGAAGACATGAGCTTTGGAGCCCAATTGGCCTGGCCTGAACCTTTGAAAGGACTGTGTCTCCTTAAGTAGAGTGATCAGCTTTATCTGAGACTATCCCAGTTTTAAAACTGAAGTCCCATATCCCAGGAACCCCTCAGTCTCAGGCAAACTGGGGTAGTTGGTTATTCTAGGCCTCAGTCAGTTTCTTTGATCTTTCAGAGTCTATTTTCCTGTCTGAAAAATTGGGGTTATAATACTGTATCAGGCTAATGTGAGGATTAAATGAGAACATATATGAGGCACCTGCTTCTCAGTTGGTTATCTTAAGATTCTTGTTCCCTGGTGGTTTAACATCATTATTTCTCTTTGGCATCATCAATTCTGTGGTTTCACTACCAGAGAATGATAAAGAAATAGAGTAGGGCATAGACAGATAGCTGAAGGGAAGAGAAATTCCCCTCAAATGGAAGCAGGATAGTAAAATAGAGGATATAGAGGCAGGAGAGAAGTTGGGGCTCGATCCTCTTTACCAGACTCCCAGTTGCCATTTATATTTTATGATCACAGATGAATCAGTTGCAAATTTAAAAGATACTTAAAGAATATTAAGAATATATAAAATAGGGAGTTCCTGTTGAGGCTCAGTGGTAACAAACCTAACTGGTATCCATGAAGACACGAGTTCAATCCCTGGCCTTGCTCAGTGGGTTAAGGATCCAGCATTGCCGTGAGCTGTGGTGTAGGCTGGCAGCTGCAGCTCTGATTCCACTCCTAGCTTGGGAACTTCCATATGCTGTGGCCCTAAAAAGCGAAGAAAGAAAATAAGTGTGTGTGTGTGTGTGTATAATAAAAGGAGTTCCCTGGTGGCTTAATGGGTTAATGATCCAGCATTGTCGCTGCTGTGGTCCAGGTCACTTCTGTGGCACAGATTTGATCCTTGGCCTGGGAACTTCCACATGCCATGGCTGTGGCATGCATATATATAAAATCTCCAGTGTGTAACATCAAAGCCTTAGCTATTGGGATTAGCTGGCAGTGATAAGTAAACCAGAACCACAGATGTGATGAATCTGAGGTCGCAGAGTTGATCTTTTTGGATGAGAAGAGCAAGAAGAAAACATTTTTCTCTGGGATTTTTCCTGAGCTTTAGAAAGAAGAAAAAGAAACTCAAGTGTCCCTATCAACATATCAGGTTAGGCTAAAACTCGAGAGAGATTTGTTATTGTGGTTGAAAAGACTATAGAAATGTTCAGAGATTTCTGTAGTAGAAAAGGATGTGGCTATTTTCGAAAATTTTTTTAAGTGTTTTTTTTTTCCAGTGTCTAAAAAAAAAAAAACTTAAGTGATATAGAAGAGCTTTATTCCATACATTTCTGTTCCTTTTTTGTTAACCTATAATGTGTTTTAAGTGCTGCTGAAATGTTCATGTTATCTCTTTGGAAAATTATAAGCCTAACTTGAAATGACATTTCTGGCTTTAAGAAATGTGAAAGCTGGAAAGCTCTGTTACTTTACCAATAAAATGACTTTCTAGACATTATTTTTATTTGTTTGATAGAAGTAAGATGTTCTGGAGTTCCCATCATGGCGCAGCAGAAACAAATCCGACTAGGAACCATGAGGTTTTGGGTTCAGGATCTGGCATTGCCATGAGCTGTTGTGTAGGTCACAGACGAGGCACAGATTCTGCATTGTGGCTGTGGCATAGGCTGGCAGCTGTAGCTCTGATTAGACCCCTAGTCTGGGAACCTCCACATGCTGGTGGGTGCAGCCCTAAAAAGCACACACACACACACAAAAGTGAGATATTGTGTCAGACGTTTCATGGACTGGAAATTTTTCAGAGAGCGTGTCTTACAGTAGTGCTATTTCAGAATCATTTAAAATGTTTTATAAAATGTGATAAAGTCTATATTTGCTAATCTGTTCCTAAATTCTGTATATGTATAATTGAAAGAATAAAATCTGGTTTGTAGAATTTTGGAAGCTGAGTGAAATTATAAAATTAATTCCTTAAATACAAATACATTTGATTGTTTTTGGTTTTTTTTTGGTCTTTTGTTGTTGTTGTTGTTGCTATTTCTTGGGCCGCTCCCGCGGCATATGGAGGTTCCCAGGCCAGGGGTTGAATCGGAGCTGTAGCCGCCAGCCTACACCAGAGCCTCAGCAACGCGGGATCCGAGCCGCGTCTGCAACCTACACCACAGCTCGCGGCAACGCCGGATCGTTAACCCACTGAGCAAGGGCAGGGACCGAACCCGCAACCTCATGGTTCCTAGTCGGATTCGTTAACCACTGCGCCACGACGGGAACTCCTGATTGTTTTTTATATGAGTTTTATAACCCTTACTATAGCGAGCGTAGTGGGTTAAGAATCTGACCGCAGCAACTTGGGTCCCTAGAGAGGTGGAAGTTCAATCCCCAGCTCAGCGCAATGGGTTAGAAGATCCCACAGCCTGTGGCGCAGGCTGTAGCTGTGGCCCAGATTTAGTCCCTGGCCTGGGAACTTCCATATGCCGGAGGTGCAACCATAAAAAATATATATAGTTGATTTTTAAATTGAGATACTAATTCTTATGCTCCTTCCTCGTATGATGAGGAAAAATCATAGCTAGCTATATTTCCTTTCATATCAGCACATGCTATTGATGGACACCAATAGAACCATTAAACCTAGTGTTGGACTCAATCTGTCCTCTCGCTAGGGATCAACAGTTCCTGTTTGAACATTGGGATAGCTTACTTATCGTTTGTAGTGGTATGAGATTTTGCCATGTTAAATACAAGATGTTAGTATTAACTGAAGGACCTCTCCTTCCATTGGTAAATCAAATGTTTAATGAGTAATTGCCAGAAAGAAGACATTTAACACAAAGAATTATGATACAGTACAGGGGTCAGCAAACCATGCTTGAGGGCCAAATATGGTATGCTGCCTGTTTTTTGTTTTTTTGTTTTTTCTTTTTTTTTTTTTTTTTTTTTTTTTGTCTTTTGTTGTTGTTGTTGCTATTTCTTGGGCCGCTCCCGCGGCATATGGAGGTTCCCAGGCTAGGGGTCGAATCAGAGCTGCAGCCACCAGCCTACACCAGAGCCACAGCAATGCTGGATCCGAGCCACGTCTGCAACCTACACCACAGCTCACGGCAACGCCGGATCGTTAACCCACTGAGCAAGGGCAGGGACCGAACCCACAACCTCATGGTTCCTAGTCGGATTCGTTAACCACTGCGCCACGACGGGAACTCCTGTTTTTTCTTTTTGTTTGCACATGGCGTTTGGAAGTTTCTGGGCCAGGGATGGAATCTGGGCTTCAGGCCTGATGCTAAAGCTGAGGCAATGCCAGATCCTTAACCCACTGTACCAGACTGGGGATTGATCCCTTGCTACCACAAAAACAATGTGCTGCGCCACAGCAGGAACTCCCCCCCTTTTTTTTTAAATTGAAATATAGTTGATGTACAATATTATGTTAGCTTCAAGTGTACTATATAGCTATTTGATATTTGCATACATTATGAAGTGATCACTATGATAAGTCTAGTAACCATCTGTGCCCCACTTCCTATTTTCACACAGCCTGCAAGCTAAGAATTTAACCTTTTTTTTTTTTCGTCTTTTTAGGACCGCAGGTGCAGCCCTAAAAAAAAAAAAAAAAAAAAAAAAAGAAGTTTCTAGCCCAGGGGTTGAATTGAAACTGTAGCTGCCTGCCACAGCCACAGCAACACCAAATCCTATCCTCATCTGCGACCTATACCACAGCTCACAGCAATGCTGGATCCTTAACCCACTGGGCAGGGCCAGGGAGCAAACCCATGTCCCCATGGATACTAGTTGAGTTTGTTACTGCTGAGCCAAATGGGAACTCCGATTTTAACGTTTTAAAAAACTGGGGGAAAAAAATCAAAAGCATAAGTTTTCATGACAAGTGATATTTAAGTTTCAATGTCTCTAAATAAAGTTGTATTGAACACAGCTATGCTCACTTGTTCACACATTATGCTTGCTTTTGCACAGAAGTGGCAGAGTTAAATAGTAGTTGGGACTGAGACTGTTAGGCCTGCAAAGCGTAAAATGCATACTCTTCGGACCCTTTACAGCAATAGTTTGCTGACCCTGATACAGTGTGGAGATGATTTGCTCTACTAGATAGGGACAAGATTTATATACCTAAAAAGATGACTTGCAAGGTGAGTGCCAAGTTGCTGGTTTGAATATTGGTGGAGGAATCATTCTCACTTGGAAGGCTGGGTGAGGCTTCCCAGAGGAAGTGCTGAGCTGAGAAGGCTGTTTTGATGAGGGACATCAGCAGGATGCTCCCAGCAGATTAAAGGTTCCTGTGGAAAAGTGGCAAGTGAGAAGAATGTGAAGGTGTTGTTAGCAACTTTTGTAAAGAGTGTGAAAAACAGCAATAGTGTTTAGACTTCAGTTAGTATGCATGGTAAAAAGTCCAAGTGTTTTAGGAGGATGAATGTGGCAGTGATTGAGGATTAATCCTGAGACTCATCTGCCCCTTGACCTGTTTTTTTATCTACATTCTCTCCTTTAGTAGTCTCTTGACTCAGGCTATCACTTCTGTGAAGATAACTTCCAAATCTTTGGCCCAGACCTCTCCTGTCATTTGCCATTCTGTATTTCCTGTTGTCGTCTAGTCATGGCTGTTTGCATAATCCCTCCTTTGCCTCAAAATTCAGTGGTGAGTTCATCTTCCCTGGCAGATCTGCCTCTCCTGTTTCTTCTTCTTTTTTTAACAACCAAAAAAACCCTTACTTTATTGCAGATGTACCACTTAAATATACTGTAACTTGTTTACGGTCCGAGAAAAAAAATTGTGCTACCATCACACAAATTCCTTGACTCGGATCAAGAACTTATTCTTCAGGTTTAGGCCAGGGAAACCACAGAAGAAATTTCCAGTTGAAGTATGAAAATCAGTTTTAAGCCTTTATTATACGTCTTCCTTTCAATCCCCTGTACCTGACACAAGATAATGAAGGTGTTTTATCAGACATTTCATTTTTTGTCTTCTTAGATAGACTTGAATGTGCTACTGGAGGTTAACATCTTCTTTTGATACAGAAGTTAAAGGTTGTTTCCAAAGTCAGACAGCAAGGACATGCCATAGAAGAGTTGAACTTACATATTTGATTACCAAAATCAGGGTCCCTGCCCCAGACAAGTGATTACTTCTCTGAGGTCACAGAACCATTTTTCAAATATATTTTATGCATCAACAAATAAAGTGAATAAAGATGGAGCTGCTGTCCATGATGCAGAGATGTCCAGGACTCATCTGACCTAACTCCATTCCAGAGTTCCCAGTTCCATTGTAACAGCCCCTTAAGGTTTAAACTGAAGAGCTCAGTTTGTAAACCACTGTTAGACCTTCCCTGATAGACCCTCTGATTAGCATGGCCAAATGTCTTAGCAATGTGTACTGTATAAGGCTAACTTATTCACAATTTGACAAGGTCACATCAAATTTTGTCTGTCATGATAGGAACTGGTGTCCTCTTTTGCTTTTCTCTCCCATTCAGGGATGATCAGCAGGCTGAAAGACAATTGGACTTAGTTAAATTGGCAGCAGGGTGGAAAGATCTGTTTCTTCTTCACAGGACCTAGGTTATCCTATGTCATCCTTCTCATTCTGGAGACCTTGCCTTTCTCTTTGCTCCCTCAGTCCAGTTGGTTTTGATTTCTCATTCATTCTTTCTTCAAAATCCTAGTTCTTTTTTTTTTTTTTTTTTAACCCCTCTTTGACCTGCTGCAGTAGCTTAACTCCCCTCCCAACCCCAGTCCTCAATCTGTTTTGTACCTTGTTGCCGAATTGCCAGATTAGTGTTGCATTTTAGGGAATTAATCTCCTTAATCTCCCCTGCTTCAGACACCCTGAGTAGTTCTCCATTGTATTATAAAAGTTTCAACTTTTAAAGTTAACATAAAGCTTTCCCTCCTCGTGCTCCAGACTGCTTTTCTTACTTAACTTTTTTTCCATTAACTTCCTTCAAGTATCCTACTGTCCAGACAATCATTTGCTGATCCCTTTGTTTTCCTCTTGCGTTTCCCACTCTTTGCCTGGAATATCCCCCTCCCCCCTTCCCGTATTTCATCACTCAGTGTGCCTATGTAAGGAATCTCCCTACCTCTCATTTTCCATTCTGTTTCTTCCACCTATGAACTTCTTTAGCACCTTACCTGAGCCTTTAAATTATCTGTCTCTTTTCTTTTTTTGCTTTTGTTTTTGTTCTGCCTGCAGCATACAAATGTTCCTGAGTCAGGGATTGAATCCAAGCTGAGCTACTGCAGTAACAACACCAGATCCTTAATCTGTTGCACCACAAGAAAACTCCATCTTTTCTCATTGTGTTATATATGCGTCTACCTCCTTTATTAGGTCTTAGTCTTACTAAGGACAGGACCTATGTCTGGTAATTCCATAGATATCTTCCAGTGTCTAGCTTGGTTTCTAAACTGTGTAGTACTCAGATAAGTGTTGAATGTATGAAGGCAGGTCAATTGGTAAGCTGCTCTGGAAATCCAGAATTGAGGTGATAAAGGAAGTTAATGGAAAGAAGGAGGTGATAAAAGAGCTATTTTGATGGTAAAGCTAAAAGGCTTCGGTAACTGTCTTTGGTAATGAGAAGGAGGAGGATTCAGAAGGCTGAGGTTGCGTCTGGCTGGCTGGAGGTAGATAGTACCTTTAGTAAAGATAAGAAGTACCATATGGAACATTTTGAGAGGTCCCATAAAAGTTGTCTTTTTTATGTGTGTGTGGAAATGGTGGTATATTCAAATGCAGAAGTCTGGTTGGCAGCCAGAAGTGTGGAATTGGAGGAAATAATCATAGATATGATGAAGTTTGGAAGCATAGATAGATGAGAACAAAACTCTTAATGTAGTTAACATGCATAGAGAGTGGAGTAGAAGTTTGTTTCATAGTGTGATGAAGGTGATCTGCAATGACTGCTGAAGCCAAGTATGGATTTAAAGGATCCCTGGAATCAGGTCAGAGCTCCCATTGTTCTTCCAGCCTGCCTTCAGAAACCTGAAATTCTTGTACCTCTTCTTTGCAAGTGGCAGCACTGGTGTATGTACTCAGATGGTGAGATGTGATAGAATTATTTACTTCCCAGGAATCTTTATCAGTAGTCAAGATCTTTTGTTTTGGAGTCTGTGTCAGTACTTTGTACTCACATTAGCTTAAGCCAAATGAAAATTTCTCCTTTCACATAACTGAAAACCCAGAAGTTCTTTTTCTGCCAGTTTTGACACCAGTTCTAAAATGGCGACTCAGTGATTCTGATTGAGGATTGTGACATATGCCCATTCCTAACTTGTGAGGTGGGGTTGTGGGGGGACAGGTCACATGCCTAGCCAGGGAATGAGGTATTCACATGAATTGAAGATGGGAAGGGATGGTTCCCCAAGGAAAATGAGGTGCTGGGAAGAGAAGTGGCAGTAGGCTGGGAAAACTGACGTGCATCCACTGTAGAATCAGTCAGCCCAGGTTTAAATCCTGGCCTTAAGATTTTGTAGCATAATTGAACTACTGTGCTGTACATCTGAAACTAACACAATATTGTAAATCAACTATAATTCAATTAAAAAAAAAAAAGGACTTCCCTGGTGGCCTAGCCAATTAAGGATTTGGTTTTGTCCCAGCTGTGCCTTGGGTTTGATCCTTGGCCCAGGAACTTCTGCATGCTGCAAGTAAGACTTTATAGTAGTTTGTGACCTCAAGTGAATTACTTAACCTTAGTAGATCTCAAATTCCTCATCTGCAAGATTGGGTATTACATAGGATTGTGTATATTAAATAAGATAATGCATGTAAAGGACTTAACATAGTGCCTGGAATGTGCCTGGGCTATGCTAAGCCTCCAAATATATGTCAGTAGTTTAAATACTAATACCTTCAGAAGAGATGGTAATAGTGGAAAATAAATGAGCAGAGAAAGCGTAGTAGAGAGAGAGGATCGCTGGTTTTAAGGTTAAAACTTTGTTTTGAAAGGCTGAGTGACTGGATTAAGCTCACACAAGTTCATGGCAGTGCTAAAATTTACATCCCAGGTCTCCCAGTTCTTGCTCCCTTTCTCTCCCTGCTTACTCTCTTCCTATCCCTTTCATTATGCTTTAATTAAATCCTTCATTTAATATATTAATTTCAAATAGTCACACAAAATTTGTAACTTCTTCCTTGTTAGGGAAGGTAAAATTTATTTTAAAAACTTGTCATTTGGATCTATACATCAGATGTACATATTTCTACTCTGTATACCAAAAGCAAAAAAAGTTCTCTTGAAGTGTCACTAATACTAGTTATGATTTTACATAGCAAGTTGATAATAGAAGCTTTCATGTAATTATCAGATGATCTTTTGTATAGGCTGCTTAGAAGCAAAAATAATAAAAATGTGTTTTTTGAAAGAAAAGGGGATAGTTCCCGGTGGCCTAGCAGTTAAGGATCCAGCATTGCCACTGCTCTGGCTCAGGTCACTACTGTGGCATGGTTTTGATCCCTGGCCTGGGAACTTCATTTGGGCTAATAATACCTTTATCCTATTCAGTCAAACAAAAAAAAGTATTAAGTCAATTTAGCCAGGTTATTTCTCATTTTGGTAAAACTGCTTAAAAAGCTTCCATGAAAAGTAAGAATCCACTCTTAGGATTTAGCAAATAGGTTGCCGTTTCTGTTGGGATTTTAAAGTAGAGATTCATGAAATATTATTAAAGTATACTTTGTGTTGTGTTTATAATGTTTAAATGGGAGTAATGTGTAGAAACACCTATGAGCTGTTTTCCTTCCTAAGATATTAAGTATTAAATTGGGAAAAATTTCTCTGAAAATACTTCCCCACTGAACATTTGCAACACAAAAGCATGTCACTTCCTTAGGTTCCAAAGTGTCATTCTCTTGCTCTTTTTTTCCAGCCACACCTGCGGCATATGGAAGTCACCAAGCTAGGGATTGAATCTGAGCCACAGCTGCAACCTGTGCCACAGCTGTGGCAATACTACCGGTATCATTAATCCACTGTACCAGGCTGGGGATTAAACCTATGCCTCAGCAGCGACCTGAACTGCTGCACCAAAGTGGGAACTCCTCTCTCTTTTTAAGTGTTGTGAACCACTCCACTCATAGCTAAACCTCAAGATTTTTCTAGGTTATCATAAGGTTTGTTCCCCACTGAGAATCTATCTGTGTCTCTTTTAGTCAAGAGTTTTTTCTAGCCTTTTATGGCTGCCGATTTTTATCAGTCGTCCTGTCCTTTCTTTGCTGAGTGCCCCACTGTTCCTTCTGTGGTCCCCTTGCCCTCACCTCAGTGTCCTGTGTAAACCTGAAAGGCAGCAGACAGCACGGCAGTGTGTCTGTGTCCTATTGCCATCCCTTGTTCAAGCAATTCTGTGAGCAAAATTTTAAAGCTTTTTTTTTTTCTTTTTTAAATTTATTATTATTTTTTAAACTATGACTGAAATTTTTTTATTATTACTCAATGAATTTATTACATTTATAGTTGTACAATGATCACCACAATCCAATTTTATTGGATTTCCATCCCACACCCCCAGCGCACCCACCACCCCCCAAACTGTCTCCTTCGGAAACCATAAGTTTTTTCAATGTCTGTGACTCACTGTCTGTTCAGCCAAGAAGTTCATTGTGTCCTTTTTTTCAGATTCCACATGTCAGCAAAAGCATTTGATGTTGGTATCTCATCATATGGCTGACTTCACTTAGCATGATAGTTTCTAGGTCCATCCATGTTGCTAAGAATGCTGGTATTTTGTTCTTTTTAATGGCTGAGTAATATTCCATTGTGTATATGTACCACATCTTCTGGATCCACTCCTGTGTCAATGGACATTTAGGTTGTTTCCATGTCTTGGCTATTGTAAATAGTGCTGCAATAAACATTGGAGTACATGTGTCTTTTTTTTTTTTTTTTCCTTAAGGGTAATAATGCTGTAGTTATTTTATTTTCTTTATTACTCAAATGAATTTATCACATCTGTAGTTTATAATGATCATAACAATCTGATTTCACAGGATTTCCATCCCACAACCCAAGCACATCCCCCCACCCCCCAAACTGTCTCTCTTCCAGAGACCATAAGTTTTTCAATGTCTGTGCGTCAGCATCTGTTCGGCAAAGTTTAGTCTGTCCTTTTTTCAGATTCCACATGACAGCGAAAGCATTTGCTGTTGGTGTCTCATCATATGGCTGACTTCACTTAGCATGATAGTTTCTAGGTCCATCCATGTTGCCAAGAATGCTGGTATTTTGTTCTTTTTAATGGCTGAGTAATATTCCATTGTGTATATGTACCACATCGTCTTGATCCACTCCTCTGTCAATGGACATTTAGGTTGTTTCCATGTCTTGGCTATTGTAAATAGTGCTGCAATGAACATTGGAGTACATGTGTCTTTGCGAGTCGTGGTTTTCTCTGGATAGATGCCCAGGAGTGGGATGGCTGGATCAAATGGTAGTTCTGTGTTTAGTTTTCTGAGGCATGTCCATACTGCTTTCCACAGTGGTTGCACCAATTTACAATCCCACCAACAGTGTAGTAGGGTTCCTTTTTCTCCACACCCTCTCCAGCACTTATTGTTTGTAGACGTTTTGAGGATGGCCATTCTGGCTGGTGTAAGGTGGTACCTCAGAGTGGTTTTGATTTGCATTTCTCTAATGATGAGTGATGTCGAACATCTTTTCATGTGTTTCTTCGGCCATCTGCATGTCTTCTTTGGAGAACTGTCTGTTTAGATCTTCTGCCCATTTCTTGATGGGGTTGTTTATTTTTTTGGTATGGAGCTGCAGAAGGTGCTTATACATTTTGGAGATCAATCCCTTGTCAGTCGATTCACTTGCAAAGATTTTCTCCCATTCTGTGGGTTGCCTTTTCGTGTTGTTTAGGGCTTCCTTTGCTGTGCAGAGACTTTTCAGTTTGATTAGGTCCCATTTGTTTATTTTTGTTTTTACTGTCAGTACTCTTAAGAGGTGGATCTGAGAGGATGTTGCTGTCATTTATGTCAGAGAGTGTTTGGCCTGAGTTTTCCTCTAAGAGTTGAGAGTGTCTGGTCTTATATCTAGGTCTTTAATCCATTTGGAGTTTGTTTTTGTGTATGGTGTTAGGGAGTGTTCTAATTCAGTCTTTTCCATGTGACTGTCCAGTTTTCCCAGCACCACTTACTGAACAAGCTGTCCTTTCTCCCTTGTATATTCTTGCCTCCTTTGTCACAGATTAGTTGGCTGTAGGTGCGTGGGTGGGATTCTGGGCTTTCTGTCCTGTTCCACTGATCTATATTTCTGTCTTTGTGCCAGCACCATATGGTTTTGATGACTGTTGCTTTGTAGTATAGTCTGAAGCCTGGGAGCCTGATTCCTCCAGCTCCGTTTTTCTTTTTCAGGATGACTTTGGCTATTCCGGGTCTTTTGTGCTTCCAGACAGACTTTAAAATATTTGGTTTGAGTTTTGTGAAAAATGTCCTTGGTAATTTGATAGGGATTGCATTGAATCTGTAGATTGCCTTGGGTAGTATAGTCCTTTTGATGATATTGACTCTTCCAATCCAAGAGCATGGTATGTCTTTCCATCTATTTGTGTCATCTTTGATTTCTTTCATCAGTGTCTTAGAGTTTTCAGAGTACCGGTCTTTTGTCTGTTTAGGTAGGTTTACTTCTGGGTGTTTTATTCTTTTGGATGCGATGATAAACGGGATTGCTTCCCTGATTTCTCTTTCTGCTCTTTCGTTGTTAGTATATAGAAATGCCGTCAATTTCTGTGTATTAGTTTTGTATCCTGTGACTTTGCCAAATTCGTGGATGAGCTCTAACAGTTTTCTGGTAGAGTCTTTAGGATTCTCTAGGTATAGTATCATGTCATCTGCAAACAGTGATGGTTTTACTTCTTCCTTTCCAATTTGGATTCCTTTTATTTCTTTCACTTCTCAGATTGCTGTGGCTAGGACTTCCAAAACTAAGTTGAACAGTAGTGGTGAGAGCGGACATCCTTGTCTTGTTCCTGATCTCAGCAGGAATTCTTTCAGCTTTTCACCATTGAGAATGATGTTTGCTGTGGGTTGGTCATATATGGCCTTTATCATGTTGAGGTAGGTTCCCTCTGTGCCCACGTTCTGAAGGTTTTTTTTTTTTTTAATCAGAAATGGGTGTTGGATTTTGTCAAAGGCTTTTTCTGCGTGTATTGAGCAGATCATGTGGGTTTTATTCTTCAGTGTGTTGATGTGGTGTATCACACTGATTGATTTGGGGATATTGAAGAATCCTTGCATCCTGGGATAAATCCCACTTGATCATGATGTACAATCCTTTTAATGTATTGTTGGGTGTGGTTTGCTAGTATTTTGTTGAGGATGTTTGCATCGATGTTCATCAGTGAAATTGGCCTGTAGTTTTCTTTTTTGTGTGGTATCTTTGTCTGGTTTTGGTACCAGGGTGATGGTGATGGTGTCCTCATAGAATGAGTTTGAGCGTGTTCCTTCCTCTGCAGTGTTTTGGAGTAGTTTCAGAAGGAGAGGTGTTAGCTCTTCTCTAAATGTTTGCTAGAATTTGCCTGTGAAGCCATCTGGTCCTGGACTTTTGTTTGTTGGAAGCTTTTTAATCACCGTTTCCATTTCAGTAGTTGTTATTGGTCCGTTCATCTTTTCTATTTCATCTTGGTTTAGTCTTGGAAGATTGTACTTTTCTAAGCATTTGTCCATTTCTTCTAGGTTTTCTGTTTTATTGGTGTATAGTTGCATGTAGTAGTCTCTTATGATCCTTTGTATTTCTGTGATGTCCGTTGTTCCTTCTCCTTTTTCTTTTTTTTTTTTTTTTTGTCTTTTTGCCATTTCTTGTGCTGCTCCCGTGGCATATGGAGGTTCCCAGGCTGGGGGTCGAATTGGAGCTGTAGCCACCGGCCTATGCCAAAGCCACAGCAACATGGGATCCGAGCCGCGTCTGCGACCTACACCACAGCTCCCGGCAATGCCGGTTCCTTAACCCACTGAGCAAGACCAGGGATTGAACCCGCAACCCCATGGTTCCTAGTCGGATTTGTTAACCACTGAGTCATGACGGGAACTCCCCTTCTCCTTTTTCATTTCTAATTTTATTGATTTGAGTCCTCTCTCTTTTTTTCTTGATAAGTCTGGCTAAGGGTTTATCAATTTTGTTGATCTTTTCAAGGAACCAGCTTTTCATTTCATTGATCTTTTCTATGGTTTTCTTCGATTCTATTTCATTGATTTCTGCTCTGATCTTCATGATTTCTTTCCTTCTACTATAGGTCTTGTCTGTTCTCTCTCGAGCTGCTTTAGATGTAACGTTAGCTTGTTTATTTGAGCTTTTTCTTGTTTCCTGAGGTGGGCTTGTATGGCTGTAAACTTTCCTCTTAGAAGGGCTTTTGCTGCATCCCATAGGTTTTGGAGTGTCGTATCTTTGTGGTCATTTGCCTCTAGGTATTTTTTAATTTCTTCTTTGATTTCTTCAGTGATCCATTGGTTGTTTAGTAGCATGTTGTTGAGTCTCCACGTGTTTGTGTTTTTTGCAGTTTTTTTCTTGTTGTTGCTTTCCAGGCATATGGTGTTATGGTCAGAAAAGATGCTTGATATGGTTTCAATTTTGTTAAAGTTACTGAGGTTTGATTTGTAGCCCAGGATGTGATCAAGAAGCTTTCTTTTAAATATAGTCAGCTCTCCATATCCGTGGGAAAATATTTGAGGAACAAAGAATTCGAGAACCTTCCAAAAGGCAATACTTGAATTTGCCCCATGCTGGCAATTATTTACATATCATTTACATTGCATTAAGTATTATGAATAATGTAGAGATGATTTGAAGTATACAGATATGTGTAGGTTATATGCAAATGTTATGCCTTTTATATAAAGGACTTGAACATCCATGGATTTTGGCGTTTTGTGGGGGAGTGTCTTGGAACCATTCCCCTATGGATACTGAGAGATATCTATATTTCTTTGCTTTACTAACATAGCATTGACTTTTATGGCTCTCCAATAATGTGTAAAAGAGTTATTATTTCATACCTGTTTACTGGAATTCTTGATCCAATTAGAATGTTTTGAGCAGGATTGATGGGAAGAAGAGTATTGTTGAGTCAGTCTTAGCCTGAGTTAGTAAATAAGTGATTTCCTTAGGATTAAACATCCTCATTCTCATCACTTCTGTTTATTGAGCACTTCCATAATTCTTTAGACACATCTAAATTCTGTGTAATTTTTTTAAATTTTAGTTTATTGAAACAAATGTATGTTTGCTATGGAAAACAGAGAATAGTAGAAATAAAGGGGGAAATTGCCTTACAGACAACTGTCATTAATATTTTGGTGTATTTCCTTTTGTGTGCTTTTTATTACTTTCTACCTTAAAAATGTACTCTCCTTAAAACATTATGAGTCATTGTTCATTGATGAAATGCTTTTTGAATACCTGAGCTACACGAATGTTTCTGAAAGAGAAAGATCAGCTCCAGTTTCTTTGGACAGGTTTTATATAGGTCATCCAAATTAATCCCCCAATATTTTAATGTTAAAGATACCGTTTGAAGTGAGATTTGTTTTCATTTTAAAAAACTGAGATTGGAGTTCCCATCGTGGCCCAGTGGTTAATGAATTTGACTGAGAACTGTGAGGTTGTGGGTTCGATCCCTGGCCTTGCTCAGTGGATTAAAGATCTGGCATTGCTGTGAGCTGTGGTGTAGGGCAGTGGCTACAGCTCCTATTAGACCCCTTGCCTGGGAACCTCCATATGCCGAGGGTGCTGCCTTAAAAAGACAAAAGAAAAAAAGAACAATAAAAACTGAGATAGGGGTTCCCGCTATGGTACATTGGGTTAAGAACCTGACTACAGTGGCTTGGCTCACTGCAGAGATACAGTTTTAATCCCTGACCTGGTGCAGTGGTTTAAAGGATCCGGGCGTTGCCACAGATGCAGCTCGGATTCGATCCCTATCCTGGGAACTTCTGTAGGCTGTGGGTGGCCATGAAAAAAAACCTGAGATACATGAGATTTATGCTTTGAAAACATATAGTTCAGTGGTTTTTAGTATATTTACAAGCCTGTATAGCCATCATCACTGTCTAATTCCAGAACATTTCCTAGTCCAAAAAGAAACCCCATACCCATTAGCAATCACTCCCTATTCCTCCTGTTCCCTTAGACCATGGCAACCAGTAATCTGCTTACTGTCTCTAGGGGCTTGCCTTATAGTGGACATTTCATATCCATGGAATCTTATAATACATGGCCTTTTGTGTCTGGCTTATTTTGTTTAGCATAATAATGTTTCAGGATTCATCCATGTTGTAGCATGTGTCAGTACTCCATTCTTTTTTATGGCAGAATAATGTTCCATTATATGGACATACATTTTGTTTGTCCATAAGTTGTGAATAATTGGGTTGTTTCTGCCTTATAGCTGTTGGGGATAATGCTGCTGTGAACATTGTGTACAAGTTTTTTGTATGAACAGATCTTTTCAGTACTCCTGGATAGACATCTAGGAGTGGAATTGCTGAGTCATGTGGCAACTGTCTCTCTCTTTTTTTTCCTGATATTTTATTGAGGTGACGTTAAATCATTCATAATGTTGTACAACCACTACCTCTGTTTCGTTTCAAAATATTTCCATTACTCCAAGTAAAACCCCTCACCCAATAATGTTTCTCCCCATTCCCTACCCCTGGCAACTACCAGTCTGTCTTCTGTCTCTATGAATTTATCTATTTTGAATACGTCATGTAAATAGAACCTTAGAATATGTCGCCTTTTGTGTCTGGTCTTTTTGATTATTGTATTTTGGAGGTTCATCCACGTTCTAGCATGTATCAGTACTTCATTTCTTTTTATGGTTAAATAAAATTCTGTTTAACTTTTTGAGTGGCTGTACTACTTCACATCCCCACCAGCAATGTATAAGAGTTCCAGTTATCCACATCTCTGCAAACACTTGTTAACCATCTTTTAAATTTTGATTACAGCTATCCTAGTGGGTGTAAAGTGGTATTTCATTGTAGTTTTTTTTTTTTTTTTGTCTTTTGTCTTTTGTTGTTGTTGTTGTTGTTGTTGTTGTTGTTGTTGTTGTTGCTATTTCTTGGGCCGCTCCCGCAGCATATGGAGGTTCCCAGGCTAGGGGTTGAATAGGAGCTGTAGCCACCGGCCTACGCCAGAGCCACAGCAGCGCGGGATCCGAGCCGCATCCGCAACCTACACCACAGCTCACGGCAATGCCAGATCGTTAACCCACTGAGCAAGGGCAGGAACCGAATGCGCAACCTCATGGTTCCTAGTTGAGTTGTCTTTTTACTTTCTTGATAATGCCCTTCAAAGCACAAACACTTTTTTTTTTTTTTTTTTTTGTCTTTTTGCCATTTCTTGGGCTGTTCCCGCAGCATATGGAGGTTCTCAGGCTAGGGGTCGAATCGGAGCTGGAGCTGCCAGCCTACGCCACAGCCACAGCAACTCAGGATCCAAGCCTCATTTGCAACCTACACCACAGCTCACAGCAACGCCAGATCCTTAACCCACTGAGCAAGGCCAGGGATCGAACCCGCAACCTCATGGTTCCTAGTCGGATTCGTTAACCACTGCACCACGACCGGAATTCCAGCACAAACATTTTTAATTTTGATAAAGTCTAGTTGATCTGTTTTTTTTTTCTTTGGTTGCTTGTGCTTTAGGCGTTGTGGTTCAGAAACCATTGCCTAGTGGTGTAAGAGTAACCTGCTGGCACACAGTAGGTATTTAATAAATACTTGTTGATTTTAAATAATCTTGGATGCTGTTACCTTTTAGTTTGTTGATAGTTGTTTGCTTCTATCTCTGATTTACATGCTACTGAGTCTTTATGGTCCATCTGCCAACTGTTTTGCTTACATCACAGAGTGGGTATTTTATAATGATTCACTTTGTAATGTGGCCTCTAGGAGTGCAATCAGGGCGAAACCTTGTGCTTTCCTGAGTAAATGTGAGTGTAAGTGTTCAAGGTTTTAAACAGTGTACATAGCAAATAATTTTAGGAGAGCACTCAGCTACATGTAAGAGAAATTCAACTGTGATTTAACCATGTAAAATTTTATTTTTCTCGTGTAATAAGGAGACCAGAGGTAGCCGTCTGTATGACGGTACTCTGTCAGCAGGACTCCAAGTTTATGCTAGACTTCTATTCTATTATTCTTGTGTATGGTTTTCTTCTTCCTGTTTATAAAATGGCTGCTGAACTTCCTAGCACTATAGTCCATTCCAGGCACAAGGGGTATGGCAAGAGAAGTGTAAAAGGTACATGCAATCAATTAATTTTTCTAGAAACACCCACTGGGAAAATTGTTTACAAATTTTTAGCCAGAACTGTGTTACTTGGCCCCCCTAGTTCCAAGAAAGCCTGACAAATCAAGTTCATACAGGCATATCTTGTTTTACTGTGTGCCACAAACACTGTGTTATTTACAAATTGAAGGTTTGTGGTAACTCTCTGTTGTCAGGTGTTAATGAGCATTCTTTAGCAATAAAGTTTTTTTTTTCTTTTGCTTTTCAGGGCTGCATCTTTGGCATATGGATGTTCTCAGGCTAGGAATTGAATAGGAGCTGCAACTGCCAGGCTACGCCACAGCCACAGCAATGCAGGATCAAAGTCACGTCTGCAACCTGCACCACAGTTCATGGGAACGCCGGATCCTTAACCCACTGAGCAAGGCCAGGGATCGAACCCACAACCTCATGGATAATTAAAGTATGTACTTTGGTTTTTTTTTAGATATAATACTATTATATACTTAATAAACTACAATATAGTGTAAACATAACTCGTATGCAGTGAGAAACCAAAAAATTCTTGTGACTCAATTTATTGTGGTACTTATTTCATTGCTATGGTCTGGAACCAAATCTGCAATATCTCTGGAATAAGTGTACATGTAGTATTTTATATTTCTACCTGGAGCAAATTTAGATTTATGTTAATTAGGAAGAAAGGGAGAAAGTTTTTTAGAATGGAGAAATTTGGACTAAAATTAGTAACTATAAAAAAGATGGAGAAAATCAGCACTTGTAAAAATGAAGGTAGGGAGTTCCCGTTGTGGCGCAGCGGAGACGAATCCGACTAGGAGCCTTGAGGTTTCGGGTTGGATCCCTGGCTTCGCTCAGTGGGTTAGGGATCCGATGTTGCCATGAGCTGTGGTGTAGGTCACAGACATGGCTCGGATCTGGCGTTGCTGTGGCTGTGGTGTAGGCCAGCAGCAACAGCTCCAAATAGACCCCTAGCCTGGGAACCTCCATATGCTGTGTGTACTGCCCTAAAAGGACAAAAGACAAAAAAAAAAAAAGAAGGTAGCATTAGAGTTCCCTTGTGGTGCAACAGGTTAAGGATCCAATGCTGTCACTGCAGTGGTTCAGGTTGCTGCTGTGGCTTATGTTTTGTCCTTGGTCTGGGAACTTCCACATGCTGCACTTCCTTTCTTATATCCTACTTATTTGGGGGTCACCTTCAGTATCCCCTCAGTTTCCCTCTATGTTGATATTACTTAGAGAAATCACCAGTTTAGGCTTCCATACTCTGAGTGTCTATAAGTAGTAGTTATATAAGCAAATCTGCCTCTAGTCTTCTCCACTGTTACCAGTACCTTCATCATTTAACTGTTTTTAAAGAATTAAACAAAAGCAGGATAAAGTCAATGTTTTATTTTTTTTTTTAATTTTATTTATTTATTTATTTATTTTTGCCATTTCTTGGGCTGCTTCCACGGCATATGGACTTTCCCAGGCTAGGGGTCGAATCGGAGCTATAGCCGCTGGCCTACACCAGAGCCGCAGCAATGTGGGATCTGAGCCACATCTGCGACCTACACCACAGCTCAGGGCAACGCCGGATCCTTAACCCACTGAACAAGGCCAGGGATCGAACCCGCAATCTCATGGTTCCTAGTCGGATTCGTTAACCACTGCACCACGATGGGAACTCCAAAGTCAATGTTTTAAAAGAATCATAGCACATGACTTGTATTTAGCTTTAAATATCATTTTCCCTAATTCCCCCATATTTTCGCTGGGAAGTATTGAAGTACTTTTATTGATAGAGATGTTTAGGATAGAAAAGTGATATTCTAGCCAATTAAAATTTTTTAAAGGGGAGTTCCTGCTATGTCACAGTGGGTTAAGAATCCGACTGCAGCAGCTCAGGTCGCTGCAGACGTGCAGGTTCTATACCTGCCTGGTGCAGTGGGTTAAAGTATCTGGCATTGCCGCAGCTGAGGCTCAGATTCAGTCCCTGGCCCCAGGAACTTCCATATGCCGAGGGTGCAGCCATAAAAACATTTTTTTTCCCAAAGGGGCCTTGATTTCATAGGATTTATGTGTGTGGTATACATGTTACTGTATATATACACAATACATACATGTTGATTTGGGGGCTAGATATGATGGCTTTTCACATCTGTCCTAAGTCTACCATTTTAAATTAGATAAGGGAGTTCCCATTGTGGTGCAGCGGAAACGAACCTGACTAATATCCATGAGGAAGTGGGTTCAATCCCTGGCTTCACCCAGTGGGTTGGGGATCCAGCCTTGCTGTGAGCCGTGGTGTAGGTCATAGACGTGGCTCAGATCTGGCATTGCTCTGGCTGTGGCGTAGGCTGGCAGCTGTAGCTCCCGATTCAATCCCTAGCCTGGGAACTTTCATATACCACAGGTGTGGCCCTAAAAAGCCAAAAAAAGAAAGAGAAAGATAAGTAAAGGTAGCGGAGGGCATATCGTAACCAAATTTATAGGAATTAGAAACTTAATATGTTTGTTAAAACCTGATGTATATTTCTTTTAGCATTTTATTTTATTTTATTTTATTTTATTTTATTTTATTTTATTTTATTTATTTTGTCATTTCTTGGGCTGCTCCCACGGCATGTGGAGGTTCCCAGGCTAGGAGTCTAATTGGAGCTGTAACCACCAGCCTACACCACAGCCACAGCAACTCGGGATCCAAGCCAGTCTGCGACCTACACCACAGCTCACGGCAACGCCGGATCCTTAACCCACTGAGCAAGGCCTGGGATTGAACCCTCAACCTCATGGTTCCTAGTCAGATTCGTTAACCACCAAGCCACGATGGGAACTCCTCTTTTAGCATTTTAAAATTAATTTTTAAGGTATAGTGTTTTCCAAACAAACTTGGTTTACTGAAATTAAAGTGCAAAATGGAAGTATTTGTTCTGACACTTGCATTAATTATGAGGTAACTAGACTAGTATCATGAAGTCTGGTTCCTGTAAACAACACTGAAAAGGCATCATGGAACAGAGCAAAGTAGTATAAGTGAAGAAGTACGAAAGACCATGCAAAGATGGTTAAATTTTTCTGTATGTGAAATTGAAATCAAATTTTCAGTTTTCCTCTTCCCCCCTCCCTCACTTTCAGATCCAGCTATGGGACACAGCAGGACAAGAACGATTCAGAAAGAGCATGGTACAGCACTACTACAGAAATGTACATGCTGTTGTCTTCGTGTATGATATGACCAACATGGCGAGTTTTCATAGCCTACCATCTTGGATAGAAGAATGCAAACAGCATTTGCTAGCCAACGATATACCTCGGATTCTTGTTGGAAATAAATGTGACTTGAGAAGTGCCATTCAGGTACCCACAGACTTGGCACAAAAATTTGCTGACACACACAGTATGCCTTTGTTTGAAACCTCTGCTAAAAACCCCAATGATAATGACCATGTGGAAGCTATATTTATGACCTTGGCTCATAAGCTCAAGAGCCACAAACCATTAATGCTTAGTCAACCCCCTGATGATGGAGTTATCCTGAAGCCTGAACCAAAGCCTGCAATGACGTGCTGGTGCTAAATAACAGTCTTTATTATATTCGGTAATTTTGACTAAAGAAATACTTTTGAAGTATGACAGTGATAAGTCATAGAATTTAATCTCAAATATAATGGATCGTCCTGACACTTTACTGTTTATCATTGTATGCTTATTTTTGTATTTTGTATGTATTTAATCAAGTTTGTCACTGTGACAACACAAGGAAAAAGTTTTCAAGTGAGGTTGAAATGGAGCAAAGTTAGGGTGAATCAGAACATCTTTCCACTGAGATCCCAATGAAGGAGGCTTCACGTGAGAGCATGATGGAATTTTAAGTCAGCGATTGTTTAATCCTATGTTTTGGGGATTGAAAAAAATATATTAAAGGTTAGTACACTCACTGGTATGTCCTTTGAGTGGGAAGTGTTCTCAATAGGATAAAAACTGATATTTGTGTCTCCCTGGAGTTCTTTCTTTGTATTGTAAAATTAATGTATTTAATCGTGCTGTTATTGGTGCATTTTAGAGCCAAGACTTTAGTTCCAGTGGGAGAAGACCTAGAATGTTTTCTGGTTCTCAGTCCATAAAGAATGACTTTTCCAGCAGTTTTAGATGCCTCATATTTCTAATCAATATCCTGATGGTCTACAAAAATCACTGTTATTTTTTTAAAGGGTAATTTGAATTGTTTTCTTAACTAAATTCTATAAAATATGCAAAAGTAAATCAGATTTTAATGCAAATGAAATGACATAATAAGGTGCTTTATACTTCACTTTGATATCTTTAAACCGAAAAACTGAAAGATTTAAGGAGTTGTGATTTGGGGGAAATAGGTGAACAAGGTTCCTGGCTACCACAAGAGATCTATCTATTCCTGGCTTTTAGTAATTTCAGGCTGTGTATCTGACATAGTATATTTTGCTCTCCCCAACCCCTGTCCAGTTTAATGCCTAAAGGCTGAATTAACAAATCATCTTCCCTTTGGATTGTAGCTCTGAGGGCATGCCCCTAATTGCTATGAGTCTACATTTATTTCTGTAGTAGTACTGTGTTACAGTATACCTGTTGTTTAAATCTTTAAATTTTATGGTCACAACAAAATACTCCTCCTCAGTATAAAGAAAAAATTAGATACTGAAAAATATCTAGCCTATCCCTCCCTCAATGGTGAAAAAAATATTTCAAAAAAGTTTTTACCCTAAATACTTTTATTTTGAATTTAAGATTTTGCACATAGAAAATAGTAAGCTTGCATATAAAGCTATTACATGACTGGAATGTAAGTCATGAACTTTAACTGAGGTGTGCACATTGACTAATTCTGAAAGATTGCTGAACTTAATAATTTTGGAAGAAACTAAGCCAAAATGTGATTATACTTAAAATCTTTTCAGAATGTGGGAAACCAGTTAAACATGTGATCTGATTTAGTTTAGGAGTTTTTGTTTAATCATCATGGTGGTCCTGACTGGATAATTCAGTTATAAAAACAAGATAATTCTAATAAATGAACTAACTGAAAGTAATAATTATAGGAAATAATTACTCTGTTTTCCTTAGCTTATGGAAGAACAGGTTTGCTTTGTTTTTAAGGAAATTAATCCATGTTTCTTATCCTGCTAGAATTAAAAATGATTTGACTCTATTTAAATTAATGTTGATTTGTAACTTTTTATAGTAAGACAATGACAGCTGTTATAATTGTGGTGGGTGTAATAGTTTTTTAAAGAAGGGAATCTGTTTATTGCTTATCAAAACATTTTCTAAAGTGAGAGAAGAAAGTTTACACACTTTCTAAGCACATTTGTGGTTTTTTTTTCAGTGCTATTATCATTTTTTTAAACAAGTAATTTAACTTCATTTCTTTTTGTAAAGAAGTTAGTAGTAAGTATCCTTTAAAGTTCTGTGAAAGGACATATTTTTTCACTTTAATATTTATTTTTAAAATATTTGTATCCCATTTGCAGTGATTCATTGTTTTAATTTTTTTCTACATGTTTTTATTTTTAAAAAGAACATACTTATCAGTTGAATAGGGATGAAGCTTTTAGATATTTTCCAAAATATTTATAAAATATTTCACAAACTATTGAGAAATCACTTCCAAAATGGTGGCTATCAAACAACTAGTTACTAGTTTTTAAAGCAGAAATCACACATTTTTTAACTCCTGGGTGAATTTAGTTTAACTGTGACCTTTAGTTGAAAACCTCAGATATGTTTTGGAAAAGTTGTAATTTGAGAACACCAAAGGAAGCTAATCCAGACTCTAATGAAGTTAGCTATTAAGGACAATGCTTTATTGACAGTATATTGCTAATACATTTCGTCATAAATCTAGAGTTAAATAATTTTGTTGTGGAATAGTGTCACTGTAACTTTGCCTCATGAAGTTCAATAAACCAACTTTGGCATAAAGAAATTGTAGTTTATTTTCTTTGTTTGGTTACTAGATTGAGTATAAAATGAAACAAAGAATCTCTTCTTTCCCCTGGCTTCCAGGTAGTATGTATTATGTTGGAATCAAGCATACAAAAACTAACCCACTTGGACATTTATTTAGAAATACTTCTGAGAGTTCCCTTCGTGGCTCAGTGGTTAACGAACCTAACTAGGATCCATGAGAATGCAGGTTCGATCCCGGCCTCGCTCATTGGGTTAAAGAATCCAACATTGCCATGAGCTGTGGTGTAGGTCACAGACGAGGTTTGGATCCCACATTGCTGTGGCTGTGGTGTAGGCCAACAGCTCCAGCTCCAATTCAACCCCAAGCCTGGGAACCTCCATATGCCATGAATGCAGCCCTAAAAAGACAAAAAGAAAAAAGAAAAGAAAAAAAAAGAATACTTTAGAGCAAATGTCAGATACAAGAGTAGTTGACATCTCTAGAGTTAAAAGAATTGAGCAGAATGAGTAACTATAAAATACATGAGAAAGAAGGAGTAGGTAGCAGGTATAAGATTAAATTTTTACATTCAGATTCCTCAGGCCCTTTAGGGGAATGTGGATTGGGGTTTGAGGCCTCTGAAGTTCATACCACTTTCCCTGATCAGTTTATTTCATACATAAATTACTCTTCTGTTCAAACAAAAAATTATTTATAAAAGACTGAATTTTTTTTTTTTTTAAATGGCTGCAACTGCGGCAAATGGAAATTCCCAGGCTAGGGGTCGAATCGGGGCTGCAGCTGCCAGCCAGCCTATGCCACAGCCACAGCAGTTACAAATCTGAGCCTCATCTGCGACCTACACCACCTCACAGCAACACACTGCAACTCCAGATCCTTTAACCCACTGAGCAAGGCCAGGGATTGAACCCATATCCTCATGGATACTATTCGGGTTCTTAACCTGCTGAGCCACAACAGAAACTCCTGAAAGAACTGCTTTTTTTTAAAATTACTCAGTGAATTTTAAATGCTGCTTTTTAAATCAGATATTGATAAAGTGGTCAAATTTTTAGGAGGGCAACTTGCTAGAGCCTGTGTGGCAAATACTAATTGTTGGAATAACCTGATTTATCAAACATTTGTCAAGTACCTGCCATGTGTTTTCCAGTTGTGTTAGATGGCTACATAGATGAGTAAGACTCTGTCCTTGAAGAACTTATATAAACACATGGGAGTTCTACAGTATAACATGGCAAATGTCATTAAAAAGGAATTTACAAAGAACAACACAGAGATGGTGTGATCTTAAGGCTTTGATGCAAAGAAATGAGCACTGGGAAAAGAAGCTAGCAAAGCAGGTTGTGGTTGAACTGGCAAGTTGCCATATGTGCTAGAATTAGGTCTGATGTGGGTGCAGTTCAAATCAGCCTACAAGGGGGAATTTATTGTCAGAAGTCTGACTTGTCTGATGTGAAGACTCAAGGACGAGGATGCAGCTGGACGGGAAGAAGAGCTGGATTGAGCATTAGTTTGCTACCTCTGGCTCAGCTTCACTGCACACCTTTGTTCTCTCTTTTTTGTAATTGGATTTCTCTATTTTACTGGCTCACTTGGCAGAAAACATGGCCACTGGCCACTTCTGGACTGTTGCATGCTGCAGGCATCCAAAGAGAGATTGGCCGGTTGTCAGTCCCAAGTCAAAATTTCTATGATGGCCTGGCTAGAGTCAGGTGCCCAGCCCAGGACCAGTAGCCAAAAAAAGATCATATTGGGAATTTCCACATTTGGGAGAATGGAAGGAAAAAAAAGTATAGCCATACAAAAACATTTGAGCTTTACTCTTTAGGCAATGGGTAACTAATGAAAGTGTTTAAGCAAAGTGGTGAGTGAGGCCATCAGATCTATGCTGAAAATTCCAGTGGCAAGGGAAAGGCTGCGTAGGGATGGAGCCATGGTGGCCAGGCAGTTTATTGTAATGGCCTAGAAGAGGAAACTTTCACTGGGATGTTGACAGAGGAATATACCATACGCATTTCTCTTCCTCCCTCTGGTTTATTTCATTTAGCATGACGCCCTCCAGCTTCATCTATGTCACAAATGGCAAGATTTCCTTTTTAAGATGTAATATTCCTCTGTTTATCACGTTTACTTTATCCATTAATTTGTCAGTGGGCACTTAGCTTGTGAATACCTTATCTATTGTGAATAAAGGCTGCAGTGGATATGGGAGTACACATAGCTCTTTGATTTTTGTTTCCTTCGTATGCCCAGAAGTGAGATTTGTGGATCACATGGTAGTTCTGTGTTTAATTTCTTAAGGTATTGCCATACTGTTTTCTGTAGTAGCTGTACCAGTTTATATTCCCAGTAACAGTGTTACCCGGGTTCCCTTTTCTCCATATCCTTGCCAGCATTTGCTATTTCTTGCCTTTTTGCTGATAGCCATCCTAAGAGATGTGAGATGATGTCTCATTGCAATTTCAATTTGCATTTCCCTGATGATGAGAGATATTGAGCACCTTCTCAAGAATCCCTTGGCCATTTGTATGTCTTTGGGAAAAATGTTGATTCAGGCTCTTCATATTGTTAAATTATTTATTTATGTTTTGCTATTGAGTTGCATGAATTCCTTGTATATTTTGGGCATTAATCCCTTATTGGTAGGTGGTTTGCAAAATTTCTGCCATTCCATAGGTTGCCTTTTAAATTGTTGATGGTTTCCTTTGCCATGCAGAAGCTTCTTAGTTTCATTTAGTCCCACTTGTTTATTTTTGCTTTTGTTGCATTTGCTTTTGTTGTCATGTAATCTTTTTTTTTTTTTTCTTTTTCTCTTTTGGGAGCACCTACATGCCTGCAGAATGTAGACATTCCCAGGCCAGCGATCAAACTTAGGCCACATCTGTGACCTGAGTCACTGCAGTGACAGTGCTGGGTCCTTAACCCGCTGAGCCTCAGAGAACTCCATGTAATCATTTTTCTTAAAGAAGTTCCGCCAAAGTGAAAAAGATGTCACATCTCCCAAACCTGGATATTCATCTGAAAAGAATATATTCATTCTGCGGGATACAAAAGATCTTCAAGTGGTGTATTAGTAGTATTCCTAGCATTTATTTCTGCCAGTCTCTGTGCCATTGCATCTGGTCTAGGTTTGGCTTATTGACAGAGAACATCCAGTTTCTCAAGCCAGCAATTCATAAACTTCTTATGCAAATGTAAGATTAGTAAATGTTGTCTGCTTTGTGGAATCTATTATCCCATTGTATAGCCACAGACTGTATAACACACATTTTAAGATTCTGAAGACACAGGAGCTTAATCACAAATGGTCATGTGTATCAAACTACTCAAGGAGGCACTCCCTAAGCCTTTGTCCTTCTTTTTCTTCTCTTCTGGCTAAACACCCTTTCCCTTTATGATCTCATCTTCAAAAGGAGCTTGATTTCAGAACCCTTGATTCCAAGGCTTTGACTTTGCTTCTGTATACCTGTGGGCCATGTTCCTTTTGAGGTACCAGTGACACACCCAACTAAGCATGTCAAAATCCAAATTCATAATCCTGCTCCCTAAACTTCTCTGTTTTATTGTTTCCTCAAAGCCCCCAGGCTCTATCTTTCCTTCACCTCCCACAGCTAGTCTCCGACTGGGATGGATCACTTCCACTGCCTTTGTTTGTTTTTTGTCTTTTTAGGGCCGAACCCATGGCATATGGAGGCTCCCAGGCTAGAGGTCTAATCAGAGCAGCTGTGGGCCTTCGCCAGAGCCACAGCAACACCAGATCCAAGCCGCGTCTGTGACCTACACCACAGCACATGGCAACGCCAGATCCTTAACCCACTGAGCAAGGCCAGGGATCGAACCTGCAACCTCATGGCTCCTAGTCAGATTCATTTCTGATGTGCCATAATGGGAACTCCTTCCACTGCCTTTGATCCCTGCCTTTGTCCTCTTCTTTCTGAGAGGCTGTGGATGCCACCTGTGGACTTTGAGGTCCAGTTTTGTGGGGACTGAATCCCAGAAGTTGTAAGGGTGAAAACTCTAGGCTTCAGTGTCCTTTCAATTTTTGAAAGGGGACTGATGATAACTGAAAATTAAAGGAGTTACTAGTGTTAGTACCTATTGTTGCATAACTAATTTCTCCAAAACTCAAGGTAGCCAGAGTTCTCCTAGGGTGGCCGAAGATGCCCAGAGCAAGTGCCCCTTGCCTAGAATATTACAGTGGGACAGAAGCCCGAGGGCCTTTTCTCACAGAAGTCTATTCCTTTTTTTTTTTTTAGCACATGGAAGTTCCCAGGCTGGGTTTGAATCGGATCTGCAGCTGCCAGCCTATGCCACAACCACAGCAATGCCAGATCTGAACTGAGTCTGCAACTTACACCACAGCCCACAGCAACACCGGATCCTTAACCCACTGAGCAAGACCAGGGATCGAATCCATGTCCTCATTGATACTGGTTGGGTATGTTGCCACTGAGCCACAGCAGGAACTCCAAAGTCAATTTTTTTTTTTTTTTTTAATTTCGAGGTCTCTATTCTTGAATGGTGATCACAAAAACCTACTGGGGTTGAAGGGAAGAAGACAAACTCCAACTGTGTGTGGAGAACTGTCAGAACACTTGAGGACTTTTTTTTCTTTTTTTCTTTTTTTTTGGTGGAGCCCTTGGCATGCAGACGTTCTTGTGCCTAGGATGGAACCCATACCAAGCAGTGAAAATGCCAGACCAGCTGAGCCACCAGGGAACTCCCTTGTGGACCTTTTTATTTATTTATTTATTTATTTATTTATTTATTTATTTATTTATTTATTGGCCACCCCAAGGCATACAGAGTTCTTGGGCCTAGGATCAGATACGAACTGCAGTTGCAACCTGTGCTGCATCTGTGGAAACACTGGATCCTTATCCCACTGGATCCTTAACCTATGCCAGGCCAGCTTTGTAGCTTTGTGGCTACGTGTCTCTTTATGATATGGGGAAAGGTAGAGGCAGGAGCCACTGCCTGAGGGTTTATGCTTGGCATCCTTCCCTCAACTCATCCTTCCCTAGAATATTACAGTGGGACAGAAGAGGGACTGCTGTCATTAATTCCTCTGACAGTAGCCTTGATTATGTACAGTAATCACATCTTTGCAGTCAGGATCTAGTCTTTGTCATTTGTTTCCTCCACAGTTGCCCTCTTTCCAAAGTGTTCACCATTTGAAAATCACTCATATCCTTAAGTGATTCCTCTTGATTCTTTGACGATTTGGCTGCAAGGGCTTTCAAGAGGAAAAACATTCTTGACATGATGGTTGAGTCATGCTTGGTGAAATGAGCAATTCCTGCCCAGTGCTGTATTAGAGCAATACTGCATTGTCTTGGGTGAGAACATGTCTCTTCCGGGAATTTTGTTACATGAAAGTAAAAATGATGTCACTCTGTTTTCAGCTCCTTTGCTAAGCTTAAAAAAAAAAAAAACAAAAAACAAAAACCACAGCATTTCTTAATTCTGGGTCCTCATCATTTTCTCTGGTATCATGATGGCAAGCAAAGGCCAGTTTTGCCAGCTGACCCCGGACAAGACCCCTATAAGCCATGTTACATTTCCCTCAGCCTCAGTTTCCCCATCTGCAAAATGGGGCAATAATGGGTTTATCATAATACCTGCCCCCTTTTGTGCCTTAAAGCAGTTATTCTTAAATTGATTTATAATGAAATCCTCTTAGAAACCTAAGTAGGACTTCTTTCTTCTGCCATTGGCAAAGTTGCTGCTAATGCAATCATCTCTGCTTTCTGTTGTATTTTGTCTTTGTGGGAGCTGTCCTCATCCCCACGTTTCCTACAGCCAGAATCTTTTTTTGGCCTTATGAATTGAATTCAGATCAGATACTTCTGATTTTGGTTATCCTCCACTGCAGAAACAAAACAAAACAAACAAAAAAGCCACTGGACTCTACCAAACTGGTTGCTCCAGTCCGGGGGTTCTGACCAGTGCAGACAGCCTTGCTCAGATTACATCATGTTACTGCCTTAAAGGCTGTTTCCCTTGGAGGTGACCCTTTAACTCTGGGCTGTACAGGCAGAAAAAAACTCTCACCCTTGTTTCCCCTTGGAGCCTCAGGACTTCTCACTGTGGCCCGGTTTTTGGAACTTGGGCATCCGCAAGGAGGGGGAGGTTTGGGGCTCAAATTGGTTTCTATTTTGAAGGCTCTTTGCTGAGTCATCCTCTCCTGTCTGCTGCTGCTAGCAAGCAATTTATCCTTTAGGCAGCTGCTGCACAGAGCCAGGACCAAGGAATTTCTGAAGACCCATGACAATTTTTAAGACCTGAAAAAGAGAAAAAAAAAAAGGATTGACCCCAAAATGTGAAAATTAAGAATCATTTAATTGAATGTCTACAAACTAATAAGTATGTTGATTTTGTTGATAAATATTTTATATATTCATAAAGATAGTATTTTTAAAAACAATTAGATTAGATTATTTCCCTTCAAAAGGACCCTGTACCATGCTTGCTGAGAAATTGATTACAAATAAAATGGTTTACTTGAGCTAAATCATTAAAATTTTTTATTTCAGAAAAACAGTACTGTGGGTGCCTTTTAATATGTAAGAGGACTTGGAAATTTGAATGACGACTGTAGGCTAGATGGTATTAGAGAATGATTGTTAATTTTCTTAGTTGTGATAATGGTATTGAGGTTAAATGGGAGAATCTTTTTTTTTTTTGTCTTTTTGCTATTTCTTGGGCCGCTCCCACGGCTTATGGAGGTTCCCATGCTAGGGGTCCAATCGGAGCTGTAGCCACCGGCCTACGCCAGAGCCACAGCAACGCGGGATCCTACACCACAGCTCACAGCAATGCTGGATCGTTAACCCACTGAGCAAGGGCAGGGACCGAACCCGCAACCTCATGGTTCCTAGTCGGATTCGTTAACCACTGCACCACGATGGGAACTCCAAATGGGAGAATCTTAGGACCTCCATATGGAAGTATTTATGAGTTAAGTGCCTAGATGTTAGCAACTTGCTTTCAAAGTACTCTGCAAAATAATAACTATATGGTGGAAAAGAAGGAGGAACTAAATCTATTTCTTCTGCTCATAGCAGCCTTGATTATGGGTAATAATTTCCATATGTTTGCGGTCAGGATCTCTTATTTGAATGTCATTTGTTTCCTACATAATCATCCTCTTGAGTGCTTGCCATTTGAAAATTACTCAGCATGTCACCTGCTTTCAAAAGGTTCTACAAAATAGCAAGCGTGTGTCTGTATATAAATAAATGCACACATATACCGAGAGAGAGGATAAAAGTGTGAAATGTTAACAAGTGCTTTGAAGACCATAGTAAGGCAGGTTAGAGGATAAAGAATGATGGAAGCCCAGGGGCATTATTTGTTTTTTGGTTGTTTTTTGCTTTTTAGGGCCACAACCTCAGTATATGGAAGTTCCCAGGCTGGAGGTTGAACAGGAGCTATAGCTGCTGGCCTATCCCACAGCCACAGCCACTCAGGATCCAAGCCGTGTCTGTGGCCTACACCACAGCTCACAGCAATGCTGGATTCTTAACCCACTGAGCAAGGCCAGGGATTGAACCTGTGTCCTCAGGGATACTAGTCGGATTCGTTTCCAATGAGCCATGACAGGAACTCCCAATTATTTGGATAGCATAGTCAGATCTGAATCTCTCTGAATGAACTGAAGGAAGAAGACATATGAAGATTTGAAGGAAGAGTATGTTTGGCTATGTAAAGGCCCTGAGGCAGGACTTCAAAACACCTTATACTGTCCGACAAAACTTTTTTTTTTTGGCCATGCCTGGGACATGCAGACGTTCCCGGGTCAGGGAAACCTATGTCACAACAGTGACAATACCACATCCTTAACCCATGGAGCTGTTTCTGGGCTGTTTTATTCCATTGGTCTGCTTGTCTGTCACTAGACTGATACTACCTGATTGCTAGAGCTTTATATCTTGATATTTGGTAGGGAAAGTCCTTCACCTTCATCCAGCATCTTGGTTATTCTTGGGCCTTTGTTCTAACCTACCTAAGGTTTTGATTCATCTTGTCAAATTCTATGTGAAACCATGTTGGGATTTTGACTGGAGTGCTTTGAATTTATCAGCCAGCTTAAGGGAGGATCTGGTGTTGCCGTGGCTGTGGTATAGGCTGGCAGCTTCAACTCCAATACGACCCCCTAGCCTGGGAACTTAACATATGCCACAGATGCAGCCCTAAAAACACAGAAACGAAACAAACAACTACACTTCAATTTTCTTAAAAAGTAAAAAAGCAAACCAAAAAACCCCAAACAGTTATTTGGCAATTAGAGTGATAAAGTGTTTTCCACTACATTCCACTCTCGGCCAATCACAATTGCTCCTTTAACTTTTTTTTTTGCTACCATGTTAGCTTCCTTGACTGTCCCTTCATGAAAGTCATGTAGCCATTATGCATGTCCTGTGTTAGGCACTTGTTATTCCCACTAGAAAGTCTTATTTAGCCTCTCATTTCCTTTGATGAATAAGTAATGAATGGGAGTTCCCTGGTGGCTCAGTGGGTTAAGGATCTGGTGTTGAAACTTCCATGGCTCAGGTAACTGTTGTGGTGCAAGTTCGATCCCCTGGCCCAGGAACTTCCACGTGCCATGGGTAAGGCCAAAATAAATAAATAAGTAATGAATAGAAGATGCAGATCCATAGGGAAAGCCCTTCATTTATTCGGCAAATATTGAATAAGTGTCTGCTGTGTTTTAGCTACTGTGCAAGTGGCTAAGGATATAGCAATAAACAAGAGAGACAAAGGCTGTACCCTGGGGATGCTTGTATTCTAGCAATAGATCACAATTAACAAATAAACAAGTATACAAAATAACTGGGATTGAGATGAAAGACAGTAATAAGGCAAACTGGGTGATGAGAGAGAGAGGGTGAATGAAGGGTGGTCAGCAAAGCATCTTTAATGCAAACGTATGAGTGAAGAGCTGACAGTTGACGAGCTGTGCAAAGAGCTGGAGAAGAGCTGAGGGCAGAGAAATCAGCAGGTGTGATGGCCTAGAGCCAGGAAAACACTTGGCAACTTTGAGGAACAGAAGGTCTGGCTGGAGTACAGGGAGTCGGGGAGAAAGGACTGAATGATACTGGGAGGTGGAGGGTAGCCAGGCCAGGGTACACAGCTTGATTTAATTTTAACTGCAGTGGAAAGGGATTCAGTAAGGCAATGGCATGATCTGCTTCACTATTTTTTAAAGTTCACTCTGGGAGTTCCCTGGTGGTTCAGAGGGTTAAGGATCCAGTGTCGTCACTGCAGCAACTTGGGTCACTGCTGTGGTGTGGGTTTGATCCCTGGCTCAGGAACGTCCACATGCCCTGGGCACAGCCAAAAAATAAAAATAAAAACTCACTTTGGTTACTGGGTGAAAAGTGGAATGGGGAAGAAGAGATGAAGGCAGTATGCCTACTGGAATCTCTTTCTTTGACATAGTTTTCCCGGAGGCTCCACTCAGTGACTACCACCTGCACCTCACCCCCGTCCCCAACATCTCATTGGCCAGAACTGCGTCTGGTGGCCAGGCTTAGCTGCATGGGATTCTTCTTTTTTTGGAGTTGCCACAATAGAGCATTTCAACTTTTTTTTTTTTTTTTTTTTTTTTTTTTTTTTTTTTTGGCCACACCAGTGGCATTTGGAGGTTCTGGGGCCAGGGATCAAATCTGAGCCATAACTGCAACCTATGCCACAGCTGCACCACGCAGGATCCTTAATCCACTGTGCCACAGCAAGAACCCCTAGAACATTTTAATCTTTTAATTTTTGTTTGTTTTATTGAAGTAGAGCTGACGTACAATATTATATGTTTCAAGTGTACGATGTAATAGTTCACAATTTTAAAGGTTATACTCCATTTATAGTTATTATAAAGTATTGGCTATATTCTGTGTGGTGTACAATATCTCCTTGTAGATTATTTATTTTATACATAGTAGTTTGCACCTCTGAATCCCCTACACTTGTATTGTCCCTCCCCGCTTCCTCTGGAAGCCACTAGTTAGTTTGTTCTCTATATCTGTAGGTCTGCTTCTGTAATGTTATATTTGTTTGTTTTATTTTTTAGACCTCACATATTAGTAAAAACATACACTATCAGATAGCCTTTCTCTATCTGAATTATTTCACTTACCATAATACCCACCAAGTCTATCCATGTTGTTGCAAGTGGCAAAATGTCATTCTTTTTTATGACTTTGTAGTATTTCGCTCTGTGTGTGTGTGTGTGTGTGTGTGTGTGTGTGCCACATCTTTTTTATCCATCATTTGGTGATGGACACTTAGGTTGCTTCCATATCTTGGCAATTATAAATAGTGCTGCTATGAACATTGGGGTGCAAAAGGATTCTTGAAATGTGAATATTTCAGGCACCAGAGGAATATTTTAGGCAAGGAGGAAAATGTCTTGTGAATGGCTTTTGGGTAGACAATCCAGTGTCTGTTATTTGCATTATTCCTAAAACGAGCCTGTGAAACAGGTGGAGCAATTTTTATTGGACTCATTTATAAAAGGGAAACAGCATTAAAGAGAAGAAAGTTCGGGGAGTTCCTGTTGTGGCTCAATGGAAATGAATCTGACCAGTGTCCATGGGGGTGCAGGTTTGATCCCTGCCTTACTCAGAGGGTTAAGGATCTGGCGTTGCCGTGAG
Organism: Sus scrofa; assembly: GCF_054392235.1. Taxonomy (NCBI): domain Eukaryota; kingdom Metazoa; phylum Chordata; class Mammalia; order Artiodactyla; family Suidae; genus Sus; species Sus scrofa. The sequence goes on along the minus strand of NC_139390.1, from coordinate 93,983,539 downwards.
CTGTGGTGTATGTCACCCATGCAGCTCAATCTAGCATTGCTGTGGCTGTGGTGTTGGCCGGTGGCTGTAGCCCTGATTTGACCCCTGGCCTGGGAACTTCCATGTGGCTTGGGGGCGGCCCTAAAGGGCAGGGGAGAGAAGAAAGTTCAGAGGGCTTGAGTCTAGATCTTTTGACCTCAAATTGAGCCTGTTCTTCTCACTACCCTTCATTATTCTGGGCCTGCAAAAGGCTGAACCCAGTCACATGTGTCCTGGTGTGTCTACTGTACCTGAGCAATTATCACAATGCAATGGGTGCGGGAGGGAGAGCAGCTTATCAGATCAGACTTTGGAATAGAAAGAAGCCTTCTAAAGAGAAAAAATAAAATGATAAGTAGTGCCCTCTGTTATATTGGGATATATTGTTCCACCAAACAGAATAAGATGGATAGAGCACACACCCCAGGGGGTGTGGAAACACTGGAGTGTGGGAAGGACATTCAGAATATTATGTTTGCTTGAATATAGATGATATCGATATAGACATAGAAGTTCAGTGCTGCTAATGTTTAATACATGAAGTGACACTGGGTATCAGACAGGTACATGCCTTGGAGTTTCTACATACGGAATTCAAGTATCCTGATGCTACCGTCTACATCGTGGACAGGTTAACAGCAGCACCCTCACTGTCCATTCATTGTCAGCAAATGGGTTTACAAGGGCTGGTTGAATGGATTTACTAGTAACACTATCTTAAACGGTAAACTCTTGACAATTCTTTGTAATGAGATGGAGAGTTTCACTGAAATTCTGTTTCAAGGAACAATGCTTAATGATCATTACAGGGAGTTCCCGTGGTAGCACAGCAGAAACGAATCTGACTAGGAACCATGAGGTTGCGGGTTCGATCCCTGGCCTTGCTCAGTGGGTTATGGATCCGGTGTTGCCGTAAGCTGTGGTGTAGGTCACATATGAGGCTCGGATCTGTCATTACTATGGCTGTGGTGCAGGCGGGCATGTAGCTCTGATTAGACCCCTAGCCTGGGAACCTCCATGTGCCGCAGGTGCGGCCCTAAAAAAAAAAGCAAAAAAAAAAAAAAATCATTCATGTGTACACACACACACACACACACACACACACACACACGTTAGTGAATAGATAGATAGTCGCATGGGAATGGGAATATGCAAAAGTCTGAGCTCACTGAAATCATCCCTTTGATCTGCGCCTTAACTATCTAGGGCCAATAGCCTGCTTTTCTTCATCCTGAATTCCTGCAGGGTGCACAGTCCAGGCAGCTTTGGTAGCTGATAACTTGGTCATCCCAACATCCTTTGTTTACCAGTATGGCAGGTGACATTTTTTTTTTTTTTTTTTTTTTTTTTTTTTGTCCAGAGTAAGTATGTAATTACATACCACAGTGTTTTCTACTGTGAAAATCAAGTGAGATAACTAATGGAAATACCTAGTACAACCTTACTGCCTATATCGTAGTAAACATTCAGTTCATCAAGGAAAGCAGCCACAAGCTGGGGCGGGGGTGGGGGGGGGTGTTTATTCCCCAGCTGGCTTCTTCCTAAGAGGTTCCACCAGGAGACATTTCATTGCCTTGGGAAATTGTCCTTGATTTAAGGCTTTCCCTCATCTTTATAGGCTCAGAACTCGGATATTTTGTCAGCACATTACGAATAGCTCCACCTCCCAGGACAGATTCATTAACCAAACTTACAAGACCAGGATCAAAACCAGAATCCTAGTTGAGTGGCACTCAGTGAAGACTGCCTGTCACATGTACTGAGGAGCTGTGCTAGCACAGTCAGAATACCTAGAGGTTTCCATTGTGGCTCAGGAGGTTAAGAATCGATGTTGTCTCTGTGAGGATGCTTGTTCAATCCCTGGCCTTGCTCAGTGGGTTAAGGATCGGTTTTTCGGTGAGCTGTGGTATAGGTCGAAGATGTGGCTTGGATCCTGTACTGCGGCCCTAAAAAGCAAAAAGAGTATCCTCTCCCTGAAGGCGGATTGATAATCAGAGGCTTGCTTGGTGAGCAAAGAGTCAGAACAAGGGGAGTTTGCACTTACATTCATGTACTTGTTAATAGTGTCTGATAGATCCATTTCACAGGGGGATTAGTTTGCTAACGCACCTGGGAAATTCCAGGAAGGCAATTACTTGGGCAGAATTAAGACAGATAATGTGTTTGCCTCTGTGACACTTGTTCTTTGGTATTTTGCTATATGTTTGTATAGGGGAGCAGAGTTTGCCACCCCTCAATATGTCTCTTTGGCATTATTTTAAGTTGGTTAGGAGCAGCAGGCATGGGAAATGCTCTGAAAACCAAGCAGAAGTTCCCCCTCCACTCACATTTATAAGAGAAATGGTCATTTGTAAGGGTGTCTTCCTGGCTGTACCAGGAAGGGGAGGATGACCACATCTCTAGAAACTCTCATGATCGGGGAAGGCAATGACTTCAGTCCGCCTAAGAACCTTACCCTTGCTTGTTTGCCAAGCTTTTCCTGCTAACTCTCCATAACCAATTCTCCCCACCCTCAACATCCTCTTTTGTCTTTAGCTAAGGATGCTGTTTAAGGTGAGCGCTTCAGTCATTCTGGTGAGTTTCTCAGTTCTCCTGGGTCTCTCCCATGTACACATGTTATTAAACTCGCTTGATTCTGGCAGTTCCCATTGTGGCTCAGCGGAAAGGAATCCAACTAGTATCCATGAGGATGTGGGTCTGATTCCTGGCCTCGCTCAGTGGGTAGGGATCCAGCATTCCCATGAGCTGTGGTGTAGGTCACAGACACAGCTTGGATCCCACATTGCTGTGGCTGTGGTGTAGGCCAGCAGCTGTAGCTCTGATTTCAACCCCTACCCTGGGAATGTCAAGATGTCACAGGTGTGGACCTAAGAAGAAGGAAAAACAAAAACAAAAACAAAAAAAACAAAAAACTTGCTTGATTCTCTCCTGTTACTCTCTTTCATGTCAATTTAATACTTAGACCAGCTGGAAGAACCTAGGAGGATAGAGAAAAATTTCTTCCTCCTTGACAATATGTTTTTGGTTAATAACTTGTTCTTTTTTAATTTCTTTTTTTTCTTTAACTTTTTACTACGGAGATTCTGAAACACAGAAAAATACACAGTGTAAGATAATGAATGCTCGGGTCCTCATGGCTTCGCTTCAATCACTATCCACACGTGGTCAGTCAGTCTGGTTTTATTTACGTCCTCATCCACTTCCCCCACCTTCCGTATTGGAATTTGAAGAAAATTCTAAACATCCTCATTGTTTTTAAAGATATTTTAGCAGATCAAGTCCTGCTGGTTTGAGAACCGGTTTTCTCTTTTTTTTTTTTTTCTGATGACTTGAGCTATCTCTGCTCTGATCTTAAAAGAGCTCCCAGAGAGTGAATTTTGAGTTCTTGAGGGAAGCCTGTGGTTCTCAGAACCATTACCGTTATCATTAGGCAGGGTACATTTCACTTAATTTTATCTTTTCTTAATTACTCAGGAATACCACTCTGAGCAGCACTTATTGGACCCAACTGCAGAGCAGCAATGCCGGGTTTCTGTGTTCTGCCCAGGGGACCTGATCCACAGGCAGGGTCTCCAGGGGCAGGATCTGGGAATCTGCACAGGTAACAGAATCCCAGGTGTTCTGCCCCCTAAGGTTGGAGAAGTGCAGGCCTAGAACATTGTCAGAGATTGCTAGGGTACCTGGTTTCAAGCCATGGTGCTAGAAAACTGGAAAAGAGATTTTTTAGAAAACCAGCTACATTTTTCTGATACTTTCTCCTTCCCTCTCTCTCGATGGCTGTCACACCTCACTGGGTCAGAGGCGCTGAGGCTCAGGTGTTCCTCAGTGTCTGTGTCAAGGTAGTTCTGCCCAGCAAAGTACAAGAACTTTGAAATAGTTATTGATTGCTCAGAAGTCTAGTGCTTTTAGGTTTCTGGCTGTGTCTCATATGGCTGTAGGTGCTATAAGTCTTACCTAGGTAAGTGGTAAGTTCCTCAACACACACACACACACACACACACACACACACACACACACACACAGAGGTAGAGTGCTAAAGTTTGATTTTTAAAAAATTGAAGTATGGGAGTTCCCTTGTGGTGCAGTGGGTTAAGGATCCAGGGGTTTTCACTTCAGTGGTTCAGGTTCAATCCCTGGCCCAGTAACTTCCACCAAAAAAATAAAAAAAAGGATAAGATTAATTTAGAACTAATGAACTCATAAACCATGTTTTGCAGGAAATGGTGCTTTTAAAGAGCTACATGACCTAAAAATGACTTTTTGTTATTTTAAAAGAAAACCGAGCTTTGCTTAATTTAGTTTATTGCAGGCTCCAAATGTGCTATTAACCCTTTTGAAATTTGGGCTTCTTTTAAAAATAAAAAAGCCTTGGAAGTTGTGTCTTCATTCGCCTATTCAAAGTTCAACCCGATGACAGGAATAAACATTAGCTCAGTTTTCACCTTTGTTCTCAAAACGTATTAAATCATCCTTTTGCCAAAGTTCTTTTTGTTCTCCAGCTTCATGTCAAAAACAGTGTGAGAATAAATCCTCACCACAAGAGGGAGCTGGGCCATGAATAAATCAATGGATTGTTTTGGAAATAGAAACAAAAACTGGAGAGCACAGGTCATTCAGCATCCACAGTGGCGACAGGAGTGATTTTCAGAAGTGATTAGTCCACTGTTCTAGTGGTTCAGATCCCAAATCAGAATGGTCCTTGATTCCTTACTTCCCAATGAATTAAATGTGTCTCTTCTGATGCTTTGACATCTGGGCCTTGCTGAAACTTTCCTATTCACCCACTGGATGCTGCCACATCAGGCTGTGTGATGTCTGGAACTGTGACAACCATGTTGGGACTGTGAGGTGAGCTGGCCCCTGAGGGCAAACCTGACCTGCTGAGAACTGCAGAGCAGAACAATAGAAAGTTGGTTAGAATGAACCAACTCCAGGGTCATTCAACACTTCTTGTTATGTGAGATAGTAAATCTTTATCACTTCAGCTATATCGAGGCGGGTTTATGTTTGTTGAAGCTGGAAGCATTCTGATACTTGCAAAAGTAAAAATTTGGTAGCAATCTAGATGGAGCCATTCATCTTTCATCTTTTTCTATGTACATTATAAGAAGTGAAGCTCAGAAGTTCCTGCCATGATGCAGTGGGTTAGGAATCTGACTGCAGCTGCTGGGGTTGTTGTGGAGGTGCCGGTTCGATCCCCGGCCCAGTGCAGTGGGTTATAGGGATCTGGCTTTGTGGCGGCTGCAGTGGAGGTCACAGCTGTGGTTTGGACTCAATCCCTGACCCAGGAATTTTCAAATGCCTCCAGTGTGGCTATAAAAAAAAAGTGAAGCTCTAAATTCCAAACCATGGCTTTTGGTTTTCACAAAGAAGTCACACCAATATGTTGCAGGGGAGTTTGCACCATATTTTTATATGAAAGGCAACACTGTTCTAAAAAATACTTTTGGGACAGAGCTTTCTATTTGAATAACCCCATACCAGTTAGATGCATAAAATCCTTCTGAATGATTTTTATCTAATTCTAATTCTAGAGATAACTGCTGAAATAATTTCAAGTCTGGTATGAATTAGCAGGCTAAATGGTCTGGAACATTAAAACCCAAAGGCAGCTATTTAGTAAGAGGTATATAGGGGATGATTACTGAGACTAAAATAATTTGGTCTCAGTCTTCCTTACAGTAACTGCTACTACCCTTGAGCCCACACCCACCTTAATCCACAAGAAATTGCCTGATCCCTCCCTTTAAAAAAATTTTTATTATTATTATTTTTTTTTGGCCACCCCTCAGCATATGGAGTTCCTGGCCCAGGGATCGGATCCAAGCCACAGTTGCAACTTACACTGCAGCTGTGGCAACAAGGGATACTTAATCCGCTGGGCTTGGCCAGGGATGGACCCTGTGTCCCAGTACTCCCAAGATGCCACAGATCCCATTCCTTCACATCAGGAACTTCTCCTTCACTTTTTGGTTTAGCTTCTTCAACTCACCCCAGTTTTATTAAATTTTAAATTTCACACCCCTCTCCCCACAAGGAAGAAGAATATCAATATTGTGTGTCAGTGGGTGAAACTCTGCCTTAAAGATCCAGCACGTGGAGGCGTCTCTTTCCAGGTGGTGAAGCTGATCCAGCAGTGGCTTGGGTTGAGTCACCTTTCTTGCTTCAATGAAAGAAAGGGTGTAAGATCAAGAAATGGGCCAATGAGGGAGCTAAAATAAAGCAGGAAGCTCCTGGGCTGTTTCAGTTTGATGCCTAACTGCCTCACGTAGCCTGGTCTGACTTGCTAGAATTCACTGCTTTGGGACCTTGGGCAGAGGGCCCAGCTGATAGCTAATTTTGGGGGGATCCAAGCCGTGTCTGCGACATACACCACAGCTCACGGCAACGCTAGCTAGCTTAACCCACTGAGCAAGGCTGGGGACCAAACCCACATCTTCATGGAGCAAATTGCGAAATAGTCATTGGCTTTGTGCTTTGGGAATGTTGTAGGGGAGAGTTCAGGAATGCTGACTGTGACTGGGCAGAAATAAGGGGTTCCTGGTTTCTGTGGCTCAAAGCTGTCCTCCTAAGGCCTCCAAGATCTACCACAACTAACAACGGTCCTGTAACTTCGACCACAAGTCGCAGTTTCCCATTCTTCAAACATTTTCCCCGATCCTCTCATTTACGTTCATACCCTTAACATTTATACAGTCAATCAGATACTTCTGGCTGCTGTTGCTAATTTTTTTGGAATCATGGATGTATGGGGTGTCATGCCAAATAGACAGAAAGCACCGAACCTCTCCATCCCCCTCCCGCAGGTCTTGCTATAACGCTTTGAAAACAGTAAAAGGTTAATAACATTTTAAAGCAACTTCAGGAGTTTCTGTCGTGGCTCAGCAGAAACGAATCTGACTAGCATCCATGAGGATGCGGGTTCAATCCCTGCCTTGCTCAGTGGGTTAAGGATCCAGCGTTGCTGTGAGCTATGGTGTAGGTTGCAGATGTGGCTCAGATCCCGCATTGCTGTGGCTGTAGTGTAGGCTGGCAGCTATAATTCTGATTTGACCCCTAGCATGGGAACTTCCATATGCCACAGACGCAGCCCTAAAAGGAAAAGAGGAGCGTGAGGATACGTAAAAAATAATACATTAAAAAATTAAATCAACTTCTTAATGTAAAGTTTGCTCAGTCATTTAAATATACAGGTAGACGTGTCATGAGAAATACGTTACTGCCTTTCTGCTCTAGACGACCAAAGAAAGACAATGGCAAGTGATTGTATATTTTGTTTAATACTTGCATTGTTTCTATAGCGCAATTATAGCAATCTTTAAATTTACTTTTCATTACAAATATTTGTCAAGTTTTGTTTCAGAAACATTTTTCCTACTCTCTTGCACATGCACCCAGACACACTACAAAAAACTCATTCATAACACAGTAAGGGCAAACGTTATTCATGTAAACATCTTTCATTAATTTCCCATAATTTAAAAAAAATCATAGAATTATAGATATTGAATAAGGCTCATAGATTTAGTTCAGATTCCACAAAAGACCAATCAAAGATGCTCGTTAACTGTGATGAGGTTAACTTTTGGTTGCAAGAAATGCCTAAAGCATTCCCCTAGCTTCCAATCCTTAAACATACCTCACAACCTAATTTACACATTTCAGAATAAAAAGAGAACACAGAAAACCCAGGAGGAAAAACTTTTGAAGTAGGGAGCTCAGAACCATGAACCCAACTTTCTTCTATGATAAGCAGACATTACGAGGTCCCTGGAGTTTCCCAATTACATGAATCGAGATTAATGACAATAATCCAAAATGTAACCAAGTTGTGTGTTAAGATACACTGGCATGTGTGTACATATTGCTAGTATACACAGTGAAAATCTGTCATCATATTTATCATTTCATTACATCCAGGAACAAAGGGGGGGGAACCCACTCAAATTGAATATCATTATAAAGGAGCGTTCTAATAAGAATCAGGGGAGTTGGGAGGTATGTCCTAGGGATGGGATTGGTCTTGATGCTAAAACGACTTCTAACGACGTGTGTAAAGTCACAGACAGAGGAAGCAAGGGTCTTCGTTATCCGAGGACGTCTCTCTCTGGTTGGAAGTTGGGTGCTTGGGTGCATAGTCTCCCAGAGCTGAGACAGGAAGTGTACTGTGCTGAGAAATGGGCCCCTTGCCAGCAGCACCCTCCTCCATCCTCTGTGAGGTGGAGGCCAGGAGGCAGGGACCACTGGCAAAACCGTGAAGTCCCACCCCAGGGGTGTGAGCCCCAACTCCACAGAGGGCAGCCTCCCTGACGTGTGTGACTAGGCAGTAAGGGTGGCGGTAGACGGCGGCCAGAAAACCCAGTTCCCAGGGTCACACGGCCATGTCTGGCTTCTGATTCTGCTGCCCTGCAAAGAAATTGTGCTCTGGATAACTGCACCGGTGTCTCTAATGCCTCTGATTCACTCTCAGGCCCCCAAAGGGGCCTGGAGCGATGTCTCTAAAAGGTGGACACACCTCCACGAGCACCTAACTTCCACCAGGAAGCGGCTGAGGCACTGGGGAAGCCTACGAGCTGTCTCCACGTCAGGTGCAACGACACGGGGAAGTTGCCATGAGTCAGAGTTATTTGTAGGCTTTGGATTTTGTAAAAATCAAAATTGATCTGCATTGTATCTCAATAGACTCAGATAATTCTCACCAAAAATTTTTGTCATTTGTTTAAATAGCACTGGAATAATTCAACTTCATTGAAATATATTCATTCTACCATGAAAATAGTTCATACAAACGTCTATTTACATACAAACACATTAAAATTTGTGAAAAGGGTTTCCATCCCTGTGGTTTGTATGGCTTGAAATAGTTTCATTGCTTTGAATATGTCTGCACACATCTGGCAAAATAAAACTTGTACAATTTCGTATGTTTCAAAGAAAAGTTGACACCGAGGCTCCAAATTCCTGAAGGGAAAGACCGAAGAAAAAAACAATCTATCAAGGTACCTCAAGTAGATATAAATTTAGGATATTTTTGTGAACCTTTGATCTGCGGCAAATAAACATTACAGCTACCAGTCTTGCAACGTAGTTTTTGCTTGTTTTTCTAAAACAAAAGAGGTCTGGATTCTAAATCACTACTCTTAAGACAGAAACTTGAGGCAACTGTTTTCAAACAAAGCAAAACAGAAAATGATACCTTCCTGGAAGATCTTAAATGCATTTTGCAGTGAATGATTTAAAATTTCATATATCAAAGGAAGGCTACTCAATACCACATACTGACTCACTGAGAAGACGCGCCTTGAACTCACTGTTCACAGTTACTACAATTTGACTCGTTACAATTAAATGTGGTCAATGGTTACCTCTGCTTTGGCCTTTTGAGGTTGTGGGTGACAAGGAAATTGCTTTTCAAGTATGAGGAACCCCCAGAAGGCAAGTTACGTTCACTTCCTCAGGTTCAAAGCGGTCTTGAACAACAAATTTCCTTCTCAGTTTCTCAGGCAGACCAGAGAGGAAGCAGGTTAAAATAAGAATAGGTTCCACAAAACTCAAATCTTCCTTGCCTGTTGCTTTTTAATCACGTTCCTTTGTGTCGGAAAGTCAGTCCTTAACGGTTGTTTTTTGTTTGTCCCATCCAAATGCCCATTTGGGGACATACTCCTACAGGTTAGTTCCTATTCCTAACTCTAACACAAGATAATATTTTGTCATAGAGAAGCTGCTAAGGAAAGATCTAGTCATGCAGGAGTTGAACTGAGATGGCTCTGAGTGAATCACCTCGTGACCAGGGTGTCGTGCACCTTCCTAGGTACATGGCCCCTCTGGAGCAGAGCGTCACCTTATTCTTTTAATCCCCACCACATGGAATCGTCCACATTCCTGTCATGAGGCTGATGAAACTACTTGGGACCGGACACAGTTCCTTCCACAGCGGATGTCAAGATTCACTAGCAAAAGACAGGGTTTCCCCTTCAGACTCTGGCTCCCACAGGGAACAAACCCTTATTTCCTCATCAGTTCATTCCTTACGGGACCCCAACCCCGTCAACAGTTTCACTGACCTACAGAACACAGTGAATCTCAAGGCCCCCTCCGACTCCACCCAGCAACAAAGCCTTAGGTTTAGGAATGTGTAGGGGGCAGGGGGACAGTAGGAGCCGCAGAGCCAGACACGGACGCAGAGTGATGGAAAGAGGTACTCATGGAGGGACAGACATAGAGGGTGCCAAGGGCGCACACAGAGCAAGAGAGACTGTCTGGAGGGGGGGTGGGGGAGAAGGGTGGCACGTGGTTCTGTATGAACAGGGCATTTCAAGAGACAAGGAGGAGAGGCAAGGGCTGGGTGGGGGAAGCACTGGGGAGTGAGGATGGAGGACAGAGAGGCTCAGCTTTTGGGTCCTGCTGCCTCTGACTGGTCTGAGCATCACAGACAGACTGGTCCAAACGTCATGGACAGACAGACTGCCAAGTGTTACCACTCGCTATCTCATTTGGAAAGTGGATCCGCTGGTTAATCACTATTTACAATTTTTCAATCACTTTTGTCAAAAAGAAAAGAAAACATTCCATGTGAATGGGGTAGCGCCTTGGGACAGAAATGACACTCTCAAGGAGCATGACACTGTCCTCAGGCATGAAGTCCTAGCATCAGAGGCGTGACCTCAGACGCTCCCCTGACCTCATTCCCTGCCTTGGCTCCACAAGGCAATGGACTGCAGACTGTGATTAATCAAAGCCAGCCAACTTGCTCCAGACAACAGTCACTCACTTTAGGAGGCGTTTGAATGAAAGCACCTATCAGTATACAAGTCCCACGGCTCTGCCCGTCTGTCACAGTTTACAGAATGGTCTCTTTCTACAGAATAGAAGCGATCCTATCCTGATGCCTCTTGATCTAAAAACTAGTCAGTTCCCTTCATGGAAGACCTTTCTGGCAGCCCGCAGAACTTCTCACGAGGGAACCAGCAGCTTACTTCCCTGAAACCATCGTCACGAAGCAGCATTGCTGGGGGAGCTCCAGGAGGCCTGGCCTTCCAGAGGGAAAGGGCCACTTCTGTTCCTGCCTTGAGGGCTGAATCCCAAGCCCAGGAGCTGCCAGAACTGAAGGTTGTCAGCAGCCCTGGATCAAGCACTTTGGTTAGGTTCTTCCTAAGAGCATCATGTAACTAACATGAAATAACAAACTTCCTCTTGCCTGTTTCTCTTCTCTTCTCCTCCTCCCTGCAAGCCTTCCCTACTGTCCACCTGTGTCAGCTTCAAGACCAAACTGACTCAGGGACAGGAGTCCCAGTTGACAGTTGCAGCCTGGAGCAAGCATTGCCCTCCAGACCTCCCAGCTCCTCATCTAAAACATAGCGATGGTGTATGGTGAGGGTGCTTACAAAACCCCAACTCTTAGAATTCATTCAGAGCAATCCCAGTTACACTACGTACCTAATCTAGCTAAACTAAAAAACTGGGGGTTGTCTCCTTAATTCTGCAGTTGTGATTACACATGGCTAGCAAAACGGCTGAAATGCTATTGATATCATTGCGTTTAAACTATACAGGTGTTATTCTTAATTCACAAGGCTTCGAAGCAGGTAAGTGCTTTGAAATTACAATGATGAAGAGTTTTAGCGTTAAGGTTTGATTTGTACCTAGTGATCAGTACATCTCTCTTAATAGTAGCGATTAAAAAAAAAGAACATTTGAATTCTGTGTTAGAATTCAAGTTTGCTATATTTTTGAATTCAATGCACTGTGTGCCGCAAGCCAGACTGCTCTATGTTATGTACATTTAATGTGTACCCAAGGAGAAAAAAAATTACTAGCACTATTGAGGATACTGCAAAATTGCCACAGTTACTGCTTAGAAATACTAATTTCCCTCTCTTCTTTCTTTAAGTATATATTACAACTCTTCCATAACTTAATGCAAACAAAGTAAATTCATTTCTTCTCACATCTTAAAGCAAAGATATCTTTGTTTACATGCGAGAATAATAATTCTATAAGAAGAGCCCGGCCCTATGAGCCAGGTCTTTATATTAGGACATAATCATGAAACAATGATATAGAAAGAGCCAGAAAGACCTACACACGGCACGGACACGAAATCCATTTGGAAGTGTTCTCTTGTAAAAGACATCTAGGATAGAGAAGAGGACTAGGGGGCAAAGTGACTCAAAAAGTGGGGTTCTGTTCGCTAGGGCAAAAAACAAAGCCATTCTATTGCAAGATACAGATCAAAGGTTAAAAGGCAAATTATACTACATTTAGAGAATAAAAATGTAGTAATTCTCTACCCTCCATACGGCGTGTATGCAAGTGTGATAACACAGTTTGCATCGGCCAGAGAAATAAACCTCATGGAAAAACCACTGACTAAAAATGACTGAAAAACCCCTTTCCCTTTTTCAGTCTAATCATTTGGCATCTCTGAACGTGGTACAGATTTAGACTTGACCCACCCAAGAACATCACTGTTTTCTGTCAAGTGCTCGACAGTACCTCTCAGTAGGGCGTTGTTGCGAGGCTAGCTAATTTTAAACTGGTATGAGTAATAGAGTCAAACCTAGTTAGTATTCGAGAAAGTCGTTGCGAACGCGGAGTGAGAGGATGTGATGTCACAGCATGAGCAGTCCCTGGTTGTCCCGTTGTCGGAGAAACGTAGTGCATAGATCCAGGTTTCTATTCCAAGTCTCTGAAGCCCAGAGCCAGGCTGTTCACTTCTGCTGGGTGGCCTGGAAGGCCTTCAGCTCCACCTGGTACCACTCGGGGGCTTCCGGCCCGCTCTTCCCCGGGGGGCTGTGGTCATAGCCATAGGCAACGGTGAGTTCCTCATCGGCCTCCACAGCGCGGAGTGTGCGGATGCATTTGATGGGTCCAAAACGGGGATGGACAAACCTAGACAGCAAGATGCACACAGTCATTCCTGGGCCCGACGGCGCTGTCAGATGCAAGGGCTAGAAGGGCGGAGGCAGGAGTCACCCACAGGCTCGGGCCTGGTCACCAGGTAGGGCCTCAGCCTGTGAGGCACACAGGAGCCAGCATCAGCTTCCCCTGAGAGCCCACAGGGCAGTGCTCATGGATCCGCTGAATTGGAATCTGCATTTTAAACGCCAGCAGCCCCCAACCTCCCCCAACCCAGGTGATTCCTATGTACATTCAAGTTTAAAGAGCCTGACTCCAGGCACAGCAGAAACGAATCCGACTAGGAACCATGAGGTTTTGGGTTCAATCCTCCGTGGGTTAAGGATCTGGCGTTGCCGTGAGCTGTGGGGTAGGCCAGCAGCTGTAGCTCCGATTATACCTCTAATCTGGGAACTTCCATACGCCGTAGATTCGGCCCTAAAAAGAAAAAAAAAAAAAAAAAAGCACGACTCCATCTTCCTTTTGAGGCATATTTGCCACTCTGTGTTTATAAATCAACAACTCAGGATCTATGACAAAAGTCTGTCTATAATGAGAAATCAGACCTTGTGCAGCCTGTTGGCATTTGGGCTCAGCTGGCCTGTGGCATTGGATACCAAAGGGAAGGCTTGGCCAGGGCACTCTGGGAATTTTAAGAAAGGCTTGTGGGTTTTCAAAGACAAAAACACTATATTCCATCCTGCAGCTATAAAGGAAGAGTTGTTTTCTAGCATAAAAGTAGGTGACAACTCCTTTCCAGGAGGGAAGCCTAGCTCTCCCTGCCATCCCGCTGCTTTCACATTTCCCTCTGACGTGTCCTGTGAAGACAGCAGTGGCTCATCAGTTCTCTTAGAACCTCCCTGAGTCTGGCCTAAGGCTGTGATTACGTTCCTCCTCCACCCCTGCTCACCTGCACAGCTCCCTGCAGAGAACAGGAGCTAAACAAGTATTAATAGACTCGTCTCCCCTAATATGGAAGACACTGCCAGAAAGAAACTTTATTTTTGCATGCATCCAGTCAAATCAATCTCATTCATCTATAGTCTCACTTTGAACAAAGGACACTGAAACACCTAAGAAGGTCCTAGGCCCTAAGTCAGATGGCACCTGGGGCAAGAAGGTCAGCACATGGTGAAAGGAATGTGTCCGTGGTGTAGGGGCATCTTTTTTTTTTGTTTTGGCCACACCCCTGGATCCTTAATTGCTGCACCACAAGGGAACTCCAAGGGGCATCTTTCGTGTGGGGGGAAAAGGAACAGCCACGCCCTCGCCCACTCCAAGAGGGCCTCTATGTCCACCCTCCTTGGGTGTTCTATTTCTTGGAAAGCACACCTTGATCTGGGTCCACACATTATTAGAGCCTCCCTCTGGAAAGCTCACCTGTGTCTCTGAATCTCATCTGCAGCTCATCTTTCCTCAACTGCAACATCATGATAACACTAGGAATCCCTATCCTCCAAGGGTCGTGGCGACGAAACAGGCTCCGTAAGTAAAGCACCGCCCCCAGTCCCTGACACCAAGTGAGGGTGCCGCTCATTCAGTTCCTGCGTGTGTAAGCAAGCACATGGAGTGCACGGGCACAGAATCCTCAGACTGTGTGTGCCCCATCACACAGGACATCCGCAGACCAGGGTTTGGGAACTCATTAAAACCACAACTCCATGTCCCTAAATTAAAATACTTCATAAAAAAATAATATTCCTCACAGCAGAATATTACTCAGCCACGAAAAAGAATGCAGTAATGCCATTTACAGCAACATGAGTGGACCTAGAGATGATCATATCATGTGAAGTAAGTCAGAAAAGGAAAGACAAAATGTCCTATGATAGCACTTATATGTGGAATCCCAAAAACAATGCAAATGACCTTATTTGCAAAATAGAAACAGACTCACAGACATGGAAAACGAACTTATGGTTACCGAAGAGGAAGTGTCAGGGAGGGATAAATTAGGAATCTGGAATTCACAGATACATACTACTATATATAAAATAGATAAATAACAAGGACCTGCTGTGTAGCACAGGGAACTATACTCAAGATCTTGTAATAACCTATAATGGAAAAGAATCTGAAAAAGAATATATTTATATGTTCACACATACATATATGTATAAAACTAAATCACTCTGCTGTACACCTGAAACTAACACAACACAAAACCAATTATACTTCAATAATGGAGCTCTAGTTAACCTTCTAGCACACTGAAAAAAATCCCACGAGAAACCTAAGACTTTCCTTATCATCCTCTTGTGTTTTTATTTTCTTGCTCATTGCCATTATTTTCCAAGAGTAGGAAATGAATTCAGTCCCAGGTGCTGATTCTTCAAAGTGGCACCACGGTTAAGAGCACTTAGCGACTCTGACAAGAGCCCTGCACTTCCTGTGGGTGAGCTGGGATCAGCAGTAATAAGAGCTGCCCCACAGAGTTACTGGGAGGATTGAATGGCCACGTGCACAGAAGCCTTTGCTCAGCATCCACCTGGAGGAAGTACTCAGGAAACGCTGGCCACATGATCAGCCCTCAGACCAAACCTCTGGGCCATGCAGTTTGGTCTCTTGTCAACAAGTTACCTATACTTACAGCAAGGCAAGTAGTTCCTATCTATCTGTCCATCTGGCACATTGTACCAGATTATGGTTAAAACAGCTTACAGAAGTGTTGTTCTGTTTACGTTAAAGTATGCCCAATGGTAGCAATGATTTTAGAAACAAATGAATGCCATGAATTGGTATCTGAATGTTATATCTTTTTTTTGGAGGTTTCTAGGCTAGGGGTCGAATCGAGCTGTAGCCACTGGCCTACACCACAGCCACAGCAATGCCAGGTTGGAGCCACGTCTGCAACCTATACCACAGCTCATGGCAACGCCAGATCCTTATCCCACTGAGTGAGGCCAGGGATCGAACCTGCGTCCTCATGGATACTAGTAAGATTTGTTTCTGCTGAGCCACAATGGGAAGTCCTGAATGTTTTTTTGTGGGTTTTTTTTTTTTTTTTTTTTTGGTCTTTTTGTCTTTTGAGGCCTGCACCCATGGCATATGGAGGTTCCCAGGCTAGGGGTCTAATGAGCTGTAGCTGCTGGCCTATGCCACAGCCACAGCAATGCCAGATCCGAGCTGCATCTTCGACCTACACCATAGCTCGTGGCAACGCCAGATCCTTAACCCACTGAGCAAGGCCAGGGATTGAAACCGCAACCTCACAGTTCCTAGTCGTATTCTTTTCCACTGTGCCATGATGGGAACTCCTCCTGAATGTTCTGACTGTTATTCAGGTAGTCTCCCTATAACCCCAAATAATTCATAGTTCACATTGGACTTGAAAAAAAAAAACTCTGAAGATGGACTTGATTTTGCACCAGTGGGTCTCTCTCTTGTCTCCTGTGCTCTTCTTTTTGATAAGAAAAATCATGTCGTCATTGTGAAATTCCAGAACTTATTTTAAGGAGCATCCTAAGTAGCATTTATTATCATTAGCTGCCACTGCTTTAAAGGGTTGTCGCTGAGCTGTGTGCAGCCTGGAATGATGCTTTGGCCTAATTCACATCAGCCGTGAAAGCCTCAGAGTTAATAACAGTGTCAGTTTCATTTCACATGACACATGTCCTTTTCTGTTTCTACCCGCCCTTTAAACAGAAGTTGTAGCTTCAGTACTTGTTACTGGCTGCCAAGGAGAGCAAGTCACTGCCAGAACAACTTTAAAGCCATCTCAGGGGTGCAAGAAGGAACACGCAAACCCTGGCAATTTCCCTGCAGATTAAATGCACATGATCTGATCCTGCTTATGTTAACAAGCCAGAGGACTGGAGGACAGCAAACTACAGCTGGGCAGGAAAAGCTGCACACAGCTGCCCGGCTCCTAGGAGGAAGTGGCACTCTTGGGCTGAGCCAGGGTCAACAACGCCATAGACTCTCAGCTGTATCCTCTAAGGATGCATCAGAGACACTTGACTTCTGGAAGAGAGCATTCAGGCAGCACGGGAAAACTATGAAGATAGTTGTAGGGCCACTACATGGAAAAGAGATTGTGTACATTGTACACAAGAGAGAAAGAGGGAGAATTAGGGCTGGATGTTACAGGGCAACCCATTTGGGCTCAATAGAAAGAACTTTCTACTCATCAGAGCCCAACAGCTAATTCCAGAGTGTCTATATGTTTGTCCAGACAGCGGCCTCCAGGGATAACGGCAAGGTTCTCATTCTGGAGGTTTTCCAATAAGGGGTGCAATGCACAACGGCGGGGTGGGGGGTGCTCAGGCCAAGAGGGAGGTAGGATTATTTGATTTTTTAAAAAAATAACAGCTTCAGGTCCTGCTGTGGTGCAGTGGGATCGACAGTGGCTTGGGAGCACTGAGGCATGGGTTTGATCCCCTGGCCAGCACAGTGGGTTAAGGATCTGGCATTGCTGCACCTGTGGCAGTGGTTGTGACTTGGGCTTGGATCTGATCCCTGGCCCAGGAACTCCATATGCAGCAGGGTGGCCGAAAATGAAAAATAACAGCTTCGCTGAGATGTAATTCACATCTTGTAAAATTCATCCATTGAAAGTGTACAATTCAGTAGTTGTCAGTTTTGCAACCATCACTACTAAGTTGAGAAGCTTTCATCACCCTCCAAAGGAACATCTCTACTCATTAGCCTTCCCTGCCCCCAGCCCTAGGCAACCACTGATCTATGCCCTGTCTCTGTGGCTATAGAGAACTATTCACATAAATGGAGTCACATGTTTCGTGGTCTCTGGTGATGGGCTTCTTGCACTTAGCATGATTTCGAGGCACGTCCATGTTGTAGCACGTGCCAGTATTACACCCCTCTTGGTTTTCAAATGACACAGACTCTCTGATTTTAAAGGTTTTTTTCCCCCCGACACTGTGACCTCATGCCCCAGGTTTAGGATTTTATTGTCCTCCTTTCTTTCAGATCATAAAAGAATGCCCTAATCTCCACTGTGCAGCATCATTTCAACTTGTCCAATTACTTCAAATAACACTATCCTTAATTTTCCAGAATGAGACAACTGGAGACAAAAAAGCCACAATAAAACAGCAACCGCTAAGTCCAGCATTCCAACAGCATTTCTACTCTCCAAAGCACTTTTTCCATTTCTTGGCCTGCCTGCCAAGGCCAAAGAGTGGGGCTGTTTCAATTCTGAGTTTCAAGGCAACCTCAAGGCCCTGGCAGACGACCCTGAGATACCCTGAGGGAGCACCTTGCTCGGGGCAGCAAAACACCTTTTAGATGTCCTCCTCATTCTAGGGGCCTCGAGCCGGATCCGCCCCGGTGGCTGGCAGCTTGGTGTCCTACTCACATGTCATAGATGCAGTTTGGAGTGAAGGAGTGATTTGCCTTGTGTCCCAAGGAGGCACAGTACTTGGATACATGGTTGTAGGGCTCAGGCACGTCAATGACCGTTTCTTCATCGAGGGAGAGGGTGTTCCCATTAAGAGCCCAGTCCCTGCTGTCAACCTGAAAAGAACAAGAAAGTGAACTTTAGAAAGGACCTTCCAGGAGCTGAGATATTAACTCATTTATCCTTGAACTTCAGGGTTTGAATGCCATGTACATGAAAAGAGCCTATGGGCCCCCTTGCACCTCCGAGGTGTAGACCCCGCAGGCTGAAGGTGCGAAGGGCATAGGTGGGCAGCTCAACCCACTACAGATTTTCTCCTGTCTTATGCCAGTAAAGGATTTGAAGATCTTTACAAAGACACAAAAATATCACCACATGTCCTGAACTAAAAGCAGTGAGTGTTACGTAAATGAGCCAAAGATGGCCTTGAGGGTATTTCTTCACTGCCAGCTGAGACCTGTTACCTTAAAGGCCCACCAGCACCAAACCCAAATGTTTACACATCCCATTGTTTTTAAGTAGCCCAAACAGAGCAGATTTTAGCCATTAAATCTGCTTTACCCACCAAACATGGTTGATGCACATCTGCTAAGAGCAGACAGATAAACCCAGGACCATAAAGACACCAGACTGCGGTGTCCTCTGGAGCTCTTTGGCCCGGAGAATCCTCCTGTTCTACACAGTACCTGGACATGTCAGTTCCCTCTCTGATCCCTTTCCCGGGAGTTCCCTTGCTCCCCTCTGCTCTGGACAGCAGCCCCTGTGCCATAAGCTTCTGACCATCTCCTGCTGGGATGACACTCCCCTCTGTGTAACCTCGTATAACCCTGTAATCACCACCCAAGACCTATAAAGCTTGTCCTGTGCTGCTGCCTCTTGTGGGTTTTTTTTTTTTTCTCCAATCAGCCCCTCAAAACCCATGAACCGCTACAGTGAGAAAGATGAGGCAAAAGAAAAATAAAAGACCATCAAATGGAACCAGAAACCTAAGGAATGCAAAATTGAGTGCCAGGAGAAGTCCTACACCTTTGCTGCAGGTGGGCAATCCTTGTGACCAGCAGAGAGAGTCACAGACAAGCAGGGTGCTTTCCCACTTACGACAGGACTCACTATCCACTGTGCAACCACCTTCTCCCAACCAATCCCCACCAAAGTACCCCAGTATCTGTGGATCCAGCAGGAACAGCCTATAGAACCAACAGAATCACATTTTCATTCAAAACTGTTGACTCTCAGAGGTTCACCATCTCTCCCGTCTCTCAACTACAATCATGCTTTTATTTGCACCTGATATTCATTCAACAGATATTGACTGAGCGCCCACCACGGGCCAGGCACTGTTCCAGGTGCAGGAGATACAGCAGTGATGCAAGTGAAAACAGTCTCTGTGGAGCTTCATACTCCAGACCTGTGTGATACATGGCCCTCGGTACCATCTCCTTTATGTTGTCACTAGTGTATTTTTCTCATCTCTTCAACAGACTCTAAACTTCGTCAGGGCAAGGAGGGGACCTCGTTCCTTTATTCAGGGAATTTCACCACAGAGCCAGATTTCTGCTGTTTGAAGCCCTGCTTCATTGAACTCTGCTGCTTACTGCATTGGTGACTTGGGGCAAATTGCTTAACCTCTCTGGGCTTCAGCTTCCTTAGCTGTACAATGCTTGAATAAAAAAATTATGTATCAATATCCTGGGCCGCCTTCCCAGGCTGACGTTCTTGGACTTTCATGGATTGACGTCACAAGGGGACACTGGGGCAGAGACCACAGCTCAGTCTGTGCACTGACATCTCTGCCGGTGCGGCTGCTTTGAATGTGCAGCGATTTGATTTTCTCCAGCATTTCGCCCTTTCAACCTTCTGTAGGAACAAATGAAAAAGTGAAGCCATGAAGGTGGGCGATGTGCTCAGTCTCAGACGCTCATGCGTGAGACCAGCATGGGGCCAGCAGCACTGTGCTCAAAGCTCAAGCTTTTTGTCCTTAAGCAGACACTTAGGGAAGCGAGTTGTGAGGTGAAGAGACAAAATCAAAAAGTATATAAAAATCTGAGAATTACATCAAATATTGTGTCTTAAAGGCAAGAGGTGATTTAACTCTCTCTTGTTTTATAGATTCATTCCTTTTTTTGCTTTTCTTTTTCTTCTAGCTTCCTTCCTTCCATTTTTCTTCTTTTTATGGTTTTAAGTTTAGTTGATGTCTTCACTTTTTTTGCTTTTTTTTTTTTTTGGTCACACCCTCAGCATGCGAAAGTTCCCAGCTATGGAATCAAATGTCAGTGCCACCACAGTGACAGTGGTGATCTTTAAACCCCCTCTGCCATCAGGGAACTCCTGATTTAACTCTTTAGCTTTTAATTGTTTTGGCAATAGAACTCCTCCAGGCAAGATGCAGACTACTATATGGCTTTTGCACAAACAAAAGCAGGGGGCCTTTCTGTAAAGCACCCCACCCAGGTCATAAATTAATTACTGACAGAGTCTGGTTGAATCTCAGTTTTTCAGACACTGGGGGTAGTCCAATGCAAAGCAATTACTGTCACTCTTTATACTTTATAGAAAGCATTCCACTTTCTATAAAATAGGTGTGGAATTTTTTTTTCTTTTCTGGCTTTTTAGGGCTACACTCACGGCATGTGAAGGTACCCAGGCTTGGGGTCAAATCTGAGCTATAGCCATCAGCCTATGCCACAGCCACAGCAATGCCAGATCCGAGCCACATCTGTGACCTACACGGCAGCTCACGGCAACACCGGATCCTTAACCCACTGAACGAGGCCAGGGATCGAACCTGCATCCTTATGGATACTAGTCAGATTTGTTTCCGCTGAGCCAGGACGGGAACTCCAATAGGTGTGGAACTTTAAAAAATCATACTAAGTCTCAAAATAAAGAGAAAATATCTGTATAGACAGAATGTGTGTCCCCCCCACCGCCAAATTCGTATGTTGCAATCTCATCCCTAACATCATGGTATTAGGAGGTAGGGTCTCTGAGGGGGGGTTTAGGTCAGAAGAGGGCAGGCACAGCCCTATGAATGAGAACAGTGTCCTTATAAAATAGACCCCAGAGAGCACCTTCATCCCTCCTGTCGTGTGAAGTTAGAGCAAAAAGAGAGACGTTTATGAACCAGAAAGCAGGCTTGTGCCAGACACAGAATCTGCTTGCTGCCACCTTGATCTTGGACCTCCTGGCCTCCAGAACTATGAGAAAGCATTTTCTGTCTAAATTCCAGTCAACAGTGTTTTTGCTACAGCAGCCCTAAGCCTGCTTTAGGACAATCTCCAAGCAATTTTTACAAAAAAGCCAAGTTTTCTGTTCCTATATATTTCTAGTGAATACGAAAGCAAAGGGATGCTTGAGAAAATTTAGGGTGTTTGAAACAAAGCTCTTCAATCAAACTGATTTCCCACTTCTACCCACTCACCTCTTGGTGTGTAATTCGGACTCCATTATAAAAAGACATAACAGTATTGGGTCCCACTGCTACCTTGGAAAACAGTCCTTCTCCAGCACTGGAAATGAGGGATTCAGCAACATAAACCCTAAAAGAAAAACAGGAAAATAATGATTTTTTTTTTTAGTTTGATATGTCATTGCTTACAGCAACCACCAAAATATCATTATAGCTACAGAATCCAAAATGTCAGCTCATAATAATCCAACAAGAAAGTAAGAAAAAGGTAAACCATGTATTTGGCATTGGGATTTGGAGAACTGGTACCTGGTCTTTCACTGCTCTCCAGGAAGGGGATTGTTAGTATACATTCACAAAGTAACTCAGTGCTTGATGTAAGATTTTTTTAATGTCTGTTTTTAGTTAATGACAATTTCCACTGTCTTCCTGGGCAACACCAACATTTCCCAAAGCTAATTAAAGTTATACTCAAAATTGTCAGTGTCAAATAGGCAAATGTGTCAGTGTTCAAATAGGAGGGAAAGACTGGGTTTTGTTTGTTTGTTTGTATTTTAATGGCTGCACTCATGGCATATGGATGTTCCCGGGCCAGGACTGAATCCAAGCTGCAGATATGACCTACACCACACCTGTGGCAATGCCAGATCCTTTAACCCACTGCATCCAGTCCATGACCGAATCCTCACCTCTGCAGTGACCGGAGCTGCTGCATTCTGATTCTTTTTTTTTTTTTTTTTTTTTTTTTTTTTTTTTTTGCGTTTTAGGGCCATGTCTGCAGCATATGGAAGTTCCCAGGCTAGGGGTAGAAACCGGGCCACATCTGCGACCTACACCACAACTCAAGACAAGGCTGGATTCTTAACCCACTGAGAGAGGCCAGGAATCGAACCTGCATCCTCATTGGTGCTAGTCGGGTTTGCTAACCTGCTGAGCCGCAACGGGAACTCCGGCATTCTGATTCTTAACCCACTGTGCCACAGTGGGAACTCCAGAGAAGGACTATTTTAATGAAACCCCAAGATGAGTCTTTTACATGAAAGAGTGACAAATATTTAAATATATCTAATAAGCACTTCCCAACAAAGGAGTTTATAACAGATCAGCTAACTATGGCCCAAGGATCAAATCTGGCTGTTGTCCATTTTTGTTTAAGGTTTTATTGGGGCACAGCCACACCTATTTGTTTAATATTTTCTATGGTGGCTTTAGTGCTACCAAGGTAGACTTGAGAACAAAAAGAGGAAGACAAATAGTATGTGCACTATATGATAATCACTTATATGTGGAATCTAAAACATGGCACAAATAAACCTATCTGCAGAACAGAAACAAACTCATGGACATAGAGAACAGACTTGTGGTTGCCAAGCGGGAAGGGGAAGGAGTGGGATGGACTGGGAGATTGGGGTTAGTAGATGCAAACTATTGCATTTGGAGTGAATAAACAATGAGGTCCTGCTGTACAGCACAGGGAACTATATCCAATCACTTGATAGACTGTGATGCAAGATAATGTGAGAAAAAGAATGTGTGTATATATATATATATATATATATATATGTATGACTGGGTCACTTTGCTGTAAGCAGAAATTGACAGAACATGGTAAATCAACTATAATAAAAAAATAAAACAAACACAAAACCAAAAAAAGACAGACTTGAGTCGTTAGTTACAATACAGACCCACAAAGCCTAAAATATTGACCATGTGGCTCTTTTTACAGAATAAGTTCGCAAACTGCTGCTTTTATAAGAAAACAGCGCTCATGATTATGGAACTGGATTTAGTAAGAGAGGACATGCCCCATTCACACTATTTCAGGTTTTCCAGCCACTGGCATGTAATGACTCTGGTGGAACTGGTCATCTGTGGTTTTTGTTACACAGATCTTCTGCTTATTTTACTGACTGGAAGCCTGAATTAGTGCTTCTACCTTTTGACTCTCTTCCAAGGACAGAATTATACATCCTGCGCCTTGGCCGTGTAACTGCCCTTCAGGCACTCCCTTCAGCTCAACCATGACTTTGGTCTTGGCCCCGTGATCTGCTTTCTTTCTAGAATGTGGGCAGAAGCGATAGCACAGCCAGGTCTCGGGTATTAAGAAGCATGACAAGTTTCTGCCAGCTTCCTTGAGTTTCCATTCAATCTCCACAAGAAGGTACCCTGGGGGAGCTGTTGCTCCCTTCGCCTGAGTCTTGGAATGAAGGCATGTGAGACGGACCGGAACCCAACTTGAAACCTGGAGTACAGCCTAGTCCAGCTGACCGAGTGGAGCCCAGTCAAAGGTGGCTGAACCTTAGCCAACTGACAGAACCACAAGCATAAAGGGAAATGTTTGCTCTCAGGTGTTCCCGCTGGGGCTCCTCAGAAACGAACCAGACTAGTACCCATGAGGATGAGGGTTCGATCCCTGGCCTCATTCAGTGGGCTAAGGATCCAGTCTTGCTGTGAGCTGTGGTGTAGGTCACAGACACAGCTTGGATCCCACGTTGCTGTGGCTATGGTGTAGGTCACAGCTGTAGCTCCGATTCAACCCCTAGCCTGGGAACTTCCATCTGCTGCAGGTGTGGCCCTAAAAAGCAAAAAAGAAAATTTGCTTTCATAAATCACTGATAGTCTGAGGGTATTGCTACACATCATCATCGCAATAACAGTAACGAAGAAGACTGATAAGACACAGTTACAGTCCTGTTGTGTTCTGGGGGCTAACCAGAGACCAAACCCTTTTCTCTGCAAAGGGGCCAGAGCCTTGTGTCAAGAAAGAGGCTATTCATTCGCTATGACGCTGTGGTGTCAGCCCTGTCGGTTAAACCAGGGGAGAGGCCTCTCCTCAGATGGGGACAGAACAGAAACTGAATGGAAGCCACGCTTAAGAAGAGTGAGGCAAGGGAGTTCCTGTTGTGGCACAGCAGAAAAGAGTCCCACGAGAGACCATGAGGTTGCAGGTTCAATCCCTGGCCTCACTCAGTGGGTTAAGGATCCGGCGTTACTGTGAGCTGTGCTGTAGGTCACAGACATGGCTTGGATGCCGTGGCTGTGGTGTAGGCCAGCAGCTGTAGCTCCGATTAGACCCTTAGCCTGGGAACCTCCATATGCCTCGGGTGCGGCCCTGGAAAAGGCAAAAAGACAAAAAAAAAAAAAAAGAAGAAGAGTGAGGCAAAGAGAAAGCCACCTCAGATAGCGCTCCTACTCACAGACAGACCCGTCACTGGGGATGAAGACTCCCCTGAAGGGAGTGGAGAAAGCCCTACTGGGAAGCAAGGGCTAGAGTTCATCTAAGACCTGAAATGGAACAAGGCTTGACACTCTTCCAGGGAGCTTATAGAATCAGAAACTTGTAATTTATAAGCTGAAATATTTTTATGCTCCTTATGCTTTGTTTGTTAGTTTCACGCCTGTCTTCCTTTAGTGAATAAAGAAATTATCTTGCGTTCCAGACCCCTCAGCCGGCCTAAGAAGAAGAGGCATCTGGTGGCTCACCTAGAGCTTTCAGGAATGTGGAATAGTCCCTAGGGGACAGCAGGGGCTGAGGCACAAATGGTGGCAGCAGAGCCCCAAGAAAAGGGACATGGGGGGCAGGGTATAGCTGGCTGCCTGGCCAGCAGTTGGCAGTTGGCTCTTCATAGAAGCTTCACTCTGGGACTGACAGACGGGCTGTTCCATGCTCTATGGACAGAGAAACTTTCTCACAGGGACAGATTCTATAGGAGAATAAAAATACTCTTCCTCAGAATATATGCATATTTCTTCCTGCTCAGGAACTCAGCCAGAGCAGAGAGCCACCAAGGAGCAATAAGTCCCACGATGAGGGTGATTTAATCTCACATAAACAGTGCTATTAAAACCACAAGGAAAAAAAATTACCTCTCTGATTCATATGGATCAGGAAGGAGAGCACTGGTAGAAATGCAGGATGAAGTGGACTTATCAAAGTGGTACACTGCACCTGAAAAGCAAACAAAACTCAGTCCAGGCCCAGACTTAGGGAAGAGCATTCCCAACATTTCCCTCTATCCATGGGACCAGAGAGAGCTAAATAACGAAAAACATTAAAGTTATACCAACTAGAATGAAATTCTTCAATATAAATGGATGTGCTTTTTGTTTTTTTTTACAATAATAACTTTTCATGATAAAGTTTACTTAGGCTGAGAAATGTGCAAACAGAATAAAATGCTTAACTTCATCCTCCATCATATTCATCATGAATCTTTCAGTGATTACGATAACATGCAGGTCTATTTTTAGGAGAATTTACGATTATGAATACACACACCTCAACTCTTCATTTTTGTTACTTAGTAAAAGACATGCATATGGGTTTTATTTCTTTTCCTTGAGTGGAAAAAATACAGACACTTAGGAAAAAAAGTTAATCTAAGGAAATTTTTATATTACTTTGGAAATGCTTTCACTATATTCAAGAATACAGACATGAAGATGGATGCCATGTTATAAAGCATAATTTACTTTTGCTCTTTCATTCTAGAAGCGTCTGGAATTCCATGAGTGGTCTAATCTAAGCATCGTCCACACCATTTGGTAGCACTAATGTTAATACCTTTAAGACCATTTATGATTTGAAAATCATAAATGTAACAAATACTGCCATAACATCAAATAGTCTTACGAGGGGATTAAAATCTGCTGTTTTGTTGAACTTTGCAATGTTGAGTTGCTTAAAGATATTTTTAGGTTATTTTTGAATACAGCAATTGGGTGCTTAGTAGATGGGAAGGGGGTTGTACTGGGTGGTACTACCCGCTCTAATTATAACATGATTGAGAAGTTCCCATCGTGGCTCAGCAGAAAGGAATCTGACTAGGATCCATGAGGATGCAGGTTCCATCCCTGGCCTTGCTCGGTGGGTTAAGGATCCGGCGTTGCCGTGAGCTGTGGTGTAGGTCACAGACACGGCTCCGATCTGGCATTGCTGTGGCTGTGGTGTAGGCCAGTGGCTACAGCTCCAATTCAACCCCTAACCTGGGAACCTCCATGTGCTACAGGTGTGGACCTAAAAAAACAAAATAATAATAATAATAATAAAATAAAAAAATAAAAAACATGATTGAATGGAGCAGTTGCTGACTGGCTAGATAAAATGCCTCCTATAGGCAGATTTACACAAGTAATTACAGATTGCTATGCAAAATGTAAATGGATAGTTTTTAGATTTGCTCCCAAGTTTTATTTTCAGGTCTTAATAACTAGCCATCGGAAGTATCTCTTAAAATCCTTTTTTGCTTTTGAAGTTTCTTTATTCAAATGGTTTAAAAGCTGCTTGTGTAATTAAAATTTTTAATCGAGAAAATGCTTTGTCATGAAAATTTGAGCTCTCTCTAGTCAGATCAGATGGGATAATAGTTTTATATTTTTCTTGTGGTTTTCTTCATACGAGACACAGTCTGTAGAATCCAACCACCCACCCTTGGCAATTGTCTCCTTCACTAAAAATAAACATTCAGCCTCTCCAGAATTAACGAGAACAGACTGCTTTTGAAAAAGCATTAACAAAGTCATCTTATTTCTATTAAAGTGGTTCAGAAGCCAATTAGTAATTTATTCCATAAATGAAGGTACACAACTGTCCTAGAATTAACATTAGTTCTCTGCAAAGAATTTGCCTCGGAGAATCCTCCCAGGGCACAAGGAAGCATGCAGTGCTCCAAAGGCTAATCAGTAAAGGGACAACTTTTGGAACTAACTGGAGGGCTTACTCCTGCAAAGTCAATTATTTTAGGCACTAAGGCATCACCAATTATTCCATTAAGCAATTCCTTAGCGGTTACCAATGGTTACCAGGTCCTCTTTCTGTTTTTTTGTACAAGCAAAACCCAAATTAATGTCTCAAACTAAAAGTCACAGAACAATCTAGATCAGTCAGTGTCTAACCAGGAAACAGACCATTTGAGTATTTTAAGACAGAGAATTTAATTCAG
Organism: Sus scrofa; assembly: GCF_054392235.1. Lineage (NCBI taxonomy): Eukaryota > Metazoa > Chordata > Mammalia > Artiodactyla > Suidae > Sus > Sus scrofa. The sequence goes on along the minus strand of NC_139390.1, from coordinate 93,955,911 downwards.
GGACTTGGTGACACAGAGGATGGAAGAGCCGAGAAACCAAACAGGGCAATGAGGAGCCCAGAAACTGCCAAGAGCACGAAGCCAAAACCCCGAGCCATGGAGGCGGGGAGCAGAGGCAGAGCTGTTCCTGAAGCTCTACACTGGGGGAGCCCAGGGAAGCTGGACCTGTGGGGACCATCCTGCTGGGAAATGGACACATCTGGACACAGCTTCTTCCTGCTCCTGTCTCTCTCTGTGTCCCTCGCCAGTGCCTCCCTGTGGCAAACCAAGACAGAAGCCAGGTGCAAGAGAGCCTGGAAAATGTAGCCCACAAGGAGCAGGAGTCCCGCAGTAAAAGCAGGGCAGGGAAAGGCTGAGGAAAGCATCAGGACCAGCACACAACCCATCAAAGGAACTTAGTTCAGAAAAGGAAAAAAAATATACTTTTAAACCAAACATTTCTGTGGAAAACATGTCCTATTGTGCAGAACTTCTCCTATGAACTTCCATCTCCTTTCCTTAGATGAAAACTGCTCACAAACGTACTACATGCCCATGACAGATATAAAGCAAGGTGTTAGGGGCTATGCAGATGCGAACAGGAGTCATGTCTCTTTCTGCCCCCAAGGAGGTGATTGATGCATCTTCTCCAACACACACTGTCCCTCCCTCTACACCCGGAGACAGGCCTATGCCTCCAGCAAACTGAAGGCATCCTTTTACTTTTCCTCCTTTCTCCTATAGTTTATTATTTTAAAAAATTTTATTATTATTACTTTTTGTCTTTTTGTTGCCTTTTCTAGGGCCGCTCCTGTGGCATATGGAGGTTCCCAGGCTAGGGGTCCAATTGAAGATATAGCTGCCGGCCTATGCCAGAGCCAGAGCAACGCAGGATCTGAGCCATGTCTGCAACCTACACCACAGCTCACGGCAATGCCAGATCCTTAACCCACTGAGTAAGGCCAGGGATCAAACCCGCAACCTCATGGTTCCTAGTCAGATTCATTAACCACTGAGCCACGACGGGAACTCCTCCTATAGTTTATTTATTTTTATAGCTGCACCTGCAGCATATGGAAGTTCTAAGGCTAGAGGTCAAATTGGAGCTGCAGGTGAGGCCTACGCCACAGCCACAGCAACGCTGGATCCAAGTGGCATCTGTGACCTATGCAATGCTGGATCCTTAACCCACTGAGCAAGGTCAGGGACCAACCCTGTATCCTCCAGAGACTATGTCAAGTCCTTAACCCACTGAGCCACAATGGAAACTCCTCCGCTATAGTTGACACTGTTACTCATTCACTTGACGAGCATTTATTTTAAGAGGGGAGCCAAGCTGTAATGATGGGATAGTCATTAGCCGGGGAATGGAATTCCTATGTGGAGAGGCGAAGAGATGAGGAGAGAAGACATTCCAGACAGAGGCACAAGGAGAAACTCAGCACGAAGTAAATGAGGAGAGAGAAGCAGTTTGCGGTTCCAAAGGCCCAGAGAGAAAGGTTGTGGGAGGGAGAGGGTCCCGAGGAGGACTTCAGGTGAGGTACTTCATTCTGCTTCCTCCTCCTGCCGCCGACCCCTGGGCCAGAGGCCACATGACCCTGAAAGCCGGCTAGTCAGCAAGTCACTAACTGTAACTGGAAGAGGAAGGGGAAAGAAACAAAAGGGGCAGGACTCAGAGTAAGGACTGTGCATGGTCCCCAAAGCACCCCGCATTCTTGACCCCTCTGACACCCGAATCATCCAACCTTTCCTTGAAGTAACTGAGGCCTGCTGGGATCTTGCCAATAAATCCACCCCCTCTTTTTTTTTTGGCTTTAAGTCAGTATGAAGAGGGTGTTTGCTATTTGCAAGCAGGAATTCTAAGAAAAAGAATCATTCCCCTGAGAATGATCCCTCTCACACCCTGAAATGTGTTTCATACTTATACCAAGAAGAATGTGATAACCACAGGAGCTTTCCAGACAGTGTTTTACCATTGGTGCCACGATCTGTATTTTACTAGGAAGAAACAGGTTCTGAAAGGATAAATAACCTGCCCAAGATCATAATACAGTAAATGTTGGAGCTGAGGTGACTCTTAAGTTCAAGATTCTTGCCATTAAAAATGCTGCCACTTCTGAAGTCTTCAAACCTGCATCACCAGGTGGGATCTCCTCTTGGCTGGAGTCTCCTCCTTGCCGAACATAAGGACCCTGTCTCCTTTGAGAACATGTGTGAAAGGCTCAGAAATTAGAATCTGAAGTTCAAAGATGACTGTTTCACTTAAAAAAACAAACCAACCACCTTTTCATTTTGGAATGATTTTAAGTTTACAGAAACATTGCAAAGATAGTACAGAGAGTTCCCAATAGCCCTCACTGTTTCTCCTAATGGTAATTTCTTATGTTAGATGGTACGCTTGTCCAAATTAAGAAACCAACATAGCTGCGTTACTATTGACGGAACTCCAGACTTTATTCAGACTTCACCAGTTTTTCCACAAATGTCCCTTTTATGTTCCAGGATCCAATCCAGAATCCCACATGGCATTTAAAATACCTCAATTTTTCACTTAAAAAAAACACACAAAAGCTGAGCCATTTAAACAACCCAAGCTGGACCTAAAGGTAAAGTGCTAGGTTTCCTGGTTTTGAACAATCCCTTTGGAGACTCTCCTTTCAGTCCAAATAGACCTAGCAATGCCTGGACATATTCTCTTTTCTACTTTCTTCTCCTTATACCTTAATTTGGCTTGGAAATACATACATGTTTATATTGTTTTCAAGGAAGAAGACCAATTCAAACAACTTTCTTATAATTTCTTAATTTCTTTCTTAAAGTTTTATAGAAAGCTTTCATTTTTTTCTTTGTGTATTTTCCACAATACATAATTTTTTAATCAGAAAAAAAGTTTAGTGTGCCATCCTGTACCACTACAAGGAAAGAGAATTTTTTTTTTTTTTTTTTTTTGGTCTTTTTAGGGCCACACACACAGTATATGGAGGTTCCCAGGGTAGGAGCTGAATCGGCCTACTCCACAGTCACAGCAACCTGGGATCCGAGCCATGTCTGCGACCTACACCACAGCTCACGGCAATGCTGTAGATCCTTAGCCCACTGAGCGAGGCCAGGGATTGAACCTGCATCCTCAAGGATGCTAATCGGGTTTGCTAACCACTGAGCCACGATGGGAACTCCGAGGATTTTTTTTACGATGTGGATTCTGATAGGCTCACTCACGGATGGGACATGTACTCCAAGAAGATGCTAGGCTGTGAAGAGGGCTGGGGTGACAGTGTGCATTTATCTTTGCCATCACAGCTCAGGCTGAATCAGCTTTACAGTCTGTACCAACTTGGAGATCTACCTGATTTGCTTCTTTAAAATCATTAAACTATAGTTTTTTTCCCCCTAAGATATAATATTTAAAATTGACTGAATGACAGCTGTCATTTCTTCACTCCTTTCCTGCATTAGAATTACATGGCTATGCCCTTGTCAGGTGACCTTTCAGCATCTGCCACTAAAGGGCATGGTGTGTATTTCCCTGTCTCATGGATGTTCAGCTTGGTCATGTGATTTGCTTTGGCCAATGAAAAGTGGGTGAAAGGACATTGTGTCAATTCCATGTTGAGGCTTTAAGAGGTATCACAGGTGTCTGCTCAGGCTCTGGTTTCCTGGGACCATCTGAAAAAATCCTGACCAGGTCACAAGTGTCCCTTCAGACAGGGCCTCAGAATTAAGACACAGGGCAGATTCCAACCTAACTAGAAGCCTCAAGTCCAATCTGGCCTGGCCATGCCCAGCCTGGACCAGCTGAATACAGCTACTTAGCATATCTGTGTTTGCTACTGTAAAACAGAGATGCTGAGGGGTCTGTTACACAGCAACCCTGACTAATAAACCATGAACATGGACTAGACAAAGAAGCTAACTTCTTCCAAAGAAGGCTTTCCAGCCTGCTTTGGAATTAGCACAACCCGCATGAATCAGATTTAACTTACTTCCAGGCATCAGTTCAAAGTGAGGCTTTCCTTCTTCCATGGACATGAGAGTAGCCAGTTTCCCTTCTATCATCTCTCCATCAATGAACTTTCCATACAGGGCAGTCCTCTCATCCGGGTACACATAGGCTATCTTCTCTCCTGTCATCTCCCCATCTTCATTTACTTCTCCTACAAGGCTACCTCCATCCTGATGGGAAAAACCCAAAGCCAGAAAATATTATATATAGTATTTATCTATATGGCACGAGTTCAAGACATTTCTCTAGTGCTCCCCCAAGGTTAGTACCACTAATAGGAGTCATAAGAGTTTAAGAACTCAAAGCCTTTTACACAAACACGAACAACCTGATGCATTTTCTCTTCTCCATCCAGCTCCACACAAATAAACTACTGGAAGTTACATGCACGGGGGCATATAAACCTTATTTAGAACCAGAGATGGGAAGCTCCTGCTGTGGCATACCAGGATTGGCAGTGTCTTGGGACTGCTGGGACTTGGGTTCGAGCCCCTGGCTGGCAGAGTGGGCTAAGGATCCAGTGTTGTCACAGCCTTGGCTTGGTTTGAGGCTGTGGCTGGGATCTGATCCCTGGCCTGGGAACTCCATATGCCTTGGGGTGGCCAAAAAAAAAAAAAAGAAAGGAATCAGAAAGGGAGCTGTACTTTATAATCCTGGACAAGTTACTCAGACTCTATCTTGCATTCGTTATCTAAGAAACATATTTGTAATATTAGTTACGAACATTTAAAGGAAACATAACTAAGTGTTACTTTGGGCCAATATCAAATGGGTTGAGGATCTACAGTGAGAGTCTTACTCACCCTTCCTATGATCTCACTTTTCAAATGCTGAATTCTAGATTTCTGGTCTATTCAGAAAATCTTTAGTTCAAAGGTGCCTATCAACTAATCAGTGTACATGAGTAAACAGAGCTCTCCGCATTTTCTACAGGATAAGCAAAAGGGCTTCTGCACACGGTCTTTCTGAGAAATCCTATACCATCAATCTTTTTGGAATTAGAAGGAAAAGTGAAAAAAGATCAATTAAATTCTACTCCCTTTCCCATCATTTCGTTCTTCCCACTCTTCTTCGTTTACTGCTCCCTCTGCCTCCTTCCAGGAGACGGGCCAGCTGCGCTTCCTGTTTTACTGTCGTTCGCCTCATTCCTGGGGGTCACTAAGTGCTTTAGGGCAGAGGCTGTCACAGAATTCTGTATCCTGGTACCAGTGTTAGGGACACAGTAGGTGGTATGAATACTTTTAAAGTTGAATTGGGATACTAGAAAAGAGACTAATAAATAATTTTTAAAAATCTAACCTAGGGTCCAAGAGATGTTTCCTTTTTTTAATCCATCCATAAAATCCTTATGGTATAACTGAAAATCTAAGACCTCCCTGAGCTTGACAAGCAGGGAAATGCCATGACCTCTCCTTAGTTATTTCCCCAACTCAAAGGTTCTAGAAGCGGCTACTCAAATCGGTGACATGGGATGACTTCAGAGGGATTCCAAATGCTGTTTAGTGACAGACAGCAGAAGACATACCACCAGGTAAAAGAGCTCTGCTATAGTCTAATTGCTCTTTGGAGAAAAAGGCTACAAATTAAAAAATGAATCGGAGCACTTCCATGGAGAGAAAAATACGTGGAAGCATTTTTCCTGGATAGAAAGTGCATTAGGGATGTATTTTGCTCTTTCTCCTCTAGTTAATTCTTCATGACCCAGCCTGAATGGGGATGATACTTTCTGTGAAGTCTGCCTTCAGGCTTCCCATGATGATTACTGAGATGAATAGTGTGAGAGCATTTGTGCTTCTTAGACACTGTGACTAATATAAGCCGCCACCATTACTATTTATGCATAACAGGATTCTGTCTTTCTAGGGTCTCACATTTTTTCCTCCTTAAAATTTCCAGTTTTGGGGGCAAATGAATATATTTGTCTAGAATGATAAAGCAAAGATTCTTCTTTTATTTCCAAAAGGAGTTATGAGCTTTTAATTTTTTTTTTTTTTTTTTTTTTTTCCTGTGCTCAAGGCATGACGAAGTTCCTGGGCCAGGGATTGAACCTGTGCCACATCAGTGACCACACAGGTTCCTTAACCCACTGAGCCACCAGGGAACTCTGAGTTTTTATGTAAAAACTTTCCATCACTGTTCCAAGGTAGAATTTTGGAAGAAATAAACTTACAAATCCTGTAGGGAGGATCATTATTTTTGCTTCCCCTTGTTCCTGCTTTGACCTCACGGTCACACACACTTCCTTGTGGGCTGTGTCGGGGGAGCTGGGGAAGAGGCTGCTCCTTTCCTGCCTCTGCTCAGTGGCTCCCCCTTGTGGGAGGAGGAATCGCTCACCTGATTAGTGAGAAGGCAGGGTCCTACACCCACTGACACCGTCAGTGGGGTTAACAAGACAGCGCCTGCTGCTCTCATATGTTCTGCATTTTCGCTCACCTGTCCTGGGAAGTGGCGGTACCTGAAGGCCACACCTGCTCCCCTTTTCATTCCTGTCCTCTCCTTGGGGAAGCTCCCTCAGGCAGCCCTACTCCCCCAGGGGAAACTGCAGCTTTCTGGCTGCTCTGTGGGCAGCTGGTCCATCCGTTTAGTTCAGAGGGGCAAGAGCAGAAAGCCCAAACCACATCTCCAATCCAACACTGCCACAATGCAATCAACATCTTAATCCTTGACGCCTCCATTTCTTAATTAATTCCCACTCCAGGGAGGAGATCAGAGGTGGGTGATGACACCCCCACCCCCCAAGGCCAACAGATACTATATAAAAAGTTATCCACCAAGTTAATTTTGAAAGCTTATGACTCCCCAGCATTTCTCCCTTCCTAAGGCAGAGTCTTCTCTTAGCGTTTAAATAAACAATAATTAAAGCTAAAGGCTAAAATGTAGCCACATACTTTCAGTTTCAAAATGCAACCCCACTGAGTGAATCGGATCCATTTACCTTAGTGCATCTTTCAATCTCCTCTAGGGATTTAAATGGATCTCGGTGCCAAGTAAAATGACAGGTGGTAGGAGAATCTGGGTCTTTCCTAGACCCACCCTCATGAGGAGTTCCACCTTCCCTGACTTCAAGATTCACTGTCATATAAGCAGCTCCCCAGCGCTGGGCAGCAAGATGCTTATCCTGCCTACTCACACAGGAACAAAAGTTCAAGGCTTCCTAAACTGCTAAGTACCTCCACCTCTCCTCCCTCTCTAACTGAAAGGACTTCTGGGCTACTGCAGACTTTACCAAAAGAATGTGTAAATGCTTTATGTTTGTGTGTGTGTGTGTGTTTATGGGCTGCACGTACAGCATATGGAAGTTCCCAGGCTAGGGATCGAATCATAGCTGCAGCTGCTGGCCTATACCACAGCCACAGCAACGCTGGATCTGAGCTGTGACTGCAACCTACACTACAGCTCACAGCTACACTGGATCCTTAAGCCACTGAGCAAGGTCAGGAATTGAACCTGTATCCTCATGGATACTAGTTGGGTTCATTACCACTGAGCCACAATGGGAACTTCCTAGTAATTATTTTAAAAAATGTTTTACAATATTCTTTTATGCCTACAGTATAATTTATTTTTTAAAGAACAATAATGTATAAGTGGATTTAGCTGGGACAACTTTTCTTGTTATACATGGAGTAGATACTTCGGAAGCTTTGTTATTTTGGCTGCACCTGTGGCATGAGGAAGTTCCCAGGCCAGCGACCTGAGCCACAGCAGTGACAATGCTGGATCCTTAACCCGCTGAGCCACAAGGTAACTCCTAGATGCTTTGTTTTTATTAATACTTTCAAATCATAAGAAAATAGGGTTAAGAGTAAGGGGAAAAAATGTATTTTGACTTAAGCTCTGGACAAAATAAAATGTTAGATAAAATATTTTCCCAGGTCTATTTTCTGAAATATTTTCTGGAATTCACTAAAGAACAGATGGGGTATTTGAAATGCCAACAAAAATGACAGCCTTAATTCCCAATCATGGCTTTGCCACACCTTTTTGCTCTAGTCAGCTCCAGAAAGATCATAAAATGTTATCAAATGCTCAAAGGCAAGTTCATTTGAATCACCTTAATTTAAGCAACATAAACCATAAAGCAGCTTATAAAGTAGGGAGTAGGATTGTAAAATCAAGTAACAATAGTGTAGTAAGTCCACAAAGATGGGAAATGTCTGGATTCATTCCTACATATGAGAAAGAATAAAATTAATTGCAACAATGAAACATTTCACCATCTCTTTCTCTATACCAAAGGAGTATTTTTAAAAAGCAATATATTTTTGTCTTTATTTTCTTGGTACAGTAAAACCAATTTGTCCCAGTTTGTTTTCATCATGACTAATCACTTCCTTTCCAAAGCCACTCTGAAGGAATTCCTACTAGACGGAGGGACAACAGTCTACGGCAACAGTGAGACAGTCTCCCTCCCAAGCTGGTGGCTTCAGCTACTGACTCTCAAGTTGCAGAGCCTCACATTTTCTAACGCAGAGAATACATCTTACTCGTTATTGCCAAGACTCAAAGCATTGTCTTAAACCATGCTACTTTTCAGCTCAGCAAACAGTCACGAGGCTTACTGGGTAGTATATCCAGCACACTCCATGCCGAATGTTATCTTTGTACTGCCCTTTGAAGATCAGTCTCCCATCCGTGTCGTACTCCTGGGCTGGTCCATTCAGCTCGCCGTCTACATACATGCCCTGGAGAACGCCCCCGTCCTCATACGTGTAAACTCCCTGGCCCTGCAGGGCATCGTCCACATAATATCCCTCCAAGGTGCTGTGAGAGAAGGGAGGACAAAAGAGGATAGTCAGACTGTGACTCAACCCTCGGAAGAGAAAGGATCGCGTCCGACGGGTCGCACGCCCAGCTCCGGCCCAGGGCTGACCCGAAAGCGCTGCGTCCTCTTGCGTTAGCTGAGATTGCTAGGAAAAAATAGTCCCACATATGGGTAGGATTAGAAACAGAGAGGGAGACTTAATTCCTAATCTCCTGGTTCCTAGTAATCTAGTTTCTCAGCTGGTGGAAATGGAGAAGAAAAAACCCACAGGTGGAAACAGAAGGAACCTCATCTAGATATGTTCTCAGGCTAGATGCGGAACAATGCCAGGCAATTGATGGTGTTGCCCTTTCCACATATAAACTATTCATGCTTGAAGTCCCTCAAGGATGGTCCAGAATTCCTTGGGAGTTCTCAAGGGTCCTTCAGATGGCTTGTATATAGAGATCTTTACAAATGTGGCTTAGAATGTGTAGATGTCTACATATTGGGTTTAAGCCATTAATGCATCATTATCAGTGACAACCATAATTGGTATCCAAGCAAAAGTAGCCCCTTCCATCTCTTTGGACGATACATGGGGATCTTCTACATATGTGTGTGTGAGATCATGGGATTTGGCGGCAAGTAAAGAAGATGGCAGGCTAAAACCTTGCTAATATCCTTAGCAGCCTGATCAAATTTGTAGACCTATAGTCCTAGAACAGAAGAAAGCCCACTGGGGTGCTCATGAGGATTTTACAAGAAATTTTCTTCTCTCCTCATAAAGCATTTCTGGAATTTTATTTATTCATTTGCTTTTTTTTTTTTTTAAGGGCCACACCCGAAGTATATGGAGGTTCCCAGGCTAGGGGTCTAATCACAGCTGTTGCCGCCGGCCTACACCACAGCCCCAACAATGCCAGATCCAAGCCGTGTCTGTGACCTACACCACAGCTCATGGCAACACAGGATCCTTAACCCATTGAGTGAGGCCAGGGAATGAACCTGCAACCTCATGGTTCCTAGTCAGATTCGTTTCCGCTGCGCCACGATGGGAACTCCCTTTTTTTTTCAATTTTTAAAATTTATGGCCTCACCCTTGGCACATGGAAGTTCCTGGGCCAGGGACTGACTCTGAGCTGCACTTGCAAACTATGCCTCAGCTGTGGCAACACTGGATCCTTAACCCACTGTACCAAGCCAGGGATTGAGCCCACACCTTCATAGTGACCTGAGGCTTTGCAGTCAGATTCTTAACCCACTGTGCCACAACGGGAACCCTCTTCTGGAATTTTAATAACATTTTCAGTGTCAGCCTCGCAAAGGCCATATGCAATGAAACTAACTTTATCAAAAAAATTCTTATCATGAACGGAAATTTGGAATACAGAGAAGGACCAGCTCAAGTTCGTTTTTACGTTTAAAATGTTAAGATGCTTAGCAACAAAAAAAGTTTGATCATTTTAACATGTGCAGATAGCGCTCATTCATTAACTCAACTAACATTTGTAGGATGCCTTTAAGTGGGAGCATTGTGAGAGGATATAGAAAGCATGATGGATGAAACAAACACAAAAACAGAAGACAGGTACTGGGGACAGGTGGGACCCAAGGGGGACTTGAGGGCTGAGGTGGCTGCACCTGCCTCAGCCTGGAAAAACCTTGCCTTGCTGCAATGAATGGCAAGATGATCTATAATAATGAAATGAAAAGCAGAGTCTAAATAGTGATAGTTTCTGATTACATTGTAATTACACTCTTTGTAGTCCCCCAAGGAGATAAATAGCTCTCTTTCAGCTTTGTTTGTACTATTAGTGATAAATAGGCCTAGTAAATTCATGAAGAGAAAGAAATGCACTTTAGCATAGCCCTTGCATCAATAATCAAAATTCTAAATCAGTGAGGTCAGAATTAATGAGATCCAACTGTCATTAGACTTCCTGCAATGAAAAAAAAAAGAACAACCTTGGTGAAGGACAACCAATCAACCGACATAATGATGCAATAAACAGTGCAAAAAGCTATTTAATCTAGTCTACCTCCATTGAGGGGATTTCCAGATCAAATATAGGATGCTCAGGTCAGTTTGATTTTCAGATAAAAACAACTTTTTTTTAGCATAAGTATGTCCCAAGCATTGAAGAAGCCGTAGTTATACTAAAACATTTTTTGTTGCTTATCTGAAAGCATTTTGCCCTAGATTTTTATTTGCGAAACCTGGTGACCCTATCGACTTTGAATTCTCAGCAGTGTTGAAAATGTTACTGCATGTGTTTGGGCAGAATTATCCCCTGACAGATTAGTCTGTCAATATTTCTCGGGTTTACGATCAAACCTACAAGGCATGGGTCTTGCGAATCAGAGGATAATATGCATTTGCACTTATTTCCTCTAAACCATGTCCAGTGGCTTATTCCGCTCTTGCTCACAGCAGCACTGCCCATCCTTATTAGTATCACAGTACTGAGAACAAACTGCTATTTGCCGTAGCTCAACAGACCCAAGATTCACAAACGCAAATTCTTAAGGCACTGGAGAGCACAGCTGACTGCACTATTTCCCAGCACCTGCCTGAGCAAACAGCTTCGCTCCTTTGGTAAATTTTTTTGGTAGCTTGGATGGAATCTCATACCAAAAAAGGGCCATGTTCTCACATGAACTGGGGTCTCCAGGGCAATAAACACGATGCAGCTTTGAAATCCTCTGTCACTGAGGAAATAAAGTAAAAGCTTCTTAGCCTGGTGTTTAAAGATGTTACCTTTCTAACTTTTTCCTCCAGAGGAGGCTGGCAAACCATGGCCTGCTGCCTGTTTTTGTAAATACAGTTTTGCTGGAACACAGCCACGGACATTCCTTTCCGTATCCTCTGTGGCTGCTTTCATATGACAACAGCAGAGCTGAATAGTTAGAACAGAGGCCGCATGTGGCCCCGGAAGCCTAAAATATTTACTCTCTCACCCTCTGCAGAAAAAGTTTGCTAACTTTTTGCTCCAGAATTCCCTGCTCATATTAGTTTATTCACTGGCCCCAGGTACACCCCTGTGTATCTTTGCTTTTCATACTACATTTCCCCTGATTCTTCCCCTAAAACATATGTAACCAGACTTTAAAATTCCTCAGGGCACTTTCAGGAAAAAAAGGTATGGGTCACACTTTTTTTTTCCCCGTCCCAAACAAAAATAACTTTGGGAAAATAATGAACATTCTTCCACCTCTGAACTTTTTCTATTCAAAAAAGAAATCAACTGAAAAAACGACACTTTTGTAGCCACTCAGTTGCTAATAATCTGGTCATGTATGAGGAGTAGCTATGTAGAAACAGCTTTCTAATCTTTCTTGCTGAAATTGGATTTGGGGTTGGGTTTTGGAAGAAGTATGCTCATCACTGGTCTCCCCAAAGCCTGCCCATCCCCCACATGGAGCACTACCTCCCACAGAGCCTACCCTGACCTCTGCAACCACAGTCACCGGAGTCTAGTACAGGACAGGTCATATCTTTTTTTTTTTTCCTTTTTTTTTTTTTTTTTTTTGTCCCTTTAGGGCTGCACCTGTAGCATATGGAGGTTCCCAGGCTAGGGGTGGCATTAGAGCTGCAGCCACTGACCTACACCACAGCCACAGCAACGCCAGATTCGAGTCACACCTGCGACACTCACCACAGCTCATGGCAATGCCAGATCCTTAACCCACTGAGCAAGGCCAGGGATCAAACCTTCGTCCTCATGGACAACAGTCAGATTTGTTACCATTGAGCCACAACGGGAACTCCCGAAATGAAAAAATTTTAATTATTTACCTAAATACATCTTCATTCTCCTCAAATATTTTCATTTTTAATAATATCTGAATACACAAAAGTGTTCTTAGAAGACTAACCAGTTTTGGCTTTTCCTTCATAGAGTAATAGCAAAAAAAAGGGGGCCTTCCCACAAATGCCGACTAAGTACCCTGCACTCTGTAAAGTCCTTACGAGTTTTTTCATTCAATCTTCGCAACTTGGAGAGGTAGATATAATTATCCCCATTTTTCAAATGAGGAAACAAATTCGGGTAGACCAGCTCACTAGATCAGGGCTCTTCTGCTTGATTCCTCGGGAAAAGCTCCCAGCAATCTGCCAAGCTCCCACCAAGACGTCAAGCTCCTACAGAAAATGAAGTGAATTCACCCCAGGCCACCTCTGAACTCTGCACAAGGGTAGCTCATGAATGGCCTCAAGCAAAATGAAAGCACAGAAGAAAGGCCATCAGGATCAGAGCTATTTCCTTGCTTCCTGTTGGAGGAAGGTGGCAGATGCAGCCCAAAGTGGGGTGGCTCTGGAAGTGAACTCACCTTGGCTTGAATCTCGGCTCCAGCCCTTACCACGGAGGTCACCTGGGGCAAGTGATAACCCTCTGTGCCTTAGTTCCTTCATAAATAAAAAAGGATTATAAAATGTACTTCATGGATTGCTATGAAGGCTACATGTCCAGTGTTGAGCGAATGGCAGGCATTCAGAATTATCCATCTCTTTCCCACTCCCTTTCTTCTTCTTATACGTCACAAAAACCTGTGCCTCAACCAGAACTGTTTCTTAGATTGCAGATGAATCTATTTGTTGAGGCTGGTTCCAACAAAAGCAATCTAGAAGGGACTTTTGCCTTATGTGGGAGGTTGGCATACAGGACTTCAGAAGTCTGTTCCAACTCCAATTTCTCTGAAATGTGATCAAGCACGTTCTAAAAACCAAACACAAGAACACCTGCGTGGACCTGTCACCTGGAAAATAGCAGCCACTGGGAGTTCCCGTTGTGGCGCAGTGGTTAACGAATCCAACTAGGAACCATGAGGTTGCGGGTTCGGTCCCTGCCCTCGCTCAGTGGGTTAACGATCCGGCGTTGCCGTGAGCTGTGGTGTAGGTTGCAGACGCGGCTCGGATCCCGTGTTGCTGTGGCTCTGGCGTAGGCCGGTGGCTACAGCTCCGATTCAACCCCTAGCCTCCATATGCCGAGGGAGCGGCCCAAGAAATAGCAACAACAACAACAACAACAAAAGACAAAAGACAAAAAAGACAAAAAAAAAAAAAAGAAAATAGCAGCCTCCTCTGTGGCTCCTCAGATGGACAGCCTCTCTTAGGTTATCTGATGAGTGACAAGGAGTCCTCTTAGCTGGATTCATTAGCAAAGCAAATCAACATCCGAAAATGACTTGGACAGAGAGGATGAAGTCATGGAGAGGCAAATAATATTTGAAATCTAACTGGCATGTTAAAGGGAAGCATCAATAATACTTTAAAAAAAGGAGTGAATGAAGTAACTTATCTCTTTCTCATAATCAGGCTAAAACCACATGATGTCCTAATATCCAAAGTCGATCTGCACTGAAATAGCGCTTTCTTGTTACCATTCAAGATGTTGGGAAATCCTGCTCAATTGTTTTTATATCCACAGATCTTGGTTGAAATGAGAACAATTCAGGAAAAAATACATTAACATGAACATCCATGAATCTGGGACTAGTATAAAAATTAGAGATGTGTATATCAAAGTATTTTGCATGCTAAAAATTTTATAATACCACAAAATACTCCAGCAAATCACTGATGCCAGAGGTCATCAGAACCACACCAACAAATCTTCCAGCTTCCTTTCTCTTCGCCATGTAAAGGGGTTTTATCTCAGGACCAGAGCAGATTTAGGAAGTTCTAATTACCTAATCTTAGGACAATCTTCTTTCCTTTAAAAAGGAATGGGGGTGGGTGAGATGGAAAACCGTAACTGCTTGAAAAGAATTTTAAAAATCAGGTCAGGAGTTCCTGACATGGCTCAGCAGTAACGAACCCGACTAGTATCCATGAGGACGCAGGTTCGATCCCTGACCTTCTCAGTGGGTTAAGGATCTGGCATTGCTGTGAGCTGTGGTGTAGGCCAGCAAGTGCAGCTCTGATTTGACCCCTAGCCTGGGAACTTCTGTATGCCGCAGGTGTGGCCCTAAAAAGACACACACACACACACACACACACACAAAATCAATTTTCTCATTCATTCCTCATTTGTAAGATAAAATACCTGGTGAAGGGCGAGTGGCCTGACTTTGGGTTTCCAATTTAACAAGCTGGTTGTAACTTAAGATTAGTCAACTGTTGGTTTCTGAAACCTACACCACAGCTCATGGCAATGCTGGATCCTTAACCCACTGAACGAGATCAGGGATTGAACCTGCGTCCTCATGGATGTTAGTCAGATTTGTTTCTGCTGAGCCACGATGGGAACTCCCATTTCTGTATTTCTTGAAGTTCTTTTTTTCTACCAATTATTTGCTATATATGTAACTTAAAATATTCTGTTTCTATCTTTCCAGGTCACTTTTCCTGAATATTTACAATTCTGAATCTGATCCACATCTGAATATTTCAAATTTGAATATTTAAAATTCTTATTCATTTATAATATTCAGTGTAAAGGGAAAAATGGATTTCAGAATTTTCCTGATATAAATTTATATTTGTTTGAAAGCTTCTCACAAAACACACACCCATGGAGTTCCCACTGTGGCTAACGAACCCGACTAGGATCCATGAGGACACAGATTCGATCCCTGGCCTCGCTCAGTGGTTTAAGGATTCGGTGTTGCAGTGAGCTGAAGTGTAGGTCGCAGAAGCAGTTCGGATCCTGCCCGACTGTAGCATAGGCCGATGGCTACAGTTCCAATTGGACCCCTAGCCTGGGAGCCGCCATATGCTGACGGTGCGGCCCTAAAAGACAAAAAACAAAAACAAACACAAAAAACCCACAAAAAAGCCCCCCCCCCACACACACCTAGTCTATGGCATAGATTGTGGTAATAGTTTCAGGAACATATATTGAACTCCAAATTCATGAAGTTGTATATGTTAAATATGTACAGCTTTTTTGTATGTGAATCATACCTCGATAAAGTATGTTAAAAAAAATCACACATCCAGGTTCAGGTTTTATATAAGATTAGAAGGCATCATGCCAAATCTTCTGTCATACACTGGGATTTTGCAAACACAGGCTCCTGTGCCTGCAAACAAACCCTCTGATGGGGACATAAGCTAGTACTACAGGATTGAACAACTTCTTTAAAAAAAATTAGGGGGGGAGGCTGCTTTCTTTTTTTTTTTTTCTTTAAAGACTGCGCTTGCACCATATAGGGGTTCCCAGGCCACGGGCTGAATCTGAGCCACAGACTAGACCTACACCACAGCTGCAGCAATGCCGGCTCCTTTAACGGACTGTGCTGGGCCAGGGATACAACATGTGCCTCTGCAGCAGGACTTTTTTTTTTTTTTTTTTGGTTCTTTTAGGGCCACACCCATGGCACATGGAGGTTCCCAGGCTAGGGGTCTAATCGGAGCTGTAGCTGCTGGCCTACACCACAGCCACAGCAATGCAGGATCCAAGCCACATCTGTGACCTACACCACAGCTCACAGCAATATCGAATCTTCAACCCACTGTGCGAGGCCAGGGACTGAACCCGCAACCTCATGGCGCCTAGACAGATTTGTTAATCACTGAGCCACGACGGGAATTCCTGCAGCTGGATTCTTAACTCATTGTGCCACAGTGAAAACCTCAGGCCGCACCTTTGTTTTGCAGAAGTTCCCAAGGATCAAATCCATGCCATAGCAGGGACAATGCCAGCTCCTTGGCTGCTAGGCTACCGGGGAACTCCTGAACAACTTTTAAAAACTCTAAGAGAAACTTTCTTAGTTTCTTGACTTCAGCCTTTTTGGAGGCATTTTTCCAGACTAAATCCTCCCGACTGGCTGTAAAAGCACTGAGTGCCCATTTTACTTTACCCGATACATCAGATCCTAAACGCTGGGAGCAGTAATGGAGAAAAATTAGTAGAACAATGTAAATTAAGGTACTGCTTCATGTCAGAACAACTGACTTCTCCGTGACCACATCCTGCACCCCACTTAGGAAGACCTAATAGATTCCACAGCCTTTATTTCAGTCATAAGATTCACTCATTAACTTTTCCACAAATCCTTTGAGCAGGTGTCTTATACCATGATCATTATTGGGCTTAAAAAGAAGGTGATGATGATCTTTTGAGAACCTGTCACCCCACTGCTTCATCCCATGTTATAAAAGCAATGATTCTGACAACCTTCTCCCCTTGAGGTCTTAGCCCCTATCTGTCTGCAGGGCAAGCTCTTCAGGTCCTTGCTAATAACATCACTCTTGGAGTCTACTATCCGACCTAAGTCTCTACAGATATTTCAGTGGTAGGTGAAAAATGAATGAATTAGTGCCTCCAAAAGAAAAAAAAAAGGCAATGAGTTTCTTTCTAGTCTATAGATGGCTATTGGCCTCACCTAGAGCCCTAGCTTTCCCTGGTCATGACCCCCTTGCACTCATTGCACGTGTAAGGCACACCAGGCCAATGGGATGAAAGTGGCCAGAGCCAGATAGGACTAGCTTGACACAGGGAGGGAGGCGCTTAGGAGCCTCAGGCCCCACTTGGCCAGCCTGGGGCCCATTCTTGGCACGCCAGTTCACTGTGTCACAGGTCTGTGAAGCAATCCTGTAGCCAACACAATATCCAAACCCGAGTTATGCTTGGAAAAGAGCATGACTCAGCCAGTACTGGGGTGCACACACTGGGCCCTGACAAACATGATTTTACAAGACTCATTATCCGAACGAGGAGGTGAAATCCATCAAAGACTTGTGTTGCCACCTAACCACCTTGTGCAAGATCTGCGCCCTGAATCTGGCCTGGCAGAGGACCTCTTGATGAGCACACCTCAGGGGCAGGGATGGCCGAGCTGAGTCCTAGGCCATGGCCATGAGGAGTGTAACCGAGCAGGACCCTATGGGGCCTTCCCAGGATAGATCCCTCTACCATGTCTTCTGCTTTAGCTTCTCTCTGAAGTACCTAGATAACGGCACCTGATGCATATTTCCTGAGTTGTTTTAGAGATGCTAAACCACCACCAGATGGAAGACTTTACTGGATGACCATGAGCAGGGAGCCCCCAGACCTACTGGTGCCTAAGGATGGATAATGTTAACCCCTGTCACACCGCCCTGCTACCTCACCATCAGAATTGTGCACAAGCTGATCACATACCTTCGACACCCCTCCCTCACCTGGCCTTTAAAAATGCTTTCCTGAAACCCAGCTGGGAGCTCAGGGATTTTGAGCACTAGCTGCCCTGAACTCCTTGCTCGGCACCTACAAGAAACGCTGCCCTTTCCTTCACCACAACCCGGTGTCAGCAGATTGGCTTTACTGTACATAAGCCAGTGGACCCAAGTTAGGTTTGCTAACAGGGGGTGATGTCCCAGGTCCCCAAAGCAGTACATGTGTATTGGGGTTACTTTGACTTTTCTATACATTGTCCTAAAATATCCACTTAAATCCTCTCCTTTATATTATTCCTCCAAATAAAGTAATTTGGTACCTACCCAACCCCTGCCTTCCCCCAAACCCCAAATAAAACCAAACAGTGGGTGCTACCTGCCATCAAAGAAGAAGAACTTGCCCCGGCCGTTCTTTTCTCCATGAACGAAGTTGCCTTCAAATCTGTCCGTGGAGGAGTAGGTGACCGTGCAGAAGCCATGTGGCAATCCGTCGTCATCCAGGTGCCCTGGAGAAAGGGAACCACAGGCAAACGTTCACATCCTCCAGCTCTCCGTCCATCGCACAAGATCAGGTGCTAGTCGTGAGTGCCCTGCACAGCCCAGGGCCCCTCCCCACCAGAGGAGAGAGCAAATACCAAGGTTTCTCTGCCTGCATCAGCACCACCTGCCAGGTACACCCTGGGCCACCACTGAGGGCATTAGACACATGTGAGAATGTGAACCGAAAACACGCCTGCATCTTACTGGGGATTGAGAGTTCTTCTCAGCAATGATTTCTGCAGTATGCGCTTCAATTTACCCAGGACTTCCCCACATGGTATTCAAGCTTGGAATCAGTGCCCCCAAACTCATGCTTAACCGAAATGTGGTTGAGATGGCACACTGTATTGGCAGTAAGTTATCAGGTTCTAGAACTAGGTAGACAATACGACTTTTGAGATCCTTATGTGGTAGGATGTGTAGCTCTGCTAGCCAGGCGCCTTCTGAAAATCCCTCTCAAACAACAAGAGATAGAGCCATGCCTTTCAAAATGCCCTAAATATTTCTCTACCTCATTGATCTAACACACGAACTCAGAGTCCTTCTAAGCTTAAACTTAAGCTTAGCCTTAAACTTACAGCTTTCCTTTACAAAATCTTTCAGCTTGGAATTTTCAGTAATCACCTTGTCATATACCCTCTACCCACTGTGTTGAGATGTACTTTATTTATTTTTTATTTTTTTGTCTTTTTGCCTTTTCTAGGGCCACTCCCGAGGCATACGGAGGTTCCCAGGCCAGGGGTCGAATCTGAGCTGTAGCCACCAACCTATGCCAGAGCCACAGCAACGCGGGATCCGAGCCTCATTTGCAACCTACACCACAGCTCACGGCAACACTGGATCCTTAATCCACTGAGTGAGGCCAGGGATTAAACCCGCAACCTCATGGTTCCCAGTCGGATTCATTAACCACTGTGCCACGAAAGGAACTCCTGAGAGGGCTTGTGCTTTAAATGTAGCCAGAAGAATCCACACTGCTATTTAAGCAGAGATTTTAAACATCAGCAGCAGTTACTACACTGTGATCTTTAAATGGCTGGTTCTTCTTGGGTCACCAATTGGTATATTCTAATACTGGTGTTTACAGTCAATATTTAGGTTTTTAATTACTATTCACATATTTCACAAAACCCAGGAGTCACCTCACTGGTGTCTCCCCATTCTGGTGAGCTAATTTTGCAGAGGTGGGTAAAAATGAAGGCAGCAGTTAATCTCCAGGCTTTTTCCTGGGTTAACGACCTGAGTCATGGATGAAAAAGGTATAAAAGCATTAAATACTGTGTGCAATGCAGGGACATTAAACACTTAAATATGGCTTCCAGATGGCTCACAGACATAAAAGAAAACACCAACCATACCGCCACAATGAATGCTTCAGTCTCCTAAAATAATTTCTTCTAAAATGATAAAGAATATCATCCCTTAGAAGGGAATCGTAAGTAAGCACGCGTATAAGGAACAAAAAAGCTCTTTATTTGTATTATTGATTACCTCAACATAAAATAACAATGAATAAATACACTGTTTTATTGCTACATCTGACTCTGAATAGAATGAGTTACCTAGAATATATTACAATAAAACATGGCTACTTAAATCACAATTAATAAGGTTTCTTTCTCTCTCTTTTTTTTTTTTTTTTTGCTTTTTTTTTTAAGTCTACGCCTGTGGCATATGGAAGTTCCCAGGTTAGGGGCCAAATCAGAGCTGCAGCTGCCGGCTGGCCCACACCACAGCCACAGCAACACCAGATCTGAGCCACATCACGGCCTATGCTGGATCCTTAACCCACTGAGTAAGGCCAGGGATCGAGCCTGCATCCTCACAGATAATAGTCGGGTTCCTTACTGATGAACCACAACAGGAACTCCAGGTTCCTTTCCTCTTAACACAAATTTTTTTCTACCAGAGGCCAGGAAATCAGTGGTTAGGAGAGAACTAAGCCACAACTGCTTTCTTCTTGCTCAAAATCCCCAAACTGACATAATTTAATGACACTTGAGTCATGGAAAATAATTTGGACAATTATTTTCTAAATATCTACTGATGACATTTCTCTCATTGAAAGAAATTAAATCTGCTTTTTCTCTTTTCATAAAAGAAAACACTCCATGTATCACTAAAAGCTTTCTTTTCTGAAATGTTGCTTAGAGTAAATTAAATTCAGCTATTAGTATTCCCACGAATTTAGCATTCCACCTTTGTTTTAGGTATAAGTATCAGATTCATTTCAGCTTTGTACTGAAGTATTTACTATTTTGTGGAAAATGCTTCCCCCATAGAAAACAATTCACATATTTAGCCTTTAAAAAGTTACTGTTTGATCAAAATTATTCTACTTTAGATCAAGAGAAATATTATGATAAAGAGGAACATTAAGGGGGAAAAGATCCAAGTAAATTCATTTCCACTTTTCCTCAGTTGCAATAGTTCTCTTCTCTTTCTGGATCAAACATTGCAGGGGCACCCTCAGCACTGGAAGTCAGATAATATCAAAAATTGGAAGCATCATAAAACACACAAAAAGCACCTGAGGGACAGTCCCGAACCCAATGGAGATAAAAGCAAAAACATCAGCCCTCCGGTGAAGGCCAGTGAAGAGGAGTCCCATGGCCTTCTTAGGGACAGAGGGGAACAGAAGAGCTGCTGAATGATGGCCGTTTCTCTGGTGACATGATGCGTTTATTTATTTATTTATTCATTGTGTCTTTTTGCCATTTTGGGGGCCGCTCCCAAGGCATATGGAGGTTCCTAGGCTAGGGGTCCAATCGGAGCTGTAGCCGCTGGCCTACGCCACAGCCACAGCAACTCAGGATCCTAGCCGCATCTGCAACCTACACCACAGCTCACAGCAACACTGGATCCTTAACCCACTGAGCAAGGCCAGGGATCGAACCCACAACCTCATGGTTCCCAGTTGGATTCGTTAACCACTGAGCCACGACGGGAACTCCGACATGATGCGTTTAGAAAGAAGGCATGACACTTTCCTGCCTTTTTTTTTTTTTTTTTTTCCTGTCTTTTTAGGGCCGCACTTGCATATGGAGGTTTCCAGGCTGGGGTCCAATCGGAGCCATTGCCACTGGCCTACACCACAGCAACTTGGGATCCAAGCTGTGTCTGCGACTTACACCACAGCTTACAGCAACGCCGGATCAAACCCTTGTCCTCAATGGATGCTAGTTGGGTTCGCTAACTGCTGAGCCACGTCGGGAACTCCTTCCCTGCCTTTCTAAAGGTAGTTTCCTTGCTGTGGGGAGGCGCTGCAGTCTTTTCTCAGTCAGATCACCGCAGAATCCTCTGGTTGGCTGCTTTGTTCTGTTTTCTTCTCCTCCTTCCAAAAGGAGGATGATATGATCAATTCTCACGATCAATGAAAAGGAGCTAAAAGCTAAAGGTTGCGATCATTCATGACTTCCACCCTGAATGTTCACTAGCCTGGAGTGGCGATCCTTGCAGCAGAGCTTTACATCTAAAACAACAGCCACAGCCCAACAAGGACAACTTAGAGACTTCCCAAAGAAAGAGCTGTCTGGAGGAGAAGAGACAGGGTTGCTGTGACCTCACCTCTGCGACCAACATCAGCGCTGCAGCAGCTTCTGGTACAACACTTGTTCAAATGCCATGTGGACAATAGGATCATGCAATATTTGCCTTGGCAGTAACAGTCAATTTAATGGAGAGGAAGACTGATATACAGAGAAGAAAGAAGCCTGTGTACCTGTGTATGCACCTGGCCCCAGGGTGTGTGTGTTCCTGTCATCTACATGACACCTCAAAGCAATCCCCCCAAGTCCAATCTTATAGACCAGGAAGCTACCTGGAAACACACTAACCCCTACTCAAGCTGCTAAAGGATGCTGAAGGGCCCTTCCCCTAATCTTTCAATCCCTTTTCTCCCCAGCTAAGGAAGGACAAACAGAACATCCTTTCTTCCCTGTAATGGTAGAAGAAGTGCCCTCCAAGGAGGTAGGTATGCTCAGGTTCCAGGCATACCTAGGAGAGGTGAGACACTTTTGTAGGTAAGACAGTTTTCACAGAACCATCAGGATTTTCAATGGCATCGCCTGGCCACAAAGGGCTGTCCTTTCCAAGTGTGACCCAACTCAAAGAGAAACACTAGGCCTCCTCTGCTCTGATAGAGGTCCGTCTGTCAAATGCACCAAGTCAGCCCAGAGCCTTCCAGGCCAGTTTCCACTCAGCAGAGGTTGAACACCAGGCCCAGATGACAAGGAAAAGCCACTTGAATGGCTTGCTCTATGTTCAGAAGGCTGTCCCAGCTCGGGTGGCTTACATCTGTCTGCAGCACAATTTTAAATATTTACAGAAGTTAGAGAAAGGGGAAAAATGTACCCATCTCACATGTCTACTCTCCCACTTTGTTCTAAAATCATTATCTACTGAACAGGCAGAAAGTTCTATTTTCCTCCTCAGAGCTTTTTCCTCAACCTGATGAAAGCCAGGCCTGTATTCTGTGCAGGGATGCAACTTCCCAGCAGAGGAAATTCCCTTTGGATTAGATACCCAGCTGCTTACTGCCTCAGGCTTAGTCACAGGAGATCTGAGTGTGTGAGTGTGTGTGTGTGTGTGTGTGTGTGTGTGTGTGTGTGTGTGACCCTTACATGCATTGTTGGTTTTGTAGAAAAGAACTACTTTTAAAAAAAGTAATAATAATACAAGGCAAATGTGTAGTTCCCTTGTGGCACAGCAGGTTAAAGATCTGGCATTGTCACTGCATTGGCTATGGTCGCTGCTGTGGTGAGGGTTCAATCCCTAGCCTGGGAATTTCCTCATTGCCATTGGTGTGGCAAAAAAAAAAAAAAAAAAAAAAAGGCAAATGTATTCCATTTAGCGCAAAGAATGTGCCTTTATGATGATGCACTTATGTTGGTGGTTAAAAACACAATTTGAGGGAGTTCCCTGGTGGTCTAGTGGTCAGGATTTGGCACTTTCACTACTGTGGCCTGGATTCAAATCCTTGGTCTGGGAACTGAGATCCCACATAAAGCTGCTATAATCCCCTCAAAAAAAAAACCCCACAATTTGATTTTTGAGAGTAATCCTTTGCAAGAGTTCAATTATTAGTTGTGAGGGTCACAGTTTTAACAGGAGGCCCCCATATAGAGGGTGCTATAGGAACACAGCATTTTCCCTAAGTTTGGGGCAGGAGCAGTCTTATTAGAGCCAGGCAGGATAAGATATTAGGGGGACCTTTAAAAATATTCTTTAATATTTTGAGGAGGTTGGGGCCATGAAACACAGAAATGTTTTCATTCTGGCTCCTTAGTTCTGGAGATTCTATTTCCTCCTTTTGATTATTCCTACTTGCTATCTCCTTTATGCTTGCAGGCCTTTCTGGGTTTTTGTTTTTGTTTTTGTTTTTTTCCTGCCTTCATACCCGCTATTGCAGAACCTTCTAGGGGCTCACCTTGCCCACTGGGACTGCCTGTTCATCCCTCAGAGGAGAGCCTGAACCCTCCCATGCCCGGCTCTCAAGAGCCCTCATGCCTCCGAAATGCAGTCCATGTTCTCTGGTTCTGCGAGCCTCCCTCTGTCTCATCCCCACTTTTCTCCTTGTCGGCCCTCTAACAGCAGAACAGAGCGACTCGCCTCTGAATATGCCTGTGTAATATTCCACACCTCTCCCTCTTCCCAAAGTTCCCCTCTCAACTGGACTCAAGTCCATGTCACCTCTTCCAGGAAGTCCTTCCCCATCTGCTCTCCCAAGCTGGGAGCAATTTTTATTGCCTCTCAACCACCGTCGCTCATCTGTTTAGATATGATATATTTATTTGAAACTTGATGAGGGACCACATTGTATCCATCTTTGTGTCTATGGGGAGGCAAAGAAAGAGACATAGTAATAAAGATTTCTATTCCCAAAGTTACACATCACTCCCTGCTGAAGCAATGAGCCTCAAAGAGTTTTTTTTTAAAAAAACCACAGCAGGAGCTTGGGTAACATTCACAGGCCCACTGAGACCCAGGGCTATCTTCCTAAGGGAGCACAGCCACCGCCACACCAGACGCTCCCTCCACTACCCACCTGCCCTTTGGGACTCATCCACCCCAAGCTTAGAACTTGACCCCAGCTACAGTTCCACCCCAACAGAGCAGCAAAATGAATATCATGTGACAAATGATATGAAAACTCAAGTCCTGAAGACACCCATTTCTTCCCCAGAGTAAATTTCTAAGGAGGAAGAATAAGAAGAAAAAGGATATCTCTTGCAGAGGCTGTAAGTTAAATTCTCTTTGCCCAAATACATTTGTCTGAAAGTCAGTGAGCTCTCTCAGAGCCAGCCTCTGAAGAGTGACTCTCATAAAGACAGACACAACCTTCAGCTGTGGCTTCCAGGCTCGGTCACCAAGTATTTCATGTATTTGACTGACTCACTAAAAATAAAAAAATAAGAAAAATGTAGGGAGACAGTTTGGTACAGTAGAGTGGGATTCTGGAGGGCCAAGCCTGTCTCCTACCTGACTGAGTGTCCTTGCATTAGTTCTTAACTTCTCTAAGCCTCCATTCCTGCCTCTGTAAAATGAAGATGAAATGAATAGGCACCTCATAAAACTGAATGGATAATGTATGTGTGAACAGCACAGAGCCTGCACACTCTAAGAGCTGAACAACCACAGCAATGTTAACTGTAGGTAAGATAATGAAATTACTGAGAATACAGGCTCTGTTTATGAAGAGAGGTAGGTTAATTGGTGCTTTAACACCAAGAAATTCAGACTAGCCTTTTCCCAGTGCCCCATCCATGGGTTAGATGTTAAGTAAACACTATGATAGACAGCACTTAAAAGGCCAAGAATGGCTGGAGAAAAGCCCACTTTTACACATGCATGCTCTAGACACTGTGAGTTTCAGCTTTGGATGCATCTAAGGACTTTTAAAGGTTCTGTGTTACTCTGGTTGTTTAGTGTTAGGTACAACTGAGTAACCATGTGTCCCAGATTGTTTCAGACATTCAAGGTTAAGCCAGCTGTCCCAGCATAGGTATTAAATAGCCACCCTTTTCATTCTCAAGTATATTTTGATTTTGGACAATAATGTATGCGGTCACCCTAGATAGCAAAACTTTTCTTATTTAAAGAACGTCTCTGCTTCCATCCATTGGGCAATCTCAAAAACAACATCCATAGAGTCCCAGAAGTGCTTGTTCACATTCTGCAAGGAGCCCAGGGCCACAGATAACTGGGCCTTATGTCTCCAAACAGCTTCAAAGGGGAGAGTGATTGATTTAAGCTAGTGAGCACTGCCTGTGAGCAAAGGTTTGCATTAAACGTTTACAAGTAAAAGTAAACTTTGATGAATGAAAGCAAGCCCTAACTATATGAGAAAAACATTGTTCAATTATCTTTCATAATATGAAGGCACAAGCAGTCAATAAATTAAATTTAAAGAAGGCTTCCAATCAATGTCTCTGGGCCTTGCTAAGTCCCAACATGGCTTTACTTATTAGAGATAAATAGTTCTGTGAGTTCAGGACATTGGGAAATTAAAACACCACCACCACCACTCCGTGAAACTGGATAAAGAAACAAGAAGTTTCAATCGTTACATTAGGACAGTTACATTTTTAAAGAATTCAGAAATATGATTCTACTTAATCTCTCTCTAAGACCTCGGGAGCACTGCAAACGGAGTCAATTATGTTGACATAAAAACTGATTTTTTTTCTCCAAGTAGCAATAACTATGCATCCGCCTCTGTAAGGTTTCCACTTTTTCTTTACCATTTATGTGAACTTGTTCATACAAATCAGATAGAAACCAGATTCAAACAAAAGCTAAAAAATATTTACTTAGATGCTTGGTTAAAATATTTTGGAATAATACCACGCAACATCGCAAAACATCACGACGTACTGTCGAGTAGAAGCAAATAAATACGCTAAAGAGTATTTTCCAGTATTCACTGTTACAAAATCATAACATCTCATGACACAAACAACTAGATTGTATAACGTCCCCACCTCGTTTTTTGGAACTAGCGAAAAGAAAGAAAGAAAGAAAGAAAGACAGAAAGAAAAAAAAAAGAGGTGGAGAAAGTCAGCAAAACAAAGTGGCGAGAAAAGTCGGGGGAGGGGCGCTAGAAGCGAAGGGGCGGAGAAACACGACACCCAGGCGGTGATATCACCCACAGCCAACTGCATGGAATTCAGAAAGTTAAGTGTCACCCAGCAATTTCGGTCCGGGCTTGCGGCGCGCCTGCACAGCGTGGCGGCGGCGGCACCCGCCTGGGAAGCAGGGAGGGGGAGGGGCGGTTTGACTGAGTTCGCTCGGGGGCAGCAGAGGCCAGGGCCAACCGCCTCCCGGTAGGCGTGCGTTCAAGCCCCGGGTCCGGAGCGTCGCCTACGGCCCTGCAATGATTTCACTGTTTCAGAGGAGCGACCGCCGGGCCCGAGGCTGCCACGTGCCCCGTTCGGCCCCGTGCACTGCGTCGCGGAACCGACCCGGACGCGGCCGCGGTCACCGCGGGTCCCAGAGGCAAGCGAAAGGAGAGGGCTGGCGACCGGAGAGGGGCTCGAGCTTGCCAAAACCGGGCAGGGGGATTGCTCCCTGGAGACCGCCGGCCGCAGGGGGGCTGTCCTTCTACGCACCCCCACCTTTCATCCCCCAAAGGGGGAAGGGCCGGAGCGCGGGGCACGTTTCGCAACTCCGAGGGCGGATGCAGGCGGTGGCCGGGCGGGATGGAACAGCCCTGCCCGCCGGGGGACCCCGGCCCAGCCGAGCCCCGTTCCCGGCCTGTGCCCCTCCGCGCAGTGCGCGCTCCGGCCCGCGTGGCCGTGGCTGTCCGGCCCCTGCTCGAGCCGGGCAGCGGGCCACCCGCGGAGGGGACAGTGGCGGCCTCGGGGCCCTGCGCCGCGCGGGTCGCAGCCCGCCACTCCTTCCGCGTTCCGTGCCCTCGGCGCCTCCTCCCCCGGCCCCAGAGAAACGCTTGTACCTTCCACCGCCTCCTCCACCATCTCGTCGTCGCTATCCATGGCGGCTGGGGACCCTGCCCAGCTCGGGGCCGCGCCGCTGCCTCCCGTCCCTCCGGGTGCTCCCGGCGGCTGAGCGAGCGCTGGGGCTGAACCCTGCGAGTTTAGAGGAGGAGGAAGAGGAGGAGCAGTCGGGGCTGGCTCGCACTGCCTCCCCCTACAGCCCTTTCAATTCCTTGGCCTTAAGCTGCTCCGGCAGCAGCCGTCCCTCCTCCCTTCGCCCACTTGCCCCTTGCCTCCGAGGCTCGGGGTGCCGCCGTGGCCGCCGCCGCCGCTGCAACTTTCTCCTGTAATACCCCCTCTTTGTTATCGAGCAGCTGATCCGCTGACATCACCCAGCGCCGGTGCGCTCCCTCCCTCGTTGATTGACAGTTCCCTGTCCCTTCCCAGAAGTAAGGCTTCTTAAAACGAAAGGCGCTCCGAGTCCGCGCTGACTCCGTGCCCCAGCCCATCAGCCCCCGGGCCCAGAAGGGTTTATCTTTTGCTTCTGAGCTGCCTGGTGCGTTCCGACCGCGCCACGCCGGGCCTGGGCTCGGTGGGCTCCTCGCGAGCGCTCGGGACCTCCAGGTACCCGCCCTCCAGGGGCTCAGAACTCCCGACCTCCACCTGTGCGGGGGACCACTTGGAAGTCCGCGGGCAGTGCTCACCACCCCCACTCCCATCCCCCGCCCCTTGGACAGCCTCCAAAGGGCAAGGGAAGCTAAGGCAGCGTTCCTGACGCTCCAGCGCCTTAACTTCCTTCTGCTCTCGCCCTCACTTCACCCTCGTTTGCCACCCGGAGCTGCACGAGTGCGGCACGCACGGGAGCGCAGGTGTCCCCCGCGTTGCCGCATCACATCCGCGAGCAGGTTTCCCAGACACGGGGTGGGGGTGACATCCAGCCCAGATGAGGTTCCAACCCTAGTGCGCTGCGTCCTCACCCTCCTCGGGACCGTCAGGCGTCCTGGGTGATTCAGAAATTCACCAGATCCAAATGGCAGCGTTCTCTTTACCAGGCAGGAAACAAGCCGCGCGGAAGGCCCGGCAGGTCCCTCCTCGCGGTTGTGGTAACGGAAAAGGAACCACCGAGTGGAGCTACCGGGGAAGGACCCTCTGTCTGGCGCGCCTCCTTCTCGCGCCTCTCGCCCTGTACGTGGGATGTCCCCAGCCGTCTCCCTGTTCCTCCGAGTGCCAACCCCTTCACAGATTCGGGCTCTCGAAGTGGAGAACATCACAGGGCGCCCGCTTCCCGGCCGCGCCACTTAGTGTCATTATGGCGTTGCCTCTTACAGGTGGCGATAAAGGGCGGCTGTAAATAGCTGGTTAAATGGATGCAAATGTACACAATGTACCGTGGAATTACCGGGTGCCGCTCTGGGCATCCGCCAAGAACAGCTACTGCACGGAGAGGGCGGGGGGATAGAAGGGAGCAAGAGAAAGTTGTTTATTTTGTTTTCTGAACAGCAAAAGAGACTTGGGGGATTTCAAAGTACTTCCAGTACCGGGAGACCACGCCTTGGTTTTGGCTTTGGGCTTAAATGCCAGGTATTCTTATCCAGTGTTGTGAGTTTCTCCTTAAGTTCAGTTTTTGTTTTTGGTTTTGGTTTTGGTTTTGGTTTTGTTTTGTTTTGTTTTCCTCTGTGAAAAAGAGAATCATGTTAGGAACATTTGTCCTATACTCTGCCAGGAATTTCAACCCCCTTTGTTTCAGAAAGAGAGGGAAGGGTCCTGTGCCAGGAGTTAGGAAACTTGGGTCTTGGTATTGCTCACCTGCAGAGGGACCCTGGGAGGCCACCCCTTCTGGCCTGAGTTCCTCCCTTAGGAGCTAAGAGGTGCTGCGACACTGGAAGAAGGACCCTCCAGTCTAGACTAGAACACTCTGAGGTCCCCCAGCTTAGGCTAGACTGCTCAGAGGTTCCCCAGCTTAGTCAATACCTTTCAAAAGTCTTCTGGCTTAGATTTAACCTTCTTATTAAAGGTTTCCAGTGCAAATACTTGGCTCCAAAGCTACACAGAGAAGGGGTTTCTGCAGTGGAAGATGAAAGAACCACTTCATTTTACATCATTTGTAAACATGAACCATAGAAACAGAATTTTCTTTCTTTCTTTCTTTTTCTTTCTTTCTTTCTTTTTCTTTCTTTCTTTCTTTTCCCCCCACCATGTACCAAGCTTACTCACTCACTGATTTTGAGTTACATGACATTTTTTCTTATTTTCCCTTTTTAAGCATATCATCGCCTCTCTTTCATATTATACTGGTGCACACAGCACACCAGATATCATCTTCTTCTCCAGTTTCCAGTTTATCTTTTTAAAAGATACTGAAAGCTAAAGGCAGCACACATTATTTATGTATTTACTCAAAAGGGGCTGAAGCAGAGGGAGGGTAGTTTGGAAGAAATCACCCCTCGAAATACACAGGTGGGGTCACAGAGTCGCAGCAAGTTCACAGTGGGTTGGGTATGTGGGTGGAGGGAAGGAGGGAGGGATCTCATCAGGGGTGTCCTACCCTAACTTTAAGTTTAGAGGAGGATGTCCAGCTTGGTGCTATGAAGTTTTTCCTGCCCACCCAAACTGTCATGTGCTCACTTTCCACTTGCTGCTAGAGAACACGTGGAACCCTGCACACAGCCCCCATCTCTGCATCAGGCCTCCTCTGGACCAGTAAGGGGTGGAGTGGAAAGCAACCAGGGCCTTCCTGCCAGAACCTTCTTCAGTTTTGCACATGAGACAGGCAGCAGCAGGGCACAGTCCCAATCCCCTCCCCCACCACTCATGCTGCTGGCTCTGGGTCCAAAGTTTAGGCAAAATGTTTTGATGACTTCCTTAAGATCCATTTGCATTTTTTACAAATCACTTTGTGTGTGTTTTCAATCCCTTTCTCTAGATGGACTGACTGATCTTTCTCAAGAGCCCCAGAACCCAGCACAGTGCATGGTGCAAAAGGAAGGTTAAACCTTGTCAGTGATAATGGTGTAGAGAGGAATATTCTGTTTTATATAAACAGTGCTGAGTCTCTCACACACTGGATCCTCTTCCTGTGTTTGCAAAATGCTTTGTTTTCATTCGAGACTGAAGAGCGTTTTTTGAGTTCTACTTTCCCACATCTACTGGCCCCAAATCTGCTTCCATCGCATTCTTTCCCACAGTTTTCTTCATTGAGAGCTCATTTCATAAAGCCTTCTTTCCACTTGGCTTCCCGCCAGTCTCCTCTGTCGAACTCTGTCCCCACCGATGTGGTCATGGGCTAGAAAATCAATCGAGCTCTTAATCATACTGTGGGGTGGCGGTGGCGATGGCTGAGCTCCTAACTCAGCAGATCCCGATGCACCAGAACAAGCCCCACCAGCGAGGAAAGGGACGGCCCACCCGGGACATCCAACAGCCAGGCCATGGGGTGGGACTTGCTCACACCAAGGAGTGACTTTTCTAAGCTGCCTTGCTTCCTTCACATCCAAGGTTAAATCTCTTCCCACTCAGCTTGGGAAACTTAAGTCCCTCTTCCACTGCAGCAAGCAGTCAAAATACTGAGTTATTTTATTCATTTTACCACCCATGTCTTTCCTCAGTGAAGGCTGGTGCTTACTTGCAAAACCGATATAACTATTGCAATAAATATACTTTCCTGGGCATCTTCCTACATTGAAGGGAAAAAAATTCTGTCAGTTCACCACGATACATACTGGCAAACAGCAAAAACCTCATGGATGTGGAACTCGTGTGGAATTCATTAGTCTGGCTGTCACTGAGCCCTCCTCCTGTCCTGTTGGTAGGGGCTGGAGGGGTCCAGGCGGCCTTTGGGGTCTCCATGCTACTGCTAGGCAGAGCCTTGCCAGGTGTCCGGGTGGGTGGGTCTGTGGCTGGTGTGCCAGCTCTGCTTTGATCTTTTGCTTACACCATTGGCAGGGAGACGAAAGCAAATGAAAGAACTCTTAAATAATCAAGTCTCACTTTGGCATTGCTCACCCCTTAATGAGATTTTTTTTTTCCCTCACCATAATCTGCCAATTTGATTGAGTTTTCACCTGATCTGTTTTGATTCCCCCAAGGACTAGCCATGCAACTGGTCAATTAAACTCTCTGGACCTTAGTTTTCCTATCTGTAAATGAGGAGGTTGGGCTACTAAAATGCTAAGCTCAAACCTTCTCCATCCACCTTTCCTGGGGAAAAGCTAAATAGAGCATGAAGAGCTCCAGGGATGCACACAGAAAAAGGGGAAGAAACAGGGGCAACCCTGGCAAACGGAATATTCAAGCCCCCCAGTCAGCTCAACTTAACAGCACTGAGATCTGGTGGGGGTGGCAGGGGAGGGGGGAAGACTGTGTCTTACCCTAGAAAAGGAAGCATGGGCCTTTCAGGAGTACCAACATGCTTGGATCCTGAATCACTGAGTTGCTAGTCAAGTGGCTAACTGTGTTAGTGACAACTGCGGAAGCTGGAGGGAGGGGCGGGAGAGCTGCAGGGAGGAGAAGGGTGTGGGGGAGGAGATGGGATGAAAGAGAAGCATTTACAGCATGTGGAGCGCCGAAGAGCAACAAGGAACATCAAGGGCACCAAATAAAGGTCTGGGAGCAAAAGAAGAGGTGGAGGAAATTCATTCTGCTGGAAATAGACACGACTGCAGTCGTGAGGAGGTCACAGGGATTGAGGGTGACCTGATTTGATTACAGCAACAGGAAGTGCAGGGAGAGGGCAGGATAACCTGACCTGAGGAAGTGAATTAAATAATAGAGAAGACATCCCAGTTGCCATGGCATTTACATATCTCACATCATATTCAGCTACATTTTCTCTCTTTGGCTTGATTCTTGTTCTTGCAACATGTTAATGTCATTGCAGTATATCCGGTAAACTAAATTTAGACCTTTTGGGTCAGGGAGGGAGTGAAGATGCAGTTCAGGTCTACCTGTTTGGGTCCACTCAGGGCAAACCTTCTTCTTCCAAAGTGTGCCTGGTCCTTTTGGTCTTGGCATTCTGGGATAAGAAAACAGTTGTCAGGCTTGGGCCTGGTGAAGTTGCTGAGTAACATAATTTGAAAAAAAAAAAAAAAAAAAAAAGAAAGAAAGACTTGGAAACGATAACAAAGGAGTGACTGCTTTAGAAAGTACTTCAGAAAAATCAGTGGGATGCAGGAATTTGAGAAATAAAACTACCAAGAAAACCAAATGTGTTTTATTAAGCATCGTTATATTTGATTGCTTTAAAAATTATTTTAGTGGGCTATAATCAAGTTCATTGGGTCCTGGAATCAGTCATGTACAAATGCTAACACTGTGGGGAATGTGTGCCTTGTGCGACTGTGAGTGTTACTGTACACAGAGGCAAGGGAAGGGCATCTCCAGCTGACCTTTTCATCACAAATGTCACAACATTCATCAAGGTCCAGATCCTGGCCTTCCTCAAATAAACTCACATTAACCAGACTTAGGAGACTGATGTACATACCTGAATTATGGCCAAGGGACCAGAATATTCATGTTGTCATGACAGCATAGTCTCTCTTTGTAGATAGTGTACTTGAGAAGACAAATTCCACCCAGACGAGTTAGAATAAGTGAAATTAGTTGTGTGACCCCCCAAGAGCCATACACCTGCCACAAGGCTCTGAAAGAATGAGGCGGCCCACTCCCCTCACCTATCCTTCCTTAGATGGTCCCGCCAGCTTCTGGGAGTGTGGGCTTCCTTCCTGTATGCTCTAGTCTCTTCAAGCCAGTTTCTCCACACAGCATCTATATCGCCAAGTAGGCAGATTTACACTTTTACAGTCATCATCACATTCCATGTCTACCTTCCTGATAGTAAAGTTACTTTGATGAGAATTTGGGGTATTTCCAAATTATTCAGCCATTGTCTTCATTTACTACCCCTGAATTCTAATCAAATCCATTGTATGGGCAGATTTTGCTAGTCTCACTTTCTGAGGATGACCTGGTTTCCAAGTTTTTTCTGCTTCATGGGGTACCAACAGTGACCTAATCTTCCTTAGGCTCTCATGCACTTTGGGTAAAGAGATCAGCCTTATTAAGGTCAGAGGTCCTGTTATGTAATAGAGCTGTATATCTTTTCCTGGGCACCCAGCTCTCTTGTCCTCTTCTCTGTGAGAGTAGAGAGGCTGGCCTTCTGCTATGTGACTTAGGCTGTGAAATTTCACGTTGAGGGTGCAGATGCATCTAGTCTAACATAGATGGAGAACAAAACTGACTGATTTTGAACACAATATCCAGAAATGAAAATATTCACAGCCTTGTTGACTCAAGTTACAAAACAAGGACAGGTTGACAGCATGTTTCTGGAACCCCTGTCATTGAAATGAGACCTTTGACCTATAGGCAACCCTCTCCCACAGGGACGTGCTATTAAGCCATTCCTTCCTGGGGAAGGACTTTGCCAGGGACCTGCCTTGAAGTCTTTTTGAACCTAGAGTGTCTTTCCGGTCATTTAGGGTCCTGTTGATCCTCCTTGCTGAGTCTATAGATCAATACCCAGGAAAAGACACTGTGGCCAACTTTTGGAATATCTTTCAGCCTAATTTAAAGAGCCCAGCGGGGAGTTCCCGCCGTGGCTCAGTGGTTGACGAATTCGACTAGGAACCATGAGGCAGCGGGTTCGATCCCTGGCCTCGCTCAGTGGGTTAAGCATCTGGCATTGCCATGGGCTGTGATATAGGTTGCAGATGCAGCTCAGATCCCACATTGCTGTGGCTCCTAGGCCGGTGGCTACAGCTCCGATTCAATCCCTAGCCTGGGAACCTCCATATGCCGCAGGAGCTGCCCTAGAAAAGGCAAAAAGACAAAAAAATAAAAATAAATAAATAAATAATGACAATAAAAAAAAATAATAAAGAGCCCAGCTGAAATGCTCTTGTCCTCAAATAGAGGAACACAAAGAAGCAGGCCCTGCCCTGTCTCCTTGGAGAATGATGCTAATTGAGCAGCCCTGTTATGGGGGCAGGTCTTCAATAAGTCTTGAGCATTTTTCTTCCAACCTGGCATCTGGGCAGTGCCCCAAGCCTGAATTGAGCTTCTGCATCAAGTGGGAAGCCTAGTTATTGCTCAACAGGAGAGGCCCTGTACCTCCTCCATTTTGCCACCTCTCTGGACTGGCTCCCCTTTTGATTCTCTGTCCATTCAGGTGTGACAAAAGATTGTGATTTGAAGCAGGCTAGGTTCATTCTTAGTTGTAAGGGAGAGAAGAGAGAGGGGCAAGTCAATTTTCTTTTCCTTCCCATCAATCCTGTGTAAAATTTTTGTGTTTTGCAATTATATTTCCTATTTCAAAAAATAGTCCCTCTGAAAATAGTTATCAAAAAATTTGGATTATACAGTGGGTGTATCTCATTTTTAGATTCATTTTTCTCCAAAGACCTATTTCTCTTGCTGCTATACTCTTCTAGTATTTGGAGAGCTCTGTCTTGACTAGAAAGCAATTTGGTATCTATGATCTCATTAGTATCTCAAAGTAATCCTCAAAGCCCAGGATGGTTTAAAGAGACTTGGCCAGAATCCCACAACAAAAACATGACTGAATGGGGCTCAAATCAAGGGCCCCTGGGCCTGCAGCCATACCACACATCTCATGCAGAATGATGAGTTCTTTTAGAGAGTGGGCAAAGAGGGCAGGAGACAAGTGAGAAGAGAATGGCCCTTAGAGACAGTCTACTGTATCCCAGAATCTTGGTCCATGCGATCCCACTTAATCCTGAAAATGACTTTATGGAATATTATCTCCATTTATAGATGAGGAAACCTCACACTCCAAGTTTAAATAACTTGCCTGAAGTCACATCAGTGGTGGTATTGGGATTGGA
Source organism: Sus scrofa (assembly GCF_054392235.1). NCBI lineage: Eukaryota > Metazoa > Chordata > Mammalia > Artiodactyla > Suidae > Sus > Sus scrofa. Next base: position 93,920,765 of record NC_139390.1, on the reverse strand, counting down.
GCCATAGCTGTCCAAACCATGAGCAACCACATACAGAGGAAAGAGAAATGACAAGACAGTGGTGGAGAAACAATTCTAGAAGCTGCCTGATTAAAAGAACCATTCTTGGGGAGTTCCTGTTGTGGCTCAGTGGTTAACGAATCCGACTAGAAACCATGGGGTTGCGGGTTTGATTCCTGCCCTTGCTCAGTGGGTTAAGGATCTGGCATTGCCGTGAGCTGTGGTGTAGGTCGCAGACACGGCTCGGATCCCAAGTTGCTGTGGCTCTGGCATAGGTCAGCAGCTACATCTCCAATTAGACCCCTAGCCTGGGAACCTCCATATGTTGCAGGAGTGGCCCTAGAAAAGGCAAAAAGACAAAAAAAAAGAAAAAAGAAAAAAAGAAAGAAAAAAAAAAAAGAACCCTTCTTGAGGACGCCCTACCTCAATTGCTATGGTGTCATGCAAGATGGAATTACGGTGGATGAAACTACCAGAGCATATATACATGGCAGAAGATAGCTTTGCCTTTATTGCTGAAAGTATGCTCCCTCCCATTTTATTGAGCTATAATTGCCATACATCACTGTATAAGTTTAACGTGTACAGTGTAGGGTTTTGAAACTGACAGCATTTATGGCTGGAACCTACCCAGAACCCAAGTGGGGACCTGAACCCATGGTTTTTAAGTTAGAAGCACTCACCCAGTGTCTGGACTTACTGAGCTTCAGGTTCTTTGTGCCTCAGCACAGAAGGAATTCAGCAAGAGACAAAGTGATAGGCAAGAAATAGATTTATGAAGGTAAGGCACTTGTGAGAGATACAAGTGGGCAGGCAAGGAGGCTCTGCCCTGAGGATTGGGTGGGTTACAGTTTTATCATCCAAGGGGAGTGGGAATGGGAAAAAACTGCCTCTTCCTCTTTCCTCGGGTAGCAACTCCTCCTTTGTATCTGGTAAGAGAGTATTTGACCCTATAAGGTCAAATTAGGACTGTCAGAGTGCTTTTTCAAATCAGTGGAAGGGTGGTCCAGCTCTTGGTCCGAACCTGAATGCGGGCCTCACCCCATCCCTCGCCCAGTGACCTAAGGCATATCTCGTGCCTCCTCTAGCCAAGCAAGCCTGCCTTGCTCTGGTGGCTTTCTTGAGCAATTACTAACTTACAGTCCCCTAGGTTTCCCTCTCTATCTATGGTCCCTTATTGGGACTTCTACAACTATCTGTGTAACTATCCTGCTCCATCCCTATCAGTTTGACTTACATATACTGTGAAATGATTACCACAATGTGGTTAGTTAGCCTCCCTCATCTCATATAGACACAATAAAAAGAAAAAGCAAAACATTTTTTTTCCTGTGATGGGAACTCTTAGAATTTACTCTCAGTCGTGTTCCTGTATATCCTATAGCAGTCTTACTTGAGTCATCACAGTGTACTTTACATCCTCAGTACTTATTTCCTGTATAAATGGAAGTTTGTAATTTTGACCACTTTCGAGGTATACTTTTATGAAGGTGTTCCAGGTATCCCTTCTTTTGATGGCCTTAACTTATTTGAGATGACATTCTCCTTGGGCCCAAGTGGCTCTGTTTGTTTTTCTGGTGATGGTGGCTGAGGTGGATGGCAGGAATTATATCTGCTGCTGCTTTTGCCCTAGGCTTCGTGGTGCCTAGCAGTGTCTGGACACAGAAGTGTCTAGGAGATGCGTGCAGGCTTGTAGCAAGAAGGCGTTCTCTGCTATTGAGGGACCAATCCACACAAACCCCCCAAGAGCAGCCCATCTTGGGAGCAATTTACATCTGACAAATGACTTTTGAGCTGAGGACATGGAAGAGGACAGAATTTTTTTTTCTTTGAGAACTTCATTAAATTGAAAACAATTCAGTCTTTTTTTTTTTTTTTTTTTTTTTTTTTTTTTGTCTTTTAGGGCTGCTCCGGTGGCATATGGACATTCCTAGGTTAGGGGTCAAATCGGAGCTATAGCCCCTGGCCTACACCACATCCATATTAATTAGTTATCCAATAGTAGACTCCATTCTATGTATTACAATTTAACCTTTTTTAATATTGCCATTCAAAATGGATTGTTGGACAGCATTCTTAAAAGTAATAATGAAAATGTAAAAAAATCTAGGAATTATGTCATATATAGGAGTAAGCAGTCCTATAATTTTGAGAATAGTAGTCAATATATTTGCATAGCACAACAACTGGAAAGCCTAAACTAAAAAGCTAACGGTAGTTATCTTAGGGTGATGTGATCACAAGTGCTTTGGGGTTTTTTTTGCTCATTTAAAATAGTTTTCTTGGAGTTCCCATCGTGGCCCAGTGGTTAACGAACCTGACTAGCATCCAGGAAGACATGAGTTCGGTCCCTGGCCTCGCTCAGTGGGTTAAGGATCTGGTGTTGCCGTGAGGTGTTCTGTAGGTGGCAGACGTGGCTTAGATCTCGTGTTGCTGTAGCTGTGGTGTAGGCCCTCAGCTACAGCTCTGATTCAGCACCTAGCCTGGGAACCTCCATATGCCACTGGTGCAGCCCTAAAAAACAAAACCAAAAAAAAGTTTTCTTATAATGACTTTAATAATGGACTTATACAATTATAAAAGAAGTGGTGTTTTGTTTTGTTTTGTTTTTTGTTTTTAAGTCTACCAGCTGGAGGCAAGCTTTTTTACTTTTCTAGGCTTTATTTTCTTTGTGTCATATGGAAATTCTAAGATTCTACTCCATAGAATGGTTGTGAAGATTCATCAAAGTAATGCAAGTAAAGCTGTTTAAAGAATCCCAGGCACGTGGCCAGTACAGAGTACCTGCCAGCCACGACATATGACTGTCAAAATATGAATTAAAACTTCGGCCTCTACGCTTGCCTTCTCATGGAGTAGGAAGGTGGCCTTTCAAATCAGTTCACCTAAGTCATTGCCCTGCTTAAAGCCTTTCTGTGTTGTCTGCGTACTTAGGAGTGACTCTTACCCAGGTCCTGCAGGATCTGGTCCCTTCCCAGCTCTGTAAGTCACTCTCATATTCCCCTCTTTCTCAGTGGCTATACTCCAGCCACACTGACCCTTTTGTTCCTGGGCTAAAATCAAGCTCTCTCCTACCTCAGGGCCTTTGCATTCACATTTCCTTTTACCTGCAGTTCTTCTCCCTGTAGAGTCTCATAGCCGGGTTTTGGTCTTAGCATAAAAGGCCCTCCTCAGGGAGGCCTTCCTGGCCATCCAACCAGCAGGAACTGTCCGGACACTCCTCTCCTGTAGAATTCTTCCTCTGTTTCTTTTTCATCATAGCATTTGCCACTACATGCTCTTGTTTATTTGTCTTATTCCCTTACTCAGGGCCAGTCTCAAATAGACCTTGTTTGTTTTGTTAGAATTTCCACTCGAACACCTAAAACAGGGTCCAGCACGTTGTAAACACTCAGTATATAGTTGTTGGATGATGTAATTAAATAGATCATCTTTGTCAAGTGAATGAACAGTTTAATCACCTCCCACCACCTTCTTCTCAGAGGACTGGTGCTTTCCTGAAGAGGAAGAAGCCGTTAAAACACTTTCTTTCTAAACCTTCTCCCGTGAGAAAAAGGATCATACAAACATCAAAACGGTTTATTTCTTAGGCTTTCCCACATGTGGCCAGATTCATAGCTTTCCAGCCTAGCTTGAAACATTATAAAAGAAAAAGGGCTGTCCAGATATGAAAAGAGAAGGCTTGTAGGCTTTACTCTGATACAGGAGGCTGGACAGACAGTCCCCACGCCACAAAGAGGTCGTGTTCCTGAGTTTCTTTGTGTATGTTGTTTGTTTCCAACACAGAATGCATTTTGCCCTGGAAACAATGTTCCCAGGCTAGTCCACAAAAGCCTATTTCACCTACCATGCTCAGTAGGAAAAAAATAACAAAGTTAAAAATCTAGGAAACAAGACAGGGAAAATGAATAAGAAATACAAATTAAATGTTTCTCTTGAATACTGGTGCTTGAGGAAAAGCAGCTTCTGACAAAGGAGGATGGGGCAGAGGGCCAGGGATGGGGTGGCATCAGAGAGCAGGGGGGAAGCCCAGCTGTCGTGGTCACGCCTCCCTCCAGCTTCTGATGGGCACGGGCGGGTCTGAGCCTGTCTGAGGGAGCATTCCTGCCAATCTGCATGCCAACAGAGGGCAGGCCTGCTGTCACTGGCTCTTCCACCCGCTGAATTCTAGAGGCTAGAACCAACATGTGAGAATTCTTCCATAACGCCAAGGTCCAAGTATGTAGCACTGGTGGCCCATGAATTTCTCAGGAAATTTCTGCTTGAGTTATCTAAATATAGACATGATAATACAGTGTAAGAAAGAATAGGTTTGATTTTTCGTCATTGAAAATCATCCTTTCATCAGTAAAATTACAAGGTAATTTCAGGCCTCTCTTCCTTGTATCTAATCTTTGTGCTGCCACTTTGAGGCCAAAGATTTTATTGCCTAAAAGTTAGGAAGTTAGGTCTTCAAAAAGCAGAGGCAGCTTTTTTTTTTTTTTTTTTTTTTTTTTTTTTTTTTTTTTAAATGGCTGCAACCCATGGCATGGGGCCAGGAATTGAATTTGAACCATACCTGCAGCCTGCGCTGTGCTGGCCAGGGATAGAACTATACCGCAGAGACCTGAGCCAGGGCAGTTGGATTCCTAACCCACTGTGTCACAGCGGGAACTCCTGGGGGAGAGCCTTTGATGGGCGTTCCAAAATTTTGTGTGTTATTTTGCATAAGAGAGTGATCCATTTGGAAAAGACCCTTATTAGAAATATATAGACTCAGTCATTGATTAATTTATAATAGAAGCAGGGTCTTATCCCTACTTATTTGATTTAAATTTCAGACCTCTAATTTAAAAGCATTTGACATTTTACTTCATGTGTTTTGGTATTTACTTAATTGTAGGTATCTGGCCCTCAATTTTCCTTTAAACAAAATAATGAGACTAGGCTATAAATGTTGGCATCAACAGTTGAGGAATTGCTTAGGTTTTCTTCTCTTGGTTTAATTCTTCCACAGGGGATACTCTAAGGTCAGTGGTGTAATGTGGGGGTTAGATAGCCCGAGATCAAGTTCAGTCCTATTCCTTTTAGAGCCATCTGACCTTCAGTGAATTTCTTAATATGACTTAGTCATGCTTGCCTCTTTTCTTAAATGGGGATGACAATAAAAGGGAAGATGATAAACCCACTTCACTGGTTCTTTTTTTTTTTTGGCCACTTTCGTGGCATGAGGAGGTTCCTGGACCAGGGATTGAACCTGAGCCACAGCAGCAACCCAAGCCACTGCAGTGATGATGCTGGAGCCTTAACTTGTTGTGCCACAAGAGAACTCTGGTTCTTGAGGGGATTAAATGAGATCACGCAACAGAGGGTGACAACTATTGTTGTTACAATTATTTTAAAATCTAGGTTGGCAGTTGTATTCTTTTCCTTGGTTCACTGTAACAAAGTACCATAAACTGAGTAGCTTGAAACAGTACAAATGTATTGTCTCAGAGCAGTGGAGGCCAGAAGTCTTAAATCGAGAAGTCAGCATGGCCCATGCTCCCTCTGAAACATGAAGGGGAATTCTTCTTTGTCTTGTCCTAGCTTCTGGTGTCTGCCAAGAATCTTTGGCTTGTAGATGCATCACTCAGGCACATGGCATTTTCTCCATGTGTGTCTTCACATGATCTTCCCCCAGTGCATGTCTGTCTGTATATAAATCTCCTCCTTTCATAGGGACCCAGTTATACTGAATTAGGGCCCATGCTCATGATCTCTTTTTTTTTTTTTTTTTTTTTTATCTTTTGTCTTTCGTCTTTGTAGGGATGCACCTGCGACGTATGGAAGTTCCCAGGCTAGGAGTCGAATGGGAGCTGTAGCTGCCGGCCACAGCCACAGCCACAGCAATGCAGGATGCAAGCCTTGTCTGTGACCTACACCACAGCTTATGACAACACCGGATCCTTAACCCACTGAGCAAGGCCAGGGATCAAATCCTAGTCCTCATGGATGCCAATCAGATTTGTTAACCGCTGAGCCACAATGGGAACTTCATGACCTCATTTTAACTAGATTTCACATGTTGCCTTCTGAGGTCCTGGAATTCAGACTGCAACATATCTTTTTTTTTTTTGAGGGGGGTGACTCAATTCGACTCATAACAGTAATAGAAGTTTAAAAAAAAATTCTCCAGAATAAGAACTAGTGTCTCATATTTTGCTGTCTAAAATCTCTTCCTCACCAGATTCTTCTGTCCCTGAGATTTTGCTCATCAAGAGTGTTTAGATATAGGGAGTTCCCATTGTGGCTCAGTGGGTTAAGAACCTGAGTAGTATCCATGAAGACATGAGTTCAATCCCCGGCCTTGCTCAGTGGGTTCAGGATCTGGCATTGCAGCAAGCTGTGGGATAGTTTGCAGACACGGCTTGGACCCTGAATTGCTGTGGCTGTGGCATAGGCCGGCAGCTACAGCTCCAATTCAACCCCTAGTCTAGAAGCTTCCTCATGCCACGGGTGCTGCCCTAAAAGGAAAACAAAAAAAAGAATTTTTAGTTATAAAAACATAAACTCTGAAGTTTGTTCTGTTTGTCAATAAACTTGAAAGCAAGGGATTTGCTTTGTTTACAGAGGGAGACATCCTCTCCAGCAGGATTCTGCCATGTACTCTGTGCCCTATCCACTGCCTTCCAGCCAGACAGGCCAGAGCCAAACCCCGTTCTCTCTTGAGTGGCAGCCAAGCCCCTGCCTGAGTCTTGGTTTCAAATGGTCATTCAAATCCATCCACACAGTGTCTGGTCTGCAATAGAGACCAGTGTCCCTTTTTATGTGACATTTGGGATATACTTGGCTATACCAGGAACACAGGGGTGCTCTCAAGTTCCCTTAGTGCAGTAAGGGGAAACTATCGTATTTCTTAGAGTTGGAAGGAATCTAGATATCATCTTGTTCAGTGATTCCCAAATCTAGCCTTGGGTAGGGATCACCCAGGGAACGTTCAAAACGTAAGCATCCCTAGGCTTCATCTGAGCGATATTCAATCAGGGTGGCAGGGGAGAGCTGGGCCTTAAAAAAGCTCTGCGGATGATTTGGTTACGGTCAACCTGGCACCAGCATTTGGAAATCACTGCACAGGGGAATCTGAGGCCCAGAGAAGGTGACTGACCACTCATGCTTGCTCCATGTTAAGTAGTTGACTGACTCGGAGTTGTCAGTGATTGAGTAGTTGACCGACTCCTAGTTAAGGGTCGGTTTCATATGCCAGCTTTCTCCTGCAGTGGTGCCAGGGCTTTCATCCTGGTGATGTTTGCAAGGTAAGCACAAAGACTCCCTCACCACCATTTGCTCCAGAGAGCCTTTCAAGGGCGCAGCAGGTGTTGGAGATGTGATTTCTTCAACAGGGAAAATACCTTTGCAATGGGTTGTGCTGGCTGAACCATGCATCCACGTTTTAAAATATAAACTTTTTTTTTTTTTTTTTTTTAAGATGGAGAACAAAAAGGAGAGTTATAAAGAGCTGTTTACACCTTTCATCAGAAAGCATCCATGAAAGGTAGAGAGGTTGAAGGGAGTGGGGGCAGGGCGGAGAGAAAAAAGACTTGCAGGAAATCAACTTCCTGTAGAGGGGAGGGTTTGGGAGGCAGGGGAGGAGGACTAGGAGCATGATCTGGCTCTCAGTGCAGCTTGGAATGAGTCAGCTGCCTCAGAGTTAAGCTGAATGTGGAAGAACGTAGAAATTAGGAGCCTGGTGTTGAAGTCAAGCAGATCTGGGTTCAGATTCAAGCTTCACCAGTGAGACGCGTGCTAATGTCTCTGAGCCTCAATTTTCTCATCCGGAATATGGGGGTTGTGGCATCTCAGAGGGTGGGGTTGAGACTTGGAGTGTCTGATACCTGGTAGTGTATAAGTGGCAGTGCTATTATGGAAGAGTTATGTTTGGGGGACTCGTGGGAACCTCTTTCTGTCATTTACTCTAGGCCTTCTGCATACACCCTTCCAAGGGAGAACAGCCTGCATCCAGCTTTAGCAGAGTACATGGTATGATTTTTTTTTTTTTTTTTTTTTTTTTTGCTTTTTAGGCATGCACCCACGGCATATGGAGTTTCCCAGGCTAGGGGTCCAATTGGAGCTGCAGCTGCTGGTCTATGGCAAGGCCACAGCAACACCAGATCTGAGCCACCTACACCACAGCTCATGGCAGCACTAGATCCTTAACTCACTGAACGAGGCCAGGGATCAAACCCGTGTCCTTATGGATACTGGTCAGGTTCATTGCCACAATGGGAACTCCTTTTTTGGTGGGAGGTTTGACTTGAATGTGGCCCCACTTTGCTATTATGGGTAGGAGGCACTGCCTCTAGCCATCTTTTCCTTTGCAAAAATGAGTCCATGTGGGAGGAGCAAGTTATGTTTGAGAGGGGAGGTCAAGGCGGAGGCCTTGAGCAGAAAAGTGTACTTGGCACTTGGAGAGGATGTGGGGCCAGGCCAGAGAGGGTAAGCCCCAGACACTGGGGTGCTGGGCAGGTGTGAGGTTGAGGAGACAACGTCTACAAAGAAAGCAAGACAGGAAGAGCAGAGGAAGGGAAGATGGCAAAGAAGGGACAGCCTTTTGCATCCTAAATTCCATGCTGGCCCACGTTGCTGGATGGACTTCATTTTAAGCTTTGAACAGCTTACCTAATTATGACGGGTTCACCTGGGCAGGATGCGTCCCCTCACAAACCCCAGCTTTACCACAGCTATGACGGACAAAGCCCAAGGCCTCCCTTGTAAAACTGATTAGGACAAGTAAGTAAAGAGCAGAACAGCTATAAAAGTCTTGATTGTCGGAGTTCCTATTGTGACTCAGTGGTAACCAACACTGCTAGTATCCATGAGGACACGGATTCGATCCCCGGCCTCACTCAGTGAGTTAAGGATCTGGCGTTGCCGTGAGCTGTGGTGTAGGTTGAAGATGCAGCTTGGATCTGGTTGCTGTGGCTGTGGGGTAGGCTGGCAGCTGTAGCTCTGATTGGACCCCTAGCCTGGGAACTTCCACATGCCTTGGGTACAGCCCTAAAAAGAAAAAAAAAAAATTCTTGATTATATTCCCTGAGGGATATGTTAAGAGAACCTTGAAGGAACCCTCCTACACTGTGGGTGGGAATGTCGATTGGTGTAGCCACTATGGAGAACAGTGTGGAGGTTTCTCCAAAAATTAAAAAATAGAGCTACCTTGTCCAGCTCTCCTGGGCATATATCTGGAGAAAACTATAGTTTGAAAAGTTACAGGCAGCCCAATGTTCATAGCAGCATTATTTACAATAGCCAAGACATGGAAGCACCCTAAATGTCCATTGCGGGATGAATGGATAAAGAAGATGTGATGCATATATACCATGGCATACTCTTCAGCCATAAAAAGGAGTAAAGTCATGTCATTCTGAATTCTGTGTGAGTCTGCTCTTCATGTCTTGAAGACAATGCCCAGGTGTTAATTATAGCCCAGATCCATTCTTGGCTTCTGAAGTTTTCTAAGCCCTTTGATAGAGTGACTATCACTCAGTCACTCAATATATTAACAACTAAGTTTCTCAACAAAATAGCTATCTAGGTCATTTCTTCTCTCTGAGCCTTGGTTTACTATGTTAAAAGAAGGTCATCTGACCAGAAATGGAGGCTCCTTATGTGATAAAATCCTACATCTCCAGAGGCAATGGGTCCAGGCATTCCAAGGTAGGGATAATGCAGGGCACGCTGTAAGCAGTAACAAGCAGGTGAAAGTAGGATAAAATGTGTGTCGAGCCCTCTCTCCAAGGTGAAGAATTAAGCCATCTACTCTTCTTTTAGCTCCCTTGCAATACACGTGTATCGCGTGCTCAGAATTCATTCAGGAGCCTAGAAGAAAAGATGGTTCTCTGGGAGCTCCCACTGGAAGGAGGTGGGGGCAGAGCACAGACCTCTTGGAGGGGCTTTGCTGGGGGAGAGGTTGTTCAGGAGGTGACAGGGGATGTAATCTTTCCCTTTTGATTGAGAAAATCCCACCTCATTTCTCCATAGGGCCCCTTCGTTTGTTAGGCTGGTAACCCCTATTTTGGGCTCAAAACATTTGATCAGGGCTGCTGTGGGGTATGAGAGAATCATGAACAATTGCTTCCACCTCTCCCCACCCCTGTCCCATCAGAGGAACAAGCCAAGGGCAGAAGTGGCCCAACCTGCCTCAGCGTGGGTGTGGTTGCTGGGTCAGAGGTGCAGGGAGCTAAGTCTTTGAAATCCTAGCCCTTCCCCAGTCTTTCCCTGAGTTTGGGCAACATGGGGCCTTGCTGCCTTAGGGCCAGCTCTGCCCTAAGGGCTCTTTAAAAAAAAAAAAAAAACACCACCACCAAAAAAACCAAAGCACTTTTCCAGATCTTGTAATGAATCTACCCACCGGTCTGTGATGAGGGAAGGAGGGATTATTATCTCATATTTCACACACAGGAATAGTAAAGACTTAAAGGCTTAAGTAATGTTCCCAAGGTCATGTGGTGAATTAGTAACCAAGACAGGGAAAGGATTCAGGTTTCTGGCTCTTCCAGTTTTGCTGCCTCAACATTAGATCTTGCTGCCTCTTTAAATCCCACATTTAGTTAGGATTAGGGTTGGTAGCTGTTTATTAGTTGCGTCTTAACTTTCCTCATTAAAGAAAAAAAAAGTGGGGTAACCCTTGCTTTCCTAACTTTCTACTGCAAAAATGCTTCGTGACTTTATTGGGCAAGACCTAAAAGATGGTTGAATTTTCCCCCAGCAGGGCTGACTCCGTCGTTCCTCCAGCTATTGGTATTCTGCAGCAGCTGTCTGATGGAGATGGAGCTCTCTGACAAGGATGGGCCGGAACTCCAGCTGCTGGTGAGCAAGTGTTCACTATTTATAGCGAGAGGGGGGCTGCAAAGGAATGGAATTTTTTTTCCTTCTTCATAGTTTTGATGCAACCAACAGGAAGTGGGCTCGGAGAGATGCTAAATTTGCTGACGTGAATAAGGTCTATTACAGCACTCCTCAAACCTGACTGTGCATCAGAATCACCCAGAGGGGCTCGTGGAAATCTGCCTGCCAGGCCCCATCTCCTTTCCAGAGTGTAGGAATCAGGAGATCCAGGGTGGGGCTCAAGAAAGTGCATTTCTAACATGTTCTCCTCAGGTAATGCTGATGCTCTGACTGGAGAACTACTGCTTTGTTGTAATGGGTGGGGTGGAGAAGGCAGCAGACTGAGCCCTGGAAAGGCACAAACATGCACTAAATGACTTTCAGGTGATCTTACTATCCTTGTCCAATCAAAATCTGTCACTTCTGGGGAATTCCCATCGTGGCGCAGTGGAAACGAATCCGACTAGGAACCATGAGGTTGCTGGTTCGATCCCTGGCCTCGCTCAGTGAGTTAAGGGTCCGGCATTGCTGTGAGCTGTGGTGTAGGTTGCAAACGCGGCTTGGATCCCGAGTTGCTATGGCTCTGGCACAGGCCAGCGGCTACAGCTCTGATTAGACCCCTAGCCTGGGACCCTCCATATGCCAAGGGTGCAGCCCTAAAAATGACAAAAAAAAAAAAAAAAATACAAAAAACAAAAAACAAACAAACAAAAAAACCCTGTCACTTCTGAGTTGGCATTTCCAGGGCAAAGGTGTTATTTAAAATACATGAAAAAAATATATATATATTGATAAAAATTTATAAAAGTTTATAAAAAATAAAGAAAATGGCATAAGACAAAGAACAGGGCTGATAAGAAGTATGTGTGTGTACTATTTAATACAATTCTTTTTCCTCCTCTCTCTCCTCTTTCTCCAGTGAAAAAATGTCATTTATTAGGTCATTTTATTGCATCATAATGTTTGGAGTCATGACTGGCAGATTTCACCTCCCCTTTTAAGTCCAGGCAGAGCCAGACACCAGCCCTGTTGGCTGAGGCATCCGCCTTTGATTGAGAGCCAAGGAAGAGCAAGAGGACAGGCCCCAGCAGAACGTGGCTGATCTGCTGGGTAGACCAAGACCTTGGCGTTGGCCTCTCAATTTCTGGTATGAGATGGGCCTGCTTAGGTTTTCTGCTTCTTTTTGAATGAATTTTGAAATTTTACGTTTTCCTCAAAAAGTATCCATTTCGCTCAAACCTTGGAAACAGGAACACATATTTGTACAAACGATTATTTTATAAGATTTAAATTTCCTATATATAAATATCAAATCAATATGTTGCATACCTGAAACCAATATGATGTTACATGTCAAATACATCTCAATAAAGAAAGCTAAAAAAAGAATTATAGTTTCCCATACATGTGTGTTAATCCATTTTCTAATTCCTAACTTGATTTGTACTTTTTCTTCTTTTTCCTTGTTTAGGCTAACTTAGTGGATTATTTATTATTATAGCTGTTTTCTTTTTTTGGGGGGGTAATGAACCAGCTCTGGATTTCTTTATCAATATGAAGATTTGCGGAAGGTCTCGGAGTTTATTCTACATGCAAGCTAACACGTTAGCTAGTCTGCTGGTAGGACACACAAGCCTGCCAGGTCCTGCCACTTCCCACAGGTTCACACCATGGAGGCTGCGTGATGCCTGCTCACGTGGTGGGTTGGAGGAGAGGAATCTGAATCCTAAGCTTAGCAAACTTGAATCTTTTATAGTGGCCAGTAAGAATGCTTGCCCTTGGCTCTGGATAGAGGCCCTTGCTCTAGCTTTCAAGCCGTTTGCTACTCAGACCCCCTTGAAAACATAGTCTAGAGCCAAAGCCAGTCCGTGTGCTCTTGAAATGCACAGACACACAAGAGACCCAGAACGCACCGTCTCCCCAGAATTCCCCCAAATGGATTTTGGTTTCAATTTCCTTATACATTCTGCTTTCCTTTTAAATTCTATTTTCCTTAGATTTAAAAAATTATTCGTGGCGTTCCCATGGTGGCCCAGTGGAAACAAATCCAACTAGGAACCATGAGGTTGTGGGTTCGATCCCTGGCCTCGCTCAGGGGATTAAGGATCTGGTGTTGCCGTGAGCTGTGGTGTAGGTCGCAGACATGGCTTGGAGTCCGCATTGCTGTGGCTGTGGCGTAGGCCAGCGGCTACAGCTCCGATTAGACCCCTAGCCTGGGAACCTCCATACGCTGCAGGTATGGCCCTCAAAAGACAAAAAAACAAAAACAAAAACAATTATTCTTTTTAAAAATCTTCTTGAATAGTCACTTCCTTCACATCTGTTCTTAAGCTAAAAAGATTTTAAGATGGTGACTTTTCCTCTGACTACATCTCATAGCTGTGTTCTCTTGGTCATTATTTGCTAAATTATCTAGCTTTTCCTTCTTATTTACAGAAATTCCAAGGATTTGAACAAAATGAATCAATTTGTGTCTCCTTGCTTTCTCTATATATTCTGAAAGCTGCTGGCTTTTCCTTAGACCCTTGCAGATTAAAGCCATAAAGCCCCTTTTTTAACAGGATCTCTGTGACTTGTGTGCTAAACAAGGTTAAATTGCACTTCATTGCAGTGTAAGAAGAAATGGGATTTGGAAGATGAAGGTTCAAGCCCGGTTCTGCCACTTCATACTGGTAACTCAATCAACTACCCATTTCGAGTCTCACTTTTGTCTGCAAATGTCAGATTGAATTACATTATCTCTCATGTTCTTTTCAATTTACGACTCTAAGAGATTTGGAATTAGTTTCAATTAAACTGGTCGAATGATTTCTTGGCTGACTTGTTAGCAGAAGCCACATGGCTGAGTGGAAAGATCCCTGGCCTTAGAAACTGGAAAAGCTGAGTTCAACCCTTGCCGTGGGCAGCAAATGCTTGTTTCCTCACATGTTTTCTTGTGTGACACTCTCAGAGGAGAGAAAATCACATGGCTCTGGCAGCTCATTTCCTCCCCTTTCGTAGCAGGAAGCCAGCTCAGCTGGTCAGAGTTAGCTAAGGAGGACGAGGCTGATGCTGGAGGCTGGGCCTGGGAGCCTCCCTTTTGTAACAGGCTGGCTGTTTCACGGCTCAGGAAGCTCCATGACTACAGACTTATAGAGACTTTCCTGTGCTGCTTTTCCTAAATGTGTGTAGAGCACAGAGGGCACAGAGCCCCTCTCCTGGGGTCTTTCCATGCTGTGTCTGTGTCTGTGTCCTGTGCTGAGTCTCCTCACCTCTGGGACATTGGGGGACCCAGAGCCTCAGGAACAATTGTTATTTCTAGGCTTGAAAATCCCCCCCCATAAATCCTATTTTTAACTTACACAATGCATGCTGGTATTATGTGGGTTCCTGTCCTGTTTGCACAAACCGTATTATTGGATGAACATCATACTAAGTGCTGTATGTACATCATTTCATTTCATTTAATCCCCATAACACGCTTGATTGTTAGTATACTATCCCCATTTTATAAACTCGGTCCCTAGAAAAGTTTAGCAGTTGCTGGAAGAGGCAGAGCTAGAGTTTGAATCCAAATTGTTTGGTTTTAGGGCCTGTGCTTTTAACTCTGAAAGGGAGCCATTCATATCCTAGACATTACAGACAGTTTTGCTGCAGGTGGTGCAAAAAGGTCTTATTAAAAACAATTGGGGCATTCCTGTCATGGCTCAGTGGTTAATGAATCTGACTAGGAACCTTGAGGTTGTGGGTTCGATCCCTGGTCTTGCTCAGTGGGTTAAGGATCCGGCGTTGCCGTGAGCTGTGGTGTAGGTTGCAGATGTGGCTTGGATCCCGCGTTGCTGTGGCTCTGGCGTAGGCTGGGGGCTACAGCTCCGATTAGACCCCTAGCCTGGGAACCTCCATATGCCGCAGAAATGGCCCTAGAAATGGAAAAATGACAAAAAAAAAAAAAAAAAATTGGAACCTGCCCTTTGGAACTCAGGGAAGGTCATGAAGGCCTAAGCTTATTCCCTAAAAAACAAGAAATGGGGGACAGAGACAGGCTGGTGCCCAGGAGCCCCACGGGGCCTTGCTCCATTTCATTGCCCCTGTGGAGAACAATTTGGTATTGCCCAGGAAAGCTGACGACAGGAATACCTCTGGTCTACCTATCCTATTCCCAGGTATGCCTTGGTGAAATCTTGTATCTTTTTGACCGAATGTACAAAACTATTCACAGGAGCAATATTCAAAGATAGCTCCATCAGGAAATAATTGTAATGTCCACCTAAAGTAAGAAATAAAAAATACAGAAAAAAAATCAGCATACTAAGACAATTTTTTAAATAGATGAAGATAAAGTGTAGGGGATGCCTTTTCTAATTTGTTCAAAAGTATCATGTGGGCAAGCAGAGCTCTGATGTAATATGTCTGTGTCACAGGAGGCTGCAAACACATGGTGATAAAAGCGTTTTTTGCAGCTTAAAAAAAATTTTTTTTTTCCTTTTCTTTTTAGGGCTGCACCTGCGGCACATGAAGTTCCCAGACTGGGAGTTGAATCAGAGCTGCAGCTGCTGTCCTACACTGCAGCCACAGCAATGCAGGATCCAAGCCGTGTCATTGACCTACACCACAGCTCAGAGCAACGCCAGATCCTTAACCCACTGAGTGAGGCCTGGGATGGAACCTGCATCTTCACAGACACTGTTGTGTTCTTAACCCACTGAGCCACAACAGGGACTCAGAGGGAAGGAGGGAGGGGGTTAGACTCAGAGGTGGTAGTTCAGGAGGCCCACATACCTTGACCTCTGAGGTCTTAAGGCCAGAACTTTCAAGGTAACCACCACTTTTCTCTCTCCCTCTCTCTCTCTCTCTCTCCTTCCTGCTCTGTTGACAAGATTTCTCAAATCTCCTAGGAAAATTACTGGGCGCTCCAGTGCCTGTGAGAAATTCCACAGCTCTGCTGCTTGAAGAAACTAATTTGTTGTCTTACTGTTGATAGGGAAGACTGTGACTAGGAATATTCATTTTATAGAGGCAGAGGGGGGAAATCTTCATTTTTAGGAAATTAACTTTATAATGTCCCATGAGCTAAAAACAACCCTTTGGGGCCAGAGTGCCGCAGACCCACCTGTGTCTGCAGAGATTCCCCACTTTCCTAAGAGCATTTGGTTACAAAATAGCCTTTAATTCTTTTCCATAAGGCTCAAATGTCCTACTTCCACATGCTATTTTCAGTTTTTGTGAGCAAAATACTCTTCTGAGACTTGCCGGCCCTCTCATTAACTCTTTCCCTTCTTTTCTCCGTGGCTCCGCACATGACAGGGTCTCTAAGTATGAGTAGGGTTCAGTCCTCTGGATGCTCCCTTGACTCGACTGTTACCTGGTTTATTCAGATGTCACTTCCAGGGAGCCAGCCATCCTCCCAGTGTCCCTGCAGGACTTGTAACAGCAAATCTGTGCACATACATTCTTTCAACGCCCATACACGCACGTATGCATCCGCTCTGGGTGATATGTTACAGCAGTGAGGTGAATGGTCACAGAGGGCTTGTGAGGCAGAGAGCACAAGACTTTGCAGTCACGCCTAAACTCAGCTGCACCAGAAACACATGTGCTTAACACCCAGAAATAGATATGTTACCCAGAGACAGCAGATGCTACATGGAGGACTTCCTGTAAGAGGCATATACCCAGGAGGCAGACATTTTTCCTCTACCCCTCTAGGTTCTTCTGGCTGGTCTAAATTAAATGAACATGAGATTGAGGAACAGGGGAAAAATCAAACAAAAGTTTAATAACATGTATACATGGGAGAGACCCAGGAGAACTGAGAGACTCAGCCAAATGGCAGAAACCCTCTCCTTATATGCTGTCTTCAGTTAAAGACGGAAGAGGATGTTGGAAGCAGTGGTTTGGGGCCTCCAAGGGGAGGAAGGCTGTTGACAAGGAGATGGAAAAGCAAATGTTTGATGAGCGAATGTTTGCTGGGCCAGGCGAAGACAATGGGACACAGAGAAGAATTTGAACAAAACAGACTTTGCTCGGTTCCTTTGTGTCTACAGACCTAGTCCTTACTAGAGTGGTCTGCGGTGGGGGCTCCCTTCCTGGAAGAGGTCCTCTATCTACATTCTTTAGGCAGTTAAGTCAAAGGTTCTTCCTGAGTCTTTTGGGCCTTGACTGTTTTCAACTAGAAATAACCTGCATGCCAAAGGGACATTCTCGGGGTGGTAAATTTTGCCCTCCCCGGCAAAAAAAAAAAGCAAAAAACCACCTTCACAGACTCTTGATTTCAAAGAATGCCAGGAGCTAGGAAGATGCTAAAACGGGCACAAGCCCAAGAAGACAGCTGCCTGGATGAGAAGAGCTTCACCGACAGCCCACAGCAAAAGAGTAAGGCCCTGGAATTGCACATCAGTCTAGTTTCTAGCTTGGAATTTAGGGAAAGGGATAATACCAGCCATGCGATTTGCTATGATTCCTCAGCATCACCAAGAGAGAGGAGAATCCGATCTGCACAGGAGTGTCCCCAGTAGGGAAGTGGTTTTATGTAAATTATATGAATGATGTATACGAATGTCTTTCAAACCTATCTAGTTTCCATTTGATTAACTCCAGGTTCTTCTCTATCAGCCTTCTGATAAATAATTTGGCTCCCTGAGAGGTCTCTTACTACTGCTCAACTCAGCAGGATTGTAGCGGTACCAAAGATAGTTCCCCTTGGAGCTTTTTGGGTGCTTCCTAGAGAAATAGTAAATCAGGTATGTCTCCCAATACAAACATAATGAGTGTCTCCTGGTGCATAAATAAGGCTCTTGAGAGTTGGTTTAGTGTAAATTCATTCAGTAGAAATCAAGCCAAAAAATGGAGTTTCTTATCTTTAACATCAGCCAAAATAGCACTTCCTAAAAGAATTTACACTAACCCTTCAGAAGTGACCACACAGCTTTCATTCATTCATCCACTCATTCATTCATCTATTCATTCACTTACTCATTCAACAAATGTTTATTTAGCACCTAATGTATGTCAGGCACCCTTCTAGGAGGCAGGGACACGCTGGGAAACAAAATGCAAACTCTCGTGGAGCTTATCTTCTGGTGGAGTTAGCCCTGGACACTTTCATGGAGCTTCACACAGGGGTTGTTACTTATTTGTGTGATCATTTGATTCAGTTTTTCCCTCTTCTGTAAGGTCATGAGGACTAGGTCAATTTTGCTAAACAGTGCCAACTCATAAAAGCCACTCGATATTTGTTGAATGAGTAAATTAGTAAATTCTCAAAGCTTCATAACCAGACTCTGGGCCTCAATCAATCACTCTGAAACTCTCAGAACCTTTAACAGGTATGCATGCTTGGAAATGTTTTCTTGGCAGGATCTGTTTTCTTGGCCAAGATTCAAATCCATTCTTTGCGACTCAAAGCCGATGTTTTACTCAGTATGGCAGTGATCTCAAACTGGGGAACTTATCCCAAAGGTATTCAGAGACATTTCAACAGGTATGAAGGTACAGGTGCTTTTAAAGGTATGATTGATTTTATTGTCCCATCCACATGCTTTTCTAGAACCTTGCTGCACTCCTATCAGAAGGAGGATTCTGTTTATCTTCCCCTGGATCCTGAGAGGGCCTTTATGAACATCTGAACTAATAGAGAGGGCAGAGTGGTGCTCCATGACCTCCGAGGTGAGGGCCACCTGGCTCATTCTCTGGGGATATTGCTTTTGGAACCCAGCTAAAGGCTATGAGGCAGCTCAGACCACGTGGAGAGGCCCACCTGAACAAGAACTGTGTAGAGGGACCTGAGATCATTCCCAGGTTCAATGACTGGCTATAAGGTCTTACAGGACTTGCCACATGGTTGTCTTTGCTGCTAAGATTTATTAGCTGAAAGGATACAATGCAAAAAGGGAAAAGGGGCAAAGTCAGGAGGAAACAGGCACAGGCCTCTGGAGTCCTCTGCCAGTGGGCATGAGCTGTGACCCCTCGTGTGAAATGTCCACCAAGAAGGGCTTAGAGACAAAGTGCCTCAGGTTTTTAGGGTGGGCTGGATGTAGGCACCCTCTGCCTGGGATGTACCAAGATTCTAGATCCCCAGGAAGAGGCTGGTATTCAGCATAAACCACATTACTGGCATAAACAATTTAAGCACAGGGAGCCACTCTTACCAGTTAGGGGGTAAAAACCCTCACAAAGCCAAGTCTCCAAATCCCATTCAGGGGCTAGCCTTGCCAGTAGGGCTTTGTAGGGCAGCAGGTGGGCCTGCTGTGTGAACTCTTGCACAGGACATGAAGTCATTGGCCTCTGCCCCCTGAGCTCCCAGCTGACAACCACGGGCCACTTGACATCCCTGTAAGGAGTCGTCCTGGAAACACATTCCCCAGCCCTTGTCAGGTGGAGCAGAGACAAGCTTTTTTCTCTAAACTCCACCCAAGTTCGAGATTGTAAATGCTTGTTCTTGGAGTTCCTGTCGTGGTTAATGAATCTCAGTGGTTAATGAATCTGACTAGAAACCATGAGGTTTCGGGTTCAATCCCTGGCCTTGCTCAGTGGGTTAAGGATCCAGCGCTGCCTTGAGCTGTGGTGTAGGTCGCAGATGCAGCTTGGATCTGGCGTTGCTGTTGCTCTGGCGTAGGCCGGCAGCAACAGCTCCGATTCGACCCCTAGCCTGGGAACCTCCATATGCCGTGGGAGCGGCCCAAGAAATGGCAAAAAGACAAAAAAAAAATAAATAAATGAATAAAAAATGCTTGTTCTTGGTTTAAGCGACCAAGTTTCGGGGAGTGTGTTATGCAGCTGTAGATAGGGAATCATTTGCAGATCCGAATCTTCCAGATGTCCTCTTCTAAAACTGATCATCATGAGAACCCAGCATCAAGACAGACCCTTTCACAAAGGCCTGACTTCACTGTACAAATAAATAGATAGAGTCACCCTTCTGACTGTTACCAGGCTGCTTTGTCCTCGATCAGAAGTCAGAAAATTTTACCTGTAAAGGGTCAGATAGAAGATAGTTCAGAATTTGTGGGCTACATGTTGTGTCTTTAAATCTCCTCCTCCTCCTCCTTCTCCCCCGCCCCACTTCTCCTCTTCCCCTTCCTTCTCCTCCTCCTTCCTCTTCCTCTATGTGTGTGTGTGTGTGTGTGTGTGTGTGTGTGTGTGTGTGTGTGCGCATTTTACAATCCTTCTAAAATGCAAAAGCCATTAGTTGCTTGAGGGCTGTGCAGAAACAGGCTGGGCAGAATTTGGCTGCCCCAGCTGGCCTTAGCTTGTCAACCCCCATCCTAGATAATTAAAAAAGCAAAAAAATCCGAGTTCCCGTCATGGCACAGCAGAAATTAATCCAACTAGGAACCATGAGGTTACGGGTTCGACCCCCGGCCTCACTTACTGGGTTAAGGATCCAGTGTTGCCATGAGCTCTGCTGTAGGTCACAGACGCGGCTCGGATCTCGCCTTGCTGTAGCTCCGATTCAACCCTGGGAACTCCATATGGCTGTGGCCCTAAAAAGCAAAACAAAAAATTAAAAAGAAAAGCAAAAAATCAGCAAACCAATATAACAAAACCTCCAGTGCAGTAAAGAAAGGGATAATTTGAACTAATGGTGTCAATACTGAAAAAGAGAATGGCTCAAATAGTTGGGTAATGAACCCTTTTGCAAACCAGGTGGTTCCTGATTCTTTGTTTTCAACTGTGTTGAAGGAGACCTGATCAGATCTTCAGCTGGTAGATTCTAAAAAATAATTCTAGGGGTTAGATCACTATGAGATTGTTGGTCTATAAGTTGGAAGGCATTCAGAGAATTAAGTAAAATTGCAGTTACATAATCCGTTCCATTTTCATGTCAACAATATTTTTTGGTGCCATGTCTATAAAAAATAAAAATAGGCATAGAATTCATTTAGAAGTCTGCATCATTCCAGCAATTACTTAAGTAATACTAATTAAAAATACAAAAACTAATTGAAAAGTCCCATCTTACTAAGAGCTACATTTCCAATAAAATTTTACTTTTCATCTTGAATAGAAATATATGTTGTTTTGTTCAACTGTGTACTACTAATAATTGTAATAATAACTTAATCCAAAATAAAAATTTAAACATCCAGAGCTTAATAGCTACAGGAAATTTAAATAAATTTGTTTCAACTTCTATACATACATTTCCGACAGAGATAGGTGAAAGTTATCAATAAAATACTTTTAAGAATGAAATATTTTAAATTAGCATAAAGTTCAATGGAGGAAATAGAACAGAAATGAAAGCTCAAGGCGAAAAATGAGCAACATGAAACTTCCACCTGCCAAGAAGAGCTTCTTGTATTTTTAAAAACTGCATGATGGTGACTCTCGAATTACTGTGGATTTTAGATCCCTCTGGATGTCTTTAAAGCAGTGGTACGATGGTTTTATTTCAAAACATCACAAGTTCCCATTATGGTTCAATGGTTAACGAACCTGACTAGTATCCATGAGGACTTGGGTTCGATCCCTGGCCTTGCTCAGTGGGTTAGGGAACCGACATTGCTGTGGCTGTGGTGTAGGCCAGCAGCTACAGCTCCGACTGGACCCCTAACCTGGGAACCTCTATATGTCATGGGTACGGCCCTAAAAGACAAAAGTAAATAAATAAATAAAAATAAAAAAATAAAACCCCACCACACATCAATATTTACAATACACCAGAAGAGCAGTTCTCAAAGTGTAGTTCCTGAGTGGTGAGCATTGGGATCACAACTTTACAGAAACTCACATTCTCAGGCCCCACCCCCATCAGAAAATCGGACGACAAGAGCCCCAGCAATCTGTTTTCACCAGCCCTCCCGTTGATTCTGATGCCCGCTCAAGTGTGAGAACCATTGTAACAGCAATTACTACCTTTGCAGGCACATATTATAATAGAAACTTCTTTGTCAATTTAGAATGTGTGAGGGGACACGTGGTCTTATAAAAAATTATTACAGGGCTACACAAGCAAAAATGTCTGAGGACCACTACACCTGTACCTCTTAGATATTTACACAAAAGACGTGTTTTCTCCTGAGGAGGAACTAGTGGGTTGAGACAAGCATTGAGCATAGTTTCCTGTGTAAAGGGGGTAGGATTTGGACAGGCATGAGAGAGGAGAGTGTGTCAGGCTGAGGACAGCATGGAAAAGGCTCAGAGGTGGGCGAGCACAGGTGCGAGTGAGGGATGAGTTGGGCTAGGCTGGAGCGCAGGGTGTGGGGAGAGAGCAGTTGGAAATAAATCTGGGAAGACAAGTTTGCAGTAATGCCAGGACTTTATTTTGAGCAGGAGAATGATGCGGTCAGGGATGTGCTTTTATGGAATGAGTCTGGCAGAGATGGGGTGGGGGGGAGACCGAAGGCAGTGAGACCAGATGCTAGGACAGCACCCTGGAGCCTGTTCTCACCCCAGGAAGGCCACCACCCTGTCTTAGCTGGGACAGGCCTTATCTGCCATACTGAAAATTTTGGGTCATGCCCGCTGGGCTATAAGAAGTATACTGGGACTCTCTCCCTGGTTCCTGGCACAGAGCTCCACAAACCTTGGGGATTTTCTGAGTGTGTTTTGCTCTTCATAAGGAGCTCCTTTGGGGCACATCTGAGTTTAGGTTAATAAAGTGACTTAAGGTGGGGACCTTAGGTCACTTCAGGATGGGGCTGGTCACCAGAAAAACCAAGTGATTAGAAGGCTGGAATTTTTAGCCCCACACACCAACCTCTGGGAAGGAAAGGGGAGAGCTGCAGATAAGCTCTATCAAAACTCTCAAAAAACAGGATTTGATGAGCTTCTGGGTTGGTAAACACACCCACATGCCAGGAAGGTGGGGCACTCCAGCCCCTGCAGACAGAAGCACCTGTATTCAGAAGCCTGCTGGACCCCACCCTAGGAAACTCTTCCTGTGGCTGTCCATCTGTATCCTTTATAAATACCGTTTACAGTAAACTGATAAACGTGAGTAAACGTCTTCTTAGTTGTGTGAGCTACTCTAGTAAATTGCTTGAACCTGAGGAGGGGGTCTGGGAACTTCCTATTTACAGCAAGTGGGACAGAAGCACAGGTGACAACCCAGACTTGCGATTGGCGTCTGAAATGAGGGCTCTGGGACTTCAGCCCTGAGCCTGTGGGATGTGAGGCCATCTCCAGACAGAGAGTGTCAGAATTGAGTTAAATGCGTAGGAAACGCCGTCAAGTGTCCGCTGATTATTGGAGGATTTCTTGATGGGGTTGGAAAATATTCTAGACCACCCAACCCAGGACAAGGCCCACCCAACCCAGGACAATGTCCATCCAACCCAAGAAGACTAGCAAACCCTGGGGACAGAGAGAGTCACTTTGTTCTGAGGCAGCTATGGTCCATCTGTTGCTTGGGGCTCCTTTGAAATCTTGGCCACTCCCTGAGCCCACCTCCTGAGATCAAGGAGATGCGCAGAATGCCAGGAGTTGTTCAGGCAGAAGGAATTCACAGCCTCCTGGAGCACGTTATTGTTACCTTTGTTTCCATTAAACCAAAGGCTCGCCAGGGAGAAGAGGCATTGCGTCATCAAAGCACTCTCTTATTGGCTGCTCATTCCCCAAGGGGGCGGGTTCTCCTTCCAGTTGCTTAGTTCTCCTAAGTGTTATATGCAGCACAGAGCCATGTCCTGTCACTTCGGGTTTCCAGATTCAAAGCCTCTGATGTCATTAGGTTATGGCAAGAGAGTGAGATGACAGAGATGGTAAACTTTAGTCGACAGTGTGATGCACCTTAGAATTAAGCTGCTCTGAGCGGAGTGTTTTCCACTTTAAGGTTGCTTTCGACTTTGCATCGATACATTAATTCATAATGCAATATGTATGAGGGACAGGAATAATGAAATTGTGACACTAGCTCTTCTATTTAGTGTCTTACAAAATGGGATGCAAATGAATTGGTTCTGTCGGTGCCTTTTATCACAAAGCTCCGATGGAGTGTTCCTGCAAGGATTGCTTTCCAGGTGCTGATGAGTTTCGGGGCCCATCTCAGTGTTCATTATCGGTCTCATTTCTTGAAGATTAATAATTGAAGAGATTTTTTAAAAAAAAGTTTTAAATAATCATGTCGAAGAAAAGGAGGAAATTGTCATAATTTCTTTTCTCCAGACTTGAATTTGATGTTCCTTTTGGATAAAATGAGTTAAAACGGATACCTCATTTTTTTTGGCAGTTAAAAAGCAACATCATTCTAAAGTGAAATTTCACCTCATCTCTCAAACAGTTCCAACTTGTTGATGAGAAAAAGTGTAAAGAATAAAATTTCAAAGGGATTCTATTTAAAAATAGCCACTAGGCCTGTACTGTAATAAAACTTTTAATGGCCATTTTATTTTTCATTTCTTTGCTCGTCTCTAGTGAAATTGCTCTGTGGTGAGTAGAACCAGAGTGAAGGCCTGGGAGACAAAATTCCTTGGTTTCTGAAATAATAACAAGTAGCATCCTCTGATGATCTTGAATCTTTCTCAGGAACTTGCAGCTCCCTCTAAGCAGACTTGTCCCATCCCAGGCATGTTCCCTGGGGCTGGTGGGGCTGGTTGGGGGGGGGAATACTACCACACCAGCCGCATTTATCCTGGCCTTCCAGAGGTGGGGTTGAGGAAACCCCGGGAGGTACCGTAACTTTTCTGAGAATCCACAGTCCCTGAATCAAGTGAAACTGGGGCCTGAAGGCTCCTGGGAAGAGCCTGCCCGTAGACAGGTGGCTCTTCCAGAGTTGACCACCCAACGGCTTCAAGGTTCCAGTCTTCAAAGATAGTGAGGCTGATAGTGAGGGGAGCCAGATTTCCTGAAGCCTCTTAGCATCACACAACTCGGGAAGATCTGACCTACGACATGAGTTTTTTCCCCCTTTCTCATACGTGTGCTTCTGGAACGTAAATCGAATTCACTGCAATGGTGTCCAAAAGAACGTTTCAGGAGTTCCCATCGTGGCGCAGTGGTTAACGAATCCGACTAGGAACCATGAGGTTGCGGGTTCGATCCCTGCCCTTGCTCAGTGGGTTAACGATCCGGCGTTGCCGTGAGCTGTGGTGTAGGTTGCAGATGCGGCTCGGATCACGCGTTGCTGTGGCTCTGGCGTAGGCCGGTGGCTACAGCTCCGATTAGACCCCTAGCCTGGGAACCTCCATATGCCGCTGGAGCGGCCCAAGAAATGGCAAAAAGACAAAAAAAAAAAAAAAAAAAAAGAACGTTTCAATACAATTGTGTTTTGTGAATGACTTTTCTGATTTCGGAGAGGGTTTAGGGGGATTTTTTACTTCTGAATGTTAAGAGCCAATACAGTATGGTCCTTCAAAACTCAGGCTTTGGAATTATACTGTGTTAGGCCCCTGGCCCTATTCAATACTTATTAGCTGTGTGGCCTTGTTATGGATAGTTTTCTGAGCCTCAGTTTACTTTTCTGTAAAACTGAGATACAAAATCTGTGTCATAGTCTTGGTATATGGATTAAATAAGATTATATGTGTATGTACACATATATAATGGTTTATATTATATAAATATACATGTACAGGAGTTCCCGTCGTGGCTCAGTGGTTAACGAATCCGACTAGGAACCATGAGGTTTCGGGTTCGAATCCCTGGCCTCACTCAGTGGGTTAAAGATCTGGCTTTGCCTTCAGCTGTGGTGTAGGTCACAGATGCGGCTTGGATCCTGCATTGCTGTGGCTCTGGTGTAGGCCGGCAGCTACAGCTCCGATTAGACCCCTAGCCTGGGAACCTCCATATGCCGCAGATGCGATCCTAGAAAAAGACCCCCCCCAAAAAAATAAATAAATAAATATACATGTACCTAATGCTTAGCACAATGCCTAGCACATAGTAAACACCCAAAGTAATTAGATTTCTTCAGAGTAACACTATTATCATAAATATGACCCTCTGTTCCAAAGTTCTAGGTTGCTGAATCCTTTTCTCTCTGCAAGGGTCACACCCTACACTGTGACTCTGAGCGAACTAGGATAGAGAAAGGAGTGCTTTTGGTGTCCTCTTAAGGAGTCTCTCTCTTTCCTTGTTGCTGAGAAGCTGGGTCCAGGCTGGCACTGATAGGGATAGAGTAGGTACAGGTGGTTGTAGAAGTACCAACGGAGGATCATAGATAAAGAGGGAAACCTGGGGGGTGTTGGGAGACCACTGTAAGTTCAAGAAAACCATCAGAACAAACAAGGCAGGCTTGCTTAAATAGAGGTGGGAGAATTGCCTCAGGTCATTGAGTGGGCGATGGGATAAGGCCTGCATTCAGATTCAGACCAAGGGCAGGAGTTTGAAGCCAGGCCCTTCAGCTGATTTGAATATACAGCTTACCAGGTACTAAGCAGGAGCTACTACTCCCAGAAAGGAAGAGGCAGGCCTTTCCCACCCCTACTTCCCTTGGATGATAAACCTGTGGCCCGCTGGATCCTGGGGGTAGAGCTTCTTTGCCTGCCAGCTTGCATCTCTCACAAGCGTCTTATTCTGATAAATTCGTTTCTTGCTTATTACTTTGTCTCTCGCTGAATTCCTTCTGTGCGGAGGCATAAAGAACCTGAGCTTTGGTGAGTCCAGACATTGGGTGAGTAACTCGAATTTAAAACCGTGGGTTTGGAGTTCCTGTCGTGGCTCAGTGGTTAACGAATCTGACTAGGAACCATGAGGTTGTGGATTTGATCCCTGGCCTCACTCAGTGGGTTAGGGATCCTGTGTTGCTGTGGCTGTGGTGTAGGCCGGTGGCTACAGCTCTGATTCGACCCCTAGCCTGGGAACCTCCATATGCCATGGGAGCAGCCCAAGAAATGGCAAAAAGACAATAAAATAAAACCGTGGGTTTAAGTCCCAATCTGGCTTTGAGTCCTGGGTTTAAGTCCTGGCACGTGGGTTTGAGTCCCAATCTTTGTTCTGGCTAGGTCCAGTCCATTAGTGCTGTCAGTTTCAGAACCATCCCTGGTGTCCTCGGCCTACCTTGAGCAAATGGAGGGTTTTCTGTTGGGTACAAGGGTACAGAAGCCTACAGAGAAGTGGTGGGACCAATCTCCCAAAGTGCTTTAACCACTGTTCCTATTTCCCCAAAATTTCTCTCTTTTGTTGAAATTAGAAACAGTCTACTGGGCCATCATTTTATTTGATTATTTTTTGTCTTTTTAGGACCGAACTTGTGGCATTTGGAAGTTTCCAGGCTAGGGGTCTAATCAGAACTGTAGCTGCTGGCCTACACCACAGCCACAGCAATGCCAGATCCGAGATGCTCTGGCAACCTACACCACAGCTCACGGCAACACCAGATCCTTAACCCATTGAGAGAGTCCAGAGATGGAACCCGCCTCCTCACGGATACAAGTTGGATTCTTAACCTGCTGAGCCACAACAGGAACTCCCTGGCTATCATTTAGAGGACAGAACATTTCTAATCCTTAAAAAAAAATTTCTAAAGCAAAGTCTCAGCTGGGGAGAGTGAGGACTCAGATAGTCCAGCCTATTCACAACTACTGATCCCTGAGGGCTGAGGAGCCTCTGGGGCACACAGGTTCCGACTGACCTTGAGGACTCCGTGTAAAGAGCTGAACCAGGGCTGTTTTCCAGAACTGCCTCCCACCCAGGGAGCACAGCTTCATCCCTGGGGAGAAAAGGGCTTTGTGCCTGAATTGAAAGGGCTTGTGACTCAGGCTTGTGACATTCTGAGGCTCAAGGACCCCTGTGTTGTCAACCCTCTAAATGGCCTCACAACAGAGAGGAGGCTTGTCGCCTGCATGGAATTTCAGAGCTGTTCCAGCCCCACCGCATCCAGTGGGGCAGTGACTCCGAGCAGCCACCAGCTTGGAGGGGCTTTACCAGGGTCAGGGTTAAGGTCCCCTCTCAGCCAAGCTTGCAACTTTAGGGGCACTGTAAATACACACTCTTGGGATTCCCACATACACTCAAGGGAGTGGAATTTTGATGTCAAGCTGGTGGAGGTTGTGAGTCACGGAGATCTGGATATTGATATGATGAAGTCCTGTTTGTGGTCACAGACAAGTGAAGACTGAGATATTTGTGCTACAGAGACATAGAAAAATTTCCACAAGATGTATTCTTCAAGATTTAGCACTCAATTCTCTACTTTTAACTATTTATTATCATTCACAAAAAAGCCAAAAACTGCTCAAGATTTAAGTTGTGTCTTCCAAGTGTCCTTTTGGTGGAAAAACCCAATCCATCCCCTCGTGCTGCTTCCCCCCACCTGCCTCTCCCCCAACCCCAGTGATAAACAACTTGCTTAACTACCTTGATTGATTTGATCAGATGTTTGGCATCGTGTAGCTGACTTCAGTCATGATGGTGGGATTTTTTTCACTTGTCGCATCGTTGTCTGGGTTCCTGAGGGTACTATACCATTCTCCGGCAATAGTTTAGAGCCTTTAAAAACCGTTTCTCTGAGTGATTTCCCTCAGTCCTATGAATGATAATACGGTCTTTACCTCAGGAGCTGAAAATGAGGCAAATGATATCATTTCTGCTCCCATTAACTCTTGACGGTTTCTCCTACCTTGTGTGGGGTTGAGACAGATGTCTTTCTTTCCTTCTGAGTCAAAGGCACTACACATGGACCCAGTGAGAAGGCTTTGCTGATCGAAATAGCAATGAAACACTTTGAAAATATAATTCATTCGGAGTAACTGGGTATTGGTGATGATTTCAATCAAATGCCACTGGCTTTCCCGCATCATCAAAGTGGAGTTACATGAAAATCACACAATCTTGTTACGGGAAACTGCAGAGGAGATTTGAACTTTTGCCTGAAAATCCAGGCCTGAGGACTTGCACCTGTGATGCCGCGGTCAGACTACGGAGTTGATCACTCCTCCTTCCTTCAAGCAATTTCCCCACTTGGCTTCTAGGACCTCACACTTTCCCATTTCTCTTCTTCTCACCCAGCTGCTCCTCTCAGCTCTTAGCTGGGTCTTCCGAGAATGCTGGCTTGGCTCCCCAGTTCTGCCTCCATTCCTCCCCTGGCTCCATCACGGGGCCCGTGGCTTGTGGTGCTGCCTGCATCCTGGTACCTCTGTACTTATATCTCAAGCCGTGCACTGCCCTGGGCTCTAGGCGAGTTCACCCAGCTGTCTGCTCAACAGCTCCACTGAGTGTCAAGTCAGCCTCTCAACGATGAGGTCCTGGACTCCTCTCCCAATTCTCTTCATCTCACATCTTCAACATCTCAGTAAACGGTGATTCCAGCCTTTCAGTGGCTTGGGTCAAAAGAGCTTAAGAGTCATTGCAGTGAGTTGAATGGTGTCTCCCCAAAAAATAAGTCCATGTCCTACCCCCGGTACCTGTGAATGTGATCTTATTTGGGGAAAAGGTCTTGGCAGATGCAGTTAAGGCTCTTGAGATGAGAACATGCTGAATCACCTGGCTAAGCCCTAAATCCAATAACAAGTATCTTTATGAGAGACACAAGAGATGACGCAGGCACAGAGGAGAAGCCCATGTGAGGGTGGGGGCAGAGCCTGGAGTCACGTAGCCTCAACCTGAGGAATGCCTGGATCTTGGCAACTAGAAGAGGCCAGGATCAGAATATCCTGGAGATAATGGCCGAATAACTCCTTTATTTCAGCCTTCTGGCCTCTAGAACTGGGACAGAATACATTTCTGTTATTTGAAGTCACCAGGTTTGTGGGACTGTATTACAACTAAAACTACAGTAATTAGTTTTCTTTAACTTTTTTCTTCCTTCACTTTCTCTTAAGCCAGGCTTCCAGGGAATCTGGTCAGCCCTTTCCTCAAAATACACCCAGAATCTGACCACCTCCATTTCTAGCCACCTGGTTTGAGCTCTGAACTCTCTTACCCGGAATATTGCAATCCTACTTGTCTCCCCGGTTCTGCCCTTGAGCCCCCGCTCGGTGGATCATTTTAACACAGAAGTCAGATCACATCATTCCTTTTGCTACCGTCTTCGAGTAAGTGCCAAGCTCTTCCTAACAGTGAGCTCCTGTGACCTTTGTGATCCAGGCTGGTCTCTCTATCTAACCTCACTTTAGACTACTTTGCCCTTGCTTACTCTGCCATTATGCCCCCCCTTGTTCTTCCTCATGAATATGAGTCATGCCTCTGCCCCAGGGCCTTTGCACTGACTTTTCCTTTTGCCTGAAACACTCTTCGTGGCTAACTCCCTTATCTCATTCAAGTCTTACGTAGTTCTTCAGTGAAGTCTTCTCTGACAATTATGTTTAAAATAACAACCCTTACCCCAAACTCATATTGCCATCTAAATACTGTATATCTTGCTTGTTTGTTTTCTCTGCATGCTGGAAGGTGAGATCCTTATGGATAGGAAATTGGGGGAATCTTTTTTGTTCACTGTTTTAATTCCAGTCTCTAGAACAAGGCCTAGTACATTGTAAGTGCTCAGTAGATATTTGTTTAATGAATAATTAGAAATTAACCTTAATGCCATCCACTACAGAAATAAACGCAGAAGATGGCACATATTTGCTATTTTATGCTCCCTTGCATTTTCTGGAGACCAAGAAGAGGGATAGAATTCAATGCTGTCAAAGGCAGCACTTTTAAGAAATTTCTTTATTTAAAACTTTGAATAGTGGGGTAATATACAAGTTACTATCCTAACCATTTTAAGTGTAGAGTTGAGTGGGTTAAGTACATTCACATTGTGGTATAACCACCATCACTGCCCTCCATTCCCAGGACCCTTTTCATCTTGCAGAACTGAAGCTCCAAAAAAAACACAACTCCCCCCTACTCCCACTCCCCTCAGCCTCTGGCAACCAGCCTTTTATTTTGTCTTTAAGATTTTGACTGCTCTACCTTCCTCAATAGGTGGAATCATATAGTCTTTTAGCAACTGGCTTATTTCACTTAGCACTACATCCTTAAGGTGCATCCCTGTTGCAGCATGTCTCAGAAATTTCTTCCTTTTTAAGGTTAAAAAGCTGTACTTTCCAGCAACACCTATTATTCCACTTGGGCTCTCAAGAACAGATCCAACCCCCTCATCACGTTCACCCCCTGTGTAGCTTAGGACCAGGAACCAAACCTGACTCCAGAGTGAAGCCATGAATTTGAAATCCACGTGTCACAGAGTTCCCCACAAGTCTTTCCCAAGGTGTCAACCAGCTCTGCTGGGCCCTCTGCTGGAACTGCAGAGGGAACTGTGCAGGTTTGGTGGCTGGAAAAAGCCCTTTTCTGGCCACAGCATCCTTGCCAGCTCTCAAACACTCCTCCCCAGATTATCATTTTTTTTTTTTTTCTTTTTAGGGCCAAACCTGTGGCATAGGGAGGTTCCAAGGCTAAGGGTCAGATCAGAGCCATATCTGCCAGGCTACACCACAGACACAGCAACGCTGAATCTGAGCCACATCTGTGACCTACACCTCAGCTCATGGCAATGCTGGATCCTTAACCCACTGAGCAAGGCCAGGGATCTAACCTGCATCCTCTTGGATGCTAGATGGGTTCGTTAACTGCTGATCCATGCTGGGAACTCCCCCACATTATCAATTTAAGGAGCTATGCTCCTATTTTAGTGAGTATAGTCAACTTATCACCCATGAAGTCATCTATAAACCTAAGAATTAACTTAGACGTCAGGCAGTCCATCAGACCAGAATTAAAGGATTTTCATAGTGAATTTCTCTCCCTGGAAAAAGTAACCCATCTAGCTTAGGGCAAAGGAGTGAAACTGGGCAAGGAGGAGCAATCCTCATCACTGGCTGTCAGGACCAGAGAAGGCTGTTTGATGATAATTAGAACAATGTATATGTATGTTTTCTATGTGCCAGACACTGTTCCAAGGGCTTCACAACATTGACTCATTTAATTCTCATAACAACTTTATGCATCCATGTGTGTACAACACAACATGAGCTCCTTTTAACAGAATTTAATTTTAATTTTTTTGTGACCCCCCCCCCCCCGCATCATGCCCACTTGGAGCTCTTAACAGAATTTTAAGTGCGCAGTCCAAAATTATTATCAGACTGTATATCAGATATGTAGAATAGACTCATCTTGCATAACTGAAACTGTGTACATTGATTAGCACCTCTCCATATTTCCCTCTCAACCCTGCCCCTGCAATGACCATTCTGTCCTCTGATTCTATTAGTTTGACTGTTTTATATACCTCACATAAGTGGGGCCACGTGACTAGCTTATTTCACCTAGTATAATGTCCTTATTGTTGCATATTACAGGATTTCCTTCTTTTATAAGGCTGAATAATCTGTATTTTTTTTTTGTCTCTTTGTCTTTTCTAGGGCTGCACCTGTGGCATACAGCGGTTCCCAGGCTAGGGGTCTAATTGGAGCTGTAGCTCCGGCCTATGCCACAGCCGCAGCAACATGGGATCCAAGCTGCATCTGCAACCTACGCCACAGCTCACGGCAACGATAGATTCTTAACCCTCTGAGCGAGGCCAGGGATCGAACTTGGAACCTCAAGGTTCCTAGTCAGATTTGTTAACCACTGAGCCACGACAGGAATTCCCAAAACTAAAAAACTTCTGCACAGCAAAGGAAACCAGCAACAGAGTGAAAAGGTAACCTATGGAAGGGGAGAAAATATTTGCAAACCCTCTATCTGATGAAAGGTTAATTTCCAAAATGTATAAAGGAATTCCTACAACTCAACATCAAAACAAGTAATAACCTGATTTTAAAATAGGCTAAAGGGAGTTCTCGTCGTGGCTCAATGGTTAACGAATCCAACTAGGAACCATGAGGTTTCAAGTTCGATCCCTGGCCTTCAGTGGGTTAAGGATCTGGCATTGCCATGAGCTGTGGTGTAGGTTGCAGATGCAGCTCAGATCCCAAGTTGCTGTGGCTGTAGAGTAGGCCAGCGGCTACAGCTCTGATTCGACCCCTAGCCTGGGAACCTCCATATGCCACGGGAGCGGCCCAAGAAATTGCAAAAAGACAAAAAAAAAAAAAAAAAAAAAAGGAAGCTTTTTAGTTTAATGTAGTCCCACTTTCTAATTTTGCTTTTGTTGCCTGTGCTTTTGGTGTCATATCCATGAAACCATTGCCAAGAATCAATGTCACGAAGACTTTCCTTATGTTTTCTTCTAGGGGTTTAATAATTTCAGGACTTTAAATGATTAATTCATTTTGAGTTGATTGTTATGTATGATGTAAGATATGGATCCAGTCTCATTCTTTTGCCTGTGAATATCCAGTTTTTCCAAAGTTGTAGAGATTACCCTTTCTGCATTTTGCATTCTTGGCACTCTTGTGAAAGGTCGGTTGACCATATGAGCATGAGTGTATTTCAGAGTTCTCTGTTCTGTTCCATTGACCTATATTTCTGTCTTTTTACCAGTACCATACTGTTTTAATTACTATTAGTTTTGTGATACCTTTTAGAAATCAAGTGTGATGCCTCCAGCCTAGTTCTTTTTCAAGGTTGCTTGAGCTATTTGAGGTTCATAACAACTTTAAAGTTACCCTCTTTACCACTATTTTAGGAAAAGGAACAGAAGGCACAGGAGATAAAAAAAGTCTTTCCCAAGGGCACAGAACTAGTAAATGGCAATGCTTGTTTTCAAATACAGGCAGTCTGATTCTAGGATTTATACTTCACTATTACAGTCTATTGCCTCCCAAGTCTTTGTTGACGGAAGAAAAAATGCACTATGTGAGAATTGTGAACTAAGTTTTATTTGGGGCAAAAAAAGGACTATAGCCCAGAAGCAGCATTTCAGATGGCTCTGCTGCTCAAAGAAGCAAGGGGAAATGTCAGTAAACATGTGATTTTGGTCCAGGGCGGAGGTACATGCAACCATGCACACATTTTTACAGAAGTTTGCTGTTAGTCTCCTGAAGGTTACTGCTAGTCACTAGGAGCAGACATCACCATGAAAGATTTTAGTGCTTTTCTGTATATGAGGAGGTACAAGAATGAGGCTCATACAATCTTCTCTTGAAAATATCTATCTAAAGACTTGTTCTGCCAGGTTTTCCGCAGAGCACAGAGTGCTTCACTCCTGAGCGCCTCTCAGAGGCTGCTGAGGGTCAGCAGCTGCAGTGGCTTTAAGATTTAATCCTTGTAGAGGCAGTTGGCAAGTGCCAATCCTAAAATGGCGTCTTTAAAACAATCCTCACCTCTCTACCCTCTCCAATATTTTACATTTTTCCCCTTTGCTCATTTCTCTCTAGAAAAAACAAACTGTGAAATCTCACTAACTAAAGAATCATCTTGAGAACGAACAGTTGCATCTTCCTGAAAGTAGTTGCATCATAAGGCTTAGTTCTGGCTCCTTGTAAGAAGCACCCTGGGGACATCAGTGACTTGTGGGTATACTTGGATACACAGCGCTATGAGCAAATAGGAAAAGTGAAACTAGGACTATGCCAAACAAACAAAATCAGAGGGCGGTTGTTTGCATTATAAAAGGACTCTTTAGGAAGGAAACCAGGGTTGGATGCCTATAAATAGCAGCTCCCTCCTGCAAATGAGTGCTTGTTTATTTGACTAAATGGTTGAGGTCAGAAACACTTTCAACTCAAAAGTTAGCAGGTCAACATGATCCTTTGAAAATCATCAGGAATGATGGTGATTTATCCCTAAAATGATGATGTAATTGGAAAGAAAAAAAATTATTTACTCTTTTCTCTCAAATCATCTTCCAATGGCACTTTGGAAAACATTTTTGATGGGAAACTAAGTGCAGTCCTACAGGCGGTTGCCATGTGGAACAGTCTGGCATTGCCACTCACACAGAATTTAAATCGGAAGACTGTGTAGATGTCAGCCTCTCACGAGATCAGGAGGTAAAGTCAGTCTGTTTACAGACAGGCAGCCAGACCCATGACTTCTCATTTACAAACAGCACACACGCAATGGTTTTATGTATGTGGTTTGTTAGAAAATGACAACTTGATTTTCAATCTCAATAGAGGTTTAAGGGCTTTGGAAAGCACTGTAAGTTTTAGTTATCATAAGCAGCCCTTACAATACAGTGTTAGTTTTCCAAATGATAATTAAATTCGATCATAAAAGCCATGGCTATTTGAGGAGAAAGTGTAGTAAATGCAACCTGAAATTTCATATTTCACAAGGAAATCATAATATTCAAAACAAAACCCTCAAAGTGACATCTGCAAATGCTTTGGAGTTTATGTAGTTGATGTCACTTTTATCGACTTCGTGGTTAAATACGCAATTCCAGTTGATTTCTTTTCTTGTCTTATTAATGGTTGCATATGGAAGTGCCTGGGCCAGGGATTGAATTTGAACCATAGCTGCGGCAACACCCGATCCTTAACCCACTGTGCTGGGCCAGGGATTGAACCTTTGCCTCTGCAGTGACCGGGGCCGCTGCACTCTGCTTCTTAACCCACCGTGCCACAGTGGGAACTCCCAGTTTATTTCTTTAAACAGGAGAAAATTTAATTTCTTCATGAGAAAATCTCATTCCGCAGGCTTGACAGACTTACAACTGACAACTCATTTCCGTCACCAGGGGGCACCAAAGCTCACGTTGCTGGGAAAACTGCAACCGGCAGGCTCAGAGCTTGCAGGGGGGCTAGAAACCCCCTGAAAAGTCATTTTGGGGTCACTAGACCAGACTTAATTATTGCCTAATTATTTCAGAGGACTGAGAATGTTTCCTATAAGGAACAATTTCCCTCGTTTGTTCTCACAGCCCAGTCTGTTCATCAATTTTCTCTGCCAAGAAATTCCCAACACCAGCGCAGTTATTCATCTACCTCCTATGTATTTACTGAGCATTTACTATGTGCCAGGCCCCGGGAAGCGGTGGTGGAAGAGAATGCCACCTTTACCCTCTTGAACCCAGTCTAGAAGAGGTACTAAACAAACCCTTGCAACTCAGTGTCATACAGGTTATGAGGAGCTGGACAGGGGCCGTGGGGGCGTGAGCAGGTGGCCAAACGTTCTTCTGAGGTCCAGGAAGTGTATTTATTTGTTTCCTGTGACTTCTGCAACAAATGATCACAAACTGGGTGGCTTGAAACAACACAAAGCCCTTCTCTCACAATTCTGGTAGGCAGAAGCTAGGGGTGAGCAGAACCACAGCCCTGCAGGGGCTCTAGGGGAGAACCTGTCTTGTCTGTCCCTTGTCTGGTTGCCCCAGGCATTCCTTGGTTTGTGGCTGCATCACCCTATCTCTGCCTCTTTGGTCACCTCCTCCTCTTCCCCCGGTGTCTTCTGTGTGTCTACATTACAAGGATACAAGTGTAAGGCCTGTTGTGGAATGAATTGTGTGCCTCTCAAATCCATATATAGAAGCCCTCAGCCAAGACCATATTTGGAGAGAGAACCTCGGAGAGAATTAAGGTTAAATGAGGTCAGAAGAGTGAACCCAGTTCCATAGGACTGGCAGCCAGAACGGAAGAAAGAGACATCAGAACTCTCTACCTCTCTCTCTCTTTCTCTCCAAGGAAAGGCCATTCAGTGACAGCAAGAATTCAGCCATCTGCAAGCCAGATAGAGGTTTCACCAGAAACCAACCCTTCCAGATCTTGATCTTGGACTTCTAGCCTCCAGAACTATGAGAAAATACATCTCTGTCATTTAAGCTACTCAGTCTGTGGAGTTTTGTTACGGCAGACCAAGCAGACTAATACAAATCCCCCTGTATGATCCAGGAAAATCTCTGGAGATGCTTAGCTTAATCACATCCTTCGCTGTATAAGGTCATGGTCACAGGTTCTAGGAATTAGGATGTGGAATAGCTTTTTTGTGTCTGGAGGAGGGAGGGGAGGCACTAGTCAACCCATCCCTGGAGGCTCATCTCCTGAGGAAGTGACATTTAAGCTGAGACCAGAAGCTAAGCCTGGGCTAGACTAGGAGAAGGAGAGGAGTATTACAGGGCTTTTCTGGGAGGGAGGAACCAGGTGAGTTTTGAGGAGCAGGGGAAGAGGCAGAGAAGCAAGATCCTTGGGATCCATGTCTGGGAGTCTGTGCTTTATCTCAGAGGCCGTGGAAAACTTAGAGGACTTTAGAGGAAGGGGAGCACGTGCAGGACACCATCTGATGAACATCTGAGATCAGTCGAAGCTGTTTGCAAGAGTGAAGACAAGACCCAGGGGGACCAACTGGAAGGGCTTTGCTACACACGCTAAGCAAGGGCTGGTGGCCTGGTCCAGGAAGCAGTGGTGAGGATGGAGAGATGGTGCTAGATGGACAGATGGAAGACTTGACTATTGATTGGATGTGAGGAGTCAAAGAGGGAAGCTTCCAGAATTACACCTGAGTCCCTGGTGGGAGCACCAGGCTAGAGGTTGAGTGCTGTCTGTGAGCAAGGGAACCTGCCAGAGGCTGAGTTGGGAGGAAGGAAGGCCTGATGATGGGCCCTGCTTGGGACAGGATGAGCTTGAGGGATCTAGATGAGACAGATCGGAAAGGAGGCCTCTAGTGGCCAGTTGGCTACCTGGAGCTCCGAAGAAATATCTAGAAGAAAAAGGCTTGAGCATCATTAGACTTTAGGTGGTAATGACATCTTGAGAGTAAATAAGCTCAACCAGGGAGAGTTTGAAGAATGGAAAGAGAAAGGGGCCTCGGACAGAGCCCTAGGAGAAAATCCAAAATACATCCTCTGTGGAGAAGTCTGGAAAGGAGACGGTCAGGAAAGAGAGAGGGAGACAGGAGACCAAGAGAGCACCCATGGCACAGAAAGCACGGGAGCAGGGCACAGCCAGCAGGGGTGATGTTGCCTGGCGGTCAAGGAAGGAAGAAGCAAAATTTACTGCAAAAAGCTTTATCTGGTCAGCAGGGGTGAAATCTTTTTTGGTGCTGTGGGAGCCAGAGGCCAGCTGGAGTGGGATCTGTAAGGGCTGTGGATGGATCTGCCATGAAGATGAAGGAGACAGGGTAGAAGTGCCGACTGAGGGAGAGTTTTGATTTTATTTATTTATTTATTCATTCATTCATTCTTTTTATTGCTGCACCCAAGGCATATGGAAGTTCCCAGGCTAGGGGTTGACTGGAAGCCGTAGCTGCTGGCCTACACCATGCCCACAGCAACACCAGATCCAAGCCGCATTTGCGACCTACACCACAGCTCACGGCAACACTGGATCCTTAACCCACTGAGCAAGGCCAGGGATCAAACCCACGTCCTCATGGACACTATGTTGGGTTCTTAACCTGCTGAGCCACAAGGGGAACTCCTATTTTATATATATATATATACATATATATATATGTATATATATACACTTTGTCTTTTGTCCTCTGAGGGCCACACCCTTGGCGTATGGAGGTT
This sequence comes from Sus scrofa, assembly GCF_054392235.1. Classification (NCBI taxonomy): domain Eukaryota; kingdom Metazoa; phylum Chordata; class Mammalia; order Artiodactyla; family Suidae; genus Sus; species Sus scrofa. Next base: position 93,882,742 of record NC_139390.1, on the reverse strand, counting down.
CCCAGGCTTGGGGTCTAATCGGAGTGACAGCTGCCAGCCTACACCACAGCCACAGCAATGCCAGATCCGAGCTGCATCTGCAACCCACACCACAGCTCCCAGCAACACCAGATCCTTAACCCACTGAACGAGGCCATGGATCGAACCCTCAACCTCATCGTTCCTAGTCAAATTCTTTTCCAAGGCACCACGGCAGGAACTTCCTATTTTATATTTTAAGATGAGAGAAAACCGGAGTTCCCCTTGTGGCTCAGCGGTAACGAACCCAACTAGTATCCATGAGGACTCGGATTCAATCCCTGTTCCTGCTCAGTGGGTTAAGGATCCAGTGTTGTCATGAGCTGCAGTGTAGACTGCAGACACCGCTCAGATCTGATGTGACTGTGGCTGTGGCGTAGGCTGGCAGCTGCAGGTCCAATTTGACCCCTGGCCTGGGAACTTCCATATGCCGCTGGTGCAGCTCTAAACAGACAAACAATAAAATAAAAGATGAAAGAAATGAATATGTTTAATGCTGATGGGAAGAGTCTGTAGAAAGAGAGAGACTGAAGCCAAAAAAAGCTAATCCATCCCTGAAAAAGTAGCTGAAGAGGGGTCCAGGGCCCAGGAGGATAGGATGGAGGAGGGTGGCCTGTCTACCATAACCAGAGGATGCGGGAAGGGGGAAGAAGCGGGGTGACGATTTGCAGGCACATCTTACAGGTGCTGTTTTCTGGCAGCATCTACTTTCTTCTGGAGGAAGCAGGTGGGGTGATCTGCTGAGGGTGCCGAGGAAGAGACAGGATTGCAGGTGGGGGTTTGTAGCTGTCACCTCGGCCTTCAGGAGAGACTTGACTCAAGAAACAAGGTGCGCTGCAGAGGTCAAAGAGATGTTACCTGAACAGCAGTTAAGCTGGCTTGTTGGAAGGGTAAGAAGTTACTGTTTTAGGTATGATTTCCGAGGAGGAGTGGGTCAGGTGCGCCAAGGTCAAGGGTATGGCCGTGAAGTGAAGAGCTCTAGTCATCACAGTGGATTTTGAGCTCACCTAAGATGCTAACAGCTCTCAGAGTGGAGAGAAAGAGCTTCAGTCAAGAGCCAAAATCTTCATGGGAAGGCAGGAGTCTGCGTGGAGTAGGGTTTTGAAAGTGAGGTGACCTAGAGCCAGGAGGCAGGGCTGATTTAAGAAATGGTGCTCCTCTGGCTGATGAGAGTCTGCAAACCAGTCTAAGGATGGCTTGGTTTTTGTTTTTCAAACTGTGATAAAAGCTAATTAAGATGTCAGCGTAAAAAAATTGCCAAAGATAATCCACCAAGTGGTCCAGTCAATTGTGCAATAAATGAATGCAGTGGGGGGAAAAAATCTGCAAGACAGTCAATGGCTGTCTTCATAAAGACGTTCCTTTAATACGTGTCAATGACTTCACTTCAAAGCCAAACGGTTTTTTCCCATTAGAAACTGTTTTGCATTATCCATTCCTTGAGTCCTTTCTCTAAGCGTGTTTAATCCAGAGTTGGCTAAATCTCACTTTAAATGCCACAGTTAAGCCGCATAATTCATTTCTGTCTTAGTGGCAATGGAACGGAGCTGACCACTGTACTCATCATAATAGCTTTTAATATCCTTGTTGAAGACAGCTATTAATTTCACACACTCTGCCTTGCTTTTTTCCTAAGCCAAATCCTGCTTCTCTTATCTTTTTCACAGTGTATATGTTTCTACCTCTTAATAATTTGATATGTAAGCCTAAAAATCCCCCCTTTAAAAAGCAGCAGATTTGATAGAACCATGTATTTTTATTAAGAGCATCTGAAGATGGGTCGGTACATGGATGTTGGAGATATTATGTCTAGGAAAATTTCTACCTTAACAGGGAATTATTTATTTTATTTTATTTTTTTGCAGAGATAATTTTTGCAATCCTGCAGGTAAGCCAAGGTCTCTCTCTGATCTTCAGCAGAATGAAACCAGGCTCAGAGGAGTTTCTTTTTACAAATATTTCTACTTGTTATGAAGTTCCTGCAGTCACAGCTACTGTGTGCCATTAAGGGAAAACTTACCATGTGCCAGGCTCTGGGGCTAAATATCTCCTATACACTTTTGGCTTTTTTTTTTTTTTTAGGGCCACACCAGTGGCATATGGAGATTCCCAGGCTAGCAGTTGAATAGGAGTTGTAGCCGCCAGCCTACACCACAGCCATAGCAACATCAGATCCAAACGTCGTCTGCAAACTATACCACAACTCATGGCAACGCCAGATCCTTAACCCAATGAGCGAGGCAAGGGATCGAAGCTGTGTCCTCGTGGATGCTAGTCAGATTCATTTGCTGCTGAGCCATGATGGGAACTCCCTATATACACATTTAAACATAGTAAACCCCTGTGAGATCAATATTTTTATTATCCCCATCTTGTGGACAGGGAAAAGAGCTTTGCATTTAGGTGCATGCCTGCTTAGGTAAAAGTAAATAAAAAGCAGAACTTGAGTTCAAAGTTAGTTCAATCTAAATCTAAAATCCATGCAGTTAATGAACTATTTGCTGCTGTGATAAGAATGTGTGGTGAATGTGCTTGTGTGTGTGTGTGTGAGAGAGAGAGGTTGATGGTTGGAGGAGGGGCAGGGACAGGCATCAGTGGAGAGAATGAAGAGTGTGGAGAAAAGTTTGGGAACAAGTGAAATAAAGAAGCACCAGAACTAAGAAAAAAAAATGCGAAGAAGCTCAGATATATTTAATGGTTAAACTACAAAACGAGGTGTGGGGAACTCTCATCCTTTCAAGAATATGCTTTTTCACTCTGACTCCATGGAAACCAATGGGAGCAGCCTAGAATCTAGGGGCAGCTTGGAATAAATTTTCTTAACAGTATTCTCATTTTCTTATCTATAGTCCTCTCTTCTTCTTGGGTGGGAGAACTGTAATTAGAAGCCCTGCCTTCCCTTAGCCTGGAACTTGACTCTTAATTGTGCCATCTCATCCCAGTAGGAAGTTCTTATCAGAGTCCCCACAGGGTTGCTACCTAGCCTGTGTTTAGACCTGGACTCTCCATTTCCTTTCATTGATCTATATGTTTCTCCTTATGTCAGTACCACAGATCTTAATGATTATTGCTTTGTTTTTTTCTTTTTTTTTTTTTTTTTAATTTTTGGCCACACCTGCAGCATATGGAAGTTCTTGAGTCCAGGGATCAAATCTGAGCCATAGCTGTGACCTAAGCCATGGTTGCAACAACACTGGATCCTTATCCCTCTGCACCCAGCCAGGTATGGAACCCATGCCTCAAGCAGTGACCTGCCCACTGTACCACAGTGGGAACTCCTGTAAAAAGTTTTAAAATTGAGAACTCCAAGAAAGCATCCTTATGATTTGGAAATTTAGATTATATTTATTTATTTTTTTTAATGTTCTGGGTATTTTTCAGGTTCTTCATGGTTAATTTCAGTTGTATTTCTAAAGGGGTCCCTTACTGTAGAACTGACTTAAAGGGCAGCCCTCTTGGGGTTACGTGGCAGAGAAGTCACTCCCTCAGGCCATGTGCTGCTGGTCTCCCAGTCCCAGGGCCTAAAGCAGGGGTCAGCGACATTTTCCTGAAAGGGCCAGAGAGTAAATATTTGAAGCTAACAGGGTGGGGTAGATGGAAATCTGCCCCCACTAGACATGGCCACATCCCAAGCATCAGAACCTGTGACTATGTCACTTGATGTGGCAGAAGAAAGCTTGAAGTTGTATGCACGCTGAGGTAGACAGGATGATTGGCCAACGGGGACCTGCTGTGCAGCACAGGGAACTCTACCCAGTGTTCTGAGATAACCCCTGAGGGAAAAGAATCTGAAAGAGAATGGATGTGCGTATATGCATGACTGAATCACTCTGTGGTACAGCGGAAATCATCACAGCCTTATAAATCAACTATATTCAATGAAACTTAAAAAAACAAAAATTAAGGATCTTGAGACGGAAGTTTACCCTGGATTATCTGGATGGGCTTGGTGAAATCATAAGGGCTCTTAGAAGAGGGACACAGAAGGGTCGGAGTCAGAGGAGAGATCATAAAATGCTAGCCTGCTTGCTTTGAGGATGGCACAGGGGACCCTGAGCCAGGGAGTACAGTGACCTCTAGTACTAGCGTGACCTCTAGAGGAAGCTGTGAGGAGCAAGGAGACAGAGTTCTCGCCAGGCCTCCAGGAATGCAGCCCTGCTGACACCTTGAGGTTAGGACTTCTGACTCCAGAAATGTAAGAAAATAAATGTGCATGGCTTAAGCCACCAGTCTGGGGTAATTTGTTAGAGCAACTGATATGGATAGAGTAGGCACAGGTGGTTGTAGAAGTCCCAACAGGGGATCATAAAGAGGGAAACCTGGGGGGTGTTGGGAGACCACTGTAAGTTCAAAAAAACCATCAGAACAAATAAGGCAGGCTTGCTTAAATAGAGGTGCGAGAATTGCCTCAGGTCATTGAGTGGGCGATGAGATGAGGCCTGCATTCAGATTCAGACCAAGGGCAGGAGTTTGAAGCCAGGCCCTTCAGCTGATTTGAATATACAGCTTACCAGGTACTAAGGAGGAGCTACTACTCCCAGAAAGGAAGAGGCAGGCCTTTCTCACCCCCACTCCCCTTGGATGATAAACCTGTGGCCCATCGGATCCTTGGGCAGAGCTTCCTTGCCTGCCTGCTTGCATCTCTCGCAAGTGTCCTATCCTAATAAATTCGTTTCTTGCCTATCACTTTGTCTCTCACTGAATTCCTTCTGCACGGAGGCATAAAGAAGCCGAACCTCAGTGAGTCCAGACACAGGGTGAGTAATTCTACTTTAAAACTGTGGTTTAAGTCCCAATCTGGCTTTAAGCTGGGTTCGAGTTCTGGCACATGGGTTCCAATCTGAGTGTTGGCTGGGTTCGAGTTCCCATCTGGGTTCTGGCTACATTCAGGCTGTTAGGGCTGACATTTTCACAGCAACAGGAAAGGAAAATATAGTTTCTATCACAGCTACCCAGCCCTGCTGTTGTGGTCAAAGCAGCTACAAACAATGTATAAATGAGCACATGCCTGTGTTCCAGTAAAATCTTACCAAAGCAGGCAGGCTGGATTCGGTCCATAGGCAACAGTTTTCTGACCCCTAGAACAGCCTGATGTATATACACCACTGTTCTGTGTAATGTCCATATTTGAGTTATTCGTTTGTCTCCATTTTCTAATTAAAATAAATAATGTTTCAGTGAACATTCTCGTGGGCATTTCATTGGGCCCTATCCCGATTACCTGTGTAGAACAAATTCCAGCAATGTTATTCCTCGGTCAAAGTGTGTGTCCTTTTCCCTAGGACTTTTGCAAAGCTGGAATAATCCATACTCCTAGGGGAGAACAGGATGATCTACCCCCAACTCAGAATGGCCAGCTCTTGGTAAGTCGATTTAGAGACTGGAGTAAAACCCCAGAATAATGGCTCACATTCATATTTTATAATTTTTTTTTTTTTTTTTTTTTGTCTTTTCCAGGGCCCCATCCGCAGCATATGGAGGTTCCCAGGCTAGGGGTCGAATTGGAGCTGTAGCTACCGGCCTACGCCAGAGCCACAGCAACGCAGGATCCGACCCGCATCTGCGACATACAACCACAGCTCAAGGTAATGCCAGATCCTTAACCCACTGAGTGATGCCGGGGGTCGAGCCCGCAACCTCATGGTTCCTAGTTGGATTCGTTAACCACTGTGCCATGACGGGAACTCCAACTTTTTTTTTTTTTTTAATTTGTTTTTTATGGCCACCTGCAGCATTAAGTTCCAGGCTATCAGTTGAATTGGAACTACAGTTGCCGGCCTACACCAGAGCCACAGCAATGCCAGAATCAAGCTGCGTCTGTGACCTATACCACAGCTCACAGCAACACCAGATCCTTAGCCCACTGGGTGAGGCTGGGTATCGAACCCAAATCCTCAGGGATAATAGTTGGATTCTTTCTTTGCTGCACTACAAATGGGAACTCCATATTTTATAAACAATTTTTGAAGTATTGGAGCAGTTTATTTATCTGATAATCCAGAGTTTGGACTGTTTAATGGGAAATTTTAAATAGGGGCAACAGAAAACAAAATATAAAGTCTTATTTCTGACATTTAAGAACACCAATAAATGATTATAATCTCTATATTTTTCCCCCTTTTTTTGACCCTGCCCATGGCTTGAGGATGTTCCCTGGCCAGGGGTCAAACCTGAGCCATAGCAGTGACAATGCAGAGGTCTTAGATGCTAGGGCCACCAGGGAATTCTCTAAGCTTTACCTTTTTTTTTTTTTTTTTCTTTTTAAGGCCACACCTGTAGCATATGGAGGTTCCCAGGCTAGGGATCCAATCAGAGTTGCAGCTGCCAGCCTACGCCACAGCCATAGCAACTCGGGATCCAAGCCGTGTCTTCGACCTTTGCCACAGCTCATGTCAATGCCTGATCACTAACCTGCCTCAACGGGAACTCCTGTTCCCATTTTCTTGAGGCCAGTTCTTGGAATCATGGCAGCTTATGTCATAGCTACAGTCTGGTCATTGAGTTGTTAACTTCCCCCTTGTGGGGGTTTCAGTATCTACAGGATGGCTCACAGGATATGGCTCGAATATTATCTCTAGCTCTTGAGGAGGAAGCAAAAGTCCTTGCTTTGCTTAATGACTTGACTATTATTATTTGGTCTTTGTTTTCCTTTGCTTTTTCATTTTCTCACTTTTCTGATTAAACTCCTTCTTTGGCTGAGGTTCTCCCACAGACAAAATGCAGGAAGAGGACAGAGGAAAGGACCATAGGGTCCTGCTTCATTCATTACAGCCTCTTTGAGAGCTTGGCATTAAAATTATCCTCCTGATAGGATAGTATTGTTGAGGAAACCAGGAGGAATGAAGAACTCGGCTAACAGCTAATAAGTGGAGTTGCTGGGAGCTGAACACGGCCCATACTTTGATTCCAAAGCCCATACTTTGCATTATAGATTATAATAGATCATCAATAGATGTGTTCTTTTATTTATCCAATCAATCAGTAGGTATTTATTCATTGGGCTTAGCGTATATCAATACAAAAATCTTCTAGCCTCTTTGAGGTTCAAGTTCCAATAGGGGCGAAGACAATAAATAATCAACAATTAACATAGTAAACATATGAAATAAGTCAATCACAAAGTATGTTAGAAGGTAGCAAGTGCACTGAGAAAAAAATAAAAGAACTAGAGCAAGGGTGATGGGGGGGCAGGAGTGGGTAGATGTGGATGGGCTTCCTTGACAGGACGGCACTGAACACAGATAGAAGAGTTCTTCAGATTCTAGCCAACTCCCCTTTTCCCTAAACTTGGAAATATTTTGCAGTGAGATATAAGCCAGAATAATATCTGCCACCTTCTATCTAGAGGGTAATATTGTACTTACTATACCATCTGCAGGCTCCTTGGAATTTTTACTAAACAGAGGACTCAGATGATCAAGTTACTGAAAAGAATAACTTAAAATATATGGTTCAGCCTCCATTACTCGTACATGAAGTCAAAGCAGAACTTGCTCTCACACCAGTATATTGGATTTATGTAAGTATTTTGACTCAATGGCAAGGGCATCTCTAAAACTCAGGGGCAAGATAAACATCACAGGCAACTGATACAGAAAACCAGAAGAGAAGCTACTGAAAAATAAAACCAAACACCTGTTTCCTCTCTGGCCTTGGTTGTCAGGCAGACAATTTCCAGTGAAAAGAGCGGAAGATATGACATATACTGGGGGATTGTTTGTTTTCATTTTTACTTTAGATGCCTGGCATCTTGACATAGAATATTTATTGAAATGTTTTGAGAAATATTTTGGTATGTCAGTTTACAAAAAGAAAAAGGAATTAAACTGTCATCAATGTATCTTGTCTGGGCTTCACCGGAATGTAAACTTCACAAGGCCAGTGTATGTGTCTGTTGGGGTCATGCTCAACACTTGTTTGTTGAATTAAAGGATGAGAAAAAGGAAGGAAAGGAAGAAAAAGGCAATGAAGCAAGAGAAAGAAAGAAGAAAGAAAGAAGGAGGAAAGAAAGAAAAGGAAAAAGGGAAGAAAAGAAAGTGGGTTCTCTTTATTCGGTTGTCTTAGATACAAACTGGGCAGTATTTGAATAGAAGGCAGTAATGTAAGATTAGGCTGCAGGACTAATCGTTTAACTTTTGTGCTGTGTGTATGAATTGTTTTTTGACTACAACAATTGTGCAAGAGGCATTTGTGCTTGCAAAGAATGACACTAATTCACTCTTTTGCTTGTATGCTAATTCCTATCTTTGGGAGGTAAAATCAAGGCAGGAGCAATAGTTTTCATAAAAAAATTTTTTTTTTCTGGAATCCATGCTAATCAATATTTGACCATATACATATTTGGACTAAGAAAAGATCCTTTTATTAGTGATTTTCAAATTGTAGAAATCAATCTAATTGTGGCTACCAGTAAATTTTAAAAAATGATACACAACAGAGTAGAACAGACCAGAGTGCACTGTGTGCAGTGGGGGTGCGTGCTGAATCATGGATGTGTATACTGGGTGAAGAGGCAAAAGGCATTTCTTACTATGAAAAGCATTTTCGAGAAAAGTTTGGAGTTTAAACTTTAAATTACTGAAATGAGGAAGTTCCCGCCCGTCATGGCTCAATGGTTAACGAATCCGACTGGGAACCACGAGGTTGCGGGTTCGATCCCAGGCCTCGATCAGTGGGTTAAGGATCCGGCGTTGCCGTGAGCTGTGATGTAGGTTGCAGACGCAGCTCGGATCCTGCATTGCTATGGCTCTGGCGTAGGCCAGTGGCTGCAGCTCCTATTAGACTCCTAGCCTGGGAACCTCCATATGCCATGGGAGTGGTCCTAAAAGGACAAAAAGACAAATAAATAAATAAGTGAAGTGATTGGATTGGTGTAAGTACGATCCCCAGGTCATGAGTACGCCATTGAAATCCTTCTGAAGCTCAGATCATATGGAGTTTAGTAGAGAAGCATTGAGTGAACATCTATCCTGGTTCAAATCCAGCCTCTACCATTTCCTAACAGTCTGACTCAGGGCCTTATGTATAAGATGGATAATAGTATCCACCGCAGTAAGTTGTTTCCAGCATTAAAAATGAACTGATACATGTGAAGTGCTTAGAAAAGTGCCCGGCACATAGGAAGGACTATGTGAGTATTCATGGTTGTTATTATTACTTTTTTTTTTTTTTTTTTTTTAGGGTCGCACCTGCGGCATGAGGAAGTTTCCAGGCTAGGGGTCAAATTGGAGCTGCAGCTGCCAGCCTACATGACAGCCACAACAACACCAGATCTGAGCCGTGTCTGTGACCTATACCACAGTTCAAGGCAGCGCTGGATCCTTAACCCACTGAGAGAGGCCAGGGTTTGAACCCGCATCCTCATGGCTGCTAGTTGGGTTCATTACTGCTGAGCCACAATGGGAACTCCTGATGATTTTTACTGTTACTGCTGTTGCTATTATTGTTATGTGATGAGCACTGTGCAAGAAAATAAATATACCACATCTTATTTAACCTATGACCAAGTATGAGTTTCAGCACATGCAATACTTTGTACCTTATTTGAAGTTGAATCTGGCTATCTGGATTTTAAGTAGAAATACCCAATACCTTCAAAACCAACCATCTTCCTAGATGTTCTTCTGTATAAGATCATATGCAGTAACTGGAGGGCACATTTTATTTGTATATACAGTGATTTTAGTTTTTTAGTTTTTGTTTTCAAAATTTTTAACTTTTAAAATCTGAATGCCCATAGGCAGGGTTTTGTATGCTCCTATTTACCCCAGTCCTATCACTTCCTGTTGGCTTAGTTTGGCCATTTGACAATTTATATTACCTTTCTGATCCCTGGACGCATTTGAGGCATTTTTGTTTTTCCTTTTCAGGACTGCATCTGGAAGTTCCCAGGCTAGGGGTTGAATTGGAGCTGCAGCTGCAGGCTTATGCCACGAGTTGCATCTGCGACCTACACAGATCCATAACCCAGGGATCCAACCCACATCCTCAGGGACACTATGTTAGGTTCTTAACCTGCTGAGTCACAACGGGAACTCCTGCACTTGAGTTTTAAATCCCTGCTAAAGATCCAAGTGCCTAAAACTTCCTCACTCTGCACCTAGTTGTTCTTCAGCTTCAGATCTTTTTTTTTTTTTTAACTTTTTATTTATTTATTTATTTTTTTGGTCTTTTTTGCCATTTCTTGGGCCGCTCTCGCAGCATATGGAGGTTCCCAGGCTAGGGGTCGAATTGGAGCTGTAGCCACCAGCCTACGCCAGAGCCACAGCAACGCGGGATCCGAGCCGCGTCTGCAACCTACACTACAGCTCACAGCAACGCCAGATCGTTAACCCACTGAGCAAGGGCAGGGATTGAACCCGCAACCTTATGGTTCCTAGTCGGATTTGTTAACCACTGCGCCACGACGGGAACTCCAGTTTCAGATCTTTAAACAGAATTAACACATTATTGCTTAACTCTGCTTTCCCCTGTTCTCCACATTTCCTGGCATCTTGCCTGGGACGAGGAGGGTAGCACTTGCTCTGCTATGAGCATCTTATCCAGCTACTTTGTGAAAGTCCCTCTGAAATGGAAAGAAAAGCTTCTGAAATACACTATTTTGCCAGGACAAAGCCGCGCACATCTATCTAGGGACCACACCAGATGCCTGTACTGAACTCCAGAACTTTTAATAAGGCAGGTAGAGGAGCTGGGGGAATGTTCTCTGTTTATATTGAAGCCTAGAGTACAATAAAATAATGTAAGTTGGTGTATTATGGGCCTTTGCTCATTTTAAACAAGGCCTTGAATTTATATGGCACCATTCTCTAAAAAGCCAGGGATGTTAACACACACCAGATCTAATTCATCACCACGTCGATTCCTTTGGAGTAGAGAAGCGGGTGGCAAGGATTTGGGGATGATGTAGCCACCAAATAAATGGCTGCTCACATTAAAAATATCTAAGGTTGTAGAGATGAAAAAGCCACAGGTTTCAATTATTCCACAAAAGGAGCCCCGAGGTCTTATTTTTATGATTAATTTGCTGGATGTAGGTGGTCCAGAGCAATGCTGTTTAGCCATCCCTGTTGACAGCATTTGCTTTTCCACTTAGGGCTGCATAAAGACTCCCGAGCTCTATAGTTCCCTCTATGGCCATTAGAGTCACCGAGGAGAAAAAAAATCTGCAGAAAACACAGCATGAATAATGGCAGCAAGAGAAGTTCCTGGTTATAGCTCACTCATATATTTTTGAAATGTAGGTCAGATCTAGAGGAAGTGAAAGAAACTTCCTGTTGAATTTTCTTTTATAGAATGTGTCTGGAAATCTCGAATGTAATTTCTTGGTGTAAAATAAACTGCAGAAATCTGGGATGTGTCAGTCTGCTTTATGTTTATTGAAGCCATTCTATTTGGAGCTGAAATGTTGTAAAATTATATAGTGGAGTGAACAGCTACAATTAGTTTAACAGACATGGCTGTATTCTTCAATAGAAAAGCTGTCAAGACCTCAACAATCAGATACAAGAAAGATCCAGGAATCCTATAAAATCCTGTCTCCTAGGAAGGATAGGATAGCATTTCTCTTTGGTTACTATGCGTCCCTTTGACTCTTTTACTCTCTTCTACCCTGTTTTTTAAAAACTAAAATTGAAAGTTTTATTTTAAAAGTGGAAGTATAGTTGATTTACAGTGCTTCGGTGTACAGCAAAGTGAGTCATTTATACACATAGATACATATTTTTTTCAGATTCTTTCCCATTCCATTCAGGTTCTATCCCATTCAATGACAAGATACTGAATATGGTTCCCTGTGCTAAGCAGCAGGTCCTTGTTGTTCTACCCCCTTTTTTTGTAGTTAAAAAAAAGCACTTCCCAAAGAGAAGAAGTCACATATAATATTTTAAAAGATTTGAACTGGTTAGAACAACTTAGATATGTTCATGACCCCAACCAAGCTGTTCAAATAAAAAGGATTTGGACAAAACTAAAAATTCATCATGATAGAGGCAGATACCTCCATTAACTTCTCTATAGTCAACTCTGATTTTGGATTTTTTTTTTTTTTTGAAATTGAGATGAGGATTCTATTTGTTGTAAAAGAAATGCTACTTGATGAATGTTTTACGTAGTGACACTTAGTGTCACTTATAGCAGACACTGTTAACAGCCTAGGCAACAGATAGCAGAAGCCCTGATTTTGTGGCTGTACCTCCCCTCCTCCACATGAGGGTGCTTCATATCCTCTGTGAAAGTCACCCTAGTTCCTATTGGGGGGGGGGGAGATAGGACATCATTTTGCTGCTACAATCATGGTAATCTCATTTTCCTTGATGGTGAGAGCAGAGAAATGGAGTAAATCTGGGTCCTTTGTGGTATCATGAAGCCATCAACCCTGACCCAGCCTACATAGAGACTTTAAAAAATGTGAGATAATTTTTTTAATATGCAAGATAAATTCAGTCGGGGCTTTATTTTACTTGATTCCCCAGACACCTTAATACTCTAGCAGAGAAAATATCTCTGTGAGGCTATTACGGATAAAGCCTTCTGTTTCATGGGCTAAGACTGCCTCTGAAATACTAGAAAGACAGCATACTACTGAGCAAAGAGCCCTGGATTTAGGGTTGTGATAACCAATTCTAAATCATTTATTATTTGTGTGAGCTCAGGCAGATGATTTAGTCTGCCTGAGCCTCAGATTAATGCAAACTCATGGGCTGATTGTGAAGGTTAAATGAAGTAATGTGTTTGAAAGGCCATCAGATGGAGTATCCTTGAGAATTTATTGTGCTTATTATCTTTGTTATCCCTATACACACTGACCAGCATATAGCAGCAAATACTCATATTTCTACTCATTAATTAAATGAGTTAATACAACGAGCTTTATTTCATATTCTTTTTTTTTTTTTTTCTGACTTCTTGCCATTTCTTGGGCCACTCCTGTGGCATATGGAGGTTCCCAGGCTAGGGGTCGAATCAGAGCTGTAGCTGCTGGCCTACGCCACAGCCACAGCAACGTGGGATCTGAGCCGCTGAGCCGCGTCTGCAACCTACACCACGGCTCACAGCAACACCAGATCCTTAACCCACTGAGCGAGGCCAGGGATCGAACCTGAAACCTCATGGTTCCTAGTCAGATTTGTTAACCACTGAACCATGACGGGAACTCCATTGCATATTCTTTAAAGCTCATTATATTAACTCATGTAATTGTCACAACACTACATTGTCATTCCACTCTACAGATAAAGAGGCTTGCAGAGATTAAGTAATTTGACCAAGGGCACCCAGCCAGGAAGTAGTAGAGACAGGATTTGAACCCAGGCAGTCTTCAGAGCCTAGGGGTCTCAACTAGACAGTATATTATAAAGTGAGGACTTAGTATTTATTAAGTGGGTGAATGGTACCTGTTAGGAGTTTGATGAATGTTTATTGAACAAAAGAGATGTAGTAGTTGAATAAGAATTTCTTTTTCTGGAGTTCCTGTCATGGCTCAGGAGTTCCTGTCGTGGCTCAATGGTTAAGGAATCTGACTAGGAACCATGAGGTTGTGGGTTTGATCCCTAACCTTGCTCAGTGGGTTAAGGATCCAGTGTTGCCGTGAGCTGTGGTGTAGGCTGCAGACATGGCTTGGATCCCAAGTTGCTTCAGCTCTGGTATAGGCCAGCAGCTCCAGCTCCGATTAGACCCCTAGCCTGGGAACCTCCATGTGCCATGAGTGCGGCCCTAGAAAAGATACACACACACACACACACACAAGAATTTATTTTTCTTAGGAAAAAAATTTTTTTGTTTTTTTTTTCTGTTGGACAAAAAGTAGTTCTTCCAAGTTTAATAGCTTCTGTGACCAGGGGTTAATGTGGGGGGCACTTTTCCATGCTAATGAAAGCAGCCCCTAAGGCAGCAAAGATTATTCTCTCTTAAGTCTGCAGAGTCTCTGAAATGTAGAATTCACTTATGATGACAGTTTTTTTCTGTCATCTCCTCTTCCAAATAGTTTGTGAGAGCACATGTTGGGACAATTCTGGCTGCTACGACATCCTGGTTACACACACATGAGTAGTTATAGCAAAAGTTTGATTAGGTAAGTGAGTATGTTACTTCTCTGTCAAGTCCCTATTCCCTGGGGCACCTCCATGCCTCTGTCCCATCCTCAGCACCAGAGATGCTCTGTTCTCCACTCCATCACCTCCACTCACCCCCATTAAAGCCTGTGGTCAATGAACTGTCCCGAAGGAAAGAATTCTAACAATGAAATCAGACACATAAATGACAAAATTAATGAGTTATACCCCAAGATATGTAATTAACTCGGAGCTTAATAAATGTGTTCTTCCTCCATGGACAATGAATAGAGGACATTTCTTAACTCTGAGAGGTCAAGCTGATGGGCCAGTAGGAAAGAGTTGGTTTGGGAAGGAAACCTCCAGAATGACAAGAGATATCTTAGGAGACCACCTACTCGTATTTCCAATATTAAGTTGTCTCAATGACCCTACCAACCTCTGAAGTCTGTGGCCTTCCTCTTTTCCTCTCCAGACAACCTCCCATCCCACAGAAGCCACAATTCCCATTATTTGTCTAAAGCCTAGTATAGAATGTAGAGAGCCAGGAGTTCCTGTTGTGGCTCAGTGGAAACAAACCTGACCAGTATCCATGAGGAAGTGGGTTCAATCCTGGCCTTGCTCAATGGGATCTGGCTTTGCCCTCAGCTGTGGCGTAGGTGGCAGACATGGCTCAGATCTGGTGTTGCTGTGGTGTAGGCTGGCAGTTGCAGCTCTGATTCTACCCCTGATCTGGGAACTTGCACATGCTGTGGGTATGGCCCTAAAAAAAGGAGAAAAAAAAAGTAGAAAGCCAGCCATAGAACAGGTGTTTGTGGAAATACTGTTTGCAAATACCCTCAATTCCAGACCTCAGAGCCTTATAAACAGAACAAGGAGTTTAGCAATTTTATAGAAAAAGGGACCTAACATTAAACTCTAAACATAGCACTGTCAATAGAAATAAAAAGCAAGCCCCAAATGTGAGTCACATATGTAATTTAAAAATTTCTGGTAATCACATTAAGTAAAAAGAAACAAGAGGAATTAGTTTTCATAATATGTTTATTTAACCCAATGTATTAAAAATGCAATCATTTCAACAGGTTATCAACATAAAAGTATTGATGAGATATTTTATGTATTTTTTCATATTGTCTTTGAATCTGGTTTTACACTTACAACATATGTCGATTCAGACTAACTACATTTCCAGTGCTCAGTAGCTACGTGTGGCTATTGGTTACCATATTGGACCATGCATCTCTATACTATCCATATCTTTTCATATATTCTTCTAATTTTTCTGAACAGTTACACATGTTTTTACCAATATCTAGCTGGTTATTCAAACTCTCTTGGATTTTTTCCCCCTGAATTACTGTGAGTACAATTATTTGTCACATACATCTGTTATATTTACATATGCATAATACATATGTTACATGTATTATGCATATGTAAATATATAACATATTTACCTCCATGATTGGTATGGTCCTTATAAATGGCCTACCATTTATAACATCAATCTAATAATCTTCTATTGTGTTAGTATCCTGGCTGGGCATTCACCTATTGGACATCTGAGTAACTTACAATTTTTCTCTGTTACAAATATTACTGCTATGAATGTCTTTTTTTTTTTTTTTTTTTTTTCCACAGTGGAATTTGTTTTTTCTCTTCCTGTCTCTCCTTCCCCCCCCCCCCACTCTATTGTCTCTTTTAGGATTATAGAAGGCGAGGTTGAGAAACCTTGCTTCCCCGGTTGGTCCAACCAACTTTCCAATCCACAAGTGCTAAGTGTGGGCGGGTTGTCTCTATCTTCTGTGACAAATTAAAGTCAATTACCAACCTTGGGCTCCAAACAGTTAATTCATGAGTGTTTGAAGAAGAAACAAAGGATGGTGGGGGGGCAGGGAGCTTGAAGGGTGTTGAGCAAACAGCTTCTCTCATGAAAGCTTTGGCAGGAGGAAAGCAAAGCTCCCTTCACTCTGATGTGTAAGGAGAGGATGTAGCAGCAAAACAGAAAACATAACGCATGAACATGGACATAGTTTTCCACTCAGCCTTCCTGACATGAAGACAACAATGAAAAGGCTGTTATGGCTCCTATTCTGAAGGTGATGGGCTGGATGTAATTAGGGATTAAATCTGGAATTCCCAGTACATACCCAGCATCTCAGGAATGCGACAAGCTGCCATCTCTCCAAGATCCCTGGGAGGAGCAGTGAGGCTGGCTCAATCAGGGAGGGGGCATCAGGGGGTCTGCCCATAGCAAGCCACTTATCACAGCGCTAATGAACAGGGAGGCCTTCAAAGAAGGGAAGTGGAGCAGGGGTGTCACTTTCCCTTTGTTGTGTGCATATCAGCTGGCATCTCCGCAGGGGCAGTGACTTGTCAGAAAGGAGATAAGTTGCTAGGAAACCAGGGAGGGTGAAGGAAGCCCTCTCCCCCATCTCCAGGGAAGCAGAGTGCCAAGGGGGCCCCAAGAAGGATTTGTCTATTAAAAAACAAACAAAAACAACTACAGCCTTGAACATGGAAAGATTGAGGAGGAGCAGGCTACTTTTTTCTTTTCGTTTTTTTCCAGAAGGGAAAGGCTAATTGGAAAATTGCTGTAACCTGCAAATCGAAGGAGAGGGAAGGAAAGGGTAGAATAAAGCTAGAGAATAAAAGGGGAGAAAGTATTAAAAAGAGAGAGAGGGAGAAGATTGTGGGAAAGGAATCATTCCCATCGGCTCTAATGGCCCAATTACAGGACAGTGTACTGGGGCTACCAAGAACTTCAGGGGCCTCAGAGGGTTAAGGCAGTCTGTGCAAAAAAAAAAAAAAAGAGCAAAGTATGGACCAGTCTTATCTGATCTGGAAACTCAGTGGAAAGTATCAAGCTCTGCGCCTACTGCTTGAGCAACTGTGTGCTAATCAGCCCTCTGGGTGATTCAGAATCCATTGCTGCAATGGAATGAGACAGAATCTGGGGGGGAGGGGGGAGGAGGGGTGTCAAAGCAAAGATGGCACTGAGCAAAGTCAAACAAGCAATGAAAACTTTATTCAAGGCTATGGCAATAAGGGAGAGAGGTCAGAATCCAGTCTGAACTCAACTCCCCTAAGAGGGCGAGGGTTTCTAAAGGCTGGGATGAGCTGGTGGAAAACTACTAGAAGGTGTTAGGGTGCTGTCAGAGCCATCTGTGTTTGCTCATGAACTTGTCCTGTCTTTATGGCAGAAGGTCGTTTTACAGCTGGGAGCAAGGTGTTCCTCTACTGTTAGATGCCTACTCTCCCTCAGAGAAGTTATCTCCTCTGATGATTATCTCTGAAAGACAGGGTTCCCTGGTTCTAGAGGAGGATATTCCTAGAGCCATATTGAAGGTGCCATCTATAAAAGACAGATTATTCCAGAAAGTGACTTCCTCAGGGTGATGGAGGGAAGGAGAAGCATGGCGTGGGCTGGGATGGAGAAAACCAGCTTGTGCTGAGTCTTTGTTTAATTTCTTTCATGGGAAACCAGACAGGGGCACACAGAGATGGAGCGCAGCTTGGGCTTGATTTGCCTGGTTCTTTCAGCAGGTTTTCTGAAGTGTTGATAACATTTGCTTGGAATAAAGTGTCTGTGGTTAAGATAAGAAGCCCGTGGCTGTCCTAGCCAGCTTAAGCCAGGACTTTACTGCTTCATCAACAATTGCTACTCCCCACAGGCCCACCTCTGTGGGGTTCAGCCAAGATGAATTGCCTTCCAAGATGGATTTACTGAGAGGCTTTGTGCCTCTCACTGAGGGGTTCCTGGGCGGTATGGCCATTCTTGCATTTGAACATTGGAAGTCCTGCCAGAAAGGCTGGCTTTCTTCCCATCCCCATTGTCTGCGGTGGCTGTGCTTCTTCCACATAGCTGGGGACTGAGCACGCAGCACTGATCAGGGTTGAACTATTCCAAAGGACAAAGAGGCTTTTGCTAGTGACCTTTTTGATAACCTGCTCCACTCACCCCTTTTTTCCTTTTTCTCAGAAAGGTAAGGAGGCATGCCAAGGCTAGCATACTTTGGGAGGCCATGTGGCTCCCGGTACGCCTGATTCTGGTCACCACACACCCTATAGCACTGTGGCTCAGCTGACCTGCTTCCTGCTCAGAACAGGTAGAGGTGAGGCTACCAGGGCAAAGAGCTTCGATGCTTAAGATTGGCTCAGCTGAGTACCAACATCTGCTACAGCCCATCTCATAAATAAGATGTTCCTGGGCCAACCAAATGGTGACATTTAATAAATTAAAAAGCTAAGAGGAGTTCCCATTGCGGCACAGCAGAAATGAATCTGACTAGTGTCTATGAGGATGCGGGTTTGATCCCTGGCCTTGCTCAGTGGATCGGGGATCCGGTGTTGACCTGAGCTGTGTTGTAGGTCACAGACGCGGCTCGGCTCCCTTGCTGCTGTGGCTGTGGTGTAGGCTGGCAGCTGCAGCTCCGATTCGACCCCTAGCCTGGGAAATTTCATATGCCATGGGCGTGGCCCTAAAAAAGCAAAAAAAAAAAAAAAAAGCTATGAAAATGTCTATGACTTTACCCTATAATTCCTAGACTCTGGGCTTCTCAAGACAGGGCAGAACCCCAATAAATGCCTATGTCACTGTGTGAGTAAAAGAAAGGACGGGGGACCCCAGAATGCCTTCCGTCACTCTATGGCTGACACCATCTTTTTTGTTTGTTTCTATTTTTCTGTTTTTTTTAAGAATTATTCTTTTGAAGTATAGTTGATGTATTATATTATGTAAGTTTCAGGTATACAACGTAGTGACTCACAATTTTAAAAGTCGTATTCCATTTACAGTTTTTAGAAAGTATTGGCTATATTCCCTGTGTTGTACAGTGCCTCCTTGTAGCTGATTTATTTTGTAAGTAGTTAGTACCTCTTAATCCCTTACACCTGAGTACTGGTAACCATCAGTTTAGATCTGTGAGTCTGCTTCTTTTTTGTTATATTCACTGTCTGTTTTTTAGACTCCAGGCATAACTGATATCAAACAGTATTTGTCTTTTTCTCATCTGACATTTCACTTAGCATAATACCCTCCAAGTCAATCCATGTCGTTGCAAGCGGAAGAATTTCTTTCTTTCTGAGTGGTATTCCATTTTATGTACACATCACAACTTTTTTTTATCTATTCATCTGTCCATGGACACTTAATGTTGCTTCCATATCTTGGCTATTGTAGATAATGCTGCTAATCTCTGACCATCTTTTAGTTCACCCATAAAAATGTTTCTGAGCTCCAGAGACAAAAAAAAAAAAAAAAAGCTGGACTTTCTTCACCATTCTTAAGAGTTTGTGAATTGCTGCCAGAAGAACTCTTAGTTGATTGGCAATCTGGGTAATATTCATGGGTATTAAATCAATAAAAGAAAAAAAGCTGTTAGCCAGAGAAGAATATCGTCTAGCACGTGGTAAGCAACGCTTTTTGGTTGAACTGCTAACAATGCAGTGAAGACAGGCAACAGGCCTATTTCCGGAAAAGGTTTACAAAACCGCCAAACCCACATTTTAGAGAGGGAATTAGTCGAATATAAAAGATGAATGCAAATGCACCATAAATAATTCACCGAGGAAATTATTTAGTGAGTGCTTACTGTGTGCGTGGCAGGCACCTGGCCAGACACAGAAATGCTAAGGCCACGTTTACCACCTGCAATTCTCTACAAGATGACCTGAGGATAAAACAAGACGCCCAAGGAGCCTAGAACTCGGCACATAAAAATTGTCAATGCCAACGGTGTTAAGAGGCCCATTTAAAAAACACTATTCTAAATAAATTTAAAATAACAACAACATTAAATGGGTCTCATTTTAAACTGTTCATCCTGAAGAACAAAGTAATTTTCCTTATGATGTAAACGCTCAACACTGCAAAATCAAAGGACGATCTGGGGGGACTGGTTTTAGCCTTAAGAGAAAAAGGTTGGAAAAGAATCAAGGCTTATCCCTCCAAAGTGTCTTTATTCCATCTGATTTAAGGAGCAAGCCCCAAGCTCTCGTAAGCATTTGCATTGCAAAGTAGAGGGGAAATTGGCCTTGTTTAAACAAGTGCTCATAGCAAGGCCGCCCTCGTCGCCCACCCCTGGCAGCAGGGACCTGCCGGCGATAAAAGAGACAGCCACGTGAGCGCTGCGGCTGAAAGGAAGCCTTTGAGCCGCACAACTGTTTAACTAATTAATGCAGGTCTCCCCCTGAGGTTAGAAACGGAGGCGGGGTGGTGGGGGGGATGAATTTGTGAGCGCCCCACCACTTTGGGTCTATTATGCGCCGGCAAAGAGAGACGCGAGGTCCCCACGCCGCGTGCAGTCTTCAGGCCTCTTGCTCGGAATCCTCCTTAATCCCCAGCCTTCCCTGGATCACAGCGAGGCCTTCGGCTGCGGAGGGGCTCACAATGGGTCGATAACCACAGGAGAGACTCGAAAGCTGCTTTTGATCCTGGCATTCATCAAAAGAAAAAAACAAAACAAAACAAAAACCAACCACGACTCCCTTCGCCGAACTTTGGTTATCTAAACTAGGATATTTAAAAACTAACCGAACCTCGGAGAGGACTAGAAAGTGACCCAAGATAAAGGCAGAACGTGCCCTACTCAAACAGTTGCTTTTGTTGGAGGTGGAGTATTTGCCTCAGTCTGACAGCCAGCCCCAGAAATCCAGGGAGGGAAGGATAGTAAATGCGGTGGGGGGGCTGGCCTGGTGAGAGCCCGAGTCCCGTTGTGTGACAGATCCAAAGCTGTCACAGCCTCCCCTCTCCCTCTCCATTTAGATCACAAGAACCAGGCCTTTGCAAAACTGTAAAGAGAAATCTAGGCTCAGCGTCCTAGAAAACCTTCCCCCTTTTATTATTATTAATTTATTATTATTAATTTTTTCCCGCAGGCTGCCATAACAAAATACCACAGGCCAGGGGTCTTCAACCACAGAGATTAATTTTCTCATGGTTCTGGAGCTTTGAAGTCCAAGATCAGGATGCTGGCAAGGCGGAGAGGGGTCTCTGAAGAGGGACGTGACCTGAACAGCACTGGCAGAATTAGGACCCAAGGTAAGAATGGTCTTTGGGAAATTCCTATTAAGGGCCTGAAGACTTCATAGGTAACGTGAATACCTATGTGAAACTTATTTTTTTATTTTGTATTTTTTTGCTTTTTAGGGCTGCACCTGTGGCACATGGATGTTCCCAATCTAGGGGTGGAATTGGTACTACAGCTGCCAGCCTACACCACAGCCACAGCAACATGGGATCTGAGCCGCGTCTGCCACCTACACCACAGCTGAGGGCAACCCTGGATCCCCCACCCACAGAGCAAGGCCAGGGATCGAACCCGCATCCTTATGGATACTAGTCAGATTTGTTTCCACTGGGCCACAGAGGGAACTCCTGAAACTTCAGTTTCAAGTTAGCCTATGCTCTGCTGTGGTCTCTTCTCGAATCTGTGCGTATTTGGTAAATGTCTATTACACATAACAGCTCTGTGCTAGTGGGGATTGGGGAGCAAGAGTAGCAGTGGCCACGTATAGAGGGGCTTGGTGAGGGAGCTGACAGCAGTGAGAAAAAGCCCGATGTCAGTCTACAAGGGCAAAAGAAGAGAGACCCAGACCCTTCAGAAGTCCTAGGGTTGGTCTTCACTATTCAGGTAGATAATCCACTCAACTCCTTTACCCAGGTCCTGCCTTCTCTCCATTTCCATCAGTCTTGTCCTCCAGCCACTCATTCTCATGGTCTTACCCATGGCTGCATCTCTTCCAAAATGTTGATTTCAAGCATCCGAATCCCTGATTATCCTTACATACCCTTTCTGCTCACTCCCCGTAGCTCCTCTGATCTAAAACTGATCAACCATACACAGACTTTTAACCCACTGACTTTTTCCACCTTTGGATTGCTGTTCATAACCTCACTTATCTCTACGTGGCTGAGAGTCTTTGAGTCATCCTTAGAATCACCTTCAGCTCCTCCTTCCATCAGTTTTTCAGTTTTTTAAGACTTCAGCTCTGCTTAAATCCAACTCTCTGCCTACATGGTGCCTCCCCCTGAAGAAAGCTGACTGCTAATGGGGACAGACACATGCTCTCCTGACTGATCGCACTTTAAGTTTAGGGACTCAGACTTCAAGTGGGCTGTTGTCCATCTGGGTTCAACCAGGCCAGAAGAAACTACTTCAAGCGTTCAAAACAATGGGAATTGCTACAGGGAATTGGTTCTGCAAATGATGGTGGGCTGAAAAGTCAGGGTTTCCAGAGAGGCAACCCAAAGATTAGCAGCAGCATGATGCTTTACCATCCTCAGGTTGGAGACAGAGATGGAGAGAGCATTACCAGGGCCCAGGACCAAAGGCACTGAGTGACAGGTGAAACGATGGCGGACATGTTCAGTGAGAGCGAGATG
The DNA here is from genome assembly GCF_054392235.1 of Sus scrofa. NCBI lineage: Eukaryota > Metazoa > Chordata > Mammalia > Artiodactyla > Suidae > Sus > Sus scrofa. Next base: position 93,860,284 of record NC_139390.1, on the reverse strand, counting down.
AGATGGCAGAGCCCACGTGGTCAGTCCCCTGCAATGCAGGGCAGAGCAGGGAAAGGGCGAGGAAGAGCTCTAAGGAGAAGCAGGCCAAGGGCTGGCAGAGTTCTTCCCTTTTGTTACTGGGCATCCCTTCTCATTCTTCGGCTCTGTCAGAGTTCAGAGAAGCAGAAGCTTGTGCGTGCATGCACACACACACACACACACACACACTCACACACACATACATTTCTTAGTTCAGGCTGCTATAATAGAGTATCATGGACTAAGTAAATCATAAACAACGGACATCTGTTTCTCGTGGTTCTTTAGCTGGAATCCCAGTTCAAGGTGTTGAGGATTCACGTCCTGGTTCATGGCTGGCCCTTTTTCCACTGTGTCCTCACATGGTGAGAGGAGGGAGGGAGCTTCCTGGGGCCTCTCTTATAAGGGTGCTAATCCCATTTCGCAGTGGCTCCACCCTCATGAATTAATCAACACCCCACAGCCCCTACGTCCTAACACCATCACATTAGGGCTTAAGATCTCAACATGTGGGAGTTCCCGTTGTGGCTCAGTGGTTAACAAATCCGACTGGGAGTCATGAGGTTGTGGGTTTGATCCCCGGCCTTGCTCAGTGGGTTGGGATCTGGCATTGCCGTGGGCTGTGGTGTAGGTTGCAGACGCGGCTCGGATTCCGTGTTGCCGTGGCTCTGGGGAAGGCTGGCGCCTACAGCTCCAATTCGACCCCTGGCCTGGGAACCTCCATATGCCACAGCAGCAGCCCAAGAAATGGCAAAAAGACAAAAACAAAAAACAAAAAAACTCAACATATGGATGGGGGGCGGGCACCAACATTTAGTCTATAGCAACATACACACATATTAAGGGATTTTATAGGGTTTGACCTTGTGCAGTTGTGGGAGCTGGTTGTTCCATCTATGGGTGGCTGTTGCTTCAGCTGCCAGGGCCTGAAGTCAGCAGGGGAGGCAGGTGGGAAAGGAAGATGGGGGAGTTCCCTTTGTGGCGCAGTGGAAATGAATCTGACTAGAATCTATGAGGAAGTGGGTTCGATCCCTGGCCTCACTCAGTGGGTTGGGGATCTGGTGTTGCCGTGAGCTGCAGTGTAGGTTGCAGACACGCCTCGGATCCCACTGTGGCTGTGGCTCTGGTGTATGGCCGGGAGCTGCCGATCTCATTTCTGATTTGACCCTTAGCCTGGGAACCTCCATATGCTGCTGGTGTGGCCCTAAAAAGCAAAAAAAAAAAGGAAGATGAATGACGGATGTGAAGGGAGGAAGCAAAACATATAGAAGAACCTCCAAAGAAGGCCTGGAATCCGAGAGGATGGACTGACATTCATGTCTGCCTCTCGTCACCTCTCACCTTAAACACTGATGGTGGGAGTGACCTACAGCAGCATCTGCTGCCTTTGTCATCTAGTCAAACAGACACCTGGCCTGGAGTCAAAGGCGCTGAGGGAGCAGGTCCCGGCAAGCCGAGGAGCTGCAGGCCAGCTGCACCAGGAGCCTACACACCAGGCACCTTGCCTTCTGTGCTGACCTTCTAGTATAAGAAGAAAATTGCTGCTTCACTTCTGCCTTCCTTCCTCCTCCAGATGTCACCTGTGGCCCTGACAAACCCAGAACTTCTCAGGAAGGGGATGTAGCTCTACCTTAACTAAGTTGACACCGTACAAACCCACCAGCGTCCACATTGGGATGGACTCTGTATTCTTTTTTTTTTTGTCTTTTTGCCATTTCTTGGGCCGCTTCTGCGGCATATGGAGGTTCCCAGGCTAGGGGTCGAATCGGAGCTGTATTCGCCAACCTACACCACAGCCACAGCAACACGGAATCTGAGCCGAGTCTTTGACCTACACCACAGCTCATGGCAACGCCAGATCCTTAACCCACTGAACAAGGCCAGGGATCGAACCCACAACCTTGTGGTTCCTAGTCAGATTCATTAACCACTGAGCCACAACGGGAACCCCAGGACTCTGTATTCTTTTAATGTGCTTAGATTTACTTCCGAATGAAGAAAATAACCACATAATGCTTCCATCTGTCACAAAGTAACGGTCCCTCATTCAGCAGAAGCGTATGCTTCCTTCAAAAGAAGAGGAAGAGCCCCCCCCCACCCCTTTCCCTCTTTGGGAGACAATCATCTCTGTGTGATAGAAAGTTAAATCTGAGGGCAGTTGTGTTAGATGGGAAGTGAATGGAAGAGGGGAAAAGAGAACAAAGTTAACAGAGAAACAAATTCATATCAAAATAAGAAAGGCTCAGAACCATTAGTTCTCCTTTCTGCAGCTGGCCATTTGCTCTCAGCTGGAATAACTATCGTCCTCTGTTACTTATTTCATGTCTCCTTTGCTCTTAGCAGATTTGACTGGACCTGATGATGGTGGGTGACCTGAACCCTCATTCCTAAAAGGTCTGGGCCGTCAGCAGTCCTGATGCTATAGTTTTCCACAGACCCCAGTCCAAGGTTCGAGGGGACAAAGAGGTGCCCCAGGGGAGCCCCTGTATCCCAGACATACTCCTCGACATCTCGGGTTTCCCTTGATGGTCAGGGTCGATCACCTCGGGCAGCATGTAACCCCCTTCTTTGTCTGCGGATTTGCTGGTGTGAGGACCCCAAGGTGGTCTGCCAGCAGTCAAAACTTCCAGTTTATGGAACCATTGCTCTGTCCCCCGTGGAAGCGTTCCTGTCTCAGGAACTAAAATATCCAGGTTCACCGAGACTGAAGTTGCAGGTATAGGAAGCAGACCTTTCCTAGAGAAGGTCATTACCCTCCACACCATCAGGTTGCTTACAAAAGACTACTTTTTTTTCCCCTCACTTTTTAAATTTTTTTTTTTAATCTTTTTGCCATTTCTTGGGCCGCTCCCGTGGCATATGGAGGTTCCCAGGCTAGGGGTTGAATCGGAGCTGCAGCTTCCAGCCTACACCACAGCCACAGCAACACGGGATCCAAGCCTCGTCTTCGACCTACACCACAGCTCACGGCAACGCCAGCAGATCCTTAACCCACTGAACAAGGCCAGGGATCTAACCTGCACCCTCACGGTTCCTAGTCGGCTTCATTAACTACTAAGCCACGATGGGAACTCCTAAATATCTTATTTTATTTTATTTATTTTTAAAAATGATTTTTAGGGATTTCCTGTCATGGCGCAGCAGAAATGAATCTGACTAGGAACCATGAGGTTGTATGTTTGATCCCTGGCCTTGCTCAGTGGGTTAAGGATCTGGCGTTGCCCTGAGCTGTGGTGTAGGTCACAGACGTGGCTCGGATCTGGCGTGGCTGTGGCTGTGGTGTAGGCCTGCGGCTACAGCTCCAATTTGACCCCTAGCCTGGAAATCTCCATATGCCGCGGGTGCAGCCCTAAAAAAAAAGACAAAAAAAAAAAAAAGATTTTTATTTTTTCCATTATAGCTGGTTTACAGTGTTCTGTCAATTTTCTACTGTACAGCAAGGTGACCCAGTTACACATACATATATACATTCTTTTTCTCGCATTGTCATGCTCCATCATAAGTGACTAGATATAGTTCCCAGTGCTACACAGCAGGATCTCATTGCTAATCCATTCCAGAGGCAATCATTTATATCTATTAACTCCAAGTTCCCAGTCCATCCCACTCCCTCCCCCTTGGGGAGTCTCTTCACCAAGTCCATGATTTTCTTTTCTGTGGAAAGGTTTATTTGTGCCATATATTAGATTCCAGATATAAGTGATATCATATGGTATTTGTCTTTCTCTTTCTGACTTACTTCACTTAGTATGGGAGTCTCTAATTCCATCCATGTTGCTGCAAATGGCATTATTTTGTTTTTTTATGGCTGAGTAGTATTCCATTGTGTATATATACCACATCTTTTTTTTTTTTTTTTTTTTTTTTGTCTTTTGTCCTTTTAGGGCCTCACCCAAGGCATATGGAGGTTCCAGGCTAAGGGTCTAATCTGTAGCTGCTGGCCTACGCCACAGCCACAGCAATGCAGGATCCAAGCCATGTCTTCAACCTACACCACAGCTCACGGCAACACCAGATCCTTAATCCACTGAGCGAGGCCAGGGATCGAACCCACAACCTCATGGTTCCCAGTTGGATGCATTTCCGCTGTGCCATGATGGGTACTCCTATACACATCTTAAACCGTTCATCCGTCAATGGACATTTACGTTGTTTCCATGTCTTGGCTATTGTGAATAGTGCTGCTATGAACATGTGGGAGCATGTGTCTTTTTTAAGGAAAGTTTTGTCCGGATATATGCCCAAGAGTGGGATTGCTGGGTCATATGGTAGTTCTATGTATAGTTTTCTAAGGAACCTCCATACTGTTTTCCATAGTGGTTGTGCCAGTTTACACTCCCACCAACAGTGTAGGAGGGTTCCCTTTTCTCCACACCCTCGCCAGCATTTGTTATTTGTTGACTTGTTAAAGATGGCCATTCTGAATGGTGTGCGGTGGTATCTCATAGTAGTTTTGATTTGCATTTCTCTAATGATCAGTGATGTTGAGCATTTTTTCATGTGCTGTTGGCCATCTGTATATCTTCTTTGGAGGAATGTCTATTCAGGTAAAGATTACTTTCTTAATGGAAAGGGCAATAATTTATTATCACTGAAATAGACACTTATTGTGGATACAGATTTGTCTTCCCTCCCAGAGATACGTCTCCCCAAACACAGCCTGGACTATGAGGCTGGACTCACAATTATTGCATATGCTCCACTGTGGCTCCAGCATCGTATAACTCTACATGGCCATGATCTAACACACGCATACAAAAATCTTATGTCTTGAGGGAGGCAAGGCACCCTGGAGAGGGCTGAATAGGGACTGGGTTGAGAATTACTTAGGTTATCAAACCAGGGTTAGCTTTACCTCTGAGGGGACAGCAGAGCAGTTTAAGAAAAAGCCGGTGCTGGAGACCCATTGGTGTCAAATGAGTCTTCCCCAGCTGAGGGTGACCTGGTCCCCAACCCCCAGCCATGTTCAGCCACTGGCAAACGGGAGCTGCTTTCTTTATTCTCTGATGAGGCATTTCTCTTGCTGCTCCATTACCATTTTTTGCCCTGGGAAGCGACTTCTTCTTTGGGATTTCTTAATTCTCTGACTTTCTTCTGAATGAGGCTCCACAAAACCTGGCCTGGGGGCACTCCCAGATTGAACAGACTCTCTGGCCTAATCTTTCAACCTGGGGCCACTCTGTCATCCCTACAGCCCCCCAGGGTGTGTCACGCATATCCAGTTTGCCATCTAAGAGCCTTCTCTCAGGCAGAAAGACTCCAGAGAATGGGCTCTGGGAGTGTGCTGCGTTTGGGGGTGTTCAAAAGAGAGAGAAGAGGGGAACCAGCTCTTCATAGAGAAGCAGAGGCTGGTGATCGTCTACTTGGTTCGTCAGTTAGATCCATCAGGGCTACCATGTAAGCCCCAGGACGGGCCATTTGGCAATTACGTGGACTGTTTGAGCCGTATTCATCCTTAACATCACACAGTGATGAAGGCCATGAACCCATTGTGACCTATGACTTTGCCTGTGACCTCTTGGGGTGAAAATTAAGCACAAAATTCTGCCCTCAAGGTTTTTAAATATTAGTGATTGGATCCTGTTACGGACTGAATTGCATCCACCCTGAAATTCATATATGAAGGCCCAGCGCCAGTATCTCAGGATGTGACTGTATTTGGAGATGGGACCTTTAAAGAGGCAGTTAAAATAAAATGAGGCTGACTGTGGAAAACAGTATGGAGGTTCCTTAGAAAATGAAAAGAAGGAAAGATGAGAACTCTGACTCAAAACGCACAGACACCCCAATGTTCATAGCACCACTATTTATAATTGCTAAGACATGGAAGCAAGCTTAATGTCCATCCATATAGGAATGGGTAAAGAGGTAGTACATATATACAATGGAATATTACTCAGCCATAAAAAAGAATGAAATAATGCCATTTGCAGCTACATGGATGGACCTAGAGATTATCCTAACAAGTGAAGTCAAATACTATATAATATCACTTACATGTGGAATCTAAAAAACAATGTGAATGAATCTGAATATAAAACAGACTCACAGACACAGAAAATGAATTTATGCTTACAAAAGGGGAAAGAAGGGGAGATAAATTAGGTGCATGGGATTGACAGATACAAACTATTATACTAAAATAGATAAGCAATAGGATTTACAGTATAACACAGGGAACTATAGTCAATATTTTGTAATAACTTATAATGGAAAAGAATCTGAAAAAAATGTAATTGAGTCACTTTGCTGAACACTTGAACACAACATTGTAAGTCAATTATACCTCAATTAAAAAAAAGAATAGTAACACACACACAAATAAAATAAAATGAGGCTGCTTGTGCGACCCTAATCCAACCCGACTGGTGTCCTTATGAAAAGAGGAGAGTAGGGCACACAGGGAAATGGCCATGTGGGGACACAGTGAGATGGAGGCCACCTGCAAGCCTAGGAGAGAGGGCTCAGAAGAAAACAAATTGTCCTCACCTTGATCTTGGATGTCAGCCCCCTGATACTTTGTTATGGCAGCTGAGCGGACTAAGACAGGTCCCTTGGACCAGGTGTGGGGGTCGGGTGAATGCTGGAGTGTGCACGGTGTTGGGCCCCTGGTCTGTGTAGAAAATGGTCCACCAGTCACCCTGGGGACTGACTGTAGACCTCGACTCCCTGGCCCACCCAGCCAGCCTGCTGCCCTCTCTCTTCAAGACACACTATTCCCTGCTGTGGGTGGGACTTGTGCCCTGGTGTCAGGGACGGAGAGAAAATAGAATCAGAGATGTGGGTTAGCAGTAGGATGGGGAAGCAAGAAAAAAGCAAATTCATTTATAGTCTGTGGAGAGCCAACCAAGGATCCCGATGGGAAACAGGGCCAGGCAGGAAGGCCCCGCTTTCCTAAATAGAACTCTGTTTTGACATGCTCCCTGCAGCTGTTCGGCGCCACCCTTGTCGGTCTAGCCAAGCGCCAAGGATGGAAAGGAGGATGTTAGCGCTCACTACGCCATCTGGTGGCGATATGGGAGAGGTACAGTGGATCTTGGGCACACAGCTCTATCTCCCCAAAACTCAGAGAAACGCCTTCTATTCTTTGAGAGTAACAGAGGGGTTGGATACAAAAAGCTCTTAGGGAAGAGAGAGATAGTGCCAAGACCACTGGACTGGGGCTAAAAGTGAACTCTTGGTATCACTTAGTTACACAATCTTGGGCAAGTTTATGAATCTCTTTGTGCCTCAGTTTCTTTCTTTCTTTCTTTTTTTTTTTTTTTTGGTCTTTTTTGCCTTTTTCTAGGGCCGCTTCCGCGGCATATGGAGATTCCCAGGCTAGGGGTCTAATTGGAGCCGTAGCCACCAGCCTACGCCAGAGCCACAGCAACGCGGGATCCGAGCCGCGTCTGCGATCTACACCACAGCTCACGGCAACGCTGGATCCTTAACCCACTGAGCAAGGGCAGGGATCGAACCCGCAACCTCATGGTTCCTAGTCGGATTCGTTAACCACTGCGCCATGACGGGAACTTCCTCAGTTTCTTCTTGTAAAAAATGTGGGTGACACCAGAGGGATTTTGTAAGGATTATTGTAATAAAGGCCCCCACAACAGGAATGTGGTGCCCCTTACATGATTGTGTAAATAATCAAAAAATGATTACTGCTGCAGGCACTGCCTTTTTAATTTCAGCAGTAGGGCTGGGGAGGGGGATCTGGAATGCGTTGTGAGAACAGGATAGGGTGGGTCAAAGGAGTTTCATCTGGGACTGGGAGACCCCTCTGCCCGCACAGGAATCAGGCCTGGTGTTCTCAGACCTGACCTTGACTTCTTGTTTCAGAAGAAGACCCTGCCTACCTGTGATCAGGGACAGCAGGGTCCCATCACCTCAGGCATCCAGGCATAGGGGGTTGCTTTATATTATTTCTTTTTGAAATCTCCTCCAGGCCTAAGAATATTACAAGTCTGTGAACTAAAGCAACATTAACAAGAACATCAGTCAAAGGCACCAATTATCAAACACATGATGCAAAACAGGCTAACATTAGGACTACATAGAACATTGGCCATTTGGGTTAAAAGTGAGACGGAGGAGGAGTGTTTCATGCTGAGAAAGGGTTTCACATCTTTGAAGGTAACTAAAATATTTTCCCCACACATTTGAAAAAGAAAGATGGTCTCTCTTCTGTCAGCATGGGGATATAGGGCATGTGTTTATCTATGGTCGCCCTGGCAGAGGCTGTGTTCTTTCTTAGCGATACCTCTGCTTTCTCTAGCACACGAGCCTTGAAATACAGGATTCAGCTAGGCAAGGGTCCCAACCAAAGACCTGGAAAATATTCACTCCACTGGAAAGAAGACTCAGGGATGGGCTCTTAAACCCTCTTGGGGCCCTGGAGTCTTAAGATCAATGACCTTGACCATCTTTGGATACATAGGCACTTCAAACTGAGCCCCCTCTTTTTATTCAATTCCTCTCTCACAAACTTACACTAATGGTTTACATGAAAATCATGAATCTACCTGGTTGCTCAAGTCAGAAACCAGGAAGGTGAGAATCCTTAACTCCTGCCTTCACTCTACTGCACCCCTTTATCAGACCTCTTAGCACGCCCTGCCCAGTGCTCTTGACTTCATCTCTCTCCTGAATCCTCAGCCACGTGCTCCACCTTGGCTCCACTGTGGCTGACTGACTCCCTGTGGGGTATCTGCAATCTGCCATCTGAAGACCACCAATCAGAGCCCTGGTGTCCCTGGCTCCTGTCTGAAGTGCTGAACTGCAGGGTACAGGTGTCAGAGGGGCCCAATGATGCAGCCTGGAAGGCTGTGTCATTGACTTGTAAAAGGAGTGTTCCAGGGACTGCTTGGGTGGATCACATCACCCCAAAGTCCAGAGGCTTGAAACAACCATTTAATTAGACTCCTGGGTGCGGGGGGTCAGTAGGACGCTGTAGGACTGGCTGGTCTCTGCTCCTCCCTCTCTGAGGCTGGAGCTGGGAGACATTGCTGTGCTTGTGGGTTAGAATCATCTGAACGTATCTTCATTTGCAGGTCGGGCAGTTCATGCTGGCTGTTACCTGGGTCTGTGGTTGGAACTGTCAAGCAGAGCCCTGCTCTTGGTGGCCTGAGATTCAGCCCAGGACTGTGTCCACTCCTTAGAGGAGAGCCCAGGGCTCCAAGCACAGGAGCTCCAGTGACAAGGCAGACCTGGCCTCGGAAGCCCTACAGCATCACTTCCGCTGCCTTTCCCTGGCCACAAGTACGTGATGAAAGCCAGTGCAGAGTCACAGAGAGGATGTAGTCCCCACCTCATGATGGGAGAAATCTTAAAACGGCTACAGGGGAACTTTGACCAAGGAGAGATGGGATATAGGAGATATGCTCTCCTTTCCTCTCTCCAGAGGGCTGTTCTGAGGTGCAGGTACTCCAACAGCCCATCTGAAGGCATCCCGGGTGGGGGAGAGGGGTGGTTGCTGTGTCTTGTCATGGCTCATTTGAAGCAGGGGTCCTGGTGAAAACGCACGCTTCTCTTCATTCTGCCTCACTTCCCTTTCCCTCCCTCTTGCTGCCCTGGTATTGTTCCGTCCAAATAAAGCAAAAGCATGTAAGTCTAGCCTCGGGCTCTGTAGCTTTAGGGAGTATGGGCTAGGACATTCACCACAGACAATCTCTCACCCAATCCCATCGATATTTTTTAAATTTTATTTGCTTGTTTGTTTTTTTAGGGCTGCACCCGTGGCATACGTAAGCTCCCAGGCTGGGGGTCCACTTGGAGCTACAGCCAACAGCCTATGCCACAGCCACAGCCACAGCCACACCAGATCTGAGCCACATCTGTGAACTATACCACAGCTCATGGTAACACCAGATCCTTAACCCATTGAGCAAGCCCAGGGATTGAACCCTCATCCTCATGGATACTAGTCAGATTCATTTCTGCTGCACCACAATGGGAACTCCTGCATATTCTTGAAACTCTTCAGATTATTCCTTTCCTTGCCTGAGATTTTCCTCTGCCACTATGAAGGTGGACCCTCACCGCAGGTGTGGGAGACAGCTCCATTCCCTGATGGTTTATCAACCAAACTGTTTGCCTGACCCTGAGAATCTTTCCAGATTCTGTCCAGCTCTTTGACCTGCTCTTTTGCAAAGAATTTCTGTAAAGTACATTGCAGAGTCCTTTTTAATTTTACTAAACTCTTCTAGAAGCCAGAGGTGCATTCAAGGATCAAATCAAAGTCTAAGGTATGGTAATTGACTCCTCAAAATATTTGCCAAAAGATGGAATCTCCTTTCTTGGCTGCTGTATCCACCAGAATCGGCTTCTGTCTTTTCTCACCTCTTGCTCCTGGCTACCTCCTACAGGAATGCTAAATTTGAAGTGTCCTTTTCTGTTTCGGACTCGTTCTCAATGGAATGTAAGCTTCTAGGGCAGAATCCGGTTTGGCTTGTGTCTAGTTTTGAATAGGTTAGGACTAAGTATTAAATCCTGGTGGTTTTATATTTAAGCACCGGTGTTTTTTACTCCTATCACAAGGCTCTAGCTGGAAGTGGTCTGTCTGTTGATTTCTGAAAAATTGATTTTTTTTTTTAGGGCATGGTTTAGAAATGATTCTGGCAAACAATTTCTGATAACTGACTTGTTCCAGTTTTTCTGAGGGTGGTGTCTGGAAAGCTGGAGGAGGAAGCAATAACTGAGTGGGTTGACTGGTTGGTCTTGCAGCTGCAGCTTCCTCCCAGGGTTGTTGAATCCCTTGAGTTCTGGCAATCCTGGGATTTACTCCCCCTAGTGGTTTGACAAAATATAACTTCTCTTGATGGAAAAGGACCAGGTTTAAACTACAGCTCCCTACTCTGAAGTGTGGCTCTTCAGGATCTTCCAACTACAAGTTGGGGATGAAAAGAGATGCTAGGAGTTCCTCTCATGGCTCAGCGGAAATGAATCTGACTGGTATCCACGAGGACACAGGTTCTATCCCTGGCCTCCCTCAGTGGGTTAAGGATCTGGCATTGCCGTGATCTGTGGTCGCAGACACAACTCAGATCTGGCGTTGCTGTGGCTGTGGTATTGGCTGGCGACTACAGCTCTGATTCAACCCCTAGCCTGGGAACCTCCATATGCCACAGGTGAGGCTCAAAAAAAGACAAAAGAGAGAGAGAGAGATGCTAGCCAGTGGGTCCTATGAGAAAAGGATAGGAAATGGGTGCATGGAGGTGGGGGCACAGAGGGGCAGATGAGGCTGTTTCATCCCAAAACCTGCCAGAGACTGAAATCCTGAAGATGCTTTACTAACAAAGTCCCAGAAACAAAGGTGAGAACCAAATACAATCTAAGGGGAAGCAGAAGGGATAAATAAGAAGAAAGAAAGGAAAAGAAAAAGGAGGAAACCAGACATCCAGTCTTTGAAATTCCGTATCTTCTTGCTGGGTTAGCAGAACAAAACCGTCATAGGGCTTCTTGCTTATTTCACATTACACCAGGGTTTTCCTGTTTGGGGTTGATCCTGAGAGGGCCCGTCCGTTAGCATGTGGGGCCCTGTGGCAGCTAAACGCCTCAAGACCTGATATCTCTTTCATTATAGTGATGACACCCTGTTAACCTCAGAGTTTCTTTCCAGTTTAAAAGTCGCAGCCGCAGGAGTTCCCATTTTGGTGCAGTGGAAATGAACCTGACTAGTATCCATGAAGATGTGGGTTTGATCCCTGGCCTTGCTCAGAGGGTTAAGGGGTCGGCATTGCCATGAGCTCTAGTGAGGGTCACAGACGTGGCTCGGATCCCACGTTGCTGTGGCTGTGGTGTAGGCTAGCAGCTGTAGCTGCAGTTCGACCCCTAGTCTGGGGACTTCCATATGCTGTGGGTATGGCCCTAAAAAAACAAATCAAAACAAAACAAAAAACAGAGAGAAAAGGTAAAAGTCATAGCCCCATGCCTGTGGGGATGGATGGCTGTGAATACAGACAAAACTTGAGGATCTGGTTACCTACAAAATATAAAACCTAGCCCTGACCCACCAGCCCTAAACAATTATGACACAGGGCTCAGGGATATTAACAGGCTTGTGAATTGGACACGGCCAGTTACCCATCAGGGCCCTTTCGGGGCCTGTGGCAATGGCAACATAATAAGAATATGTTGGGTTTCTGGTTCTGGCTGTGGAAGGGGGCAGAGCAACGACATGAAGGGATGGAACAGCTGTATTCTGTCTACAAGGTGGTACAACAGGTGGAGGTGGGTTTGAGGTTTGTTTTCCCACCTCTTTGCTTGGCTGCCTGCTTGCCTCTTTGCTGCAAACCTTGGCGTCTTAGCGTTTGGGTTTGTTGTATGTCGGGCAAAATGAACCTAGTGCTGTAACAAATTTAGTGGCCAACCAGGAGGGACCAGGTTCAGGAAAATAGGGAACAATGCAGAGTGAAACAACAGGCTACTTTGCTGGTGGCTGCTTTAGCCCAGGAAGAGGCAGGCTAAACCAAGGACTCCTACAAGGGACTCAGCAAAAGCTTACATTTTTTTTTTAATTGAAATATTGTTGATTTACAATGTTGCATTTCAGGTGTACAGCAAAGTGATTCAGTTACATACACACACGCACACGTTCTTCTTTGGACTTTTTTCCATTATAGGTTATTACAGGTATTGAGTAGAGTTCCCTGTGCTGGACAGTAGGTCCTTCTGTTTATTTTTTTTTTTTTAAAGATGATTTAAGATGAAAAAAAATTTTATCGTGGTTGATTTACAATGTTCTGTCAATTTCTGCAGTACAGCAAAGTGACCCCATCATACATATACATACATTCTTTTTCTCATATGTCAGCAGTGTGTATCTTGTTCATCTCAAGCTCCTGATTTATCTTGTTACATTTCTTCTCTCTCAGGACCTGCCTGGGCCTCTGATCTGAGAGATGGGTGTTTTGTGGGTCCCGCTGTCCCAGGCTGGGCTGCCGTGTGATTCCCGTGGCATGACAGCCCCATCACAGGCATAGCACCGAATTGCAAAGCGAGAGCTGCTTTTAACTATTGGTTCTTAATCTGTGACCTTTTGTATTTTCTCATCAAGAGAGGGGATAGCTGCCCTTTCCTTTTGCCTTAACAAGCCCCAGAGAGACGGGGTGGGAGGGGGGAAGGCATAGGACATGCTTTTCTTTAAGTAGCCCAGTCATACTGTCCCCTCTGTGTGCTAGATTTCTGTCCTGCCTACACGGGATGCCTAATGAAGGGACTGGGCAACGCACGAGAGACAGCTAACATTTAAGCCTCAAGGACAAGCCGAGGAGAAATGCCACGTTAGAGTTCAGAGTGGGTGAGTTCTCCTCCTTTGGTGAGCGGAACTCTCAGTTCTCGGAGGCGGTAGTTGGTTGTGATGTCACAAAATCCAAGAGACTTCTCACTTAAATTGGTGCCTATTTCAAAAGCAATGATTCTTGGTGATTTTTTTTTTTTTTTTGCCACAGCTGTAGCATATGGAAATTCCCAGGACAGGGATTGAACCTGATCAGCAGCTGTGGCAACACCAGATCCTTCAACCCACTGTGGGGTGGGGGTGGGGGGTGGAACATGTGCCTCTGGAGCGACCCCAAGTGGCAGCAGTTGGATTCTTAAGCCACCACACCACAATGGGAACTCTGGATTCTTGGTGATTCTAATGGGAAGCGTCCACATCTGGGTGGCATTGGAATCAGTCAGCAGGCAGGTATCTGTGGGCCTGGTGCAGAATCAGCAGAGACACAGGCTCGGGCAGTTTGCTCTCTGCTGGGACCTCAGCACCCCCCGCCTCCCATCTCAGCCTCCATTTCTCTCTCGTGTCTGTTTTTCCTACTTTCCCCACCCAGGAACCCCAGCAAGGCCTATCCCTGGGACTCTCCCTACATCATTCCTCCTGCGTTGCACCCCCAGAATCCTGTTCCTCCCACCCTCTCCTCCTCCCTTCTGCCTCTGCAGAACCTGCCACACCTGCTCCTCTTCCTGGACTTCAAGGACACCCACTTTGGCTTCCACCCACTTGTTCATCCTCTCGTCCCACCCCAAGGTGGTGTGGGCCATTCCTCCTTGGGAGGCAGCCAGATGGAGTGACTAGTTCCCAAAGTTCTCTGCGTCCCTGTGTTCTTATCTGCAAAGTGAGATTAATTGACAGCCTCTTCGGAGTGTTGTGTGAGTTACGAGGGGCTGTGGTTGCTTAATCAACTGACATCCATGCTCAGGAATGGATCCTGGATGAGGCCTAGAAATCTGTGCGTTCACATCACCGCGGGTGATGGGAGTGGGTGGGGAGGCCCATGCTGAGAAATACTGGTTTTGACGGCAGTTCTCCACCTTGGCCATGCCCTAGAATCTTCCAGGGAGTTGTAAAACATTCAGGTGCTCAGGCCGAACCTGAGGCCAATTAAATCAGAATTGTTGTGTGGGGAGAGCTCATGCCAGTATTTTTAATGACCCTCAGGGGACGCCAGTGTGTGGCCAGTTCAGTGCCAAGGCTTTGGGAGCAGCAGGACTGAGCTGGACTGGCTGTGGCTAAGTCACGCATCTCTGAGCTCAGTTTCTCCACCAGAAAAATGGGAATAAGACATGCGCACCTTTGTTGATTAGGCAGAGTAGTTAAGACTGTTCAGCACCGGTGGGGCCTGGCATGGCCCAGTGGAGCTGGCAGCTGGGGTGTTGGACATCAGAGCCCCATCAGACCGAGGCTCGTGTAGGCTGCCTCAGCCCTCTAGGCCCAGGGCTCTCCTGCCTCTTGCTGTTCTTGGCCCAGCAAGTTTATGACTCCAGCTCTGAGCATGGCCCATGGGGAGCCTGGCATGGGGAGCCTGGCTTCTCCCCATGGTGCAGGGCAGGGAGTTTATGCCAACGGCCCTCTTTTAAAGTACCTTATTTCAAATACTACTCAGCGAATGATTAGTGTTCCTTTTGTTGTTCAGTTGACAACATGACCTCAAACCTGGGTCACCTCATTTATGCGTTAACATGTTGTTTAACCTGACAACACGGCCACCATTTATAATGTTATTTCTGTGAGAGTATGTGTCCTGAGGTGCAACATTCAGCTTACAAATCCCCTTTGGGGAACATGAGTGTGGCGTGTGTGAGTGTGTGTGTGTGAGCATGCATAGGTATGTATGAGTGTGTGAGTTCATAGGTGTGTGAGTGTGTAGGAATACGCGTGCATCTCTGTGTGAGGAGGGCTGCATGTACCAGGGGCTGTCAGGGAGGGTTTCCAATCCCTTCCCAGGTCTCTAGCTTTTGCTTTACTTTATCCTCTCCCAGACCTTACGTAAACCTGAAGACAACACAGGTTCAGACTTTTTATTACCATCAAAAGCCATTTTGAAGCAATTCAAAGGCTGTTTCTATTCTTCTGGGAAATTCTAAGGGCCCTCGGCCTTTGCTGCTGGTTTTGCTTTGTGCCGTGGCCTTGTCTCCTCTGTGTCCACTGGGCCTGAGGGCATGGGGTAGGGGGCAGAGACCCTGGGGACATCCTGCCACATGCCAGGGTCTGTGCTGTTTGTTTCCTGCATGTTATTTCATCTTTCATGGCATCATCAGAGGGCCCCTGAATGGTAGGTGCTATTGTGTCCCTTTGAGCAAACGTGCGAGGGCGTTTAGCAACTCGCCTCTCCCACACCATATGGGGATCTGAGTCCAGACCACCCTGAGGCCTGAGCTTTGGTTTCTTTGCCTTTCTGCTCTCCTTTGCTTTCTGCCTTGGAGCCAGGATGGGACACTCCTGGTGTTGGATGACAGGCAGTTTCTGCCCGAGCCTTGGTGATACCCAGCTCTGATCCTCTGCCCTGTGCCCTGCGCATCCCAGGACAGAGGTTTCCCTGATGAATGTCATGCCTTGGTCTGCTCTAGCTTGGCTTCCACACCCAGGGTCACAGAGCAAAGCACTCCAGCTTCTGGGTGGGGAGAAAATATTCTGCAGGACCGCTGCAAGTCCCTAAATTTTTGCAACATGTAGCTTGGGGTGTAATTTCATGTTTGGTTTAATTGAGCTTTGTTTCAACACTTGCTGAGTTGTTACCTTGTGTTTTCCATTGATCAGGACCTTCAGTAAGAGAATGCAATAAAGGCTAGACACCTGGAGACCCTTAATGGGCTTGTTTTCAATCAGGAGTATTACTGACAAGGATAGAGTAGGCACAGGTAGTTGTAGAAGTCTCAAAAAGGGACCATAGATAAAGAGAGAAACCTAGGGGATGTTGGGAGACCACTGTAAGTTCAAGGCCACCAGAACAAGGCAGGCTTGCTTGATTAGTGGAGGTGTAAGAATTGCCTCAGGTCATTGGGTGGGGCATGGGATGAGGCCTGCATTCAGATTCAGACCAAGGGAAGAGTTTGAAGCCAGGCCCTTCAGCTGATTTGAATACACAATTTACCAGGTACTAAAGAGGAGCTACTACTCCCAGAAAGGAAGAGGCAGGCCTTTCCCACCCCCACTCCCCTTGGATGATAAACCTGTGGCCCATCGGATCCTTGGGCAGAGCCTTCTTGCCTGCCTGCTTGCCTCTCTCACAAGCGTCCTATCTTAATAAATCCGTTTCTTGCCTATGGCTTTTTCTCTCACTGAATTCCTGCATGGAGGCATGAAGAACCTGAACCTCAGTGAGTCCAGACACCGGGTGAGTGATTCTCATTTAAAACTGTGGGTTCGAGTCCCGGCACGTGGGTTCGAGTCTCAATCTGGGTGCTGGCTAGTTCAGACCAGTAGTGCTGTCAGTTTCATTATGGTCCTTGATAATTGTGATCACTGCTTGTTTCTGGCCACCGAGGAAGGCAGTGCATGTTCTGTCTCTCTCGGCTGCCAGGCCTGTTTGGCAGCAGAGAGGGTTTGCTGCAATGCCAGCAGAAACCAGGACAACGAGCTGGCGTTTTTGGAAGGATGAGGATCGAACACAGTGGGTGAGATCAGGAAATAATTGGGGGTGGGATGGACATGCAATTGGTCTGAGAACATTTCTATGGTTAAATACATATCTTTTCATCTATTAGCAAATATACTCAAATATTTACGTTTAGAGTTTACGTTTCATGACATCAGCTCTTTTGCTGGGTTCGAGGCTGTTTTTATATTTCCACACTCTTCTCTGTTTTGCCTTATCCAGCGTATAATTTCAGTAACAAACGATAACTAATAAGCTAACCTCTCAGAAACTCTTATGGATTGCTTTGTGTTTACATAGGTAATATAAATAATTTTAAAACATTTTACTATAATTACCAATATGTTGTTTCTCCTCTTGTTTTTCATTTCTGATAAAAATTTAAGGAATAGGACCCATACTGGAAGGATCTATATGTATTAACTTCAGGGAAAATGCCTTTTACCATCTACCCATCCGGGGGAGAGGTAGAAACTCAGATTTTTGTTAGTTTGTTAAATGCTGTGGCAGAGTTTCAAATGTGGGATTACCAGGAAGTTTTCTCACCACAGAAGGTGTTGATAAACATTTCATTATCCAAAGTTCCATTGTTTCATACCTTCCAAGAGGCAGAGATGATACCAGATCTATTAAAGCAGATAGCACATGTGTTCACGGGATTTCAAAGCATTTGAGGCACTTTTTGTTGTATCAACAGCTCTTAGGACCCAGGTTGGTGACCGACTAGAATTGGCTGGGAGATGTCAAGTTAGGAATCTCAGGATTTGTCCAGAAAGTAGGAAGAAGGCAATTCACTGGGGGCCAAGGTTCACTCTGGAGTTGTGGGTTTTTTGTTTTTTTGGCTTTTTAGGGTCGATCCCAGGCTAGGGGTCAAATTGCAGCTACAGCTGCTGGCCTACACCACAGCCACACAGGATCTGAGCTGCACCTGCGACCTACAGCACAGCTCACGGCATCGCCAGATCCATAACCCACTGAGCAAGGCCAGGGATCGAACCTGTGTCCTCATAGATACTAGTCAGGAATGTTTCCTCTGAGCCATGATGGGAACTCCTGGAGTTGTGTTCTTAAAGTGAGTTCCCTAGTGTGGAGGTACCTGAACTTCTCAAAACAGTGGTTAGAAACACCCAGTGGTTGTGGCCATCAGCCAGGAGCCCCCCATTCCCTTGCTCAGCTCTTCCTTCTGCTATTTCTCTTTCTCAGGGCAGTTTTCTCCCTTGGAGAGCCTCTGCCTGCCCACAGTCCTGCCTGGACCTCTCCTTCGAGACCTGTCGTTTGGGGAGGATATTTTAGTAGATGGTAGTGGGGTCAGGACGGCTGGCTTGCAGTTTAGAAGCCAAAACCATCCAATCAGACACCCAAGAACATTTCAGGGCTGTCCTGGGCTTCCAGGATCTATCTTCTTACAGAGTCTTGGTCTTCCGTGGTTTCAAGAAGGAATGTGAGCAGAAGCCACATGAAGAGACAAGCAGGGCCCTGGGAGCAGACCTGATTTGCAACGATTTGTAAATGAATCCCCATTTCCCTATTAAAAACAAGGCCACAGGCCCAAATGGAGTCCCTTGGGCTAAGCCTTATGTCACCAAATCAGACTTACAGTTTCTGCTCTTGCAGAAATGGAATCTTAAACCAGGAATGGCTTGATCAGTCCTAGTTAGGTAACCTGCCTGATAGAGCCTTGCTACCCCCTGAGGGAAAGTAAACTTGGAATAACCAGTTTGGTTTTTTCCAAGTATAACTTGCTTGTTCTGCTCCCTTCTGCCTATAAAAACATCTTCCAGGAGTTCTCACTGTGATGCAGTGGGTTAAGGATCTGGCGTTGCTGCAGCTGTGGCATAGGTTGCAGCTGAGGCTCGGATTCGACCCCTGGCCTGGGAACTTCCATATGCCAAAGGTGCAGCAAAAAAAAAAGGTCATTTCTTACAGCTTCTCGGAGCTCCTTTGTTAGATTGGACATTGCCCAATTCATGAGTCATGCAATAAAGCCAGTAAAATCTTCAAAATGAACTGAGTTGGATTTTATAACACCATGTGTGTATGGCACTTTGAACTCTCCTTTGAACTGGTTAAAATGTCATACTGGTTCCCTCATAAATTAACTCAATGAAATCTTTGATATGGTCTCATTTTATATTTGTATGAGAGACATGACTTTTACCTTTTAACAAATATTTTTATCATTAGGTACCTAATGCTGAGGAATTTTCTAGACACTTTATGTGTTTATTTAACACAGAATACATTTTTAGATGCTGTATGCTGTTTTAAGTGCTTTATAAATGTTAACTAATTCAGTCCTTGTAATATCCCTATTTCATTTAAATTTCCCTTCAGTTCTCATTACCCGTCTTATCAAAGAGGTTCAACTTCTGCCAAGGGTATATCATCCTTAAGTGTCAGTATTGGGAGCCCGGGTAGGGTTGTGCGAGGCTGAGACACACTGGCTTTCCTGCAGGCACTGGGTGGGACAAGGAAGGGACCTCAACTTTGGTTTTCGGGAAGTGGAATCTTCAAAGAGCAAATCAAGGGAGTTCCTATTGTGGCTCAGTGGGTTAAGAACCTGACTAGTATCCATGAGGATGTGGGTTTGATCCCTGGTCTCACTTGGTGGGTTGAGGATCTGGTGTTGATGTGAGCTGTAGTGTAATTTGCAGAAGTGGCTCAGATCTGGTGTTGCTGTGGCTGTGGAGTAGGCCAACACCTGTAGCTCCAATTTGACCCCTAACCTGAGAACTTCCATATGCTGCAGGTGTGGCCCTAAAAAGCAAAAAAAAAAAAAAGGGGGGGGTGGCTTCTGAATTTCCTGCTGTGCAATAGGATCAGTGGCATCTTGGGGGCATTGGGACACAGGTTCAATCCCTGGCCTGGCACAGTGGGTTAAGGATCCAGTGTTGCTGTAGCTGTAGCTTAGGTTGCAACTGTGATTTGGATCTGACCCCTGACCTGGGAACTCCATATGCCATGGGGAGGCCAAAAAAGAAAAAAAATATTGGCCTACTTATTTCCTCAAGGGCCCTCTTCCTTCTCAGAACATACATCCTAGTTTATTTTTTAAAAATTTGTGGTACAAACTTCCAGTTATAAATAAGTCCTAGGGATGAAATGCATAAGATGTATAGGGACCAATACTGCAGGTCTATTTGCAAGTTGCTAATGAAGTAGATCTTCAAAGTTCTGAGCACAAGAACTGTAATCAGGTGAAGGGTGTTTACCTAAACCTATTGGCAGCAATCATTTTGCAGCATATACACATAGCAAATCTTTCTATTGTACATCTGAAACTAAGACAATACTATATGTCAATTATATCTCAAATTTGTGGTCATCATGATCATGGGGGAGTAAAGGTGATAGTGGGCAGCAGCCTAGTACAGGACCTAGGGCACTGCTGGAATCTGCTGGACTTGGGTTCAAATCCTGGGTCTGCCATTTACAAGGGAATAATGTTAGGATCAGTTTAAGTTAGCACTTAAATCTTAGTGGAATTAAATAAAATCTTCCCTCTCCTCTCTTTTTCCACGGGAGCTGAGAAAGCTCTCTGCCAAGGCCTTGGAGCCAGGGAGGGGCTAAGGGGTCCAGGAGTTAGAAGAGAAAGAAGAAGGGGAAATTGTTGACCAATGGGCTGAGAAGATGGTTTAACGGCAGGTGCTGCTGCTGCTGGAGGGCTAATTCCGCAGATTGGCTGGAGGAGAGAGGCTTGAAAAAAATTCAGGAAGCAGCTCCCGGGCCAGGTGAGGATCCGTGACTGACAGCCTGGACCCACCTGCCTTCCTGATTTCTGTTCCAGAGCAAAGGTCACGCAGCTGCTGGCACCTCCTTTTTTTTTTTTTCCTCTCTCTCAGCTCCATTTGCTTTATAAGGAAGGTCAGCTTTGCCAAGTTCTTGCAGTCGTTCCGTGAACCAGAACATTCCCAGTGAAAGATGGCGGAGAATTCGATCTTGCTGGCTGTTCTCTCGCTCCTCTCTGCCTGTCAGCAAAGTAAGAGTCCGGGCTGTGAGTGTGTGTGTGTGTGTGTGTGTGTGTGTGTGTGTGTGTGTGTCGGGAAGGTTCTGGAGTTTCATACTCACTTGCTGGTGGCCCGAGGGCTCGGCAGAGCCGTGCATTCAGGGTCATCAGCGCCTGCTTCCCGGAGGACAGACAGAGATTTGCAAGATTCCAGGAATTAGTTCTCCCCCTGGGGACCCGGTGGGCCCTCCAAGCCCAGAGATTCTGCAGCGTCTGCGGCTACAACTCACAGCCCGGACTGTGAGTTCCTGGGGGAAGTGGGCTGTAAATATCGATTAGAAATGATCCAAAGGTAACATTGTACCTGTTTCAAATGACGGTCCTGATTTCTTGAACCCTGATCTTGAATGTGTGTTTTCTTAAATAAGCTGCCAATGGCAGATAGGATTATTAGGTTAAAAAAAAGCGCAAAAATATGAGCTTCAGACTAAGTAAGTCTAAATTTGAAAGCATCTTCCCACCAGGATTATTCAATATTCTGATTGCCTGGTTAAAGAGAGGGCTTTTTTCCCCACTGGAGTCACGTTTGATTAATTCATGTTATCTCAGGTACATGCTTGCTTACTATGGGAAATGGGGAAAAAGGTTTGAGCCCTGTGAGCAAGACTTCTTATCAAATACACATATTTCTTTATTTTGCCCAGTGTGCTTCTACCAGGAAATGGGGCAGAGCCGGGGACGGCTCAGTGCCAAGCATGGAGGCCCCACGGTTTAGGATAAAGTCCAGTTTGCGTGCATACTCAATGGCAGGCAATGAACTGATGAAACTCTTCATGCCTTAAGACCCACATTTTGTGGTTTGACTCACCATTTTTTCTCCAGTAAAACAGGATGTTTATTGCCAACTAAAGTGCTTAGGCCTGGGCGTTCCTGTAGTGGCTCAGCGGGTTATGAACCCAACTAGCATCCATGAGGAGGCAGGTTCGATCCCTGGCCTTGCTCGGTGGGTTAAGGATCCTGTGTTGCCCTGAGTTGTGGTGTAGGTCACAGATGTAGCTTGGATCCCGCATTGCTGTGACATAGTCTGGCAGCTACAGCTTCGACTCAGCTCCTAGCCTGTGTACTTTTCATATGCTACAGGTGTGGCCCTAAAAAGACCAAAAAAAAAAAAAAAAAGCTGTTAGGTCTGAAGTGTCCTGTGCTGAGCCCCTGGTTCCCCTAGACCTACACACATAGGCACTGCCCACCCTGAGTGTGTCTGCATCCCAGCACTGCAGAGAGCATAGGGGCAGGTCTACAGACGCCCCCAGGCTGCCATGGCTTTGCACATCTGCACTGGAAGCCTGTTGGCTGGCGGGTTCTGGGGACAGTGTGAACTGTGGTCAGGAGGTCAGGCAGCTACGGTGAAAAGAGACTGGGCCAGGGGTGGTGGCCAGTAGTGGTTGGTGGGACAGGGAATTTGTTGTTTTTATTTTAATGGCTGCACCTGTGGCATTTGGCGGTTCCTGGGCCAGGGATTGAATCCGAGCTGCAGCTATGGCAATGTTGGATCCTTTCACCCACTGTACAGAGTAAGAGATTGAACCCATGCCTCTAAATCTACCTGAGCCACTGCACCACAGAGGAGCTCCATGACAGGGAGTATTTAATGATGGTGGGATGGGGCTGAGAGAAAGAGGGAAAGAGAATCGCTTAACTGGCATCAAGAACCAGAATTTGGGAGTTCCTGATGTGGCACAATAGGATTGATGGCATCTCTGGAGTGCAGGTTCAATCCCTGGCCCATGTAGGTTGCAACTGTGGTTCAGATCTTATCTCTGGCCCAGGAACTCCATACGCTATGGGGCAGTAAAAAAGAAAAAAACAAAAAGCAAAAAACCCCAAACAAACCAGCATTTGCTGCTTTAGGAATTCCCTGGTGACTCAGTGGGTTATGGATTTGGTGTGGCTCAAGTTGGATTCCTTGGCCGGGGAGCTTTGCATCCTGTGGGTGTGGCCAAAACAAAACAAAAACCACCCAAAAATTAAAAAAAAAATTTGTTTCTTTAGCAAAAGCTTGGTGTTTATGGAGATGGGGCACCGGGGTCTTTAGTAGAAACAGCTTAGGGCTTGAAAACTGACTCAAATCTTTGGGTCCAGCCACTTAAAAGCTGGGTGCCCTTGACCAGGAAATTCTCTTCTTTGGTGTCCCCATCCAAGTGGGTTAAAGAGGACACTGGGGAGGAAGTGCTCCCATGGTGCCCAGCTAGAGTTGTGCTCAGCAGGGTCACTTCTGTCCTTGGCTGCATCCCCAGAGAGAAGCTCCTGCTGTGTGGAGAGGCAGCTGAGCAGTGAAGAAGCCCAGCTGGGGCTGGTGGGGCAGGGTGGGGCAGGGTGGGAGAGGGGAAGGGCGACCTTGATTCACTTTCCCCAGCACACATGTCTCTCCCTGGAGACAGCCTAGGAGAGAAAAGACAGGCAAAGCAAAAGGAACTTCTTTTCAACAAGTTTTTAGTCAACTCCTAGGAAGAGAAATAAAATGAAAGCTTTCCAGAAAAAGTGGTGAAACAGCCTTTCCCCTTCATCATGTTGCCCTCGTGATAACCACAGTCTCTCTGGGGCCCCTGACCCAAGACCCATTGGAGTTGGAGCTGAAAGTCTTCCTTTCTGGGGCTGGGAGTGGCAGGGAATCTTCCTTCACATTCACTTTTGCTACAGACATGTGCTGACCAGGTGCGATGAGCAACCGAAGAAAGGCAGCACTGCCAAGCTCTCACTTATTCATCTTTGTTTTGAAGCTCTAGGTTCTGGCACCATTGCTGATACACAAATCTAGGAGCACACATCTTTCATCGTTTCTGTTTTATACGTGGAAACAAGGAGCCTTGCCAGGTGTTTCTCCAAGGCCGCGGAGTGAGTTAGAAGCAATGGTAACAGCAGGGTCCAGAATGGCTGCCAAGTCCCACTTTTCCCCTCCATACATAGATCTCCTTTTTGGCTCCAGCTGAGGTCACAAGTCACTGGCCGCTTCAGATTTATGCTGCCTTGAAAATACTTAGCCCTGGGCTGAAAACCATCAGTGCCCAATCCCACACTTTTTTTTTTTTTTTCTTTTGTCTTTTTAGGGCCACACCCTTGGCATATGGAGGTTCCCAGGCTAGGGGTTGAATTGGAGCCATAGCTGCGGGCCTACACCATAGCCACAGCAACGCGGGATCCGAGCCGCGTCTGTGACCTACCCCACAGCTCACAGCACTGCCAGATCCTTAACCCACTGAACGAGACCACGGATTGAACCTGTGTCCTCATGGGTACCAGTTGGGTTTGTTAACCACTGAGCCATGACAGAAACCCCCCCAATCCCTCACTTTTCTTACCTTCACTCTAGTCTCCCAGGCTTGAGTGAGGCCACTACTATTTGAATGAGAAAGACACCAGTCCAAGTGTTTCCACAGTTTAGATATTCAGCTCTAGCTTCTGGATCCAGAACAAGTTTTTGCATGCAGCAGAGAGGGATGAAGGGGAAGAGAAGTGGCCAGCTGTGAGCACCTTGCTCAACCAGGTTCAGTATTTACTGACTGCTCATCGGAGGGGAGGTAGTATCATGCTTCAGGAAGAAACACATGGTCCTAATATTGTCACACAATGAGAGACTGAAGCTGCAAACTTGGTGTGGAAAAGGAAATTATATTTAAAACACTAGCAAGTAAGTAGCAAGTGGAGGTACTAAAATAAGGGAGGCCAGAATAGTGTTGGTGAGAACCAGTAAGAAACTGAAAGTGGAGAAATGATCTGAAAGAAAATAATAGATCCCACAGGTTAACTATGGGGTAAAAAGAGGGAGATAAAGGACAGGTGTTGAGACAAAGGAGGCAGCGTGGGTCTAAAGTGAAGGAGGGTCACAGAACTAACCATCAGAGGCAGGTGATCACAGGTATTGGGGTTTGATAATCTAATGTGCTTTCCATGCAGCAAACAAAGGAGACGAACGTCACAATCTCATAACAGGGGTCGTGCAGGAGCCATCAGTCCCAAGTTTTCTTGTGACCCTCCCTCCTGGCTGCCTCATGTCCAGGAAACTGTTGATCTGCTTATCCGATTTATGTCACTATCGGTTCATTTGCATTTGTGAGAAACTCATGTAAATAAACTTACACAGTAGTCCTTTTTGGAGGGGGGATCTTGCCTCTTTCATTCCGGATAATTATTTTGAGATTCGCCCATGTTTTGTTCATTCTTTTTTACTGTTGAAGAGTATCCTATTGTATGGCTGTACCACAAAGTGTTGACTCACTTGTTGATAGACATTTGTGTTAGGGTTCCCCAGAGAAACAGAACCAGTAAGGTAGACACACACACACACACACACTCACTCACATATCGGTTTTAAGAAACTGGCTCACGTTATGGTCTGAAATTTGCAGGGTGGATTGGAAGGCTGGAAAGTCCAACAAGAGTTGATGTTGCAGTCTGGGTCCAAAGGGAGGCAAAGATCTCTTCCTCTTTGGGGGACCTCGGACTTTTTTCTTAAGGCCTTCAACTGAATCAGTGAGGCCTGTCCTCAGGATGGAGGGTGATCTGCTTTACTCAGAGTCTGCTCATGGAAACATTAATCACATGTAAAAAAAACCTTCACAGCAACATCTAGGCCAGTGTTTGACCAAACAACTGGGCAGCAGGGCTGGCTTTGTTGACGTGTGAAGGTAACCATCAGAGAGTTGTTGCTAATTTTTAATCTTACAAACAAAGCTGTTGTGAATATGTGTGTACAGGTGTTTCTATGGACATATGATTGGGAAAATATTTAGTCGTGGAATGACTGAATCGTATGGTCAACATATGCCTCACAAAAAAAAAAAATTCCAAAAGATTTCTTTTGTTTCACAAAAAGAAAAAACAAAAAAACAAACCAAAAAAAACCCGGGAGTTCCTGTCGTGGCGCAGTGGTTAACGAATCCGACTAGGAACCATGAGGTTGCGGGTTCGATCCCTGCCCTTGCTCAGCCACTTAAGGATCCAGCATTGCCGTGAACTGTGGTGTAGTTTCCAGACGCGGCTCGGATCCCTCGTTGCTGTGGCTCTGGCGTAGGCTGGTGGCTACAGCTCCGATTAGACCCCTAGCTTGGGAAACTCCATATGCCACAGGAGCAG
This sequence comes from Sus scrofa, assembly GCF_054392235.1. Taxonomy (NCBI): domain Eukaryota; kingdom Metazoa; phylum Chordata; class Mammalia; order Artiodactyla; family Suidae; genus Sus; species Sus scrofa. The sequence continues at coordinate 93,834,334 of NC_139390.1, read as the reverse complement.
TGGCCCAAGAAATAGCAAAAAGACAGGAAGAAGAAAAAAAAAAAAACCCTTCCAAGTGGTTTTCCAATGTGGTTGAACCAGTTTACATTCCCACCAGCAGTAGATGAGAATTTCCAGTTGTTTTGTATCTTCACCTGTCTTTTTCATTTTAGACATTTTAACAGGTATGTAGTGTATTAATTGTTTAAATTTTTTTTGTCATTTTTTGTCTTCGTTTGTCTTTTCTAGGGCCGCACCCGTGGCATATGGAGGTTCCCAGGCTAGGAGTCTAATCAGAGCTGTAGCCGCTGGCCTACACCACAGCCACAGCAACACCAGATCCAAGCTGCATCTGTGACCTATACCACAGCTCACGGCAACACCAGAACCTTAACCCACTGAGCGAGGCCAGGGATCGAACCTGCAACCTCATTGGTTCCTAGTCAGATTCATTAACTGCTGAGCCACGATGGGAACTCTAGTTGTGGTTTAAATTTGCATGTTACTAGCCAATAATAATGTGCCACATTTTTAACATTCATTCCTCTACTTGCAGGTTATTTTGCTTTGCAGGTAGGAAAGGCAAGATTAAAATACAAAGTGATGCCTCCGGCTGTCTCTGGGTCGCCAGAGTTTGAGAGAATATTTCGTGCACAGTGAGTAATGCTTCCTCCTTAAGGGGTCTGGTCCTGCCACAGACACACAATTACTAAGTAGGGGAAAGATGTGTAGAGAAGACGTGCCATTTTTTTTTTTTTTTTTTTTTTTTTTTTGTCTTTTTGCTATTTCTGTGGGCCGCTCCCACAGCATATGGAGGTACCCAGGTTAGGGGTTGAATCGGAGCTGTAGCCACCAGCCTACGCCAGAGCCACAGCAACGCGGGATCCGAGCCGAGTCTGCAACCTACACCACAGGTCATGGCAACGCCTGATCGTTAACCCACTAAGAAAGGGCAGGGACCGAACCCGCAAGCTCATTCGTTAATCACTGCGCCACGACGGGAACTCCAGATGTGCCATTCTAACAAACCACTCTTCATGGCCAAGACCATTCTCATGATCCTTGAGGTAGGCAGTGCATGGAGTTTACCTGCCCATATTAGAAATTCAGAGGGTCTATTTACATAAAAGGCCAGGATCTTAGGAGCACCACTCTATCTCTATGCGCAACAGTTTGGTCAAAGAGCCTGGAGGGGGCCTCCTGAGAGTTCAGTAGCCTCATGTTAGATTAGTTATGCTATCCATTTTCTATCTGAAATCTTTATTTCTTCCTCTTCACTTCAAAACAGAGGAAGGCCAGTATTATCGCTCTGCCCATGAACCAGTTCCTAAAATCTGAAACCTGTAAGAATGAGAAAGCTTTCTCTGTCATATGCATTTGTAGTGTTTTTGATCACTTTGTGCTCTTTGCCTTTTCAGAGCCACACAGAATATTCCACCCTAAACATTGTAAATTTGCCTGCTGCTGGATGCTAGGGCTCCCATTATATTTAATCCCCAAACCCAGTGCTTTTAAAGACATCACACATATCACCACTTATACATTGCTTGGTTCTTTTATTAATACTTTGGGATTTTTTACAACACTGAACCCTGGAGGAGATTTTTTTCACAGCCTGACAATTCATGTCCTTCTGTTCTAGAATATTTTAAAATATTGTTTACCTCTAAATTTTGTCATCTCATCTCATTTTCTCTGTTCTTTCACTCTGGGGGGAAAAAAAAAGGTAGTTGTAAGCTGACCTCCTGGCCTGATCCTTTTTTTTTTTTTTTCCTTCTTTTTAGGGCTGCACGTACAGCATATGGAAGTTCCCAGGCTAGGGGTTAAACCAGAGCTGCAGCTGGGGCTGTGCCATAGCAATGCCAGATCCAAGACGATTCTGCGACCTATACCACAGCTCACTGCAACAGCAGATCTTTAACCCACTGAGAGAGGCCAGGGATTGAACCTACATCCTCATGGATATTAGTTGGGTTTGTAACCTGCTAAGCCACAATGGGAGCTCTAGTTTTTTTTTTTTTTTTTTTTTTTAATTTTGAATTTTCCATCTTGGGCTTTTGTTCTTTATGGAAATTTTTTTATATGTAGGTTTTTTTTTCTATTACAGTTGATTTACATTGTTCTCTCAGTTTGTGCTGTACAGCAAAGTGATCCAGTCATACATATATACATATGATTTTTCTCACATTATCCTCCACCATGTTCATCCCAAGTGACTAGGTATGGTTCCCTGTGCTGTACAGCAGGATGTCATTGCTTATCCACTCCAAATGCAATAGTTGGCATCTACTAACCCCAAATTCCCTGTCTGTCCCCTTCCCTCCCTCTCTCCCTTGGCAACCACAAGTCTGTTCTCCATGTCCATGAGTTTCTTTCTTTTCTGTAGGTAGGTTCATCTGTGCCATATATTAGATTCCAGATATAAGTGATATCATATGGTATTTGTCTCTATCACTTATTTCACTTAGTATGAGAGTCTCTAGTTCATCTATGTTGCTGCAAATGGCATTATTTTGTTCTTGTTTTATGGCCGAGTAGTATGCCATTGTGTATCTATACCACATCTCCTTAGTCCATTCATCTGTTGATGGACATTTAGATTGTTTCCATGTCTTGGTTATTGTGAATAGTGCTGCTATGAACATCGGGGAGCATGTATCTTTTTCAGTGAAACTTTTGTGCAGGTATATGCCCAGGAGTGGGATTGCTGGGTCATATGGTAGTTCTATATTTAATTTTTTGAGGAAACCCTCCATACTATTTTCCATAGTGGTTGTACCAATTTACATTCCCACCAACAGTGTAGAGGAGTTCCCTTTTCTCCACACCATCTCCAGCATTTATTATTTGTTGAGTTGTTAAATGATGGCCACTCTGACTGGTGTGAGGTGGTACCTTATCATAGTTTTGAAATGCATTTCTCTAATAATTAGTGATGTTGAGCATTTTTTTCATGTGCTTGTTGGCCATCTGTATATCTTTGGAGAAATATCTATTAAGGCCTTTTGCCCATTTTGCAGTTGGGTTGTTGGCTTTTTGATCGTTGAGGTGTATCAGTGGTTTGTATATTTTAGAGATTAAGCCCTTGTCAGTTGCATCATCTGAAACTATTTTCTCCTATTCTGTAGGTTGTCTTTTTGGGTTTTTTTATGGTTTGCTTTGCTGTACAAAAGCTTTTATTTTTGTTTTTATTTGTTACCTTGGGAGACTGACCTAAGAAAACATTTGTAAGGTTGATATCAGGGAATGTTTTGCCTATGTGCTCTTCCAGGAGTTTTATGATGTATTGTCTTATGTTTAAGTCCTTAAGCCATTTTGAGTTTATTTTCATGTGTGGTGTGAGGGTGTGTTCCAGTTCTGTTGATTTACATATAGCTGTCCAGTTTTCCCAAGACCACTTGATGAAGAGACTCTCTTTTTCCCAGTTTATATTCTTGCCTCCTTTGTCAAGGATTAATTGACCATAGGTGTCTGGGTTTATTTCTGGGTTCTCCATTCTGTTCCATTGGTCCGTATGTCTGTTTTAGTAGTACCAGTACCACAGTGTCTTGATGACTGTGGCTTTGTAATATTGTCTGAAGTCTGGGAGAGTTATGCCTCCTGCTTGTTTTTTGTTCCCCAGGATTGCTTTGGCAATTCTGGTTCTTTTGTGGTTCCATATAAATGTTTGGATTGTTTGTTGTAGTTCTTTGAAAAATGTGATGGGTCATTTGATAGGGATTGCATTGAATTTGTAGATTGCTTTGGGTAGTTTGGCCATTTTAACAATATTAACTCTTCCAATCCAAGAGCATGGAACATCTTTCCATTTCTTTGAATCCTCTTTAATTTCCTTGATTAATGTTTTATAGTTCTCATCATGTAAGTCTTTTACTTGCTTAGTCAGGTTTATTCCTATGTGTTTAATTTTTTGGGGGTGTGATTTTAAAAGATACTGTATTTTTATATTCCTTTTTTAATACTTCATTGTTTTTGTATAGAAATGCAACCAATTTCTGAATGTTAATCTTGTATCCTGCTACTTTGCTGAATTTGTTGGTCAGTTTGAGTAGTTTTCATGTGGAGTCCTTAGGGTTTTCTATGTATAGTATAATGTCATCTGCATAGAGTAACAATTTTATCTATTCTCTTCCATTTTGGATACCTTTTATTTCTTTCATTTGTCTGATTGCTTTGACTAGGACTTCCAATACTATGTTAAGTAGAAATAGTGAGAGTGGGCATCCTTGTCTTATTCCAGATTTCAACTGGAAGGCTTTCAGCTTTTCTTCATTGAGTATTATATTGGCTGTGGGTTTGCCATAAATGACTTTTATTATGTTAAGCTATGTTCCTTCTATACCCACTTTGGTAAGAGTTTTTATCATGAATGGATGTTGGACTTTGTCAAATGCTTTTTCTGCATCTATTGAGATGATCCATGTGGTTTTTGACTTTTCTTTTGTTAATGTGGTATATGACGTTAATTAATTTGCTTATGTTGAACCATCCTTGTGAACCTGGGATGAAGCCCACTTGGTTGTGGGGTATGATCTTTTTATATGCTGTTGTATTTGGTTGGCCCTCGTTGAGAATTTTTGCAACTATATTGATGAAAGATATTGCCCTATAATTTTCTTTTTTGGTATTGTCTTTGTCTGGTTTTGGTATTAGGGTGATGGGGGCTTCATAGAATGTCTTTGGGAGTATTCCTCCTTCTTCAACCTTTTGGAAGAGTTTAAGAAGGATGGGTATAAGTTCTTCTTTGTATGTTTGGTAGAATTTGCCTGTGAAGCCATCTGGTCCAGGACTTTTGTGTGTAGGGTGTGTTTTTATTACATACTCAATTTCATTTCTAGTGGTCTGTCTGTTCAGTTGATCTGTTTCTTCTTGATTCAATTTTTGCAGGCTGTATGTCTCTAGAAAGTTGTCCCATTTCTTCTAGGTTGTCAAATTTCTTGGCACATAATTGTTCATAGTATTCCCTTATTTTTTTGTCTTTCTGCAGTATCCATTGAGATTTCTCCCTTTTAATTTCTTATTTTGTTTGAGTTCTTTCTCTCCTCTTCTTAGTGAGTCTGGCCAGAAGGTTTGTCAATTTTGTTTACCTTTTCAAAGGACCAGCTCTTGCTTTTATTGATTTTTTTTCTATTGTTTCTTCAGTCTCTATTTTATTGATTTCCTCTCTGCTATTTATGTTTTCCTTCTTTCTGCTGACTTTAGGTTGTGTTTGTTCTTTTTCTAATTCTTTTAGGTAGTGGGTTAAATTACTGATTTGAAATTTTTCTTCTTTTTTGATGAGGGCCTGTATTGCTATGAACTTTCCTCTAAGCACTGCTTTTGCAGCATCCCATACATTTTGAATGATTTTGTTTTCATTACCATTCGTCTTGAGGTATTTTTTAATTTCCTTTTTGATTTTTTCATTGACTCATTGTTTTTTAGTAGCATGCTGTTTAGTCTCCCTGTAATCAGTTTTTTCTCATTTCTTTTCCTGTGGTTGTTTTCTAGTTACATGCCATTGTGGTCAGAAGATACTTGAAATAATATTTATACTCTTAAATTTGTGGAGGTTAGTCTTGTGCCCCAATATGTGGTCCATCCTTGAGAATGTTCCATGTGCACCTGAAAAGAATGTATATATATATTCTCATTTTTTTTTTTTTTGGACATAGTGTCTTGAAAACATCAATGAAGTCTAACTCTTCTATTGTGTCATTTAGGATCTCTGTTGCCTTATTGATTTTCTGTGTAGAGGATCTGTCCATTGATGTGAGTGGGGTGTTGAAGTCTCCTACTAGGATTGTGTTCCCATCAATTTCTTGTTTTCTGTCTGTTTGTATTTGTTGTATGTATCTGGGTGCTCCTATATTAGGAGCATATATATTGACGATTATAATAATCCTCTTCTTGAATGGATCAATTTATCATTAAATGGTGTCCTTCTTTGTCTTTTTTATGGCCTTTGTTTTAAAGTCTATTTTGTCTGATATGAGTATTGCAACTCCTGCTTTCCTGTCTTTTCTATTCACATGAAATATTTTTTTCCATCCCCTCACTTTCAATTTATATGTGTCCTTTGTCCTTAGGTGAGTCTCTTGTAGCCAGCATGTTGTAAGCTCTTGCTTTTTAATCCAGTCTGCCACTCTATGTCTTTTGATTGGAGCATTCAGTCCATTGACATTTAAGGTCATTATTGATAAATATGTATTTATTGTCATTTTAAGCCTTGTTTTCCTGTTGATTATATGTTTCTCCTTTGTCCCTTTTTTTTTTTTTTTTTTTTTTTGGTTGGATGATTTCCTTTATTTTATGGTTGTGTCCTTTTCTTTTTAGTTTTTGTGAATATACTGTTTGGTTTTGATTTGTGGTTGCCCTGTTTTTCAAGTAGATTAACCCCTTCGTATTTCTGCTTGGTTTAGCCTGATAGTCATGTGGGCTTAAACAAGTTCTAAAAAAAAGTGTCGAGATTTACTTACTTTCCTTCCTCACATTTTATGATTTTGAAGTCCCTTTTTAACATCTTTATGTTTGTCCTTTTGCTGTTCCTGTGTTTATTGTTGCTTTTACAGTAGGTTTTGTTTTTTTTCCTTTTTAGATCTGTATACTAGCTTATTTAAGTGATTGCTTTCTAGTTGTGATTTCCTCCATCCTATTCTTTCTCCTTTTTTATTTAGGAGAGCACTTTCAGTATTTTTTTTTAATGGGTTTAGTATTGCTGTACTTTTAGTATTTGTTTGTTGGAGGAATTCTTTATTTCTCCATCTATTTTAAATGATGATCTTGCTCTGTAGATTATTCCAGGCTGCAAATTTTTCCCTTTTAGAACTTTGAATATAGTTTGCCACTCTCTTTTGGCCTGTAGTGTTTCTGTAGAGAAATCATCTGATAGCCCTATGGGGGTTCCCTTATAATTAAGTCTTTTTTTTTTCTCTTGTTGCCTTTAGAATCCTCTATTTAACTTTTGCCATTTTTATTATAATATGTCTTGGTCTGGGTCTGTTTGGGTTCAACTTGTTTGGGGTCCTCTGTGCTTCCTGTATCTTGATATCTGTATCTTGATATCCTGTATCTTTCCAAATTTTTTAGATTTGGAAAGATTTGAGCTATAATTTCTTCAAATATATTTTCAATCCCCTTTTCTTTTTCTTCTCCTTTTGGAATCCCTATTATGTGTAGATTGGCCCACTTTATATTACCCCATAGATCTCTTATATTGCTTTCATATTTTTTCATTTGGTTTTCTGTCTGCTGTCCTGATTGGGTGATTTCCATTATTCTATCTTCCAGGTCCCTAATTCACTCCTCTGCGTTATTCATTCTGGTCTCCAGTGCCTTTAACTCAGTTTGTGTCTCTGCAAATGAATTTTATAATTTTTCTTGGCTCCTCCTTATATTTTCTAGTACCTTTCTAAAGTAATCTGCATTACTGTTCATATGTGCTCTTAATTCCTTTAGTATTTTCACCATCTGCTTTTGAACTCGATGTCTGTTAGACTGCAAAGGTCTGTTTGATTGTTTGCTCCTTCAGGTGAATTCTTCTGTTCTTTTAACTGGGAATGGTTCCTGAGCTTTTTCATTTTGTTTTATATTTTTCATATTCTGTGAGTTTAGGGAAAACAACTACTCTAGTCTTGGAGGGCTATTTATATGTGCCAGCACCCCTGGGTATTTTGTTCTGGCTTACTTTTTATTTTTAGGGTGCTGTGTGTGCTTCCAGGGAGGTGGAGCAATGGGCAGGGCTAGTAGCTCGTAGCTAATACCTGGTTGCTGGCCCCTTGACAGTGGCAAGGACCTTTGGGAAGGTGCTGCAGGCTGCTCCTAGTTGCAGGGCTATGGGAAGTGACAGTGATCAGGCATATGCAGGTGGTGCCCAGAGCATTTGGGAGTGGCAATATCAGGGCATGTGTGTTTCCAGGGGAGTGAGAACAACAATGGATGGTGCTCGGTTGCAGTGTCCTCTTCTTTGCTAACCTCTGAGGTGCTTGGGGTTGTGGGTGGTACCTGTTCACAGACCCCTAGTTGTGGTGAGCTGTGCCCCACTTGGGTGTCTGAGATGACTGCTGTGGTTTGTCCCTGCTGCTTGTAGATCACACAAGAGGTGCTGCTTCATGCTTAGCAGCCTCCTTTCCTTTAGCCTGCACAAGAGGCACCTGGTCACCCATAGCCAGAGCAAGTGGTGCCTTACCACCTGTGGCTTGTGCCAGAGGTGCCCTGCCCTCTGAGAGTCCATTTATGCACAGGGAAAGATATCTCTATGGCAGTCTGCCCCTGCTCCTCTTGCCCTCCCCTACAATGGCTATTTGCTTCTCCTGCAGGCCCAGACCTCCTCCTGGGTTCCCTTGGCTGTGGTGCGCAGCTCCCCAGTCCGTTGCACTCAGCTCCTTAGCCCCTCAGGCTGTCTCCACACAGACAACCCTAGTCCTCTCCCCAGATTCTCCAGAGCCTGAGACTCAGTGCCTAGCCTCCACCCTAGCGTCTCAGGCTGTAGTGTCCAGGGCAGTGGAACAAATGGTCCATGTGGCTCTCAGTCTGTTTTGCCCTCCTCAGTCCAGCTGCTGTGCTTTTCTCAGCGGAGTTCCCTCTGTCTTGGCAGATCTCCCCATTGGTTAGGTGGGTTCCTTTCCTCTTTAACAGTTCCCTCTCAGGAGTGCTTGTCCTGTCCTGATTCCTTTGCTCTCTCTCTTTCCCCTTTGGTTCTATCTAGTTATGTGGAGGGTTTCTGGCCCTTTTTGGTAGTTTAAGGTCTTCTGCCAGTGTTCAGTAAATCTTCTGTGCAAATTATTCTACATGTAGACATAAATGCATTTTTTTATTGTTTGTGGGAGAATGTGAGTGCTACATCTTACTCCTCCATAGTCATGATCCTTCCCCCTCTGAGAATTTCTTAAGCTGATTTTTACTGATTTTTTAAAAAAATTTCAGACATGAATTTTAATTCCTAAGAATTAATTTTTACCCTTTGATTGTCCTTCAGTTCTTCCTGTTGCTGCTGCTGTTACAACATTCCTTTTGTTTCACAGATACAATTTATTCTCTTATATATGAGGATTTTAATGATATTATTTTAAAAATACATCATCTCTGTTTCTTCTATAAGCTCCTTAGTGTTGGTCTATTTTGGCCTTTGTCTTTAATTTTTAATTATTATTCATCCATTAAATATTTTTTAGCACCTCTGTGTATTAGGCACCTGTTCTATGTATTAGTTGCTGGAGATGTAATAGTGAGCAATTCAGAGAAAGACTTTTGTCCCTTAGTCACCTCAAATTGTGTTTCTAAGCAGACATGCGAGGTAGATATCCAGATGTTCTATCATAAATAAACATGAGAAACTAGAAATTAGTACTCTTTTGCTGTTTGTACACATACATAATACTAAAGAATTAAAACAGTTGTCCTTGTAATAATTAGTATATTTTTCCTAACTTGTTTAGCCTTTCACATGGATAGTGAAAACATTTATTTTGTCTCAGCCTATTTGAACTGCAGTGGTTTTAAATACAGTCTTTACTATAAAAAAAAGATCCTTGCTCTCTTTAAGTTTACCTTACAATCAAGGAAGACAGAAAATAAATAATAAGCAGATAGTATCATAAGAAAATTAGTTATTGGGAGTTCCCGTTGTGGCTCAGTGGTAACAAACCTGACTAGTATCCATGAGGACACAGGTTCAAGCCCTGGTCTTGCTCAGTGGGTCACAGGTCGGGTTTTGCCATGAGCTGTGGTGTAGGTCACAGACTCAGCTCGGATCTGGCATGGCTGTGGCATAGGCTGGCAGCTGCAGCTCCAATTTGACCTCTAGTCTGGGAACTTCCATATGCTGCAGGTGCGGCCCTAAAAAAAAAATATATTAGATATTGTGTAAGAAGGTGGTGGTAAGATCTACAAGAAAAAGAGCATTGTATAGGGATGTGGGGGTGGGTTCCCAGGGATGAACAGGGATATGACACAGTTTGAGTTGGGAGGTCAGTGTAGGCCTTGCTGTGAAGGTGGCACTCATGCTAAGACTTGGAGCAGGTGAAGGAGTTAGCCACGTGGTCATGCAGGGAAGTTGCTCTTGAGACAGAAGGAACAGCCCGGTGGGGTAGCAACGATGTTAGCCACACTGACAGAGGAAGCCGGCAGAGTGGTGGGGGAGCAGTCAGAAAGGCAATGGATGACCAGATCAGGCAGGGCTTTGAAGGCCATTGTATGGACGTTGGCTTTTTTTCTCTGAGTGAAATGGAAAGTCATTACAGGGTTTTAAGCAAAGGAGTAACATGGTATTATATTTGAAAAGGATCATTTTGTCTGTTTTGCTGAGAAGAGTCTGTCTGGAGGCATTGGTAGAAGCCACAAATTCAGTCAGGAAGCTACTGCAACAATTCAGTCCAGAGAAGACAGTACTTGAACCAGGAAGATAGCAGTAGAGATGAAGAGATATGGCAGTTTCTGGATATATTTTGATGGAAGGGCCATTAGGATTTCTTTCTTTTTTTTTTTTTTTTTTGTCTTTTTGCCATTTCTTGGGCCGCTCCCACGGCATATGGAGGTTCCCAATCTAGGGGTCCAATTGGAGCTGTAGCTGCCAGCCTACACCAGAGCCACAGCAACGCGGGATCTGAGCCGCGTTTTGCGACCCACACCACAGCTCACTGGATCGTTAACCCACTGAGCAAGGGCAGGGATCGAACCTGCAACCTCATGGTTCCTAGTGGGATTTGTCAACCACTGCGCCACGACGGGAACTCCCTAGGATTTCTTCAAATAATAAGTATGGAGAATGAGAAGTGACGTGAACAACTTTCAGATTTCTGGCCTGAGCATCTGGAAGGATGGGATTTTTATTACCTGAGTCAGAGAGGGCTGCAGGAAGAGGAGTTTTGGGGGGAAGAACAGAAGATGTGACTTGTGCTATAGCTAAGGAGAGGCTTTAAACAGTAGGCTTTCCTAAGCTATTTGGATTGTTATTGCATAATAAATTGGCTAATACATTATTATTTACCCATCCAGGCAGAGAGAGAGGGTAGGAAATAGAGGTGGGATATACCAGTCTGCACTTGAGCAGAGAGATCTGAGCTGGAAATGTAAATTCAGGAGCCACTGGCACATGAAGATGATTTAGATCCAGAGGAGGCTGGAAGCCATCTTTAAGGGAGGGGGTCCAGGTAAAGAAGAAGAAAGGACCAGGGGCTGAACTTGGAGCCCTCCAGCCTTAATGAGGCCAAGAATCCAGCAAAAGAGATGCTAGAGGCTTTATTTGAATATCAGGTCATTCTCGATTGGCCATCTCTGCGATTTAAGAAAGAGGGAGTGAACTGGGGTCTCTGGGTGCCTGGGTGGGGCTTACTGAGTGGGCATGGCATCTTCACTAAAGAGTGATGGATCAGGAGGCAATTTATTCTGGGGGAACCCCAAAATGTCAGTATCTGGAGGTCATTCTTCTAGCCCCTAACCCCCCTGTAGGGGAGGAGGAGGGAGCAGTGGGTGAGGGAGGAGGCTGGTATAATAGGCCTGCCTTCTAGTAGTTGGACCGTGCAGTGGGTAAAGGAAGGAAGCTTCTTCCACTGTGTTGTATGTGGACTTGCTCTTTGTGTTCAGTCCAGAATTTTACCCCCACCCTCCATTGTTCCCGGAGGAACCAGAGAGTCTCTGGTTCAGGTTCTCCAGACAATAACCTTCCCACCTCCTTTGATGGAGGAGTAGGGGTGGGGCTCAGAGGTGGAGGGGAGCCAGGATCCTCCTTCTACCAGCTGGGCCTCACGACCAGAACCTCCTGGGTTCTGGGATCAGGATCATTTTAGTTGTCATTGGTTCCTCCTCCCACCACTACCTAGGTTCGGTTCCCTGCCAGCTCAGCTCCTGTTCCCCACGTGCTGGCTTTGCTTCAGACATTTGCTGCCATCTCTTCTGCTGCTGTGGCTGCTCCCACTCTGTGTGTTCCTGGACACTTTTGCCTCTTATTTATTCTTTTACTGGCGTTTTAGTGAACTTTCAGGAGGGAGGAGAAATAAATATAGGTTCATCTGCCACATTTAGTAGGAAGTCGTTCTGATGTGGTTTGGGTGCCTTTTGGACCCTGTTTCCCCCATTCCGCAGAGAAGAGGTCTCATGCTCAGAGCCTTCAGTGATCAAGGGCATCTAATGAGGATCTGACAACTTTTATTTTCATGGGCTTCATTTTTATGCTTACCTCTCCTGTAGAAAATGACTCTTATGTGGCTACTGCAAGTGGGAACAATTTCATTTTTCCTCATTGAGTAAGAAAAGTAGCTGATTTATAGAAAAATAGAGATATACAGAGAGGCTAAAATGTTGACGGTAATATATTCATGTTTGAAGTTTGGGAGACATCACACTATTTATAAAAATGGTCACAGAAGGAAATTCTGCACCTTCCCACTTTGTCTTTCATGATCTGAGAACGTCCTGCTGGGAGTGTTAGGTTTCCATCAGGCTAAATTCTTGGGCCATTTCTGGTTCTGTTTGTTCACATAGTTTTCACAAATTTGACTTTCTTTCAAACAAGTTATTGCTCTCTTCTTTCTATTCTGCATCTGGACTCCTCTTGTCCTAGGAATAAAGCTGGACGTTATTTCTAAATATTTCTCTGAAGGTAATAAGAGAAATTAGGTAATAAGATTCTGTTTCCTTGTTAGAAATGTTTTGTTTGTCGTCTTTGATTTATCACAGAACAGAGAGGGGTTAAAAAATAATAGCTGGAGTTCCTGTTGTGGCACAGTGGAAACAAATCCGACTAGGAACCATGAGATTGTGGGTTCGAACCCTGGCCTCGCTCCGTGGGTTAAGGATCTGGCATTGCCGTGAGCTGTGGTGTAGGTTGCAGATGTGGCTCGGATTTGGCGTTGCTGTGGCTCTGGCATAGGCCGGTGGCTACAGCTCTGATTAGACCCCTAGCCTGGGCACCTCCACATGACGAAGGTGCTGTCCTAAAAAGACATAATAATAATAATAATAGCCTATAATTAGGGTGGGGGTGGGGGATTTGGAGCCATACAATACCTTTAAGGGCATCATACAGATTTGCTCTCCAGGGTGAATGGGAACAGTCCTGCTCCCTTTCCTGAATTTCTTCTTCGATATTGCATAGCACTAACCCAGCTCTTGCCTCAGGTTCTAAGGTTTAGGGTAAACTTGGCCAGATCAGAGCAGATTCGTTGCTAGTGAAGCTATTTCAACTTAACGTGAGGTAGTTAAGGCAGGAGCCCCTGGGGTAACCAGTTTGTAATTCAAGAGCCTACTTGGCTACCTGTTCTCTTCCTCAGAGAGAGCTCCCTTGAGCTCTGCACATCACTAAGAGGGCATGTGCTTTCTTTTCTGGCTCTCCTGACCCAAAGCCCTGAGTCCCTTGAGCCTCGCCTGAAAGTCTTGTGCACTGTCAGTGACAGAGATGCTGCCTTTTCCCTACCCTTTCTCCTGCTGTGCCCCAAGCCCAGCTAAGAAGACTGGTATTAGGACTAAGTCACTCTTTGAGTGCAACTTGACATCTCATCTCAGTCACTTCAAGGTCCCTCTGACCGCCACTGAAGTTCCTGTTTCCTGTCTGTGGGTTGCCTTCGTTTGGCTATTTATTTGTCAAGTAGAGATGATGATTATGGAGCCCACCTTGCCTGAGTTACTGGCCCGGGGCCTGTTTTCTCAGTCGTCGTCGTCTTTTTTTTTTTTTTTTTTTTTTTTTTTTTTTTTTCTTTTTTTAGGGCCACACCCACAGCAAATGGAGGTTCCCAGGCTAGGGGTCTAATCGGAGGTACAGCTGCCAGCCTACACCACAGCCACAGCAACGCCAGATCTGAGCTGTGTCTGTGACCTGCACCACAGCTCATGGCACGCCAGATCCAGTGAGCGAGGCTGGGGATCAAACACACAACCTCGTAGTTACTAGTCGGATTTGTTTTTGCTGTGCCACAACGGGAACTCCAGGGCCCCTTCACTTTAGGCCCATTCAGTTCCTCTTCCCTTCCTCCAGGGAGGGCATCAGAGGTGACTTACTTGAGTTTTGCAGTCTTTTGCCAGAATAAATAAATAAATAAATTTTAGCAGATTTTAAAAATAATTTTTTCTTATTGTCTAGGAGATGTACAATATTTTAGATATACAGCAAAGTATTCAGTTATCAGATTCTTTTCAGATTATTTCCCCATATTACTAGATATTGAATATAGTGCCATACAGTAAGCCTTGTTGTTTACCTGTTTTATATATAGCAATGTGTATATGTTAACCCCAAATTCCAAACTTCTCCCTTCCAGAATAGATTTTTTAAAATTATGAAATAGCAACCATAATTTCGCTGAGGGCCTTTTCTTCATGTTATTACCAAGCTTAGAAATGTCTCTCTAGTCTCATTTAAGCACCTTGATCCCTTTAGATTAAAGGCCTTTATAAATCTAAAAAGTAGATCCAAGTAATAAATTGAGCTTGTTGTAATTTAAATAAATTTCCTCTGATTCTATCCTCACCACAAGAAAAGAATGGCTATTGATGACCTCATTCTTTTTCATGCACTTGAGGACCATTATTAAATATCCTTCATCTTCTATATTTTGAGGCTGTGTAGCACAGATTCAATCTTTTTTTTCAATCATTAAAAATTTTAGTTGTTCTCTTTAGATAAAAAATTTTCTGGGGTTTCCGTAATGGCTCAGTAGCAACGAACCTGACTAGTATCCATGAGGATGGGGTTTGATCCCTGGACTTGATCAGTGGGTTAAGGATCTGGCATTGCCATGAGCTGTGTGTGGTGTAGGTAGCAGACATGGCTTGGATCTGGTGTGGCTGTGGCTGTGGCGTAGGCCAGCAGCTGCAGCTCTGATTTGACCTCTAGCCTGGGAATGTCCATGTGCCATAGGTGAGAACCTAAAAAAAGCAGAAATAAATTTTTTTCCACATTATTTCTAAACCCGGAGCCTGGGCAGATATGTCCTTTCCCAGCAATGGTTCCATCAGTTTGTGGTGAGGTAGGAGAACCAGCTCTCACTTCTTTCTTGTGTGCACCTATCTGTTTAATGCTGCCTTCTTCAGTCCCTGTTCCAGAAGTAACTTGCTGCAAAGCACAAGGAAACCCAATCATCCTGAATCTGAGTACTCTTTCGAAATCGTAGCTTTTTATTTATTTATTTTTTTTTGGGCTTTGTCTTTCTAGGGCTGCCCTCTCAGCATATGGAGGTTCCCAGGCTAGGGGTCAAATCGAACCTGTAGCTGCTGGCCTATGCCATAGCCACAGCAATGCGGGATCCGAGCTGCGTCTGCAACCTACACCACAGCTCATGGCAATGCCAGATCCTTAACCCACTGAGCGAGGCCAGGGATTGAACCTGCAACCTAATGGTTACTACTTGGGTTCATTAACCACTAAGCCATGATGGGAACTCCAAAAGAGTAGCTTTTCTTATTCTGCTATAGTTCTGCAGTTCTAGGGCTGTTTTTTTTTTGTTTTTTTTTTTTTTTGACATTTTACTAGCTTCTCATTGTCAATTTGAATTCTAATCCTGAAATTTAGAAATTAAAACTATTGACCATAATGCATGTCTAAAAACTATGAAAAAAGGGAAAATTCACAAAGAGTAATTTTTCAAATATTCTGCCACACTAAGATTATAGTAATAAAAGTCATCTACTTTTGTAGTAAGTACAGAAAAGATAACTAACAGACAATAAACACATTTCCATTCTTCTTACAAGTATATTGATCTTGAGGTTTTTTTTTTTTGCTTTTTCTAGGGCCGCTCCTAAGGCATATGGAGGTTCCCAGCTAGGGGTCTAATCAGAGCTGTAGCCACAGGCCTATGCCAGAGCCATAGCAACTCGGGATCCAAGCCACGTCTTCGATCTACACCACAGTTCACAGCAACGCTGGATCCTTAACCCACTGAGCAAGGCCAGGGATCAAACCCACAACCTCATGGTTCCTAGTCAGATTCATTTCTGTTGTGCCACGACGGGAACTCCAGTACCACATCTTCTTTATCCATTCCTCTGTCGGTGGACATTTAGATTGCTTCCATATCTTGGCTATTGTATGTAGTGCTGCAATGAACATTGGAGTACATGTGTCTTTTTCTTTTTTTTGTGGGGGGGGGGCGCGCTGCACTTGCAGCATATGGAAGTTCCAAGGCTAGGGGTAAAATTGAAGCTACAGCTGCTGGCTACAGCCACAGCAATGCCAGATCTGAGCCCTGTCTGCAACCTAGCTCACAGTGACACTGAATCCTTAACACACTGAGTGAGGCCATGGATCGAACCTACAACAGCATAAGTTCCTAGTTGGATTTGTTTCCACTGCACCGTGGGAGGAACTCCAGTACATGTGTCTTTTTGAGCCATGGTTTGCTCTGGATAGATGTCCAGGAGTGGGATTGCTGGATTAAATGGTAATTCTATTTTTATTTTTCAAGGAACTTTCATACTGTTTTCCACAGTGGTCACACCAATTAACATTCCCACCAACAGTGTAAGATGGTTCCCTTTTCTCCACACCCTCTTTAGCATTTATTATTTGTTGACTTTTTGATGATGGCCATTGTGGCTGGTGTAAGGTGGTACCTCATAGTTTTGATTTGCATTTCTCTAATAATTAGTGATGTTGAGCATCTTTTCATGTGTTTTTGGCTGTCTATATGTATTCTTTGGAGAATGGTGTGTTTTAGATTTTCTGCCCATTTTTTGATGGTTTTTTTTTTTGGTATTGAGCTGCAGGACGTATTTATAAATTTTGTAGATTAATCCCTTGTCAGTTGCTTCATTTGCAAATATTTTCTCCCATTCTATGGCTTGTCTTTTCGTTTTGTTTATGGATTCCTTTGCTGTGCAAAAATGTGTAAGTTAAATTAGGTCCCATTTGTTTATTTTTGTTTGTATTGTAATTACCCTAGGAGGTGGATCTGAGAAGATATTGTTGTGGTCTATGTCAGAGAGTATTAAGCCTATATTTTCCTCTAAGAGTTTTATAGCATCTAGTCTTATGTTTAGGTCTTTGATTTATTTTGAGTTCATTTTTGCGTATGATATTAGGAAGTATTCTAAGTTCATTCTTCTACATGTAGCTGTCCAGTTTTCCCAGCACGACCTATTGAAGGGATTGTCTTTTCTCCACTGTATATTCTTGTCTTATTTGTCATAGATTAGTTGACTATAGGTACCAGGGTTTAATTCTAGGCTTTCTGTCCTGTTCCACTGATCTCTATTTCTGTCTTTGTTCCAGTACCATACTGTTTGGATGACTGTAGCTTTGTAGTATAGTCTTAAGTCAGGGAGTCTGATTTCTCCAGCTCTATTTTTCTTTCTCAGGATGGCTTTGGATATTCTGGGTATTTTGTGCCTCCAAACTTTAAAATATTTTGTTCTCATTCTGTGAAAAATGTCCTTGGTAATTTGATAGGGATTGCATTGAATCTGTAGATTGTCTTAGGTAGTATTGTCATTTTGACAATATTGAGTCTTCAATCCAAGAACATAGTATGTCTTTCCATCTGTTTGTGCCATCTTTGATTTCTCTCATCAGTGTCTTACAGTTTTCAGAGTACAGGTCTTTTGTCTCTTCAGGTAGGTTTATTCCTAGGTATTTTTTTCTTTTTGATGTGATGGTAAATGGGGTTGTTTCCTGAATTTCTCTTTCTGATCTTTCATTGTTAGCATATAGAAATGCAGTCAATTTCTGTGTATTAATTTTGTATCATGGAACTTTACCAAATTCATGGATGAGCTAACAGTTTTCTGGTAGTGTCTTTAGGATTTTCTAGGTATAGTGTCATGTCATCTGCAAATAGGGATAGTTTTACCTCTTCCTTTACACTTTGGATTCTTTTATTGCTTTTTCTTCTCTATTGCCGTGACTAGGATTTCCAAATCTGTGTTGAACCGTAGTGGTGAGAGTGGACATCCTTGTCTTGTTCCTAATCTCTGTGGGAATTCTTTCAGCCTTTGACCATTGAGAATGATGTTAGCTGTGTGTTTGTCATATATGGCCTTTATCATGTTGAGGTAGGTTCCTTCTATGCCCACCTTCTGGAGAGTTTTTATCAGAAATGGGTATTGGATTTTGTCAAAAGCTTTTTTGCATCTATTGAGAGGATCATATGGTTTTTATTGTTCAGTTTGTTAATGTGTATCACAATGATTGATTTGTGGATATTGAAGAATCCTTGCATCTGTGGGATAAATCCCACCTGATCATGGTGTACAATCCTTTTAATGTGTTGTTCGGTGTGGTTTGCTAGTATTTTGTTGAGGATTTTTGCATCCATGTTCATCAGTGATATTGGCCTGTAATTTTCTCTTCTTTTGTGGTGTCTTTGTCTGGTTTTGGTATTCAGGGTGATGGTGGTCTCATAGAATGAGTTTGGGAGTATCTCTTCCTCTGCAGTTTTTTGCAATAATTTCAGAAGGAGAGATGTTAGCTCTTCTCTAAATGTTTGCTAGAATTTGCCTGTGAAGCCATTTGGTCCTGGACTTTTGTTTGTTGGAAGTTTTTT
This sequence comes from Sus scrofa, assembly GCF_054392235.1. Classification (NCBI taxonomy): domain Eukaryota; kingdom Metazoa; phylum Chordata; class Mammalia; order Artiodactyla; family Suidae; genus Sus; species Sus scrofa. The sequence goes on along the minus strand of NC_139390.1, from coordinate 93,815,903 downwards.
AATCACAGTTTCAATTTCAGTTCTTGTGATTGGTCCATTCATCTTTTCCATTTTTGTCTTAGTTTAGTCTTGGAAGATTGTACTTTTCTAAGAATTTGAGCCTGTGAAGCATCTGGTCCGGGACTTTTGTTTGCTGGAAGTTTTTTTTTTTTTTTTTTTTTTTTTTTTCTTTTTGCCTTTTCTAGGGCTGCTCCCGTGGCATATGGAGGTTCCCAGGCTAGGGGTCTAATCGGAGCTGTAGCTACCAGCCTATGCCAGAGCCACAGCAATGTGGGATCCAATCCACGTCTGTGACCTACACCACAGCTCACGGCAATGATGGATCCTCAACCCACTGAGCAAGGCCAGGGATCGAACCCACAATCTCATGGTTCCTAGTTGGATTTGTTAACCACTGAGCCATGACAGGAACTCCTGGAAGTTTTTTAAGCACAGTTTCAATTTCAATAGTTGAGATTGGTCCATTCATCTTTGCTATTTTGTCTTGATTTAGTCTTGATTTAGATTGTACTTTTCTAAGAATTTGTCCATTTCTTCTAGGTTTTCCATTTAACCAGCATATAGATGCTTGTGGTAGTCTCTATGATCCTTTGTATTTCTGGGATGTCTGTTTTAATTTCTCCTTTTTCATTTCTAATTTTATTGATTTGAGTTATCTCTCTTTTCTTGATGAGTCTGACTAAGGGTTTATCAATTTTGTTGATTTTTTTCAAAGAAGCATCTTTTCATTTCATTGATCTTTTCTATGGTTTTCTTCATTTCTATTTCACTGATTTCTGCTCTGATCTTTATGATTTCTTTCCTTCTGCTAACCTTGTGTCTTGTATGTTCTCTGTAGTTGCTTTAGATGTAAAGTTAGGTAGTTTACTTGAGCTTTTTCTTGTTTCCTGAAGTAGGCTTGTACTGCTGTAAACTTCCCTCTTAGAACTGCTTTTCCTGCATCCTATAGGTTTTGCATTGTTGTGTCTTTGTTGTCATTTGCTTTAGGTATTTTTTAATCTCCTCTTTGACTTCTTCAGTGATCCATTTTTTGTTTAGTAGCATGTTGTTTAGTATCCACGTGTTTGTGTTTTTTGCAGTTTTTTTTTTCTTCTTGTTGATTTTCAATCGTATAGCGTTATGGTCAGAAAAGATGCTTGATATGATTTCAATTTTCTAAAATTTACTGAGGCTTGATTTGTGGCCCAGAATGTGATCAATCCTAGAGAATGTTCCAGGTGCACCTGAGGAATAATGTGTTTTCTGTTGCTTTTGGATGGAATGTTCTATAAATATCTATTAAGTCTATCTGGTCTAATGTATCATTCAAGGCCTGTGTTTCCTTGTTGATTTTCTGTCTAGATGATCTATTGCTTTAAGTGGGGTGTTAAAGTCCCCTGCTATTACTGTGTTATTGTCGATTTCTCCTTTTAAGGTTTTTAGTAGTTGCCTTATATATTAAGGTGATCCTATGTTGGGTGCTTATCTATTTATAATTTTTATATCTTCTTCTTGAATTGATCCTTTTATAATTATGTAATGTTCTTCTTTGTCCTTATTCTTTATTTTAAGGTCTATTTTGTCTGATATGAGTATTGCTACTTCAGCTTTCTTTTGATTCCTGTTTGCATGGAATATTTTCTTCCATCCTCTCACTTTAAATTTCTATGTGTCCCTAGAAGTGGAAGTGGGTCTTTTGAAGACAGCATATATATGGGTCTTGTTTTTGTATCCATTCAGCCAGTCTATGTCTTTTGGTTGGGGCATTTAGTCCATTAACATTTAAGGTAATTATTGCTATGTATATTCTTATTGTGGTTTTATTAACTGTTTTGGCTTTGTTTTTGTTGCTCTTTTTTCTTCCCTTCTCCTCTTTTTGTGGTTTTATAACTATCTTTAGTGTTGTATTTGGATTTCTTTTTCTTATTTGTGAGTGTATATATTGTAGATTTTTGGTTTGCAGTTACCCTGAAGTTTTGATATAGGAGTCTATATATATATGAGATTTTCTAAAGTTGTTTGTTTCTTAATTGCAAGTGTATCTCCAGTGTCCTGTATTTGTACCTACCCTTCTCTTCTCACAATTTCTGATTTTGGCAGCATATTTGTGTGTGGATAATTTCCTACCTTTACTATACATATGCCTTTACTGGTGAGCCTTGTCATTTGTAATCTTTTTGCTTTTAGTTGTGGCCTTTTCTACCTAGAGAAGTTCCTTTAGTATTTGTTGTAAAATTGGTTCAGCAGTGCTGAATTCTCTTAGCTTTTGTTTTTTTTTTTTTTTTGTCTTTTTGCCATTTTCTTGGGGTGCTCTTGTGGCACATGGAGGTTCCCAGGCTAGGGGTCTAATCGGAGCTGTAGCCACCGGCCTATGCCAGAGCCACAGCAATGCGGGATCCGAGCCGCGTCTGCAACCTGCACCACAGCTCACGGCAATGCCGGATCCTTAACCCACTGAGCGAGGCCAGAGATCGAACCCACAACCTCATGGTTCTTAGTCGGATTCATTAACCACTGCGCCATGACAGGAACTCCCTTAGCTTTTGCTTTTCTGCAAAGCTTTTGATTTCTCCTTCAAATATGAATAAGAGACTTGCTGGGTAGAGTAATCTCTCACCCCCTCACCCCCCCCCCTTTTCTTTGCTTTTTTAGGACCACACTTGTAGCATATGGAAGTTCCCAGGCTAGGGGTAGAATGGGAGCTACAGCTGCCAGCCTACACCACAGCAATGTGGGATCCAAGCCATGTCTGTGACGTACACCGTATCTCATGGTAATGCCAGATCCTTAACCCACTAAGCAAGGCCAGAGATTGAACCTGCAACGTAATGGTTCCTAGTCAGATTCGTTTTGCTGTGCGACAAGGAGAAACCCACTGGTTCATTCTACTTCTGATGAGAGCTCCATTCCCTTGGAAGGCTTGATATGTCCTCAAGTGGCCTTTCATCAGTAGAGAGAGAGAAAGAGAGAGGGAGAGTCAGACTGGTGAGTGTCAGAGAACTCCCTGGTGTTTTTTTTGGCGGGGTGGAAATTCCTGGGCTAGGGATTGAACCCATACCACAGCAGAAACTTAAGCAGCTGCTGTGGCAACACCAGATCTTTAATCCACTACACCACAAGAGTACTGGTGTTCAAGGGCCCATTTAACCTTCCTTCCTTCCTTCTAATACCATCACAGAGAGTGGGGATATTGGGTTTCAGCATGTAAATTTTGGAGAGACACAAATAATTGTTTCATGCCACCACCAAAAAACTTCTGTCACAAAAGCTGGGTGATTCTGGGGCAGTCAGGGGATGAGAGGCAGCTAGACTTTGGATGAACTGCAAACCTCACTCCCCCATCTGCCCATCCTGTTCCTTATCAGCAGCACCACTCAAGTGCTGGTTAGAATCATAATCTTCTGCCACCAGCAACGGCCTCCTTCTCATGTCCCTCCAACAAGTTTTACTCAACAAGGACCAATTTAGATAGTTACAGATCTATGTAAAAAGATTAGCTCCAACAACCTCTCACCCCCAAGCCTTTTCTGAGTATATTAGTCTGTTGCTTGGATCTGCCAGCTTGTGCAATACTTATGAGGGTCAGAGCCCGCAGATAAAGGTTGGGTCATTGGTTAACAGTGAAAGTGGCGGTGTGAAGCCTACTGTTTCAGAACAAGTCAATAAAAGAAAAGGAGAAAGAGAAACAACAAAAATCTTGAATGAGGGGAACCTTCTTTAGGTTCCTTGCCTGCTTTTTACTTTTTTAAAGATACCATGCCATAAGCATGGCATTAGAAGTGTTCTCTGGCTGTTCAGGTTTCACCTTTGGCAAATGGTTCCGATTTTCTGTGAACAAGAGGGTTATAAACAGGAGTTCCCATTGTGGCAGTGGGTTAAGAACCTGATGTTGTGTCCGTGAGGATGTAGGTTCAATCCCTGGCCTTGCTCAGTGGGTTAAGGCTCTGGTGTTGCTGTGGCTGTAGAGTAGACTAGCAATTGCAGTTCCGATTTGACCCCCTAGCCCAGGAACTTCCATATAGTGCTGGTGTGGCCCTAAAAAGAAGGAAAAAAGATTGTGAGCCAAGTTTCATGTTGAGTGTTCATGAGGACTCCATCAAATAGCAGAAGTGTTTTAGGCCAAATTTTCCCAAGTGCTGAGAAGGGGTGCTGTGGAAGAGGAATCTGCTGTGGGAGTAAGGGAAACATTGGAGCTTCTATTTATATTTTCGTTTAGAATATCATCTTTTAATTTCTATTTTGTGTTGTATTGTCATGTATATGATACTCTCTTCTGGTCGAATGTATTAGCTGGGCTGATGGAGTGACCCCATATTCCCAGTGGTTTGATGTAATGGGAGTTTACTTTTCTCTCATGTCAAGTCCTATGTGGGAGGTCCTAGTTCTGTGGCCTTCCATGTGGTCATTTAGGGCCTAGGCTTCTTCTGTCTAAGGGTTCTGTCCCCATCCAGGTCCTCAGAGTTCTCTCCATTCAACCATCCTCTTTGCCATCTGGCTTGGAAGTGGCATATCTTGTTTCCCTCCCTTTCATTGGCAAGAAGTAGCCCTACCCTCTCCCAGGAGGTACTGGCGGCTTCTGCACAGCCTGCTGCCTATGCTTCAGTAGGACATGTGTGTAGTTTTTATCCAGGTTATGCAACTTTTTTCTTTATTTTTGGTTATTTTTAGGGCCACACCTGCAGCATATGGAAGTTCTCAGGCTAGGGGTCAACTTGGAGCTGCAGCTGCCAGCCTACACCACAGCCACAGCAACGGAGGATCTGAGCTGTGTCTGCAACCTACATCACAGATCATGGCAATGGCAGATCCTTAACCCACTAAGTGAGGCCAGGGATCGAACCCATGTCCTCATGGAACTCAGGTTCGTTACTGCTGAGCCATGATGGGAACTCCCATGTCATGCAATTTTAAAAAGTCAGAGACTAGGGTTTTAGGTACGGCCAGAACCCAGTGTGATTCTTTCTTTCTCAGTATGGGGTGAGCTTTGTAGTGCACATAAGTACTGACTGCAGCTGGGCCCAGGCAGTATTTAGTTGGGGACTACCTTCTCTGCTCCTGGCCCTCAGGTCCAGGCAGGATGTGTGATGGTCACATATCCTGAGCTCCCAGCCCCATGGAAGTGAGGACACACCATGGGACTTTCAGTGGCTTTAACTATGCAATCTTCATGGGCTCCATCAGCCCATTCTCTAGAGTGACTAATTCTTGCCAGTTTGCTGGGACTTTCCCAGGTTAGCACTCAGACTGCCCTGTCCCAGGAAACCCTTCAGTTCCAGGCAGACTGGGACAACTGACCCTGGATTGTCCTGGTTTTAAAAATGAGTTCCTGTTGTGGCTTAGCAGTAACTAACCCAACTAGTATCCATGAGGATGTGGGTTTGATCCCTGGCCTCAGTCAGTGGATTAAGGATCCAGTGTTGCCATGAGCTGTGGTGTAGATTGCAGGTGCAGCTCTGACCCAGTGTGGCTGTGGCTGTGTTGTAGGCCAGCAGCTGCAGCTCTGATTCACCCCCTATTCTGGAAGCTTCCATGTGCCACAGGAGTAGTGCTAAAAAGAACCAAAAAAAAAAAAAAATTCAATCCCCAGTGCTGAAAACCTTTTCAGTCCAAGGCAAACAAGTATGATTGCTCACCCTACTGTCCTTCCACCAAAGACTCTTTCAACCTTTACCTCTGGGTGGAATTTGAGGCTTATGTTGTGGTGACATCCACCTAAAACAAAGGGGATGCCTCTCCCTAACTTTTTTTAAATATCAAACAGCATAGGATTATAGTGCAAAGTGGGTCTCACCAGGGAGAGAGTAGACATTCTGGTTTTCCCTGAGTGTGGAAATACAGGAAAGGGAGCCGTCCATCCACAGGCAGAGCCACCGCTACCTGCTGTTCCACTCAAAGGGAAACTGACGCAGCTGCTGCTAGCAGACTTCTGTCCCATAGGAGATTTTTCCCAAGGATTTCCTGTAAAGTAGGTGGCCTTCTTGTACACATAGAGACCAATTATTTTCACTTTGGTTCCTGTGTCAATGTAACTGTAACTCGTCACTGATTGGTTTTTGAAGAACACATTTTCCGAGTTTGGTCCCCTGAGTTAATCAGCGTGTGTTGAAAGCTCATTGTGAATGAGCCGTCCCAGAACACATCTTGGCCTGGACCTCTCAGTTGTGCTGTGGGGGTCTAGAGGGGCCCAGAAATGCTGGTGGGCAGAAGGCCATGGTCATGGGGTGGAGGAGCTGGAGGATGTCAGATTGAGCTGCTAGAATGGGATTCCAGGTATTTCCAGGCCAAGCAATACATGGTGACTTCAGCAGGCAGTGCAAGGAAGACTTAGCAATAGCAGGGCCCCAGGCTGGCTGGCAGAGAATTATTTTCCATCTCTGAAAGATGAAAGCAAGAAAGGGCAAAGCCTCAGGGCTTAAGGCAAGTCAGTAAATGAGAGACCAGGAGAAAAGTACAGTCAGTGCAGCTGGGACAAGAGGTCAGGGTGAGTCCCACAGTGCCTAGCTGCTCCTAGGGGACAAAGAGTCTCCTTTCTTGGCAGAGGAGGGTGCAGAGATATGGTGCAAAACTGCCCAGATCCTCCAGGCTTTGCCCTCCTGGAGCACGGATGCAGTTATACTCACAACCCTGCTTTCCCAGGACCCTGGCTCCCCTGCCCCCCATCTTCCCAGTTACTTCTTGGAGCTGCAGGGGATGTGGGCAGGACAGAGCCCTGCTGGCCAGCTGTTGAAGGGAGGGGATGTGCCACTGTCCTGCTCCAGTCCTGTGAATGCATAACCCCTCCCTAGGTTCTGGAGTCTTCCATGACTACACGGGGGCTGCTCTGGGGTCTGTGGCAGAGGGAGGTGAGGGCCACAGGCTCTGCCTCAGCAGTGCAGGTTGGGCTCGACTTTGATGTAAAATCTTGTCTCTGCCCCCACATGCCTAGCCAAGGCTACTAGTACAGTAGGAAAAATAAGTCTAAAGCATTAGATTTTTACAGAGAATAAAATGGATTGGTTTTGAAAGTGATTTATAAAATCTCTTCATGGCTAATTTTGAGTCCTGTTATGGAAAAACTCAACCCTTAAAGTTGGAATAATTTAAGGTGTCTTATAAGCCTAGATAAAAGAGGGACAATTGTGTTTTGTTTCCAGAAAGGATCATAATGAAATTCCAATGAGCTGGAAAATAAAGCATTCTGCTCTTACTCTCTTTTACCTCATGGAAACAGGTCCATGGATTTAACTGAGGAAAAAGAAATTTTTTTTTTTTTTTGTCTATTTGCTATTTCTTGGGCCGCTCCCGTGGCATATGGAGGTTCCCAGGCTAGGGGTCAAATCGGAGCTGTAGCCACTGGCCTACGCCAGAGCCACAGCAACACGGGATCCAAGTCGCATCTGTGACCCACACCACAGCTCACGGTAACGCCGGATCATCAACCCACTGAGCAAGGGCAGGGACTGAACCGGCAACCTCATGGTTCCTAGTCGGATTCGTTAACCGCTGCACCACGATGGGAACTCCAAAAAAAAAATCTTTTTTTTTTTTTTTTTTTTAACTTAGCTGCAGTTGTTCTGATCATTCACATTTATAAAATATCTTTCCGCTTAACCTACCATAGCAACTTACAAACTTGAAAAGACTTTGGTAAGAAGGCAACCTTCAGAAGCAAAATAATGCCAAGGATGGCAAGCAGCATAAAGACAAATCTCTGGCACTTCCCTGGGTACAAGAAAGTTGTGCCTGTGGTTTGCGGGGGTAACAGTGCCAGGCGCTGGACAAGATGTTCCTTGGGTGATTAGTGGCCTTTGGGACCTTAAAGACGACAGTAAAAAAAAAAAAAAAAAAAAAAAAGAAGAAGAATAAAGCATTTGCCATTTGGGGATTCCCATCGTGGCTCAGAGGAAATGAATCTGACTAGTATCCATGAGGATGCAGATTCGATCCCTGACCTTGCTCAGTGGGTGGGGGAATCCGGCTTTTGCCAAGAGCTGTGGTGTAGGTCACAGACATGGCTTGGATCCGGCGTTGCTGTGGTTGTGGTGTAGGCTGGCAGCTGTAGTTCCGATTCGACCCCTAGCATGGGAACTTCCATATACCGCAGGTACAGCCCTAAAAATACCAAGGGGAAAAAAAAAAGCATTTGGCATTTGTATTCTGCATTTCTGACTTGCCAGGAGTCTGATGAATGCTCTCCTGGCTCTTAGCCGTGTGGGTCACTTCACTGTCATCATTGCTGGTGCAGGACTGGAAATGTCCATTAGCACTTCTGACTTTGTACCAGCCATGGTCTTTCCGTGAGCATTTAGCTATGCAGCTAATTATGCAGTCTTCTTACCCACCTTTAAGAGATGGGTGAATTATTACCAGGCAGTTTTTTCTTATGTGGTCGAGTCATAAACTAATAAGGCTAAGTTGACCCACCCACAATTTCCTGTAGATTTTTGGAGAATTAGAAAAAGAATTATATTTTGTAATTATGCTTTCTTCTCTCTCTTTTTTTGTTCGAATTTTATTTCAGATTTATTGAGGTGTAACTGACAAAATAGTAAGATATTTAAAGTGTAAAACATGGTTTGATATATATTTAATTTGCAAAAGGATTTCCCTCATTGAGTTAACACATCCCTTACCTTAGAATATTTATCCTTCACATATTTACTTTTTTGTGTGTGTGTGTGAGAACACAAGTTCTACTCCATTGCTGCCAATTACAGTTATACAACAAAGTGTCAAGTGTCATCACCTGTAGTTACCATGTTATATATTAGATCCTCAGACCTTACTCATCTAATAACTGAAAGTTTGTACCCTTTTATCAGCCTCTATTTCGCTCATCCCAGCCTCCGGCAACCACCATTCTACTCTGTTTCTGTGAGTTTATTTTTTCAGACTTCACATATAAGGATATTATGCAGTATTTTTCTCTTTCTGTCTGGCTTATTTCATTTAGCATAATGCCCTTCTGGTTCATGCATGTTGTTGCAAAAGCAAATGGCAGAATTTTCTTTTTTTCAAAGTCTGAATAATAGTCTATTTTATATATATATGTGTGTGTGTATATATATATATGTTTGAGATTTTATATATATATATACACACACACACACACACACATATATATAAAATCACATTTTCTTTATTCATTCATCCTCTGACTGACACTTAGGTTGTTTCCATATCTTGGCTACTCTTATCACTGTAATGAAGATGAGAATATAGGTATCTCTTTGAGATAGTGATTTTGTTTCCTTTGGATATATAGCCAGGAGTGGGATTGCTAGACCATATGGTAGTTCTTAGTTTTAATTTTTTGAGGAACCTCTATACTGTTCTTCATAGTGGTTGCATCAGTTTACATTCCCAACAAGGGTCTACAAAAGTACCCCCCACTCTGCCCCACCCTATCTGCTCTGGCAACCATAAATTTTACAAAGTCTGTGAGTCTGTTTCTGTCCTGCAAATAAGTTCATTTCTAACCTTTTTTTAATTCCACATATAAATGATATGTTTATCTTTCACTAACTTCACTCAATATGATAATCTGTAGGTCCATCCATGTTGCTGCAAATGCCATTAATTCATCTTTTTGATGGCTAGTGTTAATCCATTGTATATATGTATCATATCTTCCTTATCCATTCCTCTGTTGCTGGACATTTAGGTTGCTTCCATGTCATGGCTTTTGTAAATAGTGCTGCAAAGAACATTGGGGTGCACATATCTTTTGGAATTATGGTTTTCTCTGGATAGATGCCTAGGCATGGGATTGCCAGATCAAATGGTAGTTTTATTTTTAGTTTTTTTAGAAATTTCCATACTGTTTTCCATAGCGGTTGCACCAATTTACATTCCCACCAACAGTTTAGGAGGGTTCCCTTTTCTCCACACCCTCTCCAGAATTTGTTGTTTGTCGACTTTTTGATGATGGCCATTCTGGCTGGTGTAAGTGGTAGCTCATAATAGTTTTGATTTGCATTTCTCTAATAATGAATGATGTTGAGTACTTTGTCATATCTTCTTTTTAAAAATTTTTTATTATGATTGATGTATAATGTTCTGTCAATTTCTTCTGTATATATACACGAATATATATATATATATATATATATATTCTTTTACTCACATTATTCTCCATCATGTTCCATCACAAGTGATGAGATATATAGTTCCCTGTGCTGTACAGCAGGGTCTCATTGCCCATCCACTCCAAATGAAACAGTTTTCATCTACTAACCCCAGACTCCCAATCCATCCCACTCCCTCCCCATCTCTGCTGGCAAACATGAGTCGATCTTACATGTCCATGATCTTTTCTGTTTTTTAGATAGATCACTTGTGCCATATTTTAGATTCCATATATAAGTGATATCATATGTGTCTTTTTCTCTTTCTGACTTACTTCACTCAGTGTGAGAGTCTCTAGTTCCATCCATGTTGCTGCAAGTGGCATTATTCTGTCCTTTTTATGGCTGAGTAGTATTCCATTGTATATATGTACCACATCTTCCTGATCCATTCATCCATCAATGGGCATTTATGTTGTTTCCATGTCTTGACTATTGCGGGTAGTGCTGTGATGAACATATGGGTACATGTATCTTTTTCAATCAAATTTTTGTCTGGATAGGAGTGGGATTGTTGGGTCATATGGTAATTCTGTATTTAATTTTCTGAAGTACCTCCATACTGTTTTCCATAGTGGTGTTACCAATTTACATTCCCACCAGCAGTGCAGGAGGGTTCCCTTTTCTTCACATCCTCTTCTAGCATTTGTTTTTTGTTGACTTGTTAATAATGGCCAGTCTAACTGGTGTGATTTGGGTGGTACCTCATAATAGTTTTGATTTGCATTTCTGTAGTAATTAGTGATGTTGAGCATTTTTCATGTGCCTGTTGGCCATCTATATGTCTTTGATGAAATGTGCATTTAGATCTTCTGCCCATTTTTCAGTTGGGTTGTATTTTTTTGTTGTTGAGTTGTATGAATCGTTTGTATATTTTGGAGATTAAACCTTTGTCAGTTGAGTCATTTGCAAAAATTTTCTCCCATTCCGTGGGTTGTCTTTTTCTTTTTTAAATGGTTTCCTTTGCTCTGCAGAAGCTTTTGTGTTTAAGTAGGTCCCATTGGTTTATTTGTGTCTTTATTGTCTATCCTAGGAAGTGGATGGAACAAGCTGTTGCTGTGATTTATATCAAAGAGTGTTCTGCCTATGTTTTCCCTCTAGGAGTTTTATAGTGTTTGGCCTTACATTTAAGTCTTTAATCCATTTTGAGTTTATTTTTGTATATGATGTTAGACAATATTCTCATTTCATTCTCTTACATGCTGTTGTCCAGTTTTCCCAGTACCATTTATTGAAGAGACTGTCTTTCATCCACTGCATGTTCTTGCCTCCTTTGTCATAGATTAATTGACCATAGGTGTTTGGGTTTATTTCTGGGCTTTCTATCCTGTTCCATTGATGGCTATTTCTGTTTTTGTGCCAGTACCATACCATTTTGATGTCTGTAGCTTTGTAGTAGAGTCTGAAGTCAGGGAGCCTGATTCTCCCAATTCTGTTTTTCTTTTCAATATTGCTTTGGATATTTGAGGTCTTTTGTGTTTCCATACAAATTTTAAAATATTTTGTTCTAATTCTATAAGGAATGTCATTGGTAATTTGATAGGGATTGCATTGAATCTGTAGATTGTCTTAGGTAGTATTGTCATTTTGACCATATTGATTCTTCCAATCCAAGAACATAGTATGTCTTTCTATCTGTTTGTGTGTTCTTTGATTTCTTTCATCAGCATCTTACAATTTTCAGAGTACAGGTCTTTTGTCTCTTCAGGCAGGTTTATTCCTAGGTATTTTTTTCTTTTTGATGTGATGGTAAATGGGATTGTTTCCTGAATTTCTCTTTCTGATCTTTCATTGTTAGCATATAGAAATGTAATTGATTTCTGTGTATTAATTTTGTATCATAGGACTTTACCAAATTCATGGATAAGCTCTAACAGTTTTCTGGTAGTATCTTCAGGATTTTCTAGGTATAGTGTCATGTCATCTGCAAATAGTGATAGTTTTACTTCTTCCTTTCCAATTTGGATTCTTTTATTGCTTTTTTTTTTGTTGTTGTTGTTGTTGTTGTTGTTGCTATTTCTTGGGCCGCTCCCGCGGCATATGGAGGTTCCCAGGCTAGTGGTTGAAGCGGAGCTGTAGCCACTGGCCTACGCCAGAGCCACAGCAACGCGAGATCCGAGCCGCGTCTGCGACCTACACCACAGCTCACGGCAATGCCGGATTGTTAACCCACTGAGCAAGGGCAGGGACCGAACCCGCAACCTCATGGTTCCTAGTCGGATTCGTTAACCACTGCGCCATGACGGGAACTCCCCCTTTTATTGCTTTTTATTCTCTGAGTGCCATGGCTAGGACTTCCAAGACTATGTTGAATATCATTAGCGAAAGAAGGCATCCTTGTCTTGTTCCTGATCTTAGTGGAAATGCTTTCAGTTTTTTACCATTGAGAATGATGTTAGCTGTGGGTTTGTCATAAATGGATTTTATTATATTGAGGTAGTTCCCCTCTATGCTCACTTTATGGAGAGTTTTTTTTTTTTTATCAGCAATGTGTTTTGAATTTTGTCAAAAGCTTTTTCTGCATCTCTTGAGATGATCATATGACTTTTATTTTTAAGTTTGTTGATGTGGTGTATCATGGTGATAGACTGGCGATATTGAAGAATCCTTGCATCCCTGGGATAAATCTACTCGATCATGGTGTATGATCTTTTTAATGTATATTCATATGTGGTTTACTAGTTTTTTGTTGAGGATTTTTGTATCTATGTTCATCAGTGATACTGGCTGGTAATTTTTTTTGTGGTTATATCTTCATCTGGTTTTTGCTATCAGGGTAATGATGGCTTCACAGAATGAGCTTGGGAGTGTTCCTTCTGGTATTTTCTGGAAAAGTTTCAGAAGAAGTGTTAACTCTTCTCTGAATGTTTGGTAGAACTCAGCTGTGAAGTCATCAGGTCCTGGACTTCTGATTTTCGGGAAGTTTTAAAATCACATTTTCAATTTCATTACTTGTGATTGGTCTATTCATATTTTCTCTTCTTTCCTTGTTCAGTCTTGGTAGGTTGTACCTTTGTAAGACTCTGTCCATTTCTTTTTTGTCATCCCTTTTTATTGGCATACAGTTTCTCATAGTAGTCTCTCAAGATCCTTTGTATTTCTGCAGTGTCAGTTTTAACTTCTCCTTTTTCATTTCTAATTTTATTGATTTGAATCTACTCCCTTTTTTTTTTCTTGATGAGTCTGGCTGTTTATCAATTCTGTTGATCTTTCCAAAGAACCAACTTTTGTTTTCATTGATCTTCTCAATTGTTTTCTTTGTCTCTATGTTATTTATTTCTGCTCTCATCTTTATGATTTCTTTCCCTCAACTAATTTTGGGCTTTGTCTCTTCTTCCTTCTCTAGATGTTAAGGTGTAAGTTTATATTGTTTATTTGCCTTTTTTCTTCTTTCCTGGGGTGAGATTTTATTGCTATAAACTTCCCTCTCAGAACTGCCTTTTATGTGTCCCATAAGTTTTGGATTGTTGTATCTTCATTGTCATTTGTCTCTATGTATCTTTTAATTTCCTCTTTGATTTCTTCAATGATACATTGGTTGTTTAGTAGCATATTGTTTCCAAGAGTTTGTGGGTTTTGCTGGTTTTTTTTTTCTTATAGTTTATTTCTAGTCTTGCAGCAATATGATCAGTGAAAATGCTTGAAATAATTCAATTTTTAAAAATTTATTAAGGCTTGATCTGTGGCCCAATCTGTATGCACTTGAGAAGAAAGTGTATTCTGTTGCTTTGGGGTGAAAAGTTGTATAGATATCAGTTAAGTTTATTTGGTCTAGTGTTTCATTTACGGCCTGTGTTTTCTTGCTGATTTTCTGTCCAGATGATCTGTCTATTGCTATAAGTGGGGTGTTAAAAGTCCCCTGCTATTATTGTGTTATTGTCAACTTCCCGTTATATGGCTGTTAGTAGTTGCCTTATATATAGTGCTACTCCTATGTTGGGTATATTTATATTTAAAATTTTATTTCTTCTTCTTTTGATTTCTTGATCCTTTGATCATTACATAATGTCCTTCTTTGTCTCTTGTGACCTTCTTTAGTTTAAAATCTATTTTGTCTGATATGAATATTGATACTCCTGCTTTTCTATAATTTCCATTTGCATGTAATATTTTATTCCATTTCCTCACTTTGTCTGTACATGTTCTTAGATCTGAAGTGGATCTCCTGTAGACAGCATATATATGGGTCTTGCTTTTGAATCCATTCAGCTAGTCTTTTTCTTTTAGTTGGAGCATTTAATCCATTTACATTCCATGTAATTATGGATAAGTATGTATTTATTATCATTTCCTTAAAGTCTTTTTTGGGGAGTTCCCATCCTGGCACAGAGGAAACGAATCCAATAGGAACCATGAGGTTGCAGGTTTGATCCCTGGTCTCACTCAGTGCCTTAAGGATCTGGCATTGCCATGAGCTGTGGTGTAGGTTGCAGATGCAGCTCAGATCCTGTGTTGCTGTGGCTGTGGCATAGGTCGGCAGCTGTACCTCCAATTGGACCCCTAGCCTGGGAACCTCCATGTGCCATGGGTGCAGCCCTAAAAAGCAACAACAACAACAAAAAGTTATTTTTTGGATTTCTATTTTGCGTCTTTTTTCTTCCCTTTCTCTTTTTATTATCTTTTCTTATGATTTGCTGACCATGTTTAGTGTTGTGTTTGCTTGGTTTTTCTTTTTATGCTTGTGACCATTAGTTATTTGACAAGTGGTTCCCCTTATATTTTGATATATCCAACTATATGTGTGCAAAATTGTTTCATCTTGTTGGTCTCCTTAAATTCAAATACAGTTTCAATGTTCTGCATTTTGTCCTCTTCTCTTCCTATGCTTGCTAGTTTAGGTATCACATTTGTCAATGGGTGATTTCCTACTTTTATCTTTGCCTTTTCAGTGAGCTTCTTTATCCTTAATATTCTTATTTCTAAATATGGCTTTTCCTTTTCTTCTTAAGTTCCTTTAGTAGTTGAACTAGAGTTGGTTTGGAGGTGCTGAATTCTCCTAGATTTTGCTTGTCAGTGAAGCTTTTGATCTCTCCATCAAATCTGAATGAGAGCTTTTCTGGGTAGAGTATTCAAGGTTCTAGGTTCCTCATCTTCATCACCTCAAACATATTTTGCCATTCCCTTCTGGCTTGTTTGTAGAGTTTCTGCTGAGAGGTCATTGTTATCCTTGTGAGAATTCCCTTGCATTTGCCCTTGCGGCTCTTAATATTTTTTCTTTGAACTTAATTTTTGTCAGTTTGGTTAGTATGTGTCTTGCTGTATTTCTTCTGGAGTTTATTTTGTATGGAATTCTTTGTGCTTCTTCCACTTGAGTGTTTCCTTTTCCATCTTTGGGAAATTTTTGGTTATAATATCTTCCAATATTTTCTCTGCCTCCCCTCTTCCCCTTGTAGAACCCCTATGATTCAAATATTGGTACATTTAATGTTGTCCCAGACTTTTCTTAGACTCTCCTCAGTTTTTTTTTTTTCATTCTTTTTTCTTTATTCTTTTCTGTAGCAGTGATTTCTACCATACTCTCTTCCACCTCACTTACTGGTTCTTCTGCCTCCATTAACCTGCTATGGGTTCCTTCTAGATTACTTTTAATTTCAGCTATTGCACTATTCATTTTGCTCTTCAAATCCTCTCTTTGTTAAACATCTCTTTTAAGTTCTTGATCTGTGTCTCTGTTCTTTTTCTAAGATTTGGGATCATCTTTATTGTCATCACTCTGAATTCTTTTTCAGGTAAATTGCCTATCATCATTTAGCGGTTTTTGCGTGTTTTGGTCTTGTTCCTTTGTCTGAAATCTGCTTCTCGTTGTCTCATAGTGTCTACCTTTCTGTTTATCGTTCCCTTAACAGTTGGTATGTAAATGCTGAAGCAGGTGCCCTGTCCTGGAGTTCTCAGGGGTGGTAGTGACTCACATGTACCTCTTTGCTGGGTAGGCTCTAGGGATTGCTCTCTGTAAATATAGGAGCAGTTGCTGCCGTTGTGCTGGTACTCCTTGCTTGGTCACTCTAGGGGTGTCTCTCTAAGTCTCAGGGTTGGGGGGCTTCTCCCTGATTGTTGCTCACAGGCTCTCTCTTTAGCCACAGGATGTGTTTCTGGTGGTCCCTCCCCCTGCCTTGGTAGGAGTGCTCTCTGTGGCCCTGCAGATTGGAGTGTAGTTTAACAGACCTCCTCTAGCTCCCTTGGTGTGGAAAGTGCCATTGATGTGAACCTTCACAGGGTCACTGGCAGGGGTCCTGTATCTTGTGCTTTTTGCTGGTTGGGCAGCCCACAACTCTGTCGGAGAGCAGGCACTGACAGCCCTCTTGTGGAAATGGGTGCTGCCGCCAGCAGCTTTTCTGGTGCAAGCTTCTGTGGATTCTCTGGGTGAAACTGAGGCACCTGTGTTTTCCCTGTTTGACAGGGAGTGGCCACTGGGAGCCCTCTCATGGAAACGGCTACTGCTGCCCTGGCCCAAGCCTCTGCAGATTCTCTGGGCAGAGCTGAGATGCCTGTTTGCCTATGTTTTCCCTGCTCAAGCAGGTTATTGCTTTTGCGGAAAGTGGGCACTGCCAAAGCAGTTTTTCTGGTGCTGCTTTGCTGGTGTGAGCCTCTGTAGAGTCCATGGCTGGAGCCAAGGTCCATGTGTTTTCTCTGATCAGCAGGAAGTAGGCACTGGTGGCCCTCTCAGAGAATGGCGCTGCCTCTCTGGGCGGAGCTGAGACTCCTGTGTCTTCACTGCTCAAGCAAGTCATTGCTGTGGCAGGAAATGAGTGCTGCTGCCAGCAGCTTTTCTGGCACTGCCCTGCAGGTCAGAGCCCCTGCAGATTCTCTGGGTGGAGCCAGAGCATCTGCGTTTCCCCTAATCTCTTGTCCTGGGGGTGGGGGTGGGGGGGTGCCTTGAGCACCTGATACTGCTGACAGCTCTTCTGTCGCAGGTTGGGCTCCGCTAGTGCAGGGTCCCTGCTGGCTGCAACTGGGAACTTGTATTATTCCCCCAGGTGGTTATCCACCTGCTCCAAGAAGTCTACAGCCCTAAGGGCGGGGCTGCTTCCCAGCCATTGCTGGGCAGCCACTAGGCCATGCTGTTTCTGAGCTGAGGCAGGCAGTGTTCCTGCAGCTTGAGTAAGTGGGTATAGGGAACAAGGCTGTAGTGGTGGATCCTGCCCCTTCCAGCACCCCCAAACAATGGGGTCTAATCTCGAAGCCTGACTGGATTGCCTCTGCTTAGATGCTCTCCATTGTGGTCACCCTATGCTGTAGACCCTCCAGGCTGTTTGTGCGTGGCCAACTCCAGTTTTTTCCCCACATAGCCGGCCCCGGCTCCCTCTTTGTGTCTGATCTTTAAGGCCAAATTTTAGTTTCCAACACCTGCTGGCACCCACCTATAGTTGCCCATTGTCCACAGCACTGCCGGTTTGTGGAGGACTGTTTCCATTTGTCTAGAGTTCCTCCTCTGTTTTTGGCTGATCTCATTGATGGTGGGGTCGCAGGAGCTTTTCTTCTTTCCAGCTCCCTCCTGGGAGAGTAGGTCCCATCTCAATTTCTTTTGATTCTTTTTCTCTTGTTCTTCTTCTTTCTTATGTCCTACTTGGTTTTATGATGTTTTTCTTGAGCTATTGTAATCTTGAGGTCTTGTGTTTTTTTGCAAATTTTCTGTGCGAATGGTTCTACATATACCTGTATTTTCAATTTATTTGTAGGAATAGATGAGCCTTCTGTCATGCTACTTTGCCATCTTCCCTTGTCATGTGTCCTTGGTCATTTGGCCATTTGTATGTTGTCTTTGGAGAAATGGAAATTCCCAGGCTAGGGGTTGAATCAGAGCTGTAGCTGCCGGCCTACACACCATAGCACACAGCAACTGCAATTTAACCTACTGAGCGAGACAAGGGATCCAATCCACATCCTCATCAATACTAGTCAGATTGTTTCTGCTGGGCCACAGTGGGAATTCCTTATGCCCATTTTTTGATTGTTTTTTGATATTGAGCTGTGGGTGTTTTTATATTTTGGAAATTAATCCCTTGTTGGTCACTTTATTTGCAAATATTTTCTCCCTTTTCGTGTACCTGTTGATCATTTACATCTTTGGAAAAATATCTTTTCTATTTATTTGCCAATTTCTTTTTTTTTTTTTTTTATAATTTTTTTTTTTACTTTCCCACTGTACAGCAAGGGGGTCAGGTTATCCTTACATGTATACATTACAATTACATTTTTTCCCCCACCCTTTCTTCTGTTGCAACATGAATATCTAGACAAAGTTCTCAATGCTATTCAGCAGGATCTCCTTGTAAATCTATTCTAAGTTGTGTCTGATAAGCCCAAGCTCCCGATCCCTCCCACTCCCTCCCCTTCCCATCAGGCAGCCACAAGTCTTTTCTCCAAGTCCATGATTTTCTTTTCTGAGGAGATGTTCATTTGTGCTGGATATTAGATTCCAGTTATAAGTGATTTCATATGGCGCTCCATGTGGTTTGGGGGTGGGGTGGGGTGTTAATAATTTTTCCTTTTAAGTTTACTATCAGACTGATAAAAATTAAAAAGTGTGATAACTGTTAGTTTTCTGTTGGTGAAGCTATTTGCCAATTTCTTAATTGGGTTATTTGGTTTTCTTAGCTGTTGAGTCATATGTGTTCTTTGTATATTTTGTATAGTAACCACTTGTAGAAAATATGGTATGGTTTATGAATATTTTTTCCCATTGCATAGGTTGTCTTTTCATCTGGTGGTTTTCTTTGCTTTGAAGAAGCTTTTTAGTTGGATGTAGTTCCACTCGTTTATTTTTTGCTGTTGCCTTTGCTTTTACTATCAAATGCAAAAAATCATTGCTAAGGCTAATGTCAAGGATATTTTCTCCTGTGTCTTTTATGAGTTTTATTGTTTTAAGTTTTATGTTTAAGTCTTTAATCCATTTTGAGTTGAATTTTTGTGTATGGTGTAAGACAGGTATACAGTTTCATTCTATTTTTTTAGGTTTTTATTTTTTCTGTTATAGTCTATATACATTGTTTGGTCAATTTCTGCTGTATACCAAAGTGACCCAGTAATTTTTCCCAAATTATCTTCCATCGTGTTCCATCCCAAGTGACTAGATATGGTTCCCTGTGCTGTACAGCAGGATGTCATTGCTTATCCACTCCAAATGCAATAGTTGGCATCTACTAACCCCAAATTCCCTGTCCGTCCCCCTCGTTCCCTCTCTCCCTTGGCAACCACAAGTCTGTTCTCCATGTCCATGAGTTTGTTTCCTTTCTGTAGGTAGGTTCATCTGTGCCATATATTAGATTCCAGATATAAGTGATATCATATGGTATTTGTCTTTCTTTTTATCACTTACTTCACTTAGTATGAGTCTCTAGTTCATCCATGTTGCTGCAAATGGCATTATTTTATTCTTGTTTTATGGCCGAGTAGTATGCCATTGTGTATCTATACCACATCTCCTTAATCCATTCATCTGTTGATGGACATTTAGATTGTTTCCATGTCTTGCTTATTGTGAATAGTGCTGCTATGAACATTGGGGAGTATGTATCTTTTTCAAGGAAAGTTTGGCCTGGATATATGGCAAAGAGTGGGATTGCTAGGTCATACGGTAGTTCTATATTTAGTTTTCTGAGGTGTCTCCAAACTGTTTTCCATAGTGGTTGTCCTAATTTACATTCACACCAACATGTAGGAGGGTTCCCTTTTCTCCACACCATCTCCAGCATTTGTTATTTGTTGAGTTGTTAATGATGACCACTCTGACTGGTGTGAGGTGGTACCTTATCGTAGTTTTGATTTGCATTTCTCTAGTTAGTGATGTTGAGCATTTTTTCATGTGCTTGTTGGTCATCTGTATATCTTTGGAGAAATGTCTATTCAGGTCTTTTGCCCATTTTGCAGTTGGGTTGTTGGCTTTTTTGCTGTTGAGCCATGTAAGTTGTTGGTATATTTTAGAGATTAAGCCCTTGTCAGTTGCATCATCTGAAACTATCTTCTCCCATTCTGTAAGTTGTCTCTCTCTCTCTCTTTTTTTTTTTTTTTATGGCTCCCTTTGCTGTGCAAAAGCCTTTACGTTTGATTAGGTCCCATTGGTTTATTTTTGTTTTTATTTATGTTGCCTTGGGAGACTGACCTAAGAAAACACTTGTAAGGTTGATGTTAGAGAATGTTTTGCCTATGTGCTCTTCTAGGAATTTTATGATGTGTTGTCTTATGTTTAGGTCTTTAAGCCATTTTGAGTTTATTTTCATGTGTGGTGTGAGGGTGTGTTCCAGTTCTGTTGATTTACATATAGCTGTCCAGTTTTCCCAAGACCACTTGATGAAGAGACTCTCTTTTTCCCAGTTTATATTCTTGCCTCCTTTGTCAAGGATTAATTGACCATAGGTGTCTGGGTTTATTTCTGGGTTCTCCATTCTGTTCCATTGGTCCGTATGTCTGTTTTAGTACCAGTACCACAGTGTCTTGATGACTGTGGCTTTGTAATATTGTCTGAAGTCTGGGAGAGTTATGCCTCCTGCTTGGTTTTTGTTCCCCAGGATTGCTTTGGCAATTCTGGTTCTTTTGTGGTTGCATATAAATGTTTGGATTGTTTGTTGTAGTTCTTTGAAAAATGTGATGGGTAATTTGATAGGGATTGCATTGAATTTGTAGATTGCTTTGGGTAGTATGGACATTTTTACAATATTAACTCTTCCAATCCAAGAGCATGGAACATCTTCCCATTTCTTTGAATCCCCTTTAATTTCCTTGATTAACATTTTATCTTTTTATTATATGTTTGCTTTTTTTTTTTTTTAATAGAGCCACACTAGTGGCATGTGGAGGTTCCCAGGCTAGGGGTCCAATTGGAGCTACAGCTGCCAGCCACAGCCACAGCAATGTGGGATCCGAGCTGTGTCTGTGACCTATGCCATAGTTCATGGTAACACCAAATCCTTAATCCACTGAGCGAGGCTAGGGATCAAACCCGCAACCTCATGGTTACTATTCAGATTCATTTCTGCTGCGTCATGACAGAAACTCCAACATAACATTTTATAGTTCTCAGCATATAAGTCTTTGACCTCCTAGTCAGGTTTATTCCTAGGTATTTAATTTTTTGGGGTGTGATTTTAAAAGGAATTGTATTTTTGTATTTTTCTAATATTTTTTTGTTAGTATGCAGAAATGCAACCAATTTCTGAATGTTAATCTTGTATCCTGCTACTTTGCTGAATTCATTGATCAGTTCTAGTAGTTTTTGTGTGGAGTCCTTAGGATTTTCTCTGTATAGTATCATGCCATCTGTATACAGTGACGATTTTACCTCTTCCTTTCAGATTTGGATACCTATGATTTCTTTTGTTTGTCTGATTACTGTGGCTAGGACTTCCAACACTATGTCCAATAGAAATAGTGAGAGTGGGCATCCTTGTCTTGTTCCAGATTTCAGCTGGAAGGCTCTCAGTTTTTCTTCATTGAGTGTTACACTGGCTGTGAGTTTGCCGTAAATGTCTTTTATTATGTTAAGGTATGTTCCCTCTATACCCACTTTGCTAAGAGTTTTTATCATGAATGGATGTTGGACTTTGTCAAATGCTTTTTCTGCATCTATTGAGATGATCATGTGGTTTTTTGACTTTTGTTAATGTGGTGCATAATGTTGATTGATTTGCTTATGTTGAACCATCCTTGTGAACCTGGGATGAATCCCACTTGGTTGTGGGGTATGATCTTTTTATATGTTGTTGTATTTGGTTGGCCCTTGTTTAAAATTTTTGCAACTATATCGGTGAAAGATACTGGCCTATAATTTTCTTTTTTGGTAGTATCTTTGGTTTTGGTATTTGGGTGATGATGGCTTCATAGAATGTCTTTGGGAGTATTCCTCCTTCTTTGACCTTTTGGAAAAGTTTAAGACCAGTGGGTACAAGTTCTTTGTATGTTTGGTAGAATTTGCCTGTGAAGCCATCTGGTCCAGGACTTTTGTGTGTAGGGTGTGTTTTTATTATATAATTCAGTTTCATTTCTAGTGGTCTGTCTGTTCAGTTGATCTGTTTCTTCTTGATTCAATTTTTGCAGGCTGTATGTCTCTAGAAAGTTGTCCCATTTCTTCTAGGTTGTCAAATTTGTTGGCATACAATTGGTCATAGTATTCCCTTATGTTTTTTTGTTTTTTGTTTTGTATTGCTGCAGTATCCGTTGAGATTTCTCCTTTTTCATTTCTTATTTTGTTTGAGTTCTTTCTCTCCTCTTCTTAGTGAGTCTGGCCAGAAGGTTTGTCAATTTTGTTTACCTTTTCAAAGGACCAGCTCTTGTTTTTATTGATTTTTTTCTATTGTTTCTTCAGTCTCTATTTTATTGATTTCCTCTCTGCTATTTACGTTTTCCTTCTTTCTGCTGACTTTAGGTTGTGTTTGTTCTTTTTCTAATTCTTTTAGGTAGTGGGTTAAATTACTGATTTGAAATTTTTCTTCTTTTTTGATGGGGGCCTGTATTGCTATGAACTTTCCTCTAAGCACTGCTTTTGCAGCATCCCATACCTTTTGGATGGTTGTGTCTTCATTATCATTTGTTTTGAGGTATTTTTAAATTTCCTTTTTGATTTCATCATTGACCCATTTGTTTTTTAGTAGCATGCTGTTTAGTCTCCCTGTAGTCAGTTTTTTCTCATTTCCTTTCTTGTGGTTGTTTTCTAGTTACATGCCATTGTGGTCAGAGAAGATACTTGAAATAATTTTTTTTTTTTTTTTGGTCTCATGTCTTTTTAGTGCCACACTCACAGCATATAGAGGTTCCCAGCCTAGGGGTTGAATTGGAGCTGTTGCCGCTGGCCTATGCCACAGCAATTCAGGATCTGAGCTTCGTCCATGACCTACACCACAGCTCATGGCAATGCCAGATCCTGAACCCATTGAGCGAGGCCAGGGATTGAACTCACAACCTCATGGTTCCTAGTCAGATTCTTCTGTGCCATGATGGGAACTCCTAATTTCTATAGTCTTCAATTCATTGAAGTTAATTTTGTGGTCCAGTATGTTGTAACTCCTTGGGAATGTTCCATGTGCACCTGAAAAGAATGAAATATTCTCATTTTATTTGGGTGTAATGTCCTGAAAATTTTAGTGAAGTCTAACTTTTCTATTGTGTCTTTTAGGGTCTCTCTTGCCTTATTGATTTTCTGTCTAGAGGATCTGTCCATTGATGTGAGTGGGGTGTTAAAGTCTCCTACTATTATTGCATTCCCATCACTTTCTCATTTTCTGTCTGTTTGTATTTGTTGTATGTATCTGGGTTCTCCTATATTAGGGGCATATATATTGATGATGGTAATATCCTAAATAGTGTCCTTCATTGACTTTCTTTATGGCCTTCATTTTAAAGTCTTTTTTGTCTGATATGAGTATTGCAACTCCTGCTTTCCTTTCTTTTCCATTCACATGAAATGTATTTTTCCATCTCCTCACTTCAATTTATATGTGTCCTTTGCCCTTAGGTGAGTCTCTTGTAGTCAGCATGTTGTAAGCTCTTGCTCTTTAATCCAGTCTGCCACTCTATGTCTTTTGATTGGAGCATTCAGTCCATTGATATTTAAGGTCATTATTGATAAATGTATATTTATTGCCATTTAAAACCTTGCTTTCCAAGGTTTATTCTGTCTCTCCTTTGTTCCTTTCCTTTCCTTTTTTTGGGGGGGGGGTTGGATGATTTCCTTTTATTTTATGCTTGTGTTCTTTTCTTTCTAGTCTTTATGAATGTAATGTTTGATTTTGATTTGTGGTTGCCCTGTTTTTCAAGTATATTAACCCCTTCCTATATCTGCTTGCTTAGGCTTGATAGTCATATAGGCTCAAACACATGTAAGGAAAAAAGTCTGGACTTTCTTATTTTTCTTACTTACATTTTATGATTTTGAAGTCCTTTTTTTTTTTTTTTAAACTTCTTTATGTTTCTCCTTTTGCTGTTCCTTGTGTTTATCATCACTTTTACATTAGGTTTTTTTTTTTTTTTTGGTTCTTTTAGATATGTATACTGGCTTATTTAAGTGATTGCTTTCCAATCATGATTTCCTCTATCCTATTTCTTCTTTTTTTTTATTTAGAGAAGTCCTTTCATTATTTCTTCTAGAATTGGATTTAGTATTGCTGTAGCCTTTCAGTTCTTGTTTGTTGAAGAAATTCTATATTTCTCCTCCTATTTTAAATGATATTCTTGCTGGGTAGAGTATTCTTGGCTGTAAATTTTTCCCTTTTGGAACTTTGAATATATTTTGCCACTCTCTTCTGGCCTATAGTGTTTCTGTAGAGAAATCAGCTGATAGCCTTATGGGGGTTCCCTTATAATTAAGGCTTTGCTTTTCTCCTGCTGCCTTTAGAATCCTTCCTTTAACTTTTGCCATTTTTTAAATAATATGTCTTGGTGTCAGTCTATGTGGGTTCCAACTTGTGTGGGGCCCTCTGTACTTCCTGAATCTTGATATCTGTTTCCTTTAAATTTGGAAAAAATTTTTTTGACCCATAATTTCTTCAAAAATATTTTCAATCTCCTTTCCTTCTCCATAGCCCTATTATGTATAGATTGGCTTGCTTTATATTATCCCATAGATCTCTTATATTGCTTTCATGTTTTTTTTGCTTTTTTAAAATTTTATTTAATTATTTATTTTTATTACTCAAATGAATTTATCACATCTGTGGTTGTATAATGATCATAACAATCTGATTTCGCAGGATTTCCATCCCACAGCCCAGGCACATCCCCCACCCCCCAAGCTGTCTCCTCCAGAGACCATAAGTTTTTCAATGTCTGTGCGTCAGCATCTGTTCTGCAAAGAAGTTCAGTCTGTCCTTTTTTCAGATTCCACATGTCAGTGAAAGCAGTTGATGTTGGTATCTCATCATATGGCTGACTTCACTTAGCATGACAGTTTCTAGGTCCATCCATGTTGCAAAAAATGCTGGTATTTCGTTCTTTTTAATGGCTGAGTAATATTCCATTGTGTATATGTACCACATCTTCTGGATCCACTCCTCTGTCAATGGACATTTAGGTTGTTTCCATGTCTTGGCTATTGTAAATAATGCTGCAATGAACATTGGAGTACATGTGTCTTTGCGAGTCGTGGTTTTCTCTGGATAGATGCCCAGGAGTGGGATGGCTGGAACAAATGGTAGTTCTATGTTTAGTTTTCTGAGGCATGTCCATACTGCTTTCCACAGTGGTTGCACCAATGTACAATCCCACCAACAGTGTACTAGGGTTCCTTTTTCTCCACACCTCTCCAGCACTTATTGTTTGTAGATGTTTTGAGGATGGCCATTCTGGCTGGTGTAATGTGGTACCTCAGAGTGGTTTTGATTTGCATCTTTCTAATGATGAGTGATGTCGAACATCTTTTCATGTGTTTCTTGGCCATCTGTATGTCTTCTTTGGAGAACTGTCTGTTTAGATCTTCTGCCCATTTCTTGATGGGGTTGTATGTTTTTTTGGTATGGAGCTGCAGAAGGTGCTTATAAATTTTGGAGATCAATCCCTTGTCAGTTGATTCACTTCCAAAGATTTTCTCCCATTCTGTGGGTTGCCTTTTCATGTTGTTTAAGGTTTCCTTTGCTGTGCAGAAACTTTTAAGTTTCATTAGGTCCCATTTGTATATTTTTGTTTTTACTGTCAGTACCCTTAGGAGGTGGACCTGAGAAGATGTTGCTGTCGTTTATGTCAGAGAGTGTTTGGCCTAAGTTTTCCTCTAAGAGTTTTATAGTGTCTGGTCTTATATCTAGGTCTTTAATCCATTTGGAGTTTGTTTTTGTGTATGGTGCTAGGGAGTGTTCTAATTCAGTCTTTTCCATGTGGCTGTCCAGTTTCCCCAGCATCACTTATTGAACAGGCTAGGCTGTCTTTTCTCCATTGTATATCCTTGCCTCCTTTGTCACAGATTAGTTGGCTGTAGGTGCGTGGGTGGAATTCTGGGCTTTCTGTCCTGTTCCACTGATCTATATTTCTGTCTTTGTGCCAGTACCATGCGGTTTCGATGATTGTTGCTTTGTAGTATAGTCTGAGGTCCAGGAGCCTGATTCCTCCAGCTCCGTTTTTCTTTTTCAGGATGTCTTTGGCTATTCTGGGTCTTTTGTGCTTCCAAACAGACTTTAGAATATTTGGTTCGAGTTTTGTGAAAAATGTCCTTGGTACTTTGGTAGGGAATGCATTGAATCTGTAGATTGTCTTAGGTAGTATAGTCGTTTTGACAATATTGACTGTTCCAATCCACGAGCATGGTATATCTTTCCATCTATTTGTGTCCTCTTTGATTTCTTTCATCTGTGTCTTATAGTTTTCAGAGTACCGGTCTTTTATCTCTTTAGGTAGGTTTACTCCTAGGTATTTTATTCTTTTGGATGCGATGGTAAACGGGATTGCTTCCCTAATTTCCTCTTCTGCTCCTTCATTGTTAGTGTATAGAGATGCCGTCGTTTTCTGTGTATTAATTTTGTGTCCTGGGACTTTGCCAAATTCGTGGATGAGCTCTAACAGTTCTCTGGCAGAGTGTTTAGGATTCTCTAGGTATAGTATCATGTCATCTACAAATAGGGATAGTTTTACTTCTTCCTTTCCAATCTGGATTCCTTTAATTTCTTTTACTTCTCTGATTGCTGTGGCTAGGACTTCCAAAACTATGTTGAAGAGTAGTGGCGAGAGCAGACATCCTTCCTTGTCTTGTTCCTGATCTCAGTGGGAATTCTTTCAGCTTTTCATCATTGAGAATGATGTTCGCTGTGGGTTTGTCATATATGGGCTTTATCATGTTGAGGTAGGTTCCTTCTATGCCCACGTTCTGAAGGGTTTTTATCAGAAATGGGTGTTGGATTTTTGTCAAAGGCTTTTTCTGCATCTATTGAGATGATCATATGGTTTTTATTCTCCAGTTTGTTAATGTGATGTATCACACTGACTGATTTGCAGATAGTGAAGAGCCCTTACATGCCTGGGATAAATCCCACTTGATCATGATGTACAATCCTTTTAATGTATTGTTGGATTCAGTTTGATAGTATTTTGTTGAGGATTTTTGCATCTATGTTTATCAATCAGTGAAATTGGCGTGTAGTTTTCTTTTTTGTGTGGTATCTTTGTCTGGTTTTGGTATCAGAGTGATGGTGTCCTCATAGAATGAGTTTGGAGTATCCCTTCCTCTGCAATTTTTTGAAATAGTTTCAGAAGGAGAGGTGTGAGCTCCTCTCTAAATGTTTGCTAGAATTCGCCTGTGAAGCCGTCTGGTCCTGGACTTTTGTTTGTTGGAAGTTTTAAATCACAGTTTCAATTTCCGTTCTTGTGATTGGTCTGTTCATCTTTTCCAGTTTGTCTTGGTTTAGTCTTGGAAGATTGTACTTTTCTAAGCATTTGTCCATTTCTTCTAGGTTTTCCATTTTATTGGCATATAGTTGCATGTAGTCGTCTCTTATGATCCTTTGTATTTCTGTGGTGTCCGTTGTCCCTTCTCCTTTTTCATTTCTAATTGTATTGATTTGAGTCCTCTCTCTTTTTTGTTTGATAAGTCTGGCTAAGGGTTTATCCATTTTGTTGATCTTTTCAAAGAACCAGCTTGTTGTTTCATGATCTTTTCTATGGTTTTCTTTGTTTCTCTTTCATTGATTTCTGCTCTGATCTTCATGATTTCTTTCCTTCTACTAACTTTAGGTCTTGTCTGTTCTTCTCTCTTGAGCTGCTTTGGATGTAATGTTAGCTTGTTTATTTGAGCTTTTTCTTGTGTCCTGAGGTGGGCTTGTATGGCTGTAAACTTTCCTCTTAGAAGGGCTTTTGCTGCATCCCATAGGTTTTGGAGTGTCGTATCTTTGTTGTCATTTGCTTCTGGGTATTTTTTAATTTCCTCTTTGATTTCTTCAGTGATTGGTCCATTGGTTGTTTAGTAGCATGTTGTTGAGTCTCCACGTGTTTGTGTTTTTTGCAGATTTTTTCTTGTTGTTGATGTCCAGTCATATAGCATTGTGGTTGGAAAAGATGCTTGATATGATTTCAGTTTTCTTAAAGTTACCAAGGTTGGATTTGTGGTGCAGGATGTGATCAATCTTAGAGAATGTTCCATGTGCACTTGAGAAGCATGTGTATTCTGTTGCTTTTGGGTGGAATGTCGTATAAATATCTCTTAAGTCCATCTGGTTTAATGCTTCATTCAGGGCCTGTGTTTCCTTGTTGATTTTCTGTCTGGATGCTCTGTCCATTGCTGTAAGTGGGGTGTTAAAGTCCCCCGCTATTATTATGTTATTGTTGATTTGTCCTTTTAAGGTTGTTAGCAGTTGCCTTACATATTGTGGTGAACCTTTGTTGGGTGTGTGGATATTTAAAATTGTTCTATCTTCTTCTTGGATTGATCCTTTGATCACTATGTAATGACCTCTTTGTCCCTTAAAATATTCTTCATTTTAAAGTCTATTTTGTCTGATATGAGTATTGCTACTCCAGCTTTCTTTTGATCCCCATTTGCATGAAATATTTTCTTCCATCCTCTCACTTTCGATTTGTATGTGTCCCTGGAAGTAAAGTGGATCTCTTGAAGACAGCATATATATGGGTCTTGTTTTTGTATCCATTCAGCCAGTGTATGTCTTTTGGTTGGGGCATTTAGTCCATTAAGATTTAAGGTAATTATTGATATGTATGTTCTTATTGCCATTTTATTAATTACTTTGGCTTTGTTTTTGTTGCTCTTTTTTCTTCCCTTCTTCTCTTGTTCTTTTATGCCTAGAGAAGTTCCTTTAGTATTTGTTGTGAGGCTGGTTTAGTGTTGCTGAATTCTCTCAGCTTTTGCTTATCAGTGAAGCTTTTGATTTCTCCTTCAAATCTGAATGAGAGCCTTGCTGGGTAGAGTAGTCTTGGTTGGAGGTTTTTTCCCTTCATCACGTTAAGTATTCCATGCCACTCCTTTCTGGCCTACAGAGTTTCTGCTGAAAAATCTGCTGATATCCTTATTGGGGTTCCCTTGTTATGTCATTTGTTTCTTTTCCCTAGCTGCTTTCAAGATTTTCTCTTTGTCTTTAATTTTGGTCAGTTTGATTAATATGTGTCTTGGGGTGTTCCTCCTTGGGTTTATTTTATATGGTACTCATTGAGCTTCCTGGATTTGAGTGAGTGATTCGTTTCCCATGTGAGGGAAATTTTCGGCTGCTCTCTCTTGGAATATTTTTTCTGTCTCCTTCTCTCTCTCTTTTCCTTCTGGCACCCCTATAATATGGATGTTGGTATGTTTCACGTTGTCCCAGAGTTCTCTGAGACTCTCTTCATTTGTTTTCAGTCTTTTTTCTCTTTTCTTTTCCTCATCCGTAATTTCCACTAATCTGTCCTCCACCTCACTTATTCGTTCTTCTGCCTCCTGTATTCAGCTGTTGGCTGCTTCTAGTGAATTTTTTATTTCAGTTATTGTATTTTGCATCTTTTCTTGTTTCAGTTTTATATCTTGTATCTCTTTGCTCAGTTTTTCCTGTAAGTTATCCATCTTCGCCTCCAGTTTATTCCCAATGTCTTGCATCATCTTCAGCATCAACAGTCTAAAGTCTTTTTCCTGGAGTCTGAGAATCTCGTCATCATTTAGCTGATTTTCTGGGGTTTTTCCTTTCTCCCTCATCTGAGTTATACTTCTCTGTCTTTTCATTTTTATAGGTTTTTGTTGTGGTGATCTTTTTACAGATACTAGAGTTGTAGCCTCTCTTCTAATGTCTGCCCCCCTTGTGGCTGAAGTCATTATGGGGGCCTTGCTGTAGGCTTCCTGATGGGAGGGGCTGATGCCTGCCCCCTGGTAGGAGGAGCAGATTCTAATCCCTCTGGTGGGTGGGGCTTAGTCTCTGGATGGAATTAGAGGCAGCTGTGTGCCTGGGAGGTCTTTAGGTAGCCTGTTTACTGAGGGGTGGGGCTGTGGTCCCACCTGGATTGTTGTTTGCCCTGGGACTTCTCAGTGCTGACTGATGGGTGGGACCAGATTTTCCCAAAATGGCCACCTCCAGAGAAAGGCATGGCTGCTGGATATTCCCGGGAGCTTTGCTTTCAATGTCCTTCCCTCACAACAAGCCACATTTACCCCCGTTTTCCCAGGAGGTCCTCCAAGAACTGCGGTCAGGTTTGACCCAGATTCCCATGGAGACTTTGCTTTGCCTTGGGACCTAGTGCACGTGAAAGTCTGTGTGCGCCTTTTAAGAATGGGGTCTCCATTTCCCCCAGTCCCATGGAGCTCCTGCGTACAAGCCCCACAGGCCGTCAATGCCAGATGCTCCGGGGCTCTTTCTCCCTGTGCCAGATTCCCCACACATGAGAGTTTGATGTGTGGCTCAGAATTCTCACTCATGTAGCTGAGTCTCTGTGAACCGGTTAGTTTCCAGTCCTGTGGAGCTTCCCTCCCAGGAGGTATGGGGTTGTTTATATCGTGAAATTGCCCCTCTTACCTCTGATGTGTCCTCCTCTTTTTCTTCAGGAGTAGGATATCTTTTTTATGGTTTCTGGTCCATTTGGGTGAAGTGTGCTCAGTCTTTAGTTGTGAATTTTGTTGTTTTTAGGAGAGAAGTTGAGCTCCAGTCCTTCTGTTCCACCATCTTAATCCCATCTCTCTCTCTCTTTTTTTTTTTTTTTTTTTATTTGGTTTTCTGTCTGCAGTCCTGATTGGGTGATTTCCATTATTCTGTCTTTCAAGTCCCAATTCATTCCTCTGCACTATTCATTTTGTCCTTTAGCACCTTTAGCTCAGTTCATGTCTCTGGAAATGAATTTTCTAATTTTTCTTAGTTCCTCCTTAGAGTTTCCATTTCTGTTAATGTAATCTGGATTTCTGTTTATATCTGTTATTCATTTTCATCCACAATTCCCTCAGTATTTTCACTAGCTCCTTTTTGAACTCCGTATCTATTAAGACTGCAGAGGTCCCTTTCATTATTTGCTTCTTCAGGTGAATTCTCCTGTTCTTTTAACTGGGAATGGTTCCTGAGCTTCTTCATTTTTGTTTATATTTTTCTTATGCTGTGAGTTGAAGGAAACCAACTACTGTAGTCTTGGAGGGATAGCTCTATACAAGAGCGCCCGTTTGTATTTTGTGGGGGATTACTAGTTATTTTTGGTGTTTGAATTTGGATATTTGCTGTCTCTTTCCCCAGTGTGACCAGGCTGTTATCCTCTTGATAGGTTGCTGCATGTGTTTCCAGGGAGAAGGAGGCAATGGGCAGGGCTAGTAGTCAGTGCCTAGTTGCTTGGCTCTTAACAGTAGCAAGGACCCACGAGAAGGTGGTTCAGGCTACTCTTATTTGCAAGGCCCTTAGAAATGTTAATCAGCCTCAGGCAGATTTATTCAGTGCCTGGAGCATTTCGCAGTGGCAGCAGTAGGGCACGTGTGTTCCCAGGGAGTGAGAGCAACAATGGGTGGTGCTTGGTTGCAGTTCCCTCTTCTTTGCCAACTCTGATGTGCCTGGGGCCACAGTTGGTACCTGTTCACAGACCCCTAGTTGTAGCAGGCCATGCCCCCATCTAGCGTCTGAGATGACTGCTGTGTTTTGTCCACTTGTCTATAGATCCCACAAGAAGTGCTGCTTCATGCTTAGCCCCCTGCCCTTAGTCTACACAAGAGGTTCCTGGTCACCTGCAGCCCACACAAGAGGAACCCGGTTGCCTGTAGCCCGAGCAACTGGCACCTTGCCACCTGTAGCCTGTGTCAGAGGTGCCTTGCCCTCTGAGAGTCTGCGCATGTGCAGAAAAAGGGATTCCTACTGCAGTCTGCCCCTCCTCCTCTTGCCCTCTCCAACAATGGCAACTTGCTTCTCCTGAAGGCCCAGATCTCCTTCCAAGTTCCCTATGCTGTGGTGTTCCACTCCCCAGCCTGTGGAGCACAGCTGCCTAGCCCCTCAGGCTGTCTCCACATAGCTAATCCTAGTCCTCTTCCTGGAACTCACCTCTGGAGCCTGAGTCTCCACACTCAGCCCCTGCCTGAATGGCTCAGGCTGTGGTGTCCAGGGGCGTTGGTACAAATGGTCTGTGTGGCTCTCCCTCTGCTTTGCCCTCCTCAGTCCAGATGCTGTGCTTTTCTTGGTGACTTTGAAGTCCCTCCATCTTGGCTGATCTCCCCATTGGTTAGGTATCTTCCAAGTGTGTGGATTGCTTTTCTCTTTAACAGCTCCCTCTCAGGAGTGCTAGTCCCATCCTGATTCCTTTTCTCTCTCTCTCTCTCTTTTTTTCTTTTGTTCTGCCCAGTTATGCAGAGGGTTTCCTGCCCTTTTTGGAGGTTAAAGGTCTTCTGCCAGGATTCAGTAGATGTTCTGTGTGAATTGTTCTACATACAGATTTTTTTTAATGTGTTTGTGGGATAAGGAGAGCACCACATCTTATTCTCCCAATATCCTGATCCTTCCCCCAGTTTCATTCTTTTGCATGTGGCTTTCCAGTTTTCTCAACACATTTATTGACGATATTATCCTTTCCTTGTTGTATATTCTTTGTTGGTTTGTTAAAAACTAATTGACCACATATGCATGGGTTTATTTCCTGCTCTTTATTTTGTTGCATTAACCTGTGTGTCTGCTTTTATGCCAATACCATACTGCTTCAGTTACTGTAGCTTTGTAATACAGTTTTAAATCAGGATGTGCAATGCCTCCAGCTTTTTTCTTATTTCTCAAGTTTGCTTTAGCTATTCAGGGTCTTCTGAGGAGAGTGTGTTGCAGTTTTTCCAATAGCCACATGTTTCAGTGTGACTATTTTCTTATTTGCCTGGTGTGTAGGAGTCATTCAGCTGGCTTCTGGATTTCTTTTAGAGGGATTTTCTCTGTGTGTATCTGCACATTCAGTGCACCTGTGGGAGGGGGGA
The DNA here is from genome assembly GCF_054392235.1 of Sus scrofa. NCBI lineage: Eukaryota > Metazoa > Chordata > Mammalia > Artiodactyla > Suidae > Sus > Sus scrofa. Next base: position 93,783,023 of record NC_139390.1, on the reverse strand, counting down.
AGTTCAGGTCCATCCCATGTCGCCATCATGGTCACAAAAACAAAACAAAATAGAACACTTTTAAAAAAATTTTTTGTTAAGAAGAATCACTCATGGTGACCTAGGTTAGAATATTTAGCCTTCAAGAACCAGATCAACTTTTTTTTGGGGTCAGTTGCAACATAACCTTTGTTACTTTTTTAAGTTTTAAGGCTTAAGGAAGGATGCAGGATCATTTCTAATGCTGTAGACTATGACTCTTCCCCCAGGATCAACTCAATACCTCATTACAAATTACATTAAAGTTTTTTCTGTTTGTGATATTGTCAGTGAAGAGCTCAACCAACCTAACCAAGATCACTTGGGGGCATAGCACAGGAAGGAAGATGAATATAATTCATATCTTTTCCTTTTGCTAGGTGCAGATGAATTAATTATAGTTCCCAGAGAACTATTCCCTTTTGCTTAAAATAGTATCAAATTTTCCATGCAAGTCTTCTATGAATAGAAGCAATTTGACTTGACATTAGGACAGAACTTTGGAATCTAGAGATGACACAGTCTACCTCTGATTCTCTGAGAGGCACCTGTCGGCTTGGGTTCTCAGTCTTTAGTTTTTTCCCTCTCCATAAAACGGGAATTAAATATGCTCATTCACTGATTTCAGGAGATTTTAGGGGGAATTGCTTACAAAACTTTTTTGGTTTTCAAGGCTTCACTTGCGGCATATGGAGCTTCCCAAGCTAGGGATTGAATTGGAGTTGCAGCTGCTGGCCTACACCAAAGCCACAGCCATGCAGGGTCCAAGCCCCTTCTGTGACCTACACCACAGCTCATGGCAATGCCAGACCCTTAACCCACTTAGTGAGGCCAGGAATTGAACGTGTATCCTCATAGATACTAGTCAGGTTCATTACCACTGAGCCACAGTGGGAACTCCTAAAAACCATTTTTTAATGTGCTGAGGTAACTCAAAATGGATGGCAGTTGGTGTGAGGGGAATTCTGGGCAAGAAATTCATTTAATGTGAACTGCATTATTTTCTGAGTTATTTAGATAAGATTCAGAATGATCTCTAGGTTCAGCATCAAGACCATCTTGAGGCCTGTCTTTGGAAAAGACCTATGATTCATTTCTACTCTGGGCCATTTACATCTGAGGGAGTGATTTCTTGACCTTGTTTTTCTTTTTCTTTTTCTTTCTTTTTTTTGTCGTTTTGCCTTTTTCTGGGGCCACACCTGTGGCATACAGATGTTCCCAGGCTGGGGGTCAAATTGGAGCTGTAGCCGCTGGCCTACGCCACAGCCACAGCAACACCGGATGCAAGCCACATCTGCAACCTTCACCACAGCTCACGGCAACGCCGGATCCTTAACCACTGAGTGAAGCCAGGGATCAAACCTGCAACCTCGTGGTTCCTAGTCAGATTCATTAACCACTGAGCCACGACGGGAACTCTGGCCTTGTTTGATGTTTAAACAATGTTTGAGTCGCACTCTGAAAAACTCATTTTACCTGTAAGGACATTTAAGCTCCTTATTAATTTTTATATTACTTTTATAAGAAGAAACTGGGCATTTACCTCTAGATGAAAACTCACTGCTTTGGTATATAGTTTTCTCCTAAAATAACCTACCTGTTTATTTTTTTTCTTGCAGACAAAACTCTTTAGAGTTTTACCCAGTATTCATTATTACATTGTGGGTGGCTGGATGGTATTTCAACCAAGGTAAGTTTAATACATAGTCAACTTTGTTCTGATGATCCTATGTTCCTTACGACTATCAAGCAACCACACACCTATTGATCCTGGAAATTGTTTTAAACAAAATAAGCACTGTCTATGTGCATCAGAGAGCATGGTGCTGCAGATAGGCTAACTCTGACCTCATTCATATTTATTTATTTATTTTTAGGGCTGCACCCTCAACATATGGCAGTTCCCAGGCTGGGAGTCCAAATCAGAGCCGCAGCTGCAGGCTTATGCCACAGTCACAGGCTTATGTCACAGTCACAGCAAGGCTAGATTTGGGCCCCTTCTGCAACCTACACTGCAGCTCAGGGCAGTGTGGGGTCCTTAACCCACTGACTGGGGCCAGGGATTGAACCTGCATCCTCATGGATACTAGTCAGATTCATTACTGCTGAGCCACAATGGAAACTCCCTCATTCCTTTTTAATTCGGTGATTTAAAAAAAACAAACAAAAAAGTAAAAACAAACTTGGAACAAACCATATGCTGGAGACTCCAAAATAAAAATGACATGTTTCCATCTTCAAATCTCATACTCTAAATTCTAATTTATCTGCAGGAACAGAACACAGAATGAACAGTTTGCCCTAATTTTTATAGCTAATGTGTATTGAGTAGTTACTGTGCCAGGTACTGTTTTTAGGTGTCATACATATATTCTCTCATGTGCAAAGGATTAGAAACCTTCCTATAAGGCAGCTCAGATAGTTAATTCCTACTGTACAGATGAAGAAACTGAAGTACAGAGAGGTCAAGAAATTTGTCTAACTTAAATGTTCAACGATTGAGGGAAAAACGAGCTTTCAAGTAATTTCAAGCAGGGTTTATAGGTTTTTTCACCCAAAAGCCCATGTACTTTTCTTAAAGAGTTTCCAAGGATGTAGTGCTATTGATGTATGTAGAAACTCTCTAAATCTCTGCTTTTTGTTTGAAGGGGTATCCTTAGTGAGCTGGGGGCTTTACCCAAACTCTGCCCATCCATTTCATGGGAGGTCACCATAGCACCCGCTACCTTATTGGGAGAAATTTAATCCCCTTTTCTTTCCAATAACTCTCATGGCCTCATTTGGGCTTGACACTTGATTGCTAAGATTTAAATAAACCAAAATCCAGCTGCTTTCAGAGGCAAGCCTATCATTTCCCTCTTGTAATTTTCACTGTCAACTGAAGAATTTCAGAGAACATGTCCTTTAGAGAATGACTTGACTTTGGTCCAACTCACATTTTTATCCCTTAAGGGCAAGAATGAAGGCAATAGTTGCTTGTTAGGTGAGACCATCTTCACCACTAACAAGAAAAGGGCTTTTTGATAATGGGACTTGGCCTCTGCCATTTGACCCTTTGCGTTTCACGCTGATGGGCTGAATGAGGCCAACCACCTGGCAGGAAGGGATTTCTCAGGTATGCTGTTGTAATTTTCATTCTTTCTCATCCAGAGTAGGTTGCCTGTTAACTGCCTTGAACAGTCCCCATTGGCTTTGTGGGCATAATTGAGCAGATGGGGAGTTTCAAAACTGCAGCATGCTTAGAATCTCTCCGCTTCTTGGAGGGCCAGGTGGCTCTGCCAACCCCTCTTCTCCAGCTCTTTGATGGGCCCCCTCCTTCTCACCCTTCAGGGCTCAGTGCAAGTCATCCCCTCAGAGGGGCCTCTCTAACCCCTTCCTAAAGGCGGCCTCTCCAGTTCCCACCATCCCATCCCCCGTCACTTCCTTCACAGCACGTTCAAGTCTACCCTTTGCTTCTGTCTTCCCCTTTGTCTGTTGTCTGTCTTTGCTGAGAAACCCCATAAGGGCAGGGAGCTGGTATCTTTTCCACCGCTCACCCCAATCCATACAATATATCTGGTAGATAGTGGAAACCAAAAAAGTTTGACCTATGGCAATAATGAATTTTATTTTATTTATAACTTTATCCTGCATACCAGGGTCCCAAGATTTTATAGTGGGCTCTGGTAATTTGCATATGTCAAGCGTTGAGGAAAGAGAGGTTCCCTAATGTAGGGAAGATACTGAGATTGTTTTCACTGGACAGGATGGCAGAACATCAAACAACATTTTGCATTTCTTTTAGGTAAAATTTGTATTTAGCAAAATGCACAAATCCTTGAGTGTATGATCCAATGAGTGTTGACAAGTGTATACACCTGCATCACACAAATCCCCACCAAGATGTGGAACATGACAACCTCTCAGAAAATTTCCTCAGGTCCTTCCCAGGCCCTTTTAGAGGCAAACAATGCTCTGGGTTTTATTTATTTATTTATTTATTTATTTTTTTCATTTTAGTGCCAGACCTGCAGCATATGGAGGTTCCCAGGCTAGGGGTTGAATCAGAGCTGCAGCTGCTGGCCTACCCCACAGCCACAGCAATGTGGGATCCAAGCCGCATCTTTGACCTACACCACAGCTCAAGGCAATGCCGGATCCTGAACCCACTGAGCGAGGCCAGGGATCAAACCTGCATCCTCATGGATGCAGGTCAGATTCATTTCCGATGAGCCACGATGGAAACTCCAGCAAAATGTTTTTGAGATTTACTGAACTGTCACAAGTTTATCTGTTTCTTTTCATTGTTGGTGAGATTCCATTGTATGCTTTTTACAGTTTGCTTATCCTTCCTCCTGTGGATAGATTTCCAGTCTATTTTCAGTGTTTGGCTATTATGATTAAATCTGCAATGAACATTCCGTTCAAGGCTTTTTATGGACATGTGCTTTCATTTCTCTTGGGTAAATACACCAAAAGGGAATTGCTGGGTTGAAAAGTAATGTTTAGTTTTATAAGAAACGACCAGACCTTTTCCCAAAGTGGCTGTGCTACTTTGCATTCCCACCAATAATGCATGAGGATTCCTACATCCCCAACATTTTATGTTGTCAGTGTTTTTAAAATTTCGCCATTCGGTGGATGTGCAGAGGTGTCATCTCACTGTGGTTTTAAGTTACAATTTGCAGATATCGAATGATACTGAATGAGGTTGAACAAATGTCATGTACTTATTGGTACATTTGTTTATCTTGCTATATGAATTTTCTATTGTTTTGCTATTAAAAAATATTTTCTTTTCATTATTGCATTGTCCGAGTTCTTCATATATTCTGCACACAAGTCTTTTGCCAGATACACATTTTGTGACCATTTTCTCAGTTTTCACCCCACTCTTTGAAAGGCTGCCATCATATTCTGTGTCTCCTCTATTTTTTTCCTTTGTAGTTTTTGCCACTTGTCTGGGTCTGGTGTACATCTATGCCCGTCACCGGTATTTTTGGGGATATTCAGAAGCTCCTAAAAAAAGGTAAGGAGAACCCAAGCAGTGGATTTTTAGGTACAAAGTAGCACAGTGGAGTCTGAATTAGCTTCCTGTTCCCGACAGCGTTAACAGCATTGATGGCTATGATCACAAGGTGATCTGTGTTGCCCAAGTCTCACCAGGCCGTACACAACTAGGTGTGAGACGGGGAAATGCAAGGGTAAAACTGCACTAAATGTACATCCTTGGACCACTGCACTTGAAATCGTTGCACACATTTTGCACTATCTCCTAGAAGTTACCAAGGCAATCATCCCACCCAGCTTTGAGAATCCTTTGACGGTGCCAGGGAGCCCCTTGACCCCTGTGACTAGGCATGCTCTTCAGTTTGTCTGATGGCTGGAAATTTCCCGATGGTAAAAACATGGATGTGCTGGGCAGTGTCCACAATGAACCGTCTGCCTGGGCTCCCCGGATGCACCACTGTAGGCCAGTTTATTTTTTCTCCTCTCTCTCATCTCTGCCCACAGGATCACTGGTTTCCGGTTAAGTCTGGGGGTTTTGGCCTTGTTGGCCGTCCTAGGTGCTGTGGGGATTACAAACAGCTTTCTGGATGAATATCTGGACCTCAATATTGCCAAGAAACTGAGGCACTTCTAAAGTGGCCCTCTCCTTTCGCTCAAATGCCTGCAGAAGATGTTTCTACTCTGAAGGTTAGATGGTCTCTCTTGTTCAATTAAAAGCAATAAAAATCCCTATTTGGTTTTTTTTTTTTTTTTTTTTTCTTCCTGAAATGGCTCTGTAGAATCATACCCTTTCGATTTTTCCTGTTAGTTTAAGGACCGAAGTTTGCTCTGAGGGGACGTACCCATGGCAACAGGGAAGGGTGCCGAGCCCTGGCTATAGAAGTACGTGCCCAAGTCAGAACCGCTTATGTGGGGAGCAGCTTACCCTGTCTGTGTCCAGGGCTTTCTGTGGTCCACTGCAATCACTAGCCTCTGAGACTGCTTCTCTCCTGATGGCAAGTTCCAGGGAGATGCTGATAAGGCAGCTGCCACCCACGGGTTGCAGGACAGCCACAGATGGTGGCGAAAATGAGGCAAATACATAGAGTAGCCAGAGAAGACAGCCATCAGCTAACAGCACAAAACAATTCCAGCTGTGGAAAAGGGCTTTATAAAGACCAAAGGAAGAAGTTCCCGTCATGGCGCAGTGGTTAACGAATCTGACTAGGAACCATGAGGTTGCGGGTTCGGTCCCTGCCCTTGTTCAGTGGGTTAACGATCCGGCGTTGCCGTGAGCTGTGGTGTAGGTTGCAGACGCGGCTTGGATACCGCGTTGCTGTGGCTCTGGCGTAGGCCAGTGGCTACAGCTCCAATTCGACCCCTAGCCTGGGAACCTCCATATGCTGCGGGAGAGGCCCAAGAAATGGCAAAAAGACAAAAAAAAAAAAAAAAGACCAAAGGAAAAAAGACAAGAGGGCATATCATTTTCAAGGAACCATCCAGAGATGAGCGCTCAGGGAATGTTCTTGCCCCTGAACAGGGAGGCAAAGGAGGGTCAAGGTCATGGCTGGAGAGGCTAGCCTGGCTTCCACTGCACTTTGACTCATGGGAGCTGGAGGCCTGCAGCTGTTGGGCCCTGGTGTGCGGTCGCTGTCTGGCGCAAGGCAAATGACCTTTCTTCACTTTGTTCATCTATAAAATGGGAATGAGCCCACCTCCCCATCTTCAGGGGTCTTAGGAAAATGGAATTATGACCATATGTAACATTTGTTAACACCAGGAAGAGAGGGCTCTGTAATTTTTCTAAGACAGTTTGACAGCCTTGAATCTGGTGTAGGCATCTCTAAGATGCTTTTATTGGGACTTGTGTGTGTATGGGTGCAAAGGCAGTTACTGAGGCTATGAATAATAGAAAAAGAAATAAAGGCATTGAAACACTAGTGTTTCTGGAATAGTAGAAAAGAAAACACAGCAACTTCTCATATTCCCAATCCAAGTGCTACATATCCCCACGCACGCTCAGGGTGCATCAGTCAGGAACTATTTAAAGATGTACATGATAGACACACAGTTTGCTTAAACAACTGTGGAAAAGATGGGCCCACAGCACATCAAAGCTCTGTATCTTTAAAACATCTGAACTCTAGAATGTTTCCTTTGTTCTAATTCTTTGGTCACCAAGGCAACCTCTTGATGTTTTTAATTCCTATAAATTGGCTACAGGGAGCAAATGTGCTGGCTGAAGAGATGTGAGTCTCTGATCTGACGTAGGTATTTTTTGGATATTAGTAAGTCGACCGATTTTTCTTTTTGGAAAACTGATCCTTTGCCTCAAAAAGTGTATGAACAAAGGGATGGAGAAGATCTTTTCTGAATTAAAAAAGCCTTAAAATGTGTAAAACCCAAAAGGCAATGTGGGATCCTGGATTCTGGTTAGCAGAAAAAAGCTGATGGAAGACATCTGGGAGGCAATTGGGACAATTCGAATAAGAATGAGCTATTAGGGAATTCCTTGTGTGCAGTAGTGATGTTGTGGCTTGGAACGCAAATGGCCTGCTTCTTGGGAGCTGCCAGCTGGGAGGTTGAGGCACCAGTGAAGTGACTGGGTGTGTAGAGTGTGCTTTGAAATGATTCCAGGGAGTATCTATGTGAAGCATCTCCGGTGAAGTGTTGACAATGATCAAGTTGAGTTGGTGAGTGTACCATTATTCGTTGTCATATTCTTTCTATTTTTCTTATTGTTTGAGAATGTCCGTAACAAAAAGTTTAAAAGCCTAAAGCAAAGTTAAAATCTAAAGCCAGGTTCTGGGTACCTCTGAAGGTTTTTTATTCTGAGCACTCTGCACATGACTTAGGATCGGAGGGTAGGGGTGGGGCCATAGCATAAGTCCTGGCCTGGCAACTGTCCTGGGCGCGGCAGGGACACCTGGGTGCCAGGTGTGTGAATGCTGCCCCAGTTCCTCTGCTTACTGTGTGAAATGAGACAGGTGTCTGTGGTAGTCCAGCCAGAGGACACGGGCATGGAAGTCTCATATCCTAAAAACATAAACAAAATGAGACTAGAGAAAATTGAAGAAGAAAAAAATTGAAAAAGGAGATGGGAAGATAAAGGACTGGTTACAAAAACAAGTAGCCCTGTTCTCCTTTAAGGTATTTTTCCTCTCCCTTGCTTTTCCTTGCAGGGTTAGAAGTAGATGAGGTGTGGCCAAAAAAGTCATTAAGAAGGAAAAGCATCCGGTCATTTGTTTTTTACCCTTTTTCCTTCAGACACAATCTTCCTTGTGGTCAAAGGCAGAAATGGCTCCTTTCATGCTTTTGAAGGTTCCTAATTTTTGGCAATAAAATATTTCCTCCCCATGGAGGCAGATGCCTAGTGACTTCTGGAAAGATGTTTATTCTCTCTCTCCGCCTTCCTGTGTTAGGCACTTGCTGCACTGGGATTTTATAGAAGTCAGCACAATTATAAATAAGAATCTTCTTAAAGGAGAAAGGCAGTCCATTCATCCAGTGCAGTAATTAAAGATAATTTGTATGTGTGTCTTTTGTCTTTTTAGGGCCGCACCCACGGCATACAGAGGTTCCCAGGCTAGGGGTCAAATCGGAGCTGCAGCTGCTGGCCTACACCACAGCTACAACCACAGAAATGCCAGATCTGAGCCGAGTCTGTGACCTACACCACAGCTCATGGCAACACTGGATCCTTAACTCATTGAGCAAGGCCAGGGATCAAACCCACAACCTCATGGTTCCTAGTTGGATTCGTTTCTGCTGTGCCATGATGGGAATTCCCAATTAAAAATAATTCATTAGGACAAGGAGGAGTACTCAGCCCTTCTCAGACTTCATATTTTTATTCTGTGTCAGCCTTCCCCCCCCCCAGCCCCTGAATCTGTTAATTTTTGATCTCATGTCACTAAGCCAATATTAGTGGGACAAGGCCGAATGTCACATTGTTTTCTCCATGGTATTTGCCAGTGAGTGTGGACCACAGCCCACCCTGAGTAGGGCTGGCCCCTTCTTCCTTAGTCAAGTTCATTTTTTTCTCTTGGAATTTGTGCATATTAAAACTCATCTTTGTTTCAGATTTTTTTTTTTTTTTCTTTTTAGGGCCAAACCATGGCATATGGAGGTTTCTAGGCTAAGAGGTTGAATTGGAGCTGTAGCCACTGGCCTATGTCATAGCCACAGCAATGTCAGATCTGAGCCGTGTCTGCGACCTACACCACAGCTCATGGCAACGCTGGACCCTTAACCCACTGAGGGAGGCCAGGGATCAAATCTGCGTCCTCCTGGATGTCAGATTTGTTTCTGCTGAGCCACCCTCAGGAACTCCTGGATCTCTTTTTGATGATGACCTCATTCTGTTCTTGTGGCCTCCTTCTGCTTCACCCAGACAGTTTTGATATGTGTTGTTTTGCTGTGCTTTTTAAAGTTGGATGGCAAGCCTAGGTCTGGCCTTCTAGAAGTGGAGTAGATTCATGTGTGTGTGATTTGTTGGGGAAGGGCTCCCAGGAGGGGAAACAGAGCAGACAAAGACAGGAAGCCAAGCAAGGGGGCACCTTCAGGCCAAGTCCCCGTCTCTGCCTGATCCTGCAGGGGACAGAAGCAGAAGTCCTAGCTCAGGGTTTGTCCAGGCAAGTTAACTGGGATCTCACATCTGGAGAGACATGAACTTCTAAGCACCTTAAACTCTCTGTGGGTGGTGCTGGTTAAGCCAGACCCTGGCCGAAGGCCATCCTCCAAAGAGATGCAGCTGGGCTGGTAGAAGAGGTGTGTGTGTATGCGCGTGTGCATGTAAGCATGCATGGGTGTAGCACCAGGGTCCAGTACAATGGAGCATGGCCCCATTGTTACTTTCCCCCTAATATATCCAAGTTTCCTTCCTTTTTTAAATGAGAATTTTACTATCAGTTTTCCAAACCAGGAGGAATTTGAATTGTGATGGTACTCAATCTACAAATGGACTTTGGTCCTTTTCTTTCAAAGCTGACTTTCCTCTCACTGGTTCCACGTCCCTGGAATGCGTATTTGTTTATTGTCTTTTTAGGGTTGTACCCGCTGCATATGGAGGTTCCCAGGCTAGAGGTCAAATCTGAGCTGTAGCTGCCGGTCTACCCCACAGCCATAGCAACACTGGGTCTGGGCCACATCTATGACCTACACCGCAGCTCCCAGGAATGCCAGATCCTTAACTCACTGAGCAAAGCCAGGGACTGAATCCGAGTCCTCATGGATACTAGTCAGGTTCATTAGCGCTGAGCCACCATGGGAACGGCTTGGGGTGCCTGTTTAGAATGTTTTAGCTGTATGGTTGAAGTAAAAAGGCTGGGGATGAGTGCCTGTGATCTCTACTGTTACATAAATGTTTAAAATAATGATGTCAAAATTTTGAGATAAGAACTGGAGTTAAAGTCCAGCATCATACGTCTGCTTAATTAAGGCTGGTGCTCCAGTGAGAGTTCTAAAATAAACTAAACTGTGGATTGGTTCAGATAATGATCTTTTATTTGTTTTTTTGTTTTTCTTTAAAAGTGGTAGGTCAACATCACTTCATTTCTACACTTCAGTTCTGTACATTTCTTAAAAGGAAATAAGCGATGCTCAATGTACAAAGTAAAAACAGATAACTAGAAAAATCTGAAGAAAATGGGGGAAGTTGCCGTAGGTCATCCAGTACAAATTAGTAATTCGATGTCCTCTGAAGTGCAAATACCACTGCTGGGATGATGAGTTAAGGAATGAAATAAAAATACTCTATTTTAAACAAACGGTATATATATATTTATATGTATATATATTTTTTTTACAGATAGTAGACCCAGTGATATCTGAAGTATTGTAAAAACTTATTTACAAATAACTTTTTTTTTTTTAGACATTACATGTACATCAGCACCTTAGTAAGAACAAAAACAAAACAAAACCACCTTATTAAAATCTACCTCTATTTACTTGGTCCCAGTACTGAGCATTTGGAGGAAGCTTCTAAAAGATAATGGAGCCCCGCTTCCCCCTCCATCACCACCTCCAGTTTTCCATCGTTGCTTAGAGATTTATTTCTTGGACCTTTCAGAAAAAGGTAATTATATATTCTGTCTTCTCGTTGGTTTACTTCTGTTTTTGGTTATCATCCCTGGCCACTCAAGACATTCCCTGGTGGGTCCCTCCCCATACAGGGAGTTCTCGGTCACCCTGCCACCACCTCTTCCCAGAGGGCACACAGCCCCGCCCGGTCCCTTGCTCTGAGTAGCCCTGTGACCTTGGCATTGGGTGAGCAAGTCAAGGGCAGGGTTTGCCGGGCTGCCCCTGCCTCTACCTCCTCTGCCCCAGCTCTTCCTTTGAACCCCCCTCCCAGGACCTGCTCCCGGAGCTGCGCTGGGGCTCTGCAGCGCTGAGTTACACGTGAGTGTGCAGAGGGGAGCCTGCCTTTGGACACAGAGGGGAGGGGTGGCAGGAGAAAAACACTCGCTTCTCTCACTCAGGACAATGGCTGTGCCACGTGGCCTGCAAACCTGGACAGCAGGAGGGGAGGCAAGGAGGGCTGAGACAAGCCTCACGGCAGTCGCCAGTCGGAGTGGGTGACCCCTCCCGACAGACTTCAGTGAGGTGCCAAGGTGAGCGAATTACAAAGAGAACAACTCTACAGAACTTCACGAAAGGATCATTCTGCCACTGGGAAGGAACCATCCCTTCCTCCTTTTTATCATCAAAAAGTGTGAAGCAGAGCAATTGAATTTTCAATTCCTCATCTTTCAGGGTTTGAGCTTTGTCTTTCTAGTGAGCAGGGATGAAGGGCCAGGCCGATTTTAGGGCCTCACTCCTGGGAGGTTTCCCAAGGGAGCCAGAGCCGGCGCCATCCAGACCAGTCCCTCCCTGGTTTCCCAGAGGCATCACGTGCTCATGTAAACCCACTGCTCAGGAGCAGGGCGGTCACTCAGTGCCAGGCAGAGAACTCCAGTGTCGCTTCCTGCATATCAGGCTTGTCTAGGTGCTTCTTGCTTTTATTTTGCCTCTGCCCAGGCTCCCTGAAGACAAAAGCTTCATTTCTTCTTGGATAGTCTGCAAGGAGAAGCAGGGGCAGGCTGCGGTGGGGGTGCTGGCAGACACAGTGTCCAGCTGGGGCCTCCCCAGCCTGTGGCCGCCAGGAGTCGATGAGAACTGCTGAGATGTATCTGGTTGTACCAGGCCCCCAGGAGGCTCCAGCCCAGCTCCCTGCAGCGACGGCCACCATGGTCACCAGCAGAGGGCTGCCTGCCCAGGACTGCAGGACCTTTCTCCAAGCTCCCTTGGTGATCCTTGTGAGGCAACGTCTCCAACATTCCTGAGAGTCATCATGGGGGGGAGACAGGCCTGTGGAGCCTGTGTCTTCTGGCAACACCTCTCTGGTCTTCTCGCCTGCCCTCCAAAACCAGTGGCATGTCTTGAAGGCCAGCCTTTTCTCGCAGTCAGAGTTCAGTGCGTGCAACCACCCAGCCGCCTCAGGGGGGGCCTCTCCTCCACCCCCGGCTCGCTCGCCTCTGTGTCTCCAGCGCTGTGACCCCTGGACCAGGGCCAGGAGGGGCTGTCAGCCACCGCACGTCAGGCAGCAGTCTGTCTTGGCTGGAGCGGCTCTGCTAGGCCAGGCGATCGCAGGCAGGGCCAAGCAGAGGGGCCGTGGACTCATCTCTCCACTTGCCTCCTGTGCGGCTCCCTCTCTTGCAGCGGGATTGGCAAGGTGTCTGTCTTGATTGCTGGGTGGAACAAAGCCCAGCAGGGCTGGGGATTGGTACCTGGACCTTCCACTGTCAGCCGGCTGCAGTTCTGCTCAGTTTACATGGGTCAAAAAAACAAACAAAAAAAACAAGGATGAGTCCACATCCTGTTTCTTTTTCAAGGTGGAAGCTTTAACCACTAGGGTTTTGGCTCTCAGGGTCCCTCTTGACTAGGGGTTTCCAAACAGTTCATCGAGCTCCTGCATCCACTCATCCCCTGGCCCGCCTTTGATGATGGAGTCCATGAGATCGGCACTGTCCGAGAGGCCTGGGAAGGAAGGCCCAGGGGCATCGCTGCTGTAATTGTATGACATGTCCTGAGGGGGGTTTCGCTCGTAGGCTTGGCTCTGGCTGCTCGGAGCAAAGCTGCCCCCGGGCATGGGCTGCTGTGCCGGGGGCTGGCTGAATGCTGGCATGCCAGCGACGCCCTGGCTTAGGCCAGACATGACCATCGGCCTGGCCTGGCCCGTGCCTTGCTGCCCCGGGAGCGGTGGCATCAGCTGCCGGCCCATGGCAGCTGGGTTGAGAGTCCTCACGGTGCCAGTGTTAGCATCCACCACCTGGCTCAGTCCCTGGGGGAAGTGCTGCTTGGTCAGCCTCGGCTGGCCAGCTTGTAACGGGTAGCTGGTGCCGTTGTTGAAGGATGTTAATTCTCCACTAGTCCTCCCGGGCATTGCCTGTAAGCTCCTCTGTTGCCAGCTCTGTGTCCCCTGCTGGACTGTTCCCATAATACTCTGCAGCCTTGGTGGGGCCTGGGGCCTGGGCAAGGTCTGGCCTACAGGCCCCTTCATCTGCTGGTGCTGTGGGGTAATGGCAGAGTTCACCAGCATGCTCTGACCAAAACCACTCACCATCCCGACCCCTGGCCCTGAGGTGGGCTGCCTCGGCCCCTGGGCTTGGTTGTGGGTGATACTCATGCCACTTTGGTTTGGGTGCTGCAACATCTGGGTCATTCCTGTGCTCATATTGTACATTCCGGGTTGGCTGGTAGGTGTGGTGCTGTAAGGGGCCAGTCCCATCTCCGACTGGGCTGCTGCTGTGGCCATTGTCCCTGGGTTCTGGGAGGGTCCCATTCCCATCATGCCTGCATTCTGTGCCATCAACCGTGATGTTCGCATGCTCTGGAGGGCTGCCTGGCTTCTCACGGCTGCTATATCCTGGGGAGACCCTGCAGGGAAAAAGGACACACCAGTTCACTCATTTCCATAAGCAATGTGACAAGCTGGACTTTTCTTTACAAATGACAAATTCCTTTTGTACGAAAGGATCTACTTTGATAATCTTTTAAAAGACTGATCGGTATTTTGCTGACTATAACATGCTGATTGTGAAAAATTTGGAAAAGAGAAGCACAAAGATGAAAATTAAAGTCACCTGAATTCCCACCATCCAGAGGTGACCACTATAAACTTAATATATGAATAGACACATGAAAATTAGGATGATACACCACACACGCCTTTGTAGTTGACTTTTTCTATTTGATATAGCCTGATATTTTTGTTTGCATTTCAGAAGCAAATTGAGTGTTCTTGATATGATGCCTTCCTCAACTAGTAAGATGTCATTTTTTTTTTTTTTTTTGGAGGCAAGAGGAAATTCACCTCTTGGGCTAAATTAGGAAGAAACAGCTGATCACTTTGCATGTACCATTTGTGAAGTGGAACATGGTTCAGTAGAGAATACTCTCAATAAAGACCATTAGACTAATTTCCCTTAAGACTTGAGCAGGATTTGAGAGGTGAAAGGCCACTGCTTCTGCAAGAAGTTATTTTGACAGATGGGACAATTTGTGGATCCACTCTGTAGCTTTCCCACATGTTCCAGATTCTCTGAATCATAACATGTCAGTGTGAACTGGCCACCTTCCTGAGCTAGAAAAAGAGATCATCCTGCTACTTGCTACTTGGCAGTGGATTTTATGCATTTCTCCAGCAAAGTCCACTCCTTCAAATCAGCAAGGACCACTAAAGCAATTTTAATGATGTTGCTTAAAAGTTGGCCAGAGTATCAATGCCAAGTCACTCAACTCTAATTAGACCTTTGAATGAATCCTTCTTTACATGTTTCCAGGAAATCTCTAAACCAGCAAAGAGAATAGAAATGTCACCCTCAGAAGCCCAACATCGTCAAGGGCTAGGAGGTGCACAAAAATGGATTTTTTGGTGTGTCTACTAATGATTAAGTCTATGAAAGAAAAAGTTTTTTTTTTTTGGTTTGTTTTTGGGCTGGACATTTTTAAAAGGTGCAGCATGGGAGCCAATCAATATTACAAGCAAATTTGATCCTACCTAGAACTGGGATGAGAAACCAAATGAGAATAGTACAACCTTGTTAAGCCTGGCACCTTGGCAGATAACTGAAGTGTGTTTTTGTCTTCCTGATGGGGATATTGATTTCTGAGCAGCAAATACGGCTCCATAGTTTCTTTCTTAAGAAAGAAAATTATGGGTATCTTGATTATGATTTAAGTTTTTGTGGCTTGAGATCAATATCACCTCGCATTGAAAAAATGAAATGCTTATTGTGGGGAAACCAGAAAGATCTGAAAGAGATCCCTAGAAATGTTCAATTTTTTTGGTTTTGAGTTTAATTATATCTCAGTGGATATTAAAAAAAAATCAAAAGTTCCTGATTAAACACTGGACAGTAGTATATATTGCACCTTGGAATTTTGTTATAAAGTGTTGTGACCTTGAAGACTAAATTTGTATTGACTGCATGGCCAAGCTGATCAACTGTGGTGAAATGGGTTATTGAGTTGCTTATAAAAAAATTTAAGGGAAAAACACTGCTGACTCAGATAAATTGGATAGACCCAAATTATATAAACAGGCTGCTGAAAACAGATGAAGAGACTTCCCTATTTTGGACATTTTTTTTTTGTATATTTAAGTATGTTGAAGGATTAGATATTGTCTGCACTAATTTTGTCCATGAGAAATAGTTTACTTGGACAGAAATGCTGCCATACTTTTGAAGAGGTATTGAAATGTTATTCCAGGCCAATTTTTATTTTTACTTTGTGTAAATGACTACACCATCCAGGCATAATTCTTCTTTTAGAAAAAGGACATTTTGGGAGAAGGATCA
The DNA here is from genome assembly GCF_054392235.1 of Sus scrofa. Classification (NCBI taxonomy): domain Eukaryota; kingdom Metazoa; phylum Chordata; class Mammalia; order Artiodactyla; family Suidae; genus Sus; species Sus scrofa. Next base: position 93,767,193 of record NC_139390.1, on the reverse strand, counting down.
AGATGCAGAGCAGTAAGACATCACACTCACCTTCTTTCACAAACACACACAAAAAATCTACATGTAGAACGATTTGCACAGAACATCTACTGAATGCTGGAGAAGACTTTAAACCCCCCAAATGGGCAAGAAACCCTCCACATAACTGGGTAGAGCAAAAGGGGAAAAAAAAGAGCAAAGGAATCAGGACAGGACCCATATTCCTGAGAGGGAGCTGTTAAAGAGGAAAGGAACCCACACTGGGAAGCCACTTAACCGATGGGGAGATCAGCTGAGATGGAGCGACTGCACAGTCACTGAGAAAAGCGCAGCATCTGACTGAAGAAGGTAAAGGAGAGTGAGAGTCACATCGACCATTTGTACCACTGCCCAGACACCACAGACTGAGATGCTTGGGCTGGGGCTGGGTGCTAAGACCCTGGCTCTGGACGTCAGTTCCAGGGAGAGAACTAGGGTGGGCTGCGTGGACACAGCCTGAGGGGCTAGGGAGTTGAAAGCCATAGCTGAGGGAACCTGGGAGGAGGTCTAGGTCTGCAGGAGAAGCAAGGCCTTGGGGAGGGCGGGATGAGGAGGGGTGGACTGTCATAGGAATACCTCTCCCTGTGCATGTGTGGATGCTCAAGGGGGAGGCTGCCTCTGGCACAGGCTATGGGTGGCAAGGCACCACTTGATTGGGCCATGGGAGGCCAGCCATCTCTTGTGTGGCCTAAGGGCAGCAGGGACCTAAGAGTGACACAGCACTTCTTGTGTGATATACAAGCAGCAGGAATAAACCACAGCAGTCATCTCAGACACTCAGGGAGGGCTGTGGCCCACCACTGCTAGGGGTCTGTGTATCTGCACCACCTGCGGCCCCAAGTCACATCAGAGGTTGGGAAAGAAGAGGGCACTACAACCTAACAAAACCTGTCGTTGCTCTCACTCCCCTGGGAACACACCTGCCCTGCTGCTGCCACTGCTTCATGCTCCAGGCACTACCTACACATGCCTGATCACTGTCACTTCCCAAAGCCCTGAAACTAAGAGCAGCTGGTGCCATCTTCCCACAGGTCCTTGCCACTGTCAAGGGCCCAGCAACAAGGCACTGGCTACTGGCCCTGTCCATTGCCTCCATCTCCCTGGAAGCACTCAACGGCACCCTAAAAATAAAAAGGTAAGCCCTGACAAAATCTCTAGGGGCACTCATGTATATAAACAGCCCTCCAAGACTTCAGTAGTTGTTTTCACTAAACTCACAGAATATGAAAAATATAAGCAAAATGAAAAAGCTCAGGATCCATTCTTATTTAAAAGAACAGGAGAATTCACCTGAAGGAACAAATAATGAAACAGATCTCTGCAGTCTAATAGACACTGAGTTCAAAAAGGAGATAGTGAAAATACTGAAGGAATTAAGGGTGGATATGAACACTAATGCAGATTACTTTAGAAAGGAACTAGAAAATATGAGGAGCCAAGAAAAATTAGAAAATTCATTTCCAGAGACACAAACTGAGTTAAAGGCACTGGAGACCAGAATGAATAATGCAGAGGAATAAATTAGGGACTTGGAAGATAGAATAATGGAAATCACCCAATCAGGACAGCAGACAGAAAACAAAATGAAAAAACATGAAAGCAATGTAAGAGATCTATGGAATAATACAAAGTGGGTCAATCTATGCATAATAAGGATTCCTGAGGAGAAGGAAAAAAAAAGGGGGGGGGATTGAAAATATATTTGAAGAAATTATGGCTGAAATCTTTCCAAATCTAAAGGAAACACATCAAGATACAGGAAACACAGAGGGCCCCAAACAAGATGAACCTGAACAGGCCTGCACCAAGACATACTAAAAATGGCAAAAGTTCAAGAGAGGATTCTAAAGGCAGCAAGAGAAAAACAAAGTGTTAATTATAAGGGAAACCCCCATAAGGCTATCAGCTGATTTCTCTACAGAAACACTATAGGCCAGAAGAGAGTGGCAAGATATATTCAAAGTTATAAAAGGGAAAAATTTGCAGCCAAGAATACCCAGCAAGAATATCATCTAAAATAGAGGAGAAATAAAGAATTTCTCCAACGAACAAAAGCTAAAAGAGTACAGCAATATGAAACCCATTCTAAAAGAAATACTGAAAGGGCTCCTCTAAAAAAAGAAATAAGAAGAAAGAGCATGGAGGAAATCAATAGTGGAAAGCAATTGCTTAAATAAGCCAGTATATAGATCTAAAAGGAAAAAAAAAAAAAAAAACCCTAATGTAAAAGTGATGATAAACACAAGGAAGACCAAAAGCACAAACAAGAAGTTATTAAAAAATGAATCCAAAATCATAAAATGTGGGTGGGGAAAGTAAGAAAATCTAGACTTTTTTTTTTTTTTTAAGAGTTTGCCTGAGCCTATATGACTACCAAGCTGAAGCAGGCAGATATAGGAAGGGGTTAATACACTTGAAAAACAGGACAACCACAAAACCAAAACCAAACAGTATATTCACAAAACCTAAAAAGAACATGAGCATGAAAAGGAAATCACAAAAAAGAAAGGGACAAAGGAGAAACATAGAATCAACTGGAAAACAAAGTTTAAAATGGCATTAAATACATATTTATCAATACTACCTTAAATGTAAATGGACTGATTGCTCCAATCAAAAGACAGAGTGGCAGATAGGATAAAAAAACAAGAGCCTACAGTATGCTGTCTACAAGAGACTCACCTTAGGGCAAAAGACACACATAAATTGAAAATGAGGGGATATAAAAAAGATATTTCATGTGAATGGAAAAGACAGGAAAACAGGAGTTGCAATACTCATATCAGACAAAATAGACTTTAAAACAAAGGCCATAAAGAAAGACAAAGAAGGACACAATATAATGATAAACTGATACATTGAAGAAGAGGATATTACAATCGTCAATATATATGCCCCTGATATAGGAGCACACAGATACATACAACAAATACAAACAGAAAACGAGCAATTGATGGGAACACAATCATAGTAGGAGACTTTTAACACCCCACTCACGTCAATGGACAGATTGCCTACACAGAAAATCAATAAGGCAACAGAGATCCTAAATCACACAATAAAAACCTTAGAATTCATTGTCATTTTCAGGACATTACATCCAAAAAAATCAGAGTATACATTCTTTTCAAGTGCAAATGGAACATTCTCAAGGATTGACCACATATTGGGGCACAAAACTAACTTCCACAAATTTGAGTATAAAAATTATTTCAAGTATCTTCTCTGACCACAATGGCATGAAACTAGAAATCAACCACAGGAAAAGAAATGAGAAAAAACTGACTACAGGGAGACTAAACAACATTCTACTAAAAAACCAACGGGTCAATGAGGAAATCAAAAGGGAAATTAAAAAAATACCTTGAGACAATGATAATGAAAACACAATCATTCAAAATGTATGGAATGCCACAAAAACAGTGCTTAGAGGAAAGCTCATAGCAATGCAGGCCTTCCTCAAAAAAGAAGAAAAATCTCAAATCAACAATTTAACCCAGAGATGGGATTAAGATGGTGGAATAGAAGGACTGGAGCTCAACTTCTCTCCTAAAAACAACAAAATTCACAACTAAAGGCTGAGCAATCTTCAACCAAATGGACCAGAAACCTTAAAAAAGGATATCCTACTCCAAAAGACAAAGAGGAGGCCACATCAAGAGGTAGGAGGGGCAAGTACACAATATAAACAACCCCATACCTCCTGGGTGGGAAGCCCCAGAGACTGAAAACTAACTGGTTCACACAGACTCACCTACAGGAGTGAGAGTTCTGAGCTCCACATCAAGCTCCCACTTGTGGGGATCTGGCACTGGGAGAAAGAGCCCTTGGAACATCTGGCATTGAAGGCCAGTGGGGCTTGTGCGCAGGGGCTCCACAGGACTGGGGGAAACGAAGACCCCATTCTTTTTTTTTTTTTTTTTTTTTTTGTATTTTTGCTTTTTCTAGGGCTTCCTGCAGCATATGGAGGTTCCCAGGCTAGGGGTCCAATTGGAGCTATAGCCACCAGCCTACACCAGAGCCACAGCAACTCGGGATCTGAGCCGTGTCAGCAACCTACACCACAGCTCACATCAATGCCAGATCCTTAACACACTGAGCAAGGCCAGGGATCGAACCTGCAACTTCATGGTTCCCAATCAGATTCGTTAACCACTGCGCCACCACAGGAACTCCGAAGACCCCATTCTTAAAGGGCTTTCACGTGCACTGGGTCCCAGGGCAAAGCAAAGTCTCCATAGGAATCTGGGTCAAACCTGACCGCAGTTCTTGGAGGACCTCCTGGGAAAACGGGTGAATGTGGAGTGCTGTGGGGGAAGGACATTGGAAGCAAAGCTGTTGGGAATATTCAGCAGCATGCCTTTCTCTGGAGGTGGCCATTTTGGGAAAATCTGGCCCACCCATCAGTCAGCACTGAGAAGTCCCAGGGCAAACAACAAGCCAGGTGGGACCACAGCCCCACCCCTCAGTAGACAGGCTGCCTAAAGACCCCTCAGGCACACAGCTGCCTCTAATCCCATCCAGAGACTAAGCCTCACCCACCAGAGGGATTAGAATTGGCTCCTCCTACCAGGGGGCAGGCATCAGCCCCTCCCATCAGGAAGCCTACAGCAAGCTTCCATACTGACTTCAGCCACAAGGGGGGCAGACATCAGAAGTAAGAGAGGCTACAACTCTAGTATCTGTAAAAAGGTTACCACAATAAAAACCTATAAAAATGAAAAGACAGAGAAGTATAACTCAGATGAGGGAGAAAGGAAAAACCCCAGAAAATCAGCTAAATGATGAGGAGATTCTCAGCCTCCAGGAAAAAGACTTTAGACTGTTGATGCTGAAGATGATGCAAGACATTGGAAATAGACTGGAGGCAAAGATGGATAACTTACAGGAAACACTGAGCAAAGAGATACAAGATATAAAACTTAAACAAGAAGAGATGCAAAATACAATAACTGAAATAAAAAATTCACTAGAAGCAGCCAACAGAAGAATACAGGAGGCAGAAGAATGAATAAGTGAGGTGGAGGACAGATTAGTAGAAATTACGGATGAGGAAAAGAAAAGAGAAAAAACACTGAAAACAAATGAAGAGAGTCTCAGAGAACTCTGGGACAACATCCATATTATAGGCGTGCCAGAAGGAGAAGCGAGAGAGAAGGGGACGGAAAAAATATTCCAAGAGATAATAGCCAAAAACTTCCCTAACGTGGGAAAGGAACCACTCACTGAAATCCAGGAAGCGCAGCAAGTACCATATAAAATAAACCCAAGGAGGAACACCCCAAGACACATATTAATCAAACTGACCAAAATTAAAGCCAAAGAGAAAATCTTGAAAGCAGCTAGGGAAAGGAAATAACATAAAAGGGAACCCTGATAAGGCTATTGGCAGATTTTTCAGCAGAAACTCTGTAGGCCAGAAGGGAGTGGCATGATATACTTAACATGATGAAAGGAAAAAACCTCCAACCAAGATTACTCTACCCAGCAAGGCTCTCATTCAGATTTGAAGGAGAAATCAAAAGCTTCACAGATAAGCAAAAGTTGAGAGAATTCAGCAACACTAAACCAGCCTTACAAAAAATACTAAAGGAACTTCTCTAGGCAGAAAAGAAAATACAGCAACAGGAAACAAAAATACCAAAAATGACAAGGCTCACCAGTGAAGGTATATGTACAGTAAAGATATGAAACATCCATGTACAATTATACCACCAAAAGCAGAAATCATGAAAAGAGGTGGGTACAAATGCAGGACACTGAAGATGAACTTGCAATTAAGAGAACAACTTAAAACAATCTCATATACATATAGACTCTTATATCAAAACTTCAGAATAACTGCAAACCAAAAATCTACAATTGACACACAAAAAAAGAAAAATCAACTCCAATACAACACTAAAGACACTCATCAAACCAGAAGAGGAGAGAACAAGAGAAGAAGGGAAGAAAAAAGAGCAACTAAAACAAAGCCAAAGTAATTAATAAAATGGCAATAAGAACATACATATCAATAATTACCTTAAATCTTAATGGACTAAATGCCCCAACCAAAAGACATACACTGGCTGAATGGATACAAAAACAAGACCCATATATATGCTGTCTTCAAGAGATCCACTTCACTTCCAGGGACACATACAAATTGAAAGTGAGAGGATGGGAGAAAATATTTCATGCAAATGGGGATCAAAAGAAAGCTGGAGTAGCAATACTCATATCAGACAAAATAGACTTTAGAATGAAGAATATTTTAAGGGACAAAGAAGGTCATTACATAGTGATCAAAGGATCAATCCAAGAAGAAGATAGAACAATTTTAAATATCCACACACCCAACACAGGTTCACCACAATATATAAGGCAACTGCTAACAACCTTAAAAGGACAAATCGACAATAACATAATAATAGCGGGGGACTTTAACACCCCACTTACAGCAATGGACAGAGCATCCAGACGGAAAATCAACAAGGAAACACAGGCCATGAATGAAGCATTAAACCAGATGGACTTAAGAGATATTTATACGACATTCCACCCAAAAGCAACAGAATACACATGCTTCTCAAGTGCACATGGAACATTCTCTAAGATTGATCACATCCTGCGCTACAAATCCAACCTTGGCAACTTTAAGAAAATTGAAATCATATCAAGCATCTTTTCCAACACACACACAATGCTATATGACTGGACATCAACAACAAGAAAAAAATCTGCAAAAAACACAAACACGTGGAGACTCAACAACATGCTACTAAACAAAAAATGGATCAAATCAAAGAGGAAATTAAAAAATACCTAGAAGCAAATGACAACAAAGATACGACACTCCAAAACCTATGGGATGCAGCAAAAGCCCTTCTAAGAGGAAAGTTTACAGCCATACAAGCCCACCTCAGGACACAAGAAAAAGCTCAAATAAACAAGCTAACATTACATCCAAAGCAGCTCAAGAGAGAAGAACAGACAAGACCTAAAGTTAGTAGAAGGAAAGAAATCATGAAGATCAGAGCAGAAATCAATGAAAGAGAAACAAAGAAAACCATAGAAAAGATCATGAAACAACAAGCTGGTTCTTTGAAAAGATCAACAAAATGGATAAACCCTTAGCCAGACTTATCAAACAAAAAAGAGAGAGGACTCAAATCAATACAATTAGAAATGAAAAAGGAGAAGGAACAACGGACATCACAGAAATACAAAGGATCATAAGAGACGACTACATGCAACTATATGCCAATAAAATGGAAAACCTAGAAGAAATGGACAAATGCTTAGAAAAGTACAATCTTCCAAGACTAAACCAAGACAAAATGGAAAAGATGAACGGACCAATAACAACTACTGAAATGGAAACGGTGATTAAAAAACTTCCAACAAACAAAAGTCCAGGACCAGACGGCTTCACAGGCAAATTCTAGCAAACATTTAGAGAGGAGCTCACACCTCTCCTTCTGAAACTATTTCAAAAAATTGCAGAGGAAGGGATATTCCCAAACTCATTCTATGAGGACACCATCACCCTGGTACAAAAACCAGACAAAGATACCACAAAAAAAAAAAAAAAAAGAAAACTACACGCCAATTTCACTGATTGATAAACATAGATGCAAAAATCCTCAACAAAATACCAGCAAACTGAATCCAACAATACATTAAAAGGATTGTACATCATGATCAAGTGGGATTTATCCCAGGGATGCAAGGGTTCTTCAATATTCACAAATCCATCAGTGTGATACATCACATTAACAAACTGAAGAATAAAAACCATATGATCATCTCAATAGATGCAGAAAAAGCCTTTGACAAAAATCCAACACCCATTTCTGATAAAAACCCTTCAGAACGTGGGCATAGAAGGAACCTACCTCAACATGATAAAGTCCATATATGACAAACCCACAGCGAACATCATTCTCAATGATGAAAAGCTGAAAGAATTCCCACTGAGATCAGGAACAAGACAAGGATGTCTGCTCTCGCCACTACTCTTCAACATAGTTTTGGAAGTCCTAGCCACAGCAATCAGAGAAGTAAAAGAAATTAAAGGAATCCAGATTGGAAAGGAAGAAGTAAAACTATCCCTATTTGTAGATGACATGAAACTATACCTAGAGAATCCTAAACACTTTGCCAGAGAACTGTTAGAGCTCATCCACGAATTTGGCAAAGTCCCAGGACACAAAATTAATACACAGAAAACGACGGCATCTCTATACACTAACAATGAAGGAGCAGAAGAGGAAATTAGGGAAGCAATCCTGTTTACCATCACATTCAAAAGAATAAAATACCTAGGAGTAAACCTACCTAAAGAGACAAAAGACTGGTACTCTGAAAACTATAAGACACAAATGAAAGAAATCAAAGAGGACACAAATAGATGGAAAGATACACCATGCTCGTGGATTGGAACAGTCAATATTGTCAAAATAACTATACTACCTAAGACAATCTACAGATTCAATTCATTCCCTACCAAAGTACCAAGGACATTTTTCACAAAACTCGAACCAAATATTTTAAAGTCTGTTTGGAAGCACAAAAGACCCAGAATAGCCAAAGACATCCTGAAAAAGAAAAACGGAGCTGGAGGAATCAGGCTCCTGGACCTCAGACTATACTACAAAGCAACAATCATCGAAACCGCATGGTACTGGCACAAAGACAGAAATATAGATCAGTGGAACAGGACAGAAAGCCCAGAATTCCACCCACGCACCTACAGCCAACTAATCTGTGACAAAGGAGGCAAGGATATACAAAGGAGAAAAGACAGCCTGTTCAATAAATGATGCTGGGGAAACTGGACAGCCACATGGAAAAGACTGAATTAGAACACTCCCTAGCACCATACACAAAAACAAACTCCAAATGGATTAAAGACCTAGATATAAGACCAGACACTATAAAACTCTTAGAGGAAAACTTAGGCCAAACACTCTCTGACATAAACGACAGCAACATCTTCTCAGGTCTACCTCCTAAGGGTACTGACAGTAAAAACAAAAATAAACAAATGGGACCTAATGAAACTTAAAAGTTTCTGCACAGCAAAGGAAACCTTAAACAAGACGAAAAGGCAACCCACAGAATGGGAGAAAATCTTTGGAAGTGAATCAACTGACAAGGGATTGATCTCCAAAATTTATAAGCACCTTCTGCAGCTCCATACCAAAAAAAAAACATACAACCCCATCAAGAAATGGGCAGAAGATCTAAACAGACAGTTCTCCAAAGAAGACATACAGATGGCCAAGAAACACAGGAAAAGATGTTCAACATCACTCATTATTAGAAAGATGCAAATCAAACCCACTCTGAGGTACTACCTTACACCAGCCAGAATGGCCATTCTCAAAATGTCTACAAACAATAAGTGCTACAGAGGGTGTGGAGAAAAAGGAACCCTAGTACACTGTTGGTGGGATTGTACATTGGTGCAACCACTGTGGAAAGCACTATGGACATGCCTAAGACAACTCAAAATAGAACTACCATTTGATCCAGCCATCCCACTCCTGGGCATCTATCCAGAGAAAACCATGACTCGCAAAGACACATGTACTCCAATGTTCATTGCAGCATTATTTACAATAGCCAAGACATGGAAACAACCTAAATGTCCATTGACAGAGGAGTGGATCCAGAAGATGTGGTACATATACACAATGGAATATTACTCAGCCATTAAAAAGAATGAAATACCAGCATTTTTGGCAACATGGATGGACCTAGAAACTATCATGCTAAGTGAAGTCAGCCATACAATGAGACACCAACATCGAATGCTTTCCTTGACATGTGGAATCTGAAAAAAGGACAGACTGAACTTCTTTGCAGAACAGATGCTGACACACAGACATTGAAAAACTTATGGTCTCTGGAGGAGACAGCTTGGGGGGTGGGGGATGTGCTTGGATTGTGGGATGGAAATCCTGTGAAATTGGATTGTGATGATCATTATACAACTATAGATGTGATTAATTCATTTGAGTAATAAAAAAATTAAATTACACAATTAAAAAGTTGTTATAAGGACAAGGGGAAAAAAAAAACAATTTAACCCATTATCTAAAGAATTAGAGAAAGAAGAACAAACAAAGTCAATAGAAGGAAGTAGATCATAAAGATCAAGGAGGAAATCAATAAGAGATTCAAAAAAAGAAAAAAAAAAAAGAAAAAGAAAAGAAAAGAATCAACAAAACCTAAAGCTAGTTCTTTGAAATGGTACACAAAATTGACAAACCTCTGGCCGGACTCACAAAGAAGAGGAGAGAAAGAATGAAATAAAGTAAGAAATGAAAAAAGAAGAAATCTCAATGGATACTGCAGAATTACCAAAGCCCATAAGGGAGTAATACTGTGAAAAAATTATATGCCAACAAATTTGACAACCTAGAAGAAATGGACAACTTTCTAGAAACAAATCTGAATCAAGAAGAAATAGATCATGTGTTTTGTCTCTTTATGTAGGTTTATTCCTGGGTATTTTATTCTTTTGGATGTGATGGTAAACAGGATTGCTTCCCTAATTTCCTCTTCTGCTCCTTCATTGTTAGTGTATAGAAATGCCGTCGATTTCTGTGTATTAATTTTGTGTCCTGGGACTTTGCCAAATTCGTGGATGAGCTCTAACAGTTCTCTGGCAGAGTGTTTAGGATTCTCTAGGTATAGTATCATGTCATCTACAAATAGGGATAGTTTTACTTCTTCCTTTCCAATCTGGATTCCTTTAATTTCTTTTACTTCTCTGATTGCTGTGGCTAGGACTTCCAAAACTATGTTGAAGAGTAGTGGCGAGAGCAGACATCCTTGTCTTGTTCCTGATCTCAGTGGGAATTCTTTCAGCTTTTCATCATTGAGAATGATGTTCGCTGTGGGTTTGTCATATATGGACTTTATCATGTTGAGGTAGGTTCCTTCTATGCCCACGTTCTGAAGGGTTTTTATCAGAAATGGGTGTTGGATTTTTGTCAAAGGCTTTTTCTGCATCTATTGAGATGATCATATGGTTTTTATTCTTCAGTTTGTTAATGTGATGTATCACACTGATGGATTTGTGAATATTGAAGAACCCTTGCATCCCTGGGATAAATCCCACTTGATCATGATGTACAATCCTTTTAATGTATTGTTGGATTCAGTTTGCTGGTATTTTGTTGAGGATTTTTGCATCTATGTTTATCAATCAGTGAAATTGGCGTGTAGTTTTCTTTTTTTTTTTTTTTTTTGTGGTATCTTTGTCTGGTTTTGGTATCAAGGTGATGATGGCCTCATTGAAATAGCTCAGTTGGACAGACAGATCACTAGAGATGAAACTGAATATGTAATAAAAACACACCCTACACACGAAAGTCCAGGACCAGATGAATTCTACCAAACATACAAAGAAGAACTTATACCCATCCTTCTTAAACTCTTCCAAAAGGCTGAAGAAGTAGGAACACTCCCAAAGACATTCTATGAAGCCACCATCACCCTAATACCAAAACCAGAAAAAGACAGCACCAAAAAAGAAAATTATAGGCCAACATCTTTCATCGACATAGGTGCACAAATTCTCAACAAGGGCCAACCAAATACAACAACATTTAAAAAGATCATACCCCACGACCAAGTAGGATTCATCCCAGGTTTACAAGGATGGTTCAACATAAGCAAATCAATTAATGTCATACACCACATTAAGAAAAGTCAAAAACCACATGATCATCTCAGTAGATGCAGAAAAAGCATTTGACAAAGTCCAACATCCATTCATGATAGAGTCTTAGCAAAGTGGGTACAGAGGGAACATACCTTAACATAATAAAAGCCATTAATGACTAACCCACAGGCAATATAATACTCAATGGAGAAAAGCTGAAAGCCTTCCTGCTAAAATCTGGAACAAGACAAGGATGTCCACTCTCACCACTTTTATTCAACATAGTATTGGAAGTCCTAGCCACAGCAATCAGACAAACAAAAAAAATAAAAGGTATCCAAACTAGAAGGGAAGAGGTAAAATTGTCACTCTATGCAGATGACATTATACTATATATTAAAAACCCTAAGGAACTCCACATGAAAACTACTCAAACTGACCAACAAATTCAGCAAGGTAGCAGGATACTAGATTAACATTCAGGAATTGGTTGGATTTCTGTATACTAACAATGAAACATTAGAAAAGGAATATAAAAATACAATTCCTTTTAAAATTGCACCCCCCAAAATTAAATACCTAGGAATAAACCTGACTAAGGAGGTGAAAGACTTATATGCTGAGAAGTATAAAACATTAATCAAGGAAATTAAAGAGGATTCAAAGAAATGTAAAGATGTTCCATGCTTTGGATTGGAAGAGTTAATATTGTAAAAATGTCCATACTACCCAAAGCAATCTACAGATTCAATGCAATCCCTATCAAATTACCCATCACATTTTTCAAAGAACTACAACGAACAATCTAAACATTTATATGGAACCACAAAAGAACCAGAATTGCCAAAGCAATCCTGAGGAACAAAAACCAAGCAGGAGGCAAAACTCTTCCAGACTTCAGTCAATATTACAAAGCCAACAGTTATCAAGACAGTGTGGTACTGGAACCAAAACAGACATACAGACCAATGGAACAGAATGGAGAACCCAGAAATAAACCCAGACACCTATGGTCAATTAATCCTTGACAAAGGAGGCAAGAATATAAACTGGGAAAAAGAGAGTCTCTTCAGCAAGTGGTCTTGGGAAAACTGGACAGCTGCATGTACATAAATGAAACTGGAACACACACTCACACCACACACGAAAATAAACTCAAAATAGCTTAAAGACCTAAACATAAGACAACACATCATAAAACTCCTAGAAGAGCACATAGGCAAAACATTCTCTGATATCAACCTTACAAATGTTTTCTTAGGTCAGTCTCCGAAGGCAACATAAATAAAAACAAAAATAAACCAATGGGACCTGATCAAACTTAAAAGCTTTTGCACAGCAAAGGAAGCCATAAAAAAAAAAAAAAAAAAAAGAGAGACAACTTACACAATGGGAGAAAATAGTTTCAAATGACGCAACTGACAAGGGCTTAATCTCTAAAATATAAAAACAATATATACAAACTCAACAACAACAAAAAACAACCCAACTGTAAAATGGGCAGAAGACTTGAATAGATATTTCTCCAAAGAAGATAAACAGATGGCCAACAGTAACATGAAAAACTGCTTATCACCACTAATTATTAGAGAAATGCAAATCAAAACTATTATGAGGTACCACCTCACACCAGTCAGAATGGCCATCATTGACAAATCAACAAATAACAAATGCTGGAGAGGGCGTAGAGAAAAGGGAACCCTCCTACCCTGTTGGTGGGCATGTAAATTGGGACAACCAATGTGGAAAACAGTGTGGAGGTACCTCAGAAAACTAAATATAGGCTACCATATGAGCCAGCAATCCCACTCCTAGGCATATATGGGGACCAAACTTTCATTTGAAAAAGATACATGCACCCGTATGTTCATTGCAGCACTGTTCACAATAGCCAAGACATGGAAACAACCAAAATGTTCATTGACCGATGAATGGATTATGAAGATTTTGTACATATATACAACGGAATACTACTCAGCCTTAAAAAAGAACAAACTAATGCCATTTGCAGCAACATGGATGGAACTAGAGACTCTCATACTAAGTGAAGTAAGTCAGAAATAGAAAGACAAATACAATATTATTTCACTTATATTTGGAATCTACAGCCGAAATTAATGTTTTTACAGAAAAGAAACAAATTCATGCACTTGGAGAACAGACTTGTGGTTGCTAAGGGGGAGGGGAGGGAATGGGATGGACGGGGCTTTGTGGTTAGTAGATGTAAACTATTTCATTTGGAGTAGATTAGTAATGAGATCCTGCTATATGGCACAGGGAACTGTATCTAGTTACTTGTGACGGAACATGATGGAGGATAATGTGAAAAAAAGAATGTGTGTATATGTGTGTGTATATGACTGGGTCTCTTTGCTGTATAGCAGAAATTGATAGAACAATGTAAAGCAACTATACTAGAAAAAATAAAAACCTAAAAAAGGACATTTTAATACGAGCAGTAAGCACCATATTTTCAACCCATGAAAAATAAAAAGCCCGTTATTAACCTAGTTTTAGGACTTGAGTAATTCTAAATATACAAAAGAAAAAATTCAAAGGCATTCAACATATTAAGTTATCCTTATCTGATTATTACGTATGTTAAACAGCCTTTTTTTCCTTTTTGTCCAACACAGAAATTACTGTGAGTCACCATGGTCAAATTAATTTTCTTGTCTGCTGGTTAACATCACAATGTCAAAGAAAAATTTCCATGTTCAAATAGAGACAGTAACACACATTTTTCCCTAAAAGGGTCTGTATTCTATTTACAAGGAATCTATATTTATGAAAAATAAGCATTTCCCCATATGCATGTGATGTAGCCCAGAGGCACAGGACTTAAGAGAAAGGCAGTCTTTAAAACCTTCGAAAAGTGTAGTGGTGAGACGTGTAGGTTCTCAAACGAGTTATTCCTACCATCACTTCTCTGAAAGGATATTTCTTATCTATCAATTTGCTGTTTTCCCAGATACATAGCAATGTGATATCTAAGGTGTTAATAAAACTTATGCAAATACTAAAGACAGTAAAAAAATTTTTTTAATTACATCTATCAGCTCAGAAATCCTAAAGTGTCACTAGTTGTTTAGCTTCAGTGTAGCTATACTTTTAGGTTGATGACCTGTGATTTGGAGTCATCAAAAGAAAGGTTCAAAGATGAGAACTTTCAAATTGGCCCCAAACCATTCAGAGTAATGCATAACATAAAGGCGATATTAAACTTTGGTGGGTCCCTTTAGTCCAAAAGTTAATACATGGGCTATGAACCTAGGAAACGCCAGGGACACTAAACCAGGTTTATCTGATATAATGGTTTTCATTAGTTCATAATGTAAAGCCCCAGTTTCCCCAAGGGTGGCCCCTGGGGGGAACTGGGTAGAGATGCAAATTCTCCAGGCCGGCTCCAGACCCTACTGAATTAGAGACTCTAGGGATGAGGTCAGGGCAGCTGTGTTTTTAACAAGCTCTGCTGGTGATCTGATGAAGGCTCAAGTCTGAGAATTACTGGTAGAAAGGAGGACTCAGTGTCGACCACAAAAACTATGCGGGCAACAGTGACTACTTCCCACTCCTCCCCGCCCATGACCAAGTAAGAAACGTAACTCTTCAAAGGATAGTGGCACTCCTTGAGCACACAGAACACCTGTGGCCAGCCCAGTTCCCTCTGTCCTTCCCTGTCTGTCTGAAGGGATCTGAAGTGATATAAATGCCCCTGGGATGGGAGGGAGTGGCAGCTGCTCAAACCCCACGACGTCCACAGGCAACTCTTGGGGAGATCTGGAAGTGAACTTCAGTGGCTTTCAGACTCTTAAACCACAACTCATAGTACATAGAAACAAAGCTGCCCTAATGATGATACGCTCTGGTCATTCATTTTCTATTATTTTGCTTTTTTTAGAGCCGCACTTGTGGCATATGGAGGTTCCCAGGTTGGGGTCTAATCGGAGCTACAGCTGCAGGCCTGTGCCAGGGCCATAGCAACCTGGGATCTGAGCCGTGTCTGTGACCTACACCACAACTCACAGCAATGCCGGATCCTTAACCCACTGAGAAAGCCAGGGATCGAGCCCACATCCTCAGGAATACCAGTGGGGCTCTTTACCACCGAGCCACAATGGGAACCTCTTCTGTTCTATAATTTAAAAACCTTGGTTGTGGTCCATTATCGTCACAACCGACTTGGTATTACAACCTGAAGACTGAAAAATGCTACCCTAGATCACAAATTTTTCACCCACAGTCTATGGAAGAGGGTAACACTTGTGAAATGATGTACAACATTTCTATTTATTTAGATGTATGCATATTTCTGTGCAAGGGGCTTCATAGCTCCTGGCAGATTCTCAAAATGATAGGTAACACTTGAGAAGTTAGGATGCACTGATCTAGGTCCTATTAAAAGGACGGAGGACAGGAGTTAGGATTTCTGCTGCTACGTGACCCCTGTTGGCCCCTGAAAACTCCTGGAGATGAGACTGGGGAGGGTCCTCAGGCCCATCTCTCTCTCTTGGAGATGGGAGGGGTTGATATCTGAGTGGACCCCCTACTTTACAAAGCATGGCAACATAGGACAAACAGTTCTCCCACTGCTACTGGGGCCATGATTCAGGATTTCTGCAAAGGGCAGCAGGATCAAGACAGTCCAATCAAACTCCAGTTCCCATTTGTCTTTCATGTTCATGAGAGATTGGTGGTTGCTGAAAGCCAGATTCTTCCACCTCAGTTGCTGGAAGTGAGGGCTTTGAGCAGCTGACCTACTAGGATCAGTAAGACAGATGTGGCATAGGGTACCTCCCCCGACCCCGTGGTCACTGAGATGATGATCTAGACTTAAACAAGGTTGACACTAGGGCAGCAAGCACCTGTATGTCTTTATTGGTTGCTAAACTACTGAGATACTTCTATATCTCTGGTAAAGAATAACTTCTCCAGTCCTATTCCCACAGCTACCCCAACCCCTCCCTGCACCCACCAGGACTTCTAAGGGGCCCAGTGACCAGAAGGCTAAGCCTGGCACTCTGAGTGGTTGGTACCATCAGTTCTTAAACATTTTTAATATTACCTGCACACAAGCACAGCACCCATGGCATTGTCCCTGGCTCTGCATTCCCTTATCCTTCCCAGTTGGAAGGTCTACAATGGCAAAGGTATGTAGCAGCCTCACCTTGAAACTGGTTGACCTGCTGCACTGGGTATGGATTCCGCTGCTGCTGGAGGTGCTGCCGGGGTAAATGTGGCTGTTGCAGCTGCTAGAACAACAAAGAAAAAGGAGGGTGAGGAGGCGGATGTGCGAGAACATGCAAAGTAAATATCCAGGCTGTTCTGAGGAAGGCAGTTTTCAAAAACCAAACTTTTTATTGAAGGATAACATGCACATAGATGAGCGCACAAGCGTACAGCATCCGTGCACACTGGGATGGATTTCCACAGACGAACACACTCCTGAGAACCAGCATCTGGATCAAGACACAGAATGCTGCTAGGAGCTCCTCATGCCCCTTATCCTTCATCTGACATGGGGGACCACCACCCCAACCTAACAACAGATTCGTTAGGCCTGCTTGTACTTTATATAAGTGGGTTTATTTGGTGTATTCCAGCCTGGCTTTTGGGTCAGGCATCCCGCATTCATTCCATTTGCAAGCTTCATCCACGCTGATGCCTGCAGTGAGGTTTGTTCCTTCTCACTGCTGAGTACTATTCCCCATAGGAACATAGCATGATTTCTTGACCCCTGCTACTAGGGATGGTTATGTGGGGTGCTTCTCGTTTCTGGCTGTCACAGATACTGCTGCAGTGAACATCCCCAGGGAACATCTGTGGCATTTCTGCTGTGTGGACTTGCTGGCTTATGAGGGATGTGTAGCGAGAGAGGCAGTTCTGACTTTGCTTTTCCAACATCAGCCGTCGTGATTTCCTCAGCATCGTGAGGACTGTGCTCCAACAGACAAGCAATTGATTTTTAATGGCCTAAAAGAGATGCTTTGGGTATGGGAAGATAGGATTCTCAGGGGTTACAGAAAACGCTCCTTTGATTCCCAGGAAGCCACACTGCCTGCAAAATGCAGCTCCGTGAGTCAGATACATGGCATTTACTGTCTTGAGCAAACTGCGTGGGTTTTCACATACACCAGGAGCCAGGAGGCCTGTGTTTTAGCTTTTCTTCTTCCAGTTGCGGGGATTTTGCACGGCCACCGCTCTTACCAATACACTGGGAAGGCTATTGTGATCATTGTCATGCTGCATGCGAAAAGAGAGAGGAAATAAGAAAGAGGTAGAAAGAGCAAAGCAAGGGGTTTAGTTCCGAGTCTGCACGACCTTCGGCTTGTCATGCAACCTCCTTCTGCAGCTGCTGAATATTCATTAAGCACCTTTCATCTGCAAGGGCTATAAAAACATACAACAAGGGCCCCGCTCTTTAGAGTGTTCATTATAAAAATAACACACATTGACCACTTCTTAACACATGTGTTTATTTCTATTTTTCTCTTGTTTTTGTTCTTGGGCAGCTCTATAATTTTCTTTTTCTTTCCTTTTTCTTGACAAGGGCAGCCAGCACTCTGGCAACCAAAGAAAAGAACAGCCTCTGTTCACCCCATCCTGTGGTGTTTTGCACAAAACTGTTGGAATGAATTAATTGTATAGACACAGTGTAGACAAGAACCCATGCTAATCTTTTAGGCAGCAACATGAGAGCATTACTGAGAATAAGCTGAGCATCTAAAAGCTGCTCCTCAGCCAAACTTCTCATATTATGTAAGAATTTAACTGTCCCACTTACAACTAGGAGTAAGCCCTGGGGCCGGGGGTGGGCTGTCAGTCAGGAGTCAGGGAGCCTGGGTTCCAGTCCTGGCTCTGCATCTCTCTAGCTCTGTGATTTCTGAAAAATATCATCACGGAAGCTCCCTGGTCTCAGTTTCCTCATGTATAAAATAAAGGGACTTTGGCAATATTTCAGATGTAAATTCCAGATCCCGTTGAATGGATGGGAGTTGACACACTCTGTGCGCTTGGAGAACGCATTAAATGTTAATTCACGCCTGCTTTCAACCTGCTCTCTTCTGATTTCTAAGTCTACAGAGAACCATTCGAAAGTTCCCAAAGATATGCAAGACCTCCAAACCTTCTGTTTCCCCTCACGTGGCTTGTCAGGAAACCCAAGTGTTCCCAATATGCTGTTTGCAAAACTGAAAGTGTTTGGATACTTTCACAGCCGCTGTGGGGCCAAGAAAGTCACCTGGGCATTGATGTGGCCACATTCACTCTCCAAACAAGTGCAGACCTGTAGGCAGCCTGCATCAGTAAGCCCGGTCTCCAGGCACAGGTGAGACGCTACCTCTCCCGGCTTCCCTTTCCGGCTGTTCCCACAGGATGGCTGGCACGTGTGGCTGCAGCTCTTCCCTCACATTCCATGACACCAGGGTCACGTGACAGACGCCCACCTATGTGCGTGCAGTTTCCAAAGCATTTTACATACATTCCTCATGAGAGCATTAGTGGAAGGCTGGGGAATGATGAAAACCTGATTTACAGATGACGAGAGAGGTGGTTTTCCCAAAATCCTACCACAAACAAAAGATGTGACCCAAAGCAAGTTGTGTTTTCCTTGGTCCCTCTTTGGCTTTTGGCACACAGTCGCAAAGGAATTATACTCATTTTTGTCCACTTTCCCATTTCCTTGTCTTTTCCAAGGAACCTGTTGTCTTTTTGTGTCCCAGGCTGTTAACAGTCCAGCACTCTCACCTCCTGGTCTGTGGGCACCATCCCGTGGCAGTTCTTGCTGCCTCCCTCCCCCTTCCTGCGGTTGGCTGATCTCCCCAGTGGGGACACCCCTGGGCTGGCGCAGCCACAACTGGCCTGGTTACCCGGACTCCCCTCTGAGTCTCGGCCACAGCACACGCATTAAAGACCATCACACAAAGTACCAGGCACACCTGAAATGGGATTGGCTGAGGAGAAGCTCTGCAGAGCCCAGCATCCCCTCGGCGGCCCCATTCATCACTGTCTGAGAGAGATTAGTGTGCTTCCTTGTCACGCACCTTATGCAGGGTGAGAGGGATAGAGGTTTGTTTGTACAAGAGCTGCCAGGCGGCTGACTGACCTCAGTAAAAAGGGAGATAATTACACAGCTGTTCGGGAACAAAAGCGAAAACAGGAACATAAGGGATCTGTGCTCAAAGGTACAATTTTTCTATTTGGGGCATGACTGGTGTCCCTTTGAATGGCTGCTCTTGGTAAGTAAGGACCTCAACGTGCCTTGTGTCCTACACAGCATCCTGCTATAGATATGGTGGAGGATGCTAATACAGTTCCCAAATTATGATCCTACCAAGACCATTCTCGAAGGGTAGCCACGGGCCTGGAGCCTTAGAGGACAACCTCAGATCTCCTGTAATAGAAGGGTGAGATGTGCTGGACAGACCCTACAGGAGCCATCGAGGGACCTCCTGTGGACGGCCTCAGGCCTTGTCTGGAATAACACCAAATCAGGCGTGGGCAGCTCGAAAGACAAAGCATGCTGAAATCCAGAGGAGCGGCCGGCAGGGGAGGCTTTCTTTCAAAGCTGGAGGCATTATATGTCAAGGGTGGTCAAAGAGGGCTAAGGTAAAGCTTTCTGTGTGTTAGGGCTTCCTTTAACTCAAAGATTTCCTGAGCTGTTTTCAAAGCTGCTGGGAAATTTCTCAAGTTTGCACCCTTTCTGTGACCCCGGGTTCAGGTTTCCAGGTAGTTCTGTGGGCCCTATTATTCTGCTATTGTTCCTGTTCCATTGTTCATGACCAATTCTGTACAAATTCTCCTCAATCCCGCCTTCTGACAATCTCCTCCAAGAAACAAAGTTCTCTGAATTATTTTCTTTTTTCTTCAGGCTGGAAATATCAGGGTTTATGAAGAAGTGACCCAGCCCCCTTCCACTCCTGCCCCCATCCCCATCCCAGGCTGCTAACACAGACCCCTGTGCCAGAGGCCAGAAGAAAAGAGCCAGACTTGAAGAAAGGTCTCTGGCAAATAGGTCTTCAAATGGATGGCTCAAACCTGTCTTTTAAGAACAAACTAATTCATTTAAAGAAAAGGCCTCACTCATTGAAACGTCTAAATCCCGCAGGTTCTAGGGGTTCCCTGGTGGTCTAGCAGTTAGGGTTTGGCCCTTTCACTGCTGGGGCCCAGGTTCAACCCCAGTCTGGGAACTGAGATCCCAAGCCGCTGCATGCTGGGGCCAAAAGACTGAAATTCTGCAGGTTTCTCTGTGATCTCGGGGAAATGCTGGATTGTGAACTTCTTGATGAAACACATGAACTGAGACACCCATAACCAGGTGCCCAATAAATCTGTGCTGAACGACTGATTCATACCACGGGCGAGTGTTACCTGTTCGGCAAGAATCTGCTGCTGCTGCTGCTGCTGCCTCTGCTCCCGCAGGAACTGTTGCTTCTGCTGCTCCATCAACTGGGCCCGCTGATCAATGAGCATCTGCTTCATGATAGCCGCCGGGGGCTGGCTGCCCAGGAAGCCAGACCCCGTAGGACCGGCTCCGGAGACCAAACCACCCGAGCCTGGGGGCACGGAGGACTGCATGGGGCCCGTGGTCCGGGGAAGCCCGACTGGGTGCTGCTCCTGGGAGGGCAGGAAGAGAAGAGAATGCCGCAATTCCACATCTGAAGGGAAGCACAGGCGAACGCGGTGGGGCAGGTCCTGGGTTGCACGCCTACGGGATCCCAAGGGCCCACACTGCATTTCCATAAAAAGAACCCAGTGGCCCTCAAACCTGGCCTTCGCACAGGGCGGCTGGAGAGCCTACAGGGGAACAGTGTAGAGCATGGCTCTGAGAAATCTGAGACCAGGTCTCGTCTGTTTCTGATGGGACTGGCTAAGGAATAAGAACTGGGTTTTCAGCTGTGTTTTTCTGCCTTCCTCCTAACTCAGGTGGGGCTCATTTTAAGTCTAGAATGAGATGTCCTGACCTTAAATCTTTATCCTTACTGCCTGCCTAGCCAAGAGGGCTTCCTAGCTAGTAGAAGAGACATTTTGTGGCTG
This sequence comes from Sus scrofa, assembly GCF_054392235.1. Taxonomy (NCBI): domain Eukaryota; kingdom Metazoa; phylum Chordata; class Mammalia; order Artiodactyla; family Suidae; genus Sus; species Sus scrofa. Next base: position 93,745,478 of record NC_139390.1, on the reverse strand, counting down.
TGGCATAGGCTGGCAGCTGCAGCTCCAATTCCACCCCCTAGCCTGGGAACTTCTGTATGCCTCCGAGAAGCCCTAAAAAAGAAAAAAAGAAAAAAAAATTCCTGCTAGTGAGAACTATTGATGGTAAGAATTAGGAATTTGTGACACTGACCAAAGATATGTAATCTCCCAACATCTTTAAGAACAGAATCAAGTCTCATACGTCTCGAATAATTTAAACGTGGGGGGTTGAACTGGGTCTTGATCCTGTAATTACGCGTCAGTCAAATGACAGCAACTTTTAAGGACTGGCCATTAATGAACAGGAGGTAAAGCGGTAGAGGACTCCTCACACACACACAGCTCAAATGAATGCTCTGATTGTGCTCAGAGGGGAAGTAACAGCCCAATGGTGTAGCCCATTAGGGAAAAAGAGCTGACGGGGAAAGCAGGTGCGTGACCATAAGATTTAGTTTCTTGATGCTTCCTTTCCTTTCATTCTATCAAGCACACCTGGTAACTGGCAATGTACTGTCGAAACATTCTGCAGAAAGATTTCCCTGAATTCATTCATTTCAAATAATTAATCTGAACAAAGAAAAGCTGCCATCTGAGAGGTACAGGAATTAAGTGGGCACACGTGTAAGGACATCCACAGTCATACCATGAGGCACCCTTATGAGATTTAGGTGGTGAGAAATGAATGTGAATAAATCTATATTTATTTAAATTTTTGTATCCAGTTAAATTGGACTTAAAAAAGTTCTTCATTGTAAAATCTGGATATTCATTCTTTTTTTCCTACATTGGTTATTATTTCCAGTTATATGGGGTGAAGGAAATTAAGATTATATAGAGGTATGTATGAAATTGACTACCTTAAGTGGATGTTTAAGAGTTAACAAATTTCACATATTATTTATTTATTTTTGGCCACAGTGTGCAGGAGCTTGGGGTGGGATCTCCATTCCCAGACCAGGGGTTGAACCAGGGCCTCAGAGGGGAAAGCACTGAGTCCTAACCACTAGATGACCAGGAAACTCCCTGTATACTATTTTTATTTGCACTGGCATTTCAATCGTTATTAATGCATTCAACTAGCTTGCTTCATGAACAACAGGAATCTTTTTTTTTTTTTTTTTGACTTTTTGCCGTTTCTTGGGCTGCTCCCGCAGCATATGCAGATTCCCAGGCTAGGGGTCCAGTTGGAGCTATAGCCACCAGCCTACACCAGAGCCACAGCAATGCAGGATCCAAGCCGCATCTGTGATCTACACCACAGCTCACGGCAACGCTGGATCCTTAACCCACTGAGTGAGGCCAGGGATCAAACCCTCAACCTCATGGTTCCCACTCGGATTCGTTAACCACTGAGCCACGGCGGGAACTGTGAACAACGGTAATCTTAACCACCTAGTCTTAAGCTACCCCAAATGAAAAACAGAGTGCAGTCAAACTGAATTTTCATATTTGTCCTCTTTTCGCTTTGCTCCCTCTTCACTGTCAATACAGTGAATCATGCTGATACTTTCCTCTGAAAACTTAGAGCTATGTCTGCTCTCTGCCTCTCCTAGAGAGACAGCCCTGCGTCCGAGGCCCCAAGGCCTGGGCGTGCTGTATCCCCTGCTCTCTGCCATGTGGGGCTCAGCTATTTGCGCCCTTCTTTCCAGCTGGGAGGTACCTAAACTGCATCTTCAGGTGCTCTTCTTCCCTCCCCTATGCCCACCTCCCAAACAAAACAAGCAAAACACCAAACAAAAACCTAGTGCTCCTCTCCTCTGGGAAACAATAGCTCAGGAAGTCCTGGTCCGTTAGTGCCGTGGCCCAGGTCACAGGGTAAACCGAAGACCCAGAACTTGCAGAACTGGAACACTGATTTGGGGTTGAATTCAGCATCCATTCCACAAGCACAGACCTCCCCAGATGATGGGTCCATCACGCCAAGTGTGCACTTAAGAATTGTCTGCTGGAGTTCCCATCGTGGCGTAGTGGTTAACGACTCTGACTAGGAACCATGAAGTTGCGGGTTTGATCCCTGCCCTTGCTCAGTGGGTTAATGATCTGGCATTGCCGTGAGCTGTGGTGTGGGTCACAGATGCGGCTTGGATCCCGCGTTGCTGTGCCTCTGGCATAGGCTGGCGGCTACAGCTCCGATTTGACCCCTAGCCTGGGAACCTCCATATGCCGCGGGAGCGGCCCAAGAAATGGCAAAAAGACAAAAAAAAAAAAAAAAAAAAAAAAGAATTGCCTGCAGACTAAATATATGTCTCCCATAAGCACACTGTGTTGTTTTTCAAATGTGTGCTATTGCTGAAGTCAAAACTTTGAGTATTTTCTCTGTAGAGACAATTATTAGAGAGCTACGAAATATTTATGTTCATAAAAAAGACCTTCTACTCAACAATGCCTGCAACTTTATGCTACCCAAAAGTTTACTTCATGACTGACCCCTGCTGAGGGCAAGATATTTCACTCTTTTCTTTCCACCCTAGACTTGCTACCTGTTTTTACCTTACCCTTCCTTCCAATGGGATAAAGCTGTTTCTTGCCACCTCTGGAGACAAATGGTTGACTGAGCTAACGCTTTAACAAGCGGAGTCACAACAGAGGTATAGGTAATTAACCAATCAGCAAAAACACAGTTATATGGGGTTTTTTACTGTGTACTTCAGTATATTTGATATTTTCCAATTTTGATAAGGAGGAGAGAGCAGGAAAGAAAATGAGACCCAAGGGAAGATCTGGTTTTCTTCAGCCTGATTTTATGAGAGGCCTGGCCTGGGCTGGCCCTGTTTATCTTTGTGCACTTTGAGAGATTCTGGTCCTGTGAGACCTGTGAGCTTGCCCGGGAGTGGCAGGTAGCGATGTGTGGCCTCCCCAGCCTTCTCTGCACCAGAAAGAAAGATCAAGGCAAACGAGGTCAGGATGTAGCATCATCTAAGGACTTCTGGCCCCTGTCTTCCCGGACCAAAAAGAAATCCCCCACTTTCTGAAAGTTCACTTTACGCCACTTTGCTTTTACCAAAGCCCGACACTGGTACCTGTTTTGCTAACCAAAAGACATCTGAAGAGGACTTCTGCTTTTATGAAGAAAAGGTGAAAATTTAACATAGTGTTCAGTGTTTGTTTTGCAGAGAATGATTACAGAGGCAGCTGGCAGCCCCAGCAGCAGGAGTGGCGCCACCAGGCTCCTTCCCCAGGAACTACACTCAGCATCTCAGCATCAAGCTGCCAGAGCTTTGGATTGTGCGAGAGCATCTGCCCTTTATTTATTTTGCACATTCTTAGCAAGACATGTCCTAAGGCACTTGCCTCTTCTTGGCTTTAAGCCATTCCGGCTTAGGAAAGGTTTCACAGGAATGCTCTGCGTTCACATGGGGGCCCCAGGGTTGGGGAAGGAGACCTGTACCTGAAAAGCACGGTGGGGGAAATACCTTCCCAAAGTGATAGTCTGCTTACTGCTTCCCTGGATTATGTATTTCTCCAAATGATTCCCACCCAAAAGTTTTGCCTTCAGGTTTCTCACTGAAGACCTTTAGACAAGGGCCATGTACTTATTTATTTATTTATTTATTAGTATTTTTGCCTTTTCTTGGGCTGCTCCCGAGGCATATGGAGGTTCCCAGGCTAGGGGTCTAATCAGAGCTGTAGCTGGCAGCCTACACCAGAGCCACAGCAACGCAGGATCTGAGCCGCATCTGTGACCCACACCACAGCTCACGGCAAAGCCGGATCCTTAACCCACTGAGCAAGGCCAGGGATCAAACCTGCAACCTCATGATTCCTAGTCAGAGTCATTAACCACTGAGCCACGACAGGGACTCCTGGGCTATGTGCAACATCCGTGATCCGAGGTTGATCCAGCTGTAGGACTTTCCCAACCAGCTCTGCTGCTTCAACAGCAGTGACACCTAGAGCCCCAGGCTCAGGGGTGTGAGCCCAGTGCAAAGACACATGCACGGAGTGACTCACCTTACAAATTGAGCTGGTGAGGCCATTAGCTGTTTCATATGACATGGTGGCTTTTAACCTCCAGTCTGAGAAGGCTTAATGAGCAATAGTCTGGAGAATTTCAGGATTTCAAGCCACTGCTCTTGTTTCTAAGGAGGACACACACTGGGTGTGCAATTAGAGAAAAACCAGGCTGAGCTTTCGTCACCAGAAATGTAATGCCTTGAAGCCAAATGATGCAGTATTTTTAGTTTTAATTACTAGCTTGTTCTCTACTCCACCCCCGGCCCAACGACCTCCCTTGCCTTCTACCCAGAATCTTAATTCCGTCTCTTCCCCTCAGAAATCCAATTGAATACATAGATCTTCATTACTCCCCAAAGCTCTCATGCTTCACTAAAATAAAGGTGGGGGGGGGAATCAAAACCAAGGAACCTATTTTACGTATCTTCTCCTCCAGGGAAAAGATCCCTGCAATTTTCTAAGGGCTGGAGAGAGGTAGGAGGTGTAAAAAACACCCCACCTTCCCCAAAGAAGCAGTTTTCTACTTCAAAAAAACAGCTGTGGTAAAAATATCTCTCAAGAGCAGCCAGCTGTTTATTTATAAATCTGTGCGTAGGGAAGCTTTATTTCTCTTATGTGTTTTCAAGAACATGCAGAGTATTTGGGTGAGAAGGGCCGGGGTTGCTGGCGGCAAACCAACGATGACTAGCTCCTTGGGGATGGAGGGCGGCGGGGGACGGCAAAAGGCGGCCGGCGGGGATGAGAGGGTGCCCGGACTTTGCGAAGTGGCTGGAGGCAGCCTAGGGCTTCAGTCTTTTTTCAGGTGTTCTCCTCCGGCAAGAACGCAGCTGCTGTTCTCCTCCTGCCCCAGCAGATGGTGGTGTCAGCCCGGCCCTCGCTGCCAGCCCGCCTGCTCCGCCCGCTCCGCCCGCGCGGCGTGTCCCCCACCCCCAGCTTGCAGATGGCTTAATCATGACTCGCCTTCCTCCCCCACCCCGTCCCCCCGCCCCGCGCGTCTGGGCTAACGCTGCGAGCGTGGAGCCAGGCAGTCAAGTGTTACTGCGTACAGCAGGTAGCCTGGCAACTGAGAGCATAATATCGAGCAGATGGTGTTCGCATGGCGTGATGGACATCACACACGACAGCCTGAGACAATCCAGGAATTCCCTGGTGACTGGAGGCCCTCTTTACACAAAATGAGTTCTCTCTCCATTGCCCTGTATCTCTGGGGTTATCTCCCCCCACCCCCATCTCCGACTGACACTGAACTGGTTTCTTATTACCGACTTTGCTTCCAGCCCGAGGAGAGCGAGATCTCACGTGGGGGGTGGGGGAAGCCGTGGAAGGAAACGGAAGGGCCGGGAGCTGGAGGACGTGATGGGGACGGTGGCGACCCGAGACGGGAGGGAGAGTGGTGCACCCCAGACCCCGGGGCCGGCTGGCCGAGAGGGACGGGCTTCCTCGCAGCCCCAGCTGCAACCAAGCCGGCGCGGGGAGGCGAGCCTGGGCTCAATGTCTTTGCCACCGCAGGGCCTGCAAACTGCCTCAATGAAATTTAGGATTTTACTTAAAAAGTCCCCTGGGGCGTAATTTAGCCTCTCAACTCGAGCCCGTAAGCTTACAAGTCCTTAGGGGACTCTAAGAAGTCAGAAGTGTGGCCCGTGCGCCCCCGGCCGGCCTGAAGATGACTCTCCGCGCAGGCGTCCTTAACAAAGAAACCGACGCGGCGGTCTGGGCGCTGGCGGGGGCGGCGCGGGGGGCCGGGAGGTCTTCCGCCCAGGGCCCCCAGGAACTCCGCCCTGCTCTACAGCCGGTGTGGCAGCTGTGCGCCCCAGGGGCGCCGTGCCTGCCCCATCCCCTTCCCGCCAGGCCGTGTGTGCCAGCCGCCTGGAAGGAAGTGGGAGCAGAGGGCTTGGGGGCTGCTAGGAGAGTTGTTCACCGGTAGGAAAATGTAAAATCAATGCATACACAAAAAGCATGCCCCAGAAAACAATTCTGGGCTTTTCACACACTGAAGTGGATCAACTCATTAAAAAAAAAATTTTTTTTTCCAGCCCAAACGGAATTTTGCCTAGATTCTATACATCAAGACATTTCTATGTCCAACCTCACACTTTGGGGCTTTCTCCTGCAAAGGCACTGTTCAAATTTTAAGCTTCAGAAGGACGAAGTATTTTCAAAGGTGGAAGCTGACGTTTCACATAGAACATCACTTGCCAAGAAATAGTTCAGCGGTTTCAGGGCAGAGAACCCACACTCCCTAGGAGGCTGTGCGGAGGCATCTGGCTGTGTCTCCCAGGGGCTCAAGGGTGGGGAACTGGCACTAAGAGGCTCCAGGACCCATTTGATGTCTCTGTCTCAATCTCCACCTTCTCAAATGAAAATCACATCCATAGGACTCCTCCCTCAGCAAGAGAAACTTTGAAAGAGCTGTAGAGAGAAAGTGCTAAGAAGATGCTCAGGAAGGTGCTGAAACCTCTCCCACCTCCAGTGCGGGCTGCTGGGAAACCATGATGGGCTAAATCAGGGCTTCTCAAAGTGTGGTTCCAGAACTGGCACCATTAGCATCACCTGAGAGCTTGTTAGAAATGCAAATTCTCAGGCTGGGGGGGGGGGGCGGGCAGGCCTCCTGAATCAGAGCCCCTGGGAACAGTTTAACATGCCCTCTGAGAATTACCACACCCACATTTTAAGAAACACCTGGGCAGATAATCCTGGTTTATAGGCACAAACTGCATTCTGGGGCTTGAGCACTCTCTGTGCCCTGACTGGATTGCAAGCCCTGCATTTTCAAGAGCAATTCAGGGTGCTGCATTTCTTAGGTTTCTATTGAAAATTCTTCTGCATTTGGAAGAAGAACTCTCAAAATTTCCGAGGGCAGCTCAGGGAATGTAAACCCAAGAGTTCTGAAAGGAGATTATGGCGCCATGATTCTTCCAGAAAGGTCAGTGGTCCTGCATCTCTGCTGTGGAGGCTGCAGAGCAGCCAGGATTGAGAAAGGGTGAGGCCAGTTAAACTTCCTTGCCCAGGGAGGAAGCATCAAACAACTAGACTTCTTGGCCCCTGGTCTGGTATAAGATAGGAAAGCTATGATTTGAGGAAAGTCCCCTCTTCAAACTTGAAGACCAGAAGCAACAATGGAAGACAGCTAACACTTGGGGCACCTACTGTATGCAAAACACTCAGCTCAGTGTTTTCATCTGCGTAAACTCTTTTTTTTTTTTTTTTTTGCCTTTTAGGGCTGACCCGTGGCATATGGAGGTTCCCATGCTCGGCATCTAATCGGAGCTACAGCTGCTGGCCTACGCCATAGCCACAGCAACGCAGGATCCAAGCCACATCTGCCACCTACACCACATCTCACAGCAATGCCAGATCCTTAACCCACTGAGCTAGGCCAGGGATTGAACCCACAACCCCATGGTTCCTAGTCAAATTTGTTTCCATTTCACCACAACTGGAACTCCATGCGTAAACTCATTTTGATGATTTAAAAAAAGTCCCAGTCTCTGAGAGGTGAAGTAACTTGTCTGATGTCCCACAGCTGATGGTGGTCTTTGGGATTCTGACTTTTCCACTGACCAGAACATGCATCTGGTCTAAACTGAGCAGACCACCCAAGAGGACTCAGGAGTAATGAGAAATGGGAGAGGGGTGGGGGTAGAGAGGAATGAGCATAGAATGAAAAGGTAGAAACTCTATTGGGATCAAAGGATGGAGCTGAAAGAGCACAAAAATATACATCATTTTTTATATGTTGCCTGATACCCAAAATTAGGATGGCTTTGTGGCATCAACTTCGACATTTAAAGAAAGGGCATAAGATTAGACCATTCAACCAGAAATGGAAAGAAAAATCAAAATAAAATAAAACCTTAGAATTCTCTTTGAAGTCGATCAAGTATCAGGGCAGAAACGTGGTTTCAGGATGGTGGTTTCTTTTGCAGAAAGGTTTTCTTTGCCCCTGTCCAGAATAATTTCTCACTGTGGGTTTGGAGAGTTGCTTATGATAAATTCATAGCAGAGTCCCAATAGGCCTTTCATATAAACCCCTCTGTTTCAGCAGATTACTGAAGAAGTTAGGATTAAAAAGTTTGTTTTATGATATGTGGTGTTTGTGTCCCTAAGACGACCGGATTTTGAAGCAGTTCACTAATTTAGGAAGCCTATCACTGAAAGGGCAGTAACTTGGGGCCCACACTAAGCCTGCTAATGGGTTTAGGAAAAGTTCTTTTTTTTTTTTTTTTTTTTTTTTTTGGTCTTTCTGTCTTTTTTGTAGGGCTGCACCTGTGGCACAAGGAGCTTCTTAGGCTAGGGGTCCAATCAGAGCTGTAGCCACTGGCCTACACCACAGCCACAGCAACTTGGGATCCGAGTTGCGTTTGTGACCCACAACACAGCTCACGGCAACGCTGTAAGCCTTAACCCACTGAACGAGGCTAGGGATTGAACCTGCGTCCTCATGGATGCTAGTCGGGTTTGCTAACTGCTGAGCCATGATGCAAACTCCTGGTTTAGGAAAGTTCTTTTTTCAGCCTCTAAGAAGGAGCACTTTACTTTGAGGGGACCCCACAGACCTGGATAGAAACTCAGGTCCACTGAGGGTCCAGTGACTGGCACACCCTGACCACACAGCACACAGCTTATTCTTTCTACCGTCATTGCTGTGACATCTTGATCACGCAGCTATAGAAAGTCAGGGTGGGAGACGTTCTGTGTCCTCTGGTTCTGTCTGCTCTCCCAGGATAATGAGGACTAAGACTATAAGCTTGGCTTTTTTCTCTAGGTTCTCAGCAAGAAGGATGGCATTTTGACTCAGACTTTTGACTCTTTAACAAACGCATGTTTTGCTGACTTTGTCCTCCCGATCACTGGAAAAAGTCAAAAATACTGTCTAAAAGTATTTTTAAAAAGGCAATATTCATTTTTAACACCTGCAGGCAACCCTGTTAATATTTTGGTGTGCTTTGGGGTTTCTTCTCGGCTCCCTGCCCTGCAGCAATATGTCTTCCATGATATATTACTGATCTAGATCATGGTAGATGACTGTACCACTGCTTCTTACTAAGTACACAGGAGAGATAGAAAGTTCCAGTTTTCCAAATGCTTATAAGCAGTGATCTTCTGGTAGGACAGTATCCTTTTGGCAACATTCCTGCAAGCTCTATAGGTTTTGTTATGAGTCTTCCAGCATCAGCACAGAGCCAGGTCCACAGGTGCAACAGAATAAATATTTGCGGAACTGAACTAATTGTCTATGATGAACTGTAGCCTGGACCAATATGATGTGTGACTGGAGAGGAGGAAAAAAGATAACCCTGTAATGGCCTGCTTCTCGGGGCTACCGGAGCATCCACTGAAGATGAAAGAAAGGGTTAAAGGGGGCCATCCAGAGCAAAGATGGGACAGTGCCATCAGCCACAGGAAGGCCAGGTTTTCAAGGACTGACTTGGGGTAAGAACAACAAAAATACCATTTGTCCTTATCAGTGCTTTGAACATAGGGTACCATAGGTCTGTCCAGTGGAAACACAACTTTGAGAATTATGCTTTTCCTCTGCCTTTGATGTAAATTATAGAGTCCTTTTGATCCCTTTGTTGTGATTAATTTGACCACCAAAGCAACTCTAAATTGGTTAAAAGTTCATTAGTGTGCAACAATAGGAGCTTGATTGAATAAATTATGGTACATCCATACCATGAATACTGGGCAGCCAATAAAAATCATGCCTTCTCAGATCATCTAATTACATATAAAACCAAACTTACAATATATAGGCAAGAGTGGAAGGAGAAGCAGTTGCTAAAACTGAATAATCAGGTTATATGAAGATTCTAAGTGACTTTTATTTTCACATTCTTTCAAATTTTCTATTATGAGCACACTACTTCAATATTAAATATTAAGTTTCATGCTCTAAAAAAGAAAGTCTTTCAACTGACAACAAAAGGAAGAAAAGAAAAGAAAAAGGGTCTATTTGCTTGTTTCCAAGGAATGTACAATTCTGATGAGGGGTGAGACTCCTGAGCTGCTCACGGCATCTTTGAAGAGGAAGCAGCACAAGCTATGTCCCTGGGCCTTCTACCAGGAGGACCAGAGCCTAAGGACCTGGTGCTCGAAGCACCTGACTGTGCTTGGGGAGGGGACTGAGGTTCCCAGAGGACAGGGTGTCTGGGAATGGCTCCGGGAGCCAAGAGGACAATGGTTTCTAGGGCAGAGGGACCCGAAACTCTATTTCTAAGGACTCATCTGCTACAAATATTCATAGCATTGTGCAAAGATTTATCTTAAATAGCCTGAATGATTTCGAGAAGCGACAGAAAGAAAGAAAGAAAGAAAGAAACAACTTAAATGGCCAACATTTACAAGAGTCATTAAACTACAACTGAACCCATCCTCACCGCCTCCCCCCTCAACCCCAAACCTCACTAAGAATATTTAGGCTAAACAGAGCAGGAAAGGAATGTAGTGAGTTTGGGAGGGGCTCTGGGTATGTCTTGGACTATTTGCACTGGAGCCTACCTCACACTCCTGAGAGTGTGACAGACATCCTTAACCGGCATTCTTCCTGTCAAGACCTGGACGTGGCGTGAACTTGAACCTGCCGGGTCTGGCTACAAGTTCAACAGCTAGGCCAGCTTTCTTTGGAGTACCATGCTGCTCTCTGAAGTTCTTCTCCATTCCAGGCTGGAAACCATAGAGCACGGCCAAAACCAGCCCAACCTTTAGAGCCCAAGAACTCTAGAGATGAGTGAAAACTGTCCTTGGCCTCCACAGGCTATCTCCTCTGTGGGGCTGTAAGAAAACCCACCCCTCCGCCAAAGGAGGAATGGCACCTGCCCGCCTCCAAGTGGCCACTGTCCCTATGCATGGCCTGCAGATGGTTTGTCACCTGCTCCAGAAACTAGGGCTTTTACCCATATGTCTGCTGCCTTTGATTCCTTCATTTAAAAATCAAGAAGGGGAAAAAGGAGTTTCGATTTGTCTTCGGCAGTGCTGCCAGAAAGAGTTTTTCTCCGGAGCTACTCTTCCCCCACACAGACCCTTTCTCCTGCCTTGCGCCCCCGGCCCCCCACCCGGTTTCTGATGAAGTCATCACAGCAAAGATTGCATAACTGCTGCAGAGGCCTATCTTGTGTTATACTGGGAGCCAGGCCAATGTTTCCATTTATAGACAAGAGCACCACCACACTGCCAAATGGAGCTCTCTGCTGCAACCTCTCCAAGACAGGCAGGAGGAAGCGGGCAGCGAGCTGGAGGGTAGGCTGTGCAGAGAAGGCCTGGGGGTGCCCTCCATTGTCTCTGAGGCCTTGGGCAGGTGGCTCAGAGATGCTGGGACCAATGCCCGGAAGAGCCTCTGGTACAAAGCAGCTTCCTGGACTCCCCCATCTCCAGGAGACACCCTGGGAGGGAGGGTCTGTGTCAGCCCGCCCACCCTGCTGGCTGAACCTGCATGTGGGCAAACCAGGTGCGATGATGGCAAGGCTCTGAGGGGAGGGAAGCCCTTGCCATGCCCCTGAGAGCAGAGCCAGGCCAGCTGTCATGGTGTCACGGTGGGGGACAGGGGGCCAGGACTCAGGGGAGGGCTTGAGAAACGAGAGAAAAAGAGGAGTAACGTTTAGAAATCTGGGGTTGGTACTTTGCACACTTACAGATTTGGGCTGAGAACCACGTTCTTGGAGGAAGCAAGTCTCTAGGAGAAGGGCTCACCCAGGGTCAGGAAGGGCTGGTGGGCAGGAGGATGGGGGGCATCGGATCCTGGGCCCTACATCCACAATGACCCTTGAGTTGAGATTTTTAGATATATTCTCCACACGACGTTTTATGTGGGGTCATTGAGAAACCCTGATACAATTGAAAGGTATCTCCTATTTTACAGCTTTAAGTGGTGCCCTGTAACTAGATCACACTCCTCTAAGTCTGCTATGGGTTAATATTCTTCATAACTCTTGTATTTATCTTGTGAATTAGGTATAAGTATACCACACTGTATTTTAAAAAATAGGGTTCCCGTTGTGGCGCAGCAGAAACAAATCCGACTAGGAACCATGAAGTTGCGGGTTTGATCTCAGGTTAAGGATCCGGCATTGCCATGAGCTGTGGTGTAGGTCACAGATGCAGCTTGGATCTGGCATTGTGTGGCTGTGGCGTAGGTTGGCAGCAACAGCTCCGATTGGACCCCTAGCCTGGGAACCTCCATATGCTGCAGGTGCAGCCCTAAAAAGGACACGAGACAAAAAAAAAAAAATAAAAATAAATAAAATAAAAATAAACATTATCTTTTCTTTTAACCTTATTGGCATTTCTTTTTTTTTTTTTATGGCCATACCTGCAGTATATGGAAGTGACCTGAGCCACTGAAGTTGGATTCTTAACCCACTGTGCCACAGCAGAAACTCCCTGGAATTTCTTCCTTTTGTAAAACATACCAGGTGACTCCAAAAAATAGAAGTGGCCCAGGTCTTTTGTTAACCCTGAGTTGGTGACAAACTGGCATAAAAATAGTCTTAGGAGAAGTATAGGCCTCAAAGGGAGTTTCACTTATTCACTTGTGTCTCGGTGAGCACAGCTCCTGATCCCTCTTCCCCCCCCCCCCCCCCCCCGCCAGTAACCTGGATAAAGGAATTTGGGAGCAATTAGAAATCATCCTTTCCACAGATCTTTAACTTTTCACTCATTTTACCTGAACTTCTCTCAGGTAGCGGCATGATTCGACAGTGCTTGGCATATGGCAAGTGCTCATAAGTATTTGCAATCATGATCACAATGTTGATAACAAGGAATTAGAAGATGTTCAACATCACTCATTATTAGAGAAATGCAAATCAAAACCACTCTGAGGTACTACCTTACACCAGCCAGAATGGCCATCCTCAAAACGTCTACAAACAATAAGTGCTACAGAGAGTGTGGAGAAAAAGGAACCCTAGTACACGGTTGGTGGGATTGTACATTGGTGCAACCACTGTAGAAAGCAGTATGGCGATGCCTCAGAAAACTAAACATAGAACTACCATTTGATCCAGCCATCCCACTCCTGGGCATCTATCCAGAGAAAACCACGACTCGCAAAGACACATGTACTCCAATGTTCATTGCAGCACTATTTACAATAGCCAAGACATGGAAACAACCTAAATGTCCATCAACAGAGGAGTGGATCAAGAAGATGTGGTACATATACACAATGGGATATTACTCAGCCATTAAAAAGAATGAAATACCAGCATTCTTAGCAACATGGATGGACCTAGAAACTATCATGCTAAGTGAAGTCAGCCATATGATGAGACACCAACATCAAATGCTTTCGCTGACATGTGGAATCTGAAAAAAGGACAGACTGAACTTCTTTGCAGAACAGATGCTGACGCACAGACATTGAAAAACTTATGGTCTCTGGAGGAGACAGTTTGGGGGGTGGGGGGACGTGCTTGGACTGTGGGATGGAAATCCTGTGAAATCAGATTGTTATGATCACTACACAACTACAGATGTGATAGATTCATTTGAGTAATAAAGAAAATAAAATAACTATGGCATTATTACCCTTAAAAAAAAAAAAAGACACATGTACTCCAATGTTTATTGCAGCACTATTTACAATAGCCAAGTCATGGAAACAACCTAAATGTCCATTGACAGAGGAGTGGATCAAGAAGATGTGGTACATATACACAATGGAATATTACTCAGCCATTAAAAGGAACGAAATACTGGCATTTTTAGCAACATGGATGGACCTAGAAATTATCATGCTAAGTGAAGCTAGTCACACAGTGAGACACCAACATCAAATGCTATCACTTACATGTGGAATCCAAAAAAAGGACACAATGAACTTCTTTGCAGAACAGATAATGACTCGTACACTTTGAAAAACTTATGGTTTCCAAAGGAGACAGGTTAGGGGGTGGGGGGAGGGAGTAGGGGGATGTGCTGGGGGTTTGGGATGGAAATGCTATAAAATTGGGTTGTGATGGTCACTGTACAACTATAAATGTAATACAATTCATTGGGTAATTAAAAAAAGAAGGAAAAAAGAAAGGAATTAGAAACTATATTTTCAGCTCATATTTTGTACTTTCTTAATGGTCAGATCAGTTCTTCAGCCTTATGGAGGAAAACATCCCTGCTCACAAATGACCACCTTTTTTTTGGCTGTGACAGAGGTGTGAAAATTCTGGGGCCAGGGATCTATCTAAGCCATGGCCCATAGCAACCCAAGCCACAGCAATGACAACACTGACCCTTAACCCACTGAGCCACCAGAAAACTCCTACAAATGACCACATTGGCTGAGGCTAAAAATTAATTTGATAACTATATAAGGAACTAGACCCTAGAATGAAAGTCAAGTTTGTGTGACACTTTCATTTTTTTCAAGAAGAAATCCTTTCGTGTTGGCAATAGCCATAGAGGCCTTCTAAGATGGGGTTATGTGCCAAGTGTCTTTTGTCACGCATCCCCTCTTAAAGGTAAAGTACTTCTGCTTAAACATCTGGGATAATCACCAGTTTCCTATTTCTTTCTACCAGAAGCCAAAGCCTGGTGTGACCCCCTTTCCGTAATGTCATCTCAAATGCCCACCCCCTCCCCACTTTTCCCCAGAGTTTCTTGTGCTCATTCTTCCTCTAGCTCAGCTAACTTAATGCCGTCCTCCCCTGTGCTTCCCAGATTCAGGTCAGCTCCTTTGCACCTGTACTTGAGATTCACGTATGCACTTGACATAAACCCATGCACCTCCTTTTAGAGCTTTCATAACTGCATCTTCTCTCCAAGTTGAACGTTCGTAGGAGGTTAAAATTAGAACAGGGGGGTCGGGCTGATTCAGGCTGGAGAAGGGCAGGCAGATCTAACTGATTCTTCAGGTATTTATCAACCTGGCGAAGCTCCCCTAGCACGCAGAGGAGACTCTTTCTGGACTTGTACTTTCTGACCATTTCTCTAAAACACATGCTTAGTTTTTTACCTTGGTCCACATAATTACTTTACTTTATCCTCCCCTGTCTAATAGAGAATTTCTCAATCCATAGTGATGAAATCCTCCCTAAGTCAACCAAACTTTCTCAGGAAGCTGAGATGAAATATAAATGGCTGGAAACCTGCCGAGAAGGGGGGAGGAGGGAGTGATGAACCTCTGAATTAAACTTTAATAAGTCTGTCCCAAGTCCCCATGATATGACACACAGGAAAAACCACCAAGAATGAGATCACCTGCTTTATTTACCATAGGTTCTTGGCTTAATTTTTCTTTCTTTTTTTTTTTTTTTTTTTTGGTTGCCCCTTAGCACATAGGGCCCCCAGGCCAGGGATCCGTTTTGAGGCACAGCAGAGAACTAAGCTGTAGCTGCGGCAACACTGGATCCTTAGCCCACTGTGCCAGGCCAGGGAACGAACACTCATCCCAGTGCACCAATCCCATTGTGCCACAGCGGGAGCTCTTGGCTTAATTTTTTATCTTAATTTTGACTGAAGATTACTTTCTATGTAAGACCCAATGAACATTACCTCCTAATTCATATTAAGCAGCTTGTAAAAAAAGGCTGACAAGGCCAACCTTCCACTCCTTTTTGGATGCAGTCTAGAGGATTTCCAAGCAAAGAAAGAGCCACTGAATCCCCATTAGTCAGAAAACGTAAACCCTCAGGAGTAGCCGTCCATGTATGGTCATCCCTGGGTATCTCTGAGGGGGACTGGTATCAGGACCCCCTGCAGCTACCAAAATCCAAGGATGCCCAAGTCCTTTCTATGAAATGGCATAATATTTGCATATAACCTATGCATATCCTCCTGTATACTTTAAATCATCCCTAATAATACCTAATATGATGTAAATGGTTTTTAAATAGTTGTAAATACAATGTAAGCATGTATCAATAGTTGCCAGGCACAGCAAATTTGGGTTTTGCTTTTTGGAATTTTCTGAAATTTTCCCCCCCAATATGGTTTTAACCATAATGTGAAAACTGTGGATTCAGAGGGCTGACTATACAGGATGCTGAGAGATACCTCACAATACAGAGGGGCTGTCCCTTTGCCATGGGTCCTGCTACATCACTGCAGAAGTATCTGGGGCCAAGTCCCCCTGGCCCTCAGCATGTCCCAGCCAAATCCCCCTGGCCCTCAGCATGTCCCAGAGGCTTGCTGAGGACTGAGCCCAAATATATGCTGCAGTGAGATGCACACACACCCTGGGGAGGAATCTAGAGAGGCCTGGAATACTCTGATTCACTTTCTGCTAAGGGACCCAGATAAGAAAGGGTGACAAGGTCAGTCAGATACACTGCCAAAGCTGCTAACCTAACGTATGTTCAGGGATCTGGTTCGAGAATGTGGAGCCTTATGCCTGTCACTGGAAGCCGGACAGCACTGCACCACCCTGTGGCATTTTCAGCTCAATTTGAGGGGCTCAGAGTTGCTTCTCCCTAAAGACCTCAGTCACAGGTAAAACCAACCAACAAACCCAAAACAAAAAAACAAAAAAGGAAACAAGAGACTTGCTTAATCAAATACCAAAAAATCCATGGGTATGAGTTGTATTTACAACTCCACTTTGATTTTATGTACAGTAAGGTACTACCATCCATGGCCAAAATGCATCTACTCGTTCCCCCCCCCCCCCCGAAAAGAAGCACATACCACAAAGCCTCCACCCATAATCAGAGCGCTGGAACATCACATGTGGAATATATATTTTGCCACTAAGATTTTCCCTCAATGCAGGTGTATCATCCCATTTTTGAAAAAGCTTTGATGGCTCCAGAGTCCCCCGAGGGCCTCCAGCACCCCAGCACAACAGCAGGCACTCATGGCCTCAGTCCTGGACAGATGCTAAAATCCCAGTGGACAAAGTTGCCTTTCACTGAAAAGCTTAGGGATGATCCCAGCCCATCAAGGCAGAGATTGTGTATGTGTCCTGGTTCCACAGGATTCCACGAAGCCCCCGGTCAGACCTGAGATGGTTAGTTACATAGGAGAAAGGGGGTGGCATGGGGGACACAGGACACCTGAGTTGGAGGGATTGTCAGACCTGGGGCAAGTCACTGAACCTCTCTGAGTTTCATAGTTTCCTTTGTAAAATAAGGACCTCTGCCCGGAGATCACTAAAGGTCCTACCTGCCCCAGAATTCTCCGTGAAGAGCTTCATGGATAAGGGGGACTTGACTGGGAGCTTCGATGTTTGTGTAGACTTGGATTTGAGGGAGCAGAGAAGAAGGGAGGTGCAGCCATCTGCGAGGAAGAAGATGGCTGCACGCAGGCCCCAAGCTGAGGCTGTGCCAGGTCACACAGGAGGAAAGCTTAGCAGGGCAGGGCAGGTCTGACCACTGACACGTCTGAGTAGGGCACAGACGCGGGACCTTGCCAACAGCCAGGGAACCACAGCAGGCTCTTAGAGGGACGACAGTGATAAAAGCATTACTTTAATAAGATTAAGCTGGAGTCAGGTAAAGCAGAGATTAGAATAGGGCTGGATCAGGAGAAAATGAGGAGCCAGGGTTGGGAGGCAGTGGAGAAATCCATCTGGGACCAGAAGGGAAGGTGGCCAAGACTTCTTTACTGACATGGGAACTGACGAGTAAAGAGTCACATTTAACTGCAAGGTATATTTTGGCAAGAATAAGAATTTACTGCTTATGGAGCTTCCTGGTGGTTCAACGAGTTAAAGACCTGGAATTGTCACTGCTGTGGCTTGGGTTCATGTCTGGCCGGAGAACTTCTGCATGCCTTGGATGCAGCCAAAAAAAAAAAAAAAAAAAAAAAAAAAACCAAAAAAAAAACAAAACTCATCGTTTTCCACTATATAGGCAGGTGTCTGGGGCCCCACTTCCTCCTGTTCACTCGCTGAACCCCAGACCGCTGTTCTTCTCACTCTGCCCTCCCCGGGCTACTGGAAATCTGGAAGAGACAGCGATCCCTGCTTTTTTTTTTTTTTTTTTGTCTTTTTAGGGCCGCACCTGCGGCATATGGAAGTTAGTTCCCAGGCTAGGGGTCCAATCGGGGCTATAGCTGCCAGCCTACACCATAGTCATAGCAATACCATATCCAAGCTGAGTCTGTGACCTACACCACAGCTCACAGCAACACGGGATCCTTAACCCACTGAGCAAGGCTAGAAATTGAACTCACATCCTCAAGGACACTGGTCGGGTTCTTTACCCCTGAGCCACAATGGGAACTTCCCAGCGATCCCTGCTTCACAATTGAACGTAAGTTGTTCCAGTGTTCCTTGCCCTCCCCGCTTTTTAAATACTGAATTTATTTACGTGTGAATTTAGGATACTGTATTTTAAACACACAAGCTGGCTTTTAACCGGAAATAGGATGGTAGGTGTACACCGTGAATATTTTCAAAGCCCTGACAATATATCCTTGGGATGAAGATGCCAAACAATAACAGGAAATATGCCCCTGAATTACTTTGAGATGAAACCTTTAAATTTTTGTGCTTTCTTACCTGGTCCCCCAACTTTCTACTCCCTGCTAAGTGTTTCAGTTAACTTTTTTCGAGAAGGCCTAACAAAGAATAATGAAAGTTAGATGGTGACCCAGTTAAAAGCTTTTAAGGACAAATAGAATTCATAGCAAATATGCTAACTAAATATTTTCACCAAGGCTGTTAGTGGGTTTATGCTCTCCACTGGGTCAGAAAAGAAGTCAAAATCTCTCTTGGTCTTTAGGCTGAACCTTGTTTACAACAGAAGTGGTGTGATCTATTTTCCTAAGATAGTTGATGTTGCATTTATTCCACCAACCTTTAAGTCTCAACTAGGGATGGGAGTAAAAATCACTTCAAATAGAATAGTTAATCCCTAAAAAGCCAGTCAGGCCATTGCAAATTCATGATTGAAGAATATGTCCAGGTAAAAATATGCTTTATTATCAGTAGCTTGGAAACTAGGCGTTTCTTCTGAGAAAAACCTTCTCTTTGAAAATCTCCCTGCCCCTATTGAGACAAGGTGGCCAAGCAGGCCGTGCGGCGGGCAGGACTCTGAAATCACCGCGGGGCTCCGGGAAACCCATTGCCTCACCGATTTGTTCAGTCTTCTCATCTGAGGGAGGGGCCGCAAATCTCCCCATCCGTCTCCCTCACGTGCTCGCTGGGCCCCTCGTTGCCATGGTCTTTTCCAGAGTGTCTGAAGGAACAAGATTCCTCCGACGTCTGACACTGGACCTCTGCAAGCAGCCAATTTGTTTTCCTTCCGCCTGCCCCTCCCCCGCCCGCCCCCCTCCCTTTCTCACACAAGAGCTTCTGTTCGTGCATCCGCCAAAAGTAATGCGTCAAACTACGATTATATTTTCTTTTCTGAAACAACTAGCAGAGAGACAGATCGCTCTCCTTCCTTTGACCAAGCAAAGGTAACCCGAGGCCCAGGGAAAGCGTTAGTGGGAGGGGGCTGTTGGGCCAAGCCAGCTCTTGTTGGGCTTCACGCAAAGGATTCTGGGCTTCCGGGTCCCTATTTTCACTCAGGGGCCACAGGCCAGCGCCACCTCTGGGTGTCTGTGTTTGGAACCAGCCCGGGCTGTGCAGCCCGCAGGCTTTCGGCCTGTGTTCTGGGGACAGCAAGGGGGACTGAGAGCAGAACCGGGCCCTGCCCTGCAAATGTGCAGGCGATCAGGACTTAACTGTGGTCTCTGTAGAATGGGCTGCTTTTCAAAGGCGTTAGTAAGTGGAGGGAAAAAAAAAATCCATTGAGAATCTTACACGTTACAACCAAATCCACAGTTTGCACACTGAGAAAGGAAATATAATTTAGGAGTTTGTGTGCTGAGGAGGAGGGTACAGAGCGTGGGGAAACTTTTCCTCTTTTTAGACAGGGTTTTTTTTCCTCCAAGCATCATTATCCCTTCATTAAAAGAATGCATTTGCGGTGGGGGGTGGGGTGGGGAAGAACTTTAAAAAATCTGGTGTGATAGTCCTGTTCCCCCACAACCACCACGATTTTATCATGATCTCTGTTAAGAGCAGCAGGAATGCATGGGTAGAGCTGGAGGGCTGGGAGCTGAGACCCAGGGTCACCCCGGCCTGGGGTACCTGAGTTCCCTCCGTTCCTGGGTTCTCTGTACCACTGCCTCCAGCTCATCCAGAAGGGAACCCTTGGGAATTGAGGCTCAGGGCACCTGGGCCCCTTCCTAGGTTGGGGTCTCTGGTTCTGGTCTCCACAAGTCTCTTCGCCAATCCAATCCCTCTCTTTAGGGCCCTCAGAGAAACAGGCCCACCCCTCAAAACAGAGGCATTAAGCATTTGAACACTTGCATACCAGGAGGAGGGGCAAGACGCTGAAAAGAATGGAAGTCAGGTCAAAAGCATCCGAGACAAGGCTGTCTGGGACTGAAGGGCAAAAGCAGACAGCAAGGGAGAGAGGAGGCAAAACCCATAAATGCAAATGATTGAAATGGAGGGAGCAGGATGCAGCCGGAGAAGAAGCAGGCTGAGAAAAGTCCAAGAACAAACCCTGGCTGGCAGACGCCTCTATCCTCATCCCCGAAAAGCAGGAGGAGGTGCAGCTGGGAGACGTTCTTAGCCAAAGCTGTGCTTTCTGTAGTCTCTACCTTTGGGGGGTAAAGATCAAAGGCACTCCTGAGGTGACATTTTTTTTTCTTTCAGTCTCAATGCAAGTAGCCTTGAAAAGCTGAGCCACTGCAAGTGAGTGCTTCTGAGGTTGTGGGCTGTGGCATGGCAGGGGAAAAAGCGGGAAGGGCTCAGCCTGACCAGAGAGTTTGCTGGCAGCCATTTTTAAGGGCTGAAAGCTCACCCTGGTTTTCTGTCTCTGGCCTCAGAAGACAGCATGTCTTGGGGCCTCCCTTTGGGTGAGTGCCACTGGCCAACAGAATGTGGGCATGCTTGTGGCTGCCGGAGCCTCTGAGGCCCCCAGGGCACATCCTTCTTCCCGTCCGGGCCCTCCAGACGGTCCTCAAATCACAACCTAACAGCTCCAAACAGAGCTCAAAGAGAACCAATTAATTTCCTCTTCAGGAAAGATAAGGGATTTCTTCACATTGGGGAAAAACAATGGTTTATAAATGTATAGTTACTCTATTTACAAAGACATGCTACACCCTGACTCTATAAAATAACAGCAAAGTTCATACTTCATCTGACACTTTTGCTTTTCCGGTATCTTTGCCTTAATACCAATTTTTAAAATATGAAACATATATTCATGCTAAAATGCTCAAAAAGTTTCTACTAAGAAAAATGGCTACTCAAGCACCATGGGGCCAAGGAATAGGTTTGGGGGCCTTAACATTACATATTTACAGATTATTATTTCCTTCCTAATCTGTTTTCTCCCAGATCTGAGTGAAAATCAGATTGTTTTTTTTTTTTTTTTTCCGAGGCAAAAACCCAGTTGCAGGAACAGCTCGTAAACCTCACCACAGACATAGTACTTGTGGCAACAGGAGCTGTTTCCTTTAGCTTCTGAGCTCTGGTAACTGTCAAGGGGGGGCCCCCACCGATCAGAGAAATCTGGAAAGACACGAGTCTGTCAGAACACGTGAAAGGACTTGACACGGAGGCCACGTTCGTGTTGCACAATTTGCATGAACACTTCTGGACAAATTCTGTTTTCACATGCAATTCACAGACCCGCAGCGGCAGTGCTAATTGGTGAGGTTGCCACTCAAGTGTGGGACTGAACAGGGGCTCTTGCAACACGGATGAATAATACAGAGTTTGGAGCAACGCAGTAATTATTTTACAGTTATTTTGCATCACCAGCCTTCCATTATCTCTTTGTCCCATCCCCCCCCCCCACAGTGGAGTTGAATAAGAAAATCCACTCCCCCCTCCCCAAAAAAGTGAGAGATTCGTGTTATTTGAAATCAGCTTAAGAATAGGAAAAGGCATGGCAAGGAACAGCGATCGTTTCATTAATATGGATGGATTATTCATGTCACTAGAGTGACAGGGAATTTGATTTTACCCTGAAGTGCCAATAGGATGCCAAACACAGCCGTGAAAAATACGAGAAACTCTGGATGGCAGAACTCTGGATGGATCCATCTGCAAGAACTCCGGTCCGCCAAGATAAGGCAGCTCACTGCCCATGTGATATTTCAAATGCTAAGTGGGAAGGAACAGGGGGTTAAGGTCCCCTGAGCGCCCCCTAAATATGAAAGAGAAGGGAGGGTGACAATTCCTCAGCCCCTTCCTAGGTGGCATTAGAAGCTTGAGAAACTTATTGGGCGGGCGCTTGCCTGTGGCTCGCTCTCCATCTCCAGTAAAATCAGTGGATTCGGAGGGAAGGAGTGGCCCTTCAGGCTGATGGTCACTAGGTCTCCTGCGAACCGTCTAGCATCTGTTGCCTCTGCACTAAATGCAAACCAGGCTGACTCTTGAAATGGCCTTTGGTGCAGTTTTGGGGTTACTCCCCCTTTGTTCCTTGGAGATTCTAAGCCTTAGATCCCCTTGACTCTGCGTTACTGATGGGACTGTGTCTAGACCACATCTCCGTCATGTGGTGAAACCTGACACACTGGGTTCCCGCCTCCATTGTTCTCTCTGTCTGACCTCAGGGCAGAGCTCGGCCTGGTGCAGCCAAGAAAAACAGACATTTAAAGAGGTAGTCAGGCCCTCTTTAGGCTCAACTCACCTCTTTTTATATTTCAGCTAAAAATGGTCTAAGAAAACTGTATTTTGAATTTCAAAAGTCAGGGGTACATTTTCATCCCAGGATTTCTCATCAGCAAATCTCATCACTACCACCACTGCTGCCTTTTTGAAAAAAATGGAGGTGAGAGGATGTTTGGGGAGAAGGGTTTTTGTTTTGCTTTCCCATTTCCGATCTCAGCTTTGGTTGAAAATCATCATCCTTTTTTGAGCAGTAGGAGCGGAAGCATCTCCTCCTGGTCTGAGGAGTCTGTCTTGTTTGCAACAACAGCTAGCAGGTTGTCTGTTATGATCCAATCACTCCTTTGCCCTGACTGTCAGACTTGAAAATCAGCCTCAAGTCTTCAGGCTCTAGCTCTGGAGCAGGCACAGAGCACAGGAAAAGGACGAGGCTTAAGTGCAGGTGGGGTGGGTAGTTACCTGCCGGTATGATTTGCCAGATAACAAAATGCCTCTTAAGAATTTCTCTCCCAGGTCTCAATCTCAGGGTAACATTTCCCCCTTGTGTTTAGGCTGTCTAGAAGATTGCTGTGATGCTTCACATGTCCTTGGAGTGGCCATCCACACATAGACAACCCGCACAGCCCCTGACTCTAGAGAGTGCTCAGGTTCTAAGGGAAGATACACAGGACCGGTAGGTTGGATGGACCCCAGGTGGAGAGGGGACAGGACCTTGTGCCTGGCAGGAGGGGAGCAGAGGACATGGAAGTAGACCTAGCCCAGTTAGCCACTCTGCCCATAGCAAGACACAAAGTTACAACATCTTTGACCTCTAATCCACAAAGTTTCCATTCTTAGCTCTTGTAGTGTCTACAGGCAAGGTTTAGCCCCTTTGTCAAAGAAAGGTATACATTCAAAGAGAGACCTCCATGGAGCCCCCATCTGAAAAGAGACCTGGACTACATTTATTATTGCTGTGGTCTGGATCCAGCAGCAGAAAGCCGAGGCTCACAATTACTAGCCTGACTCTGAAAAACAGAGTCTTATCTTATCTCTTGCCCAAGACACAGGGATTCAAATTCTAACTTTCCTTGCAGGTAGGGACTGCAGCAATTTGTACAAAATGGTACAGATGGCTATGTTTAGGTTCTTCCCAATATATCGTATTTCCTCAACTCAAAGGCTCATAGATTTAAAGGCACAGATTATGCATTGCTAGAAAGAAAGCAAAAAAAGGTACCCACTAAACTATGGCACGTCATCACTGTAAGATGCATTCTGATTTCACAGAGGGAAAAACGAGCATCTCGGCCTCAATGAGAGATGGTATTTGGGCCCACTGGTTCCGTGGGCTTAGGCACCTGTGCAGCCAGTAGGACCAGAGTGGTGGTCACCCCTTCACCCACAAGTGGCATCCACCCTGGACCCAGCCATGCTCTCTGCTCGCAGCCCCACTTCTGAAAAGGGGGTGAATGACGACACCCACCCCTGTCATGAATTCATCTGTGGCAACGAGGGGAGGGCAGCTGGGGAAACGGCCACAGTCACGGCAGGTTTAGAAGCCAGTGCTTTTCTCATGGCTTCATTCAGAGCCAGACTTGGCACAAACACCTTCTGTATTTTTCTAAAGGATAGTTAAAAAAAAAAAAATCTTTACCACCTAGCATTGCACATATTTCTTCTGAGAGAGCATGTGTATAGATAAGAGGTGGCACGGCCACTCAAATAAACACAGGACTAGCACTGAAATAATTTTACTTTGATTCTAGAAGAAAAACGGCTAGGGGCAAGCCATCATTTTAAAGGAAAAAAAAAAAAAGACCCTCTACATATATAACCATAGTTCTTCAGGCTGCTAATGCTTATGGCCATCAGCAGCTTCCTTGTGGTACCACTGGGAAGAGCTTAAAGGAAGAAAGAAAATGGGCCAGCAAAGTTTTTGCAGGCTAGGGTGACTTTTTTTTTTTTTTTTTGGACCTATCTGCTAGGTCAAGATAATAGGATACAATATAGACCTGAGGAATTTATTCTGCCTGTCTTCAAAAAGACTTACTGCAGTCTTGAATCTCGTTCAGGAAAGGGCTCAACTAATAAAAAACAGATTTATAGAAAGAGTGGGCGCCACACGACTCAATTTCTATTCTCCTTCCTTTCTTCCCTCTCTCCTTCCCCCCCTTTTTTAAATTGCGGCAAAATGTATAGAAATTTAGCATTTCAGTCATTTCAAAGTGTACAGTTTGGTGGCTTTAAGTACATTTACAGCGCTGCGTAACCATCACATTGTTACACAGATTTTTTTTTTAACCGTCCAATGAGAATCTCTGTACCCATTAAACAGCCCTCCTTTTTTTTTTTTTTTTTTTTCCTTTTTTTGTCCTTTTCTGTTTCCTTTTGCTAGGAGCATTTTAACTGCTGTTACGGGTATTGCTACAAATTTGGAAAAGGGATGTGCCAAATATCAAATGGGAAACATTCTGACAAAAAAGTTAAAGGTGAGTTTTAGAAGCTGGTGAGAAAATGATTGTACGCAGGCCATTATAACTCAGGGTCCAAAACTTACTGTGAAAATAAATTATAATTTTATAAAAGGACTAGAGGGGGTAAAAGTCCATATTAGGGCAACTGCAGGCCTTTCACGCTCCTGCCCTACACACTTCCCTGAAGCTGAGGTCAGAATCAGGAGGTTTGCATGGCTACTCAAGCCAGATAGACATTAAACCATCAAAGCCTAGCCCTGTTCACTTCTGTCTGTCTGTTGGTCCAACTCTCCCCCGTTTCCCGTGTCCACCTTTAGTGAGCAGGTGTGATGCATATGTCATGCTGGCATCGTGGCCACAAAGATACGCAGGCACTGGCCAATCCCGAAGTAACTCCTACATTATCGGGGTGGGGGGGGGGAAACACGAACAGATAAGGAAACAAAGGAATTACGTAATGAGCAAAACACCCTTGATGGAATGATGACTTCTCTCCTCGGACTGGGGTGGGGGCAGGAGGTGGGAAGGAAAACCCTCTTCAGCCAAGGCCGGCTTAATATACCTCCTGTGTGATTGTACATGAATATTTTACAGTGTTATTGAGCTATGAAAATGAATTGACAGACTATGTATAATATGGAACTATAATGTTAGTTGAAAAGCAGAATATCAAATAGCATATGACTGCCCCTGTGTGAAAACTTAAACAAGTGTATAATGTGAAAAATATAAATGTGTTGTGTTAGGTTGGTGAGTTGGGGGTGCTTTTTAAAACTTAGCAATGTAAACATGTGCTTCTGTTATTACACCGTTAATTTCCTTAAAATTATTTTTCTTTGGGATTTTAAATTTATCCACCATAGAAAAATGTGGATGACACAGAAAAACATAAAACAAGAAAGCAAAAGCACTGGTAATCATTTTTGAAAAGTGGTAATCCCTTAGTAAATTTCCTTCCAAAGCATTCGAATAAAATAAAGTTCACATTATTCCATTGTATGGAATAGTGTATGGAATTAATAATTTATTTAATCAATTGTCTATTGTTGGACATTTAAATCATTTTCAATTTTCCACCATTTTAATTCATGCTAAAATGAACACTCTGCACATAGATGCTTGCGCCTATCTTTGAACATTTCCTTAGAATAGCTTCCTAGAAGTACAAGTTCTATGTCAAAGAGCATGAATATTTTTAAGACTCCTGTTTTGGAACATATTCCCAAATTGCCTTCTGGAAAGATTTAACCTATTTACCCTCGCATTGGGAATACACGAGGGTCTCTGTATCATACTTTACATTCAGTTTTTGAAAATGACCAGTTGCCCCAGTGCAATTGTGATTCCAAGTGTTTCCTTCCTAAGGAGTACCACGGAGGATGCGGCAAATAAGATTAATTTATAGCCTGTAGTCATCTCAGCTTTTCCCTCAGTTTCTCTTCCTCCACCCAAAGCCTGGGGAGGCTGTCTGGACAGACTTCCTCTCCTTAATCAGCATGCTGACAACAGACGTCTCCTGTCCTGCCTCTCCGGGGTGGTGAGTGCCTGGATGCCACAAACACTATTCCTGGGGGCTGTCACCTGAGATTCCTCAGCTGTCTGCTCAGAGGCGAGGCCCCTATGTATCAGAAAGAAAAGGCACGTATTTATTCCTGTAGTTGGCTTGGCCAGCTGGCCAGCGCCAATTCTTATGAATGACAGCTGGTTTGCTGTTCCATATTTTAACAGCCTTAAGCCAGGGTAACACCTGTAGGCTCTGGGACTGAAAAGCGCTTGGAACGGCATTGGAGAAAGGCTGCTTTGTTATCTGGCTTGGTCCTCACACAACCTTAGCATCTTAGATCAAAGATAACTATGCCAGCAATGAGGGCAACCAATCAAGTTAGAATCTACTGCCCTGCTACAATTGCAATTGATTTGATTCAGGGTTTCAAATTACTTTTTTTGGTTCCTCGTATATAGTTTACTACAATAGCGAAAGAAAAGAAAGAGAACGAGCAAGCTTTTGCGTGTCAGTATTAGAAGAACACTAATGCACAAAACAAAAAGACTCAGAGTACTTCTGCTGATGAAACTGCCAGAGGCTGGGACTGAAATTTCTGGTTCTCTGAAATTCAGGCAGTGCATCAGAATATAGCAATAACGAAATAGGGGAAAAAAAAAAAAAAAAAAACCACCCCAAACTTTAATTCTGGAATTTCTAATTGAGTGTATTTAATGGATAATGTGGGGTTCAGAGCTGGTTGAAAACCACATTTGAAATTCAGTTTTTTGCTCTTTAAACCTTACGTAGGGATCTGAAAAGGTCTGAAAAGGGAAATGGCAAGTTAAAAGTTATTTGTTCCTCTATATAATTCACTAGAAAAGCTGCACTTAATAGAAGAAAAAAAGCAGACTACCGAAGCAGGTGGGTTATCTGCAGAAGAATGTTCTTTGAACTTTTAATCCCAGTTTGTTAGCTGTTTAGTATGTTTTAAAAGTAACACTCTCTAGTCAGGAAAAAGGTTGAGGATTTTGAAAAACATGATACATGTTGATAAAGGGTTATACACTCTAAAGTGTCCCACGGTGTCAAATGGATCCCTAATTTGGAAAAGATTTTTATTATGCCCCTCAATACAAACCAAAGCCAGGAGTGTGTTGGTGTGTGGAACAGATCTGCATTTGGCTGAAGAGAGAAAGATGGCCTTAAAAAGTCATCCCTCAACATTCTCATAGACTATCCCACCGACAAAACCTGGGGTAAAGCACTCCATCTTCAATGGACCCAGAAGGCCCAGCTGACTTTGGCCTCTCAGGAAAGCTGCCTTGGAGAAAGCAATGTGCAAATTCAAGCTCCCGGGAATAAAACATTTCTGGCAGTGATCTGGGTGTGTCTTAGCCGTTAGGCTGTGTTCGGCCAGTTTTGGTTCCTACCAGCACCGACTGGTTCTTTGCTCACTGTGCGGACACCCACTCCCCTGCAACTTCTTACTCTGTCTGGGTCAGTGTCAGCTTGGCACCCATGAAACAGTTGTGACTAGAAATATCAGCACAAAATGTTCTTGAGAAACAAAGTGATTTTGAGAACCAGGTAATCGAGAACTAAATTTTTCTAAGGAAACCCCTGCCCTTCTCCCTAAGGTTTTTTGTTTTTCATATTCCACCCCCCCCCTGCCCCCCCGAGAGCGGGCAGGCTCTCTTAGCTTTGCAGGACCTGAACTGCACATGTGATTAAGCCTCCTGCCCATACACCTCAGACCATCAGCAGCTTGGAAGCAAATTTTTCACAACAAACAGACACTCAGTGGGGCCAGAATGAAACCAGCTACCCAATGACCCTCTGCCCTCTCCAGCCCAGCCCTAGACTCAAGCCTCTGAACATGGGGCTGCCATCTTGCTAGTCTGATGTCTGGACCAGGTGGTCATCCTAGACTCTTCCTTTCCCCTCTCATTCTCCAGATCTGCTCCATGAAAGAATCTGGTTGCTTCTATCTCCTTTATATTCTCCTACCAGGTATAAAATATTTCATTGGTCAAGGTTGGTCGACAGACACTCCCCTTGGGTTACTCTGCTGGCCTCCTCTTTTCCATGTTCCTCTCATTGCCTTCCTATACACCCTTCAGACACCCAGCCCCGAGGCTAAGCTTTCTGAGGGTATTTGCACTCTTCCTCCTGCCCACCCCCAAACCTTTAACCCCATGCAGGGTAAAATCATATTCCTTAGCAGGGGCACGCTTCATGACCTAGCTCTCCAGCCCCATGGATGAATGGCCTCCAGCCCAGCCCTCATGCTAACTCTGGTCCTACCCAATCACTTTTATTTGGTTGAATATGTCCGTTCATCTCCCCTGGCAGGCTGCGAGTCCCTTGCCAGCCTTCATCTTTGTTCTCACCTGCCTCTGGCAGTGCCTGTCACATGGTAGGGACTCCATGAATGAGGGAATGACAGGCAATAGGTCTGCGATTAGCTGCTTCACCTAACCTTCTAAATTCCCGCGTGACCCCTCCTCAGGTCAACTCAAGATAACTTTTTTTTTTTTTTTTTTGGTCTCGGGAGAGAACCATATGCTTTTCCTGAGCCCCTGTTTAAACTGCAGTTCCCAACGTCCACAGAAGAGAAGGTGTGCTTTTCCTACTTGGCGAATGTGGCCTGTGTACATTATGACACAAAATAAAAGAGCTGAGGAGGCACTGTAGATTCTGAATACATCTTCTAAGGGTTTTTTGGACAATATTTTCAGATTGGACAATACCCCACCTGATGGTTATCCTTCTGTGTGTGCAGAAGTGGCCAGAACATGTAGCTCAACTCGTCACTTGATACCAGGCACATAATTTGATCTGTATCTGAAACTTCTTGCCTGTGCGATTCTACTGCTGAAACAGCAGTATGACCTGCTGTTGCCTTTTGGGGTGAAGTTCTTGACAGAATGGTCATTGCCATTTTCCCTTATCCTTTCTTGCCACGTACAACTGCATCAGGTTAGTGTGTTATCAAACACTTCTTCTGGCTCTTTCTTGTGTCCTCCCTTTATTTTCCATCAACAACTTTTCCAGGACAGGCTCTTCCACATTCTGACCTATGCCTTCTGGTGACTAGCTTGCCTCTTCCCCCAAACTCCTCCATATGGTGCATATTTCCTCAAGGCTTTCCTTAGACCATGCTGAATTTTCGTGAAGCTTGCCAGCCACTGACAAATATACCAAGTGATATCCCCGTTTCCAAAATATCAATCACACATTCAAAGAATCACTGAGCTGGAAGGGACCTCTGGGCAGCGCTGCACCTGAACTTCTCTTGATGAGAATCTACAAGACATTCTGTTAGATGTTTGTCCATCCATCCATCTGTGAAAAATCACTGTGATTGATTGAGAGATTGGTTCTAAACTGAACCTAACGTCTTTGGAGACAGATGTCCAACATATCACAATCACCCAGAGGGAAACTTCTTGCCTGTGCGATTCTTCTTCTCATCTCTGGTGTTCAAAGTGACGTTTGAGGGGAAGAGAGAAATGTGTCCAGATAAAACTGGATAGTAGGGGGCACTGTAGTTATGACAGAAAGGGCAAAACCACAGCAGGAGAGCAGCCAAGAGACTCCTCTGGGGAAACAACATCAAGAGGTTTGGGGACGACCATGTGCTGCCTTGAACAACAGAAACAGAACAAACTTGGTTGAACAGGGAGATACTGGGGGGGGGTCCCCCACATGGGGAGATCCCAGCCTCCCTCCCGCTGCTGCATGATCCATCCCGCTCTTTCCAGCCTTCCTCCTCACCTTGAACCAGCAGCATTTCTCCCTCACTAATTTCCTAGCTGCCGTTAGGCTGTAGCTCCTGTTCTGGGTGTGAGGAATCAACCCTTGGTCTTGCCATAAATTACTTTAGCACATGAGCAAACTGCCTTCTAGCAATGATGAAAAAGAATTCGTGTAGATGTCAGAGGCTGTCTCAAGGATGACTGGACAACTGTATTTTGTTTTCTTTACCTTCTTGCATTTTTGTAAGAAATAGGCATTATTTTAATATTGGGGAGAGGAAAAGGATGAAAGATAAAACATTATTTTTTGCTTCTGTGGTGGTAGGAACACTATTGATATTGTAAGGCTAGGGAGAATAAGGAAGGAAGCCTAGAGCCAAGGCAATAGCTTACTTTCACCCGGGGTGGGGGGTAAAGGAGAATATGATAATTGATTTCTGGTAATTTAGGACAAAAAATTAAATGCAGAATTTGTGAATATATAAAACAAAGAAGCCACCTTTTGCTTATTCCTTACTGTTATTCATTTGCTAGAGTCGAGACTTGCTACATACATGATATATCTCAAAGCAGGGTGCTATTTAATGGCCTCTCTCAGGATGATTTTTGGGCAAAATGGAAAAAGGGGTAGAGAATGCAAAGGCAGGTTGCTTGGAAGCTGATAGAAATTTCGGGTGCCCAGCTGGAGTCAGCCTGTAAGAAGTTCTCTGATGGGGAGCTGTAAGGCACTACCATCGACCTGGAAGAATGCAGCAGATATGATGATGCAAACCTGAAAAGACGAGCTCAAAACTCTACCTGTGATGCTTCTGAGATGCTGGACACTTGAGTAGAAACTCAGAGCAAACCTGACAGAGACAAGTCTGGTGTTTAGGTAAAGGAATCAGCCATGTCAGTTGGGATGGGAGGTAAGGCAGTGGGTTATGTAGAATGTGGGCTTTGGAGTCAGACAGGCTGCTGAGCTCAGATCCCAGCATTTGGGGTAAATTACTTAACCTCACTCAGCCTCTGCTGGTGGGAGGACTAAGTTAGCTATTGAGGTGACAAGGATCAGCATGGTGCCTGCCTCATGGCACAGGACATGCTCAATAACTGGTAGCTGCTATTATTGTAATGATTAAACTCTGGTGAGTCTGTTGTATGTGGAACATGACGGAATTTCACTACCCAAAGGAGCAATAAGAATTGACAAAGTGATGAGTCTATAAAACAAGGGAATTCAAGATTGGACCATTCTAGCCCACAGTGATGAGAAGCCATCTGGAATATACCATTCGGCTCAGGGTGCTGTGTCTTAGGAGAGATGTCAAGAGCTGGGGGATGTCCAGGTGTGTGATGGGATAGTGCGAAATGGCTGAAGGGACCAGAATGATCTGATAAGGAAAAACGAACCTCATGCGGGTGACAGTAACACTCTTCAGATAACTGAAGGGTTCTTATGTAGAAGAGAGAGTCAGGTGACTCTGTTATTCTAGAGGACAAATCTCTAAAAGTCTTCAGCCGGGTTTGCCTAACAAAAGGAAGAACTTTTCAACAGACATGACAGAGGAACAGATGGTGGGATGAAGCAGCAAGTTCTCGGTCACTGCAGCCGTTCAAAGAGAGCCTGGGTGGGCATCCGTCAAGGGAGATGGAAGGGTTTTCTCAACTGCTCCCCTTCTTCCTCTCCCACTCCAGCCTAACTGCCTCTGCAGCTACCCCACCAGGCTCTCTTTTGTCCCATTAATTACCATTAGGTAAATGGAGTCTCTTGGTTCCTAACCTTTTCAGCTGAGGCAGAGAAGGGAAGTCCTCATGTGCAAAGGCATAGTCATCCAACAAGCGTTCATGGTAGCCAGTAGCTGTCTGCAGGTCAGGACCTGTGCTGCTGGACAGGGTCAACAAAGACGGACCCAGGGAGCACCCCGGTTAGTGAAAAAACAGACCCCTAAACAGATCTCTGAGAAGGACGGAGGCCAACTACAGTGCAGAGATCAGCACCAGAGGCCCTGGAGACCCAAAAGAGCTCAACTAACCCAGCCAGACCGGGGCAAGGAGGGTCGAGGAGGAGGGTTTTCTGGGGGCGTAGGCTCTGGAAGCAGTCCAGAGGTTGGTCAAAGAAAGTATTAGAGGCCACGGGACCAAGAGGAGCAAGGAGATGGAGGTAAGATACAGCAGTTTCCTGTGTTGCTGGACTGGAAGTGCAGGGCACCGGGTGGGAGGGAAAGTGGCTGGAGAAGTTGGGAGGGTGAGGGCCCAGACAGTCCCCCCCGTGGGTTTCCCAGGGCCTGCAGGCCACATACACAGGCTCGACCATGCAAGACTCTTCTTCAAGCTCTAAGTCCCAGCTGGTCCCTGCCACCTAGGAATTACTTGTGTAATTGTTTGTGCAGTTGTCTGCTCTGCTCCCTGAGGGCAGAAACCTTGTTTATCTCGTTCACTGCTATATCCCCAGTGCCTAGCCCTGTACCTGGCACATAGTAGGTGCCCAATAAATACTATATGTATTCACTGAAAGATGTGGGGACAGAAAAGATGCAACCTCATAGGATTGTTGTGAGGTTTCTCTATGTTACTATATATATCTTGCTTTAAGCAGCACCTGGTCTTAGTAAGCAATAATAAGGCAGAGATATTATTATTGTTATTATAAATTAGTGTTTCTTGTACTCTTGCCTTGCTGGTTTTGCAAGCCCACACTACTTATGCCTTTGTTTTTGTGGCTGGCCCCCGTTTAATGAATTTTGATGAGCAACGGTGTTTGCCAAATAGCAGCCTGAAAAGAAATCCCTAAAGTACAGGAAGTTACAGAAATATTCAGCATCACAAACACACAAAATGACACACGAAGGAGACAGTTGAGAGACTGGTTTCCTCAGTGGGATCCTCAGGCTCATGTTTGTCTGCAAGTATCAGGCTCCACTACTGGACTGATGGCCAAAACGTGTGCCCCCGAAGTGACCTCTGGCTAAGGAGCAGGTGGAACACTGGTGGGAATAGACAGATATCTGTAGACCCCACTGACCCTAACTACCTTCCGAGGGGAGTTTCTTCTGGTGGGGTGACGGCAGGCACCATCCCATAGCCTCCACAGGAGGCAGCAGTGGGGGGGTGTGAGTGCACATTTGGTAGTTCAAGGGTGACATCCAGGCATCCTCATGTTCCCCTGGCTTCTGTGGGTGGAGAGTCTTCCTGGCCTGGGATTGGCCGATCTTGGTGACAGGGAAACTGGTGTACACTCTTGCTTCTCAAAAGTCTCGGGAAACAGCTTTCTCCGAGAATCCAAAGCCTTATTCAGGAACAACAATTTAACTTTTTAGAGACATGTAAAAAGTTCAGCGCATCCCTATGGATAAGAATTTAACTCCAGAGGGGAAATTTTTCCTACCACAGGTCTCCTAGGAGACCTAGAAAGAATGTAACATTCTCTTCCTTTTTCAAGACTCAAAAGGAGACATTCCTTAAAGGAAAGGATACATTGCTGGCATTCCCCACTCCGGCCCCCACCTCCTGAATGACTAAGGCCCTAGGCAAAACTGCAGAAGAGTCTGGATTCTGTGAGCACTTGTGCAGTGTGGTCCTGAGTTGGCTGCTGTGGGGCCATCTGTTTAATCAAGTACAAGTGCAGGGCTAAGAGGCCCCTGGGATTGAAACATACCTGGTACAAATCCCTGCACCTGGGCTTCTGCTCAGATCTTGACTCAAGAGAGAAAAATGAAGCTTGGGTGTTGGACACTCAGGGGAAGGGGAAATGACTTCAATTGCCCCAATCAGCAAAATTCATTTATCTACATGAAAAAACCTGTTCAGCATTGGAGTAAAAAAGTCATGTCGATGCTGCCCCTGTTTATTTGGCTGAGTGCTGGCCTGAGAAGGTATATTTAGCCTCAGTGTGTTTGCAGGATTGCATCTTGCAGCTCAACAGGAAATATCTGGAGTCACAGCTAAAGATATCGCTGCATGCTCAGAAATTTATGAGCAGCTGTAAAAGTGGAGCTATGGTGGTCAGAGGGCTGGAACAGGCTCCCTTTCAAATGAGAGGGGCCAGGGAATTAAGCGCTTGAATATACCAAGTTCATGGCAGGCAGAGTGCACCTGACAGGCTAAAAATAGCCAAAGTAAAAGGGCTTCTATTGCTAAAATAATACTGAACTGATAAGACTCCTTTTCTAAACCTACGGAGAAAGGGGGAGGTGGAGGAGAGAGGGTGGGCTCTGCATTTCCAAAAACAGGGTGCGAAACCACGCCAAAGTCAAGGAAATAATGTCCAACCTTTGCCACTTTTCAAAAATAACTTCTCTAAGCGGAGTAAACTGAAGCGGCAGTTATCAATATATTATTTTTTAATAACGCGAGACAGAAATGGTAGCACAAAAAGACACCGTGTACCTGGATCTGGAGTCCTGCCGACAAGCAATCCCGCTGACAAGCAAACTTTTCCCATCCTGGTCAGAAACCATTTATTTTTAAACATCATTTTGCCAGACTCCCTTATCAGCCACCCCCTGCCCTTGCTCACTAATGCCAGATGGGAAAGGTCCCTACTTACTCGAGTCGCATGCCTGGCAAAGCTGCTTGAGTTCGGACAAGAGTGTGTGTGTGTGTGTGTGTGTGTGTGTGTGAGAGAGAGAGAGAGAGAGAGAGAGAGAGAGAGAGATTGCATGTGGGTGGACAGAGCAGACCACTACTCCTTCCAGTATGGCCAGGGGAGCCAAGCACAAGTTCACTTTCATTCCTTCTTGAATTTGATTCCTAGGACATGGAATGAAGTCCTGATTTCCCTTTCCTAGAATGTGGAGCTAATACAGATCACCGTGATGACCTTCTAAGGTTGTCTTGGAGACAGAGCGAGCCAAGGAGCCTGATGGAAGAGGTCGCCGCCGCTGTGACTGGCAGTCTACGGAGAGGACTGGCAGCATCCACATGATTACACAGTGCTGGGCACACAGACCGCTGGTCTGTGCTCTCCTGTGGGACGGTGCCCTCTCTAGCCCCTGAAAGCAAGGCTCACATCCCGGTTCAAAGCAGTGGGAGATAATGTGAAATATTCTGCTTGCTGTCAACTGGTTCTACTCTTGCTCCTCTTCTGGGCGGCTGGCAACAGCGTTGGGTCTGGAGTCCTTGGGAAGCAAGGGCCAATGGCAGAGGTGGGCCCAGCCTGGATGTGGTTGGCGGCCAGGTTATCGCCAGGGGCTCCCCTGGGGTGGGTCCCCCAGGCAGGTTAACTCCAGCCAGAGGACAAGAGACACCCTCTTCTCTTAGGTAGCCCCACTAACAGCTGCTTGTTGGCCATCACTTAACTGAAGTGATTACAAAATATGCACGTGTGTTATCTAAATCCCGGAGGGAATATTAAAAAATGAAATTACTTGTTGTGTTAGGATGGTGGGATTATGAATGCTTCCCTCGCATCTTTTTCACAGTCTTAATGCTGTTAAATAGTCTTTAAAATAAAAAAGGGAAAGAACTGTACTTGGAGTTGTTAACATTTTACAAAATGGCATCTGGTTACCCTAATTGTGCCTTGACTGGGGCTGAAAGTGCAAAACTAAAGAAATGCCACATAGGTTAAAGTATTTCAATGTAATAGTTATATTTTCAGCGTCTAAAATATTCAAAGGGTAGCCTCCTTCATTTCGAGGTATTTTTTTTGGAGTATGGGATAAGTGGCAAAGGGAGGAAGAAGTTTAAAAATTGGAAGTCATAACATAGCTTTGAACTTGGAAAACTCTTTGACATCTATAATCTTTTCAATTAATGAAGAACAAAGTATTTACCGAGCGCCTACTATGGGCTGAACATCAGGCAAAGTGTTGTGCATTCCCTCCTAGTTCATCTTCTCCCCTATTCTTCTAGGAAAAAGATAAACTAGGAGATCATCTGGTTCACCTATGATGAACGAGGATGATCTCTTCACAAAAAGAGCATCACTGGTTGTTCCGTAAGCACTCAGCAGTCACCTTGCTTCATACGTGTTTGTTTTAAGCTGTTGGTGCCAAGAGAGTGGCAGCCAGGGGAATTTCTAATAACGTGGGATTCCTCCAATCACCAAGCACAACCCATTACACAATAAGGTTTGGCACCGAGGGGAGATGAGCTGTTTTGTTCAGGGGTACAATCATGGAAGGGGCAACTACTTACATCCTTTGATTTTTCTCTAGACAACTCCAAGCGCACCCTTTCCTCTTGCTTGATTTCAGAAATCATTCACTGGATTTGCCAAGGAGGTGAATGAGAGAAGGTGAGCTGGAGGCTCTGGCTTCAGGCCACCCCGCAGATGATGAGCAGAGAGGAAAGAGCTCGGTCGGCTGTTGTACTGTCTCCCTAAACCCTGGCTCTCTAACCAGTGGAGCTGGTGAGCTGCACAAGCCTTCATGTGTGAGGCTGAGCCAGTTGCTTATTCTCCTCCTTTCAGTATATACACGTGGGGCCCTGGAGGTAGTGATACACACTCCTCCATCCCCCATGAAAATGTCCTGTTCACACATAACAAGTGTACACCTCACCTCACCATTATGGCTCATTTCATTATCATACCAATTTCACTACATACATCAATTTATGTCTCGTTTCCTCCCAAACGAGCAAAGACACACAAGATCAAGCATCAACTTTCCAGCTAGTACAGGTGATCAATTCTAACCTAAAATCTCTACTCTGGGTCAGGCCCCACCATCTATCCATTCAGCTCAGCTCTGAGTCTCCTGCAATGGCATCAAGGGTCCTTTAGGAAAGATGCCTAGCTATGTTGGCATCGATCTCAGATGGTTAGGGCCACACATCTAACCACTGAATTTTCTCCTACATCTCTCATCATAGACCTATCATCCAGGAAATTGGTTTAAGCCATCTCACAAGCTATTTATAAGTCTGGCCTTACCACATCTTGAGTTAATGAAATTCCACAAGCTTATGAAACCAGACATGTAAATCAGTGATGCTAATTTTTTTCTTTTTGAATTTGCCTCTTTCAAACATGAGAGTGGTCTTCCCAGTTTTGTCTTACTACATCAGGATTTGGTAAAAATGTCTGTGCTGGCGCTGATCACACACTTGGTAATTTAAGAAAATTTTTTTGACTATATATAGCTTCTCTCAGCCTTTCTATAGTCAGACAGAGGAATCCAGATTTTAACCTTTATTCTCACATAGTATTTCTTTTTTTTTTAAGGGCCACACCCACGGCATATGGAAGTTCCCTGGCTAGGGGTCGAATCAGAGCTGCATCTGCCAACCTACATCACAGCCATAGCAATGTGAGGCTCCCCTGAGCGAGGCCAGGGATTGAACCTGAATCCTCATGGATACTGGTCGGTTTGTAACCTGCTTAGCCACAATGGGCACTCTCCTCACATACCATTTTTTAAACCAAAGGTTTTTTTTTTTTTTTTCTTTGTCTTTTGTCTTTTTAGGGCCACACCCGAGGCATATGAAGGTTCCCAGGCTAGGGGTTGAACCAGAGCTGTAGCTGCCGGCCTGCACCACAGCCACAGCAATGCAGGATCCAAGCCGTGTCTGAGACCTACACCATGGCTCATGGCAACGCCAGATTCTTAACCCACTGAACGAGGCCAGGGATCGAACCTGCAACCTCATGGATCCTAGTCGGATTCGTGAACCACTGAGCCACGACAGGAACTCCCTTAACCAGAGGTTCTTAACTTTGGTCTGAGTATCATAGGTGGGCAGGAAATGGCACGCAGAGTTTGCAGTGCTCTCTGAGATTCTCAAAGTTTCCTTTGTCTTCAGAAAGGTAATGATCACCACCTCTGATCACTTAGCTCCTTCTTGAAGCTTCTTTAGTTCTGGTTAGTTTTTCTTGAGGTACAGTGGCCAGAATGGCATATCATATTCTACATGAGGATGGTCAAAATTCTGAACAAGATTATTTTGTTATATATTTGTAATCATTCACCAGATGACATTGGTTACTTTGGTGGATTTTTTTTTTTTTTTTTTTTGGCTGTGGTCGCCTCCCCCTGTATCCATGTCTTCAGATGATGGCATATGTCCATTTTCTGAACAAAATCTCTTTTCTTGAAATATTATCATACCATGAGTACAACCCAAGTTGGATAGTTTTCCCTAGATACACTGCTTTTGGTTTCTCCACACTGAGTTTCAGCTGCTGCTTCTCTCCTCCTCAACTGTGGTACCAACTGATCTTCCAGAATTTACATAATTTGGATTAGACTTTTCATCATGATAGAGTATCCGCTGCAAGCTTGCACGTTCTCCTGTGTCCTGAATCATTTTTAAGTCAGTCACCAAGTCTGAGTGGAAGAACCCACTCACTGTCCCCCAAACACCGTGCTTGTCTTTCCATAGTGGTGAGTCCGGCCCAGGGAGGGGCGGCCTGGCTGAGACTACAGCTCCCAGGACCTCTTCTATTTAGCTTGGGGCAAACAACTGGCTCTGGCTAGCGGGATATAAGTGGAAGTAAAAGGTGTTCCTTTGGCCAGAGTTGGCTAAGAAAGGAGGTGCCTTTTCCATCAAATCCCTCTCTTCACCTGCCTGTGGGATACAGAGGACTCTGGGGACTTGCTGACAGCAGAGGCCCCAGAGGGAAAAAACATGGGTTCCTGTATCACCGTGTAAAGAAAAGCTACCTGATGACCAAGGACAACCACATCGGGCTCTTAGGTGAGTGAGAAAGAAACCTCTGCTGCTCTACTGAAATGCAGGGGTTTTGCTTAGGACAGCAGATGGTATTCAGACAAGCCACCACTCAGACTATTTCACATCCACAGAAAGTGCCATTTCTTTCTCTCCTATATTCAAATGTGTCTGTGCCATTTCCCCATCCACGAGAACAAGGGCCTCTTGTAAAATCCGGGCATCTAAAGCATTTTAATAGGTTTTGTAAAGGACTTTTGTCAAAGATTGTATTTTTTGACCGTCTCATGCCAGAGGTTTAAGTGCTTTGCCTGAATCCAGGTTCTAGTAAAAGATCACATAGCTGAAAAGTATTTGTGATTCTTTGAAAACCAGTTGCTTTATTATTCCCACATGTTGGTACTTATTATTGCTCAGATTAATCTGGCCTTAACAATATAACAGCGAGGGCTGTGCTAGTCAAGTATGAGCACCCGGCTGGGTTTATATGTGTAAGTGACCTCCTTGGGAATGATAAGCAACCCCAGATCCTTAAACTATTCTGCCCATGTTTATGAAATAGGGCAATATCAGGGTGAATTCTGGATCTGCTCTTAGTACCGCTATGACAGAGAGAAGGTGGCC
Source organism: Sus scrofa (assembly GCF_054392235.1). Classification (NCBI taxonomy): domain Eukaryota; kingdom Metazoa; phylum Chordata; class Mammalia; order Artiodactyla; family Suidae; genus Sus; species Sus scrofa. The sequence goes on along the minus strand of NC_139390.1, from coordinate 93,706,049 downwards.
TTAGTGGCCACAGTGGGAACCAGCTCTGCTGCTGTGTGACGTGGTGCTGATGGATGGATGGGTTTGGGGAAATGGACCAAGTCCTGAGAGTTGTCCCGGGGCTCATGGGCCAGCAAGTTGGACACTCTCCCTTCAACAACCTCTCTCCCCTCGGGTGGACCGTGTTTCCCCCCCTCCTCCCCTGTAGTAATAAAGAACATGCACTTGGCCTGGGTCAGCATGGAGGCATGCACACGACCGTGGGAGTGTTAGGATGGGAGCCCCAGGTCGAGCCTGGGCCCGGCTCTGGCTGTGGCTGCTTTGGTATGAGATAGCTTTAGGAAGAATACTTCTGGTCTCCTTCCAAAGCTCACCTCCTGGTGCATTCACTAAAGGAATTCCAAGTCTCAGCAGCAAGAGAGGGCCGGCCATTAGTAGAGGCGTGGAGAACCGTGAGGCTGGTAAAGAACCCCTGGTTCTGAGGACTCAGCCAGGGGCTGGGTGCAGGTGGGTGGGGCTTCGGGGCTGCAAGGAGCAGCTCTTTGCCCACACGAGGGCGGATGCCTCCCTCACACCAGGAGGGGCTCTGAGATCCCTGAATCCTGATGTAGCATCAGAGGAGGTTAAGTAAAAATATATTCTTCCGAGGACACGTCTCAGGGACAGAGAACACCAAAAATGCTACTTCCCTTAAGTGTGTTCTCGTGTCCCTGTTGTGCTGAGGTCCACGGGAGAAGGCCATTTGCACGATAGTGACACCCTCTAGTTGACTGAAATGAGACTTTTCTAGGAAAACCATTTTGAGTGGTGTGTCTTACAAGAGACCATAAGATTTAAGAGTATAATCCCCCCAAAAATGTATATGTACATTGGATGCTTATCAAAGAGCAAGAAACTCTGAGTAATTCTGACAATCTTCCATGTCAAGGCTCCTTTGCTCAGGTGGATTCAGGGACGTCCTGAGAAATATTTCCATGATGTCCAAATATGACAAAGTAAGAGATGGCATTGCAAAAAAAAAATCTTTGGACCCTTCTGGCTTAAACGGGCTTAGGAGGGAAGCTTGTAGAGTCTAGCAGGTATTCCCAAAGGTGGGGAAGGAAAAGAGAGTCCCCACATTAGTACCTAGCTCACTGAGGACTGTCTGTGTCCCTGATAACCAGTTCCTCCCAGGCCCCAGAGGAAGAGAGAGCATGTGGCTGGGTTGAAGCAGGATAGACTAGGACCCTGATGTCAGAGGGTGAGGCAGGCACTCAGTTGGAAAGTCGCTCTTTGTTCCTAAAAATACATTGCCTGAACCTTTCTTTTTGGCTTCTTTTCTGGAATGAAGCCAGCTAACTGCTGGCCTCTTTTTAGGCTTAGCTCAATAGCCCTCAGCCCGAAGGTGAGCTCCAAGAACCAACAAGACCCTCTGGCCCCTGGTCAAATGCACCACAATAAAGAAAATGACACAAGAGTAAGTTTCTCTTGAAAGGACACGGCTGCAGAGTGTATCTGTAAAGCAACATAGGCGGAGCAGAAAGGGTGAGTGGGCAGAACGAGGAAGAGAAAACCAGGTAGAAAAGGCTGCCCAGAGGTGGTGAAAGGACTGATGATGTCATAGGCTTTAGAACAGTCTCTAGGAGGGCAGGTGGCAAGAGTGCCTCCTCAAGAGCCCTCCCAGGAAGGATGTGTACTTGCACCTTCCCTCTAGAGAGTTCTCCGTGCAGGAAGTCCTCACCCAAAGTTACAGCCTCAGTGACTAAAACGACAGTGGTGTATTATGCCATATATCTGACAAACAGAAGGGCCACAGCCCCTTTCCTTTGAAGAGTCTCTCTCTGGGGAAGACTTGGGGCAGTCACTGTCTACATGGACTATATGCTGTGATGGGTCCAAGAATTAGAGCTGTTTCTCAGAGCTCTTCTAAGACCGAGTCATGTGATGGGCTGATAGTCCTGTGTATAAAGAGGTTTCACAACACAAAGGGGCCCTTTTTGCAGTGTCCTTCCTCCTATTCTATTGTGCAGCCACTTTATAACTAAGTGCATATCAAATGGCAGGTAGTGAAGAAGGCCTCCCTTCCCTGGAAGAGTAAAGAGATTCTGTGAGCATGAGCACTCATGCTCGAATACCTTGTGCCCATCAGCAAACGCTGGGAGGAAGATTCACTCAAACCTGAATCATTATTTCCTGTAGGAGTAATTGGGGATATAGGATGTAAACTAATGAGCAAAACCACTAATTAATCTATATACCATGCCTCTTGAGCTCAGATGTTGGAAAGACTTTTCCGGTTGAGGCCATAGAAGACGTAAAAGATTTCTCAGGCACTCAGTTTAATAGAGTCCCAATTTCCCAGCCTAGGCCAGAGATTCATTAAGTGTTCCAGAGAGATCACTGGTACCAGAATCAGCTTCGGAGATGCAGATATTTCAGGGTTCCAACCTAGACTTGGCTGTCAGACGTGGGGCCTGAAAAGCTTCATTTTGAACAAGCTCACCTGGTGATTCTTTTGTACACTGAAGTTGAAGAATCATCACTGAGTCTTTAACCTCCCCCTACTCCTTAAAGCAAGCAAACAAAGGTATTACCATGCTTCAGCTATAGTTCTTGCTCATCCACTTCACAGACATTTTAAAGAGCTTATTGTAATATCACTGGCCCTCCATTAATTTTTACATGTATTATAGCAAGACTTAAAGAATGAGCTGTTTGAAAATGGAATGGGTTAGTGAATTTTCCATCACTGGAGGTGTTCAAGCAGAGGTTGGAGAGCTGTTTCGCAAGGATACTGTAGAAAGGATTCAAGCATCAGTAGGGGGTCCCAACCCTGAACTAATGTATTACATTTCCTCTAGCTCTATGATCCTATGATAATATTATAACAAAATCAGCTTTAATATATCAAGTACTACATTTTAAAAAGTCTAAGTGCACACTCAGATTTTATTGGTAGCTTTTAAAAGCAGCAAGAAAACCAGTCTATAAATCTGAACTCTAGAAGCTGAGGACAGAACCAACAATGAACTCGGAGATGCTTAGCTTTAATTCCAGCTCTGAAACTTACTGGCTGACGGTGTGCTCATGATGACAAATAGATTAAAGGGCAAAGAGTCTGTCATCTTCACAGAGGTCTCCACATCCCAAGCATCCTGGTATCTGATGGCACCAAAATGACTGCTAAGCCTTTTCACCCTTCAGCGTAGTGTTCATCAGATCACAGATGGTAACTCTCTCCCAGTGCTGTAGGTTCTTCAACCCCAAAGAAGGCTATCACAAAAGGACCAGGGAATCACAGTTCTCCAGAGAATAAATGCCTGTCCATGCTGCTACAGAAAAAGAATTCCAGCAGAGATGGTAATGAGGGTGGGGTTGCAGTTAGCAGATTACCAAAAGGCTCTGTGCTCATGGAAACAGAAGATGGGCTTGTGCCAAACAATCCTGAGGTTCCTCAATTAATAATACCAACAATTCAGATTAACAGTGCATTTGTGGAGCCTGAATTATCTGGTAAAACCATTTACAGGTATCCTATTGATAAAATGATTGCCAAATCGCTCACACTTCAGGTTGTATGGATTACACACCAGCACCTTGACAGATAGGACCTCAGACTTGAAAAGAGCACTTTGATTGAGATGATGGAAACATTCAATTTGATGAGAAATTAAAATGATAGGAACACTGTGAAATCACAGATATGGAGTCTTTGCTTTTTTTCTTTTTTCTTTTTTTGCCATTTCTAGGGCTGCTCCTGAGGCATATGGAGGTTCCCAGGCTAGGGGTCCAATCGGAGCTGTAGCCACCAGCCTACGCCAGAGCCACAGCAACACGGGATCTGAGCCGCGTCTGCAACCTACACCACAGCTCAGGGCAATGCCAGATCCTTAACCCACTGAGCAAGGGCAGGGACTGAACCCGCATCCTCATGGTTCCTAGTCAGATTCGTTAACCACTGAGCCATGACGGGAACTCCTGGAGTCTTTCTAATTGTGCACTTTACTTCTGAAATAGTTGGCAAGTTTTGGAGTCAAAACCAAGGGGATCTAAAACCACACCTGGCCATCCCAACACTGTGGTTGGTACATAGTAGGAGTTCAATCCATAGTTGTCAAAAAGATGAAAGAACAAGTGAATGAATGGAGAGAACAGTAGATTTCAAAGGCAATGAGGGCTCAATCCTGTAGCTCACTTCTAAGAATGACCGTATTTTAGAAGATCCTGGTATTTTAGATTCAGAAATCACTAAGGATAATTTTCCTGAGGTTTGAACAGGATTTAAATTCTGTTTTGCTCCATGAATGATCAAGACAGAAAAGACTCCTAAGAAGGGAAAAAAGGCGAGGGAGGGGAGGGCAGGAGGGAAATCATGTTCAAGAACTAATTGAAGATGTGTACCAGTAATTTTTACATCTTATACATGAATTATCTCAACCACGATAACTGAATTCAGTGCAAATGGTGGTCATAGGCTGGCCTGAACTGTTACATTTTATTGAATCTTCACGCTGCAAAACAGGTGGAAATTAAGCTATGTGGAACTGACTTTGGAGGAAAGAGAAATCAATGCACGTGTACACATTAATCAGGTTGATGGCCTGTCTTTGGGTGCAATCTGATAGCACCACCTGGGATATGAGCCAGACACTCTTTGGGGGAAGACTTACTTTTAGAGCACTGGCCATCTCCAAATCCATAATGGTGAATTACACAGGTCTGAGAATAAGAGGAAAAGTCACCATGACTAGAATAAAAGGATAAATGCAGGGGGACTTGGGCTTCTCAGGGCTGCATGGTATACAATTCTCTGGGTTTTATACTGCTCCTTCCTCAGCCCTGAGAACTCTTAATCCTATTTTCATGGCCCTAGGTAAACTGAGAAATATTTTCTCTTCCTAGACTGCAGTTATTCACACAATAAACAGGTAATAAACATTTTACTGCCCTAAGCAAGCTAGGCGGGCTGTCCAAAGAAAAAAGCCTGGGCAGAGGTTAGCCCCCCTACAGGACCAACAGCAGGGGACAAAGGATGTGAATAACCCTTTTAATGGCCTGCACCCTCTCTGGGCTCCCGGAGAGTGACAGGGAGCTTCCTGGGCGCATTAACCTGCCCTCGTGGTCTGGATTCCTCTCTGCTTGAAGCTAGTGGGAAGATTTGATTTCACCAAAAGGTAATTTAGTTGCCATTTCAAAGCTCTGTCTAGCTGAATTAAGGATGAGGAATGAAACTGGAGTTTACAATCTCACAGGTGAAACCATGGGCTGTGAGCCTGGAAAGCCAAAGAAGGGACAGTCAGCCACTGACTGAAGTGGTTCGATTTCAGGCATGAGTCTGTTTGATTTCTGTTTGATTTCCGGCTTGTGTGTTATTTTCCGACACTCCCTGGTTTCATTGTGACTGCTGACATCCTCCCCAGATACCAAATCAAAGAGTTGCTATCATCTGTTGACTATGTGACTGTGTGTCCACTGCGCATGGTGGACATTCTTCGACATCCTGCTTTTCCACTGTACTTGGAGTTCCCTCAAAAGCCTATTACCTTCAGCTTCAGTTTAAAGCATTTTAAGGTTCCAACTGCTTAGGAAATATTTCAGTTTTCTTTCACGCTGAACGGAAAACTTGCAGCTATTAGAAGAACTCCGCACCTTCCCCCATCTCAGGGGAGTAAGGGGAGAGCCAAATAGAATAGAGAAGCCCTCCCTCCACCTCTGCCATTTAACTTATTTGTGAGAGATGAAAATCTTACATAAATGTTTTCCACCAAATAGCATGCCAAATGTGAACGTATTAACCCCAGGCAAGATGATAAATGCATCTGCATAAACAATTTTCCAATTCTTCTAGGTTGAAAAAAAGGATTGTTTTGTAAATCAACAGTTCTTTGATATCAACTGCAGTTCATATATGGTGTTTTGCTCTAATTTTATTTTGGAACATTAATTTTTGCTGCATTTTGTTGTAGAAGTGTTGCAGTTCTCTAGCAAGAAGTAAAACATGCTGACCTGTCTAAAGAGAGCTGAGGTCTGATCACAGCCGAAGTGGCTGCTGTGTGGATACAGGGCCCTAGAAACTCTCACCCCCTCTTCTGCTTTTGTTTCTCTTTTGAACCTGCTGCAAGGGTCAAGGAAGTAACTTGGCAGATAACCGATTAGAAAGCACTTTGAAGATGTACACAGATAAGGAAAAAATATTGAAGCTACTGGCCGATGTTAGAACGGAGGCAGGGCAGCAGCTGGGCTATCAGCCATTCCAGGAGAGGTTCTCAGGTACAGTCTTTCCTTGAACCGTCTTTGGGTGATTCCTACAAAAGCAGGATGGAAATGAGCCCCCAGCAGTCATGCGCAAAGTGAGTTTTTGAAGCTCCAAACAGAAGGCACAAACCCCGAAGGACAAAGCATAGGTAGAGACAGAAGCCAAGGGGCAGAGATCACAGGTGAACCAAGGATCCAAGTTAAGGGGTTTGTGGGAAAAAGGACACGGTCTTGGAGCGGCTGAAAAAGTGACTTATCAAGGACAGCAAACAAGTCTTCTGCTTTCCCTGCATCAGACCGATATTCTGCCTCCTACTTTGGTTCTGGCATTTACAAAAGGACATGGAGAAAACCGGTGAGGACGCAGAGGCCAGCGCAGCAACCCGTGATTAAAGGGAGCGCAAAGGGGCTCTCAAAGTGAGATGAAAGGAATTGGGTTGTTTATCCTTGAGAAAAAAATGTTAAGGGGTGACAGCGGCTGTATTCATATACAGGAAGGGTTTTGGAGGGGTGCCGACCAGCTTCTCCACAAGGAGAAGGAACAAGAGGCTTACATAGAAAGCTGGCACATGCTCTGATGACCAGAAGGATGAACTCAGCGGAAGCAGGATAGCAAAAACTACGTGCAGGCTAACATGGGTCATGGACTTAATACATCCAGAGCAGAACTTCGGGTTCTTTCTCCCCTCACATCTCCCGACACTTATGGTATCTTCCCTATTTCACTAAACAATACCAGCATTGACCCTACTGGCGAAGGAAAAAGTCCCAGGCATCTTTCCCACGTCCTTCCTTTCCCGACCCACCACGATCCAGCCCTTCAGCAGATCTTGTCAGCTCTACTTCCAGAACAAAGTCTGAATTGGAGCACTTCTCTTTTTTCCTTTCCTCTTCTTAGGGCAGCACCCGAGGCATATGGAGGTTCCCAGGCTAGGGGCTGAATTGGAGCTATAGCTGCCGGCCGACGCCAGAGCCACAGCAACATGGGATCTGGGCCACGTCTACGACCTACACCACAGCTCACGGCAACACCGGATCCTTAACCCACTGAGCAAAGCCAGAGATTGAACCCACATCCTCATGGATACTAGTCAGGTTCATTACCACTGAGTCACAATGGGAACTCCCAGAATTGGACCACTTTTCAATCTCCACTACCATCTTCCCCATCCAAGCCAGCAGTGTCGCCTGGACCTGAGTCAGGGGGATCCTTGAATCCACCTTCAATCCATTCTCCACAGGGCTGCCTTTTAGAGCATAAAGCAGACCACGTTGCTCCCCTGCTCAACATTGGCCAGACTCCCCATCACATTCAGAATAAACTCATAATCTTCACCATAGCCTTCTAGCCCCGTGTCACCTGCTCCTGCCTGCTGCCCAGTCCTTGTCACATCCACCCCTCACCCCGATGCTCACTTCAGCCATACCTCACTTCCTCAGTGTTCCTGAACAAGCCAGCTTTGTTCCACCTTTGCACCCACTGCTTCCTCAGCCTGGACCCTCTCATCTGACGTCTTCACTCAGATGGCTCCTTTTCATTAATCCAGTATCAGTCTCAGATCAAGCATCACCTCTGCAGGCCTTCTCCAGCCACCAGACATGTATCCTCTGAGAGTGGGGACTTGATCTATCTTGTTCCCAGTGGTGTCCTCAAGCCTCAAACAGGTACCTGACCCATTGCAGGAAATGCAATAAATAGTGGTTGAATAAAGAACAGGTTGACTATTAGAACATGATAGAAGATAGTTAAAAAAAAAAGAGTATATATATATATATATATATATGAATGACCGGGTCACTTTGCTGTACAGCTGAAATTGAAGGAACACTATAAATCAGCTATACTCTAATAAAAAAATTTTTTAAAATAGGTTGATTATAAAGGGAGAGTGTTGTATCTCAAGAGAGCTGGAAATGAGAAAAAGAAACTGCTATGAATGGACTAGATGATCTTTTGGTCAGAGATTCACAGGGCTGTGTACCTTTGAAGTGGGGAGGGGAGCTAGGCTACTCAACTGGAGTCCTAGGGAGGAGTAAAACCCAGCAGGACGTCATCCTTACTAGGGCCAGGAGATTTTAGGAGAGTTTCCCTGAACAAAAGAGAAAGCACTGAGGGTTGACCTTGGGCCTCGGAGGACAGTCAAAGTGGAAGGAGAGAAAGACGGGGATGGAAACTCCACCATCCCCACTCCAAAGCCACTGACTGGATCACCTGTTAGGATGAATTGAGGTGTCTGCTTTCTTTTTTCTTTACAGAAAGTCGTGAGAGGCTGAGCTGTTCTGGTACTCTTCCTGAAAGCTCGTCCATAGCTCTGCCTCCATAATATGTATAGGCCCTCGTGGTTTTCAGTTCCCATAGGAAATGCTATGAGTCATCCTAAATCTAGTGTCACATGGCTTGCTTCGATTCAGAATTGGACTGAGGAAGGAAGGGAAGGAGCACTGGGAGACAGGACCACAAGACTGCTGTAGGCCTTGCATGCTGTGACTTACCACTGCCCCAGCCAGGGAGCCAAGGCTTTAAGATCAGGGTCAGGAGCCTCTATTTTATTTTTGCCCTTAATTTCCCCCAAGAGCTGAGAGATGTCTTTGACTGGGGGCTGAAAAATGTTAATGATTGACTCAGAGACCTCACAGAATGTGGACTCCAGCAGGTTTCTAGTAGGCTTTATTGCCCTTCAGTTCAAAATCCCAAAGTATTATCATCAGGCGACTGATAATAAGTGAAGATAACTGAAATTTAGAAACTTAATTTAAAAAATAACTTAGGACCCCCGCCCCCTTAAAAAACCCTCCAAGTGGTCACATTTTTTAAGCTTACGGCCTTATTTGCATTTCACGTTGTTTCTAAAATGTTTGACAAAGCCCAGTCAAATCTCCTCAAATTAAAAAATACAAGTTCATATCTGCTGTCCATTTCAGGATGTATTTCTTGGGCTGTATCTGCATCCTGGGATTTGCCAGTGGTATGTAAACCAGAAGACAAGAAGACAGACTGGAACATGGGCTGGATTCTTTATTAATCAATAACTGGAGGAGGGGCGAGGGACTGTCTGCTTTGGTGATTTCATTTTCAGCCACAGCTGGCCAGATTGCTTATTGGAAAATAAAAGTCATGGCAAATTGAGCTTGACAATAACTGGGCTTGACGACATAGGCCCCTTCTCTAGTCTCTGCAATTAGAATGAGTGGAGGAGGGGAGGCCGACAGGGAAAGACTTTTGCTCCCCATCACAGATCAGTCTTAGTTTATTTTGCAGGGCACAAGCCATATGTCGCCCGCATAAGTGCTGTTCTCTGTCAGCTGGTAAGACTCCAAGGCTCTTGTGCCTCCAGGCCAGCCACGTTGCTGCTGTTTCCGACTTCCAGGCTCCTTAAGAAGGCATCAGGAGTTCTTGTTTTGGCTCAGCAGTAACCAAACCAGTGTCTATGAGGATACAGGTTTGATCCCTGGCCTTGCTCAGTGGGTTAAGGATCTGGCGTTGCCGTGAGCTGTGGTGTAGGTCACAGACATGGCTCCGATCTGGTGTTGCTGTGGCTGTGGTGCTGGTCAACAGCTGCAGCTCTGATTCAACCCATAGCCTGGGAACTTCCATATGCCTCGGGTGCAGCCCTATAAAAGCCAAAAAAAAAAAAAAAAAAAAAAGAAGGGCATGAAAATCAGGAGACATGCAGCCAATGCAGGGTCACTATTCACATTTAACTTAAATTGAATTAAAAGTCAGTTTCTCAGTTGCACTAGCCACTTTTCCAATGCTGGTAACCACACATGCCTAGTGGCTACTGCATGGAACCATGCAGATAAAAGACAGCATTCACATCCCAGAAAGTTGTAATGGACGGCCCTGATCTAGAAAACTCACTTGGTGCCAAGAGGCCCTTCCTTCTCCGTTCACAGCTTCTGAGATTGTCACACCTTTGTAGTGAAGAAGATAATTGGGTCTTGTAGAATTTGAGAATTCTCTGAGTGCTGTGCATCTGTGTGAAAAGTGGGGACCACAAATCTGTGACATGGCTCAAGAAACCTCCAACCAAGGGCAGACTCTGAACTAACCTCAGATTTCTCAGTGGGAGCCAAAACTGTGCTTTTTAAATAAATAAATAAATAAATAAATTTTATTGGTGTACAGTTGACTTAGAAAGTTGTGTTAGTTTCAGGTATACACCAAAGTAAATCAGTTACACATATACATGTATCTGTTCCTTTTCAGATTCTTTTCCCATATAGGTTATTACACAGTACTGTGCAGATTACCCAGCAGGTCCTTGTTACTCATCTATTTTATATACAGTAGTGTGTATATGTCAATCCCAACCCCCTTTTATTCCTCCCACCACCCATTTCCCCCTTGGTAACTGTAAATTTGTTTTCAAAATCTTTTTGAAGATTTTGAATCTGTTGAATCTGAATAGAATCTTTTGATTCTGTTTCTATTTAGTAAGTTCTTTTGTATCATTTTTTTTTGTTAGATTCCACATAATGGTGATTTCATATGACTTGTCTTTCTCTGTCTGACTTACTTCACTTAGTATGATAATTTCTAGGTCCATCCATGCTGCCGCAAATGGCATTATCTCATTCTTTTTTATGGCTGAGTAATATTCCATTGTATGTATGTACCACATCTTCTTTATCCATTCCTCTGTTGATGGACAGTTAGATTGCTTCCATGCCTTGGCTATTGTAAATAGTGCTGCAATGAACACTGGGATGCATGTATCTTTTTGAATTATGGTTTTTCTCCAGATATGTGCCCAGGAGTGGGATTGCTAGATCAGACAGTAGTTCTATATTTTAGTTTTTTAAAGAACCTCCTTACTATTCTCCACAGTGGTTGCACCAGCTTACATTCCTACCAATAGTGCAGGAGGAGGATTCCTTTTCTCCACGCCCTCTCCAGCATTTATTTTTTGTATATTTTTTTGATGATGGCCATTTTGACTGGTGTGAAGTGATACCTCATTATCAAAACAATGCTTTTATGTATGTTCACAGCAGCACTATTCACAACAGCCAAGACATAGTAACAAACTAAATGTCTATTAATTAAGAAGATGTGATACACATACACAATGGAATACTACTCAGCCATAAAAATAATGCCATTTGCAGCAATATGAGATTCTAGAGATTCTCATATTAAGTGAAGTAAGTCAGAAAGAGAAAGACAAATACCAAATGATATCACTTGCATGTGGAGTCTAAAATGTGGCACAAATGAACCTACCTACGGAACAGAAGTAGACTCACAGTCAGAGAGAACAGACTTGTGGTTGTCAAGGAGGTGGGGGAGGGAGTGGGATGGATTGGGAGTTTGGGGTTAGTAGATGCAAATTATTACATTTAGAATGGATGAGAAATGAGGTCCTGATGTACAGCACAGAGAATTATATCCAATCTTTTGTGACAGAACATGACAGAATATGAGAAAAAGAATGTATAGATATGTGTGTGACTGGGTCACTTTGCTTTATGTATCTGTGTAGATGTATACAGCAGAAACTGACACAACTTTGTAAATCGACTATAATTAATTTTTTTAACTGCTTTTATGCCACCAAACTGTGAAAGGCTCATGGAATGCTTTATCCTGTACTTGCTACCCTTTCATTGTTCCTCACCAGTGATCCCTGACAGAGTGGCACTTCATCCTCTGCAGGGCCATGCATGTGTCTCCTGTCTCTGATGACAGAATTACACAAGTTCTGAGAATTCACCTTTGCTTGTAGGGCAGTCATTGAAATCATAACGTCAGTGATCAACAATCACTACAACTGGTTCCACTAACTTCTTACGCCAAATGTATTTGTCTCTGGATGTTGCTTTCATTGCATATCATGAATTCTAAGTCAATTTATTTACTGCCCTCAAATTGTGTTGTACTTCATCATCAAAAAATAAAGTTGCAGAAGAAAACCCAGAAACACTCTAAAGCATGAAGCAATATAACCCACTCTCTTCAGTTTGGATCACAATTTATACTATGCAACTAACTCAGCTGCTGAACTTTTGGGGTGTGAACAATGAATGGGAAAGCCCTTTACACCTGCAAGTGGATATAAAAATGGGGAGTTCTACAGTTTGAAAGTTAAGGTGGAGTGATTAATTTTGGTAAATGTCATGGTCTTGACGTCTCAGAAACTTCAAATACCCAACTCTACCACTAGATTGGATTTATGCTAAGTGCTTGAGTCTAATGATTTTGAAGAATTCATACCCATAAGCTGACTGCATATCCATTATGGCTATTTTCTCTGCACTAGCTTCATTTGTTTTCCTGCATTAGGCAGGATTAGCTACTATTATTCTAATGTCATAGGCAGGCAAAGGGAGGTCAAAGACTCATGACCTCCACAGGCAGTGAAGTGTGGTTTTCCTTCCAGGACAGTGAACACAAGCCAAGCCTATTTCATGTCTAACCATGCAGGCACTGGTTTCAACACCCACCACTCCACTGGTGCTGATGCTGCCTTTTCTCCAAAACTTAAGAAAATATCTGGCATCCGAAGGTCAAGGCAACTGAGTCAAATGAACATCAGAAAATGTCAAGGATGACAGAAATTCCTTCACAGCATTTTCCCCACGTGCAAGCACCCTGCTTATGTCATTTGATTAGATAATGTCTGGTTATCCTTTTGGTCCAAGAGAAGCCGAATCTAGATGGAGGCAGATGCTGGGTACCAGGGGGCAGTCACTGTGGAACATGACCATTGAGGTGACTTGGTGGGATGTGAAAGGAGAGGAAAAATGATGACATCCAGGAATTAAGGCTAGATCTATTGGCCCTCCTCATAGGTCATCATGAGTCAAATCGGCTTTTAAAAAAATCAGCCAGAACATTTTTTTTTGAAGAATTTAAGTGACTTTGGAGCCAGTCTGGCATATGAAACATAGAGTTCAAGTGAACACGGAGACAAGTGTTGGCTCACGGACCTCGGGAAAAAAGACTTGGACAATTCTGCACTTGTTAACAGGCTCTCAGGCAGGGTGGGACTCACGCTAAATGGAGGCCAGCCTTCCTTGCACCTTTTGCAGGCACCTCTTCCGGTTGGCCTGTCTGTAATGGCACAGCCCTGCCCAGAGCACTTCGGGCCGTGCTCTTTTACTGTGGAGGAGATGGATGGGGCCCATAGTGCATGTGCCTGGAACCTGCAGCTTCTGGGTGTGAGGCTTCACTTTAAACAGGGAGTCTCTGCTGTCAAGCCCCCAGCTCAGGACGGCTGGAACACGTCCAGGGCTCAATTTTGAATCATTCCTCACCTAAAAGCAATTTTCCCCTCTATCTTTCAGATGGGGATCTGCAACATCCCAAGTAGGGCCTTACAGTTTTATTTGCTGCTCTTTCCTAGACTCCAAATTTGGCTGTAGGCTGCCTATTTTCAGTGTCTGGGTACCTCAAGCAGGGAGCAATGCAAAACCTCCAGCTAATACGAATCCTCATCCAGGGCCTGGCATTTAACTCAGCTCTACTATGCACTTAGCGTTAGAAGAAAAAAAAAAAAAAAAAAAAAAAGGCACATGCAGCCTCACTCTGTATAGAAGCCTTAAAGACAACATGGTCCTTCTAAGCCTTTTGTGCTCTGACTCGCCGCACCACAGGACAAGGAAATGGATCCGTGTAGCTTGTCTTCCTATGGAAATGCTATCTCGAGGATACAGGCTTCACCAGGCAGATGGCTAATTTCTTTGCTCCAACCTCATTTCTCTGGTGTTCCTGTGTTCGTGTGATGTCCTGCCCCTGGAGTCAGGTCCTAATGGCTGTCAAATGTTCAGGGACAAAAGTAGCATTTACACAGCATTCCTGCAAAGGCTGCTAGTGGCTGGGAACTGCAGGGGCTGCAGCCCAAGCTGCGTGGCGGGCAGCTCCTGCCAGTGCCGGGCTGCTCGGAGCAAGCTTTTCTGTTTCTAAGTGTCAAGCAGATCACTTCCCTTTGTTATTGTCTGTAGACCCTGGACCTCAGCGTGCTGAAAGCCCCATGTCTTTCTGTTGGGATCAATAGCCACTTCTGTAACGACTCCTCGCCAGCTGACTCTGTCTCTTGGCATGGTCTGACCCTGCACATTTGGGCAGGGCCAGGAGAGGGCTCTTTTGTCTTGTCACAGACTGGGGTGGTGGCAGTGTGAACCTGTGGCCCCTCAGAAGCCCCGCTGCTGCAAGCAGACAGGTAATTCTCCTAGCCAGGACCCTGCCCGTCAGCAATTGGCCATCTGATTGGATGCACATTCATCTTCAAATTATGTTGTGTGACAGCCCGGGCTGCTGAACACCATTTTAACATGCAGATTGACTCCTCCGAGGCTCTTCATTATGCATTTAGCGGTCTGTTTTCAGACTAACCAGCATGTCAGAGAGGCCCGCCATCCTTTTTCCACCTGGGTGGAGGAAATAGCTGGCTGACTGTGGGGGAGCCACAGATATTAAAATGCACATGTTTACCTTCCTGAGCATCCGCACGCAACCGCTTTCCCTGATCCAAGAGAAGACGGAGAAGAAAAGACAAGACCCTTGGTTCTGCCGTTCCACAGAGATGGCTATGCAAAACAAGGAGCCTTTGTCACAGAGAGGAGTCAGCTAGACCAGACCAGCCTGATGCCCGCCTGGCTGCCCACTAGCCTGCCTGGGTGGGTCCATACAAACCGGCTCTTATCGGCACACAGACCCCCCTTTCTCTCTCACACACAGAGCCTGAAATATTTTGAGCAGAACACTTTCAATTTCCTGTTTCTAAAACTGTTTTGCATCTCCAACAGCATTCCAAACGATCCTGGCCAGTGACAGGACCAGCCAGCTCAGAGTGTGAGCATGAAGCCTGGTGTGGGTTAGGTGGCTGGCTCTGGGGTGATCTAGGAAGCTCAGAGCCCCAGTTACATCCCTTCCCTCTCTTCTTCCTGGTGCAATTTACTTCCATTTGCTAAGAGTATTCCTCTATGGCCTCAGGCTGCTATTGCACAAACACTGATGTTTTCCTGTGTGTGTGAGTGCATGTGCATGTGTATGTGTCTCCTTTCTCAAGGATCTCTTTCCCTTCCTTAAAAAGGAGTCACGTTGGCATTGCATTTTTAAAATCCCACCTGTTCCTATTTAGTTTCCCAGTGTTGTATTTTCTTCATTTTTCTAGGGCCTTAACACCTTCCCTTTGGCTGATGCCTTGGCCAAGGCAGCAACCCCTTCTTTCACCCCTGATCAGTGGGGACTTCCAAAATTGGGGACTGTTTCATTTCTTTGTTGCCACCTGAGAAAGATCCTGGGCAGGTTTAGAAGGCTAGCTTCGACACAGAAACTTACGAGCCCGGGGCTGACACCAGGCTTCCGGGGCTCCCACTGTCTGAACCCCAGTCTAAACCCCCGTTTCAGGGTCCTCTCAGGCATTGCCAGATCCAGAAATCAAGAGTAAGGATGGAGTTTTGCTATTTACATACCTAAAATATTAAACAGCAGAGTTCGTTTCAGTAGGGCTCTGGACAGAAAATAAAACCAACAGCAGAGCTGTATTCCTAATTCCCCTGGAAAGGCTGTGAGGAGGAATCAAATGGTTATGGATGCTGGCTGTGGGATCAGAGCGTGCCTGATGAGTGAATTGGGCAGTAAGTGCAGCTTTTTACTTTCGGGCGGACTATGGTGATCCCCACTGACAGGAGCAGGTTGCACGTGGTGGCTGTGCTGTTGCCCGGCTGGTGTCGCGCTGTAGCATTGTGTGGAAAGATGTCAGCCAGCAAGAACAATATGGCCACCCAGCACCTGAGGCCACACGTGGAGGGATCTGTCCCCTCGCTAATTTTTTTTTTTCTTTCTTTCGTGATAAAGCAAGCAGATTTCCTGGATTTAAAATGCTACTGAGGGGTTTTGGTCCTGGAACTACTCTGTGTTTTAAGAAAGCTCCTTGACTGGCAAATAAGCAGGGGCCAGTTCATGGTTTGCCAGCATCTCATACCAGGTACAGGGAAGGAGGGCTGTGCATTTCAATTCCAATAGTTATTTGTCACACGGACCAGGGAAAGTCACTAAAATCTTGAGTTTTAAGTTGTTGGTGGTAAGATGGGCTGCGCTGTGCCCCCACCAAATTTATATGTTGAAGTCCCAACCCCTGGGACCTCAGAATATGACTGTATTTGACATAGGATCTTTAAAAAGGTAATTAAGGTTACCTGAGGCCATTAGGGTGGGTCCTAATCCAGTGGGACTGGGGTCCTTATTAGAAAAGGAGTTAGGACACAGGCACACACAGAGGGGAGAACTTGTGAGGACACAGGGAGAAAACAGCCATCTATCAGCCAAGGTGAGTGTCTCTCAGAAGAAATGAACCCCACCAACACCTTGATCTCGGACTTCCAGCTTCCACAACCCTGCCGAACTACACCTTGTGGTTTGAGCCACTCAGTCTGTGGTCCACTGTCACGGCCTCTCAAGCAAACTAACAGAGGGGCGGGAGCGCTAATGTGCTTCAAGGATGTGAGAAACAATGGAGGGGGAGGGGATGCGTTTCACAATTTTGGGGATTTCAGGCATCATTTTAGCAGATCTATCTTAAGAAGACCCATAAATCCCAGCCCAGATGCTGATTTCACGGGGATTAGGTGGAAATGGGGTTGTTTTTTTGTCGGCAAAATACCTGCAAAAGAGTGGCTGCTCTTTGGCTTCCTGTTCTTAAGGCAGAACTGACATCTTGAACCGAGAAAATGCTGTGAAGGACCTGGCTGGCCCTTCAAATAAATCTCTAGATTTTTGTTTGAACCAATCAATCGGTTCTCCAAGGTGTCAGCTGGTAACAGACATATCTGTCAATACGACAGCACTGCCGTCCCCGGGCAGGTTGTGTTCCCAGCAGGAAGCACGGCTCAGCAGTTACTTATATTTGGAAAATGGATAACCCAGGATTATGTGTTTGAGGAGGTGAGGTTAAAGTGGGGTCAAGGGCCAGGTTAATGCTAGTACAGTTTCCACTGGAGAAAGAGAGCACGATATATTGATTTCAGGGAAATGATATGTGTTCTCAGCCTTGCTTCCCAGCCCTGCTTCTCACCCACCCAGGGCCGTCCTTCAGCAGAGTCCGAACACGCTCTGCCTTCCAGAAGCACCCCTGCCAATTGTTGCTGTGGGATGTGCTGAATCATGAGAGCACAGTCGGAGGGAAAATAAATATTCTATGTCTAAGAGAAACATGGACATGATTTAATTAGGTTTGGCTGCCAAGCCTCTTAGTTGAATTTTCTCTCCTGGGCCGGGGGCAGCACTCCACCGAGCTCTCCCCATCCCTCAGCCCCACTCCGCTGGCCTCCCAAGGGAAGTTCCTTACACTTGACTTACTCATTCTCAGCCGAACAGACACAAATGTTAATGTAATTCTGCTCCCCTAATCCAATATGAGTCCCCTCCTGGAACAGGGAGATCTACCGTTTAAACGAACACTGGTTAAAGTTCATCTTCTGTCTTTCTTTAATATTTGTCGTTGTTGTTGAATTCACTGAGTCATGCCTTTTCATATCATGGGACCCCAGAACCAAGGAGGAAGCATCCATTTCTAAATTGTTCTTCCTCTTCTTTGTCTTCTATCTCCTCTTCTTTCTTCCAAAATGCCATTTTCCAAGTCAGTAAGCTTATATAAATCCCAAGTCACACTACTTTTCTAAACTATTTTCAAGTCCCTTTTCTGGGATTTAATATCTCCTATGATACCCAAACTGGACACAGAATAGCACTAATGTTTTCTATGTTATTTTAAATTTTCTATATTATTTTTTCTTTTAACCCCCCCAAGCATCCTATTGGCTTTTAAAATTGCTGCTGGATACCAGACAGATATTTTCCCCAAGTTATCAGCCAGGACTCTTAAATTATTTTACTATGAGTTCAGAGCCTATCAGAGATTATGAGAAGTTTAGATTATCTTTCCCAAAGTGTATTATTTTACACTTAACCAAATTAAATTTCATCTGCTTTCACACTACCCAATCCCCTAGTTTGCTGAGTTTTGCCTGAAGTGTCTCAGAGCAATCCTTAATTTTTTATTAACCATGCCATTTCAAAGCTTCCTACTTAACTCTCTACTTTAAGAGCTTTGGCCTCCACTTGCTTCATGCTTTTGGAAATTAGTGCATTTTAAAAGGTGTGGAATGAAGCATTATTTGGGAAGATGCTTCGCTAAGGGATGCCTGAAAGACCCCAATGAATTAACGACAACACACCTGAAGGTGAGGCACCAGAGTCAAATTCAACCCCGAGTTCACCTTTATTCATGTGCTGAGATGAAATGATCCTGAAATGTTTCCCCTTTCATTGGGATATTACATTAAAAACTCAGACAGAAATCCTAGCAGGCAGCTAACTTTCCTATAGAGCCATCCTCTACTCTGGCTTCCTTTTGTAACCTCTGGTGGCAGCAGGGGGCCTGCCACACTCCTGTCTTTCTGTCTCTCTTCTTCATGGTGGTATTTCTTTTAATTGAATAGAAACTAGGATCACTGAGTTCACGAGATGCTTCTCCATGGCTGTTTCCTGAAAGATAAATATGCTGCATCTTGTCACAAGTTCTTTTTTTTTTTGGTCTTTTTAGGGCTGCACCTGAGGCATATGGAAGTTCCCAGGCTAGGGGTCTAATCGGAGCTACAGCTGCTGGCTTACACCACAGCCACAGCAATGCCAGATTGGAGCCGTATCTGTGAACCACACCACAGCTCACAACAACACTAGATCCTTAACCCACTGAGTGAGGCCAGGGATTGAACTCACAACCTCATGGATCCTAGTCGGATTCGTGTCCCCTGCGCCATGACAGGAACTCCAAACCAGTAGATTTTAAATGTCCTCACCATAAAAAAGAAACAGTGATTACTTGAGGTGATAGAGGTGTTAGCTAATGCTATGGTGGTTACCATTGTGCAATATATAAATGTATCAAATAGCATGTTATGCCCTGTAAACATTTACAATGTTACCTGTCAATTTTATCTCAGTAAAGCTGGATTAAAAAAAGAAGGTGGCTGAGGTTATTAGTTGCCTATCAAGTATCCATTCCCTCCATTTTTACCTGGGCCCACTAAAGGCATTAACCCCGAACTTGTCTTACAGATAAAAGCGGCAAAGAAATTAAGTGATATAAGTGACACAAGTAAGTAAGATTTAAGTGAAAGTTTGGGTAGATATTTTTGGAGATTTTCTTCAGAGAGGGCATGCTTTCTTCTGTTCCTGGAAGTTTTGCCTGGAACTCTTATGTGATGGCTGGAGCTCCAGAAGCCATTATAGACTATGAGGGTCACAACCTAGGAATGGCAGAGTAGAGAGTTTGGAAGAAGTCTCAGTTCTTGATGGCCGTGGAGCTGCTATACTAGCCCTGGACTGCATACTCCTGTTCTTCCTTTATAAGAAAGAGAAATAAACTATGCTAGTTTTAAGCCACTTTTTCAGGAGTAGGGAGGTGAGGGTGGGGGTGGGGAACTTCTATTTCTGCAGCCATATCTAATTTTTATGGCTGATTCAGAAAGAGTTAGTTCAGGTTTATTTCATATAGTCAAGGCCTTTTAAGGCTCTAGAGTGGCCTTAGAGATCATCAAGTACAATCCTTTTAAATAGAGTCCAATGTATTTCATTTGTTGAGCCTACTATGTGAAAGTCCGTAGACTAAGTGCCATAGGGAAGGCAAAATGCTGTGAAGTATGGTTCTACCCTTAAAGAGCTTTCATCACATGAAACAATATAAGGAAAATAATATAATGCAGAATATGCGAAACATGGTAAGAGAGGAACTCGCAGTGAATGCAGACACATTGGGATGATTACAATTGATGAGGGGGCAGAATGAGGGGGTCCCAAACCAGGGAAGGCTGCACAAAAGGTGTTCGAACTGAGACTGGAAGAAGGGTAGCATTGTGTAGCAAGGGTGGACAGAGGGAAATATAATCTAGATGGCGAGGAGCCTTGTGAGCTAAGAGAGGTGAAGAGCAGGTAAATCCAGTCTGGGTGGGAATTATTGGTGTTCCGGATGCAGGGGGATGTAAAGATGAAGCAGAGGCAAGGCCTGGGTGGGAACGTGGAATCTGAGTCTTCAGGGCTTTGAATGTCATGTAAGAAGTTTTTATTTTAGTTTGAAAGTACTGGGCAGCCATCAAAGTTTTCTACCAGAGAAGTGATATATAATCATTTTTTTAAGGGAGTCTTGGAATCAGGAAATATTGGAGATCGGAGAGAAGGTCACTCCAAAGAGATTTTACAAGCTCGGCTAGGGCCATGTTGTTCAGAGAGGAGGGGAGCGATGGAAAGGGGAGGGAAGGATCTGGACCTGGGGGTGGAAGTTGACAGCACATGGGTGACTGAGAAGCTTTGAAGCTATTAACTAGATTTTGAAAAGGCCAAGCTTGAGGTGCCAGAATGCTACTGTCAGGAGACGTTCAGCCGACTGTGTGACTGCAGGTTTGTGCATGGGACCTTGTTTGGAAGCTCAAGTGGGAAACTAATTATTTAGGCCCCCTCAACTAACACCCCCTGGGGATGCTGGTCAGATAAGATTCCGAGGATGCTGGAGGCAGGCAGGGAGCCCTGCGGGATGAAGGGGCCACTCACCTAGCCAGAGCCATTCATTCACTGACTCTAGCGGCCAATAGCAAGGGAGAACGTCTACATGTGACATGAAGCGGAGGGCTCAGGGTACAGAAGGAAACCTAGATGGCACTGGTTTCAAAGTGATGACTAAAAACCCCAGCAGTAGGTGATGGAATGAGGGAGGCACGGGAACAAAAGGAAAAGGCAGGCAGGCCTCTGGTGAACGTATCACTTCACTGATGGTTTACGGAGTCAGTAGAGTGAGACGGGGTCAAGAAGGAAGACCACGGATGAGGGGTCAGAGGGCAGGAAGAGAATGCAGCAACATGACTGACTAGAGATGATCCTACTCTGAAGACAGTCAGACAGAGAAAGACAAGTACCACATGATATCACTTGAATGTGGAATCCAAACAAAATGATACAAATGAACTTGTTTACAAAACAGAAATAGACTCATAGACATAGAAGACAAATTTATGGTTATCAAAGGGGAAATGGCACGGAGGGGACGGATAAATTAGGAGTTTGGGATTAACATACACACACACCACTATATATAAAATAATGAACAAGGACCTGCTGTACAGCATAGGCTACTACAGTCAATATTTTGTCAAAACCTATAAGGGGAAAGAATCTGAAAAAGAAAATAGAACCACTTTGCTGTACACCTGAGACTAACACAACATTGTAAATCAACTATACTTAAATAAAATTTAAAAAAGTATTATAGTTGATTTACAATGTTCAAAAGAAATTTTAATTAAAAAAAAAAAAAAAAAAGAGAAGGAGGAATGCCATGGCTCCCTTATGGAACAGCATCTAACCGGAGCTGTTAGACAGGGTCTGGGCCACTGACCCAGGAGAGCTGGGTGTGGATCCAGGCTCCACTGTTTTGTGTCTGGGTGACCTAAGGAACCTTGGGTGAATCCTGTAAATCTCGGTTTTATCATGTGTAAAATTGGGGTACTAAAAATACTAACTTTTCAGGGTGTGGTGAGAATTATAAAAAGTGTGGTAGGAGTTCCCATCGTGGCGCAGCGGAAACGAATCCAACTAGGAACCATGAAGTTGCTGGTTTGATCCCTGGCCTCACTCAGTGGGTTAAGGATCCAGCGTTGCCATGAGCTGGGGTGTAGGTTGCAGATGCGGCTTGGATCTGGTGTTGCTGTGGCTGTGGCGTAGGCTGGCACCTACAGCTCCGATTTGACCCCTAGCCTGGGAACCTCCATATGCTTTGGGTATGGCCTTAAAAAGCACACACACACACACACACAAAAAAAAAAAAAAAAAAAAAAAAGAAAAAAAAGAAAAAAAAAACATAGGAGATAAAGAAAACCTCAACAATATATTATTGTTTACTTCCTTTCTAAATTACCATGGTAATTGTAGATAAAACTTTTTTTAAACTGTGAAAAATACATATAACAAAATGAATCATTTGAACCACTTTTTTTTTTTTTTGGTCTTTTTAGGTCCTTACCTGTGGCATATGGAAGTTCCCAGGCTAGGGGTCAAATTGGAACTGTAGCTGCCGGCCTATGTCACAGCCACAGCAATGCCAGATCTGAGCTGCATCTGCAGCCTATACCATAGCTCATGGCATCGCCAGGTCCTTGACCCACTGCGTGAGGCCAGGGGGAGCCTTTGTCCTCATGGATGCTAGGCAGATTTGTTTCCACCGAGCCATGACGGGAACTTTCCATCCACTCATCTGTTGATGGACATTTGGGTTGTTAGTGTCTTTCAGCTGTTGTGAATAATGCTGTACCTGAGTAATCTTACATTAAAATCTTAACCAACCAGCTTTTGACTAAGTTCCTGCAGCAAAAGGGAGGAACTTGAGAATTTTTATAGTTTCTTCTCTTTTTTTGTCCAGGAAGTTTTGCAGAGGAGGTTATGTCATTTTAAATGACCATACTGACAAACATTAAACAAGTTTTGAATAGAAAACTAAGCTAAGGTCATGACATTAAATCAAGCTTAAAGGCAATTCTGCTAGAAATTTTGTTCAGGAGTTCCTGACATGGTGCAGCGGAAACGAATCTGACTAGGAACCATGAGGTTGCGGGTTTGATCTCTGGCCTCACTCAGTGGGTTAAGGATCCGGTGTTGCCATGGGCTGTGGTGTAGGTCACAGACATGGCTCGGATCTGGTGTTGCTGTGACTGTCGTGTAGGCCAGTGGCTACAGTTCCGATTCGACCCCTAGCCTGGGAACCTCCATATGCCATGGGTGTGGCCCTAAAAAAACAAAACAAAATAAAAAAAAGAAATTTTGTTTAACTCTCTTTTTAACTCCTAGTATGTACTGAATTGCCAAAGTTTTATAATAGAACCTTGTTACATAAATCTTTAAAGTTTATAAAGCATATTCTTATCCATTGTCCGTGAAGATGAAGGTACCTTCTATCCAAACAGACTATGTCATTGACTTGTGACGTTATAGATAAATTTTCTCTGTAGTTTCATAAGTAAGTGTTCCCTTCAGTGCATTTATCTTTGAACACTTGATTTCAAAATGAGAGTCAAGGCAGCTTGCTCATAATTCAGGGAAACACACCTCCCGAAGTTAACCATGGAGCTATTTAGCCACAAGGCACATTATACCAAAACAAATATCGTCCCATAACCCTGAGTTTATTTTATAGCCTTTTCAGTGCATTGTGTTCTAGCCCCATGTTCTGTATTTCTTCCTCATCAACTTAAGCTATTGTTAACAACCACCAGGCTGGATTATTATAGAAGGTGTTTCTTCCCAGAGCAGCCACTGGAGACAGATGGACATGGCGATTATGAAGGCTCTGTCTGCTGGGGAGGGCCAGAGACACTGCAGTCTCTAAACTTGAGTTTTTCAGTATTTGGGCTGATGCATGTTGTAGGCTAGAAAAGCATCAATACAGACAGGGCTACTTGAACAAAAGAATCCAATTCAGCCATTTATTAAGCATTTGCTAAATTTCAGGCACTGTGACTAGGGCCAAGCATGCAATTCCACTCATGCAGATAGGAAGAGAGTACAACAAAAACTGTCACATACAAAGGGATGAGACTCCAGCTAATAGTATATTAAATCTGAAAGTGACCTAAGAGGTCATTGACTCCAAGTCCTCCTTAATAAGGAGCAAATGGTATCCTTTAGCAAGAGCATATTTATTTATTTATTTTTCAGGTCCTCACTTATAGCACATGGAAGTTCTCAGGTAGGGGTTGAATTGGAGCTACAGCTGCCGGCCTATGCCACAGCCACATCAACACCAGATCTGAGCCACATCTGTGAACTATACCACAGCTCATGGCAACACTAGATAATCAACCTCCTGCGCAAGGCCAGGGATCCAACCCCATCCTCTTGGATACTAGTCAGGTTCTTAAGCCACTAAGCCACAACAGGAACTCCCTGAGAGCGAATTTAAAACACTATAGATGGTTTCAGAACAGATTTAAGCTGATGTCTTAACACCAATTCAGGTTTAAAGTAGTAAGAAAGAAATTTTGTTTGACATTGATTTATTTATGTTCCTCATAAATTAATATCTTCTGAATTACAAACATTTTATGATAATGCTATCTCCACAACTATATAGAGCTTAAGTGAATGAACTAAGATTATACAAGCTTTTCCATTCTGGTCCGTATTTTCAGACAGAAAGTGTTAAAAATGCCATGTACTTTGTATTTATAAGCCACTCAGATAGCAATAAGACTAATGCAATGTACTGATGTTCTTAATAGACTGGGGCAGGGTGCCAAGAGGTTGCAAGGCCCTGAAGGCCTCTTTTCCAAAAGCAGGTAAGAACTGGTGCAAATGGCACTTAGAAACTCCCCAATAACTGAAGTTTTCGAGGGAAAGAATCATTCTGCCTCCCCAATATAGTTACATCTCTTAGAAAGTGACTGAGACTGAAGTTATGTTGCTTCTTCCCCAGGGCTCAGAAAGGGCAGCTACACAGAGTTAGGTGAGAAGACACAGGGGAAGCGGTGGAAGATTTGCATTGCACCTGTCAGATATGTCAATAATCCATCCTGAAATTCAGCAAAGCCCAAAAGGCTGTCTAACTTGAAATTTCATTAATAATAGTAACAAAAATAGACTAACCCAACAACAACCTTAACACAATGTTGAATTTCGTAGACATTTTATTAAAGAGGAAAACAAGCAATAAATGTGGATGCTCCTTAAAACGTGTACTTCTGGCTGTTATTTTTTCCAAAACAAAAAAATATAAGGATGTCAACTAAATTTGAATTCAATTGAATGGGTCATGCTTTATATGTCATGCATGTTATACATGAAATGTTTTTGAATGCATCTTAGTGAGTGTTAAGGGTGAAATTAGAATGGTTTAAAAATCAGAGGCAATTCCCTGTTAAAAGCTGTTTTGTTCTAGGGGCTTCTGGGGATTGTTTAAGGCATTATAGCTCTTGAGTTTTCTTTTACAAGAAACCAAAAAAGTGGAAGAAAGATTCGAAGTCACAGTTTCCAGGAAGGAACGGACTCTGTTCTTTCCTCTATAGCACAGACTCCTAGGCATCAGATTGACAAATCTTTCCAACACAGGGATGCAGTGTCTTGAAAGCTGAAAGGTGGGAAGGAGCGCCTTGTCTTTTTAGCAGACCCTCTTGAATGAGGTTTCAAGCTGATCCCACTTATGACACATAGTAGTGTTGCTGTAGGCATGTGAACACTTCTGGAGAATCCTAAATTACTCTAGGGGAGAGTAATCCACTGTGTCCCCACACTTGTAAGTGCCCAGAAAGGTACCTTGAATCCACATTATCTTCTTCTGTCTCTCACAGGCAGACATGCCCACTCCATGTACCAACCTACCCACCCCCACCTTCAACACAGGTGTATACAATGCCGGCATTCTGATAGGGTAAGCTTTAGGTACCATATGGAAATCTCTTTTCTGAGGTTGGAAACTATTTTCTCCTAGGCAGGCAGTTCGAGGTGACCCCCAGAAATGTAGGGGCTTTACTCTTTGTTCTAGAATGTCTTTTCTGTAACTGTGTTTACAAACAAAGGATAAGATCACTCTCTGACATTGACTCAGATCCGTTACGCATTATAATCCTTGGCTTACAGACGTGATGGACTATTATGAGGCTTTAGGAAGTGCTGATATTTGCTAGGGCTTTAGAGAGGGGAAAAACTTTGAGAAAAGAAGATATTTTATGCTTCACGTGTCTGACAAGGGTGTGTGGGGCCAATTTACAGCAGGGGCTTAATATATTTTTGATGAAAATTGCTGCGATGTGGCACATAGATTAAAGAGAAAACAACTATTTTGTAATGACAGCAGTAGATTCTGAAATGAAGCCCAGCTGGTACAAAGATCCTACATGGATTTTAAGAAATGCTATCCTCTTCCCAGGCTTTTCAGAGGCAGTTAAAAGTCCTCCAGTCTAGAGGAGCCTATCAGGGTTTTCTGTAGGTGTGAACTCCATGGCTCCAACCTCTAGAGGAATTATTCCATCACAATGGAAAATCTAGTTATGTGAATGTATTAAAAAAACAAACAAACCATCATAGATATACAGGCCCTGGTTTAGTGCACCCTTTTAGAAACTATAGCAAATACTTAATATTAGAAAATAATTAGCCATAAGGAAGAGGCTAGTTCTAGAATTCTTTATAGCAATTATAAAATGGTTCCTATATATATGCTTTAAGGTGGCCACAAATCAAAACAGTCTCCTAAAGAGACGGAGATTAACAGATACACACTCTTATATAGAAAATAGGTAAGCAACGAGGATTTACTGTGTAACTTAGGGAATAATATTCAATATCTTGTAATAATCTACTATGGAAAATAATCTGAAAATAGATATATAACTGAATCACTTTGCTGCATAACTAACTGAAGCTAACACATTATTGTAAATCAACTATACTTCAATAAAAAGAGGATTAATACATTAAAAAAAATCAGGAGTTCCCATTGTGGCACAGCAGAAATGAATCCAACTAGGAACTATGAGGTGTGGGTTCGATCCGTGGCCTGGCTCAGTGGGTTGGGATCTAGCAGTTGTGGTGAGCTGTGATGTAGTTGCAGACGTGACTCGGATCTGGCATTGCTGTGGCTGTGGTGTAGGCTGGCAACAATAGCTCCAGTTGGACCCCTAGCCTGGGAACCTCTATATGCCACAGGTGCGGCCCTAAAAAGATAAAAGACAAAACAGCAACAACAACAACAACAACAACAAAAACCATTAAAAAAAATCAGGAGTTCCTGTCATGGCGCAGTGGTTAACGAATCCGACTAGGAACCATGAGGTTGCGGGTTCAGTCCCTGCCCTTGCTCAGTGGGTTAACGATCCGGCGTTGCCATGAGCTGTGGTGTAGGTTGCAGACGCGGCTCGGATCCAGCGTTGCTGTGGCTCTGGCGTAGGCTGGTGGCTATAGCTCCGATTCGACCCCTAGCCTGGGAACCTCCATATGCCGCGGGAGCAGCCCAAGAAATAGCAAAAAGACAAAAGACAAAAAAAAAAGAAAAAAATCAAAAGAGGAAGGATAGTCACCAAAGCCAAGCATAATGCCTGGGACATGGCAAGAAAGAATAAATCTAAATGAATGAAGGAATGAGCGGTGATCAGCACAAAAGACACAGTAGTTAGGGTCTCTGGATCTTATTTCACACCTGTGCACTGGACTTGGACCCAGAGAACCTTAGGCAGATTTTTAAATTTCTCTACACGCAATGTCCTCAGCTGTAAAGTGAGGCGGACAATTCCCAGGGTTGTTGTGATACCTAAAAGTGTCATGTCCAAGGGCCTGGCCCAGGGCAGGTGCTCCGGACAAGACTGCCTATTGAAACCACAGCTTTCCATTTGTTCTTACAGTTGAAAAAAATAACGTATATGAGAAACTTTACAGTTTTGAAGCTTCAACTGAAGTTAGCATTATTTTAAAGTAATAAAACCACAATCTATATCTATATGTATATCCACACACACACACACACACACACACACACACACACACACACACACACACACACTGGTGTTTATAATTAGAGGCCAGTTACGGGGTGGTTCAGGCCATCGGGTTATGAATGTGGCAACAGGCTCATGCTGTGGGGTGTGTTGTCAGGTACTGATCTTGGGGTCAGGAGAGCGGGGTGAGAGGTCATGGTTAGGTTCACTTAAAGCTAACAACATCCTATGACAGTGAAGAGATAAATTTAGAATGTGGCTCTAGACAACTGACCCAGTTTCTTCAACAAGCCAAGGGGGTATAATGAAAAGGAGCTGAAGGGATATACTGGTCCAGATTTTTTTAAAGAGACTTAATCCAAACACCATATCTTTGGTGGAAAGAGCCCTCCCAGTGAGGGCATTGCTGGCTGGCCAGCAACCTCATGGAGAGGTAGAGCTCAAATTCAGGTGTAGTTGCAGTTTGCTTTAACAATACTTCAGCAAGAGGGGAAAAAGAAAAAACAAAAGAAAAAATGAAATAAATGTGCTTCCCACTGCAAAAGAAAAAAAAAAGAGAGAGAGAGAGAGACTTAAAGATGTAAAACCCAAATGCAACAGGTGGACTTTGGATCATGACCAGCCATAAAAACCAATCATAAGAGACATTTTTGAGACCATATTCATATAGACCAAGCAATTACTAAGTGTGATAATGATATTGTGGTTACATAAGAATGTATTCATATTTTAGAGCTGAATATGTGTATATATACCATAAGGGAGAAGGGACCTGGGGTCTAGAATTTCCTTTAAAATACTTCAGCACAAAAAAGATATGAAGGAGATTCACAAAGGAAGTGTGGCAATATTTTGATAATTGAATCGGGGTGGCAGGTATATGGGAGTTCATTGTAGTAGTTCTTCAATACTTGTTTCATTTAAAACTTTTAATAATGAAATATGAAAAATATAATTTACCCTTTTCATAATGAAATATGAAAAAAATACTCTAAATACTTCAAATGAGTGGTATATGTTAGGTTGAGTCAAATGACATCTCTGTAGATCAAATACAGTTGAATATCAGCAACTTTTTATAGTCCAACCCAACCCAACCCAAACACTCTAAGTACCTTTCACCTCTGACAGTCTGTCCCTGTTCCCAGACAGAGCTAAACTCAGCACACAGCTCAGTATCCAAAGTTGTTACTCATAATAAGGATGGGCCCAAAAAGTCAGATAATTTGCTAATCACCTTCAATAACTGCTCCTAGTATAACTGTACTGCATTTGGTAGTATTGAAAGCCAAGGGCCTAACTAAATCTGGGACAGAACTTTAGAATTTTCCTTAGTTCTATTCCATGGAAAGTACTTACCAAACTCCAGGAGCCTCCACATCTATCTTTAAAATGGGGATAAGAACGCTACCTTTTTTTTTTTTTTTTTTTTTTTTTTTTGCAAGTTAGTTTAAACTATAATGAATTTTTTAAAGGGGTTGGTTTTAAAACATTCTTTTATACCTCTCAGAAATATTAAGCGCAGGATATGAAATATAAATAAAATGCCAAAAATTTCCTTGCCTTTTGTGGTCCACATCTTCCTTATTGTAAAGCGTAAGGGAAATATGAAGTCAGCCCAAAGGCCATAGCTGTCACCTGCTTTGGCTTCTGATAGTCGAGCCTGCTAACAACTGGTCATAATACACTTTCCAGACGCTATTTGTAAGTATCACACTGCTTATAGTCTATAAGGTAAGACCGATCAGGGCCAATCCCACGAAAATACTGCTTCCTGCAAGTGTAGGAGTAGATGTTCTCAGAGACTGACATTCTGCCAGTGTTTAAATTTCTTCTAGGCCTCACCTCTAAAATGAGATAACAAAACTACTTATAGCACAAGTTACCCAATATCGCTGGGGTGTATAAGCATTTTCCTTTCAAATCCTGATCCTCTACCAGGTCCACCTGTGAATTTCACCTATTAAATTTTGCAATTTTTAATATCTAATAAGTTTATCTCTTTATCTGAAGTGGGCAGATTGAAAGCAGCTGACTCTCTTGGCCTATAAGTAATTAGTTTAGGCAGTTAAAGCAGCCTAAACCCTAGGTAAGGTTTTGAGTTTCTTTCCGGGCTTTCTTCTCTGTCCTGTAGGTGATAAAAGCATTCCAATGCCAGCCAGCCTGACTGTAACCCCTGCTTCTCTAGGTTTAAAGATTGAGACCATTCAAAAGCATGACCTTTATTGTCTGTAGGTGAGCAGGGCCATTTTTGGGTGTAAAATAATAATTAAATGACCAGCTTCTCCTAAAGTGAATCACTTCCTTGAGTTATAACCATTTCTATTTGTTTGAGATCAACAATTCTTCACATGATTCTTACAAGGAAACCCCCACCCCATCACTGTACATCAACCTAATGTTACAAACTGTCTAATGATAAAGGTGGCTATTCTATTTTCAAGGTTAAAGCAACTAAGTCAGAAAATAATTAGACCCCTTTACAGATAAAGCATGCGTGCATGCGTGTGCATGTATATGCGTGTGTGTGAAGGAAAAAGAGGTAGTTAATTTAAACCCTAGGCAGTGGGAGGGAAACCTGAAAATCCAAGGAGGGCACTGAGCTCTTCTTGTCCTCATTTGACAGAACATTACCAGGTTCATGTAAGGAAACTGGCAATGAAGCTCATAAACTAGAAGCAGGATGAGACGGGCAGGAGAAGGGCGGAAAGGCAGGAAGGAGCTTTGAGTCTCCTCTGTCCTCCAGGTTGAAGGGACCCATGGCTTCTGTTGTACAGAAACCGGAGACTGGACTTCTGAGTCAGTCTTGCGTCAAGGTCCTCCTACATCAAGGAGAGCCAAGCATGGCTACAGCTGATTTCAATTGTGGCACTTTACAGTTATTTTTCTAGAGGGAGGGCTCCCGGTAAGCCCTGTGACTCATAGTTAAACAGAAGCAAATGCATTTTAATATTTACCCTCTCGAGTTTCAGGAGAAGTAAGGGAAATAGGAGAAGAAGGGGAATATGACACCCAAATATTTATCCTATCAAGAAAAGAGTGTACACCTTTGTATAAAACCTAACTGCACTGTAAAAGATTGTGTTATTTCTTCCACTATACCAAAGAATATATATTATTGTAATATTAAATCTATGCCAAACATTATTTTCTCGTTTTGGAAAAGAGGAGCCAGCTTATTTCTTTCAGGCTTTAACAGCTCTTAGTTTTTTTGTTTTTTGGTTTTTTTTTTTTAAATATTGCACGCACCACCCACAGTAAATAAATGTTCCCTGGTGCCGGTTATTGAGGGCAAGGTTTTAGGAGTAGCTGGAACTGGACAGTCTATGAACATTTCTATGTCTAGATTTGTTTAATGACCACCTGTGCCATCTGCCTTGAAAAGGTGGCGCCCCAGAGGTCCCAGAGAAAGTCACACAGAAGCCTATGTGTGTGTGTGCGTGTGTGTGTGTATATGGTCCCAATCAAAGGCAAATTTACAAAGATGTAGCCTTTCCTGATCTCAGCTCCATGGTATGGGAATACTTACCTACTCAGTGTTTGATTTGATGATGACAATAAATAAAGATGAAAAGAAGAGCGAAACACATAATTCACTGAAAATGATAAAAAGCTTCCGTTGTAATTGCTTTATGGATCAGAGAGAGATTTTAAGAGAAGACAAGAAGGTGCTCTACCCCTTCAGTTGCCAGTTGGACCTGAGTAAGGAAGGCGGCCTCCCTCACCGAAGACTCTGCACATACGGAACAAAGCAGAGAGAATCCGAGGGGCCTCTGACTTGTTTTCATTTGAAAACTCAAAGTCAGCTTTAATTTCTGAAAGGAATGGAAGATAATGATTCAAAATATGGCAGACTAGTTTTACAAACAGCCATTTGCCCAAAATGAATAATAATTTTGGATGATGAATTGTAAACAGCACTGATTTCATTTCTTTTGCAACCAGCAATCCTGTTGAGGAGAGACTGGGCTGGCACATTGTTTGAATTCTCTGCAATGTTTTGGCCCTTATTTGGGAAGCTGGAGGAGATCTTGGCCGAGAGAAAAATAAAAGGACATTTTGATGCTTGGCAAGAGTTGCGTCCAGGTGGGAAGATTTTTTTAGGGATCCGATTTGGTGCTTATTGGGCTTCAGATACCTGAGCCTGACTGACAGATCAAGTGCCATCTGCTTAGTCTTAGAAATTAGCAGCCCTCTAAGGGACCTAGGAGCCCACCCTGGGATAGGCCAGTATCCATGGCAAAGACCATCTTTAGCACAGGGCTCTGACCATCACTGGACTTCCCTGGAGGGGAGCTGCCAGATAACATATGCTCAGTTAACACACTCAGTTCCATTTATATTTCAGATAAACAATTTATACCAATACACACACACACTAATAAGTTCTCATTGTTTATCTGATATTCAAATTTCACTGGGCTTCCTGTTTTGTTTGTTTGTTCTCTAAACCGGGCAACTCTACTCCCCAAATAAGGTCATGTGCCACAGGGCAGAGTTCATCTGCATTGCTGCTGGGAGTGGTGAAGCCCAGAGGCAGGCCTGGGAGCTGGAGAGGGGTCAGGGGAGGAGTATAAACCACAGGCTCAGGAAGAGTGGACTCCCCCCCACCCCCCGCCACCGTAAAGATGGCCGTGACAGATCTGTCCGAGTGAAGATGGTAAAAGTGAGGATGGATTTTTGACTTGGGTCAGCATCCAAGAGAAGCCCAAGTGTAAGGGAGCAGGAATAGGGGTGTGTGCACGCATGTAGGCACCCACATCTGTTCACGTCCATGTCTTTGGAAATTCCAGGTAATTGATGCTTAGTACCAGGAGCAGAGCAAATAAGTAAAGTGGGAAAGTTGTTATTGAGAAGACAAGATATGAAAGAGGAAGGAGTACGGTCTTATAAAGAGTTAAGTCCCAAGGACAGGGCAGATTTCAGCAGGTGCAGGCTCCCCAGAGGCCCAAGTCACCTGGGCAGAAGGGGGCCAGATGGACAGACAGACTGCCCTCTTTAGGATAAGACTGGATGTGTGGTTCAGAGTGGTGTGGTCTGGTTATTTCTAAACACCAAGTTTCTCTGGCTAAACAAGCTTCAATCTTAGGACTTGGATCAGCATCCCACTCTTTCCAAATCCCAGTTGCTAGCGAGGGGGAGACCTCTAACTGTCCAGCCCCAAGGATCCAGCCAGTCCTGGATGGGGTAGGAAGAGAAGACTCAAGATATCCTGTAACTGGAACCATTTAGAATGAGCTGACTAGAACCTCCTACTGGAAGATTAGACAGTGGACCCTCTGTCTCTGTGGGTTCCACATCTGCAGATTCAACCAATTTTGGATCTCGGTGGTTGGTTGAATTTGTGGATGCAGAACCCGCAGATATGGAAGGCCCATTGTACTATGCCAATTTATACAAGGGACTTGAGCACCAGACGATTTTGGTATCCTCGGGGGTCCTGGAACCAATCCCCCAGGGATACTGAGGGAGGATTGTATACATCAGTTGGGCATGCCTCCCCAGGCTGCCTGGCTCCTGGGCACATGCCGCACTGTGTTCCTTTCTCTCTGCCTGATTCTCTCTCTCTTCTATTCAGAGGTTGCTGTTGAGTTTGTTCATTTTGTTTTCCCATGAACTCATTTGTTTTTGCCTTCTGCTGTGCCCATCTTCCTCTGTTATCGTAGCTTTGGCTTACTATTTTTCCTTTTGTTCATTCAGTCTCTGAATAGTTCTCCATATTTCTCTTGACTCAAAATACTTGAATAATACAAATTGCAAAAAAAAAAAAAAAAAAAGAAGAAGAAACCCACATTCTTTTAAAGATCAAATTGAGTATAACTGTTTATTACAGGATCAGAGTCTTCTAGGTGAGGCTGTCTTGCAGCCTCGAGAGATGGATGGATGTCACAAGAGTGGGGTCACGTCCCTGCTCTGCCGATTGTTAAGTGGGGGGTGGGTCTCCAGCCAGCTGACCGCCATTCCTTCATTTTAAGGATGAGGATAATCATTCCTTCTTAACAGGACTATTGAGAGTATTAGATAAAGTGTATATTTATACACTAAATATATAAATTAAATTTATACAGTAAATAAAAGCACTTGTAAAAGTGCTTCGGAAATTGAATAGCACTTTTCAAATGTGAAGTATTACCTAAATGACAAAAATGTCTTATGCCTCATTGTATGCTATAGCAAGCAGTGTTAAATGAATACATATTATGCTGCTTAGAAATTATACAACTTTTCCTCTTCATAATAATATTACCCTCTCAAATTTTGTGTTTGTGGCTTTGGCGAGATGGTTAATAATATGAACTGGTAAACTCTCCATGAGGTTTTTGGATCACTATAAAATGAAGTGCTGCCAGATAGTTTCAAAAAAAACTTTAAAAAAGACATAGTTAATCACCATCCTTCAAATGTTATACAGCTTACCATTTTTCTTTCTTTTTTTTGGAAAAAAAAATGAAGGTTTTATAAAGCAAAACAAAACAAAAACAGAACCCCTATTATGAAGTTCTAGGAGTTATATGTTCTTTTTCCCAGGCATAGCATCATAAAGAGCATTTTTGTCAGCAGGTGTTTGGGAGATGTGTAAGTTAATGACTGTGTTTTGCTATCAAAGCAGTGGAGAGGGCTAATTAGCACTGGGAGGCTGGCTCTGGTGGAGGCTGAGATGTTTGGTGTGTACAAGGTGGCAGCTGAATGTTACTAATGCTGTCACATGGCTCCACTCTGCCTTCCTTACTGCAGTTCCCCCAGAGCCATGATGAAAATCATAACTTTACGGGTTACAAAGTACCTGGGTATGTGTCTACATACACACATCATTTCACTATATCTTCTCAAAACTCGGGTGGAAAAAATCTTAGTCCTCAATTTCATAAACAAGGAAACCAAGGTCAGCACTGAACACCTTGCCCAGGGTCACACAACTGGTGAGCCCAGCGCCAAGTTTCAATCTGGGGCCTTGTCTCCACACTGTGCCATGACACCCAGGTCACGTGATGCAGTACCCTGGGTGTACAGGGATTTGATAGAATCTCCATATGCAGTGTGCAGAAAGGTATTGCGGAAAAAGCTGGGGTTCAAGAGACCCAACTTCTTGCCTCAGCCCTGGCCCAGAAAAGCTGTGTGCCCAAGGTTATGTCTGTCTCCTCAACAACTCAGGACCATTTGAGGAATGAGAGGCTTAGAGCAGCCTGGTCATCCTCAACAGTGTTTAGGGTCTTGGAGAACTGGCAAGCATATCAAAGTCAGGAACAGATCCCCTCAGAAAAATGCATGTGCATATGCACATGTGAACCCACACAAACACACACACACACACACACAAGGTAACAATTTCAGGGCATTCATGGATCCCAGTAAGACTAGATGGCTTTTGGCTAGTTGATTTTTAAGATTTGTTTATGCTCTAAAATTCTGTACTATATTCTCTTTCTCCAAACATAGTGATTTATATAGGCACACAGTCTCATCTATGTGTGTAAATTTAAGTAGTTCTGACACGTCCACTTTTGTTTTGGAAAAATGTGTGTTTTGGAGATCAAAAGTTTTTACTGAGATAAGACCTGAGATTTGACTTAGGAAGAAGTGTGGCTTTAGAAGCAGGGAATAAGAACATTGTCATTTAGTAATGACAAAAAGCAAATGTATTTAAAAATGAATTTACTATAGGCATGAAGTTCATTTCTTTCTCACTTACCCATTGACTAAGAGTGGTATTATTAGAGATAGTCACTGATGGTAATTTAAGAATAACAGTTGGACATTTCTTGTCTGAGAAATAATACCTTAAGATGGGTTAATTTAATCCAATTAGTTTTCAGATGGAAATTATTTAATTACTAATGACTTCTAGCTTGTCAGGTTCTGTTGGGTGTTCTCAGAGTCTAACCTCAATTTAGCTAAGCAGGACCCTCCTTTTAAAAATGCCACTTTGCAGTGATTTCAGAAACAGAAATAATTAAACACTTAAGTTACCCAGGAATAACCCTAATAAGAAATGAATAGGAACTATATGAAGAAAATTAGAGAATCGTAAAAGAGGACTTGAATGAATGGAGATAAATTTCCTGAATGGAATGACTGTATATTATGAAGAAGTCAATTCTTCCCAAATTATTCTATAGATTGAATGGCATTCAAATTCAACATTCCAGAGGAATAGCTTATGAATCCAATAAATATTTTAATAGTTATTTTGGAAAAATAAACTGGGAGAAGGAG
Source organism: Sus scrofa (assembly GCF_054392235.1). Classification (NCBI taxonomy): domain Eukaryota; kingdom Metazoa; phylum Chordata; class Mammalia; order Artiodactyla; family Suidae; genus Sus; species Sus scrofa. The sequence goes on along the minus strand of NC_139390.1, from coordinate 93,670,145 downwards.
CTAAAGTAGCTAAAGATGAGCAATGCAAGGTATTAAAACCTGATATAAAGCCAGAGTTATTGAGAATTGTGCTATTGAGGTAAAAGTTGATGGGTCAATGGAACAGAATTGAGAGTCCAAAAGGAAATCTTAAGAATGCATATGTTAAAAATATGGGGAAAAGAAAGATGATTAATAAATAGACAAGAGTTGGGGGGAAATTTGAAGATAGATGTGGACCTCACGACTACACAAGAATACATTTTCTGGAAAGCATACAATTAACTGCAAAAAATGAACTCCAAAAATGTAGAAAAAGCCAATATTTAATGTTTTTTTTTGAGTAATCCTTCCTAAGTATAAAACAACTAGAAGTTACAAAAGAAGGTAATAGTTTTCCTTACATAAAATTTAAAAACTGCACATAAAAACCTTAAAAGTAAGGAGGCAGATTAAAAAGTGGGATAAAATATTTGCAAAAAATGCAAATTTTAATAGGTAAGTTTTTAAAAGAAGAAATATCTCATTCTAAAAATGAGGAAAAGTTTCATAGGACTAGATAAAAATTTTTAAAATTTGTATGGAAACACGAAAGATCCTGAATAGCCAAAGTAATTCTCAGAAAGAAAAATGGAGCTGGAGGAATCAGGCTCCTTGACCTCAGACCATACTACAAAGCTATAGTCATCAAAACAGTGTGGTACTGGCATAAAAGCAGAAATATAAATCAATGGAACAGAATCAAAAGCCCAGAAATAAACACACACACCTATGGTCAATTAATCTATGAGAAAGGAGACAAGAATATACAATGGAGAAAAGACAGTCTTTCAATAGTGGAGCTGGAAAAACTGGACAGCTAAAAGAATGAAATTAGAACATTCTCCAATGCTGTACATAAAAATAAACTAAAAATGGACTAAAGACCTAAATGTAAGATCAGATACTACAAAATTATTATAGGAAAGCACAGGCAGAACACTCTTTGATATAAATCACAGCAATATCTTTTTGGATCCATCTCCTAAAGTAAAGAAAAATAAAAATAAATAGGACCTAATAAAACTTAAAAACTTTTGCATAGCAAAGGAAACCATATACAAAATGAAATGACAACTACGGAAAGGGAGAAAATATTTGCAAATGAAGCAACTGACAAAGGATTAATCTCCAAAATATACAAATAGCTCATGCAGCTCAATATCAAAAAAGCAAATAACCCAATCAAAACATGTGCAGAAGATCTAAAGACATTTCTTCAAAGAAGATAATACAGATGGCCAAAAAGCATATGAAATGATGCTCAACACTGAAAAATATTAGAGAAATGCAAATCAAAACTACTATGAAGTATCACTTCATATTGGTCAGAATAGCCATCATCAAAAAGTCTACAAACAATAAATGCTAGCGAGGGTGTGGAGAAGAGGGAACCCTCCTACACTGTTGCTGGAAATGTAAGCTGGTACAACCATTATAGAGAACATTATGGAGGTTCCTTAAAAAACTAAATATAAAACTACCATATGATCCAGCAATCCAACTCCTGGGCATCTACCCAGAGAAAACCGCAATTTGAAAAGATACATGTACTGCGGTGTTCATTGCAGCACTAGTTATAATAGCCAAGAGTTGGATGCAACCTAAATATCTATCAATAGGAGAATGGATACAATAGAATATTACTCAGCCATAAAAATAATGTAGTAATGCCATGTGCAGCAACATGGATGGACCTAGAGATTATTATACTAAATGAAGAAAGTCAGAGGAAGACAAATATATACTATCATTTCTTTCCTTTTCTTTTCTTCTCTTTTTTGTCTTTTTGCCTTTTCTAGGGCCGCTTCCCAAGGCATATGGAGGTTCCCAGGCTAGGGGTCCAATCGGAGCTGTAGCCACTGGCCTCTGCCAGAGCCACAGCAACGCAGGATCCGAGCTGCGTCTGTGACCTACACCATTGCTCATGGCAACGCCAGAACCTTAACCCACTGAGCAAGGCTAGGGATCGAACCCACAACCTCATGGTTCCCAGTCAGATTTGTTAACCACTGAGCCACGACGGGAACTCCCATGCTATCATTTCTATGTGGATTCTAAAAAAATAATGTAAATGAACATATTTACAAAATAGAAACAGACTCACAGACTTTGAAAACAAATGTATGGTTACCAAAAGCAAAACGTGTTTGGGGGGAGGGATAAATTAGGAGTTTGTGATTAATATATACACACTACTATATATAATATATGTAATCAACTAGGAACTATTGCATAGCACAAGGAACTCATATTCTCTAATAACCTATATGGGAAAAGAATCTGAAAAAGAATAGATATATGTACATGTTTAACTGAACCACTTTGCTGTACATCTGAAACTAACACAACATTGTAAATAACTAAACTGCAATATATATTTTCTTCTTCTTTTTACGGCCATACCTGTGGCATATGGAAGTTTTGGGCTAGGGGTCAAATCAGGGCTACAGCTGGGGCCTACACAACACTAAATCTGAGCCACATCTGCAGCCTATGCTGCAGCTTGTGGCAACTGTATCCTTAACCCACTGAATGAAGCCGGGGATGGAACCCACATCCTCATGGACACTATGTCAGGTTCTTAATCCACTGAGCCACAACTGGAATTCCAGCTATACTCCAATATAAAATTTTTTAAAAAATGAGGAACAGGCATGAACAGAAGATAATTTATGAATGGAGAATATAATTTAGCTAATAGTTCTTTTCAAAGATGTTTAATATCACTAATGATCATACAAATGCAAACTAAAACTCAAAAAAAATTTTTTTCTTTTTCTGCCGCCCCCACTGCATAAGGAAGTTCCCGAGCCAGGGATCAAATCTGACCCAGAGCTGCAACCTACCCCACAGTGGTGGCAATGCTGGATCCTTAACCCATTACACTGGGCTGGGGATGGAACCAGTGTCTCCACAGAAACAAGCTGGGTCATTAACCCACTGCACCACAGCAGAAATTCCCTCAAAATATATATTTTACTATTATACTGCCAAGATTATTTTCAAGATTCATAATTCTTAGAGTTGGAAAGAGTATGGAGAGAGAGCTCACTAGATGGCTCTTGTAAATTGATAAGATCTTTCTGAAAACCAATTATACAACACATGGCAAGATCCTAAAAGGTTGTTAATAACTTCCAACCCAGCAATCCCTCTTCTAGGAATCTATACTATAAAAATAATCAGAATTTCCACTGATGATTTGTTCATAAGGATGTCTGTAAACAAACAAACAAAAAAGGTAAACAACTATGTTCAACAATGGGAGATGGATTAAATGTTCAGTAATTTATAGTACAGTCATACCAGGGGAAATTATGCAGGCACTGAAAGTCATGTTTTATAAATAACGTTTAATGACAATGAAAAAATTAATAAAATAACCGAAAAAAGTAAGATACAAAACCAAATGCTGCCTGATTTAATGCTGAATATATCAAAGCCTTACATTAATCTTATATGCATAGAAATGACTGGAATGAGTCATTTCAAATGATGTTGGAGAGATCATCTTGATGGTATGACTATGCATGATTTAAAAAACATAGCATGTGTCTATTAAAAATTTTTTCTAATATAAATATATTTTTAGCATTAAAATATGACATAAAAAGTAAGTTGCTAAAATTTACCACAATAATTTAGAAAGACAATATATGCTCAATGGCAAATGAAACTAGATGTTTCATCATCTGGCTTCCATACCTGTTTCTGCCACTTGCTCCCTGACCCTAAAAAAAGTGACTTATCTCTAAGCTTTGGTTTCTTCAGCTTAAAAATAGCAACCAACAAGACTTGCCATATGGAAAGATGCTTTGCAGACTGTAAACCATCACACAAACAGAAGCTATTATTATTAGTTGTACGTGTGTGACTGAATTTAGAACCCCAACCTAAATGGACCTTGTAGATGAAAGCAAAAATTTACTGACCTATATCTGAGACGCCTCGGTGGTAAAAATCTTAAAAGGAAATGTATGTACTTGTTTTCTCATCCACAGGAGCCATTCTGGGTCCTGTGTACAAGCACGTGCTGACATGTAGCCACTGGCTTGGTAGCCAGGGGAGGAATGATTGATTACTTCAAGGGTTATGGGTGGGAGTAGACAAGAGAAAGAAAGAGCCAACCAGGGAAGGGCTGAGCTTAGACTCCACAGGATACATCACCCTAAAACACCCACCTCCTGCCTTCACGGCAGAAGGGACTTGGGGTGGAGCACACCTGGGGTTCTGCTGGGGTCCAGCAGGTGGAACACAATTCCTTGCCCACACCTTGCTCTCCTTTTGAAGTGAGAAAGTTGGTGTCAAACTGGGAAATAAAACACAGAAGGTTGATTTTATTATTAGCTTGATGAAGGTGAAATGGACTCTGGGCCTGAATGATGCATTCCAAGTTTTGTGCTATTTTTTCTTATCAAATCAAACACATGATCTTGAATTTTAGCTCAGTGGGGTCCACGTTTGCAGTGAGGGTAGAAGGCTCTGATTCACAGCCTGGGCTAGTGGACAGTCAGGCTTGAAGGGCAGTGTGGGGAAATGGACGCTTCTCCACGCAGGTCCAGCCCCCCTTTCCCTCACTTCCTCTTCTCTGTCCTTGGGCACAATGCTGAGGACAGTTCTAACGGACGGTGTGTGAAGAGGCACAAGGCGTTCATCCGTCACAGAGGCTCTGCAATTTTCCTGGCTTTTCAAGCTGTGTTCATAACACAACACTGAACTCAGCATCCATCATTCATTCATCCACCTATCCATTCATGTATTTATTCATCCATCCATTCATTCTTCAAACGGCTGCGTGTGCCTGGAGGCCCCCCCAATCTCTGGTGGCCTCAATATTTTCAATGAACATACATCAGGGTACAGGGGAAGGGCGTATATCACCGGCCTGTGGCCAACCGCTGCAGGCACCACACCACTTCTAAGCCCTGTTATTTGATTATCACCATCTTTATTGGCCACAGAGGGGAAGGGATATTATAGCTTTGTGGCTTTTGAGAGTTCGGTCCTTAGTGAACTGCCAAGCCTCAGCAGCAGCTCCCAGATCACAGTGTGGGGGATTTTTATGACCACATCTCAGTTCTCACCAGAAAAGGCAAAAAGGAGGAAGCAGGTGACACCTCACAGAATACATAGCAACGGAGAAGCCCAACAAAGCCAAATCCTAACCATCCCCCTCTTACCTTTGTGTTCTCTCCCTGCCACTTTCCCTGTCAACCCCCCACCCCGAGCCCCTCCCAAACTGTGCTCCAGAAGAATTTAAATTGGCTCAAGCTCAAAGAGAAGGAAACATAAAACTGACTATTCATTATTCTGTGCCATGCTTTTTTTTTTTTTTTTTTTTTTTTTTTTAATATGGATCGCTGAGCCCATCCTGATGTGAGCAACTCCTGAGCAGAGGGGGCGTGCGTGTGGGTGCAAGTCTGTGTGGGGGGATGAGCCAGAGGCAACGGCAGTGTGTGTGTGTGTGTGTGTGTGAGAGAGAGAGAGAGAGTGCGAGAGTGGGTGTGTGATCCCCCCCGCCTTCTAACTGCGGAGCCTGAGAGGCGCTCCTCTCTCAGAGCAATTACTACAAATGATTTATGTGGCCAGTCAAGAGGGCCTGCCAGGGTTCTTATTTCATCTCCAGAAAAAGGAACTCTGCTGGAATGTTATCAGGGAGCTTGGGATTAAACTGACAGCTGCCTTTTGTTTTCCCCGTGAAAGAGATTCTCCTTTGGACTGTGGCATTTGGTTTCTACACAGACAGCCAGAACTCAATGGAGGCAAAGACCAGCTAGAAAAGAGCCTCCGGGGAAGGGAAACATTTTTAAATGGGAGAGGCTTCTTGCTCTGCCTTCTGTATTTATCTCAAGCGGATGTGTTCGTAGCTGCTGCTTCTAGGAGGCAGCATGGCTCAGGCAGGCTTGTTTCTTTTTGCACTGTATGGAAACATCCACAGAACAAAACTCTCCCCTCTGTCCCCAGTGCTCATTTAGCTGGAAAGAGGAGAGAGAAGGTCCCTTCCAGTTTAGCTTATTAAATGTGACCCTGGTCCTTGTCCTCTGCTAGGGTGGAGCATGGTGACAGGGCACGGGGTGTGACAGGTGACAGAGCATGGGGTGTAAAACAAGGCAGGACGTGAAGCACTCAAAGTACGTACCAGCAGGAACATTCTGGGGACATAAGGAGACAGAAACCATATGTGCTCACCCTCTGACTCTCGAACTCTAACAGACCACTGCAGTTTTCATAAATCCTCCGCTGTGGCTTGGCTGGCCACAGCCCTCCCCTCGCATTAGCTTTCCCACTTCCTCGACCCAACCTGGTTTATAAGGTCTTCCCACAGCTTTGCCGGGTAACGGGAGCAAAGGGTCAGTCACTGGGGCTGATTAAAGACACACACACAAAACACATAGCGATGGTCCAATGACTGCATAATAAAGCTTTGTAGAAAAATAATAGTAAAGACAATTTAAGGAACCTCTCAAGAGATCAAAGGAAGAGTGTGGTAAAAAGAGGTTGATGGGGAGGGAGCAAGAAAGGAAAGGGATAAAAAGGAAGATTAAGGATTATAATAAAAGACATGGACTGTAAAATCATCTTTATAGTGTTATATTCTCTGTGTCTTATATTCAGACATCCTGTGCTAAAAATACACTTTTTGACTTGTGATCCCCAAACTGCACTTCTACTAAATGTTCTGCCAACAGGTGCTATGGCATGCTGAAAACAAACTTAATTTTTATCAAATAATTGACATCTGTATAGGTCTTCACAGCCTATGTGAACGAGGGCAGCCATATTCAGAGATGAAACTGAACATAACATCTATTGTGTGGGTCACATGTCTGGCATGGTGCTATGTGTCTTCTAAAGCTTTTCTCCTTTATTTTTCACTGCAACTCTATAGGTAGGCATTTTTATTCTCACTTTACAAATACGGTTATAGATGCCAAAGGAGATTAAATAAGTTGCTCGAGGATGAACCTAGTGAGGGAAACGGTCTTAGCTGCCCAGCTAATGTTCTTTTTTCTTTCTTCATTACAATCCTCAAGGCATTTGAGGAGGAACTTCCTAGCCTCCCTTGCATCTGGGGATGGTTATGCAATGTGGTTCTGGCCAATGAAATGCATGGAAAGTATGCTGACACTTAGTGATTGGCCCCGCCCCCTCTCCTTGTCCCTTTATTCTTTTTTTTCTCAGCCTTGCAGTGCAGGTGTCAGGCTGGTGGTGGAGACACCATCTTGTGACCATGAGATAACAAGTATGAGGATGAAAGCCACAGACAGGGGTAGAAAGAGAGAAGGAGGTGAGCAGTAGTTGGCATCACAGATCAGTGGTGGTTCCTTCCATCTGGCTTCTTATTATAGGAAGAAAATGAAACATCTTTGCTAATTAACCTAGTGCTCCTTGCATATAGACAAAAAGGATCCAAACTGACAACCCCCCTCCAAGGGGCAGAGCTAGAATCAGAACGTAAATTGAATCTCCCAAAGGACATTGGTCCACTGTGATACTATGATATACTATGATACACGGTGTTTCCAGAGTGCCCACAGTCTAGAAAAGACTTGGACAGGGAGATGGCGGGACCTCTTTAGTTCATGCTGATTTATATGACCTGGGATAGCTCTAGATCGCATTGCATTTCTTAAAGAGTATTCTGATGTGGACTTATGTCACCAGGGCAGCCCCAAGTGAAAATATTCCAGGATGAAGACCTTGCCAAGTAACCCAGAGGGTTTTATTTTGATGCATATAGAAACAGTGTATCCCTCAGAAACAAAGCGCAGGCTCATGAACTGCTGTTAAGCAGGGCAGATTGAATACATGTTTATCTGCACTCCCTTTCTACCTTCCCTCCTTACACTCTACAGAAATGACAAAAAGGAGACTGTTTTTTTTTTTTTTTTTTTTTTTTTTAAGTGCAAAATTCCACACAGAGAGGGTAGGAAAGGAGCCAAAAGCAGACATGAGATGTCAACATAATTTTGGAAACTGGAAAGCAGATGAATGAGTGGTAACTAATTCAGCACAGCAGAAAAAGCTGAAATCTACCCTTTCAATGGGAGAGCACTAAGGAGAAGGAAGCAAATGTATCTTAAGAACCTTACACAGCTCTTGGAGGCACAAGATATTTCTGATGATGGGGTGTAAATGGGGCTAAAAAGAGGAGGGTTGGTTGAATTTCCACATAAAAACATTTGACTCTGAGAGCCTTTTCCTATGCAACTATGTCTTCTCCAAGCTGAAAGGTTGGTGGTTTCCTCTTCAAAGAAGTAGAAGCAGAGGAATCTGGAGCATGGACACAAAGCACAAGCGAAGGTGCGGTTGCTATACTGGAAGCAAGGGAATTAAATGGAAGTCTCCAAGTCATTGGTGAGATAATCACATCCAACTTCAAACCCTCCCTCCACTTGGCTTCCAGAACCCTGGCAGCCAGTCTTCCATCTCCTTAACATAAGATCAGCAGACGCCTCTCTAGGGAAATTAACCAGCCCAAGAGAAATGACTAATAGATCTTGGATGCCCCATGGCTGGGTTCCAGGCCAGTAATCACCTCTTGAAAGTCTTTACATATAAACATGAGACTCCCAGTTAAACTGTTAATACTTTCCTCTTAACAATGAATACACATGCAAATCTCAAGTCCACACAAAATCTCAAATCTAAATAAACAAATGAAAATGAGAAAATAAAGGCAACAGGAGAACACTTTTAAAATAATCCATATATTCTTGGAAAAAAATATTGAACCTGTGAATTAAGAACAGGATGGTATAAAATAAACATTTAGAAAATTCAAATAAAACTTTCATAAATTAAAACAGGGTAGCAGAAATAATATCAAACTAAAGAGTGTGGAGGTAAGATTAAGAAATCTTTTGAAAAATGAAACAAAAGTCAAAGAGATGAAAAGTAGAGTAAAAAATATAATAACACAGAGGATCAGTCCAGGAGGTACAACATCCAAATAATAAGAAGTCCAGAAAGAAAGAAGAGAAAATGGAGTGGAGGAAATTATTGATGAAATCATTTAAGAGGATTTCCAAGCACTGAAGGACATGCACTTCCATATTAAAGGGCCTAAAAAATTTCTTGAACAATGAATAGAAAGAGGGACACAATAGGGTACATAACTGTGAAATTTCAGACAGCCAAGAATTTTTTAAAAGTCCTCTAAGTTCCCAAGGGATGGGAATTAGACTGGCAATGGACATTGTGGCAGCGACCTTGGAAGCCAGAAGAAAATGCATTAAATGCTTCAAAATCCTTCTGAGTTATTTATACCTTAGAATTCTATATCCAGTTAGGTGTGAGAGAAGAATAAAGTTATTTTCCTACATGCAAGCCCTCAAAAATTCACCTCTCAGAGTTCCCCTATGGGATAAGGATCCTGTGTTGTCACCGCAGCAGCTTGGGTTGCTGTTGTGGTGCGGGTTCAATCCACGGCCTGGGAACGTCCAGGGGTGTGGGCATGGCCAAAAAAATGTACCTCCCATATAAATTCATGAATTCTCAGGCAGGTATTAGAGGATACATTCCACTAAAATGAGGATGGAGACAAGCTAGAGAAGACATGGGATCCAGGAACCCAGGATCCTACACAGGAGCGAGATGAAAGAAAGGCTAAGGATGCCAGCTCCATGGCAATGTTGGCACCAATCCAAGTGGGGGCAGAAAGCTGCAAACTGCAAGGGGGGGTGACCCCATGAAGACATGGATTGATTTCCTGATGCTTGAAAAAGAGGAGATTTATACTGCTGATGAAGATGCTGTGGACGACTTAAGGACAGGGACATAAAAATCTAAGCAAGCAAATAAAGCCATGGAGCCAATATCTGCAGGCAAAGCATGAGATATATGAGGTAGAAATGTGGTCCAAGTCCACCATTTGGCTCAACCATGAACATTTATCAGCCATCACACACACACACACACACACACACACACACACACACACACACACTGATTTCACCAAACGTCGTGATATAAGGATCATTGGGAAGAGGGGGAAGACGAGCATGTTGGAGAGGCAGAAGGAGGAAGTGAGCTAAATCCACATTTTCCATGGTAAGGTATCAATAGGTAATATCTAAACATGATCAGCAGATAACTGTAGAAACATGTTATTTTAAAATCTAGAGGTTCATACTGGCAGAAATAGCTAGAATATGTTACAGCTTTGGGGAGCAGACATCTGGAAGGGAAGAGGGCTAGAGAAGGGCTGATACTTTCCACCATATCAGCTGTACGGAACGGTGTGAGCTCTCAAATTATGAATCCATATTATTGTGATAAAGATGCAATTAAAAAACAAAAGAGCCATAGTTATCCCTGAACATCTAGACAGGATGAAAGAAACTGAGTGTGTCTAATTCCTTTAGGCTTTGGAAGCCACCCTGAGGGTGGTCTCTGTCCCAGGGGAGCATTTTAATGCTAGTAGCACTTCTTCCCATAAACCAGGGCCTGATCTTCTCTGAGCCCGGACTTGTGGCTGTTGTGTAGACATGACCACACTGCAATGAATTATGGCTCAGATAATTTTAGCTGAAAGGTGAGTGGTGCCACCCCTTAGATTTGGCAAGCCAGTGTGATAATGCGGTGGTGGTGGGGGGGGGCTCTCAGGGTCGCTGGGAGTTTCCTGAGGACCTTCTGGATCCCACCTGCATCTGAGGTCCATGACCCTTCACTGGGCTGTTGCCAAATGAGTTCAGCAGCTGGCCTTCCCCCCCACCTCCAGTCAAGGGGGCAAGGCTGTAAGTGAGGGAGGGACCTAAGTGCTGGAAGACAAAGGGAGAACTTCTACAGAGAATTTTCTATCGATTTCTGCTATTGAAATGAAAGAGTATCATTAGGGTCTGATGAAGGAGCATCAGATAAGCCAAGGAAAAGTCACTGTATGCAAAATATGATTACTTAGAGAAGAAGTAAGTGCACTAGGATTTAGACCACAGAAGAGCCAAAACCTAATTTTGATGAAACGAGACTAAAATTCTGGCTATATGTGAGGCAGATTGCAAAGCTGGAAAGCTTTATGTTTCAATGAAAGACAAAGAGGTATATGCTGTAATTTTGTGTCTCCTTCAGTGTCCATAATATGGGTAGCCTGTGAATTCAGAAGTACGGGAAGGTAAAACCTTAAGGTATATTGTGCTTGCTGAAAGAAAACTCTTTTAGGAGTTCCCATTGTGGCTCAGTGGAAACTAATCTGCCTAGTATCCACGAGGACACAGGTTCAATCCCAGGCATTGCTCTGTGAGCTGTGATGTAGGTCGAAGATGCAGCTCAGATTCCACGTTGCTGTTGCTGTGGCTGTGATGGAGGCCGGTGGCTACAGCTCCAACTTAACCCCTAGCTGGGAACCTCTATACGCTGCAGGTGTGACCCCCAAAAAGACAAAAAAGAAAAAAGAAAAAAAAAAAAAACTCTTTTAAGGACTCAATCATTTCTTTTAAAATAGGTAAATACGGTCCGTTGAATAATGATATCCAACATTTATGGAGTGCTTATGATGTGCTAGACTCTGTTTTAAGTATCTTATATTCGCTTATTTAATTCTCAAGACAATTCTGTGAGATATGCACTATGAGGTATGTGAGAGGTAAAAAGTCTTCATTTTATAGAATGGAAAATTAAGATACAAAGAAATTACAGAACTAGCCCAGGATTACAGGTACTAAGTGCCAGAGTGCAATTCAATTCCAGACTTCAACAACCCAGGTTCTTAATTTAAATCATCTCTAGAAATGATAACACTGAATGATAATGATAAATAAATGATAAAATATTACCAGAGGCGTAGGTAGGAAAAGATATTTTGCATTAAACCATGCATTCTCTCCAATAATACTTCTTAGAGGTAATACTCTGTTTATATGGATTCTAGTTCAGGATTCCAGAATTCAGCTGGGATAAAGTTAAAAGTTTCAGTTCAAAACTGAAGTTTTTCTCCAAAGATGAATTTCAGAAATCAGATCTGGGCTCCCTCCCTTGCCTACAATTCATCTTAGACCTCGAGAGAGAAACAGTAGCTTGAGCAGGAAGACAGCACCAATAAGGATGACACAATAAATAATACTTATAACGTTTGAACCCTTATGTCACTAGAAAAAAAGAAGAAAACACGCAGTCGGATCGAGTGGTAGAAATATCACATCTGTGCATATATTCACCTCGGCCCAGTATATTTCAGGCTGCCAAGCTCTGAGACCTAGAAATGGTGAGTCAGTCTCAACGGGAGAAGGGGTTTGGGGGGAGCAAAGACAAAAATAGAGATGTTGATTGCATTGTTACTAATTCCGTTGAGCTCAAGCAGCCCCAGCCTGGTGAGTCAGTGAGTCAAAGGCAGGGACAAGAAGACACAAGAAAGAAAGAGGCACGATGCTCTGTGGGGCTGAGCAGACGGGATAAAACACGCGAACGCGGAGGCCACACCGGTAACTTCACAACACGATGAGACCAACAGCATTGAGGCTGTGGGGTGAGTTCAAAAACAAACAAGTGGAAAGTGCCCAGGGATAAAATGGGCTCAAATCGATGAGCAGCCGAGCCGCTGACCCTCTGGTAGAAAAGCTGCCTTTTGTAACAAGCCCCTGGTGGGGGGGATGGGACCTGCAGACCGGGAGCCTCAGAGGCCAACACAACAGTGTTCAAACAGAGTATTGTTTTCTCTGGGGTACGAGGCTTACTGTGATTCCAGACATGTCGCCATGGCAGCGGTGGGGGGGGGGGAGGAACAGATGGGGGTCACCAATGTCCTCATTCTCATGCAAGGGCCCCATGCTCTCCCCTTCCCCCTCCAGGGGTCCAGTGGGGAGCTGTGTCTTCTCCCACAGCTCTAGGGAGGTCAGTCCAGTTCCACTGGAGAGATCTTTCTGAGTGTCTACTAGGTGCAGGTCTTTCACTACTAAGAAACACTAGCTTACGGGAAAACACCCTACCTCTGCCCAGTTATGGAAAATGGACCCAGAAAAAAGATCTCTTTTTCACACTCTCAAAGTTTATCTTTGAGGTTTATTCCAGAACCTACATGGAGAGAGAGGTTAAAGATACATAACCATACACATGGAATATAGTGAATGAATGCAAACGCTAATCCTAGATTTCAGTGACAAGGAAGGAGGTAGTGCTCTAGCATCCTTAGAGATACTGTGATAGTTTTCCTCTAGTTTCTTGCCTGCCTATGACAATGCTAGGTCCGTCTTCCTAAAACAAACACACCTACCTATGTGATGAACCCTGTCTACCTTCAATGGCGATCCAGTTATTTCCTTGGAATTCAAAGTCTGCTGTGGCTGGTTCCCATCCCACCTACTCATCTCCCTCCATCTCAAATGTTTCCATGTTCTTGAAAGAGTACTAATAGGTAGAATGATTGCAAATGAATATATAAATAAATAATAAAAAAGGAAAACAAACCTCAAAAGAATTTGTTTTTCTATCTCACTCCTTTGGCTCATGCAGTTACCAGAGCTCCCTCTCAAAATAATTTTTTCCTGCTTTCATTCATCAAGTGTCCATCAAGGTCTAGTTCATATCTAAAGGCTTCCTCAAACTTAACATGATCCAAATGAAACATGATCTCCACCTTCAGTACCTCAACATTTAGGAACCTGTCCCCCCACCGACCATCAATCTAGTTTCACAATTCAGAAGCCTAGGCTCCATCCTGAAGCATCTTTCGCTCTCAATCCCCATTTCAAATATTGCCATAACCCTTCCAACTGTCATCTCCGGAATATATCTGAACCCCCTTCACTCCCTTTGTCTCAATATTGTATCATTACATTCCACCAATTTTCAAATTAGAGGGCTTAGGTCTCCTTGTTTATCAATTCTCCCCGCTGTAGCCAGAGGGATGTTTTCAAAATATAAGTGTGACCATATCACACTCCTGCTTAAAACTCCTCGGTGGCTTTCGTGGGTCTTAGGACAGTGGGAGGAATCCTAACGATGGGCCCTGAAGCATTCTGACCCTGGCATATCTCCCAGCCTTCTGCCACCCCACTCTCCTCCTGTGGGGCCTCCTGGTGCTCCACTTTTTGCCATCTACCTCCCAGCTCGGGGCCTCATGACACTGTTCCTCCTGGCTGCAGTGCTCTGCCCTCCATCCCTCCCCACCCCACCCCACCTCTACTGCTGGTGCAGTGGTTCTCAAACTTCAGGTCCCATTGCCATCGCCTGGAGGGCTGGTTAAAACCCAGAATGCTGGGTCCCAACCCTGGAGTTTCTGATTCAGCGGGTCATTTGCAATTCTAACAAGTCTTCAGGTGATGGTTCTGGTCCTGGAACTACACTTTGAGAGTCACTGCTCTGGCTACCTTCTACTGGTTTTCTAGATCTCTCAAGAAGTCTTCCCTGACTAGCCTGCCCTTCGCTAGGCCGTACACGTTCATGGCCATCCATATGTTTCCTCCCCAGCACTTGCCTTCATCCTGGGCTGTAATTATGTATCTCTATGATTATGTCACTCGTGTGGACTCCTGCGTGTGAGGTTAAGGACCATCTCTGTTTTGTTCAGCATCCTGTCCCCAGCGACTACTGAGTACCCAGTGCATAGTGCGAGCTCAAAAAATACTTGCTGAATGTAGACTAATCTCTGCTATGATGTTTTCTTTAGTTAACTGAGGTCATATCGCTGCTCCTTCCCGTGCTGGTTAATTGTATGTGTCGACTTGACTGGCCTAAGGGACTCCCAAGTAGCTGATAAAATATTATTTCTGGGTGTGTCTATTAAGGTATTTCTGGGAGAGATCAGCATTTGAAATAGTAGACTGAGTAAAGAAGATCCCTCTGGGGCTCCCTGGTGGCTGGTATTGTCACCACACAGCTTGGGTTGCTGCTGTGGCATGGGTTCAATCCCTGGCTCAGAAACTTTGCATGCCTTGGGCACAGACCAAAAAAAGACCCCTCTTACCCATTTGAGTGGGTACCCTCTAGTCCACTGAGGGTCAGAAGAGAACAAAAAGTTGGAGGAAGGACCAATTCACTCTCTTTGCTTTAGCTGGGACATGTGTCTCTCTTGCCCTTGGACTTGGCCCTCCTGGTTCTCAGGCCTTGGACTCTGAGTGGGACTTAGCCCATCAGTACTCCTGATTCTTAGCCTTCAGACTGGGACCGAATTACACCACCAGCTTCCTGGGTCTCCAGTTTGCAGATGGCAGAACGGGCGGCTTCTTGGCCTCCCCAATTGTGTGAACCAATTTCAATAATAAAACCTCTTACATATGTATCAATATTTATATCCTCTTGATTCTCTTCTCCAGAGAACCTGACTAATATATGTTCTATGCATGACTATTTTCCTTTACAAGAAGCCCATCTCACTTCAGAGGTGATACAGTCTGGAGCTTTCTGAGAGTAGGGAAATCATCAAATACTGATGAGTATCAATGATACCTGATACCATTGTCAGAACCAGAAAAGCTGTTTACACAACATACTACTGCTTGTTGTGAGGCTCACTGCCTGTTGCTTGAATTAGGCACATACCCAGCTATACTTCATGATGGATGGCTATCAACTCCCACCATGGCCTTGTCCAAGGCCAGAGGGAGAGACCCTGCAGAGACAGGGGCAGACCAGTATTTGTGCAGCACCCTTTGGTTTCCTGGTTAAGAGGCCCCTCTGGTCTTGGTTTCCTATCAGCAAAATGGGGATAATAATAGTACTTAAATCTCATACGGCTGTTGGGAGGATCAAATGGGATGTTACATGGAAAGAATTAGTGCTTATGTGTAGAACATAAAATATGGCACAAATGAACCTATCTACAAAACAGAAACAGACTCACAGACATAGAGGACAGACTTGAGGTTGCCAAGGGGCAGGGGGAGGGAGCGGGATGGACTGGGACTTTGGAGTTAGCAAATGCAAACAATTACATTTAGAATGGATAAACAATGAGACCCTACTGTGTAGCACAGAGAACTATGCCCAGTCTCTTGAGATAGACCATGATGGAAGATAATATAAGGAAGGAAATGCAGGGGAGTTCCCGTTGTGGCTCAGTGGTTAATGAATCCGACTAGGAATTCCCTGGCCTTGCTCAGAGGGTTAAGGATCCGGCGCTGCCGTGAGCTGTGGTGTAGGTCGAAGATGCAGCTTGGATCCTGCATTGCAGTGGCTGTGGTGTAGGCCGGAGGCTACAGTTCCGATTCGACCTCTAGCCTGGGAACCTCCATATGCCGCGGGTGTGGCCCTAGAAAAGGCAAAAAGACAAAAAAAAAAAAAAAGGAAAAGAAATGCATATGTATGTATGACTGGGTGTAGGGTGGAAATTGGTACCACATTGTAAATCAACTATATCTTAATGAACAAGACAAGACAAAAAAAGAAAAGAAAAAAAAATTTAGTGTAGTGTTTAGAATATAGCAAAGACTCAAAAATGTTAGCTGTAATTATAGCATGGTATTACAGTAGCCTTGGCAATCTGGGTCCTTAAGGACCAGTCCAATTTCAAATATTCTGTCCCAGGGTCATGTTTCTTGACATTTTTGGTCTGGATGACATGTTGCATATATCTTAATATGCATACACTGGCTTGTATTTGATGAAATTCAGCAAACTACTGTTAAATGACTACTGCATGAGGTCATCTGGCTTGGCATCCACCAGAGGCATCTACAGATAAGTAACAACCGGATGGGAGAGAGAGACACGAACAACTGGCTAATGAGGCAGAATGAAATAAACATGAGATGAAGGCCCCTCTGAACGTGTACAGGTATGGGAAGGATGGTCAGAGCAGTTCTGACTGAGGGGAGTCTGTCTGGACCTGGAAAGTGGAGGGTGATCCTGACCAGCAAAGGAGCAGAGAGTTTCAGGATATTCTGGGCCCAGGGAGCATAACTGGTTGAGGCTCAGCCTCCCTGAAGGGTGTGGCTCATTCAGGGGAAAGAAGAAAGAATACTGTGCCTGTAGAGGCGAGAGACGACACGAGAGGGAGAGGAAGCTAGAAAGGCATTTGGGATCAGACTATGTATGTCATCTCGGATGCAATGCCAAGAAATTAGTACTTTGTTCCCCAGGTACACTGTTTCCAACTGCCTCTCCATATGACAGTGCCATTGTGTGTTCCATTTTTCTCTCAGGTTTGCCTCAGGAAGACAGGTGCAGTGGTGACAATCCTTTGATGGGCTAGATTTGCAAGGCTAACCCTCTCTTTGCTGTTTGGGTTATTTAGGGCATTTTCTTTCACTTGGAACTATATGGCTAACGGCTGAGTGGTTACAGCTAGTAATCATGACTTTATTTTCTAAACACCCACGTATGATCGATTATGAAATGAAGGTGAGCCCAAATAGCTAGACAGAATTAATTAGGGAGCGTTCCTATCAATCCTTAACACAGACTTCTCTCCACTCTAACCCTACTGAGACATGAAGACTTTCTTCAGTTGCTTCTGAGTGTTTATCGTTCACACTTTATCAAAACTGGGGGACACAGAGAGTCCTCCTCTGCAGCCGTTTTCTCACGGCTGTTCATTCTCCTCTGCTCTGCCTGCTCTGATCGGATAGTAAGGTAGGGACTGGCTGGCTTGGGCTTTCCCATTTGGTCACTGGTGCTGTGCTCAGCGCCCCTGTACTCCAACTCTCCCCCTCTCTTTCACCCCTAGGCTGACGGAGAAATTGCCTTTCCATCTGTACGACAGCCACAGAGGAAAAGCAAGAGGAAGCTGGGTGTGAAGCATTCTTCCACCTCAGCAGTGCAGATCTCCCAACTGGACCTGCTCAAAACTTTTTCTCATCAGGAAAAAAGTCTGTCAGCCACTTCACCAACGTTGTCGAAGAACTTGGCAATGAAGCAATTGTTACATGAACAGCATAGAGACCTCTACTTTTCTTTGAAAGAGATTGCTTTTGAAGGAACATCACAACATTGCAAAAGTATCAGCTTGTATCATATATAACTTCTGGTTAAATGGGTCTTTTTTTTTTTTAAGGAAAATTAAAGAGAAACATAAAATAGTTTTAAGACTGATGTTGAGCTAGTCTATCATTCATTTCATGGGAAATGTAGGCTGATGAGAGAGTATTTCTTTCATAGTCACAATTTTCTCTAGGTTATTTCTTAAAACTTGTTTTCCCTTTGTTTTTTTTTAGGGCCACACCAGCAGCATATGGAGGTTTCCAGGCTGGGGGTGGAATTGGAGCTGCAGATGCCAGCCTACACCACAGCCATAGCAACACTGGATCGAGCCATATCTTCAGCCTACACTGCAGCTTGTGGCAATGCTGGATCCTTAACCCACTGAGCTAGGCCAGGAATTGTACCCATATCCTCACTATGTAGGGTTCTTAACTGCTGAGCCACAATAGAAACTCCATATTTCTTAAAGCTTTTATTCCAGATTTAGTTATGGAAAAAATCCTAAGACTTACCCTCCATTTCACTAAACCAAAAATCCAATTTCAAGTTGTTCATATTCTTACTCTCCTTAAAATTTGGGGATTACAGGTAGTTTTATATTCTATTTATATTTTTACCTTTTATTGTGTCATAGCCATTCCCAATGTTATTAAGCACTCTTCTACAGTAACAGCTTTGAAATATTCTTTCAAGCTGAAGGTACCATAATTTATTTAACCAATCCTCTACTTTTTGTCATATAGAGCTTTTTCCCCCCATTTTTTCACCACTATAAATAACACTACAGTGAACATTCCCAAATATTTCTATGGAGAGAGATCTCTATCTACTTTTTTTTTTTTTTTTTGTCTTTTTGCCTTTTCTAGGGCTGCCTGCTCAGCATATGGAGGTTCCCAGGCTAGGGGTCCATTTGGAGCTGTAGCCGCTGGCCTACACCAGAGCCACAGCAATGCGGGATCCGAGCCGTGTCTGCAACCCAGGCACAGGTCATGGCAACGCCAAATCCTCAACCCACTGAGCAAAGCCAGGGATCGAACCCGCAACCCCCTGGTTCCTAGTCAGATTCGTTAACTGCTGAGCCACAACGGGAACTCCTATGCATTTTTTTTAAATCACATCTCTGATCATCTTCTTCGGATAAATTTCTTTAAGTAGAATCACTGGTCAGGAGATAGGAGTAATGCTGAGGACTTCTCTACGTCCTGCTTAACTGTCCTATGTCTACATCTTATGTGTAAGGTGTCTGGTGACACAGCTTGAAGTTTCCTATGAGAAAACCCATTGTCAAAGCAGCAACTTTTGTTACCAAAGTCAATCTACTGTTATCATTATAGGAACGCATGATTTTGTTTGCCTGCCTGGAGCTGATCACTGAGTCTCAGTTAGTTAATTAGATGAGCTGTCTATTGCAAAGGATGTAAAACACATGTATTAGGCAACAAGATAATCTAAGTAAGCAGGGCCCCGCTGCAAGGCATGTCTTTCTGTCACACACCAACCAGGAGAACAGAAGACTCAGTGAACTCGGCCTGGCCATTAGAATCCACCTTTTCTGAGTTCAAAGCCTAACTCTGGATAACTGTGAGTCAGGCTCATTTTCCTCTTCTATGTAACGTGGATAACAGTGCCTAAATTCAAAAGACGCATGAGGATGAAGTGGCATAAAAACACTTCTCACGGGACCAGGTGAATTGTAAGCATCCACCGCATACTTATTTTTCAAAATTATTAACGCCCTGCTCACAGTTACCTATGGAACATCACAACTTGGAGAGTAGATGAAGCCAGAAATGAACCATCTGTGTGGGACCCAAAGTTTCTAGAGTTCATGGATCTTTCTTAGTCCTTTATGTTGGTGAGGCAGTTGAAAGTCAGGTCACTATCACCCTCATCCTGGAGGCAAACAAGAGAGCAGGGACTCTGGACACAAGATGGAAAGGGCTGCAGCCGGGCTGTACCTCCCGCTCTGGACTTATTGCTGAGTTTCTAGGGTGAGTTCTGGGCCTTGGGCCTCCTGCCAGCCCCACTCTGCCTCTCTGGGCAACAGGTCTGCTGGAAGAAGAATCAGGTCTCATGCTTTGGAGTCTCAGGAGTCCCCTTACCGGCCCTCGACATATGGGCAGGGTGTTTCTGCCAGGGTAAACGTTCTCCACACTTAAGCACAGCATCTGCTCCATCAGAAAGAGGGCTTCCTTTGAATCCGTTCCTTCCTTTTGCTGACCACAAACAAAAAGAAAGCAGCTGTGGAAGTACACGCAGACATCAGGATTTCGCCGGGATGGCTGCCCGTGCTGGGCTGTGCGGACACACTTCAGTGATCTGCTTCACATCTCAAACCCTAATCAGGCAAGAAGCCAGGACTCCTGATTTCAGTCACAGCGAAGGAGTGGAAAAGAACAATCAGAACCCTATCTGCTTTGCTTTTCAACCAAATCGATGCCATCGCATCATCTTTTACAGCGATGCTGGAAGCACAGCTCTGACTCTGAAGAAAAAGAAGAAGAACAAGAAATAATCACCTATTACCTCTCCCTGAAGTCCTCCAAAATCAGGCAGGGTGGTGGGTGTGGGGTATTTCTCTTGATTCTTCCTCTTGAGCTGCAGGTGTAGAACACATGCAGGGTGGTGGAAAAGCAGAGTTTTTCAATGACTAAAATGGACCACACGTAGGGGACACACTTGGACATTCTGTTGTTTCTGTCTTTGGGTGTTAAGGAACTCATAATGCTGACTCAGTCCTTCTTAGAACAAATAATTTCTCCTCACCCAGGTCAGCCACGTTTTAACAACGGTACCTTGTGATTCTATGAATATGACCATTATCAGGAAAAGGTAAGTTTCACTCTGCCGGTTACATGATGAACCACTGGCAAGAGCAGAAAAGGAACCCCGAACACTAGCTGGGAATCCTGAATGGAACTGGGACTGCTAAGGCCAGGCACCCCCACACACACACCAGCCCACGGAGGGCTTTGACCATTCTGCCCACCTCCGACCCTGCACTCTTTCATGGACACAAATGCAGAGTAGCACTGGCCATGGCAGCCCAGGCTGGCGCAACTAAGATACCCGACCATGACTGCGTGTAAGTGTTGGCCTTATCTGCCCTCTAGGTTTGGTGTGGCCCTGCTCTGCTGGGAGGCAGCCATACAGGCTGGGATTCAAGGCATTAGAGGCTCATAAACCCATCGCCCAGGCAGGACCTTCACTCTACCTTGTGTGAAATTCATTAGTCAGGAGACCCATTAGATTGAGATGTGCTAATATCGTAGCAGCTGATGTAAGCAAACTAAAACCTCAGCCTGTAATGCCTCAAGATGAACACTCAAAACCTAAGGACACCCAATCACAAGCTGCCCAATATGGTAAAGCTACAGCCAATCAAATAACCTCCTTGTTTTGCTTCCAGCTTCTCACTATATGTTTCCCCCAAACTCCGGTTGGTAGAGCACCCCTCACCACTTCTGGCTGGGTGCTTCTACATGCAAATCCATTTTTGCTCAAATGAACTTTTAAAAATTTTAATATGCCTCAGTTTTTTAATTTTTAATGTTTTTGACTGTGCCCACAGCACACCCAAGTTCCGGCGCCAGGGATCAAACCTGTACCACAGCAGTGACTATATCAGATCCTTGACCATTAATCTGCTGAGCCAACAGAGAGCTCCAATACCCCTCAGTTTTAACATCTATTAAAAAAAAAAAAAATCTCCTTCACTCTGCTCTACTTTTTCTTTCTTTTTTTGCTTTTTTTTTTTTTTTTTTTTTTTTTTTTTTGCTTTTTAGGGCCGCACCCCAGGCTAGGGGTCGAATTGGAGCTATAGTTGCTGGCCTACACGACAGCCACAGCAATGCAGGATCTAAGCCACATCTGTGACCTACACCACAGCTCACAGCAACACCAGATCCTTAACCCACTGAGGAGGCCAAGGATGGAACCTGCGTCCTCATGGATGCTAGTCAGATTGGCTAACTGCTAAGCCAGGACGGGAACTCCTCTACTTTTTATTTTTCAGTAGCATTTACAACTGTTTACCATGTTGTAAATTTACACTTATTATCATGTTTAATGTCTACTAGACCATAAGCTGCACAAGGGCAGGGATCTTGATCTTTTTCCTATACGGATCTATTTTAAGCATCTAGAAGAGTGGCCAGCGCACAACAGGGACTCAATAAACAGTTTTTTTTAATGATTGAATGTTTATTTGCCATTAGAATCTAATTAGAATTTAGATTCTAGTTAAGGAAATGCCAGGTTCACAGGCCAAGACCTGTTCATCTATTGGAAATATCTACCCTGGCCCTCCAGCCCTCAGGCTCAAAGCTGTTCCTGGCATCCACAAAGCAGTGAGCTCTGACACTGCCAAACAATCACTGTCACTTGGTAAAATTGAGGAGGAAGTAAAATATTTACTGAAGCAGAAACTCTGGGGGGGCAGGAGCCTGGGTTGCTTTCACTTAACTAATGATGCCTGTTGTCTTCCCACCCCCATCTCAGTATTTATTTCAGAAGCAAAACAAGCCAGTGTAGGATTTTGATCTGTGCTCCAAGAATATTCTGGATTTTTGTTGCATCTGCAGATGGCTTATATTGCTGCTCTATGGCTTCCCATCCTCAGAAGGCCTTACACCTTTGTTTTCAGTAAACGTTTGAGAATGATCTTAAAAGTGGGCAAGAGAACAGAGAATGAAAGATAAAATCACATTGAAGCTCGGTAACTTGCCGGTTCTCCCAGTTGCTGAGAGGCATAATCATGGAAAATAGCTAATTTTTTTGCCCACGCTAGAATAAGTGGTATCAACGGGACTTCTTGGGCAGATTCCGCATATGGTTTGTTTTGGTATAATCAGCTTCTGTCACATCAGGAAGTGGGAACGGGCCGGCAAGGATTAGTGCATCTGAAATGTCAGCAGCATCATGGTTTGGATCCTACCGGGTTTGGAGTCAAGGGTCACAGATGTTGATCAAAATATTCATATTGCCAATTTACACTAATTTCACTAGTTTGTAAGTATCAGGCAAGACTGTTCGATAAATGACCTAGCAAATTAATCTACTTCCCCCCATTAGTTTCTGCCTCTTTAGCATGACCATATCAGACACCCTGTTAAAGCAAAGGCCCCTCAAGCTGTGTAACTGCATCTTCGGTCTTCAGAGGCGGCTCTCTCCTCCCCACCCCTCCCGGCCCGCAGCCCCCTCCTCTGCTCCAACCAGGCCGAGATTTTCCAGTCCTTTCAGTACAATCAGAATAAGTGAAAGAGGACCCTGATTTTCCAGAGGGACTAGGCAGTCTGAAAAGGTACGTCTTCAACATCATTAGCAGTTCATCTTCTAAAACCTCAGGGCAGCCCCTAGGCAGCCCCTCCTGCAACCCCCCTCCCCCGCTCCCGCCACCCCTCTCTTCGGGTGTCGGCTTATCAAATTAATGAAGCCTATCTAGACGGGGAGGAAGCTGGAGCAGAAGACAGTGGCTTAAGAGCAATTCAATGAAAGCCCCTCCTTCCGTAAAAAAATAATGGGGAAAAAAATCAGAATGTCTTTCACTTAGGGTGGGAAGGGGAGAGGGAAATGGTGTTGGGGGGTCGTAGGGGGTTGCCAGGACTGTCTCTGGAGTTCCCCAGTTCCCCGAAGGAGGAGACTCTATTTATTTTTCCCCACGGGACATCTGCATGTTAAAAAAGGTGCAGTTCCTTTGTGGGCAGGATTCAGCTGGGCCGCATTTCCTAAAGCGGAGGGGAGGGGGAGGACTCCAAGTAAAGGATAAAACAACTTCCCACCGCCTGCCTTCCTCTCTCCTTTTATAAGGCAGTCCCTGCTCTCAGACAGAGGATCAGGGAGGCCAGGGTGACATTTCTTCGACCCTGGGCGGGGGCAGGGAGGGCAGCAGAAGGCAGGTCCCACCCTCCAGCCGCGGGCAGCACGGGCTGCAGGCACCGGGTGCAGGCGGTACAGTCAGTGCCTTGCATCCCCCCAGATCCGGGAGGCAATTTTCAGCACCAGGTACAAAACACATCAACATCTCTCATCACGTCACTGACCTAAATATAGACAATGACTTCAAGGAAAAAAAAAAAGAGTTGCACATTTTTTTATACCTGCAAATGCTGCAGAGCTCTTCAAACAAGCGCTGGCAACGGAGGAACAATAGATAACCAGTCAGATGTGAAAGGAGAAGGGGAGAGGTGGGTGTTCTAGAATGATTGCTGTGATAAGGCCATTACAGTTGCTCAGCTTAACATCAATCCTCATTTGTAACCCAGGGTCCCGATAGCGCTTTGGGAGTGAGTCTGTGTCCCTGCCAGCGTTTGCACTGAAGCCCTGCCGGAGGAAGGGAGCCTGTGCCATAGGTCTGCCTGGCTAAGCGAGGCGGGTCCCTTCACTCTGGTGGGGGCAGGTCTCTGATTCAGAGAAGGAGAAGCCTTCTCATCTGAGAAGAGCACATGCAGTCAGTTTTGTTGTTCTTGAGCAGCCTTCTCCAGAAGCCACCAGAAGCCATCCCCAATCCCAGCCCTCCACTCCAGCATCCCTAGTCAATGCCCTCTTCTGTGTCATGTTAGGCAAAACCTGACCAAAGACTGGGAAAAGCTGGCATGGGCTAAGCTCACTTGTCCTGAGCACAAGGGGTGTCAGGAAAGGTTACTTTTCCTGTTTCCCTCACGGTATGAACTGGCATTGGGTAGTCTTTTAATGCCCTGTTCATCAGAGTGCTTACCTTTTTATTAACTTGGGGCTTATTCACCTGCTGGGTGAACAGAAGGGCCGTATTAGAAATTGTTACGAACATGAATCCCATAACTAGGGACCTTGGGAAAGATATCTCAACAAAACATTAAGTATGGACAGAACCGTGTCGTCAGCAATTAGGACACAATGGTGGGCAATCAATCGCTAAGGAGAAGTCACAGCTTCTCATATATTTCTTTTTCTTTCTTTTTTTTTTTTTTGGCCTTTTTAGGGCCATACCCGCGGCATATAGAGGTTCCCAGGCTAGGGGTTGAATCGGAGCTGCAGCTGCCAACCTACACCACAGCTCACAGCAATGCTGGATCCGGCCAGGGATCGAACCTTCATCCTCATGGATGCTAGTCAGTTTCGTTTCTGCTGAGCCACGATGATGGGAACTCCTCACATATTTCTACTGCTCTTCCTGTTCACGCAGACAGCAACCTGCTTCAGAACAGCCTGTGTGGAGGCTCCCCAGGGTAACATAATTGCCTGCTGTTAGGGAACCAGCAAGCCACTTCAGGCTTAAGCTGGCCACAACTCCTGCTCTTTTGTACCAGCCA
The DNA here is from genome assembly GCF_054392235.1 of Sus scrofa. Classification (NCBI taxonomy): domain Eukaryota; kingdom Metazoa; phylum Chordata; class Mammalia; order Artiodactyla; family Suidae; genus Sus; species Sus scrofa. The sequence continues at coordinate 93,644,982 of NC_139390.1, read as the reverse complement.
AGTGTCCACGTGTGCAACCATCAGTTTCAGAGAACACATACATGTCTTTGTAGGAACCTATTACATCATCACAAAAAGAGCTCTGTCCCCTTGGGAAAATAATAATGGGAAATGATAAACCCATCTCGTACAAGATAATATAAGGATTCAAAATGAAATAAAAACAGTAGAATCCCAACAAGCGTTGAGGACAAAAAGTAAACCAGAAACTCTAATTAAAAACAACAGCAATGAAGAAAAAGTTTTGGTGACAGCAGAACGATTAGCCCAAGATCAGTACCATGTTTGTGCAGGACAATCAGAGGGTCGTCATCTCCCAGCATCTCTGTGGCTTCCCTGGCACAGCAAAACTTTCAGGTCTCACTGCTCTTCTAAAAAGTGAGACTGAATGAGAGCATGGAAAATAGGAAGAAGCTATGTGTTTGCAGAATGAAAGCCAGCCAGCCGGAGGGTCGTGGAAAAAAATGGCTCTGGGTTTCAATAACCAGTGTTAGGTTACCACAAGTGGAACGGGAATCCAGCTGCTCTATGATTGGTAAGATGCCCAGCAATAACCTTCAGGAACAAAGACTGACTGCTGAGGGTTTCTACAAAGGAACCGAGGTGGGGGGCGCGATGTATGGATGAAGGTGCTAAGAGATCCTGACACAGTAACGGAAGAGTCTTCAGGAAATTTGCTTCCTCTGGGTTTTGGCTTCCCTACAAAGACCTTTGGAAATACACTCTCTGGGATAGGTGCCTGCAATTAAAAATTACCAAGGACTCGAGGGAAAAAAATAGACCATAATTTGGTCAAGAAGAAATATGCCCAGAGTCATTTTTTTTCCAATCTAATATCTTTGTTAATTAAGCATTTTCCAACCTCTGCTGAGAATACTAATAGAAACCTAATACTATACTACTCATTACTAATAAAACATATTTATGAAATGGAAATATAATGTGCCTATTTCCAAAATGTGGATATAAATGACTTACTCTAAGCCACAATTTAAAATGGTTTGAGAAGTGAGTCTTTAATAAAGAATTGATGAGGATGGTGACTGCTGATAATAATTCTATTTGGTGAGATAACGTGGTTTGCTATGGCTGAGGTGATTGCCTCAAAAATTACTGCAAGTAACTAATATAGGGACATTTAATTGATGATAAATACAATGGTGGTATGTCAACTCTTGAAAAAGTGAGCATGTAATTGAAGAATCCAGCATCGTCTGGTCTGCTGATTATACTGCCATTACAGTGCTGTCAGAATGTTATTTGTCTGACATATCAGCACATAGTAGGGATGTAAAAGGTGAGTGAATAAGCACCTATAATTATTCCTCAATGTGGGATCCTATATGCAATTATAGTTAATCATAAACCCATTACCCTGGAGAAAGAAACAATTACAGTATGGCTCAGGGTAGAGCCATAATGGGCTTTGCAATCGTCACTTAAGTAGATATTGAGCATGGTTAGAAAGCCTTGACACTAGGGCACATGGATCTAGCCTGAGCCTTTTAAAAGGAGGGAAGAAAACACTCAAAAACCACTGAAGCTTACTTCTTCTTTAACGGGATTACTCCCCTCATAGGTCAGGGTGTCTTGAGTAAAACATTGGACATAACTTCTTTCACTGTCCTTTGGAACAGAGAGCGGTAAGTATACGAGCTGACTTACAGAGATATCATATATATACACACACATATAATCTCACTAAATACCAGGCACTATCCGAGAGAGTGGAAGGCCACAGGAAAACACAACACCCTGTCCATCAAGGAGGTGAAAGCCTAGAGGAGCCAGAAAATGAACAGGCAATTAAATGTCACATAATCAGTGACAAATGCTGCAATGACTGGGTGGAGCAGGTGCTTCAAGGAGATGAAAGCTGAATGTGGGCCAGAGAAGGCGTTGCAGAAGAGGCAATTGCCTTTTTTTAAAAAAGTGTATTTTAATTTATTTATACTGTCAAAACAAAACAAAGAGACATGAGACCTTGACTTCAAGGGTTAAAGATGGGTTGGAAAGCTCTGGTATGCTTCCCTACCACGACCCCAACAGAGCTTAAGAGGTGATACTTTCTTTACTTCTCTCACCAGAAATAGTTCTATTTTTGTGTTTCCTCTTCTTAACCCTGTTCCTTTATGCCCTCGTTTTTATATTTTCTTTTCTTTTTTCTTCCACTTTTATTGAGATGTAATTGATATACAGCACTGTATGAGATTATTAGATAGCATAATGATTTGACTTACATATATTGTGGAATCAGTTACCATAAAAAGTTTGGTTAGGAGTTTCTGTTGTGGCTCAGCAGTAACAAACCCAACTAGTATCCATGAGGATGCGGGTTTGATCCCTGGCCTCGCTCAGTGGGTGAAGGATCCAGCGTTGCTGTGAGCTGAGGTGTTGGATTCCACATGGCTGTGGCTGTGGTGTAGGCTGGCAGCTGCAGTTCCGATTCAGTCCCTAGCCTGGGAACTTCCATGTGCCACAGGTGCAGCCCTCAAAAGCAAAAAGCAAAAAAAAAAAGTTTAGTTAACATTGATCATCTCATATAGGTACAAAATTTCTCCTCATGATGAGAACTTTTGGGATCTACTCTCTCTCTCTCTCTCTCTTTTTTTTTTTTTTTGTCTTTTTTTTAGGGCCATACCACACACAGGGCAAAAGGAGGTTCCCAGGCTAGGGGTCAAATCAGAGCTGTAGCCTCGGTCCTATACCATCAGCCACAGTAATATGAGATCTGAGCCAAGTCTGTGACCTGCACCACAGCTCATGGCAATGCCAGATCCTTAACCCACTGAGTGAGGCCAGGGATCAAACCTGCATCCTCATGGATCCCAGTTGGGTTTGTTAACCGCTGAGCCACGAAGGGAACTCCTAAGAGGTGACTCTTGAATTAAGCCTTGAAGGATGGGGCTTTAGACATTTGTTGAGTCAGAGAAAATATGGCTAAAGCCTTCTAGGCAGAGAACTAGGCTGTGTGAAGACAGAAAGAACATGTGTGTTGGAGGAACTGCAGTGGTGGGTCCCAGAGAATGGATGAGGGGAGAAGGAGATGAGGTTGTCAAGGTTAGCAAGGGAAGATGATGAAGCTGGATGATGCAGCCCGGGATCTGGATTCTCCTGTGTGGTGATGGATGACCTCTAAGGAACTTTGCTCTCTGTTTCATATTAGGGATTTGTATACTGGCATGGTGAGCTGGAAGAATAACTACAAGGAAAAAAAAGAAACTACCAGGCCACGAAAGAAAAGCATTAATACTTAGACACACAGATTCATAAACACTAACTTCTTTTCTACTGCATGAGGAAAATTGTGTCTAAATGGTTTATATTAAAAGTTTTGAATTTTTAATTGATGCAAGCCCCTTTAGGCTGCAGATAAGGCATGATAATTTCTACTGAACTCTGCACTGGACAAACTACATCTCAGGTTTTGTATATGGATCTAGGGATCTCATTTTAAAAAAGATAGCATGTCAGAAAGAGGGCAGCCTTTGTGACAAAGGGCCAGATATATCCTGTTAATATAAATAATAGCGGAAGGCACTAGGACTCACCAAGTTGGGAAAGAGAAGATGGAGAAATATGTTAGTTCTCTAAAGGTTGGATATGAAAAATGGGTAGGTTTGCCCTGTGTTGCAAGATAAGAACAAGGTGGCAGTTATATGGAGACAGGTCTCAGCTGAATGCAAGGAAGGACTTTCAAATCACAGCATATCCAAACAATGAACATGGATGACAAGCAAGGATTCCACAGCTATTCTGACAACACTTTTAGAGGAGATTTCTGCTCTTGGCCAGAGGGTGAGCTGGATGACCTTGACTGTCCTTTCTATTCATAGATTCTGTAAAATGGTAATACATCCTGGCTCTATCAGATATCTGTCATTTTGGGGGGGGGGCACACCCAGGGCAGATGGAGGTTCCCAGGCTAGGGGTCAAATTGGAGCTGTAGTCGCCCACCTACATCACAGCCACAGCAATGCCATATCTGAGCCGTGTCTGCGACCTACCCCCCCACAGCTCATGGCAACGCCAGATCCTTAGCCCACTGAATGAGGCCGGGGATTGAACCTGCGTCCTCATGGATACTGGTCAGATGCGTTTCCGCTGAGCCATGACGGGAACTCCTGTAATTTTAAAATAAACAATGATCTCATGCAATTTACATCTCTGGAAATCTAGTTCATGTAAAAGTAACCACCTGCTGTTTTTGCGCATTGTGCTGGGTTTTGGGAAGGATGAAAAAAAATAAGACGTGATCCTATCACCTCTTCTGTCTTCAAGGAGGCACCCAACACGACTCTATTCGCAATGTGATGGAACTGGAGCTTGACTTCACCTTGGCATTAATTAGGAAGCAGAAATCATTCAGAAATAGCTTTATTAACAACGGAGCTTATAATGTACCTTGAGGATACGAAAGCTTCTCTTGAGTTAGGAAACAAAAACAGTAAAAGTGATATTGAAAAAGTGTTTCGAGTACGCCAGTACTGCACATTCTGGCTGCTATGCCGTCAGGAGGTGATCCAAACCTTGTGAAGTTTTCTTTTCCAAGTTTGTACCAATGACACAATCACCAAAATCCCACAGAGACTAGGGGGAGGTTTCAAGTTTCCTAAGCAAGGGACAATCGATGAAGTCATGATGAGGAAGTTTCCAATTACTCGCTGCTAAACCTGGAGAAGCATCAATTTCATACACCAGAGACACCTTTCCACCCATTATTTGTTATAAACTCCTTAGGGTAAAAATTAACTTTGGACTGCTGTTTTCAATTTTTAAATAATTTAAAAAGCCCACATGAAGGCCTTTGATTCTGTTTTGGGTAAAACAATCAACATTTATTCCTTTATTTATTTTAGGGCCATACCTGGGGTATATGGAAGTTCTCGGGCCAGGGTTTGAATTGGAGCTGCAGGTGCCAGCCTACACCACAGCCACAGAGACACCAGATCCAAGCCGTGTGTGCCTGCGACCTACAATGCAGCTCAAAGCAATGTCAGATCCTTAACCCAGTGAGCAGGGTCAGAGATCGAACCTGCCACCTCATGGATACGAGTCGGGTTTGATACTGCTGAGCCACAATGGGAACTCCTAAAATAATCAACATTTAAAATCTTAAAATGAAAAATATGAATTAACCAAGTATTTTAAGATTCACTGGAGTTCCACTATGGTGAAAAGGGATTGGTGGCATCTCTGCATCCTGGGACGCAGGTTTAATCCCCAGCCCATCCCAGTGGGTTAAAGATCCGGCATTGCTGCTGCTGTGGCATAGGTCACAACTGTGGCTTGGATCTGATTCCTGGCCTGGGAACTCCATATGCTGTGGGGCGGCCAAAAAAAAACATTCACACCAAGTCCCAAATCTGAACCCAAGGTCCTGATTAGAGCCTTTAGCATCAGATGCTCCTGTTTCACTGTGGTCAGTTTTCCCATATGATAAATACACCACTTCCTGTTTATTAATCATGTTATGTAGCAACATCTTCTGTCACTGACCAAGAGGCTGTGGCCTTTCTGATTCCAGTGACCAAAGTGACAACCAGAAGAGTATTTCTCACCTGACAAAGGGACCAAATACATGCATACACTGGAGCATAACCTTCGACCTGAGCCTCGGACCTCTTTCTCCTGTGTGTGGCCAAAGCCGAGAGTCTGAGCATGTGGCCGGGAGAAGAAAATCAATCAAACTGAACACGAGATCCTGAGGAACAAAGGCCAGCGCCATCCCAGGGAGTTGATTTCCCCACATATTTTAATCAGGATTGTTTTCCTCCACATGTGCAGGAGGCTTGAGGGAGGCGCTGGATGTAGTTACTATTTGTACCTCTCATCCCATCCCCTCAGAGAGAGAAGAGAAAGTAGACAGAGCAAGAATTTTGCCTGGCACTTTTCTTTTTTTTTTTTCTTCTTCTTTTTTTTTTTTTTTTTTTTTAACAAAACCTGCAGCCTCAGAAGGAAGGCTGTGTAAAAGTTTTTACTTAAAATAATTTTTTTTTTTAAAAAAGGGAAGACTTTTGTATTAAAGTGAAATGCATAGAAATGCGGAGCGCCACATGATCACATACTCTGTGTAAGCGAATGATCTTAAAGGTTACGAGGCAGGAGGTTTAAGTATCTGATATCATCCTTCTGTGACCAGCATGGTTCTTCCTCCGAAATTTTAAATAATGACCTTGGAAGAAAGGCGACGCATCTTTATTTCTAGTTAAGAAAAACAACAACAGGCCAGAGAGGAGAGCAGTAATTTATGATTTTGCTGGTGTATTATCATCCAGTAATAAGTGCAACTTGATACTGCCAATTAGCTCATAAGAGGGGTATCACCTTTTCTGTTGTGAATGAACATCAATAAACGTAGGTTCCGCTTACTCACTCTTCCGCACGTCATCAGCAGCATTTTAGCCGCGGCAATGCACCAGGGCGGCACTGACGGGGGAAAAACAAAAACACTCAAGTGGGCCCAGCCTCTGGCTTGAGAAGCCTGAGACTGGCCGAGGATGACAGAGAGGCCGGGGGAGGGGGCAGCGTGGAGTCGCCTGGAGCGGTCCGGAGGTCACACACACGCGGTGCTCGGCAGCAAACTCAGTTTACAAAGAGACATCTGTTCCATTACTCCAATGCATTGTGGCTAATTACATCCTGGCCCGTCTGTGAAATGACAGCCACTTATTCTCCAGTGAACCGTAAAATCTGTACATGTTTGATTTGGGGAGTGGAGAGCGGGGTGTGGAGGCTGGGGTGGGGCGAAAGGGGAGCAGCGAAGGGGAGAGACACACCACAGAAGACCCAAGAAGTAAGGTTTTCCTCAAGACAAGCAGGGTCCTCGTGGAAAGAAGAGGAGAAGCAGAGGGTTTTGATGCGGCCAGTTCAAGAGGGAAGAACTTGTTTTTGCAGCTGTTGCTCTTCCTTTCTATTCAGAGGCAGGAGTGCCCAGGGCTGGTCCCGACAGTCCTTCCTCACCATCACCCTGGGCTGCAGCTTGGGGACAAACTGACTCGCCCATTTGCTTCGGTCCCCAGGGGCTTGTAAAGAGAGGCAGCTGGTAGGAACCAGAGTGAAGCTGCTGATGGGGTGGGTATGGGGGTTCTCCTGCAAGCTCTTTAGGAGAGGGAATTGCTGAATCTGTTCTCGCAGAGAGACCCCGCCTGAGAGTGAAGCATCTTGGAGAGCTGTGGGTGGGAGAGGGCTTCCTGAAGAGTGGGAAGAAATCTATGGCGAGGATTTTTAAGAGGAAATATCAGTGAAAAAAAGCCAGAAAAAAGAAAAAGATGCTCCCTCTGCTTTGGGTTGACATCAAAACTTTGTCCTCACACAAATCCAAAATCACTTCTGTAACTTGGTGACAGGTACAGGGGAAGCAGAAATGGAAAACACAGCACACTGCCATTTTGGAATTAGGCATCACTCCATTGTGGGTTTTAATAGGAAACTTATCTTCACTCTCACACAAAAGCTTTCTGCCAGAGGATTTACACACTTCTATGGGAATCTATATTCAGCAACTGATGATATGAAGGGTTTCTAGTGTGGTTAAACATCGATCTTTCTTCCCCTTGGAACAATAATATCTTCTGTGGATCTGGCTTGAAAGCTCTAGCAGTTCTCTGGGGGCAGGGGGGGGGGCATGTGGGGGTTACCCTGTAGCCTTCGCTTGCTGGTACCATGAGATACAGCCTGAGCATCTGCATTTCTAACAAGTTCCAAAGTGAAGCTGATGTGGCGGGCTTCCTGGAGAGCAGCAAACCTGCTCTAAAATTATATCCCTCCCCAACTTCTGCTCAATACTAGTGGGGCCAGCATCAAGGAATGGTAGATAAAAAAAGGAAAATGTTATTGAACGTGAAGTACTGCCTAGACTTGCTCTGGGAATTTGGCTAGTTTTGAGTCAAAGCAATTTCAACGACTCTGGATTTGACTACAGGGAACATGAAGGGGTGACCACCCCTTCCCCGGACAGAGGGGAGGGGAGTCAAGCATAGTTAGAGAGACAGTGTGAAAATGACATAAGCCCTGATTTTATGTTCCCCCCAAGAAGTTAATATTGTTCAGTTCTCAAGGGAGAAGCCATCTGAAAGGAGTCTTGGGCTTTTTCCACCAATATGTTTCTGACAAAAATCCCCGTTACAGACACAACGGTGTAAGACAAGGGGCTCCCCTTTCTTCTGGCAAGTATTCTTGCAGAGTGATTTGAACTAAAAGAAAGCTGAACTAAAGGAAAGGTTTTTGCTGACAGTGGAGGCTGAAGGAGAGCAGTGTCCCTTCATCCCAGCTCAGAGATGGCCCTGTGTGGTGGCAGCCTACGCAGGTGGCCTTGGCGCGTGCGTGTGTGTATCTCTGACCCATGCTGGGAGTGACTGAGTTTCAGCTCACGCCTCAGGGCACCGGATATTATGCCGCAAATACTAAATGTTCAGTGAACATTGCTGACCTGTTAAGATGTGTAAGTTCAGCTTTCATTTATTATCTGAGATGTCCTAACACTGGTTTCATTTTGGTTCTTGCCATGTTCCTTTCAGACTCTGAGCCTATAGGTTTCCATGAACCAGAAAACTCTGGCAAGCCTGTGGCTGGCTTTACAAGTCCATCCAGCAGTGGGGAGTAACAGACAGATACCCTGGAAAACATTACACATTCACCGACGTGAACTTAACAATAGCTTTAAGGCTTGAGAGGAGGCTAGAAAGGAGCTAATTCTACATCCGCATTTTACCAATGGGGACTGTCCCCATGTTCACCCGATGACCTACAGTCACTGAGAGAAAATGTGTAACAGGGTTGTGTCAGCTCTTTGACGTGAACCCAACCTGCCTAATTCTCATCGAGGGTCTTTTCTACCCCATCCTAATGCCTCTCCCCAAAGTTTAATATAACCTTTCCAAAGAGGTCCTTCATTTCCTTTATACAATCACAGAAAAGTCTAATATGATTTCCATGAAGAAGGAGTTTATTGCGGCTCAAAAGAGGCAAAGCTAAATGTAAAAGATTACAAGTGAAGTTCTCCTTATGAGTAGAAGAGAATAACTTTATAATTCAGGGAATTGACATTGGGGAACATGTGTTTATGCTTCTCCTTGAAGGGAAAGGAGCCCTTTGAGTAAAGGAGTCTTCTGGGGGCTGCACCAGAGGGAGATACTGGGGTTCTGCAGGAGGAACAGATCACATAGAACCTTATCAGGGAAGGCAGTGGCTCACGTGGCCCTGGGCTCTCTAGGCCTGAAATGCCAGTAAGAAGATGTCAAGACTCACCAGTCGGCCTTCATGCTTCCATAGCAGGTTCTATACAGAAGCCACATTACAAAATGCACCAGATAACACGTTCGTAAATAAACAGATAAATACAAACAGGAACAGAGAAGTGTTATAGAGACCAGGCAAGCATCTACATTTCAGCTACTCAATCAACCTGTCTGTTTGACATGTCTCTCATCTGTCAACTGGTTAGTAAAAGAAAAGAATCTAGAAAGGGCAGGTGAGATAAATGCATCAACGTAATAAAAGTCACAGACCCACACGGTATAAGATTCCATAAGCAGGAGTTAGGTGGGTCAAAGGAAATACCCTCAGAGGGCTACGAGGAGAACCAGTTCCAATTCAAAACAACCAGGGTGATCAACTTTACTCAATTATCAACTTCTGCCATCTTCACGCCAGGTTGAGGGGTGGTCAGATTGCCAATTACAAATGGACTATCAGAGTTCCAGCAAGCAAGACCTGGGGGCTTAGCAAAGTGCTGGAGTCCTCCTTTGATAGCATGGCGAGGGGCCCTTCCCAGCTGTCTGGCACCTGTGCATTTCTCCCAAGGCCAAGGGATGCTGAAGAGCATGGACCACCGTATTCTTGGTGGAATCCATCATTACCCCCACCTATAAAACAACGCTTTTTAAAAAATTATGATTCAACTATTTTTTCAAGTAGGTACAGGCCACCTTTAATTTGCTAGAGAATGACTACTGCCACTGCCAACCCAATATCATCTCATTCCCAATCTCTTTTCCCACAAGAGTTCAGTTTAGCTCTCTCCTGGATTGGGTGAGAAAAAGCCTGTTCTCCAACCTTGCATGATTATCTTACAACACTATTAGTTGTAAGGATAATAAAAACCATTGTGGCTGAATAAATCAAGACCATGCCATACGGCTTACAGTATATGAAAAGGATGGATGAGTCAGCTGAGAGACCTGTCCATGCTACGTTATAGCCCCAAGGGAGAAGTCCGGGTCAGCACAGACAGGGTCTGGATGGATTTTCCTAGGTCCTCAGGTGTTGGAGGCTGCCCTTGAATGTGCCACTCTATCACATCTCACTTTGTGGTTTTTTTTTTTTTTTTTTTTTGTCTTTCTGCTATTTTCTTGGGCCACTCTCGCTGCATAGAGAGGTTCCCAGGCTAGGGGTCGAATCAGAGCTGCAGCCACCAGCCTATGCCAGAGCCACAGCAACACGGGATCCGAGCCACATCTGCAACCTACACCACAGCTCATGGCAACGCTGGATCCTTAACCCACTGAGCAAGGGCAGGGACCGAACTCACAACCTCATGGTTCCTAGTCGGAGTTGTTAACCCTGCGCCACGACGGGAACTCCCACATCTCACTTTGTTAATGAAGGATCTCTTCTTTTGGGTCCAAGGCTATGTTTAATAGTGATATGAGCATGCATGTGAGTCTATTATTAATTTTCAAAGAGGCACCAGATTTTTAGCTTTCTTTCTGAGGAGTTATTCCTGAAAAAAATACTGCTTTTCAGCAGTGTTTCTCTACCTTACAGGTATTTACCTAGCCTAGAGATATTCCCTGCTGTCTAGTATCATTTCAAGTCTAATTTGAGGGAAGACAGTATCCTTGAGATACTGTCCAATCCACCTTTTTCTTCCCCCCTGAGCACTTCTGCTTTGTCCATGGAACTAGTTTGGGGAAACCAAGATGTCTTTCTCAGAAAAAGGAATCCTCAGTCTAGTAACATGCATTTCAGAGAAAAGGAAATTCTGGAAGTGTTGCTTTTGAGGTCCCCAAATCAAAAAATTTTTATTCTTGGTTCCTCTCTTCATTTGCTTTTTCTGTCCTTTCTCTTGTAAAATGGGTGAACTGTCTACATTTTCTGGAGGAAGCTGGTGTCACGTTACTTTTAGGACAAGATACGGCTTTGCACATTCTAGTCCTTTTCACCTTAGAACAGAAAACCCATTATTATCCTTATCATTGCTATCATTTTTGTTATTAAATACTAATTGCCACTTTCAGAGCCTCCCCCTCAAATCAAGATGCGTGTACCTCTCTTCCTCCACATCTAATGGTGAGGTGTATGACCACGTGTGACACCTGACACAGTGTCAGAGACATAGCTCTAAACAGATTCTGAGGTCTTCGATTCTAACCTGTGGCTGAAGTCACTTGAAAACATCCACCCTAAAACATTCAGGTGTGCTAAGTGCAAGCCTTAGCCAAATTCTTAATAAAGCGGAAAAGTCTTTTCAGGGAGCGGATTTCTGGAAACCAGGTGGCTTGCACATCTGCAAGTCTGGCTTGAGGACACCATTTGCCATCAAGAACCTGCTGGCATCGTTCCTTGTCAGAGCAGCCTCCCATCCCCAACCATGCCCCTCCCTGTTCCTACTGAGCACCGAGGTCTGCTCCAAGAGCATCAGACACTTAGTTGGCACTGAAAGTTCACTGCTGTCCACCACCATCCAAATCAGATCCTCCGAGAGCCAGGGGTTAGGACTAAAGCATTCTTGGGCACCCATTTTACCAGGATGGATGATAAGAATCAGTTGCTCTGGGCACATTACCCACATGTTTTCAAATCCAAGCAATGATGAGCTGGCTCATCTCCCCCTCCATGATACCCCGTCCTAGCCAGGGGCACTATTCTCTTTTAACAGGGAGGGTGCTTCCGTTGACATGCCTTCTTACACCTCCCTCAAGAGGAAGAGCATTTTTGGGAGTGGAGATGCAGCGCGTGTGTACACTCAGCGTGTGTTTCTCTTTCCCACCCTACATTGTTTGTTGAAATAAATATGGAAATAAGGCTGAGCAAGACAGCCAAGCCAGCCAAACTGAAATAAATTCATCACTCATGGGCTCTCGGGGGAAGGAAACCGTGCATTTTTTTCTAAATGATTATTTCTGAAGCACTGAAGGAATGGCTATATCACTAATGAGGCCTGTACGCCATGACTGCTGATTATAAATGACCCACAAAGAGACAAGGAGATGGCGGAGATGAAGGGGAGGTGGGGTGGGGGAGGAGCTGCCCGTGGGGGTGCTGTGCTGTGGGTGCTGTGCTGGGGCAGGCGGTGGACCTGAGTACCTGGAATCAACTCGCCCTGCTTTTCTGACCCAGCACTAACTCCACCAGAAGAACATGGGGCTTACTCTGTGTCTATATAGATGATGAGGGAGGTATCGACAGCCCCCCAAAGCTGGAAAAGCATCTTGTGTACAAGAGCTTAGGCCACCATTCATGCCTCTCTCCCCTTGTGCTTGCATGTTCTCAGCAGCATCACAGGACCTGGGATGGTGACAGCAATGACATTGCAAACCACGCTCAGCCACTAAATGGTGCCAAAGCCCCTGGGATTCTGCCTTGGTGGTTGTGCAGTGGACATATGGGAAAAGAAGATGCGGATATAAGCAGACTTCATGGGATGGGATCTCTCTCCAGAGCAGCTAGTGAATTCCTGGCCAGGCTGACAACAATGGACTTGTAAACTGGGTATCATAATGCTTGGACTCAGAAAGCCATAACAGATCCTGTGAATGCTTCTTGGGGCCTCCTGATGCGGGGACACTATGACGTCATATGCTGCGTTGTAGGAAAATGTCCAAATATCTTCTGGAGTGACCTCCTAACAATCATTCAGACAGAAGAATCCACTGTGCAGTGTTAGCAGCAGCAGCTAGAAGAAAAGGCCTGGCAAGGGATATTCTTGACAGACACAGTGATCCAATCTCCAAGGGCAAGGGCAAAATGATGCAGGAGTTGCTGTTTAAAACGGGTGTATTATTTAACCCAAGGAAATGCATTAATTATCCTTCCACTCTGACAGAAAGGTAGAGGTGGAAAGGAGCTTCTGCAGCCTGTCAAACAAAGAAGCTGTGACAGGGGTAAGATATGTTTGCAACGTGTAGTGATACCAGAGGTTCCTGAACTCAGAGGCTGGTTGCTCTGCTTGCCCTTTGCAGCCAGCACGCTCCCCGCAACAGGATGGCGCACCGCAAAGCAGTTTCTCATCTGTCACGTGCATCCTTCTGCACGTGGATTCCTGGACGGAAAGTCATACGTGGCGAGAGGCAAGCCCTGCTCTTCAGTTCTTCCTGCAATGACTCCTCTGGCTGTTCTAGGGCATCAGCGATTTGTCTGCTCACAGTGACTGCAAAATGAACTGAGGATCCTGGAGTATACCTTCCACTTCCTAAATGTCCAAAGGGATAACAACACTAGAAGCAAAAGATAAGTGGCTTCAAGCATTAGAAAGGCAGTCTGGGTCCCCACATTTGTCCAGGGGATACTCATAAACTAGAGAGGAAGAAGGAGGGCCCAAAGGACAAAGGATAAAGTTCCGCTCCACTGACTTCTGATTTTGTGGTAGCAAGAGACACATGCATTTTATTCCCTCTCTGCAGCTCTCCTGGGCAACAAAAGGCCACATGTTAGCCAAGAGAAAAGCAACACACACTGGGTCCCTGCATCCCTTTGCTTCATCACGGGCGGTAAATACTGTTCCCAGACTTCTCTTCCTCTCTCATCTTTTCCGTGGATGGCCAGAGAATAAACAGGGGGGTCTCAAACCATCAGAACAAAGAAAAGAATTGAAAGCCACCCATTCCAAGATGCCGTCTCCCCGCCCTGCTGCTTCCAACAGAGGAGCAGAGCAAATCCTACCGGATGCTCTCTAATGAATCTGACCCCCGGCTGCAGCTTTAAAAGGGTGCAGCAGTGTGTCAATGTAAACAGCTAAACCTAGTGTCATGTCAAGTGGTAACAAGGCCACTGCTGGTTTTTTACAAGCGCTGTGCACTTAGCAGATAAAAATGAGCATGCTATCGCTGGCCTCCACGAGTCACACTTATCAACAGTGAGAAGAAACAATGCTTTGTTTGATAGGTGTTGCTTGGTGCCAGGGATAGGAAGTTAAATTTCGTACCCATTAGCATGATGAAAGGGCAAGTAACAGCTGCATGAAAGAATCTTTTTGCCTGTGTCCACGACAAGCAGTCCAGAGCTCCTGATGTCCCTTCCAATAAAGAGAACTAATTACCGTCCACAATGCCACCTGGGCTGGAGACAACCAATGTCGGGAAAGGGCTTCGACAAACACATTTATTTGTCCAGGACCAAGTCCAGGGCCAGCAACCTCCATTCTTCCTGGTATCACAGTGGAGCCAGATGCACACAAGATCAATAAAAGGTCCCGGGTTCACTGCAGGCTGGGGGAAGGACCTGCAGACGAGGCGTCCCCTGGGAGGCCGTGGGCTTCCAGCCATGGCAGCGGCCACGCACGCACACCCAGTGCAGAGAGGCAGCCTGCATGCATGCTGTGGGGTGGGGTGGGGTGGGTGGGAACCAGACTTGGGGTGAAGTTGGCCATTGAAGAAAGCCAAGAAGTTTGAAAGACGTCAAACAAGGAAGAGGAGTTGCAAAGAAGGGAGGGTTGTTTTACTGACGCTCAAGTAGTTGCTCTCGAACAGAAGAATTTTAGGCAGATAAATATACTTTGACGTTATTATCCTTCCTTTTATATACAAGGAAACTAAAGTACAGAAGAGGTAAGTGATGGCATCGCACATCCCGAAAAAGGAAGAGAATTGCATTTGCTAAGTACCTACTGTGTAGGAGTCATTTTTCAGATACAGTTTCTAGTTGAATTACTTCCACAATCCTAGGAGGTAGGACTTCCAGACACCTCCCTCGCCCCCACCCACCCCACCCCAACTCCCACCCCCACCCTCGCCAACACACACACAAACACACACACACACACACACACACACACACACACACACACACACACACACACACACACACCCCGCCCTGAGGAAACTGATGCTTAGGGAGATCAGTCACCTTGCTCAAAATTATTCTTCTAGGACCGGATTCACACCTTGATCCATCTGACTTCTCATCCCACTCCAAACTGCTCAATGTCATTCTGGGGGCTGAGCCCCTGTGAGAAGCCAGCAGATCTGATTTTTGGAGCTATCTGAGGACTTTTGAAAGCTGCTGAGGCAGGATGGTAAGCAAGGCACACAAGCGTGGATCCTTTTCTTAATTGCAGATGATTTCTTCCATTTCCTCTCCCTCTAAGATGAAGGTAGAACTGAAACTATAACTAATAACACATATTCTTCCCCAAAGCTCTACGTGTATCCACTTGATAATGGGGCTCTGGCAATAATCTATTCTCCCCAGCCCAACGCTTCAATCTACTGTAGAACTTAGCATTTAACAGAAAGAAGATGCTTATCCTTTGCCCAAAGATGAGTATGTTACTAAGACATGTCACCTTTCTGGGTCATGTGAGTCACGTTTAAAAAACACCAGATGAAAAAATCGTTATATTGCAGTTTTTGACTTACTCCCCAGTCCCTAGTACATGGAAGAAGAGGGTTTTAAACAATATGAACTAAAATGCCAATTTACTGTCAGGTTTAAGGACAATGCAAAAATAAAACCAGAAACCTGTTAGTTAACATTCACGATAATTTAATCTGGTCCACATTTTTGCCTTCTCACCTCATCACATCTTTTGTTGGAAAGGAACTTAGGGATTCCCTATTCATAGATATAGGTAATTATACACAGTTTGGGCTTTTCCAGAAGTTATTCCTAACGTACCTTAATTCACTTGTGTCTTCCGATGAAATGGCTACTATCTCCAATTTAAGAGTGAGAACCATCCTGCTTGGTTGGTCCTGTCCCAGTGCAGGTCCTGACTCTTCAGACAGGAACTTTCCCTCCTCTCTGGAGATCTTACTCAAAGGCAGGATGAGGAGACCTCCGGAGGGTGGCATGATGACCTTGTGAAAACCCCACCACCCAAGGAAAAAGCATTGCCCACAGGGCCCCCGGGGAGGTGCCATTTTCATCTTCCATGGCACTGCACTGACATTTTTAAATTATAATGATTCCATATCCCAAATGAGTCCTAAGAACATTCTGAATCAGCTAATTAATAAATCCATTGCTCTTCAGGATGGCATTTATCAAATTCACAACTAATATGTGAGGTGGGCCAAGAGTGGGAGCCCACTGCTTCTACACCACCGGATCCGCTACGAACTACCTATGGAAGACCTGGCTTATTCCTAAACCTGCGCCATTCTCTGGCTATAAACTAACAAGCACCTTCAAGCATCTATGCATTACTGAGTCTGTTGGGGCACAGTTTCATTGATGGAGTCAACAACTTACAGAATAATGAGTGGTCGCTTGAAAGAATGAAGAACAGGGGTATCCTAACTAATCAGACACTCGGTGTCCCACAGGGTTGACAGTAATTGAAACATCCTTCTGGTCACACTGTTGAACTAAGGTTAAAATCAATTAGATGCCACCGTTTAGATGGTGGTGGCATTCCGGTGTCTTTATCTTGTTCATTTAGGCAGAGACAGGATGTGGGCCGAGGCGGGGGTGGCGCAAATACCAAGCTGGGCTTCTCCTTCCCCAGAGAGTAGAGCACTGGCAAGCTCTCCTATCTCTTAAGCCTGGACACTTTTTCTGGCAGGATTCAGAATCACCGCCAACACATTTGAAATCGGTCTCGACAATGAGGCTGTCAGAGCAGCTCGTCCTGCTCTTAATCGTCTGTGTAGTGCTTTGTGAATTCTTCATTTCTCCGTCTCCCTCCCCGTCATCCAGCCACTGCTCACATGCTGCTGAGGGGCTGACCTGGACAGTGTGGGTGAGAGAGACGAAGTCTGGGGAAACAGCCCAAGTGGCCATCCCTGGCGGAAGGACATAGAGTTGGAC
Organism: Sus scrofa; assembly: GCF_054392235.1. NCBI lineage: Eukaryota > Metazoa > Chordata > Mammalia > Artiodactyla > Suidae > Sus > Sus scrofa. The sequence continues at coordinate 93,628,011 of NC_139390.1, read as the reverse complement.
TAGAAGATAAGGCAGCAGAGAGACTGGGGACTTGGCGAGCAGACAGGCAGAGACCCACTGCTCTGAGGCCAGAGGGCTGGGCAAAAGCCTGCCAGTGGTTTAGACTGAATCTGGCCCACACGACTTACTCTCCTTTCCTTGTTAGTAGTGTCAATGGGGTTATTGCAAGGTTTTTCTCCAAGAGGGGATTTTTTTTTTTTTTTAAGAGAAAAGGATGTTGACTTTTCTGCAAATAATTACTCAAGCCTAATGGCTCCCAGGATCTAATGCTGAGGGGGGATATCAAGGAGAGAGAATGTGGGGTCCGGGTCAGGAAGGGGAGATCAGAAATGCCACAAAGTCCAACAGAGAGGACACACCAAAGAAGTAAGAATATGGAAGGGGAGAAGTAGGGAGGGTGACAGAAAGGGAGACGGAACTGGACAGGTGGCTCTATGACACGGGACCTAGAGGGATGCGCCAACACAGAAATGGGAAAAGACTTATACGTTAACACTGAGTATCTTTTTTTTTTTTTTTGGTCTTTATAGGGCCGCACCAGCGGCATATGGAGATTCCCAGGCTAGGGATCGAATCGGAGAGACAGCAGCCAGTCTATACCACAGCCATAGCAACGCCAGATCCGAGCTGCATCTGCGACCTACACCACAGCTCACAGAAACACCGGATCCTTACCCCACTGAGCAAGGACCGGGATCAAACCCGCAGCATCATGGTTCCTAGTCGGATTTGTTTCTGCTGCTCCATGACGGGAACTCCAACAATGAGTATCTTTATCCAGGGCCGGGGTGTGTGAATGGGGGCAAATTGGTAAAGATACCCAGGTAGGAACTGAAATTAGAAAAACTAAATAAGAGCAAAGAAATCACATTTTGCTGAATGACAAGTTCACTTCTGAACCCTGAGATGTCAGAAACTTTCAATTCCTGTCTAGACCCTCTTCCTGACTGTCCCAAGAACTCACCCAGCAAGTGATAACAGGAATTAGACTGGCTTGAGATGAAAACCACGCAGGAAACTACTTTGAATGCAATTTTACTTAACTCAGTATTTTTGTTTTTGTTTTTATTTTTTATTATTTTTATAAAATTTTTAACTCCATATTTTTTGGATTTGACACAGATGCTTATTGGAATGAAAGCATTTGTGATGTGATTTCTACCTTTCACCTGTGATGTGATTCCTTATACTCTCTTTCGTAGTCCCCTTTATAAATCTGTGGCAAGTGGTATATAATAATTTCATTGGCACCACCAACTCCTACGCCTAACATTATAATTCTAAAATACAAACTGAATAAATACCTAGGTAGGTCATTTTCAAAATGATTTTTATTTGCTCAACAGATTGAATCTGGGCAGCAGTAAAATTACAGTTGGTTAAGTAAATCTTGATTCAGAGTAAGGTATAGCAGGGTATGTTGCTCCTTAACCCTTAAGTCTAGAATATAGTTTTAGGAGTGGGCAGGAATCCCAACATCCACATAAACAGAGAACTCCGAGATTGAAATGCCCCAAGTGGACTTTCTTCCAGTTATTTGTGACAGCTTGACAGGGACAAAAAACCAGGAGCTGGAATGCTTTCTCTCCAACTTTGGGGCTGAATTTTTATGCAGTCTTCCCTAGATCATTTTGTGCCTTAATTTCCCTTCCTGCAGATTTGCCTGGAGGCTTGTCGATGAAGCTGTAGATTATAATAAGCTAACACTGCACTTTATTTTTATTTTACTATCCAGAGTCTCTCACCAAACTAAGCATTTCTGTCTACAAGGGGAAGAGTTTAAGAAATAAATGATCTGTTCATAATAGCATAACTATTATTTTCTGTTCAAAGACATAGTTTAAAAGAGTCATTAGTTTATGACTTTTGGTGGCAGACAGAGCTTTTCTCTAGAGTTACAGTCCTTAAAAACAGCTCCATTTTTAAACATTTTTGCTTCTCCTTGATACTTAAAAATACCTTTCACGTGGCTTTATTGGATATCCTGTAATTTAGAAAATCAAGGTGATTCATTTTGAATTTTGGAGGAAAATCATGTAGTTTCCCTGTGAAGCTACTGATCCATGTCACAGCTCTTTGCGAGCAGAAAGGCAGCGGGGAGGGAGTCCCCCAAATGGTACCACGAGACTGGATGGATCTGCTTTTTCTCACATCATTCAATAAGATTTTCACAGTTTACACTTAGGATGTTCTGAATCTAGACAGGCCAGCCATGGGCGAATGGACCATCCCTCTCTCCGTCTCCTTCCTCCGCTACTCAGGTTGTGTAAAATAAGAACATTTACAAAAAAAAAATACACACACTATTCTCTCCTTCTGGGTTAGCACAGGTCAGGGTGAGTCCAGATGAGGGTGGCAGGTTGGGGACTAGGGGGCAGCGTGAAAAGAACAAGGTCACTACCTGATTCCATCTATGGAGCAAATCATCAAAAACACATTTTTAAAGTGGTTTCTGTAAGAGTCATAAGGAATTCTAGAATGCTTGTTTTAAATGTGTTTCTATGCATATCTGTTCCTGTCATTTTCTCTCAAGGACTTTGGACAGCTCAGGTTATAAGGAAGCGTCAGGGAGGCTGGACCACCTTTTCTGGGCCTCTCTACAACGCCTTCTAAATCTGATTGAGAGAGGTGGGAACAAAAATGTGCAGTGGCGGGTGCCAGGACGCAAACGGGCCTTGTGAACTGTTCCGATGAAGCACAGAAAAGGGAATATTCAGCAATACTTTCCAACCATGCCTGGTTGTTGATCACCAAGCTCCCGGTCAAGAAAGAAAACAGACTTCACCTGAGTATTGCGACAACAGAATACACGGCTGCTTCGATTGTTGTGAAAGGCTGGCTTGAAAAGGAAAGTTAATCTGGAGGAATGAATGAGCGGGGTGCCAAGCCCAGGTCACCAAGCAGGGGGCCCTCCTAAGCAGAAACCTCTGTCTGCGTGGGACTCAGGAAGAGACAGAACTGGGAATATCTGTTTGCTTGTTTATTTGGTACTGTGTTTGATCTGGGCAGGAGACTATTTTAGAGATCTCCCATCTCATCCGTTTGATCTATTTTTCTCTTAAGCGTGTGTGCTTAGTGAATTATAAATTGTTAGCGACCCTGGGGTGTGCAATTCCATCTCTTTTAATACACTTTTCCATTCTGACAAGGAGCTTCAGTGGCTTGGAATAATCCCCTTCAATTGACAAAAGCAGCCCCCAATTTCTAAGTTTTTAAACCATTAGTGGCTGATCAGTTGCAACAAATATGCTGCCGCCACCGCTGCTGCACCTAATGATTGAATTTTAAATATTCATGATGGATGGATGTCTGTGTGTGTACGCAGACATGACAGCACCGACGGCTGCTTCTCACCAGGGCACCGCGAAAGCTGAGCAGGAGCTGCATATGTCAGATATTTTCTGGTTAAATATTCCAGTCATTAAAAAAATTACTCTATCATATAGATCTGGCAGCATTAATGCATGAGATATACATGTCTGCAAATACACAATGTGGAAATGGGTAGAAGCCTCCCCTCAAAAATAACCCTTTAATCATTAAAAAAAAAAAAACCCACTGAATACAACAGCAATTTTGATAGTGGTGATTTGGGGACGTTTCAGTGATTTTAATGTTCTTATTTTTGCTTGTCTGTATGTTTCAAAAACATTTTCTACTGTAAACACAACATATTTTTGTAATGAGACAAAAGATAACTTAAAATCCCACACTAAGAAAAATAACAGTGTTAAAATATTGACCAATTAAAAAATTCTTCATGGAGAAACATGCACTTAGAGCTTATAAAAATAAACACGAAAGAAAAGAATAAGTTTTAGCTACGAAGTAAGTGGGAAATAGAACCTAATTTTCCTCTAAGAATAGAGAAAATGCAAGTCAATTTTTAGAGGAAATTCAATAGAGAGGATATAGTGATCTGAAAAGGGACACATTTTTTGAGATGAAATTACACCAAATGTATTCTTTGGCCATTATTTGTGGCTGAGATTATAAACAACTGAGAGTGATTAGCTGACCTGAAAAAGGCCCACGGTTTTAATCAGCTGGGATGAACCCCCGTTTCTTTTTCTGTCTCTCTTCTTCCTATTTAGCAATATCTCTGCTCCCTTTTTACTGTTCTCCTTTTCCGGAAATCTTCCTCACACAAAAACTGAAACACTCTTAAATCTCACTGTTTCTTGCCCTGAACATTCATACCATCTTTTTTCGCCCCAAACGCGAACCCTTATTTAATAGCATCGATGACTATCCTGATCAGAGGAAAAGGGAAAAATAAGGAACACGCACAGGTATTAGAACGAAACCAGATATACTTGACCTGCTCCGTGTGTGCAAGCAAACACGCAGGCTTGTCATTCTGGAATAGGATTCTATTAGTTCTCCAGACCAGTGACTAAGTGGTTAAAAGGAAAACTGTATGAATTGCTTGGCTCTGATTGGTCCCTAGAAACTTCCTGTAGAAAAGAATTAGAGCAAATACGTTGAAAGGAGGGCCCAGAGTCTGTGTCTACAAGAAACACAGGGAAAAAAATTAGATAAGGTCTGACCTCGTGGCTGATAAGCAGGTTAAACTGAACACTTGTGTCTGGTTCCCCCCAGTTAAGACGTTATACCAGGAGTTTGATCAGAGCAAGGAGAACCAGCAGGGATGGGAAAAGGTGGAGGCAAAATGAGCCTCATTGGAAAGAATAGTTTAAAATTTTGAGTCTGGAGATCAGTCGAGTCCTCACAGTACTGCACTTGGTAGCAATATGATCCTCAAGTGCAGACTAGTCACCAATGCAAAGGAGAGCCACTGTCACTTCACCACTCAGCTTTGAATGTGCCATGGATGCCCCAGCCTATCAAAATATCCCCTTACGGCTTCTGTGGTTCAGTTCATTTCCTTGAAATTTTATATAAAACTCTGAAAAGTTGTGTTTCTTCTTTTCTTTTTGTCTTTGTAGGGCCGTACCTGTGGCATATGGAGGTTCCCAGGCTAGGTGTCCAATCGGAACTCTAGCCAGCAGCCTACGCCACAGCCGCAGCAATGCCAGATCTGAGCCGCATCTGTGACCTACATCACAGTTCATGACAACGCCAGATCCTTAACCCACTGAGCGAGGCCAGGGGCTGAATCCACAACCTCATGGTTCCTAGTCAGATTTGTTTCCGCTGCGCCACGACGGGAACTCCCGAAAAGTTATGTTTCTATAATTGTTCACATTTTAAATAATCTTTGTTACTTAGAGAAGTTATAGAGAAGACCATCTTACAGGAGAACAGAGTTCGGGATGCCTGCTGGAAACAAAATTACATATGGACATTTTCACTATGTAAAAAACCACGTGTTCCATGATTTCTATGAGGTTTACAGGTGACTAGAACTCCTGGTTTTGTAGACCATATCTTTTCAGTTTGCTGAAAACTCTCACTTGCCTAAACCCCAGTTTTATTTAGATTCACTAGTTTTTTTGTTTTCCTTCTAGACTCTGTGTATTTGTAGTGAGCTGACCTGTAGCTTGTATTAGAACAAAAGAAACAAGAAAAGAGCAGGTGGTATTTTATGAAATCCAAGCTCCTATATGATCCTCTATAAAAGAAAACATTTAAACCATGGCAAAACAAAATCCTATAAGAGAGTTTCAAGCTGTCATTACCATCTTAGGCTTCTCTGTTCATCCCGTTAGCCTCACTATGCATAATCACACATTGCCCAGGACATCTCTGGCTGACTATGTTGTCCTGGTGACCCATTTGCTTAGTGTCCCTTTTCACTCTCAGAAGTGTCCTGATTTGGACAATACATTAGATGGAATTGCCCTGGGGTTTTCCACAAGCCCGCAAGATAAGCTAGACTGTGGTGTCAACACCCAGCACTGGTGCAAACCTCAACCTCATAGATTTTCTTTGTTCCTAAAAGGATTGTTGAGAAAAGAGCTTCTGCTGTACAGATACACCCACATTAAGATCGGATTATCTGCAAGACAAAGGAAGTAAACAAAGAACATTCTACCAAAATGTAGAATATAGTTGGCCCTGAAGATGACTCACATTTTGAGAGCCTCTTTCCAGAAAAGTGGGAAATTATGATAGTTTTAGAAGAAATTCTTCTTCTTCTTCTTTTTTTTTTTTTGGCCATGCCTGCGACCTGTGGAAGTTCCACCACAGAAATGACTCTTCGGGCCACTGTAGTGACAATGCTGGATCCTTAACCCACGGGGCCACAAGAGAATTCCCTTGTGGGAATTCTTTGGGCAACTTGGGTTCCAGAAATTTCTCTTGTTATGTTCTCCTTTCAGATACCATCCCATTAGGTGCCTTCTTTCCGAAGGTACCCATGGCTCTGTAGTCTTGCAAACTCCCCACTGGGGCACTGAGAGCTAATCAGAACAAGGAACTGAAGGCCAGTCTGTTCTCAGACACACAGCAGCACCAGTTAGGACAATCTAGCTTCTTTGAAAGTGTTATTTATCTATGGCCTTGGTCTGCTATTGGCTGGCACGTGTGGCAGCAGAGACTTCAAATGCCACTGGGACTACTCTCTTCTCCTTCAGGGCTTTTTGAGACTCCTCAAAGGAAAGCCAGCTTCCTTTCACTCTGAAAAGCCAATTCTATTTTATTTATTTATTTATTTATTTTTGTCTTTTTGCCTTTTCTAGGGCCACTCCTGCAGCATATGGAGGTTCCCAGGCTAGGGGTCTAATTGGAGCTGTAGCTGCTGGCCTACACCACAGCTCACAGCAATGCTGGATCCTTAACCCACTGAGCAAGGACAGGGATCAAACCTGCAACCTCATGGCTCCTAGTTGGATTTGTTAACCACTGAGCCACGATGGGAACTCCTGAAAATCCAATTTTAATTACCAGGGTCCCCAGCTGTAAATGCTGGTGCCTGGGAGGAGATATGGAAGAAAAGGAGGAAAAAGCACAAGAAAGGGCAACGAAATTGTTTTCGAATAGAGACCGTCTTCAGGCTTTTCTCTTCTCCAACACTGACAACCAACATCTAAACAGTTCATTATTGCCTTTTCCCATACCGAGGGCCCGTGTTCATTCTCTGCAGTATGGGGCTGATGTACCGAAGCAGGGAAGTAAGCTGGGTGGGCAGACTGGCCCAGGCCCTTAGGCAGAAAGTGGGTCTGGAGTATGTGGCTTCAGGATTCCTCTTGAGGTTGCAAAGGACCTAGGAAAACATGGTCACATTTGCAGACCACGATTACTCCGGCTTATAGATGTTCCCACATGAAAACAAGGACTACTTGGGAGAGCAAGGAAGGTGAAGGGCCATTCCTGTGCGAAAGTGACCTTAGCGGCTTCTTGAGTGAACAGCTGAGAGGTCCCTGACAGGAAGCAGAGAAGTGAAAGCCGCCCTTCTAAGTCTGTACCTGGTCCCCCTCAAACAAAGAAAGGGGTTCCAGGACCCTGAGGACCTTGGGACGGGCTGCTTATTGAAATCCAGGTTGGGCTGGCCACACGGCAATTTTCGCCCTGGTTCTCCCAGCTTGTCACAGCATTACTACCCATGCTGAGTAAGAGAGCCAGAGGTTCACCACCTATGGGAATCAGGCTCAAAAGAGGTGCAGATTTTGGAAGTATTGAAAACACATTTTGGAACTCTTGTTCTAGACCGCTAAAAATCACCGCAATCAAGCATATCACCCCTGTGTTACTGAACAAAGCCTGATGAAAACTTCGTAAGCCATAACAGTTGTAGGGGAAAGTTTCATAGGTTTTTATAACTTCTCTGCAAATCCACCTGTGCCCACATCAGTCAGAGTCACAGAGCAAATCACAACAGGTATGGAAAGCCCCCTGGGTCTCAAGATGTATGAAACTTATCATCGATAGCTTCATTTTATTCCCAGTGTTCGTGAAGATTCAGAGGCCATGCATCGTTACCTTCACGGCACTTTCCCTAGTTCTGCCTGGACAATTAGTGATCCATCCAGGATCTTTGTCTTTGCCAAAATGCCTGGGAAGCATTCTGGTTAGTTGTCTCTGCCTTTTACCATACCTACAGACTCAGCTATGATAAAATAGAAAGAGCACATGAGGTTTGTCTCCTGGCTCTGCCCTCTACGAGTTGGGTGATCTTGGCCAAGTCTTGTACTCTCTGTGGGTCTCGGTTTCTTTCTTTTTTTTTTTTTTTTTTTGCTTTTTAGGGCCGCACCCGCAACATATGGAGGTTCCCTGGCTAGGGGTTGAATGGGAGCTACAGCCTCCAGCCTATACCACAGCCATAGCAATGTGGGATCTGAGCCGAGTCTGCAACCTACACCACAGCTCATGGCAACGCCAGATCCTTAACCCACTGAGCAAGGCCAGGGATCGAACCCACAACCTCATGGTTCCTAGTCGGATTCGTTTCCACTGAGCCACAATGACGGAAACTCTCCAGTTTCCTTATTTACAAAATACTTGTCCTTGCAGGTGAGGAGTAAAAGAAGTAAAAAACGTGAAAATAACGTGTACTTGGGAACAGGTAGCATACACATGATCACTGTCCTCGTGTGTTACAGATGAAGAATTGACGACACCGAGGGACTAGAACAACTAAGTGCCCAGCAGCCTGAAGCAATTCCATTGCAGCCCTGCACTCAGCCAGCACCTACACAGCCAGCACCCCACGCCCTCGCACTTCTGCTTCCATCTATACACACGGACTAAGGACGGGCTTCTAATCCACTTAAAGATTCATCAATTTCAAATAGTACCACCAAGACAGTTGCTCCTTTCTTTGTAATAAGAGTACCTTCCCCTTGTGAAAATGGTAAAAAAACAAACCAACTAACCTTGCTGAGAATGACCCTATATTCCAGAGACAGAATACACAGTCTTTACAGTCTCAAATAAACAGAGAAAAGGAGGAGTGGGTGGGGGCCTGCAGGTGTATTTGCTGAAAGGATGCTTTGAGGATTATGGAGAAAGCCTAGAGGTCCCCAGGGGGCGTTTTAAAGGCTGGGTGACAGGAACACAAAAGGCTCTGCAGGAGGCAAATGATCTCTGATCACCTCTGTGCCGAGGAGTGCAGCGAAGCTGGTAATAATCCCTCAGTGCTCATTCTTCTGCTAAGGTTTTTAGACACCCTAATCAGAAAACAGAGGGGGATGTTAAAGGGGGGAGGGACCTCAGTACCCCCTCAAGTTACTAGCTGGACGCTGTGGTTCAAATGCCATCTCTGCCTATCATCAGCGATGAGACCTCAGGCATGTTCCTTGTCCTTCCAAGGTCTTCACCCAAAAAGGGAGGATAACCTCATAGGTTGTTCAAGAATTAAGTCTGATATCTAGAAGGCATTCACCTGGGGACCTGGCACCTAGTATGTATCCGGGAAATGTCAACTGTTCTTGCTACGAATTCAGTTTCCTCAGTTCCCAGTGAGAAAACTGAGGGCCAGAGAGGTCTAGTGGCATTTGCTCAAATCCATAAGGCTCAGATTAAAGACAAAATAGGAGCTTTTTGCCCCTGTTGCAGGACATTTGGAACTGTTCTGGAACACCAGTACCCCAGGTGCTGTCACTGTTGATGGGCGCCGAGGGCCCGTCTAGTTCTGCAGAATCAATGACATTAAATGGCAGGATGGCACATAAAACCATCTCTCAAGGCTCTGTGTTAATGGAGAGGAGTATTGTCATGGATGACCCCTGGCTGCAGACATCCACTAAGGGCTGATGCGGGCTCTGTGGCACCAGCACAGAACAAAGCCATGGTCTCCAGCGAGGGGGGGGCGTCTGTCCTGAGGGTGAGCCCACTGCATGTTCAGGATCGCCCCTCAGAGCTGGGTGTTGTTTAGGGAGCAAGGCCGGCCCTCCCTGCAGAACATGATTCGGGCACGTCACTGAGGGCTCTCTCGGGCAGCACGGTAGCTGTCAGACCAATTCCGCTGGAGGCATTACCTCCCCTGTTGATGGCCTCAACTTGGCTGTGGAATCCGAACCTTAGATTCCCCCTTGAAGGCCCCCTTCTCAAGGCCCCCGCCCAGCCTGCCTCTCTTTTCTAAAGCATCTATTGCTCTCTCCCTGGAGGAAAGGAAGTCATGCTTGTTTCATCACTAACCTCCAACTACTTTCTTTCGTTTTTTCTTTTTTCTTTTTGTCGTTTTTAGGGCCAACCCCACAGCATATGGAGGTTCCTAGGCTAGGGGTTGAATCGGGGCTGCAGCTGCCAGCTTACACCACATCCACAGCAACACCAGATCTGAGCCGCGTCTGCGACCTATGCCACAGCTCATGGCAACCCCGGATCCTTACCCACTGAGGGAGGCCAGGGATCAAACCTACGTCCTCATGGATACTAGTTGGGTTCATTACTGTTGAACCATGATAGGAAGGAACTCCTAACCTCTGACTACTTTCAACTCCTAATCAACAGACTTGGTTCTGGGGAGTCACTCTGTGCCTTGAACCCTGTCTCTTACCCCCAGCGTTGTCTGTTTAGATATCTGAGGTTTCTAGAAGTCTTGCCGGAGGATGAATGGGGTGTCGCTGGAGCAGGTGTCATGTGTAAGTAATCCTGTTCTCACCGTATTTGAATGTGAACTTCATCCTGGGCTACATGCTGCTGGATAATAAATCTCGGGGCCTGACACTTGTGGAGGTCTGAGGGAATGAAGCTGCTGCAAGATAAAAAGTGTTTCGTGCAAAGAGATGAACCAATGTCAGAATAAAAAGTTCATCAACGAATATGTTAGAGGCAAAAAAAAAATCTGTCCAAACAAACAGGCTTCATGGCTGTGTACAGTGAAAGCAATTTTTAAAAAGCACCAACCACTCTCTTTTTCTCCCTGTTTTTCAGTGCATGTACTAGATTTATCATTCCAGTGGCATATCTACATGGATTGCAGAGTGTTCTTTGCTTCATCTTTCCAAAGGATTTCAGTTATTCAGATTTAAAATAACCAGGGAATTCAAAAGGAGTAAAAAATATTCCAAAAACGATGTGTGTGATAATCTTAAAACAGAAAGCCATAACTTGTATGGCTCCCTTTATTTTTATGAAATGCTTTTCTATACATTAGTTCATCTTTATCATGGGCATCAAAGGAAGGTCCAATAAGGTGTGAAGAGCATGAGACTAGTTCAGGTCTGTGCAGATTGGATTACACACCCCTTCTTTCTAAGTTTTAATTTTCACATGGCAACCAAACATTTCATGAGTCTACAGGAAAACAAAATAAACTCATTATGAGGAAAACACTACATTCCTCCTTATAAAACTCCCTTAGAAAAATTGTTCTTTTCCAAATATTGGCTCTGGAAAATTTCCTTCAAGACTGATGAAGTCTCATTTCTTTCAGGTACCCCCACCCTATACGGACCCCTTTCCCATTGTTTGGACATGCATCCTTCCTTCTGCTCCAGATGCACCCTCCTTGGCCAGCATCCCGGCACTGCCACTTTTTATCTCTCTGCCTTTGGACCACAAGCTCCTGGAGGGCAATGCCAATGTCTTGTTTTATCTCCTCTGTTCTTACTCAGCACAGGGCAAGGCACATGGAAAGGATTTGGTATGTTCGGAATGAATGGAAAATCCACAGGCAACAGGTACCTTATGGAAAGTGTGAGAGTGAACTGAATACCTGCTGTAAAGAATATTCTGAAGCAATAAGATGAATATAGCTTTTGTCGTTTATGAAGTCAAATTCAAACGGGACAGAGGAGAGGAGGCAGGAGAAAGAGGCTCCTGTTGGGAAAAGGACAATTACAAGGACTTCCAGTGTAGGGAAGCTGGGTGGACACAAGCTCCAACGGACTTAACCCGCTCTTCCAGCTTCAGAAATCCTGCGGATAGACAGCTATGAAGTAGAATGAGCAGACAGTGCTGAGTCAATGCCAGTTATCAGAAAGCAAATGAATGGCTTCGTTCTGACGTCACATACCCAGGCAGGCAGTTAAAGGTCATAGTAAAGCCTCTTCTCCAAGTCCTGTGAAGTGCTAGAGTATGAACCAGCACTTTCAGTCCACATGTAAACTGGGAGAAGCTTGTACCTTTAAGAAAATCAGTCATGTTTCACCTCCAAACCTTGTGGTTCTGGGAAGAGCCCTAGAGCATTCTGGTGGCTCCAAATGAAAGTAAATCAACCAAAAGAAAGTAAATACAATTAAAATCTTTGCTATGATTGAGGAACATCATTTGTAACTCTCAGGAGACTGCACCTAATAACAGATATCTATATGTTATGTTGTAACATTAACTGATTTTTTGTTTGTTTTTTTGCTTTTTAGGGCCACACCCATGGCACATGGAGGTTCCCAGGCTAGGGACCGAAAAGGAGCTATAGCTGCTGGCCTACACCACAGCCACAGCAACATAGGATCCAAGCCACATCTGCACCCTACACCACAGCTCACTGGCAATGTGGGATCCTTAAGCCACTGAGCGAGGCCAGGGATCGAACCTGCGTCCTCATGGATGCTAGTCAGATTCGTTAGCTGCTGAGCCATGATGGAAATGCCCTGTAACATTAACTGATTTTTAAAGCAATACTATATACATGCTATTCCACATTTTATATTCTAGTAGTGGGAAAGTGAAGGTACAATCCAAATAAGAAAAAGTCATGAAAACACGACATAAAAGAAGATAATTAATTAGCATGAACATAATGAAGTTTGTTTTAAACAACAAATAGAACCAAAGCAAACAGGAAACACAAATATCAGTGACATTAAACACCAAAAAGAAAGAGGGGTAGGTTAACCCTCTGTGACGGGCTTACTGCTGGCTGAGGCAGGAAGAGGTTTAAAGGAGATTAAGAAAGATAAACAAGAAGCAGTCTGTTTAGCTTCTCTTTATTTGGCTGCATGCATCCAGCCAGGCAGAAGGTCTGTTTTTGAACTAGTGGGCTCACGTACCTCCAACAAAGCCAGGAGGACAGGCGACCAGGCCATGCTTCCTCTAGAACCCGATGGATGGAGGGCCCCGGACCCCACTATTCCTGCCCCACCCCCACCAGTGAACACGGAAGGCAAATCACCACCATCAGACTCATCTGATGGTCTTGGATCTTCTACCTGCGTATATAAAAAATCAATCTACAGACAAAAATTTTTTGGACCTGTTATCTTGACTAAGCGCTGTTTATTCTCAAAATCATGGAACTTCAGAGATTGGACATTAAAGGTCCCCTGTCCATCCATCGCCTCACCATCTGGCCTATTATCACCTCTCCTGACAAGGACCTCCTTTCTTCCTGAAGGAGTTGTTACCATCCTTGAGCAGCTCTGATTACTAGCAAAGTTCTTCCTTAGATTGAGCTAAAATTTGTCTTTCTGAAATAGTCACCTCTGGCCCCTGGGGAGAGAATAAATCTCAACCATCTACAATATGAGGACCTTTCAAATATTAGAAAATGCTGAGTCTTCTCTACTTCAGGCTAAATATACTTAGTTCTTTCATCCTTTCATCATATGATTCTAAGCTTTCTCACCGTCATGGTTACTTTTCTCTGAGCTCAATCCAGTTTTTCTAGCTCTCTCTTAAAGTGCGGTATTCACCGGACATACGCCCCATAATGTGGTTTGACAAGCACCAGGCACAGAGACTCATCCCACCTTTTGAAGAGTCCCCTACACTTCCATCAGGCAGCTACAGACCAAAAGGAGTTCTTGCTACATCTGCTCAGCATCTCTGATGGGTCAGGCACTTTTCAGGCATTGAGTGAAATTCCGAGAACAAGCCTATGTGTAGGGACTGCCATCATTCCTATTTTACACCTAAGGGCCCGAAGACAGAGAGAGGCTAAGTAACGTATTTAAAGACACATGGTCACTGGCAAACCTGACATTGATTTGCTGATACACTTCATGTTGTTAGATTCTGTTCAACATTCCAAACTGTGAAGTCCTTCCTTCAATGTACTGTATTCATTATTCTTCCCAGCCCCGTGCCATGTCCAGCTTGATAAATGTGCCCTTTATAACTTTATCCAAGTCATTCATAAAATGGACCAGCACAGAACTATGGCTGAGTTGCTTAACGACTCTTGGCTCCTCTTTTTTTTTTCAATGCCAGTGGAAATTATTCCACTTGGTCAGATTAGCAGAGTTTATTTAAAAAATGAATTCATTGTAAGTTCCTTGAATGCTTGTCACATATTTCTCTGCATCCCACACAGCTAGTTCATGCTCAGGAAAAGCCATTGAAAGAAGTACTGTGTTCTGCTATACGAAGCCCTAGGGATGGTTCCAGGGGGTGGCACATGCCTTGCCTGCAGTTTCAGGGTCACATGCCAACAGTTTCTCCCTGACGGACTGTTCCGTCATCATCCCGGCCTCACTCTGGTGGCTCTTCTGTGCCTTCCACAAGCCAGTAACAGTGGTGAACAAAGGCAAGATATAATGCTTTGGCGACAAGGGAGCTAAAGGGACACTGAGAATTTTAGGAAATGAACCACGCTTATGATTGAATGTATCATCCCTGGATGAGAAGTCAGGTCATCTGTAATAAAGTCCTAACAAGAAGTTATCTGTCCACCGTGACAAGATTGGAATCTGGAAGCTGGAGTAAAAATAAAGAGGTTTGAGGTGTACCCCTCACCTCTGAGGATGCCATTCTGCATTACTCCTACCCCAGCTCTCATAACATAATCGCCACATGTCAAAGGGCAGCCCAGGACCTTGCTATCAAGCATCCATCTCAGCGTGCCCTCGGTCTGCTGATATGGTAGGTCAGATTGCGTCCCCAGATACGCCTTCACAGGAAGAATGGCTCTGATTTTACCTTGAAAAGTCTCGTCTTCTGACACTCACGTTATTAGAGTTTCTACTACAGTTTATATAAAATAGCTTGATGTACCTTGGACTAAAGAGTCCTAAAAATAGTTTTGACTTAAGAACGAGCAACGAGTACTAAATAAATGTCAGAAACAGGGTTAACCGACAGGCGAGCGCTGTCTCATTGAATAGTCAGAACGACTTTCTGAAAACTATACTAAAATTATTCCCAGTTTACAGATAGGTAAACTGAGACAGAGAGGTTACTTTGCTTCTAATGAGCTGAGTGCTAAAGCTTGACTCTAGCACTGCTGGACACTTATTCTCTTAAATGTGTTAAGGTCTCCCAAGAAGAGACACCAAGATGGTATTAAATGTGTCAAGATTTTTTTAAAAAGGGAAAATACTTGTGTGAGAGAAAATGGGGAGAGAAGCCATGTAAGGCACCCAGAGTGGAGGTGAGATAGGGATGGTTGGTGAGAGGGTCTTAGGCTCACAGTCTGGGGGGGCCCTGGGAGCAAAACCAGCTGTCGGAGGAGCCCCATGCTGCCTAGCTCGGGTCTGCTTTCGTCTGTGGTTGACTGGGAGCCACCATGACAGCAAGGCCCCTGCAGACAAGCATCGGATGAGACTGGAGAGCAGCAGCAGAGTTCCAGGACAGCCAGGCACAGGCTCACTGCCGTACGCTGCCTCCACAAGGCCTCAGGGGAGAGGCCCTCATCTGGCCTTAAAGTGTGAGATGTCCCATCAGAAGGGTTTTCATTGTCCACGAAGACGGTTCAACACCCACAGCCTGAGTTTTGGGAATCACTAATCCTCAGGCCGCAGAAGCAGGGACATGGCCCCTGGAAGTCAGGGGTCCAGTTTCCATCAGAAGCTGAGCGGGACCCCGCACCTGGGAAGGAGGACGGAATCCTTTCCTACAGCATCCAGAACAGACTCACTGTGGGTAAACCCCTCTGCTTTGGAAGCATGTTCTTCTGCAGACGGTTTCATGGATTTTCTCTAAAGCCTTTGGGAGAGGGGTTTCTTGCGGCCACATTCCAGAAAGTTCCCCAAAAGGATGTGCTATGCCTGGGTCTCAGGAAAACAAGCAGGGAAGTTCCAGGGATGGCTCCTGGCTGGGCAGGTGCTGCGAACATACTGGCTTTCACTCTTCCCTTCTTGTATTTTCCTCTAATTTTAATAATTGATTTTCCTAATCAGGGCAACTAATGCTCTCCCATAAATTAAAGCGGGGCAGACCCATGCCTTTATTTTGTTGAAACCCGAGGAGGGCCGGCCTCATTTGCTCACTCTGGCCGCTGTCCTGCATGTACCCCTCAGGGCCGGGTCAGGTACCACTTCGTCCACCTTCTGAGCTCTGGCTCCAGCTTCGGCAGTGCACACGGGGCACCCAATTGTGCCTTGTGAGTGTGCCTACACACGTACACCCACTCATACATTTAGAAATACACATAACGTACGTGTGTGTGTGTGTGTGTGTGTGTCTGTGTGTGTGTGTGTATCTGCCACAAATGAAGATGAAGCCCCCCTTCTCCTTGGCAGATGTGGGACCACCAGGCAATTCATCTGTCCTTTCTAGCCTGTGACCTCCCAACCTCTCTGTGGCTTGCCTGGTGGCCACCCTCAGACCCCAGGACATCACCCCTGCCTGACGCCTCACACCTCCCAGGCGCCCAGTGACTTCTTTCTCTTTTCCTCTTTTTGTTTCCTCCTTTCTTGCTTCACCCTGAGATATGGATGTTCCCAAGGGTTTACCCTTGGCTGGCTCTCCTCTCCCTGTGTGCATTGTCGCTGGAGGACTCCTCCCTGCTAGAAACCTTAGGCAGCCTTGGCTCCCCCTTATTTTTTGCCATGCACCTCTGACTTTGTCCTACCATCAAAATTCCAACCACCCTGCCACACAATAGCCTCCCTATCACTACTCCACTGGCTTAAGGGTACTAATACATATGTACAATGCCACACAATCTGTCAGGTGTTTTATATATGAGTTCACAAGCCATACAACAGTTGAGCAAAAAAAAAAAAGTCTATCAATTCCTGTTATAGACAGGGAAACTGAACCCACAAAGGTTTAGTTAACAGCTTAAAATTTGGGAGTTCCCATTGTGGCTCAACGGTAACGAACCCAACTGGTATCCACGAGGATGCAGGTTTGATCCCTAGCCTTGTTGGTAGGTTAAAGATGCGGTGTTGCTGTGAGCTGTGGCGTAGATCGCAGATGTGGCTCGGATCCCACCATTGCTGTGGCTGTGATGTAGGCTGGCAGCTGTGGCTCCAATTCCGACACCTAGCCTGGGAACTTCCATTTGCTGTGGGGGCAGCCCTAAAAACACAGACAAACAAACGAACAAAAAAAGCCTAAAATTTAAATTTGGTCAAGAAGGGTCTTTGAATTGAATTCCAAAGGGCAGGCTGCCCAGGCTGCTCACTTCTCTCTGAGCTGCAGTTTCTTCACCTAGAAAACAGGAATCTCTACCTCTGAGGGCTGCTTCTGCCCATCAATTGAGGTCAAGCTCCTGAAAGTACAAGGCGCCTAGTGGGTGCTCAGGGAAACTTCACTTCCGTTCCTGTCCCTTGAGGAAGCCCTCTAGGTCCACCCTCAGGACCCTGTACACTTACTTGTCCTGCCTGATGGTGGCCTCCAGAAACTCCCTGCTAGGGGCACCCTGGGTGTGGACAGAAGTTCTTTTTCCAGAAACGAGTATGAGCATGCCTCTTGTTTTCTGCAAGTCCCTGCTGATTATATGCCAGGACGAATCCTCACTGGTGGGTCTGGCCAGCGGTTACCAGACTCGCCTGAACACTGGAATCACCTGGGGAGCTTAGAAAACTGCTGGTGCCTGTGTCCCACCCCCAGAGACTGTGAGCTCAATGGCCTGGAATGTGGCCTGGTTCTGACATTTTATAAAATCCCAGATCATTCTCATGGACAAGCAAGTTTGGGAACCGTTGAGCTGGGCATCCTGCCCCTCCCATCTCGACTCTTTCCCATCTCTGCAGCAACTACTGTGCCTGACTGGCTCCAAACACTGCCGTGGCTTTGACCAGCCAGTTCCTGTCTTGAGTCCTTTCTCTCTTTGACCAACTTCTACATCCTTTGATGTTTATTCAGCTTAAATGTGTCTTTGAGTCTCTCTGCCCTGACCACCCACGCTGCCCTTTGCTCCTGTCACCAGCCACTCGTGCGCGCCTGTGATCTAGCTGAAAACCCCGTGGCTCCCCCAGACATGCTGGTAAGAGTGGGGAGCCCTCAGCATCAACTCTGTGGCTCCTCCCAGAACTCAAGCCCTGGCCAAGAGGAGGGACTCTGGCCATGAAGGGATGAATGAACAAATGAATGCACGAGTCATTTAATACCTACACAAGAACTGGAGGGACACCGGACTAGCATACTCTGGAGACCAAAATCTAGGTTGCAGTGTGGGGTGGAAAAGCTTGGGAGGTAGAGCAGTACAGACCTGAATTTGCACAGGGGCTCCAGTTACTAATTCCATGATCCTTCTTAGGCTGTTGAAATACTCTGATAATGCTACTACCTTCATTACAGGGTAGTTGTGAACGTAGGACTTGATATTTGTGAAACAGTCACATTCAAATATTAAAAAAATGTTAATTTTATTTATTTATTTATTTATTTATTTTTTGTCTTTTCTAGGGCCGCTGCCACGGCATATGGAGGTTCCCAGGCTAGGGGTTGAATCGGAGCTGTAGCCACCGGCCTACACCAGAGCCACAGCAATGCAGGATCCGAGCCGTGTCTGTGACCTACACCACAGCTCACGGCATATGAAAGAGGTACAGTGTTATACACATATATAAATATTAAAAAAAAATATATATATATATATATATTTGTCTTTTGTCTCTTTAGGGTTACACCCGCGGCATATGGAGGTTCCCAGGCTAGGGGTCGAATTGGAGCGGTAGCTGCAAGCCTACACCACAGCCACAGCAGCACTGGCTCTGAGCTGTGTCTGCGACCTACACCACAGCTCATGGCAAAGCCGGATCCTTAATCCACTGAGCAAGGCCAGGGATTGAACCCATATCCTCATGGATACTAGTTAGGCTCGTTAACCACTGAGGCACAACAGGAACTCCCGAGGCACAGTAATATAGTTTTTTCTGCTTTAAAAGGAAGCTAAAAGTCTTCACAGAAAGCATATAAAATGCTCTACAAGTGCTGTGGTACATGTTTATATTTACTTCCTAATCTCTGTGCTTTCTTCTACCTTCTGTGACAATATCAGAGTGAGAATTTTTCCTATACACAAACTCTTGACACACGAGGGGAATGCATCCAGAAACATTCTTACATCCAAATGTGCAATACCACCAGAGCAGGTACGTTTCCCCAGAAAACACAACCAATTATAATTGAATAGTTCAATGGGGTCACATCTTCAGACACATAATTATTTACCAATATGGGACCAAAGGCATTTTTTAAGCTTTTAAAAGAATATCTGCCACAAAAATAATTTTCCACCATAGGTATCAGTCACATCAGTATTATAGCAACTGTCAGACATGAACTTAACAAAAATTTATAAAATATAAACAGTAGTGATGCATAATAACAAATTCTTGTGTTAGGAGCACTACTCTAAGGTAGATGACAAGCACAAACACAAGGGTAGAAAGAAGATTCAGACCCTGGGCCATTTGGGGCCATTGTGGGTTCATCCATAAACTCTCCGATTTGCTTGCTCCCTGTCCTGGCCTCAAATTCATCCTCTACTATAATTTTTAGTTACCTCTGCCATGGCTCTTTGGCTTTACTTGTGATGAATAAAAACCTTGACTGATAAATTTCTGAATACTAAAAGTCAACTCTGTTTACTGACTTTTGCCCTACAGCTTGCCATCAACATGTTTAGGGGCCAAAATGCTAGGTAGGGTCAAAGGGCACCCAAAGACTCTCAGACTCCCTGCCTACTAACCTGACAACCTGACTAGCAATAGGTTAAGTATGGATAAAAATACTTTTAGGACACTAGCAGTACAAATTTGCATCTTGATTTTTTTTTTTTTTTTTTGCTATAAAGCTTAACTTGCTATTCATTTTCTTCCCTCCTAAATCACTCAACTGTTTTATTTATAAAACAAACAAACAAAAAGAATTTCTGAAATTAAAAAAAAAAAAGGGGAGTTCCAATCATGGCGTGGTGGAAACAAGTCAGACTAGGAACCATGAGGTTTCAGGTTCCATCCCTGGCTTCGCTCAGTGGGTTAAGGATCTGGCATTGCTGTGGCTGTGGCTGTGCTGTCAGCTGTAGCTCCAGTTAGACCCCTAGTCTGGGAACCTCCATAATACCGTGAATGTGGCCCTAAAAAGCAAAAAAAAAAAAAAAAAAAAAAAGGAATTTGTGAAATGGAGATAAATGATAAATATCATTAGCATATCATTAGCATTTTCTTCAGTTCTACAAAGTATATTTCTGCAAAAGTTAAGATATCTTTTTCTCTTTAATTCTGCAAACAGTGCCATTTTAAATATAGCAACTCTCGGAGTTCCCGTCGTGGCGCAGTGGTTAAGGAATCCGACTAGGAACCATGAGGTTTCGGGTTCCACCCCTGCCCTTGCTCAGTGGGTTAACGGTCCGGCGTTGCCGCAAGCTGTGGTGTAGGTTGCAGACGCGGCTCGGATCCCGCATTGCTGTGGTTCTGACGTAGGCCGGTGGCTACAGCTCTGATTCAACCCCTAGCCTGGGAACCTCCATATGCTGCAGGAGCAGCCCAAGAAATAGCAAAAAAAAAAAAAAAAAAAAAAAAAAAAAAATATATATATATATATATATATATATATATAGCAACTCTCCTTTGTCTAGCTAAATCTTCAATATTTATATTCAATACTCTACATAAGGTGTTTCTCAATCTTCAATGTTCTAGAAAAGTAATTTTTTCCTCCTTGGAGAATCAAAATTAACCTTCAGTTTTGTTCTCTTCTGGGGAGTACAATGCAGGGATGCTTCGTTCTGAAGGGGTTCAGGGGCCTGGATGCAGCAGGCAGAGGCTATAGGCACAGAGGCAAGATGGGGCCAGGTGACCTTGGGCGGAAATCATCCCCGTTTCTGCTTTTAACTCCCAAACCATCATTCTTCTGCCTCTCATATCTCTTGTCACTGAATTATAGAGCCCTTTGGCTTCGGTAAAAGCAGCTTTTCTCATTCTCTAACTAAACAATAATAAATTAGAGTCTCTATCTTTGTTAGAGGTGGTCCAGGTCTGGCCTTCTCCCTTCTCCAACCTCTCTTCCATCTATTTGGCTCCTCCCAGCTCCCTACTCCCCCCACCTCCCGCTTCCCCCAAATGAACTGCGAAGCCTTAATGACTGACTTGAACTCACGCTTCCTTCTTCCTCCTTCTCTTCAGATGTGCCCTTAGACACGCATGGAGGGTGCCCTGCCCTAAGCCCCAGCTTTAGAGGGCCCAATCCAGTCTTCCTCCAGCCACACCTGAGCACCAGAGCAAGCTGTCTGCAGAGTCAAGTCCAGAGCCCACGCCTTCCCTTCTTGACCCTGTTCTGGATACGGATCCCCCATGTGTCCTCCCCCATGAGCCTCAATTCTGCCCTCCTAGGTCTTTTCTCTGGAAGGTGGACACACAGCTGGGTGTGCCTCTAGGCCCAAAGAGTGGCCCAGAGGGTTGCGTGGGGCTCTTAGAGGTGTGGGCTGGAGGGTCTCCTCAGGGTTGGAGACCTCTGTGGAACAGCACAGAGCAACGATGGAAAGAGAACTGGGTGGTCCAGAGAACACCCGCTGCTGAACCCACTCTGCATGCAAACTGGCCTTCCGGGGGCCGTGGACTTGCACTTCACAGGACAGAACACACTCGACGTAACAGTAGCTTGATGTAAATAAATACAATGCATGCGGGATGCAGGTCCTCCTCTGCCCTCTTGTCCTGGACCCACAAACGTGAAGAGCAGGCCCCTTTCTCCTCACCTAACAATTTCCCCGCAGACCTTCTCCTGTGCCCAAACCCCCTGCCATCTCAGCTGTGAACACGAAACAAGGCCTGGCACTTCCATGTGCTTGAATTCCCCTCCCTGCTGGCCAGGCCTTCTTCTTTGCACTATTCCTCTCCCTCTTCATGTCCAGTCGTTGACAGAAAGCCCTGCAGTTAATGTGTAAACAGGGAAGGGAAGCTGTCGTGTGTCCCGTGAAGCACTTTTCACAGAGGCTGGGTGCTCCTGGGTCAGCCCCGTCCCAGTTCCAGCTGGAACCCGTCTGCAGGGGTAACCAGAGACAGCCAGGTGACCCCTTTTGTTCTCTATGGATTGTCCTTCCTTCCTCACTGTATAATGTCACCCCCTTCTTTCTAAAATGTGTCTCAGACACAGACGAAGCGGGCGTGATGGAAGTGGGCCAAGCAAAGATGAGGGGTGGGGGAGAAGCCTGCAACTCCAATCTGACGCTAATGATTTGTGTACAATTCAAGGTCAGGGAATGATGTGAGTGCGTGTGCGCCCACCCACACAAGCACACACAATTTAGTACTTGATTATAGCAGCATATCTCGCTAATACATCTAATGCTGCCTTGTTCACTTGCCTCTCCAATTAGAAGGAAACGCTGAGGGCAGGGACCACATGTTAAGCTTCTTTTGTTCCCACATAACACCCACCACCTTATTAGGCACATAATAGGCATTTGATAAATATGTTTTGTTAAAAAGAGGCTTGTCTCCATTAATGAAATAAATGTGTTCTTGAAATGTTCTGAATCAAGTGAGTGTTTTTTCGTTTTTTTGGGTTTTTTTTTTTGGTAAATGGAATTCTATTTTAATGATACTGGGAAAGTTGTAATGGGACTGCTATGATAAGTCTTTTTACAAAGCAATATCATTCCATTTGGATTGTCATAGATTTTTAAACTCTTGGGCCTCAACCAGGGAATCTTCTTCTGGGGAGGGAGGGGAGTGTCCACAAATCCCATGTAATTGTGTCCACATTTGTTTCGAGAATGTGTATTTTTCTGGTGATACTGCAGGAGCTTTCATTGTACTCTCAAAAGGGTGTGCTACTTAAAAAAAGAAAGAAAAAAATGTGAAAATCCATAAGCCTGGAAGGTACTCAGGAAGTTAGTCTAAGCTGCTAGGAAAATAATTCAGCAGCTTTGGTAAGCAGAAAATACCAAGCAGAGTGAACATTTGTTGAGTCTCTGCTCTACATCAAACATTTGCTATTCACCATATTGAAGATCCCCTGCAAGGTTGGCATTATCATCTCATTCTGCAGATGAAGAAACTGAAAAGACCTACCCCAGGCATAGTTATTAAACATCCAATGTGAGATCTGAACCAGGATTTGTTGGATTCCAAATTAGGAAATTTTCAAAAAATTGTTTCTGTCTCTCTCTGATGCCCTACCTACAAGATTCATACTGATAATGATCATAAAACGTTAACTTTGAACAGATTATTATCTCCACTTCACAGATGGGAAAACTGAGGTTAAGAAATAGATATGAATAAAGAAGACATGGTACAATGGAATACTACCCAGCCATGAAAAAAGAATGAAATAATGCCGTTCGCTGCAACATGGATGTAACTAGAGATTATCACACTAAGTGAAGTAAGTCAGATGGAGAAAGATAAACACCATATGGTATCACCTATATAAGGAATCTAAAATATGACACAAAAGAACATATGTACAGAACAGAAACAGACACATAGACATGGAGAACTGAGTTATAGTTGACAAAGGGGAGGTAGTTGGGGGAGGGATGGAGTGGGAGGTTGGGGTTAGCAGATGTAAACTATTATATATAATGGATAAACAACAAGGTCCTACTGTATACAGGGAACTATGTTCAATATCCTATGGAATTCATCACCATAACAGAAAAGAATATAAAAAAAGAATATATATACATATATACGCATATAAAACTGAATCACTTTATAGGAGAAATTAACACAACATTGTAAATCAATTATACTTCAATTTAAAAAAAAAAAAGGAGTTCCCATTGTGGCTTAGTGGTTAACGAATCTGACTAAGAACTATGAGGTTGCGGGTTCAATCCCTGGCCTTGCTCAGTGGGTTAAGGGTCTTCACTGCCGTCAGCTGTGGTGTAGGTTGCAGATGCGGCTCGGAGCCCACGTTGCTGTGGCTGTGGTGTAGGCCGACAGCTACAGCTCAGATTCTACCCCTAGCCTGGGAACCTCCGTATGCCGTGGACGCAGCCCTAAAAAAGACAAAAAGATGAAAAAGGAAAAAAAAGGAAGAAGCAAACAGAAAAAAAAAGAGAAATAAATATGAAATTCAAATATACATGACAACCTGTGGAAGATTCCCCCAGCTGAAGAGCCAAGGAGCCAGTATTCAAACTAAGGTCCATCCACTTCCTGGACCCACTGCTCTCACTGCCTTTCCCAGACCTCTGCGGGGATGGCCTGGCTTCCCCATGACTCTTCCGCAAAAATCAGTGGACTGGTTCCTGGTGTCAATATACCATGTATTTTTTAACCAGATTTCTGGATACTGTTCCTTTCTTTCTGTCTGTCTGTCTGTCTGTCTGTCTTTTTTGTCTTCTTGCCATTTTCTTGGGTCGCTCCCGTGGCACATGGAGTTTCACAGGCTAGGGGTCTAATCGGAGCTGTAGCCGGTGGCTTACGCCAGAGCCACAGCAACAAGGGATCCGAGCCGCATCTGCAACTTACACCACAGCTCACGGCAACACCGGATCCTTAACCCACTGAGCGAGGCCAGGGATTGAACCCGCAACCTCATGGTTCCTAGTCGGATTCATTAACCACTGAGCCACGACGGGAACTCCTGGATACTATTTCTGATACACGATTGTACGTAGGGCTATTTAGGAAAATGGTGACTGTGTACTCAATGGAGCAGCTGTAACAGTCAAACCTCAAGGAATACCAGCTCTCCTTTTAGCAGGAACTCAGAGGCAGGACTGTTGATGCTGGGTATATAGGGAAGACTGGCCACAGGATTATTCAAGATTCATTTGACATCATGAATTCATCCTACTTAGCCACCCAGATTGATAGGATGAGGGTAGATGACTGTGCAAGTGCCGGTAGTTCTTGGAGCGAGAACACTATTGAACATCAGGTGTACTATATGACTTGGAAGGCAGTTTTGCACAGTAGCAAACTAAAGTCTGGTCCCTGGACTCAAAGAGATCTAAGTTCAAATCTTCACTCTCCCATTTACTAGTTAAATACCCATAGGAAAAAAATCACTTCACCTTTCTAAGCTACAATCTATGGCGATAATAATACTGTTACGAAAAGCTTTGTCGGGGAGTTCCTGTTGTGGCGAAGTGGAAACAAATCCGACTAGGAACCATGAGGTTGCGGGTTCAATCCCTGGCCTTGCTCAGTGGGTTAAGGATCTGGCGTTGCTGTGAGCGGTGGTGTAGGTCGCAAATGTGGCTTGGATCTGGCGTTGCTGTGACTCTGGCGTAGGCTGGCAGCAACAGCTCCGATTAGACCCCTAGCCTGGTAACCTCCATGTGCTGCAGGTGCGTCCCTAAAAAGACAAAAAGACAAAAAAAAAAAAAAAAAAGAGGCTTTGTGAAGGTGAAATGAAGACATGTAGGTAGATGTAGAACAATGCTTAAAACACTGCATTCACTTAAAAAAAAAAAGTAGTGTTTTTTCAAACTTCATGTCTAAAGAAATAGGACAAGGAATTTGTAAAATTTTCTATTTCAAAATTAAAACAGGATAAAGAATACAAATAAATTCTCCTTCTCCTTGAGTGATAACACTGGCATTAAAAAGAAACCCAGTCTTGACAAAAACAAACAAACAA
The DNA here is from genome assembly GCF_054392235.1 of Sus scrofa. NCBI lineage: Eukaryota > Metazoa > Chordata > Mammalia > Artiodactyla > Suidae > Sus > Sus scrofa. The sequence continues at coordinate 93,602,508 of NC_139390.1, read as the reverse complement.
AAACACCCAGGAAAAGATTCTAGAATAAGTCTTTTCCTGTGCAGAGGTCTATCCAAATTTCCTTCCTCATTATATTTATTACTGTTGACATTTTATGACTTAAAATAATCCTGTGTGATCCATAGCAAGCCACAGAAAGGGGTGGGGCACTCTGAAATGTGCTAGGGTCTCTCTGTGCGTGGCAATGACAGGACTAATTACAGTGGGCCTTGTGTATCTGTGGGTTGGTTCCATATCTGTGGATTCAACTAAGTGCGGGTCAAAAATATTAGGAAGGAAAATTCCAGAAAGTTCTCCAAAGCAAAAGAATTTGCCATGAGGCAACTATTGACATAGCGTTTACATTGTAGTAGGTATCACAAGTAACCTAGAGATGATTTAAAGTATGAGAGAATGTGCAGGTTACACACAAATTCTATGCCACTTCATATAAGGAATCTGAGCATCCGCGGATTTCAGTACCCTTGGGGGATACGGGACATGTTCCTCTTGGATACTGAGAGGTGACTGTATTTCAGTCCCATCTTGGTGTGAGAGACAAGGCAAAGGGAAGGCAGAATGAAATGCCTATTTGGTACTTTCCAATTCTTGTGTCTATAGTAATTTAGTCTATATAAGACAAAAGTCTTTAAAAAAAAAAAAAACCCTCATTTTCAATCAGAAAAGAAGTGGTGAGTATTGGCAGCAAAGTGGAGATACATGAGTGTCCACAGCAGTGGGAACTCTACTCTCCCTCCTAGCTGACAAGTAAGCCAATTAGATCTACCAAGTTGCTGATCTATGTTTTCAAGGACCCACGGAAGGCAGCTTTCTAGAAGCAATGCAATTTCTGTTTTTAATACACCTTTGGTGAAAGTGACAAGGAGGTTGAGGAAACTCTAGAAGGCTGGAGATAAAGACGAAGAGACCCAGGAAGCTGGGTGAGCATAACGTACAAATATCTGCTGCCACTGTGCTTAAATGATGCGATAAAGTAGGAATTTTTGGACATTTTCAGATTGCTGCTCCATGACTAAAAGGCCTGAAGACTAGAAATACAGCAGCTCCTCTTTACACAACCAACCCCAAATACCTCCCACCCCCAACTCAACAAAAAAGCACACGCTCCTCATGCAAAAGAAGTTCTCTGGCTGGAAGATGGGGATGGAGGGAGGGGAAGGAGAAGAGACATAGAAAAGGGTTTAAATCTGTTTTGGCAGCTACTACATTCTAGGGGGATAAAAGTGGTTCTGAAGCCGCTGCCTCGGCCGGGGTAGGAAGATGAGACCAGAATATCAATATAATCTTTGGGTGGCTCTTGTGTTCCCATTTCATTCTGTGCGTGTCAACATGGTGGCAAGTGGCACAATGTTTAAGAGCTCAGATGTGCATCCAAACAGACTTTGCCTTAGTTCCTTGTGCCTGTGCTGACTATATGACCTTGAACAGGCTCCTTAACTTTATATGTCTGAGTTTCTAGGTCATTTGAAGATGACACGAAATAATTCATGTCCAGGGCTTAGCATAGCACTGATCTTGGCACACAAAACATTCCATGGAGAGTAGCTATTAATACGTACTACCCTTCAGACAGAGTTTCCTGACCTCAACACTTATTGAACTGGAGAATCCCTTGTTGTGGGAGCCCGTGCTGTGCATTGTAGGATGTTTAGCAGCCTCTCTGGTCTCTGCCTACCAGATGTCAGTTGCAGCCCTCCCTCTCCCTAGTTGCCACAACCAAAAATGTTTCCAAATGTTGCCAACCATCACCTGGGAGATGCAGAAACAAAATTATCCCTTATTGAGAACCACTGCTTTGGATCAAATCAGGTTCCAGAAGATGATAATTCGATTCTTCTCTTTGCCATGTATATATTTTAAGCTCCAACTTTAAAAAATTCATACTCTTATTTTGAAAGTCTAGTAATAAAATCTCTCAACGATGGGAATCTTAGTTTCCTCCTCTTAAGACCATTATTTCAAAGCTCCCTTTAGAAGTTTCTGACCTTGAAACTTCTATTCCTATCTCTTTCATTACAGCCAGGACTTAAAAATGATTTCTCCCTGTCGGGAAACTTCGAAAAATGATACATGTTCAAGTGGAAAAATCAGGAAATATAAATAAGCAAAAAAGAAAGAAGGGAAAAGAAAAGAAATAGTATTTATAACTCCAGCAGTTAGAACTGACTAGGATTAACAATACAATGAATGGGTTTTCAGACATTTTTTGAGTACAGATATGTGTGATATACACACATACACGTGTGCATATACACTCATACAATGACACACGTACACACAGGTATTTCTTCTCTGCTTGTCATTTCCCCCCGTCATTAATTCTAGCTACCTCTAGATTTAGCACCAGACATTATATATATATATATATATATATATATATATATATACATATTTTTTTTTCTCCTTCCCTCAAGAAGTGTTTTTTTTGTTTGTTTGTTTGTTTTTTTGCCATTTCTTGGGCTGCTCCCATGGCATATGGAGGTTCCCAGACTAGGGGTCCAATTGGAGCTGTAGCCACTGGCCTACGCCACAGCCACAGCAACACAGGATCCGAGCCGCGTCTGCAACCTACACCACAGCTCACGGCAACGCCGGATCCTTAACCCGATGAGCAAGGCCAGGGATCGAACCCAAAACCTCATGGTTCCTAGCTGGATTCGTTAACCACTGCGCCACAACGGGAACTCCAAGAAGTGGTTTGTTAACTCACGCTTTCATCTACCACCTGGGCGTAAATGAACCCAAACCCACAGCTTTAGTTCTTTATTCCTCCACTGCAAGACATCTTTAATAGAATGTCCAACTGACAATTAAGCTCAATAGTGTTCCAACTATCCCCTTTGGACAGCTCTCCCTTTACCAGCAACTAGCCTCAGTTTTGAAGTTAGAGGCTTGAAAGTGAAATTTGACTTCGGTTTTCCTTATTGGTCCCAAGTCACTTCCACCCATCTCTTACTTTTTCTTGGGATCTGTTTCCCGGGTTATATCAGTCTGGCCCTAATTATTTTGTTCCAGGTGTGCTGTTTCCTAGCATCTTGCCTGCCAATCACTTTGACCGGGATAGTACTCTCCTCTCTTCAGAAACTTACAGTGTGTACCCATTGCTTCTTGTATCACAGGTTAGATCTTGATAACGAGCTCCAAGGGGCTTCCTCACTGCCTCAGGTCCCCTCCCACGGCCTCATCCTTAGCTACTCCTCAGCTTACACTTTTTATTCCTTAGCAACTCGTCACAGCCCACAATCCCCTGACTCCCTTTTCTGAACAACAGTCCACCAAACATAAAGTAAATCAAAGCACAGCGCTGATGTTCTTTAAAACGGAAGAAAAACTAGAACACTGATAAGTTATGCTTCTGCTTACATTTCAGTTACCAGTTGTAGCTAACTATTTATTACATTAATAGGGTGTATCTTTTTTTTTTTTTTTTTTTTACAGATGATTCATAAGTGCTCTCTTTATTTTGGTTTCAAAAATGCATTTTTCACCAAATTGGGTGGCGTGTATTTATAATATTAGGAAATCAACCCCATTAAATGATTTTCTTGAAGCAACATTTCTCATCAAGGCCCATGTATTTACTTAATCCAGAAGACAGCAAGTTTTCTCTATCAAAATGTACAGAAAAGAATAACCTCTGAATTTGATCATTGTAACTTGGACAACATGCAATTCCATTGACTATAAATAGAAATCTGTATGCTGTTACTGCTTAAAGTTTTTTTAAAATTCAGCTTTTACTAGAGGCTAAACTTCTTAAGGGCAGGGACCATGCCTTTTACATTGTTTGTGATGCTCACAGGAACGGGTGTACAGCTCTGTTCTCGTGCAATTGGTCCTCAGTAAATGTTGCTTGGTGATTCATATTTGAAGGGAAATGGAAAGAAAAGCCTGAAGGACTTAAAGGATTTGCGTGAATGCTTCTTGCTGTGAATAATACAAATGTGGGGAGAGATGACTAAGTGGACAGCATGGGGCACCGAGGGCTCTGGCCCCTGAAATATTCAGTAATAGGAAGTTATAATGTGACTACAGCAGCACCCAGGTCGTGAGATGAAAAAGAGAGGAACCAGAGGATGTGCTGCAGGAACATCCGAGATGCTGCAGAAGTGAGCTATAGCATGAGTTTGCCATGCCTTTCAGGGGGTAATACTTCAGCAGGGAGGATGGCACAGAGGGCTGGGGGGCAGGGGGATGGAAGCCATAGGATAGAAACAATACATGCCTTCAAGGGAAAAGGTGAGGGGAAGAATTCCTAAAGCAGAAGTGAAAAATCACGTAACTAAGAAAATTGGGCTTAGTGTCAATGAGACAATAGCTCAAGATGCCAGGGCCTCAAAATTGTATTTCGTACTTTAAACAAAAGCAAAAGCTTCTTCGTACTGGACCACAGAATCGTACGTTAATATTGTAGGTTAATTCACTGCTACGAGACAAATCAGGGCTTCAAAGTAAAAGGAAACAAACTTCTGGTGTGTTGGAGTCTATGATCTCCTGCCTTCTCCCTGCCTCCCTTCCCAACTCTGGCACATCATGCCAATCACATATCCCTCCAGATGAGTCTGCTCATCTCTGCCAGCTCAGTCTTCCCCATCCTAAGTATCTCTGTGCCAATGCCACTTAAGCAATTTATGAAATGTCAAAAGCCGTTCATGGTAATTATGGTGTCCACAAATATGTCCACAAATTTGTGACACTCTCTTCAGTGGGTAGAACTAATTCCCCTTCCCTAGAGTATGACTGAATGTAACGATTTGCTTTAAAGGAATAGAATAATGAAGAGGCGAAGTTATGGGACTTCAATACTATGTCATAAAAGGCACTGTAACTTCCTCCCGGCTTTCTCCTGAGTTGCTTCCTCTGGGGGAGCCAGCTGCCCTGTTAGGAGAACACTCAAGCAGTGGAGAGGTCCACCTGGTGATGAACGCAGGCCTCTGGTCAGCAGCCATGGGAAGGAACCCCTAGGATCCTAGGAAGCAGATTCCCTGGCCCCAGTCCAGCCTTCGGATGACTGCAGTCCAGCTGTCAACGTGACTGCAACCTTATGAGAGATCTTGAGCCAGAACCACCCACCTAAGCTGCTCCTGGATTTCCTTAGAATTGCTTGTTGTTTTAAGCTGCTAGGCTTAGGGTGTAATTTGTCACATGTTGATAGATAACTAATAGAGTAAAACTTCCAATAGTGTGTGCATTTATTTTGGCATTAGGCTTTAGAAACTTTACTAAAAATGCCTGTTTTAGTCGAAATAACTCCGGAGAGAGAGGGGAAAAAAAAAGTTTTTTTAATTTTCATTTTTGCCTTTTAGGGCCGCACCCGCGGCACATGGAGGTTCCCAGGCTAGGGGTCTAATTGGAGCTACAGCCGCTGGCCTACACCACAGCCACACCAACACCAGATCCAAGCCACGTCTGCGACCTATATACCACAGCTCACCGCAACGCCGTATCTTTAACCCACTGAGCAAGGCCAGGGATCAAACCCACAACTTCATGGTTCCTAGTCGGTAACTCCAAAAAAAGCAGTTTTAAAATCATAATAGTTTTCATTATTTTGCGAATATCTGTTTACCTGTTCCTAATAGACAAAAAGGTTAGGTGTTCTAAGTGTTTAGTTGAATTAAATCCCTTCTTCCTTTTAGCTTCTGATGTTGAAAAAGAAAAATGATTTTTCTCATACGGTAAGGTTCCAGGCATCCAACAGTCTAAGAGACCTCTAAGGTAAGGGGTAGGGAAGTAGCTAGATTTTCCTCTTGAGGTGTTTTTGTTCATTTAACAGGCATGAATGAAAAGTACACATTTTCATATTGTATATTCAAATATGCCAAGTAACTCTATTTCTAAACAGGTAACTGCAGGAGGGAACAATCCTGACATGGCCAGGATGAAAGCAAGCCATTTTTATCAGCATTTGAAACTTGCTCACAGCGGATTTTTAAAGAAGAATGTTAATACACTTTTGCCACTTGGCAGTCCCCATCCATATAATTTTCTCGTATATGATATGTTTCTCACAGAATCTTTCCACCTTTTTTTTTTTTTTTTTTTTTTTTGCTTTGCTTTTTAGGGCTGCTCCCGTGGCATATGGAGGTTCCGAAGCTAGGGGTGAATCAGAGCTGTAGCCACTGGCCTATGCCACAGTTACAGCAACGCAGGATCTGAGCCACATCTGTGACCTACACCACAGCTCACAGCAACGCTGGATCTTTAACCCACTGAGTGAGGCCAGGGATCGAACCTGTGTCCTCATGGGTGCTAGTCAGATTCGCTTCCCCTGAGCCATGACAGGAACTCCCGATACTATTTTATATGCGCTACATAAATAGAGACACAGAATCATCATAATAATCCTATTATTATAGTCTCCACTTTGTAGATGAAAAAACGAAAGCTCAGGAAAAGGTTATGTAACCTGTCCAAGATCCTGCAGGTAAGGAAGTGGTGAAGGCAGGATGTGGGTACCTGTTCCAGTTTCAGAGTCCACTCCTGACCTCCAAGGCTCCTCTCCAACTGAGCCAGCTCTAAGTCCAGACACTGTGGACACGGGAGGCGAGAGAACTGGGCCTGCTTTGCGGTGGTTTGGGGAATTGTGTTTATTCACGAGTTTATCTCGCCAGACCACCAATTTAACACTCTGCCAACTGTCCAATTATTCATGATCACGTGGCGCTAAGTGGGTTCTTCTCCAGCTGCACACCTTTTTCTCTCAACATAATTAATGAACCTCATCAAAACCCTAGAAAACAAGCCCAGAGCACCAGCCACTCTCATTGACATGTTAATAGGGGGTCAGGTGTTTCTGACCCACCGCAGGATGTTTATATGGCCCCAAGGCTGCTCACAAATGTTATAGGTTGACTAGAGGGTAGGATGAATAAGGGCTGCGCTCCTTCTCTGAAGAAGCAGCCGCCTTATACACAAACGTCTGTGCCACACAGAGCAGGTGAATTCTAATGACAAGGACACAGAGCCTGCTGGGTGTGGCCCCCTGGCTGGTTGGAGGGTAATGGGAGGCACTAGTCTATTTTATCCAGGTTAGGTTTTTGCAGCTGTTAAGAGGTGACATGAAGAGTCTGCTGCTCTGAAATAGCCAAAAATTTTTCATTCTGCTTCACCTCTGGTCCTGTAGATTGCCTTTCAGATCACAGAGCTGATTTTTGCTCTTGTCGTTTTAGATCTGGCCTGGCTGACATCACGGCTGCTAGCCATGGGTGGCTGTTGAACACCTGTAACATGACCTGTGCAAATTGAGTTGTGCGTCAAAGACACACCCTATTTCAAAAGCTTGTTATGAAAAAAAAACAATGTCAAATATCTCATTAACAATTTTTTTTTAGGGCTGTATCTGTGGCATATGGAAGTTCCCAGGCTAGGGGTCAAATTGGAGCTGCAGCTGCTGGCCTACTCACAGCCACAGCAACACAGGATCCAAGCTGATTCTGTGACCTATACCACAGCTTATGGCAATGCTGGGTCTTTAACCCACTGAGTGTGATCAGAGATTGAACCCTCGTCCTCATGGATACTAGTTGGATTTGTTATCGCCAAGCCATGATGGGAAATTCTCATTAACAATTTTTATATTGATTACATGTCAACATCATATTTTCATATATTTGGTGAAATAAAAATATATTAAAATTAATGTCATCTGTTTCTTTGGGCCTTTTGTAATGTGGCCAATAGAAATTTTAAATTACATGGTTTGTATTTGTGGTCTGCATGGTATTTCTTCAGGCAGTTCTGCTCTAGAGTTTGGTACGTTTAAATCTGTCATTGCTCTGAGAGGTCAAACGATTTTTCTGGGCTTTTCTGCCACACTAATGAAACTCCTAGTAAGAGGTGATATTGAAACTAGCATTATCTGCCTTGAAGGCTGCTCTACGGTCAGATGTGAGCCATCCTGCATTCTAGGGTCTTTGGTCTCCCTGCAGCCTGGGGGCCTCACACACCAGGCCCCACAACGTGGTGCACGGAACTTGGATTCTTTTTTTGTTTGTTTGTTTAGGGCCGCACTTGCCGCATACGGAGGTTCCTAGGCTAAGGGTCTAATCGGAGCTACAGCTGCCGGCCTACCCCACAGCCACAGCAATGTGGGATCCTAGCTGCGTCTGCAACCTACACTGCAGCTCACAGCAAGTCACCGAGCAAGGCCAGGGATTGAACCTGCATCCTCATGGATTCTAGTCAAAATTGTTTTTGCTGAGCCGTGACGGGAACTCCAGAACATGGATTTTACTGCACGGAGAGGCTGACTCTGCTCTGTGCTTAGTGACTCTTACAGAATAAGCAGGTGGACCCAGCGCCCTGACCTGTGGTTGTGCAGTGGGCAGAGAGCACAGCAATGTCCAGGGAAGGTGCCAGGGGGCTGCCATCACACCTGGGGTGCCTGAGGGGTTGTGGCTTCAGTCCATGCGCTCAGAGGGGAACTTCCTAGTTCTCACTAAGTACTAGAACATAGCAGTGACCGGGGTGCAGTGCCCTCTCCACTCAGAGATGACCTTTTCCCTGCACCACTGTGTAAGTTCAGTTCGGCACTGCAAGCACTCATGGCCTATTAATGTCCTCTGTATGAACCAGCTGGAGCCCAGTGTAGAAAAGAAGCCCAAAGAAATGTTCAAACGTCTCAGATGCAAAAGCAATTAGGAAATGTTGATACAACCTCTTTTAGGAGATTATAATATTAATAAACAAGAGTTAACACTTTAGATACTATATGGGATCAGTACTTACTGTTTCATAAATAAAAATGTATAGGTAAGCTGCATAATTTCATGAATCAGACTAACTAATCATGACAGTGTATTGGAAATGTAACAACTCATGAAAGGTATTTTGATCCTTTACACACTGGGTCAGATGCAAGCCACCTGGTCTCATAAAATAACATTAATTCCATAGAAACTTGCTCAGGAACCAAGATATAAAAGAATATTTTGTATAATAAAACAGCATTTTTTTTCAAAGAAAAGTCCAATTCCCTATGACTAGTTAATGAATGATGACTTACTATGTTTTAAAGCTTAGAACCTGGGCATCCCCTGGTTGGCCTAGAGGTTCGGGATCCAGCTCTGTCACTGCTGTGGTGCAGGTTTGATCCCCGGCCTGGGAACTTCCACATGCTGTGGGCACAGCCAAATAAATAAATAAAGCTTGGAATCCTGCTCCTCTTGCATAACAATTATCTTTAGAGAGTACTTTCTGCGAGTCATAGATAAGATGTGACCAAGGAAAATCCTTACGACAGAAATATTAAGCAAAAGGTATATATAATGGTCTATTACTACCCTAAATAATGAAAACAACTATTTTCATAAAAGATGACTTTATTGAAAATTTCATGTTTGTAAAAACAAAATTCCAAACTATAAAGCATAAGAGAAGCTTTTTGTGGCTCAATTTAACACAGATTTTTTAAAAACGTGCTTTGAGTTGCTTCACACCTTTTGCTGAGTATGGAACTTGCACCTTATCAAACGAGAAATACAAATCAGAAGAATAGGATAAATAATAACAACTGCTTGAGTCGCTTTTAAATACAAATACATTCTGATTTTTAGATGTATATGTGACATGCCCATCACCTTTTAGAAAATGTTACACCACCCTAATATTTGACCTTATTGTCATAAATATTTGATTCATTCCCCTTTCATCTTATATATTTATTTGATCACCAAGCTCTGTTATTTCTTACTACTCAGCCATAAAAAAGAACACAATCATGCCGTCTGCAACAACATGGATGTAACTAGAGATGCTCATAGTAAGTGAACTAAGTCAGAAAGAGGAGGAAAAACACCATATAATATCACTTACATGTGAAATCTAAAATATGGCAGAAGTGAAGCTATCTACAAAACAGAAACAGGCTCTAAGGGAGGTAGGGCTTTTTTGTTTGTTTGTTTGTTTGTTTTTTTAGGGCCGCACCCATGGCATATGAAAGTACCCAGGCTAGGGGTTGAATGGGAGCTGAAGCCACTGGCCTACACCACAGCCAAGGGAGACAGGCTTTGATTTGAGTTTTAATGAGAGTGAGGGGGCTTCAAAATGATCTACACCAATACAGCAAATAGACTTTTGCTCCTGCATCATACAAAGAATGGGTGACATTCATCCACTGAAGCGCAGTGGATGCGTAAAGAGCCAGGCAGGGCCTGGGTTCAAAAATGGACTCCACCGCCTTTGAGCTGTAAGATACTGTACAGGGTATTTATCACTAGTAAATAAAGATACTACCTTCTGGGGAGGCTGAAAGCAAATAATACACATGGTGGCCCAAACAGATATCACCATGCCCATACATGGTATAGTTCAATATGTATTTGTCCCTTTCCTTTTAATCTCAGAAATTCCATGAAATAATGCCCTTTTCAATAATATGGATGCAACTAGAGATTCTCATACTAAGTGAAGTAAATCAGAAAGAGAAAGACAAATACCATATGATATCACTTATATAAGGAATCTAAAATAGGGCACAAATGAACCTATCTGCAGAAGAGAAACAGACTCACACAGAGAACAGACTCCAATGGGGAGCAGGGAGAGAGTGGGATGGACTGGGAGTTTGGGATTAGTAGATGCAAACTATTACATTTCGAATGGATGAGCAATGAGGTCCTGCTCTATAGCACAGGGCACTGTATCCAGTCCCTTGAATAGAACATGATAGAAGATAGTACGAGAAAAAAAATGTCTAAATATGTGTGACTGGGTCACTTTTCTGAACAGCAGAAATTGAAAGAATATTGTAAATCAACTATACTTTAATAGAAAATTTTTAATAAAAATTTATTGGAGTTCCCATTGTGGCTCAGTGGTAATGATCCAACTAGTATCCATGAGGATGCAGGTTTGATCCCTGGCCTCGCCCAGTGGGTTAAGGATCTGGCATTGCCGTGAGCTGTGGTATAGGTCATAGATGCGGCTGGGATTTGGCGTTGCTGTGGCTGTGCTGTAGGCTGCCAGCTGCAGCTCTGATTCAGTCACTAGCCTGGGAACCTCCATATGCTGTGGGTGTGGCCATAAAAAACACCCCTCCCCACCACACAAAGCTGTCATTCCTTTCCTCTAAATGCTGCTGTGGCTGTTCTTCCTTAAACTTTAAATGTCACATCCAGAGAGAGATTCTAACTGTCTCTACTTCAATGAGTAAAAAGGCCCCCAGCTGCTCTCCCACACACTCCGCCTCACTATTTTCCAGCAGGAACCTTCCCAACAGCCTGGCCATAATCTGCAGCATCCACGGAAGGAACGACTCCTTGCCGGCACTGAATGCCTTTCCACCCACTCTCCACCCATCTGACTCCTACTTATTCTTGATCAGCCTCAAGGCTTATCTTCTGCTTGGAGGCTGCTCCTTTCAACTCCTGGCAGCCCTGACCATCATCTTCTCTCTGCCCATGAGCCTTAACGTAGAATTTAGTAAGATGGCACTTATCCACTTGCTGCCTTGTATTAACTTGTATCATCAGCCTCCTTATCTCCCCAACTAGACTGCATACTGTTGGACACTGCAGAGGATATTAATTTGGTATCTCTTCTTCGTTTCTACTTAGAATTCTAAGAATTTCAGGAGTGAATGCATGGGGGGAGGGTAAGCCTGGTCAAATTTCTCCACTACATATACTTGTGATAGATCCTTAGGCTAGTAGGTTCCTTTCATGGCAAAAAAAGCCAGACCTACTCTCTTCTGTGTGAATGCACTGGATATCCACTGGGAAGCACAGGGCCAGGGTTTAGGTCCCATGAATGACCTGGCAAGGAAGGGAATCCAAGACAGGAAGGAGAATGAAATTGAGCATCTGGATGAGGCAACACTTCCTCAAAGCCCAGGAGCATCTGGGAAAGGTGCTTGGGTGCCATCTTTGACATGACAGTGTCAGAAAATGGAACCCCAAGTTGTGGTCCTACTGATGTGCCTGCCAGTAATCTTGCCCAGAGAAGAATGTCCCCAAAGAGGTCCTACGTAAGCCCTGTGCTTCCTTTAATGTGTGCACTTTCCACGCCATGGCTGGGTCTCTTCCTGGAGATCCTGAGGAAAGCAGCTCAGTACACACAAGGCGGGGCCCTTCCTTAGGAGGTCCTGAAACAGAGGACTGAATAGCCAGTGCTCTCTTTGGGAGATGATGGGAAATTCCATCCTTCACCATGGTGGGAGTGGGGAGCAGCACATACAGGATGAACTGCTTTGTCCAATGAAGAAAATCAACAGGAATAATTCCATGATTTATGAAACAAAGCTAGGACCCACAAGATTTGATCTCTTGAAAAACTTCACTCCATTCTAAAAAAGAAAAAGAAATTCCTATTTTTCCATCTTACGTCAAATGACACAAGTCTGAGACCTTGTCGAATTTATAGTTCCACAGAAAATAATAAAAGCATATGCAAATACTGAGCCATGAAATAAACATAGGCTGCTTTAATTCTAGCTCCAGAGTTATCCTATGTACTCTTCTCCAGTACAAAATGATGGTGGATAGCTTATTAAAATGCACCTTACCAAGCCTCATCCCAGATCTCCCGATTCTGTGTCCTTAGTGGTGGAATCTGATTCCCTATTTCTTGAACGATTGACTTGGCTGACCGTTAGGATTCCCCCAAAGTTTCAGACCACTGTTTGATGGGCTGTAAGCTCACTCAGTAAATAAGAATATTCTCATCCAACAAAACCTTGAAAGAGTATTCTCATAGGGGGCTAATTAAAACCCCTGTCTTCCACAATAGGACAATAAGATGTCGTATTTCCCTTCCTAAAACTTTTCTTTTTCTGTTGTTTACTCTAAGCCTGATGTTTCTAAGACGCTGACAGAATATCAATCAGGATTTTCAAAATATGCCGGTAATGTGGATGGAAATGACTTATTATCCCTATCAATTGGAACATTTCATTTATTGTCTGGAGTTTGGTAGTGCTCTGCCTACTGGTCTCCCCTCAGCTGGGAGGCCCCGGATTCAGTCAGTGATGAGTGTTCTGTCAATATTTTACCTCGCATCTGAGTTGTCAGATTCCATTGGCTTAGTCAGGGTCATTGAAACTAAACTGTTTTTATAGTTCTTGAAGTAAGTCAATATTTTCAAGATCTTAAAAACTCTCCAATAGCTCTATCACGAGATCTTGTTCTAAAATAGCATGATGATGGTGTTGACACTGCTGTTTTTCTGAACGCATGTATTTGACATGTAAATTTTATGTTAAGAGCACTCTTTGGCATTCATGAAATCAGCTCTATTAAAGCCCAAAAGGTTAGAAGCCATAATGTGAAAACTGCTGTACTATATACATTTCAATATTGGGCAACATTCGGTATTTGGATAGAAAGATGTTGAAAGTCACTGAGGAAGCCTCTGGTAGATTGAACACTCGCATTTATCTTGGCTTTCTCTAACTCCCAGGTATGATGCCAATAAAGGAATAAATATGATATAAGCATTCAAGAAAAAAAAGGATGGGAGATGGAAATGGCTATCAAGGAGTGTCACCAAAATGTTGGAAGATGAAAATCAAATGGCTTAGAGGTAAACAACTGAGTGTTTAGAGAATGCTAAATCTAATCCTGTGGTGAGGAAGAAAAAAAAAAAAAATGGCAAGATGGTTCAAGCTCAAGGATACTGTAAAGTCTCAGGAGTCAGTAGCACCTCTGAGTGCCCGGAGGGGAGGTGTGGGGTGCTGCACGGGAAAGGAACATTGGCTCAGGTTCCGTTCAGTGAAGAGGTAGACCAGATACACAATCCCAGATTGAAAGAATCTGGAATGGTTAAGCCACAAGACTATGGAATCTTGAATCCCAGCCCTAGCTGGGGTGGGTTGGGTCGGGTTGAGGAGCCATATAAAACAGGGAGATGAAGCGAGAGTCTACACAGTATTTAGTGAGACGCCCCTCCCATCACCACCACCTACTCAGCTGCCTCTGCTCAGCTCTGAAAGCTAGCCCCTAGGTTTCAAAACTCTCTGAAATGAGATTGAAGGAGTCTTTTCCGGTTGGCCCTAGCGGGGAGAAACGTCTGCACACACTGACTCAATAAACTGGCTGGGTTCTAGCTCAATCCCCCTGCAGCAAAGCCCCACATTTGACAAGCCCTATCTAAGCACAGAGAGCAAGTAATTCGTTTTAGTGTGGCTCACTCTTTAAGTAAACAAACATTTGAGAAAAACTTCCAATGTGAAAGAAAATGAAAGTGAGCATATGGAAAAGGGGCGCGCAGGAGAAATAGAGAAAAGCAGGGAGTGCAAAAAAACTTAATTTAAAAATGACAATATCTTTAGATCGAAAGGAGTAAATTAGAGAACAAGGGACAGCTTATGGAAATTAAAACCGTGATAAAAAGAAAGTCTTTAATTTTAGAGCTGGAGCATAAAGTTAAGAAAATCTCACATAACAGAACAAATGGACAAAGACAAGGAAAACTGAAGATACGAAAATTAGAGAACAATCCAGGAGGTCTGATACAAGATGAATGAAAGTTCCAGGAAGTTGAAAGGAGAGCAAAGGGAAGGCAGAAATGATCAAAGAATAATACGAGAACACATCTTAAGGACACATTTCCTAATTTAAAAAAAAAAAAATGAAAAAGGGCTACAGTAAGGCCTACCATTGTGAAATTTCAGGGATAAAAGAGGATTTGAAAAGCTTTCAGAGTGAAAAAACAGGTTCCACACATAGGGTGGGAGATCCGAACGCTACAGGACTTCTCAACAGTATGAAAGCTCTAGGATGGTGAAAAAATGACATCACAATTCTGATGAAATATGTTTTCTTAACTATAATTCTACATCTGGCAACTATCAATCAAATGTGAGGATAAAGACAATCTCAAAAATCACTTCCATAAAAACAATCTCCCGTGTACTTTTTCTTTCTTCCCTTCTTTTTAGGGCCACCTCTGCAGCACACGGAGGTTCCCAGGCTAGGGGTCGAATCAGAGCTGCAGCTGCTGGCCTACCCCACAGCCACAGCCACACCAGATCCAATCTACAAGCTGCAGGGTAGGTCACAGATGCTTAACCCACAGAGCAAGGCCAGGGATCGAACCCACATCCTCACAGAGACCACGTAGGGTTCTTAACTTGCTGAGCCACAATGGGAACTCCAGGGTGCACCTTTTCCTAAGAAGCTCTGAGGATGTGCTCCACCAATTTGAGGGCCTAACCAAGAAAAAGGAGGAGGGATCAAGAAGGCAGAAAGTGCAACACAGAAGGGAGGGGAAATATTCCAAGAATGATGGTGAAGGGCCGTTGTACGACCTCAGTTAAGCAGCAGGCCAAGAAAAATGTAGGATAGAAGACTGGAACAAGAGTGCATAAACCTTCAGGAAAGACACAAAAGGAAAGAAAGAAAGAAGGAGGAGCGATCAGGGGAGAGAGAGAAGGAGAAAGAGGTTGAGAAAGAGAGAGAGAAGTAGGTAAGAGAGGAGAGAGGGAAGGAGAAAGAGAGAAAAGGAAATAAAATAGTAAGAAAAGATAGATGACTTGATGTGCTAGATCATATTGAAAGTTTTACAGGGTCAGAAAGGTAGAGGATAAGATTTCCCTTGTGGTTCAGTACGTTGAAGATCCAGCATTGTCCCTGCAGTGGCTCAGGTTGCTGCCGTGGTGCAGGTTCGATCCCTGGCCTGGGAACTCCCTCCCACATGCCTCAGGCACAGACAAAAGAAAAGCTGGGGATAGATCGAAGGTAGGTGCAGAGATTTTAAATTTTAAAATTTAAATAAATTCCAGGGAAAACAAAAAAGTTATTACCCCCCAATGAGGAAACAGAATCACAGTATACTACATAGTTCAACTGGGGGGCAGTAGGCAAAAGTCAGTCATGTCAAGACAGAATTCTTTGAAATTCATAATCTGTGATCTCTCTAGGTACACAGAAAGCGGGAGAGAGAAAAAAAGAGGGACTGTGTGTGAGGGGGTATTTGTGAGGAGCTAGTGTGAGTTAAATCCTTATCTTCTGTAGAATCAAATAATTGAAATATTGTTGAGGAATAGGAGTTTATGGCAATAATTAAAACTTAACAAATTGAAGTGGCCACTGTTGGAAAGCAAAAATTAGAATGGAGGGGATGAAGCAGGGGGCCTCATAGCACTATTCGGCTTTCTGGACCATGTCATATATTATTTGTAAAATATATATATTTATAAAATAAACTGTATACACACACATATATTTATAAAATAAACTGTACACACACACACACATTTATTTATTTTTTTATTTATGGAAACTAAACAGAGGGGCTCCAAGTTTTTATTTTTTTTTAATTAAAAAAAAATTTTGTGTGTGTGTTTTTGCTATTTCTTGGGCCGCTCCCATGGCATATGGAGGTTCCCAGGCTAGGGGTCCAATCGGAGCTGTAGCCACCGGCCTACGCCAGAGCCGCAGCAACTCAGGATCTGAGACGCGTCTGTGACCTACACCACAGCTCACGGCAACACCGGATCCTTAACCCACTGAGCAAGGCCAGGGATCGAACCTGCAACCTCATGGTTCCTAGTTGGATTCGTTAACCACTGAGCCACGACGGGAACTCCTCCAAGTTTTTAAAGTTAAGGAAAATATCTGTTCAAAGAGAATTCCATGAGGTCTGTGAATACTGAAGCTCTGTTCTTTCTGTGGAGATTTTATGGCTACAAAGCTTACAATAATATACCTCACATGAAACCCAACAGATTTTGGCAAAATAAAACTGAAAGGGGTTTCTATTTCTGTAAAATAGAAACATATATGGACTCATTTCGATAGGCACAGCTACACACAGAAAACACACATATGAAGAATAAAGTAGTAACAGAGCTATGATTTATCTAGTCCTATGATTGCAGCTAGCAAAAATTAACATCACATGCTGGAAATTATTCTTGGGCTCTGGGTATCTGTCCTTTTACCCTCCCTTTTTAAAGAAAACTTTTGTGAATTATTTTATGGTTGCACCCTCGGCATATGGAAGTTCCCAGGCCAGGGACTGAATCTCAGCCACAGCTGTGACCCACACCACAGCAACTCAGCAACAAAGGACACTTTAACCCACTGCACCGGGCCAGGGACTGAACCCATGCCTCTGCAGTGACCTGAGCCGCTGTAGGCAGATTCTTAACCCACTGTGCCACAGTGGGAACCCCCCATCTACCCTTCCTTGATCAGCAAGTAGTCATTTGCTTTTGCTTTACTTCTTTTATAGTTGCTCCATTGTTTTTTTCGCTTGTCAGACACAGAGACAGAGTTTGCCATCCCAGCAACCTCACTGTTGTTCCACCAGTTCAAGATAATCACCTCCTATCAAAGGCCTCTTTAAGGACTTGCCTTTCCAGTTCTTCTATTTGATCTCAATAGCAGCTCTGCGCTATCTGTGCTAACACTCTCCCAATTGAAGCTGATAATCAACTGTAAACATATTTTTGGCCCAAACTTTGATCACTGCCATCAAATGACTTATAAAACATTAAGACAGTATTAGGTACCGAGCAAAACTTAGCAAAAACAGAGAGAAACAGAGAGAGAGAGATCCTGTCCTTGAGAAACAAGATCAGGAAAAGATAGTAGACCTACAGGATCAAAGTAAGTTTGGAAACACATCTTTTAAAAATTAGAAAGCAATTTAGAAGGTCCAATACAGGATGAAGAGAAGTTGCAGAAAGTAGAAAAGGAGGAACGGGAAAAATGATCAGAGAAATAACACAAGAGCATAACTCAGAGAAGAGCATAACTCAGAGAAGAGCTGAAACCTTCTTAACAGTGGAAATTTTATTGACATTTTCATTGTCATTGGTTTAGCTGATTTTCATCGGAATTAAGAGAAGATTGTAAGACCAAAGGAGAAGTGGAGAGAGAGAGGAAAAGAGAGTGAAGTGTCAGGAGAAGGGTTTTTCTCAACTATCTCGCAAAGCAGGGATTCACAACGCACCTCAATCCTACTGGCAAACTGGCTGGATAACTATGGATTTTTTAAAAAGGAATTGGTAAAGTATAAACCTTTAAATATAGGGTATGTTCCTCCCTTAAAAATTTTTTTTTTCTGATGGTAGAATAAACATACATGTATGATGGAACATTTCAAAAATTCAGGAAAGTATAAAGAGGAAAACAATAATCACTCATAACTTTACCAACCAGAAACACCACTCTTTTTTTTTTTTCTTTTTTGGCCACGCTTGTGGCATATAAAATCTTCCGGGCCAGGGATTGAATCCAGGCCCCAGCTACGAACTTCACCACAGCTGCAGCAATGCAGGATTCTTAACCCACTGCACTGGGTTGGGGATTGAACCTGTACCATTGCCGCAACAATGCCAGACCCTTAACCGTCTGCACCACAGTGGGAACTCCCAGGAACAACACTCTTAATAGTTTATGGAGTCAGTATCTTTCTATACCTATGAAAAAATGCAATTTAGATCGTGACGTACAAGCTGTTGTTTGAGCTGCTTTATTCCCTCATACTATGGGCATCCCTGTGTATTAACCATTCACTAATAGCATGATTTTCATGTATATTTCTATTTTTCCAAAATGCTTATGTTGATCCTAATTTTTCACTATCAAGTAACACCATGAGCATAGTCTTTGTATACATTTCTTCGTTTAATTCTTTAAATACTTGAATTAAAATAATTTAATTCTTTCCTTCTTTCTTTAAATTCTTTAAAAAGGAACAATATGTAAATTCAGAGAAGTGGAATTACCAGATAAAATATATTAAAATTTTTGAAATAAGTTTTGCGTGTTTTTCGCTATTTTCAGTTCTCTCTTTCCGGAAAACTCCAGGAATGGATGTGAATTTCTATTTGTTGTTTCTGGGAGAAATGGCATTTTCTGTAAATGTCCCAAATAAGTAAACATCTATATAATTATCCCAAAATAAAATGTTCTAGTGTTATTAGCTTTGGTGCTCAAGGCATTCATCAAAACTAAATGTTGATCACAGTCCTTGTGGCCAACAAAGAATAAAGTGAATTTTCACTAGCAACAGCAGAAAACAAATTTGAACTACACCTATGTATAATTATACTCTATGTTTTGCCTACAATTCCCGCTTGTATTTGTGTGATGTACTCACACAGAGTGTAATGAACTATTCTGAGGTCTGTGCCAATACTTCTCCACAATCAGATAAAAGCATGAAATAAATGGTATGTTTGCAGAAAGATATTCACACGTTTATATACGTATTTGGAAGCTTGTTTCAAGCAGTGGTGAGTTAGTGTTTCATTAAAAAGCATGCTTTTGCTTGATGGTTCTTTATGAGATTATGAAATGATTCCTCTTAACAAGGAAGATGCTGTCTACCCTGAAAGCAGCTGGTGAGATGGAAGGAGAAGAGGAGGAGCCCACGGATTTAATCCAGAAAACCATCACTTTCATTTCTTCATCACTTGACTGAGCCCTTTCAAAACATGACCTCTGTGGCTCAAGGCTTCGGTTACTCATAGCCAGGCAAGTTTAAGGACCTGAAGTAAGCACCTTTAAAATTCATGTTCCAGCAAAGACAGGGGCTTTCCAAGTTAGCAATTTCAAAAGATGTTTGGTGAGGGTGGGGAGCGAGGATGGCTTGCACTGCACCCACCTGTCTGCAGAGTGGGAATTAATCATCTTTGGTCTGGCTTGGAGGAAGTACTCTGGGTGAAAAACAGTGGATGCAGAAGCACAGTTTGTATGAAGATTAACAGCAGACCATTCTGACAGCCTGCCATCTCATAAACCTCTGATGGGCGTCTGGGCTACAACAAACAACCTGTGTATTGCCTCTATTTTTCCCTGCTCCACAACTTAATACTGAAATGTATAAAAGGTTGCATTTTCCAATGGTATATATATTTTTAATGAAACCAAGATAAAACATAAAAGTTCACATTTCAATGATGTTTTTCTACTAGCTACTGATGGCAGTTGATATAAACCAAGCTATCTTTTAATTTCTCCAGAAAGAATTTCTTTCGAGCCGGTCGGCATGTGCAGACAAGAAACCACTGGGAGGCTTGGGGGTTGGAAGTGCTGTGACAGACAGGCATCAAGCCACAGAGCTCAGGCCTGTCTCTGCAGGCCAGTACTACCTCCAGCCCTGCAGCCTCCATCAAGCTTGGCGAGGTGGGTAGGGGGTGGGGTGGGCACACCAAGAGCTACGAGATGCAAACAGCACCATGGCACCGGGTGATGCAAGTCTGCCTGCCTACTTCCTGGTGCGTCTAATGCTTCCCATGGTACACGCATATCCAAGCACTAGCTACGTACGGCCTGTTTGCACACAAAGGCCTCCAGAGCAGAGATCTTTCTGCACAATTTCCAACTGCAGTGCAAATATGGGCATCCTGAGAGGACTGAGGCACCGAATTGTGCCTACACCATTTACAACAATTGGCAGTAAAATGATGGCTCATGAATTCACTCACATTGGGGTGAGAAGAAGGGTGCATTTCCCTGTTCCCCCTTTCCCTTGAGGTAGATAAAGTGTCGAATTAAAGGAGATTTACTATTTACAATAGCCAAGACATGGAAGAAACCTAAATGTCCATTGACAGAGAAATGGATAAAGAAAATGTGGTACATATATACAATGGAATATTACTCAGCTGTAAAAAAGAATGAAACCCATTTGTAGCAACACAGATGGACCTAGAGATCATCATACTAAGTGAAGTAAGCCAGATAGAGAAAGACAAATAATCATGTGGTATCTCTTATATGTGGACTCTAAAAAGTAGTACAAACAAACCTATTTACAAACCATCAATAGTCTCGCTGATATAGAAAGCAAACTTATGGTTACTAAAGGGGAAAGGTGGGGGGAGAGGGGAGAGGTAAATTATGGGGTTGGGATTAACATATACACATATAAAACATATACTGCAGATAACCAATAAGGACCTAACTGACCTAATGTATAGCATAGGGAACTATACTCAATATTTTGTAATAGCCTATAAAGTCATCATCAAATTCTCCCAAATCACAGCTAAATTAATTGGAGAGGTTTTACTGTCCCCCCACGTCATGAGGTTGAAACACCTTCTAATGGCACTAGTTTAGCAACAAATGTTGAAACATTGCACAGTCCTACAAAAATCTGTCCTCCACTTCACTTGGAAAATACAGAAAACTCTCTCACCTTTGAACATCAAAAGTCCAGATTTCCACGATTCGCCGTTCAGCGAGATGGGTGAAGGCTGTTCGAGACCTTTGATGATGGCGGGAAAGAACTCTAAATGCTCTGGCCTTCCCACCACCCCCAATCCAGGACCCCGTGACCTGGGAGTGAAGCTACATGAGGGGCACCTTGTTCTGCCCTGTGACCTTTCCAGCCCGCCCCCCTCAGGCTGAGCACAGTACGTCACTTTCGGCATCTCATCTGCTGTCAGAATTCCCAGGCACTCAAATACTGGAAAGTAGATTGTGCCACTTTTTTCCATCTCTTGGAAAAAAAACCCCAAACATAGTGACGGCATGAGGATGTGCAGGAAGGATTTTCTACAGGTAATTACACCCCTACTGCTGGAGCCTGGAAGCATCACACATCAGTGGTCTGAAACGCCCCAGGAGGGCACCTCCAAGTGCATCCCACTTTTCCACTCACCTGACTGTGGGCTGAAAGGGCAGGGTAAGCCATGGGCTGATTCATCACCCCCTTCTGCTTGATGAGAAGCATGCGTTTCTGGTCCTCACTCAGGTGTGCCCTGGGAGCCTGGAGCTGCGGCGGGGGCTGCTGCTGCGGCTGCGGTGGGGGCTGCGGCTGCTGGATGTAGGGCATCAGGGGGGTTTTGTTGGGATTGGCCATCGGGGGGGTCATCCTCTGACTCAAGTCTGCGTTAAAATGGGTCAGAGGCTTCGTGTTGCCGTAAGTGAGAATATTGTGCTGCTTGTTCAGAGAGTTTGTACCCAAGTTATTTGGCTGCTGATTGATCATGTTCATGTGATTCTGAGGGAGGTAGTTATTCATTGTCGTCTTCTGCAGGTTGTTCGCCATCGGAGGCACTATAGGGTTTTGGTTGTTAAAGGCTTGGGGGTACATCATGGGGCTATTTGGTTTTTCCGCCGTGAAAGCTGCTCCGTATGGACTGGATGGAGGCCCCAAAGGAGACCAACTTGCAGTCTGATTGGAGTGTTGCTGTTGCTGCTGCTGTTGTTGCTGCTGCTGCTTCTGCTGCATGAGTTTGGCCCTTTGCTGCTGCTGCGCCGCCATCTGCTTGAGCTGCTCTGCTGGAGACAGGTCGGAGCTGGGCACGGCCACCGGGCCCGACCCTGAACCGGGTGCCGTCGCTGCCGCAGGGTTAAGGAGATAACCATTTCCAGGCCGGGCTGGAGCTTGGCCTGGCGTGTGGGCTTGGCTCGGAGTCGGAGGGGACTGGACCACACAGTTTGCTGGGGAGCTGGCGGGGTTTGGAGCCGCAGGAGTGCTGGCCACAGAAGGTAAACTGGGGGCCGTGGAGACAGCAGAAAAGGGAGGACCCGAAGAAGAAGGCCTGGCCTGGGGAGAGCCCATGGAGACGTGTGTAAAAGGGGAGTGGGACGGGTCACTCTTCACGCTGGCGCTCTCCTGGGACAGGGGCGTCTCCGTGGCTGGCTGTGAGAACTCCGGCTCCTTCTTCTCTTCAAAGTCTTCGTTGAACAGGTCCTGGATGTCATCCTCAGGCACCGTGTTAGCCAGTTCATCTATTAATTCTTGCCACTCCTGATCATTCAGGTTAATGTCTGAGAACAGCTTGTTCTGATTTGAGAGAGATGTTTCTGATGTGTCTATGCAAGTAGGGTCATCGAGTGGTTCTTGTTTGAGGTCCTTGCCCTGCAAGATGGTGAAGTTATCCTCCAGGTCACTGCAACCATTAACGGGGAGTTTAAGCTCTGGCAGTCTCCCATTCTTACTCAGATCTTCCAGAAGCCCAGGAGTGTGAGTTCCGCTATTCTGCAAGGGCAAAGACGGCTTCAGGTCAAGTTGGTGAAGAGGAGAAGCTGAAGTCAGCGGCATGGTGTTGGGCAAACTGTTGATGGCTTCCATCCCCGTGGGAAGGTCCTTTCGCAGGCGCTTGCTGGTTGGAGAAAAACTCCCATCACAAGCACCATTCTGCTGGTCTCCATTAAGTGGTGATCGTGCTCCTTCCAACTTCCTTTTCACTGTCTCTTGGAGCTGGAAAAGAAAGCAGAAAGAGGATGACTAAATCTCTAAGTCAAAGGTTACTCTGTAAGCATGGTGGCTTGCATGGCCCAAGAACTAATTTTCAAACGGTTTAGAACTTATAGAGTAGAAGTGACACTTGCAATTTCATGATTAGCCAGGCTTCAATTCAAATTCTAAGGAAAAAAGTTTTATCCAAAAGCAGAGCCCACATGGCTGAGAGATAGAAAACAAACTAAAGATAAGAGAGTGGAACAAAAGAAAAGTAACACTTAAGGCAGTGCTTCTCTTCTAGGGAAGAATTATCTATTATTATTTTTCAAATAAATGCTACATGTGAGGCTTGGACCAAAATGTGTCATACTCGAGGAAGATGGTAATACCTATCTTTTTCTTTTTTTTAATCTTTTTGCCATTTCTTGGGCCGCTCCTGCGGCATATAGAGGTTCCCAGGCTAGGGGTCAAATCGGAGCTGTAGCCACCGGCCCACGCCAGAGCCACAGCAACTCGGGATCCGAGCCGCGTCTGCGACCTACACCACAGCTCACGGCAACGCCAGATCCTTAACCCACTGAGCAAGGGCAGGGATCAAACCCGCAACCTCGTGGTTCCTAGTCGGATTCGTTAACCACTGCGCCACGACGGGAACTCCAGTAATACCTATCTTAAATGCCCGTCACATCTTAGTTGAGAACACTAAGGAATTAAATCAACGATACTTTAAAGAACACTAAAAATCCTCTAAGAATATGGAATTTAACCCTTTTACTGAATAGCATAGAAACAAAGATTAATGGTTAACATTACCCAAAACTTCCATTTGGTTCTTATTTTACTTGACCCCCAAGGACCTCAAGATACAAAAGCCTGCTCTGTTCTAACAGCACTTCCATGGGTTTCCAAGATACTGCACTTTCCTGGGTCTCCTACTTTCTCTCCCTCTGCTCTTTCTCAGTCTCCCTTATTTAGTCTTTTCGTTGTTGTTATTCTCCTAAATGCTGGGATTCTTCACTGTTTGGTCTTGAGCTTCATTCTGCCTCCAGGGCGCTGTATGATTTGGTTTCTTTTCTTGGAACACACTCCTCCCCCTCCTTCCCCCCTTCCCCTGGTAACAGTTACCCATCTTCCAGGTTGTATCTTAGAGTTCACTTCCTCTAGGAAATCTTCTCTCACATCCCTCCCCCACCTCAACAACCTTAGGTATCTCCTTTGACTGGCCGACGCGGGGTTGGAAATCCTGGAATAACTTTTTCCAAGCAACCTCTACTTACCCATTATAGCTTCTACCACACCTTGGGGCAATGCCTTAAGTGTCTGTTTAGCGAGTTCCAAGAAGGTAGGGACTATGGCTGGCTTGCTTACTGTGTATCTGTGGGGCTGCACCTGGTGTTCAGATCAGGTTCATAGCAGTGGTTCATAGGCAACGGCAAAACTGAATAACACTATTGTCCAATTCAGGGGCTAATGGAGGTGAGTTTGGATCAGACCAGGGGCAACTCCACGGAGCATAAGGAATGCCTGACTTTGAGATTCTCTCTACATTCCTAATGATGAGATCTCTAACCCTGACGAGTGTCATGTCCACTTAACTGAACTCATTTGAAAAGTCTTGTTAACTCTATGGATTTTTCTGAGCCTGCTGCATTCCTTTCTGCTAGAAAGGGCCAGTCTATAGGGCTCTGGTGAAAAAGGCTGCCACAGAGGGGGTCCTGGGCAAATACTCTGCTGAAAGATGACACCGGAAAGACCAAGCTGTTAGAAGGAGGTTTCAGTAACTTTACAGTGTTGGAGGCATGAGGTAGAGTAACCTGGGGAGGGAGGGGGTAGAACAGCCCCTCACGGGGGCGCCCTCCTATCCTCAGCAGAGGGCTGTGTATCACAGAACAAGGGAAGAGAGGAGCAGGCTTCCCACTGACCTCGCACTCACATGGAACTGCTAAGCCTCTAGAAGAGCCCTGCGTATGATAAAACCAATCCAGAGATGAGGCGGGGGATTCTAAGAAGTGCCACTTTATTGCTATTTTCTCATAAGTAGAGAATTCCATTTTAAAAGTAAACAGAAAAGGTCCTTAAGTAAAAATCCATGGAGTTCCCATCTTGGCGCAGTGGAAACAAATCTGACTAAGAACCACGAGGTTGCGGGTTTGATCCCTGGCCTTGCTCAGTGGATTAAGGATCCAGCGTAGCTATGAGCTGTGGTGTAATTCGCAGATGCGACTCGGATCTGGCATTGCTGTGGCTGTGGTGTAGGCCGGCAGCAACAGCTCCAATTAGACCCCTAGCCTGGGAACCTCCATATGCTGCAGGTGCAGCCCTAAAAAGACAAAAGCCAAAAAAGAAAAAGAAAAAAGAAATGCATTTCCAATAAAAGTTAAATTAAAAAAAAAATCCAGTCTAACCCTGGTTCTTAATTTGATTTTTTTTTCTTTTGCTTTTTTTAGGGGCCACACCCGCTGCACAAGGAAGTTCCCAGTCTAGTAGTCGAATTGGAGCTACAGCGCCAACCTACGCCACAGCCACAGATCCTTAGCCCACTGAGCAAGGCCAGGGATCGAACCTGAGTCCTCATGGATGCTAGTCAGATTTGTTTCCACTGAGCCATGACAGGAACTCCCCAGTTCTTCGATTTTTAGTCACAACACCAAACATTCTGTAGTTACTTGGCAGAAGCCCCTGAATTGCTGAAAACAAGGCCCTAACTGGGACACACTGGAATTTGACTTCAGAGTGGATACTGGCTCAATCCATCATATTAGATAGGAACTGCTAGAAAATTACATTAGTTATTGAACAAACCAGGATACCATGGTTCTTGTCATCGGTGTGGTAGATACTTGACTGCAGCTCCAGCACAGAGCGGCAAGTTCAGGGGCCAAAGGAAATAAGGCTTGAGGCCCTTGGCACCTCTTGAAGGAACGTTAACCTTAAAAAAAAAATAAGCTCTTGTTTCAAAAAATGAACCTGACTGTATTTTTAAAAGTACAGGTCCACGGTTCTGTTCTAGACCATGAGGTGGATGGGGTAGGATGGAGAAATAAAGATAAATGCTCTATTGCTTCCCCTGGAAAAGAGTGGTGGCCAAGACCATGGAGAGAGACAGGTCTGGCTGGGAACCTCAAGTCTCACCTGTTACCAGCAGAACAGGCCTAGGTGGGTGAGGCAGCATAGGACAGAACAAGTGTAGTGGCCCTGGAGTAAGAATGCCTGGGCTCAAACCCAAGCCACCTGCTCCCCACTCCCTAAGGGTTACTACATATAAATGTCTGGTACTTAGTAAGTGTTAGTTACTATTAGAAAGTGAGTTAGGAGTTCCCATCGTGGCTCAGTGGTTAACGAATCCAACTAGGAACCATGTGGTTGTGGGTTTGATCCCTGGCCTTGCTCAGTGGGTTGGGGATCCGGCGTTGCCATGAGCTGTGGTGTAGGTCGCAGATGTGGCTCGGATCCCGCATTGCTGTGGCTCTGGTGTAGGCCGGCAGCTACAATTCTGATTAGACCCCTAGCCTGGGAACCTCCATGTGCCTCATGTGAGGACCTAGAAAAACAAACAAACAAAAAAAAAAATCAAAAAAAAAAAAAAAAAAAAAAGGAAAGTGAGTTACATGAAGGTAGGGAATTTTCTGGGTTTTTTAGCTACTAGAAACTTATTAACTCTCCTAAGATTTGGTTTCCTTATCTGCAAAATAGTTAATAATATCTAGCTCATGTGGTTACTGGGAGGTTGAACATAAATGAAAGAATGTGGAAAAGCATTAGCTTCATGCCCAGTATCCAGTAAGCATTCAAAAAGCCTTCACTATTATAATTTTTAAAATGCAGTCACATCAGTAGTCACAATTGCAACTGAGATAGATCAGTTTCCGGATCTCTAAATACAAATCGGTAAAATAGGTAATATTTCTGGCCCCTAGCCTGCCAAAGCCTAATGTTTTCCAAGCACCTTGTGTAGCTTTTTAAATATGAACAACAAAAGTCGAATTTGCAATTCAAGCCTGAGTCAAGTGCTAATGCATTCATGTCCTAGATTGTAGAACAGTGCTGGATTGTTGAGTCTCAAATCATACACTTTCAGGAGGCAACCTGAATGCAGCTCCTGAGTATTTCCTTCTCCTTGAAGGCCTATGTATTTCCTGTATCAGCACTGGGAGTATAAGAGAGACATTGCTGAAGACACACCGAAGCCATGTTACAGTTTTTAGCTGCATCCACACAGCAGAGCAATTCTAAGCAACCCTCCCATGTCTCTTCATCCTTTGCTAGATGGCAAGGTGCTCGGGTCTAACTCGGTCTGTGTGTCCCTCCAGGGAGATGCAAGGGGAGTGGGTAGGAGGAGACAGGACCTGAGTGCTGGGTAACTCACAAGCCTGCTGCTCAGCACGGCCAACTCCTTGGGGTAATGTCCTGTGGATGCCCCATCTCGCACTCAGGCCAGGGTCTCATTCCCAATAGCCTTATCTTAGGAAGTACCAGGCCCTTCTCCTCCCAAAGCTGGAAGCCACTCAGTATGATGTGTGCTCATGGAAGAATCACAGGAGCTCTTGACCGAGTTTCAGCTTCCTTGTTCCGGTATCACTATTATTACACATAAATATTTTCTCCCATGAAGGGACGTCATGGTGCCAGGAACTGAACTCACTGTCCACCCACTGCCTGGGGCAGTGGGGGCTGCCGTCCTGTGTCAGTGACTCCAAAGGAGACAACACCTTCTCCACAGTGGCTCCAGTGTGGCTTGATGGCTTGTGTTTCTCTGAAACTCTGTGTGTGTGTGTGTGTGTGAGAGAGAGAGACAGAGACAGAGACAGAGAGAGACAGAGACAGAGAGAGACAGAGACAGAGAGAACCTTGGAGGCAGGGAGAGACAAAATGGTTTGGGAGCCGTGATATGATACCCAGACCCGCAGTAATAAGACCAGCTATGCCTTTGGGTCATAAAGGGCTTCCACACACACACATTACCCTCAGAGCCGACCTTCGGGGCGGGTCACGAGGAGGTCTGACGGTTCTACAAGAAGAGGGCAGCGTTTTGGAGGAGGTGGGACGGGGAGGGTGGGGGACACTCATGACAAGGAGGAATGTGGCTAAGATTACCAGGCCCCTGCTGACACGGAGGGCCCCCATTTCCAGCAGATTCTAAGGGGTCCCCTGGGCCAGTGGGTCCATGACGAAGACATTCTTTCTTTCTTGAGACTTTTCAGAGTGCTGGTAAGTTAAACAAAAAAACAACAGCAACAAAACTCTTATTGCCTTGTCCTTGATTTTGCATGACACTGGGCAGGATCAGGGCGCTTAGGAATAACGATGATCCTATGATTAAACTAATGAAGATTTAGGACGGAAGATAGTGAGGTAAGCGTCAGATTCCTGTCTCCTGTTCCCCATGACTCCACAAGGTGGGCAGGATGTATGAGAACCACCTCACAGAGGAGGAACTTAGAGACAGTGAGTTTAAGCACAGCGTCCCCAGTTACAGAGCGGGGGAGGGGGGTGGGCACAACCAGCTTCAAATTCTGATTCAAGTCTTACTGCAGGGCCCACACGCTGCCTTCTGCAGGAGGTGAAGCTCCGTCATGCCCTCATCCATGGCCCTGCGCTCCAACGCTAGTCCTGGTGAGGTTCTTTCAGGCTGTTTTCAGGAGTCACCCTGGATTCCACGCTCTCTCCACCACCCACACTCAATTAAACCTCAAGGACTATCTGTTCTTCTCATTAACCAATTTTGTTCTCATCCCCCACCCCCAGGGCCACCACCCTAGTTCAGAACATCAATGCTTCTCTCATCATTTCTGCAGCAGCTTCTGCCCAGCCTCTCTGCCCTACGTGCGCCTCTTCTCCAACCCATTTTCTGCGTTGTGGCTGTGATCTTCTTTATAAGTGTGAGCACATTCTTTTGTTTTTAGCTCTGCTCAAGGGCATGCGGAAGTTCCTGGGCGGCCAGGGATGGAACCCAAGCCACAGCAGTGACCACGCAGAGTCCTTAACCGCTAGGTCCCCAGGGAACTCCGTGGAACCCATCCTTCACTTGCAGCTCTTCTGGAGCGGTCTGCCATCGTCAGCATCATCTAAGTCCCCCGTACTGGCCCTCACGACTTGACCCTCACCCCCGCTTACCTCTCCAGTCTCAGCTGTCACCTCCAACCTTCTTCCCCTCCACTGGCCCTCCACCACCAAGCAACTCCAAACCTTCAGCTCTACTTAATTATTTGCCATTCTCAAGACACACGGTGCTTGTTCTCTGTCTCTCTGAGTCTCTGCATCGGTTACTCTCGTCCAGCTTCTTCACGTGATCAATTCTATTTGTCCATCACCATTCAGTTTGGACATTACATTTCGTACAATCTCGCTTAACAGCAGCCTCCACCCCTACCCCCACCTTCTGATCTTAGAGTCCCTCTGTATGTGCCCATGGCATCCTAATACACATCAAACCAAAATGCTCTCCTTTTTGTAGGATTGAACGAATGAATGAATACTGAAAAGATTTCTCAAATAACCACACTCAGCTTGTGGAACAGATCCCTAAAGCAGGCACCTGAAAATATTGGTCTATGTGGTGTCTCAGAGACAGCTGAGCAAATGTATGATTTATCTTGGTTATCTTAAAAGGGCAGAAATGGCTTGAAGACTGTCCCTGTCCTTAATATTAAGAATATTGAGAACTCTAAGGGCCCAGGAAATCTGTGTTGAAAACAACTCAAGAGCACAAAAAGAGAATCATGGAAAAGAAATGTGAAACCGAAACCCAGAGACTTCACATAATATTACCAAGGTCACATGTTTTGACATGTATGTGAACTCAAAATGCTGGATATTTTCATAGTTGAATTTTAAATTTCCTTACAAAGGTTTCAAGTAGTTTTCACCTGCCAAAGCATGCCTTCCAACCAAAAGTGTGAACGAACTTCCTTCACCAAATATTACAGACACAAATATCCCCCCCCCCCCAAGTTTTCAAGTTGGACTGGAATCTCAGCTTGCAGATGCTATAACAAATTTAGAGATTCAGAGAAAACATTTTGGTCATTTTTGATCTGCTCTGGTCAAACTGGAAGATGATTCACTGAATCAATTTTTATGTGGTTATTTTCTTCTCATTCTACTAGCAGATAATAAGCATATGAACACATGGATAAATCTGACTTGCTTATTTAATGTATTTGATGACTGACCCAGAATATTCATGTATGAGATATTTTAATCAGTAGAATATGAACAGTGTGCAAAACATTTCCAGAACTGTCTTTTAAGATTTAAGCATCCTTAGAAAAGATTTTTTGAGGTTTACTTAGAGGTTCAGTTTTCTAGGCCAGTGATCATCCGACTTTATTTATTTTCTTTTTTAGGGCCACACCTTCGGCATATGGAGGTTCCCAGGCTAGGGGTCAAATGGGAGCTGTAGCCACTGGCCTACAACAGAGCCACAGCAATGCAAGATCTGAGCCGCATTGCTCGTGGGTTAAGCAGTGCAAGATCTGGGCCTCGCTCAGGGGGTTAAGGATCCGGTGTTGCCGTGAGCTGTGGTGTAGATTGGCAGCTGTAGCTCCAATTAGACCCCTACCCTGGGAACCTCCATATGCCTCGGGTGAGGTCCTTAAAAAAAAAAAAAAAAAAAAACCAGATGCAGATTTCTTGGTCCCACTTCCACAGTTAATTTAGTCACCCACAGTGGGGCCCAGATTAAGACATAAGTTGGTGGCATAGGTATCGAAAGAAACACAATTAAAGTTCAGATTCTTCTGAAGTAGTTGGTCTGGGATCCCCAGTTTTTAGAAAGTCTGATCTAGGCTAATACTTCTGTTGGGGTTCTGACATGAAGTTGTTGGTCTGATTTTTTAAAAATAGTACACGGCCAAACCCAAAGTGAATATGAAATGTCCCTGAGTTTAACTGGTGATATTGTGGGACAGATCCTACACAGGACTAAGAAACAAAACTCCACGCGGAGATATTGCAAAGCGTAGAGGATCTTGAATTCTGTAGAAGTTTGCTGGGTTTCTGCAAGTCATTAGGCAAAAATGCATATCTTTTCATATTTTAGGATTCTCTGAGTGTGGTAATATCCTAGACCATTTTCTTCCTCCACATTATGGGCTTACCTTCATCTTCATCCCCTGTGAACTGAGGGCGTACCCTCTATCTGTGTACCAGGTGCGGAGGGATGAATTCATTCCCCAAACCAAAGGCTACACCAGGAAGTGAACACATGCCAGACACATTGACAGAAGTTGAGTATGTTTGTTTTAAGGGGGTCTCCATGAAGCGTAGAACCACGCAAAAAGAAAAATCTTTTTTTTTTTTTTTTAATTTTACAGCCGCACTTGTGGTACATGGAAGTTTCCAGGCTAGGGATTGAATCAGAGCTGCAGCTGCTGGACTGTACCACAGCCATAGCAACACAGGATCCAAGCCGTGTCTGGGACATACACCACAGCTCAGCAGCCTATACCACAGCTCACGGCAATGCTGGATACTTAAATAGCTGAGCGGGGCCAGGGATCAAACCTGTGTCCTCATGGATACTAGTTGGATTCATTACTGCGGAGCCACAACAGGAACTCCGAAAAAGAGAAATCTTATCAAACTCTTGAAATCTGCCTTATTAGCCTTATATACTCCTACTATTATTTTAGAGAGAAAATAACTTTTTTGCATAATAAAAGTCATATGAATTAAAGTACACACACACACACACACACACACACACACACACACACACACACACACTTTCCCTGAGAGCCAAGAAATTAAAACCTCTACTTGTGATCATCCCAAGAATACAGCTTCTCTGGATCTAGTCAGTCGGAAATGCTGGGTCTCTGGAGAGGATGCCAGTTTAAAAAATAAAAAAATCTCTGCTCTGAAATGCTCCAGGAAGAAAAATCATCTTTAAAAGGACCTTGTCTTCCAAGTAAGCAACTGAACCCCCAGTGACAAAGGCCCAAGGAACAGCTCCATTCAGAACACTGGTGGAGCCTTTGAGTTTATTTTCAGAAATGGGATTTCCCATCGTGGCTCAGTGGAAACGAGTCTGACTAGGATCCATGAGGATGCAGGTTCAGTCCCTGGCCTCAATCAGTGGGTTAAGGATCTGACATTGCCGTGAGCTCTGGTGTAGGCCGATGGCTACAGCGCTGATCCAACCCCTTGACTGGGAACTTCCGTATGCCATGGGTGAGGCCCTTAAAAAAAAAAAAAAAAAATGACCCTGATCTTTTTTCCTTTTTGCTATGCATCAGATTTAAAACTCTATTCCGAGGTAGTCTTAAGAATGTATGCTTAAGAGTGGTCCTAGATGCCCACCCAGTTCCAGCTGTGAGCTGCCAGATAGGGACTCTTGAAAAGCACTTGCAATCTTTTTTGAGGGTGGCTGAATTTTCTGGTATGCTCCTATCCTATAGTGATGCCTGAATGGTACCAACTGAATCCACAACAACATGTTGAGAATGGATCATAAAATATCAGGAGCAGTGGCGGTCAAGGTCGTTGACATTTAGAAACGCCAAGTCCCAAGATCAACTCAAATCCCCAGATTTCCAAATACATAAATGCCTGTCGAGCCTCTTGGCTTTCTCGCAACTGAATGATGAAGTTATATTTTCATCACAAGCCACATGAATTCTGTGTACTCTTTATATCTGAAGTAATGAAGTTTTTCACAAGCTCCATACCTGTAGTTCAAGTTGGTATTTCAACGAATTTATTAACTACTTATTAAAACTGAGACTGTTATCTCTGCAAAGGCCAAGGTTATATGACTTCCAAATCTCCTCACATAGTTTTCGGTAGAAAGCTCTCAAGTTTTACACTTTTCCTACAGAATTTGGTTTACTGCTTACTAAATGTTTCAGGGTACTATTGTCATTTAATATTCCTTTTTTTTTTCTTTTTAGGGTCACACCTGCAGCATATGGAAGTTCCCAGGCTAGGGGTCGAATTGGAGCTGCAGCTGCCAGCCTACACCACAGCCACACAACGTGGGATCCTTAACCCACTGAGTGAGGTCAGGGATCGAACCCACAGCCTCACAGAGTCTAGGTCAGGTCCTTAACCCACTGAGTCACAGTGGGAACTCCTGTCATTTACTATTCTAATTGGCTGGGAGCTTACCATGTATGCAGCATCAAGCTAAATGCTTTACCTATATTACCTTGGTTAATCCTCACAGCACCCCTATGATGGATGAAGAATGGGCTCGGAGGGTAGTCATTTGACCCGGGGCACACAGCAGAGCCATCCTGAGTTCCACCTGCCTCTCAAACCTGTGTTCTCACCTACTGTGCTCTTCTGCCTCTGATGACTCCTGTCCTGATCGAACACGAGCAAACCTTGCTTAGAAATTCTGGGAAAGTGTTTTAGACACCCAGGTCGTGACGGCCTAAGGAGGATGTGTGCACGTTTTTGAGTCAGACTCACAGAAAAGCGCAGATTTAGCATGTGTTTGAGAAGTGATGATAGCTGCAGCCCTGAAAACTTCAGGAGGGAGCAGATGTGTGCATCCTGGCGGCAGCTTCCTTTACTCGGTAGCTTTCTGAAGAAAAGCTCCACTGAGATCTGTAGCTGCCATCAGAATTCCACAGTCTGAACCTGGAACTGCTCTGTCCTTTCAGATGCATAAACACAAACATGCACATGCACACACACCTCTACATTTATTTTTAAGGACAAGAAACAATTTCCTTAGGAATACCTCCTACGAGAAGTCACGCATGCATTATCTACTCAAACACGCCTGTATGCATGACCTTGTATTACAATCTGAAATTCCTAATGGGATTTTATTTAGAGCTGTAAAGAAATGACGGGCAAAGGAGGAAGAAGGGAAAACCATAGGGAGGAAGAAGGCAAATGAAAAGATCAGATCTTATCTGCATCATTCACAGCTGGAGACTTACACCGACAACACAGACCAAAGAACAGGCGTGTTGGAACCAAGCATGAGGTTTCAATCTGTTTATTCTCTGGGAGGAGGGAGGTGGGAGGAGAAATACTTCAGGGAAGCCGAGTATTTTTCTGTCCCTCTGGGAGGAATCAAGAATATTTTTATTTCACTGTTTACTCAACATGTCCCTTCTTTTTAACGAGAAATTCTCCTTTTGGTTTGTAGTGCCTTCCAGAATGGTCTCCACCGCACAGAAGATCCGCACTAGCTTAGGGGATGCAAATAGCCCACAGCGCCTGGACCTGACACTACTTTTGAATAAAATCCCAGCTCATGTTTATCTCCCCTTGGAAAACAAAAGTATTGAAATAAGACCTCCTCGTCTATAAAAAGGCCCTCGTTTCCCTCAAAGAGGTCAAACATTGCAGTTCCTTGTGAGTTGGTGTTTACAGCCAGCAAAGCTAAGAGCTGCCTCCCAGAAGAGAATTCTCTATCTCCTTCTCTGTCTTTCACACAGGTGCACACGCATGCGTGCATGTGCACACACACACTCATGCACACACAAACCATCTCAGTGAGCAAACAGGATGGACATTATTTATTTATTTTGCCTTTTTTTTTTTTAGGGCCACACCCACGGCACATGGAGGTTCCCAGGCTAGGGGTCTAATTGGAGCTACAGCTGCCCACCTACGCCAGAGCCACAGCAACACCAGATCCGAGTCGCATCTGTGACCTACACCACAGCTCACAGCAACACTGGATCCTTAACCCACTGAGCGAGGCCAAGAATTGAACCCTCAACCTCATGGTTCCCAGTCGAATTCGTTTCCACTGTGCCATGTTGGGAACTCCTGGACGTTATTCTTATTTCTGGATGGAATCGGACTCCTACATCTCTATTTCTTAGTAGGTCTTTATCCCAAAGCTGAACGCTAAGGGACTTGCCTTCATTTGTCAGCAAAGGGATGGCCATTATTTACACATCTTTAGAGTAACTCTGTTTGCACATATGAGACAAAGAAGGTGGGGATTTTCCCTCCAGGATGAACCAGCCATAGGTGACAATGTCCACATGTTGATGGGTGCTTTCTCACATTCATGCAAACACTGGTATGATCTGACCGGCTCTGAGAAGGTTCCAGGGAGCATCACACAGCACCATGCACTCAATCCATAAACAGCATAGTTCTGGAGGCTGTAGGCAGAGCTTTCATCTGTGGGGAGAAGCTGCTTGGCTTCATCCCACCAGCTGAAATTCATTTTTCAAAAGAAATTAGACCGAAGTACTGTTGTTATAGCAACAGTCAGAGTCACTTACACAGCCTCTTCCCCGCAACCTTAGTCTGACTTCGTGGGCAGTGATTTCAGTTCTGCACAGGGAGTGACAGAGCCTGAGCCTGGGTGGGCTCTTTCTTTGCCTTTAAGGAGGGGAAGCCTAAATCCTCTATGTCCAACCTGAAGCTAAAAGCCACACTCTAGTGTCCCATAGAGCTCTCCCAGTACTGAAAGTCGGTGAGCAGTAAAGATCAGAGAAAAAGCTTTGCATCTGATGTTTTCATCTCCTGGGTGGGCACTGGACGTGTGACCACTGAATTTCCAGGAGTTAACCTGGTACCAGCGCTTTCAGAACCAGAATTTCTAGTAAGTTTGGTAATGTGCCATGACTACCACATTCTGAATGGCTTTGCTACTTTTGTCCCCAGGGATTTTATTCTTAGAGGTGTGGACCTCCCAATATAATAGCCTATGTCAAGTCCTGGAAGAAAAACCCATCAACTCCAAAAATGCCCTTTTCTTGCTGAACATGTACACTTATAACTGAACCTTTATAGCAGATACGCTTCCAAAGCAGACAGCAACATAAAAGTCTGCATTCACCCCAGGGGTACCCCTAGGCGGTAAAAACCTAGGAAGCCAGTGCTCACGGTGAAGGTGAACTGTGTTCTCCCCAAATTAGTATGTTCAAGCTCTAACTCCCAGTAGCTCAGAAGTGGGGGTATCTAGAGATAGGATCTTTAATGAAGTCCTATAGGTGGGCCCTCATCCAACATGACTGGTGTCCTCATAAGAAGCGGAAATCAGGACAGATACACACAGAAGCAAGACCGTGTGAAGCCAGAGAAGCCGGCCATGCACAAGCCCAGGAGAGAGGCCTCAGAAGCAACCAACCCTGCTGACACCTTGATCTCAGATTCTAGTCTCCAGACCCATGAGGAAATGCATCCCTGATGTTTAAGCCACCCTGTCTGTGTGCTACTTCGTATGGCAGCCCAAGCAGATGAACACAACTAATAATCTGATTTAAAGGTATCTCTGGCCTCTCAGGGTCTCGCCCAGGTTAGGCCCTCCACAGCTATTTTAAAAGAAAATCTTGCACAGATGTGTTCATGCTTTGATTCAATGAACAGAACACCAGGTTCTAGATCAGGCACGAAGGACGCGAGAGTGAACAAGACGCAGTCTCTGACCCCGAGTCTGCACAGCGGAGGGGAAAGAGGCAGAGGAATGAGGACAAGGCAGTTAGAGGTGGATGCTTGAGCCGTGCCAGCACAAAGGTGGGGCACGCTGTTCTGTCTGGACAAGGTAAGGCTTCCTGGGGAGACTGCTATGTAAGCTGAGACTGGAAGGATGCAAAGTGGGGGGAAGACGCCAGAAGAAAGCAAGGTTTCTAAGTGAACCTCAAGCGATGGTGTCTGGCTTGAGCCTCAGTGCAAGGGAGAAGCATCAAGAAATGAGGCTGGAGAAGGGAGAGCTGTACAGATCATCGAGGCTTGTCGGCTGTGTTAAGAAGTCTGGCCTTTAGGGAGTTCCCGTCGTGGTGCAGAGGAGGCGAATATGACTAGCATCCATGAGGACATAGGTTCGATCCCTGGCCTCGCTTAGTGGGTTAAGGATCCAGCATTGCAGTGAGCTGTGGTGCGGGTCACAGACACGGCTCAGATCTGGCCTTGCTGTGGCTGTGGTGTGGGCCAGCGGCTACAGCTCGATTCGGTCTCTGGCCTGGGAACCTCCATGTGCCGCGGGTGTGGCCCTTAAGAAAAAAAAAAAAAAAGTCTGGACTTTATCCAGAGGCTTTGAGATGCACCAGAGGAAAAGGAGTCACTTGCAAGGCAAACTGCTTCACAGTGACTGACACTGGTGGCAAAAGGTAAGCTACTTGAACTGATGTATATTCATTTGCTGGGGCTACCATAACAAAATATCACCAACTGGGAGGCTTAGACAACAGAAACGTATTTCCTCACAGCACTGGGGTCTGGAGGTTCAAGACCAGGGAATTGGCAGGTTTGGGTTTCTTCCAAGGCCTCTCTCTCTGGTTTGCAAATGACCGCCTCCTCACTGTGTCCTCACATGGCCTTTCCTCCGTGTGTGCACCCCGGTATCTTTCTGTGCGTCCAAATGTTCTCAGAAGAACACCAGTCAGATTGGATTAAGGCCAACCCTAACAGCCTCATTCTAACTTCATCACTTCTTAAAAGGCCCGATGTCCAAATACAGTCCTGATGTGAGGGCTTCAGGCCATGAATTTTGGGCGAAGACACAATCCAGCCCATGACGTGATCCCATATCACTCCCTGTGTGGCTGATGAAGCAAATGGCTAAAGTCATCCTTAACTTATAAATCAATATGGTCAAGACTTGCTCTTGAAGCAAGTAGCTCCACAACTGCTATTTGATAGAGAGTTTGCTAGCATAGTTTTGTGAAAGTGTTTATCTCCCAATTTTAATCCCAAGTTCAAAAGACATTTCATATTTGCCCCTGAACTACTAGCAAAGAAATACAGTCAGAGATAACTCCAAGCAAAGCCTCAGAAGCCTGTCATGATTTAGAAGGTTCTGAATAATGAAGGTTTGTTCCCAAAGCTTAGTAAATGTTAATTTCCATTGATAATTCATCTGACCACAGAGAGACACAAGGAGGGAAAA
This sequence comes from Sus scrofa, assembly GCF_054392235.1. NCBI lineage: Eukaryota > Metazoa > Chordata > Mammalia > Artiodactyla > Suidae > Sus > Sus scrofa. The sequence goes on along the minus strand of NC_139390.1, from coordinate 93,564,605 downwards.
CCGAGGTACTGAGAGACTAGGACCACAGCCTAATTTAGAGGAAGAACGATGAATGACAGAATTTCCTGCTCCAGACAGATGCCCCCCCGCAATACATCACTTTGCCTGTAAGAGATTCAGAGTTTGTCAACTTTCTGTTTAAATTGTGGTGCATTGTAAATGTACTGTAACCACGGAGAGTCGAAAATATGTATTACGATGGTTTTATCTTTCTTACCTAGCCATCCAGGTATTATTTATGTGGTTTCCATTATAATCCTACAGTTAACGTTTGTATAATATTTTATGTAAGCACCTGCTTTTGCATGGTTTATGGCTCTCTAAAAGTCCCCTGGGACAGAATTTTTTTCACTTTGGTCTCAGTTCCAGAGTAAATTTTTTTGGGTAACAACAAATGATGACTTGGGGGGATATTCCGAAGTTATGAGAATATGAAAGAAAGGAGGCTCTTTTACTGCAATGAATATTTTGTTACCTTTTGTCCAATCAAACATCACCAATCAAAAGAGCTGAACATAAAGGCAGCAAGCAAGGCAATATAATAGATTTCACTGACGACTGCCCACACAGCCAGATTTAACTAAACGAGGTTTGCATTCACATGCTTATCAGTATTTAAAAATACCCTGAGCACAGACCACAGAAAACGACAGGAACTTGAAAAGCAAAACTATGCATGTGGCGTTTTCCAGATCTCAGTAAAGTACAGCAACTAAACAAACTTAATTATGTGATCAGGCAGCAATGGCTTAACCTCTCCGGACCTCTATTTCCTCAATTATAAAAGGAGAGGGCTGGACCACCCCATCGCCAAGGCTTGCTCCAGCTCTATTTGGACTCTGGGTTCAAATTAATGACTCACTTTCAGAATCACCCTGGAAGGCACTGTTAACTCAGAAGGGCAGCTGAATCTGGCAGGTAGTTACCAAGTAACTAAGAGCCTCCTTTGAGGGCAAGAGAGGAAGAATTCATTACACCCTTCTGCAAAGGTTTTCTGGCTTTAGTAAATTTGAAAGAAAAATTACACTAAATCCTAATCACGGAGACCTTCCAAAAAAACCGAAACCCAAGCGTGTCAATCACATGGTTCACTTAAAAGAATTTCTTACTTCATGATGGTCTGCTTGGTGTCAGGTGCTGAGCGGGGTGCAGAAGACAGACAGATCGATAAGATCCCTGCTTTCGAAGAAATTCAGAGCCTGTTGCACATGATCCTTTTGCTCCTAAGTATCTACTGGGAAACGTTCCTGTTATGCTTAGCACTTGTCCAAGGTAGATAACAACGATGTTTCGATGCTGTCCACTGACTTGGCTAACTTTGCTGACTTACAGAAGGTGCATGGCTGCTTCTCCACAGCCTCCATGAGTGATTTTGAATAAATGGCCTTCAATTCCATGAAGAGTCTAAATGGGCCAGCTGGGTGAGTGGAGGCTGCACCCAGTTAAAGGCAGGAGCTGTCCACCTTCTCTGGGCATGGATCATCTTACTTCGCCTAGAAAATGCAGAGGGGTGAAGGCCTAATCATAGGCTTAGAGTTTTGGGTCCCAGGGCCTAGAATCAATTCTCTTTTAACCAAGCTATGTGCTTTCGGGAAGTCAGGTGACTACTCTCCATTTTTTTTTTTTTTTTTTTTTGTCTTTTTGCTATTTCTTGGGCTGCTCTCGCGGCATATGGAGGTTCCCAGGCTAGGGGTCTAATCAGAGCTGTAGCCACTGGCCTACGCCAGAGCCACAGCAACGCGGGATCCGAGCCGCGTCTGCAACCTACACCACAGCTCACGGCAACGCCGGATCGTTTAACCCACTGAGCAAGGGCAGGGACTGAACCCGCAACCTCATGGTTCCTAGTCGGATTCGTTACCACTGCGCCACGACGGGAACTCCCAATTTTTTTTTTTTTTTTTTTTTTTTTTGGCCGTGCTGTGGCATGCAGAAGTTCCCAGGCCAGGGATCAAACCGGTGCCATAGCAACAACCCACACTGCTGCAGTGACAAGGACAGATCCTTAACTGCCGCACCATCGGGGAACTCTCGGGTGACTATTCCATCTTTGCCTGGACAAAATTATCTCCATTTTAATTTTTTTATTGACATATGGTTGATTTACAATGCTGTGTTAGTTTCTGATACAAAACAAAGGCATTTGGTTATATATATATATTCTTTTTCAGTATGGCTTATTACAGGATATTGAATATGGTTCCTGGTGCTATAGAGCAGGACCTTGTTGTTTATCCATTTTATATATGATAGTGTATATTTGCTCAAAATCTCTTAAAATCTTTACATATCTAACAGCCTAGAATTTTAATGTCTCTACCAGGTGTCAATTTGGATGAATTAAATGACATTTTAGGTTTCCTCTTAACCTTGTGGTTCTCTTCTAAAATATGTTACTAATTCCTAAATTTGAAAGAACGAAAAATTTGTGATTACTGCCGCTTCTATGCATTGTGTCACAAAACCTGATTAATTCAATTCCTATTAATTTTGCCTTTAGCTATAACTTGGCTAAAGGCCAACCCAACATTTACCCTTATGTGAAAAAAAAAAAAAGAGCTTCCTATGTAAAAGAATAGATATAATAAAGATTATAAGGGGAACGCTTAACTTGATTTAAGATTGAAACGGGTCTCATGAACTCAAGAGACTCAAATTTAAATAAATGACTGATACACATATTTTGATTCCTTCTCATACATTAATTAGGGTAGTTCCCAAGGATGTTTACTTACTAACCGTTCGATAGTCTAGTTTGAATTGCAGTTGTTATTTTTAAGTATATCACAGGTAGTATATATTTACTACTATACTTCAATTCAGATTTTTCTCAATTCCGGCAGCTGTTTGCCCAAATTACTTTAAATTAAGGAGACACTATTGTATTCATAAACTCCTCATCTAAATGGCAGAAATGATGACTATAAAATTCAGCTTCGGTCTGTTGGAACTCTGCAGCTTACCTTTGAGTCTGAGACTCGTAAAGAATGAACACAGAGTGATTAATGGCCATTACTGATTTCTTACAGCTGTAACTTATCAGAATATGTATACGCTAATACTGTACCCATGGTAATTATCTCATTACTATGAAGTGTCACAGAAAGGCATTATGCGAAGAACACGGTGAATCACATTTAGCAATTGCTCTTTATGTTTAAAACCCAGAAAGCTTAGTGTTCTCTAATAGCTGGAGCTCTGCACAGGAGTTGAGGGCTGGGAAAGAGAGTTGGGAGCTTTGCGGGGAATTGGGGGCTTAGCATGGGAATCACGCGAGTGAGCTGGACTTCCTGGCCAGAAGCATAACCAGCTTTGTGCCTCTGGTCACTCTTTTAAACTTTTCTGCACCTCGACTTCGTATTTGAAAATGGGCATCTTCATGTGTGACCCCTATGACACCTCATGGAAAGGATTAAGCAGATGAAGTCTATAAAGCAGTTGGTCACCAGGAGCAAAGGCATTAGGGAAATTACTCAGCATACTGCAGTGGTGACTTCTCCAACTGCACGAATATTTAATGAACAGGTACACAGACTACTTGACATTTCTATGGACCTTTTCATGCAAGCATCTTAACATGGCTTAAAGAAATGCATGAAAACAATGATCAGAGATCTGGGAAGTGTCGGCTCATTGGCTAGAGAGGGTAGAGACATAGAGCTTTGTTTCTAACCTCAGTGATCCAGAGGGAGGGTACCTCCAATGCAGTTATTCCACAAACCTGAAGACAGGGCTTTAGAAATAAGACAATGTTTATCTGATAGTCCCCCTTCCCTACATCTGAGGTGGTCTAAACAACGTGAGTGCTAAAATTCCCAAGGAAAAGTGAACATATGGCTGGAGATGGGTCCTCTGAATTAGATGAGGGAAGTCAGCAAAGAGACAGACAGTATCAGTGAGAGATTAAAATAAAACATCATCCAGAAAGTAGGACAAAAATGAAGAACAGTGTGTGGTGAGATCTGTCCTATCAGTTGCAGCTTTGAAAGGAGAGGTAAGCGACCATTAAATTGGTACCAGAGTAATGCAGTGGGAATCTAAGATAGGGTTCCTCTAGGGCATCCAGCAGCATTAATATCACCAGGAAACACGTTGGAATGCAGATTCTCAGCCACTTCCCCAGCCTTCTGAATCAGAAATGTGGAGGGTGGGGCCCAGATTCTGTGTTTGAACCAGCCCTCCAGTGATTCTCCTGATCGGGGACTCCTTGTTCAAAAACAGTGCGACCTGTCCAACAGAACTCACTGAGATGATGGAGATGTCCTGTGTCTACCTTATCCAGCACATCAGCCTCTACCTGCACATGGATGGTAAGAACTTAAAATGCAGCCAGTGCTACTCAGGAACCAATTTCTAAATTGTATTTATTTTAATTAAATTTAACATAGCTACCAGTGGCTACTCTATTGGGTGGCAAATCTCTAGAACTTGGCTGTAAACGAATGCCAGGTTTTTGGTCAGTAAGAGAAGCAAATGGTAAAGACTAGAAATGCTGGGTATGACTCTTCTATAGAAGACATCTCATTTGGAAAAGCAGGATGGAAAAAGGCATCAGTGCTTGTATGTCAGGAGGTGAATTCAAGGTTTTTCAGGAAAAGGAAGTCCTCAGTGGGATTGAAGGCGAAGGAAATCAGGGAACAGGAGAGGTTGATGCTAAGAAAGGAGGGGCACGGGAAAAATTAATTGTGGCAAAATACTCATAACATAAAAAGTTACCATCTTACTATACACTAACAATGAAAGATCAGAAAGAGAAATCAGGGAAGCAATCCCATTTACCATTGCATCCAAAAGAATAAAATACCTAGGAGTAAACCTACCTAAAGAGACAAAAGACCGGTACTCTGAAAACTATAAAACACTGATGAAAGAAATCAAAGATGACACAAATAGATGGAAAGACATACCATGCTCTTGGATTGAAAGAGTCAATATTCTCAAAATGACTATACCACCCAAGGCAATCTACAGATTCAATGCAACCCTTATCAAATTACCAAGGACGTTTTTTACTGAACTCAAACAAAATATTTTAAAGTTTGTTTGGAAGCACAAAAGACCCAGAATAGCCAAAGTCATCCTGAAAAAGAAAAACGGAGCTGGAGGAATCAGGCTCCTGGACTTCAGACTATACTACAAAGCAACAATCATCAAAACCACATGGTACTAGCACAAAGGCAGAAATAAAGATCAGTGGAGCAGGAGAGAAAGCCCAGAATTAAACCCATGCACCTACAGCCAACTAATCTATGACAAAGGAGGCAAGAATATACGATGGAGAAGAGACAGCCTGTTCAATAAGTGGTGCTGGGGAAACTGGACAGCCACATGTAAGAGAATGAAATTAGAACACTCCTAACACCCTACACAAAAATAAACTCAAAATGGATTAAAAACCTAGATATAAGACCAGATGCTATAAAACTCTTAGAGGAAAACTTAGGCCAAACACTCTCTGACAAAAATGAGAGCAACATCTTCTCAGATCCACCTCTTAGAGTACTGAGAGTAAAAACAAAAATAAACAAATGGGACCTAATCAAACTTAAAAGTTTCTGCACACCAAAGGAAACCCTAAACAAAACGAAAAGACAACCCACAGAGTGGGAGAAGATCTTTGCAAATAAATCAACTGACAAGGGATTAATCTCCAAAATTTATAAACACCTCCTATTGCTCAATACCAAAAAAAAAAAACAAAACAACAAAAAAAACCCAAACAACCCCATCAAAAAATGGGCAGAAGATCTAAACAGATGATTCTCCAAAGAAGACATACAGATGGCCAAAAAACCCATGAAAAGATGTTCAACATCACTCGTTATTAGAGAAATGCAAATCAAAACCACTATGAGGTACCACCTTACACCAGCCAGAATGGCCAGCATCAAAAAGTCTACAAACAAGAAGTGCTGGAGAAAGTGTGGAGAAAAAGGAACCCTAGTACACTGTTGGTGGGATTGTAAATTGGTGCAACCACTGTGGAAAACAGTATGGACATGCCTCAGAAAAATAAAAATAGAACTACCATTTGATCCAGCAATCCCATTCCTGGGCATTTATCCAGAGAAAACCATGACTCGCAAAGACACATGTACTCCAGTGTTCATTGCAGCACTACTTTCAATAGCCAAGACATGGAAACAACCTAAATGTCCACTGACAGAGGCGTGGATAAAGAAGTGGTACATATACACAATGGAATATTACTCAGCCATTAAAAGGAATGAAATACCAGCATTTTTAGCAACATGGATGGACCTAGAAATTATCATGCTAAGTGAAGTCAGCCATACAATAAGACACCAACATCAAATGCCATCACTGACATGTGGAATCTGAAAATAAGACAGAATGAACCTCTTTGCAGAAGAGATACTGACTCACAGACTTTGGAAAACTTATGGTTTCCAAAGGAGACAGCTTGGGGGGTGGGGGGATGTGCTTGGATTGTGGGATGGAAATCCTATAAAATTGGATTGTGATGATTATTGTACAGCTATAAATGTAAATATTATTGTACAGCCATAAATGTAAATAAATTCATTGAGTAATTTAAAAAAAGAGATTAAAAAAAAAGTTACCATCTTAACCATTTTTAAGTGTACAGTATAGTGGCATTAGGTACATTCACATTGTTGTACAGCCACCATCACCATCCATCTCTAGAGCTCATTTCATCTTGCAGAACTGAAGCTCTATACCCATTAAACAACAAATCTTTATCCCCTTCCATCTCCTCAGGCCCAGGCAACCTGCATTCTACTTTCTGTCTCTACGAACTTTCCCTACATACTTCATATACATGGAATAATAGTGTATGTGTCTTTTTGTGATGGGAATGTTTCCTTTAGTGTAATATCCTCGAGGTCCATCCATGTTGTAGCATGTGTCAGAATTTCCTTCCTTTCTAAGGCTGAATAATATTCCAATATATGTATATACCACTCAACTGTCCAAGGACATTGGGTTGCTTCCACCTTTTGGCTACTGTGCATAGTGCCACTATGAAGATGAGTTGATAAATCTCTCAAGACCTTGCTTTCTTTTTTTTCTTCTTTTTTTTTTTTTCTTTGTCTTTTTGCCATTTCTTGGGCCGCTCCCACCACAGCATATGGAAGTTCCCAGGCTAGGGGTCTAGTCAGAGCTGTAGCCGCTGGCCTACGCCAGAGCCGCAGAAACTCAGGATCCGAGCTGCTGTCTGGGACCTACACCACAGCTCACGGCAATGCCTGATCCTTAACCCACCAAGCAAGGCCAAGGACTGAACCCTCAACCTCATGGTTCCTAGTCAGATCCATTAACCACTGAACCATGACAGGAACTCCAAGACCTTGCTTTCAATTCCTTTGGGTAAATACCCAGAAAGAGGATTGTTGAATCATATGATAGTTCTATTTTTAATTTTTTGAGGAACCACCCTACTATTTCTCATAGAGTTGTACTATTCTACATTCCTGTGGAGATATCTCCTTTTGAACCAATGAAGAATGACACTTCAGAGTCAACAAAAGAATGGTCTAAAGACAAATGTGGGGAAGAGGTATGTTGAGATGGAAGTGTATGGGTATGGGGGACGGATAACTAGGCTGCTTGGCTCTAATAGTTTCAGTTTTCCCATGGACACTGAGGCAAGGACCTCACCTCCAAGGAAGAATACTGCTGAGGAGGAAAAACCCAGGGCTTGAGGAGTGAAGCGAATGAACTTTTGTAGAGCTGGTCCTTTATAAGAGAAGAACAGGATAAATGGATAAAGAAGATGTGGCATACATATACATATATATACACACATGCACATAATGTATATATGTGTATATATATGTAGACATACATACATACACACACACAATGGAATATTACTCAGCCATTAAAAAGAATGAAATAATGCCATTTGAAGCAACATGGATGGACCTAGAGATTATTATACTAAGGAAGTAAGTCAGACAGAGAAGGACAAATAGCATATGATATCACTTATATGTGGAATCTAAAATATAGGAACTTATGTTGAATTTATGAACTTACCTATGAAACAGAAACAAACTCACAGAGAGAACAAACTAATGGTTACCAAAGGGGAAGGGGGAGAGAAATAAATTGACACATATACACTACTATATATAAAATAGAAAACCAACAAGGACCTATGGTATAACACAGGAAACTATACTCAATATATTGTGGACTACAGTGGAAAAGAATACACACACATATACATATATGGACTCACTTTGCTATATACATGGAACATTGTAAATCAACTATACTTAATTTAAAAAATAAAAAAGAGGAGTTCCCATCGTGGCTCAGCAGAAATGAATCTGACTACTAGCCATGAGGATGAAGGTTCAATCCGTGGCCTTGCTCAGTGGATCGTGGATCAGGCACTGCTGTGAGCTGTGGTGTAGGCTGCAGATGTGGCTCAGATCCCGTGTTGCTGTGGCTGTAGCGTAAGCTGGCAGCTACAGCTCTGATTCGACTCCTAGCCTGGGAACCTCATATGCCGTGGGTGCGGCCCTAAAAAGCAATAAATAAATAAATACACAAATAAATAAATAAATAAAGTAAAAAAGAGAAAAACAGGGAAAACTTCCCCAGGGCTCTGAAGCAGAGGTATAGCCACTGTTACAGGACTGAACTGTGCTTCTCCTGAAAAGGTATGGTGACGTCCTAGTCCTACTCTCAGTGTCTCGGAGTGGGACTTCCTTTGGAAACAGTCACTGCAGTTGTAATTCTTTAAGATGAGGTCAAATTGAGAGTTCCCGTCGTGGCGCAGTGGTTAACGAATCCGACTAGGAACCATGAGGTTGCAGGTTCGATCCCTGGACTTGCTCAGTGGGTTAAGGATCCAGCATTGCCGTGAGCCATGGTGTAGGTTGCAGACGCGGCTCGGATCCCGTGTGGCTCTGGCTCTGGCCAGTGGTTACAGCTCCGATTAGACCCCTAGCCTGGGAACCTCCATATGCCACGGGAGTGGCCCTAGAAAAGGCCAAAAGACACACACAAAAAAAAAGATGAGGTCATACTGGAGTGGACTGGTCTCCTAATCCAATAAGAATGATATCATTCTTAGAAGAAGATGAAACGTGAAGGCATGAAGACACACAGTGTCAAGTGTCAAGTGATGACAGAGGCTGAGATGGCAGGTCAGTAGCTGTGAGCCAAGGAATGCCAAAGAACACTAGCAAACCATGAGAAGCTAGGAAGAGGCAAGGAGAGATCCACAAAGAGTCTCAGAGGGAGCATGGCTCTGCTGACACCTTGATTTTGGACTTCCAGCCTCCAGGGCTACAAGACAATGCATTTCTGGCGTTTTAAGCCACCTAGGCTGTCGTGCTTTGTTATGGGAGACCTCGGAACGAACACAGCTGCAGAGTATGAATCTGCACTAGGCCAAAGTCATTCCAAGCCAAGACCAAAACGAATATTTCCAAATTACTGTTCATCCCACCTGCCAGCAATATGCTTTCTGATACACGGCTGTAACACAGTCCTTGCTAGCAGATTTTCTGTCTTTCACAGGAACATATAAATAATCATAGGCTTCGAAGAACCAAGGGAGGAAAGAAATCTGAAGGGCTCAGGGCAGAAGCATGTGGAGTAGATGCGTACAGCCTGTTTTACCTTGAAGTTCTTCTGGATTGAAATCATTTGGCCCCTGAATTTTTTTTTTTTTTCTTCTGGGTTATAAGTCTGAGTATGGTTCTTGCATCATCTGTAAAAATCAAAGACTTCTCTAATTTTTTAAATTCTTAAGGTTTCTTTTGCTGACTTTGGTCTTTAAGTGCCAATGGTTTCAGGAAAAAGAGTAATACAATGGTTTTCCTACTTTTACACTTGAGTTTTAGGGGAAAAGTCAGCGTTACGGGGATGAGAGTATAGAAATGAAGCCAGTTAAGCAAGAGCTGCCTGGTTAAGAATCCTGGGTGAGTTTCTGCCAGAGGCGGATATGCAGTGGTTTTGAGAGCCCAGGGGTGGGGAGTCAGCCATTGACTGGCACACAAGACAAGGGTTGAAATCCTTCAAATGTCTCAACAGAAGAGTGGGGCTGGCGTGCCTTGGAAGGGTCGCTCGGCTGTGGCTGACATGGAAGCAATGTGGATTATTTGGTTGAGCAGATTAACCTTGAGTGTCTGCCAAGTCAAAACACAAGTCATAAAAACAAAGGCTCTCCCTTGCTGCCTACTTGTCTTTTTCCCTTTAAAATATACCTCTTGCTTTTGTTAAAATTCACCTACATCTGAGCAAGAGAGGAGAAAAAGAGCTGTAAGTTGCAGTTATAAAGAAAAAAAAAGAAAAATCCAGAGATAACTCAATCTTTAAATTTCTTGACAAGAAACATATGCAGTCGAGAAACTTTCCCTCCTGTCTCCCTCCCATCCACAGCCCCTTGTATTAACAACAAAAAAAAAAAGGCAATTAGACTTTGGCTTTTCATGAAAGGCACACAGTAAAAGTATCACTGTTCCAAAATTCCGAAGCAATTTCACAATCATAATGAGACGAGGGAGGAAATGGTTTTGTTGAGGTCTTGAAAACAATCACCCCATGTTGGTATGTGGAGCATCTTTGTAAATGGTAAAGGGATTTGCAAAAATTAGTTTGTTCCTTCAACACACCCTCACTGAGCATCATTTATGCACCAGGCCCCACACAACAAGCCAGGGATGCAAAGACAATAGGACATGATCGGCTGGGAAGAGCACAAAAGAGCGAGACAATCATTATTATTATTCATTATAATGTGGCCAGGCTCCCCATGTCCTGCTCTTACCTCCAGCCCCAGGAACCTTGATTTTAATTCACAAAGAACCACACTGAGGGGAGAGGAGGAAAAAAAAAAAGAAAAAGAAAATGACCACAGTAAATCCTGTAAAGGTGGCAGGTCTCTCTAGAAATATAGCTACACTGTGAGCTTAGACCTCCTTTCAACGAAGGGCAGAGAAAGGAAAGAACACAGCAAAATGCCTAAGCAACTCTGTGAGACCCAACCACAAGGGACATCTGGAGCTAAATGAGAGAAATTCAAAACTAATTGGGAGAGAAAATCATATAAGGTGTAAAAATCAGTTAAAAAGGAAAACAAAACAGCCTGGAGGAGAGTCGAAAGCATCTTTCTCTCCTTGTCCTCTGCAGAACTGCCCCTGAGTAACATCTGAAGCAAGACACTACCTTCAGCTCCACTGGAAATGTGAGGTTTCACAGACAGAGTAATCGGAGCCTGGAACTGATAACCCAATTTCTACATATTTTCGCTTTAACTCAGATGAGCCAACGCAAATATCCAAACTTAGGTTTCTCTGATGTGATTTTATGCCTGCTTAGAATCAGAGGCCGCGGAGAAAAGCATATACACACTAAATCTAAAATCATTCAATTACCTTAAGTCAATCGGGAGGCTTATATTTACTGAGAGCAGGCATTCGACTCCCATATTACAAAGACATGCAAATGACTCCCATGTTGCAAAATCATTCTGGATAGTTTATTACTCTGTGCTCAGTTGTTCCAGGAGCAAGGAGAAAAAGGCTTGGGTGCTTGATCAGGGAAATACTACATTTGTCAGTTGGCAGCAACAGCATGGCAACAGAGCCTCTTGAATTGACTGCCGTACGAGCATCAGCTCCAGGAAGGGAAAAACTCAGGCCCTCTTTGGAAACTGATTCATGCCGCAAAATTTTTCAAGTTAATTTCCTTGAGTTAATGAAGCCGGTTTCCTTATTAGCAAAGGGAGATGACCAAGTCTAGTCTTTATCTAATGACTCACAGAATGACGAGGTCAGCCTAGCCCCATCTCTATATTTAAACTTGACTTTTAGAGTCTCATAGACTTAGATAAGCAGCAGCAGCCCTACCCAGGATCCAGTTCTGCTTTTACAACTGTGGAACCAAGGATTCTCTCAGAAAGGTCCACGGGAAGTATAACTGAGGTCTGTTAACCCCTAAATTCAGAGGGGGGTGTGTGTGTGTGCACGCGTGCGCGCGCTCGTGCACGCACACGTGCGTACGTGTGAGCCCAAGGTTCCATGACATCCAGCACCCCTGTGAGGCTGGGGGCTAAGCAGCACTGGGGAGATTTCTGAACCCTCCCCCCTGCCCCAGCGACATGGCACCTTGGGTGGAGGATGGTTTCATAGTAGAAACACTGACTCCTTCTTTATCTTAAGCAAAATTTTGGTGGTAATGAGGGGTGGGGAAGGGGATGGGAACTCCTCTAGGATGGCTCAGGGATCCAGGTTCAAACCAGGGTAAGCCTGATGGTGTTGCCGCACCATATATACTGTTACCCAAAGCGCCCGAACAATTTAAGACCTCCTCCAGGTGACCAGCAAATAGCATACATGCATCACGGGTCCATTCTATGCCAGGCAAATCCACATCTTTTAATTTCTATCTCAACCCTGCAAGGTAGTAAATATCATTTATACAAATGAGGAAACAGGGGCTTAGGGAGATTAAACAGATTGCTGAAGGTCACACAGCTCCCGCCAGGGAGCTGAGATTTGAATTCCAAAGCCTATGCTTCTCCATCATTTGCTTCTCCACATGTGAATGGAATGTGTTTCTCACTTCCAAACTCCTCCGAAGTGAGCGTGGCTCTGAAATGAGACAGGAAAAGAGGGGAGGCCTCTTCAGAACTGCTCTTGCCTCGCAGTGGCTGGCAAGGAAGGAAGTCCTAACTGAGAGGGGACTTCCTATAAAGGCTGAGCTCTTTCAGATGATCTCAGAACAGTTCTGCAGCTGTCTGTGCTGCTCAGGCATAAATATCTGCTGCCCCTTAACCCAGCCCCAGTCGGGTCCTAAAGAAAATGGTGTAGGTGATGCCAAGCCACCCAGGTGGGCCACGAGGAGGACCAACCACATTGCCCACCACCCTCCAGGGACATCACTGCAAAGGCACCAACATAGACCACATTTCCCAGGAAACCAACGTGCTCACAGCATCTGAAATGCTGTGCTCTAGGCAAACACGGCCTTAGTGCTTACAAGTACAGAGGGCCACCAACCAACAGTTCATTGCCGAAGCTGTTCCAAAAAAAAAAAAAAAAAAATCACACTATACTGGGACTGGCTTCACCTAGATGGATGTAATTCTCTTTATTTTTCTTTACTAATATTCTTCAGTTTAAAATTTCACCTTCCTCATAAGACAGGGCTGATATTCTCTAGTTCAGAAGATGACTGTAAACACTAAGTGAGGTAACATTAGCAACATATCCAACAATGCCCCTTGAAGACGTCTTGTAACTTTCCTCTTCCATTAATGATTTCAGAGTAACCTGTAGGGATTTTCAAGTGGGTGTTCTTTATCCCCCTTATAAGGAAGTGTTATAAAGTATGAAGATAATGAAAATACATGGTTTTAGATGACAGAACCAGAGTTCCACAATATGAATACTGCTGATTTTTTAAACTTGAGATGTACATAAAAATGGATTTTAGGATCCCTAAGAACTCCCAAAAATTATATTTAAATTTTGTGCTTATATGCCTTTTTTTTCAGGACAGAGGATCTAAAGCTTTCATCGGATTCTCGGTGTGGGTTTGTGATCCTCCAAAAGTGTAAAAAAAACCACTATCCTACAGCGGTAAAAAATAAGGTTGGAACTTGTCTTATAAGCAGCTTTGATTGCCTCGAAGTTCAGGTGCTTTTGCAATCCCAGGTCGCATTAATGAATGTACGTCCTCCAGATCCAGGGAGGCTATGTACGTCCTATACTCATGGCAGCTGGGAGGCTGAGCTTGGTTCTGGAGTCTTCATTCTCATCAGGCAGCAAGAGGGCATGACCAGGGCAGAAAAGGCCCCAGAAACTGTATCACATGCCACACAGGTGAAGGAGCCGAGCATAGTTTGCTGGAGAAAGAGAAGAGCTGGGGAAGTAGGAACACCAGAGCTCCTCTTGAAGGTGGCTGACGGTTGCTGTGTGGGACATGGATTTGGTTTAATCTGTGTAGCTCCAGAATATGGAACTAAGATCAAGGGTTGGAAGTTATGGGGACAAAGAATTCAGCCTTTCTATAAGGAGGACCTTTAAAAAATAGATTAAAAGGAGTTCCCATTGTGGCTCAGTGGTTAACGAAACCAACTAGCATCCATGGGGACGTGGGTTCAATCCCTGGCCTCGCTCAGTGGGTTAAGGATCCGGAGCAGCTGTGAGCTGTGGTATAGGTCGTAGACGCGGCTTGGATCCCTAGTTGCTGTGGCTGTGTGGCTGGTGGCTACAGCTCTGACTGGACCCCTAGCCTGGGAACCTCCATCTGCTGTGGCTGACGCCCTAAAAAAAGACAAAAAAAAAAAAAGATTGAAAATAGAAAGGGCTTCCTTGTGAGGCTAATGAGCTTCTAGTCCCTTGAGTTTTCATACTAAGCTGCACGTTTCTCTGCAGGGATTTGTAGAAGAGATTCTTTATTGGGTGGAAGGTGGGAAAAAGTGACCTCTACGATTCCTTCTAATTCCATAATCTGTCTATTAAGATTTTATATCTCTTATTAATATTTATAGCTGAAGACACATACAACATGTTCTCTTTCTTTATAACAGATACTTGCAGTGAATCATTTTATAAGGGGGATAATTACTCTTTTTTTAAAAAACTTTGATTTTCTATGTATTTTGTGGTTTTAAAATGGGGTAAACCTATGCCTGGAATGCAGCATCTGCTTGCAGCACCCCCTCTGCCCATGGACCTCTTTGTCCAAGTCTCCCCTGCCCTCACCAGCCTCCACCCACCCTCCTCTCCCTGGGACTCTTGCATTTTCTACTTGTTAAACTTGCTAGAGTCTCTCCAATCTATTCTCCACGAGCAACCAGAGGAATCATTTAAAACCATTCATTGGAGCATGTGTTGCTGCCTGAAGTCCTTCAACAGATTTCCCATTCTCTTCAAGTCACACTCCTGACCGTGGCCTGGAAGGTGCTCCGTGGACCTGGATCTCCAAGCCCATGTCAGGCCAGCCTCCCTGCTCCACTAGGCTCCGGCCACATGGGTATCTCCTCCCGCTTGTCCTCTACACCTGCTTCTTTTCTGCCTTGAACCTGCTCCTCCCAGCTCCCCGTCATCTTTAAGGTTCAGAAAGGTTGTCCCTGGCCACCCAATTAGCCACACCCCCACCTATAACTCTAGCTCGTCACAGCTTTATTCCCTTCATACCACTTATCACAATTCATAACACCCCTGCTTCTTGCTTTCGACTTGGCATTCTCCCCCTCTTCAGGGCAGGCTCATGGATGATAAGGACCTAGTCTGTGCCACTGCTGATGTGTCTGTGCCCAGTGTCTAACATAGGGACGGGCCCACAGTGGAGCTCAGTAAGTATCCAAAATGAAAGCATGAGTGAGTGAGTTAGTGAGCACATGAACCAGGCTGGTCAGCACAGACGGTCAGCTCTGGGACTGTATGAGCTTGTCCTTCTCCTAGACTGTAGTGACTATGCTTCCTTGCTGTTCATCCTCTTACCTAGGACAGGGCTGTGGACACGACAGGCCCTCAACAGAATATTCTGTGGACCCCCAAGAAGCTCACAAATATAATATAAGTCAATGATAAGAGGAAAAAAAAAAAAAGCTTTTTCACTGAAGAGAGAAAGACACTACCCATGCCTTGGAGTGTTCACGGAAGTGTCAAATCCTAGAGAGAAAGAGCCCAAGCCCGTAAACCTAGGAGAGCACGTCTTTTCTTCTTCTTGGGGCTCTACAGAAAAAAATATTCTGGCTGTGAGGAGCAAGACACCCTGGAATGAGTTATGAGGAGATGGCAGAATCCCCTTTTCTGGATTCTATTTAAAAATAGAAGAGCCATCTGGGATGAGTTAGATGTGTCTCCATGGAAGAAGGGGGACAGCGGACGGAAGGAATGACCTCCCAGTCCCATCTCATCTGTGATGCTCTAATATTTTACTTTAAGGTTTTATTCATAGTAAAAGCCTGAAAGGAGCCAGGAATCCACTTTTTCTTTTTCCCTGAAAGTGAAACCTCATTTTACTTTGAACTGTAATTCTGCTGTATCACTCTCCTTCTCTCCTCAAATGGGCAATGTGGA
Organism: Sus scrofa; assembly: GCF_054392235.1. Lineage (NCBI taxonomy): Eukaryota > Metazoa > Chordata > Mammalia > Artiodactyla > Suidae > Sus > Sus scrofa. Next base: position 93,548,565 of record NC_139390.1, on the reverse strand, counting down.
TGTCAGCACTTTTTGGTTGGGTAGAAAGTCTGGATGAAACTTAACTTCCACTCTCCTTCCTAGCGTGGCAAAATAAAGGACTAGAGGGTGGAAGAGTCTCTAGATGCTGGGAAATGACAGCTTGAAGAGCTCAAATCCATGTGGGTCTGGCTGAAAAAGATCACGGGACAGGAGCAGCCCCGGAAAAACAGGCAAGATCTCCTGGAATGTGGTACATCTCACAACACGGACCTGCTGGGGTGATATAGAGAAGTTAAGCTCTATTAGTCTAGTCTATTGTTGGTAACAATTCTTCTTCTTTTTCTTCTTGTTTTAATCCTGTTTGATTTTCTAATGGACTCAAGCTTGGGAAAGTCAACATGTAAACAGCGAAGGCATGTTTTTCTTATATTTGGCCATGAAATCATAGTGACTGCACTGTTTCCTAGCTCTGTTCTTATGACTTGCTTGATTCGTCAAAGCTGCATAATTGAACGAATGATTTTAATACACAGAGCCTGAATTTGACTATGTTTCCTATAGAAGCCACACCGTAAAAAGCCGTGTCTAATGCTTCTCTGCAGTATTTGCATGCCATACCTGTATTTCTTTTTCTTTCTTTTTTTTTTTTTTTTTTGTCTTTTTGCCATTTCTTGGGCTGCTCCCGTGGCATATGGAGATTCCCAGGCTAGGGGTCGGATCAGAGCTGTAGCCACCGGCCTACGCCAGAGCCACAGCAACGCGGGATCCGAGCTGCGTCTACAACCTACACCACAGCTCACGGCAACGCCGGATCCCTAACCCTGGTGAGGCCAGGGTTCAAACCCGCAACCTCATGGTTCTCAGTCGGATTTGTTAACCACTGCGCCACGATGGGGACTCCCATACTTGTATTTCTAACCCGAATAAACCTGGTCGTGAGGATCAAATACATTTTTTTAAATGTTCATTACAAGCACCATTGTACATAACAAACTAATGGCCAAGAGGACTCCAGTTTTGTTTCATCTATTTTTCCAAAAGGAACACAAACAGCTTTTGATGACGAGATTAACTTTTTCGGCCATTCTGCAACTAACGGATAATCCATCCTTTTGTGGAATATTGTGTTACATCAGAAAGTCTGCCCATAAAGGTCTGCACAAACCATACTGAGAAGCTGCCCCTTCACTTTACAGGACACCCATCGAGGGCAGGTGCTCCTTTACGTGCTGACTGCTTCCAGGACATGGGCTGAGTATCCGCACGGTGACAGGCCTGTGGCTCTCTGTGTGTGGCCATGTCCACTTATGCTGGAAAGAGAACCTGAATGCCAGACGCTCACAGCAAGGAAATTCTAAGGTACAAATAAGAACTCCTGAAAAAACACAAGGGTATAAATGGGATATTCTCAAAGAACTTGAACGTGAATTACTTCACGGGGCCATCCTGCTGTAGAACTCTTTGCTAGACTGGCCACCACCCAGCTTTCCTTTCTGGATAAAGGATACATGTTGGTTCAGGGCAGAGAAAAACACCTGACCCTTTAACAGAGCAGGACTAAGTATCTGAAGAAAGTTGTAATTTCTCCAGAACTTGGCTCCAACTTTTCCCCTCAGTAGGCCACTGTCTCAGAGCCAGAGTCCCTGAGGTTACTGCTCAGGGTGAGTGAGGTGACAGGGTCAAGCTTGCACTGGGGCCACAGAGCTAGACAAAGGGGAATTTAATCCCTGGGGTGAAGCTGGAAGGGTTTGGGCCCAGCCAGGTCGGATCTGAGAAAACTAAGCCCCCCTCCCCCACCTTTCTTCCCATCTGCTTTATAACCTTCCCTCTGCCCCACCCACACCAACCCTGGCAGGTGGCAGCCGCTGAGTAGATAGCCTCCCAAATCCCATGGGCTGAATCCCCTGCTTCATTTCTTCTCTTTATCCTTCATTTGTCTCCTCTCTCCTCTCTGCCTCATGCTACCCTGCTTGATCCCAGGGAGCCCCAGGCCAACTCAGGGGACAAGCGCCATCCTCTCTGGGAGGCCCGAGTCTGCATCTGGAGACTGTCTAGGCTACCACTCCTCACACCCAGGCTGGGGTGGACCCACAGTCTCCGTTTCCTGGCTTCCGATAAATGTGCCTCACTGTCCACCAATTGCCAGCCCCTCGGAAGGCTGGTCACTTTGTTATTTACAAACTACAGTTTTCCATCTCACTTCACTCTACTGCATTGCTCTCTCTCGCTCCTGTGGGGTTGGCTTGCAGCCTTCTCTCACAAATTCAACACCACCACTCCCGCGGTGCAAAACTCCCTCAGTGGAGCTTGCTGGGGCTTGCAAAAAAAAAAAAAAAACGGGGGGAGGGCAGCTGCTTTCCCAAAGCCCTTCCTCTGGCACTGCAAATGTTAACGCCTATCTGCGGGGAGATTGCAATTCTAACATAATGAGATATTAATGAGCTTTGCACATGTCCCTAGCCACAACATTTCCCTCCCCTCCCCCACCCCGCACCCCCTCTTCCTCGGAGAAGCTGCTCCTTCTCTGACAAATCTAAAGGGAATCAGCTCCTCCTCTGCCACTGCCAGCCCTTCACTTCCCCTCGTGCCCGCCCTCTCCTACTTAGGCACCCGGCTGCCCTGCTCACCTCCAGCTGCCAGCGCTACACAGCACCAAGTGGGCTGGCACTGCCTTGTTTCCTGGCCTAATGGATGCTTGTTTAAACACTGAAGCTGTTTGCATTGCTGCGGCTCACTGCATGTTAAACACAGTCCTCTGAAACCCTATGCCAATCCAATAAAGGTATCAGCAGTTCAGTGTGGGGAGGCAATTACTAGATGGTCCCAAGTGTGCCTTCGAAGCTCTAGGAAGGAAAATTTGATCGAACAACTAAAAGGAAAATCTGATTCGGCTCAGCATCACGTGAAGGACACAAAGCTTAACTGCAGCCAGGTCTGTGGAGGGCAGAGGGAAATCAATGATGGGCCAGGGGGAGCATCTGTCCAACGATAAAGGGCCACAAGCCAGCCTGTTAAGAACACCCAGCTCCCGCCCTTGCGAGAGACACCCGCCTGTCCTCCCCTCCGACTTCCGCTGCCTTTATCTACCTTTCTTTGTTGTTTTTTTTTTTTTCCTTACTCCGTGGGGTATATTTATTTATTTTTTAATGACAAACTGCCATCCTTCCTAACACCCTCCACCTCTCACGCACCTTTAATTCCTTAAGCACTCATATAAAAAAAAAGACTACTTGTTCAAGATCATTATCATATCAAAGGCAATAGAAGGAGAAGGAGAGAGAGAGAGCAAGCAAAAATGATAGAGGGATAATATACTAGCAGAGACAGGGCAGGCCTGCTTCAGAGAGAACGCGGGTCCCTAACCTCAGGCTAATGATACCAGTCGATAAGGCAATGGATTGGTTTCCTGCCTCAGCTAAGGCTGAAAGATCAGGGGATTCAGAGTCAAGATTTAAATTTATTGCTCACCCAAGAAGCTACAGTTTTGGAAAACCCTCTATTTTTAAGTTCTGGGCTTCAGTTTCTTTTACTTGTCCCTGTTTTTCATTTAAGAATCTGCCCTGCGATGGCCCCTGTTGCCCGTGGAAGGCAGCAGCGGATGTGCCTGGCGATGCTAAGGCGTGCTACAAACGGTGCTCACTGGGGAGCCGTCCATTTGCCCGGAGTTTTGCCAAATCCCTGTCTATTCCCGGAGGCTTCTGGCACAAGGGATGCAGCAAAGATGGGATGGAGCGGCTGTCAGCCTTCGGCTGCAGCAGCCCCGATGATCCAATGGGCGGAAGGATAAAGCTGTCCCTTCAAGGCGGTTGCGGTAGCGTGTTAAAGAGGTCTGGGGTCCCGGTGATCCAGAAGGGTAATTAACATGATGGAAAGTAAGCAATCGACAAGTATGTTTATGTAGCCTTTAGACCAGCACAGACCGAGTCCCTGGAAAAATAGAGAACCTGACCTTGTATCCATGACTTGCCTTTTTGTTACTCATTGCACCTGCCATAGAAAAAACTCTACATCCTACAGCAGGCCAGCCAAGTGGCTGTACCACCCTCCTGCAGGGGTCACCACTCCCACACCTCCCTCTGTCACTGCCTGGGAACATTCCCGGCAATTCACTTAGGGCAGGAGCCTTCAATGCCCATTAAGGGTTGATGTCATGTCAAGTACTACTGATTTTACATCAGCCACGGAATGTGTATTTGGTTCTTGCGTTCTGCTTGGTTTCCTGACTTAACATTCATGGTACTGCCTCATTATCTCAGGCCTGGATATATGGGTGAGTGCACTATGGTAAAACTCCTCTGAAAATTACAGCAAATGCCTTGCTTGTCTTGCACTTTGGGGAATGAAGTGTCCCACTGAAAACACACACACACACACACACTCTACATCTTTTAGGGGCCAAAATAATTTTTTTTTTTTGTCTTTTTGGCATTTCTTGGGCCGCTCTCGCAGCATATGGAGGTTCCCAGGCTAGGGGTCAAATCGGAGCTGTAGCTGCCAGCCTACACCAGAGCCACAGCAATGGGATCCAAGACGCGTCTGCGACCTACACCACAGCTCATGGCAACGCCGGATACTTAACCCACTGAGCAAGGGCAGGGATCGAACCGGCAACCTCATGGTTCCTAGTTGGATTCGTTTCTGCTGCTCCACGACGGGAACTCCAAGGGCCAAAATAATTTTTAAAGATCTTAAGCCTTTGTGATGAAAAGCTTCCTAAACGTATTTAGATGCTTGCCTAGTTTATTAAAAGGTAGATAACTTTTTTGATAACTCATAGGATCCTAAGTTACTGACCCTATTATTGGTTATAGGTCGGCTGCTTAATTTTTTGGGCTAGGAAAAAAAAAGGCTAGCTTTTGATTACCATTTCCCTTAATTAGGAAAGAAGATAATCTTGAAAAAGGTGATAGACCAATATATTTAAGATGCTCACTTATGACCCCGTCTGTCTTGAGTTAACATCTTACTATATTTTCAGAGTCTAGGGTCTGTAGAATGCTGGATCTTTTTTCTCAACAGAACCTGAACTCTCTCCCATCTACATCCAGCAGAAACAGCACAATTTATTTTTTCTTCTTAGTGTTTGAATATTACCCTGGAATAAAGAAAATGATGCTGGAGTCCCCACTGTGGAACAGTGGGTTAAGAAGTATGACCAGGTCACTTTGCTGTATAGCAGAAATTGACAGAACATAGTAAATCAACTATAATAGAAAAAAAATAAATACCAATTTTTTTTTTTTTTTAAAGAATCTGACTGCAGTGGCTGGGTGGCTGTGGAGGCAAGGCTGCACGCCCAGCCCTGGCATAGTGGGTTAAAGGATCTGGCATTGTAGTTACGGCATAGGTCAGTCAGCTGCAGCTCGGATTCAGTCTCTGGCCTGGGAATGTCCTTGTGCCATGGGAATGACCATTAAAAAAAATGTGATATGAACCCAAACATCTTCAACCTGGTCTGTTGTTCTCTCCCTAGACACAGAAACTCACAAAATCTCTGGGCTCCCATAATGTCACTCTAATCCAGAGACAGGAGCTGAATGTACTAAAATCACAGGAATTCTACTTCAAAAACAGAGAAGTATGGTAAAAGAGGATATGCTGTTGATAGCAGTTCTGAGATAAGCAAGGTGGCAGCAACAATCACAGGTGGACATAAGGATATTCCTCTTCTTTTGCTTGTACATTAAGAAACTGTTTTACCTTATATAAAGAATTGTCTCTGAAATCTCTACCTTTCATTTCATTGACGTAAAAATCTTTTCTTTTTGTCCTAATTTGTAGCACATGAAATTTTCTCCATGTAAGCATCTTAAGTTGTTATCCTGAACCAAGAGATAACATTCCTTCTCACCACCATGAAATAAAAATCATACCTTACTGTAAAACTGTTAGATGATTATTCAAATCATTAGGGTCAGTTATTCCACAGTGTACTTTCATCCTCTGGCAAGCTTTACTCCCAACTACAACTGCTCTCAAAGAGGTGTGGCTTCATGCTTTGATATCCTACTTGGATACAGATATAAAAGTCTCTCTCACCCTGAGGAAATGAGCATCTTATTCATCTCATCACAGGATCCATTTAGATCATCACGTTCTGATGACCAGAAATTGCTGGAATGCAGTAAAACATTTGATTCCTAAACCTGATTCCTAAATCTCTGGGCTCCCATAATGTCACTCTAATCCAGAGACAGCAGCTGAAATGTACTAAAATCACAGAAATTCTACTGCAAGGATGGAGAAATATGGTAAAAGATAATGGAAAAACCCAGATCAACAACTGGAAGAACTCTGGTTTGGTGACCTTTCATTACCCTTTCCCCTTCAGTGTTTAGTAACACAATCAGCAACACATGATTTCAGCTTCTATTAGAAGAATTAGACCTTTAGAGCAAAAATTGGCTTTCAGATTAGAGTAAGAGCATAAATTAAATTTGAGTCCCTCAGCAAACATTTAAAGAGGTCCTTCTTTGATGAGCCACCCCAGAAATGCCCTCAATTCTACATTGTGCAAAGGGGTGGGATGGAGGCTTTTTTGCAGTTCCCTGCACTGGAGCAGATGCTCCTACTGATAAGATAAAGTAGCCAAGGAACAAGCTATTGTCCCAAAACCAAGAATATAAAAATAAGTATGAACGAAGGGTAAGAACTAGGGCCAGTGTAGTCACCTATACCCTTCACCATGCAGAAGAGAGGCCATTGATGATCTTTGGAAATGGTTCCTGTCTGGTTAAGCACAAGTTGACAAAGCGTTTATTATAGTCTTTCTCTTTTTTTCTGTATGTTTGAACATTTCCAAAATAAAGTGTTTTGGGGAAAAAAAGTATGTAAACTGTTCACTGAAAAAGCAGAAGGCGTAGATGGTAAAGGAAAGGAATATTGCACCAGTCCAGTCATCTTAGGACAGGAGATTCTGAGTACTCTGCCAGGTTACAATGCAAGAAGGATGATGGAGAAAGCACAGGAACAAAGGGGGCAACCTCTGTTCTTGCTCAAAGAACTTCCCCGGCTGATGCAAAGGTCCAGGCAAAGGAGAAAATGCTGCGGTTTGCCTCACGTTCTCAGAAGAGATTTCAGACAGAGCCCTCTTCAGCTCAAAAACCCAAATATCCACATACAGAGATGGTATATGTTCTGTAGTTTCTGACTGGAAGGAAAGAGCTTTTGCACAGGCTGTTAGACCCATATATCTATAAACAAGTCGAAACGAGATTAAGACATGGAAAAGAATGGCGACCAGAAAGAATACAAAGGATGTTTGATTGCTTAACTATGCATAAAGGTAGTTTGGATCCTCTTTGAGTAAAGAAATGTTTAAAATATTTATTACCAGTAGCTTCCTTTTAAAAGTTTTTTTTTCAATTGTTAACTAATTTTTGACCTACAGAAAAGTGGCAAAAATAGGACAAAGCCCTTCTTATCCTTTACTTCTTTTTAATGTTAATGTCTTACATAACCATAGTATAATGATCAAGAAAAGGAAATTAATATCCATACCATATTATTAATTAAACTACAGGCCCTACTAGAATTTCACCTTTTTTTTACATTAATATCCTTCCTCTGTTGTAGGATCCTCTCCAAGATGATCCCATGTTGCATTTAGTTGTCAGTCTTTTCCAGTTTGTAACAATGCCTCTGTCTTCCCATGTCTTTCTTGGCCTTGACACTTTTTTGAAGAGTGCCAGAGTTATTCTGTAGAATGTCCCTTGGTTTGAATTTGTCTAATATTTTTTCATAATCATAATGAACTTATGCCTTTTAGCAAGTACACTACAAAACTGGTGTTGTGTTCTTCTTGGTGCATTACATCAAGGGGTTCATGATGCCAGCATGGCTTATTACTGGTCTATTCTCCTTGATCACTTGGTTAGAGTGGTGTCTGCTGGCTTTTCCACTGTCAAGTTTCAGTATCTTTGCCTTTGTAATAAAAAGTATCTTGAGGGAGATATACTGACACTTTACAAATCCTGTTTCTCCTCACATATTAGCCACTAATTTTAGTATCCATTTGTGGGTCTTGCCTGAAACAATAGTTACTGTGGTGTTTGCCTAATGGTGATTCTGTTTTCCACGTTCCTTCCACATTTATTACCTGGAATTCTACCTAAGGAAGAGCTGTCACTCCTCCCATGGTTTGTTTGTTTTTTAATCAGTATGACTCCTGGGTATTTATTTTATTCTATGGGGTAAAATTCAGTACTATTTTTATTTTTCTGTCCAAGTTGTACTGGCTTTGGTGCCTGAGAACATATTTACATCCACTCCCGCGTTCTTTGGACAAGCCCTTGTCTTTTGGGGTGGAGTGTTTTCTTACTTATTGGCACTATAGGATATTCCAAGCTCATTTTGTGTTGTCCCTGTCTGATCCCTGAAGAACAACTGCTTCTCAAAGGGGACTTGGTTCCTTTTATTTGAGTTTGGAGAATTAGAAGTAAGATATGGGTGTTGAGTGAGTGTCTTGCTTCTAGGCCTTCTCAGTAGATGGAGCTAGGTAATATATGTATGTATACTAACCCATGTATATACAGATATGTATATTTCTATATCCAATATATGTATGCATACTAACCCATGTATATACAGATAAGTATATTTCTATATCTGTGTGTTTATATATAGTAGTTAATACTACTGCTCTGATCCTAGTCCAACATCCCATGGTTCATTTTAGGCTGATACTTCTTCCTGATACTTCTTTTTCTACATCAGTGTGATGCCCAAATAGCTTCTTTGAAACTTAAAACATAGCTACATTTAATAACCAGCTCCAAAGCCACTCACTGATTAGACTGAAAATGGAGCTATTAACTTAGCAAATATTAATTGGCAAGTATTGTATTTGTTTAAGGTCCCATACAAAGCAACTTTGGGTATAAAAAGGATGAATCTTAGATCCTGTTTTCAGGTAGTTTATGGGCTACCAGGAAACATATAAAAATAATACAGATGGTAAGGAGTATTAGGAGAAACAAATAAATGGTGATGGGTGTGCAGAGGAAGAAGAAATGCACTCCTACTTGGAGGAATGAGGGAAGGCTTCCTGAAGAAGCTATGGATCTTCCAGGATGGGTGAAACGGGATTTATAAAGATTGGGGGAAAACACTCCAGATAAAGAAAACAGCTTGGAGGAAAGCACAGGAAGGAAGTTGTGGGGGCCAGGCATGGAAGGGAATAGCTGTGTCTGGGTGGAGACCAGGCTATGAAGGGAGCATGGTGGCTGGAGCAGGATCCACCATGGCTATGGTAGAATCTGGGCTCTGTCCATGGGCCACGGAGAGCTCCTGAGAGCATGTAAGGAAGAAATGACCAGACAGGAGTGACAGAAGGAGGGGGGAATCGAAGGATCGGGAAAGATCTATGGAGGAGAGAAATCAGTTTGGAAGCTACAGATAGAGCTTAGGGGATCAAAGATGGTCTGAACTTCAGCAAGAACAACAAGTATGGAGAAGAGGAAATATATATGAGGAGCAATGGTGAGTGCAATCAACAACACGTGACAATAGATCAAAAGAAGAGAGTAAGGAAAGAGCCAGGGTAACTTCAGGATCTCAAGGAGGAATATTAAAAACTTGGAGTTAGAGATTAGGATATAAGCAAGATGGTGGGAAAGTATCCAACAGCCTCCAAAATGCAAGGAATGAGGTGGATCACTTCCCATGTGACCATTTTTGGTGCTTTGTTATGATTGGACAGAAAGGAGAGAAAAATCAAATCTTACATCAAGCAATCTTGCAACTTTCTAGCAGCAATGCTGTCAACATAGTAATAAAATGCATTAAAAATCAAAAGGAAATTTCTAAATGATAAAGAAATTTAATTTGCCCATGATGCTGGTTAGCCATTGGCATTGATAATCACCACAAAGGGGTATTTTCTTTGAACTTAGATGGTTAGCACTCTCTAAACTAGAAACTGCCTATACTTGATCCATGATGACTTGGAGGCTAGTAAAAAGAGCCATATAACTCCAATCACCAGGGAGTTTTAGAACACTTAAGTTAGGATGAAACCATCACAGCTCCTCTATTAATGCTGTATCACCATTCACATATGATCGTTTATCTCAGAGAACAGCTGAAACTCAAATATACCAGCATCTAGGCAATCGTGACAGTGCTTGTTAGTTAGTATATCACGTACAGGTCTGGGCTGTGCTTGCTGGAGAATATTTGGTTTTCAGGCTTGAGTCAGCTGCTGTTATGTCACAGTCTTTGATGATTGTATTCTTTTTAAGGAAGAAGGAAAAGAGCTAAATATGTTTTTGTTTGTTTGTTTGTTTGTTTTAAGATGGTAGACACTTAATCCTGCTATAGGGCAACAGGGAAGACAAAAGTGGAGGAAAAGAGAGTATACCCTTTCTCTTCTATTAGATCATGATGAAGTTTGGAACTGCAGAACCACTGGCCATGAGAATGGTTATAAGGAGGCCCAGCCTGGTCCCAGCCAGGTGATCATGTGCCCAGCATCCACTATCGTGAGCTTGAAGGTGAAAGGCTCTTAGACAAGATTTCTCTCCTACCCTAACAGCCCTCACAGAATGAGGCTGCCAGCATGGTTTCAAAGACAAACATTCTTGGGAGTTCCTGTCGTGGCACAACAGAAACAAATCCGACTAGGAACCATGAGGTTTCGGGTTCGATCCCTGGCCTCGCTCAGTGGGTTAAGGATCCGGTGTTGCTGTGGCTCTGGCGTAGGCTGGCAGCAACAGCTCTGATGAGACCCCTAGCCTGGGAACCTCCATACGCTGCAGCTGTGGCTCTAAAAAGACAAAAGACAAAAAAAAAAAAAAAAAAAGACATTCTTCTGGTAGAAACGAGGGTCCTTTTAATCAGGTGAATGATAGAAGCCAACTATTCCTCTTCTTCAGTGGAATCAAAGGAGTCACACTGAAGAAGAGAAATCCATGTTATCACCTCCCAAGAAAAGCCTGGTGACCACAAGAGCTGTCCACCACCAGGAGACGTTTCTAGGCAGAGTCTGTGGACCCTAGTCCATACCCTGAGTGGACAAAGGGGCTGAGGAAGCCCTTGTGCTGGACCTTCCCCAGGACAAAGACAGGCCAAGGGGGCAAAGGCAGAAAGGACAGCCTGCCATTAAGGAATCAGCAGCTTTAAAAATACTAAGTAGCTACTCTCGCCCTCCTTACAAAATTGCCATATTAAAAGACATCTTTATCAATTAAGGCAAGCAGCATTGACAGGACTGAAGGGTCAAAGACAAGCACTCAGACATAGCAGCACATAAGAGTTAAAGGCAAAAACTACAAAGCAGTGGAGACACATGTCACTGTGTGCTGTCCCTGTTCCCACCCCACAATACCCTCCGCTCCTTCCTGCCACCTGCCCTCCTCCTGTCCTAGGTCCTTTTTCTATGTTTAAATGGGGAGAAATGGGACATCTTCACAAGGTCAACAAACTCCCATGTAGTCTTCAGGAATCCCTATTTCTGGAATCACTTTATGGAGAGTTGAAAAGAACTTTTAAAAAGTACTTTAGAAATAATTTCCGATTTGCTTAATTCCTTGAATAGTGCATTTTGGATCGCCTTTCTTTGAGCAAAGCTAAGAAAAATATCATGTAAATACAAGGTATTTATTTTGTTCTTATTTCTCAGATCAGGACACTAACTTCCTATGCTTAGATTTTTTTTTGTTTGTTAGATTTTTTAAAACGATTAAAATCTTATATTTTAAGAGCAGTTTAAGTGCACGGCAAAATTGAGGGGAAGGTACAGGGATGTCCATACACCCTTTGTCCCTGTGGCCAGATGTTCAATGCTTAATTTATTTTTGTTTTTTATTTTTATCTTTTTATGGCTGCCCCCATGGCATACGGAAGTTCCCGTGCCAGGGACTGAATCTAAGCCACAGCTGTGGCAATGTCAGATCATTTAACCCACTGAGCCAGGCTGGGGATTGAACCGAACCTGCAATTCCACAGTGACCTGAACCACTTCAGTTGGATTCTTCACTTACTGGGCCACAGCAGAAACTCTGTTTCATTGCTTAATTTATAGTCTTCCCTGGATGTTCACGGGGGATTGGTCCAGAACACTTGTGGATACCAAAAATTCAGGGATACACAAATCCCTTTAAAAAAAATGGAGTTCCCATTGTGGCTCAGTGGTTAACGAACCTGGGTAGTAACCATGAGGTTGCAGGTTCGATCCCTGGCCTCGCTCAGTGGGTTGAGGATCTGGGGTTGCTGGGAGCTATGGTGTAGGTCACAGACACAGCTCAGATCTGATGTTGCAGTGCCTGTGGTGTAGGTGGGTGACTACAGCTCCGATTCGACCCCTAACCTGGGAACCTCCATATGCCGTGGGTGTGCCCCCTGCCCTTGCAAAAAAAGTGTAGTATTTTCTTGTAACCTACGCATATCCTCCTGTATACTTTAAGCCTGTATACTTATTATACTTAATAAGTGCTATGGAAATACAGGTGACCCTTGAACAATGGGTTTGAACTGCTGAACTGCAGGGGTCCACTTATATGTTGCTTTGTTTTCAATAAATAATACAGGATGACACAATCCATTCTTGGTTGCATCTGCAGATGCTGAACAATGGTTATGGAATAGAACATTATATGTGGATTTTTTCAGGGAAGTGAGGGGCGGTACCCCCCAACCCCTTGGTTGTCCAGTGGTCAACTGTCATCATAAACTTCATATAAATAATTGCTGGGATGTGCAGCAAATCCAAGTTTTCCTTATTTGGAACTTTCTGGAATTTTTTTTCTAATATTTTTGACCTGTAGTTGGTTGAATCCTCACATACAGAAACTAGGATACCAGAGGGCTGATTGTCCATTAGTTCCTGGTTTGGATGTTTTTGTTATTTTGACATTTTTTTTTTTTGATATTTCCCTCTAATTCAGACTGATGGAAAATGGAGAAATGCCATCGTGTAGGGAGAATAAATTATAAAATACATTAAAAGAAGTGTCATTGATCTCAGGATTATGCGACACCTCCAGCTAACCAAGGTTAACAAAGTGTTGCTTAGTTAACAGTGACTTGGAGTCAGTTAAGTGCTTTAATAAGTAGATAAGTCTTCTTTGTAATTAGCATATTGACCATTTACACATAAACAAGTGCTTCTAAAGTGCTTGAGGGGAGCTACCAAACAGCTTGTTGAGTTTTAAATCTCCTCCTGCAAATCATTTATTTCAATACTAATAGACACTATTTTCAAAGCAAGACTTTGTAAAGGCCAAGGAAATATCAACCCAAAAGCTAAAATCACCATAAATTCCAAGGAGGTATAGTCAACTAATAATCTTCATTTCTAGAAAAATGTTATCCAAAGTCCCTTTAAAAGTAGGTTTGCATGAGTGACAAATCATTGGAAAAGATAATCTGGGCATCATAGACCTAATCTAGTTTCAGCCACTTTCCCTGGCAATATTGATTTCCTGTATCTGCCTTTTAATTGAAACAACCAAATGCTACACGATTTGTGCATGAGGCTATCTCCCTTTGGTCACCGCTGATGGAACCAAGGAGGGACCCTGATCCAGGGAAAGGCCATGGTCTCTTTGTGACATAGGCTGGCTTGAAAGATGGACTTGCTTGGATTCTGGGAAATGTATTGGGAATAACAGAGGAAGAAATGCAGTTTCCAGGGGCAGCAGAATCAAAAGGACAGTAACACAGAGCGAGGCCAGGAGGTGAGGTGAGCCCTGTGGGAACTTTGGGTGTGAAGAAATTACTATGAAAAGACAGAGATGTTGAGGGAGGGAGGAAAGGGAAGGAAGGAGGGATGGAGGAAAAAGTGAGAAAGGAAAAGAAGAAAAAATTAAGAGAAAAACATGCATATACAGACACACAGATAAGACAGATGATAGATGGGCTGAGTGACCCTAAGGGGCCTGGTTTGCCCCTGGAGATTTCCTTGTTGGCTTTTTCCACTCGGGCCCAGCCCATAAGCATCAGCCTCCTTAGAGTGATCCTTTTTGTCTTCTGATGTAAATTGAATGTCGCTGTGTCTCATTCTGCAGCTTGCTGCCAGAGACTAATGAAAACGCCCCAAACCTCTTCCTAATAGGACCAAAGTAAGGGGCCCCAAGGTGTATGTTTGTGGCTGGGGGGCAGGATGGAGAGACAGCCAACACGAATACGTTTTACGCTGAAGAAACTTCCTTCCTATGAATGTGCATTTGTTCAAATATGTCTGTATCTTGGCTGGTCCAGAAGCACAAAGGGGTCTTTTTCTTGGATGGTCAAGGCCTGGGTCCTGCCTTTGAAGCCGGCAGGGGCCGCTGAGTGTCGGGCGTGCTGCCAGGGTGGGTGGTGGAGTCTGTCACACGCCTGTGATGTTCCCAGGCAGGACAGCGTCTGCCTGCTAAATATTTATTTAATCCAATTTGGCCAATCCACCTTCAAGTCTAATAAATGATTACAGTAACAGACAGCTCTTAACCCAGAGTCCCCTTCTACTTCCTGAGGTCAGCCTGGGGCTTTGTCTGAAAACCAGGAGCTGGCAAAGCAGGAAGAGGGAAACCCAGAGAAAGAGAGAGAGAGAGTGTGTGTGAACAGGTTTGTGAGTGTATGAGTGTGTGTGTGAGTGTGTGTTGAAGCAGGAGGAACAAGGAGGGGGAAAATGGAGATGAACAAAAAAGGAAACAGGAGGCCGTGTGAAAATGCATCTGGAAACCCTCCTCTCTAGACTGGAAATGCAGATGAACATGTGGAAAAGCCGCCCATGGACCAGGTTTTCAGCCCAGCGATTAAGGTCATTCTCCCTTAATCAGGAGGTGGATGTCCCTCGCCCAGCCCATCAGTCTCTCAGAAAAAGGACCAGGAAGTGGGCAAGTTGGTGGGTGCTCTTCAGCGCTCCTATTTCCACTTCCATCCAAAGACAACTATGAACCACGTGACTCTCCAACACCCCCCCCCCCCCCCCCCCCCGCGCGCACCGCCTTCACTTAAAAGCCTGTGCAGAGAAAGGGACCCCGCCTTCCAAAGGGGTTTTCACGCCTCTTCTCGAGGCTTGGGGAAAACATCCAACCCAACTCTCAATGCCATCTTTCCTCCCTGCCAAAGACATCCGGTGTGCTGCCGCTGCTGCTGGTTTTCTAACCCTGTCTGCCCTGACACCACTTTGGAACATACGTGGAGGGTAAGATTCTTTATCTGCAGAGAGAAAATAAACCCTGAGGCCTAGAGCAATTTTCTGCTTGTTGACTCTTGTGGCTGGTTTGTTTCAACAAAGCCCAGTGGTTTCCTTAGCATCACCTGGTGCAATCTGTAGAAACAGGCACTTCCACGCGGGTGTAACCGTGTTTATTTAGTAAAAGATCTTCGCTTTGCCAGACACTTCATGTCCTGGGCAATGTACTGCTGCCAATATCCACTCAATTAGAAGGTATTCATCATCCACTTGACTGTTCTTTCCACTGCCCTTCCTCGGCAAGACCTGGGGCCCAGCAGCCACCTCCTGTCATCCAGCCTTCCCAGCAGATGCAGTTACAGGACAACCAAAAAGAGCTTTCTTTTTGTTCAGACCAATATTCCATGAATCCTTACAAGTTTATTAGTTCTGACTCAGAACAATCTATCAGCCATAAGTGCAATAAATGATGCTTGTAAATTAAAACCCGTATTTCAGCAGAGGAGGTTTTTACATATTAAATTATCTTTAAAGTTATAAATAAATAACATGTGGAATAGATTTAAGCAATAAACATATATCCCACAAATAATACTCAGGAAGCTTCTTTTTTTTTTTTTTTTTTTTGTCTTTTGTCTTTTCAGGGCCGCACCCACGGCATATGGAGGTTCCCAGGCTAGGCGTATAATCCGAGCTGTAGCTGCCAGCCTACACCACAGCCACAGCAATGCCAGATCCTTAACGCACTGAGCGAGCCCAGGGATCGAACTCTCAATCTCATGGTTCCTAGTCGGATTCGTTTCCGCTGAGCCACAATGGGAACGCCAGGAAGCTTCTTATTCACCAAGCCAAAGCGATTTCAGCAATATCCTGTTAAGAGACCCCCTCGACCCACTTCCTCTCTTCTCTGGTAAAATCCTAAGTCCATCACATCCAATACTGGAGTCGTTTTATTCGTAGGAAAAATGGTCCTTCCTTTATCGAACACTCATTCTCAATACTTCAGCTGTCCTAGGTTGTTTTCTGGCTTGTTGTTTTGAAAGAACAATTTAGAAATTTCCCAAGATATCTCTGTTCCCACTTCCTCCTCTTTATCCTCCATCCCCCCAACAATGCCACTTGAATACTCTGTGTTAATCATTTTCTTCATTTTTCTTTTATTTATTATTATTATTAGTAGTAGTATTTGTGCCCATACCCACAGAACATGGAAGTTTCCTAGCCAAGGACTGAATTTGCCCACAGCTGCAACCTATGCTGCAGCTGCAGCAATGCCAGATCCTTTAAGCCACTGCACCAGGCTGGGATTGAACCCACACCTCTGCAGCCACCTGAGCTGCTGCAGTCGGATCCTAAACCCACTGTGCCGCAGCAGGAACTTCATCTTCATTTTTATTTTAACAGTTTTATCACATATGTTTAGATATATAAAAACACACCATTCAGGTTTTTTTTCTATCCTTCATAATCAATATATTACAGATGAGTAATAAGTAAGCTAAATTTCATCTTTACTAAGTAATGAAGCTATGGCATTTGTGATAATGAAGTATTGAGTCATTGAACTCAGTTTCATTCAATAGTTGTTTACAAACATTTCGGTTCTTAAGAGTTGAAACTTAGGTTTCAGATATGACCTGATAAGACTATATCAGAAGGATCCTTAGGCTGTCATTCTATATTTAAAAAATCTCCTTCTAGTAATGGTTTCAACATTTAGATTAGGCTTTACCACTGACCTATAGGCTTCTTCTACCTTAAGAACACACATACTCTGAATGTGAAAGTACCTTGTCTCTTTATCTATGAAGCTTTGCTTATTTTTGCAATTTATCAAAAGAGTATCATACTTTTTTTTTTTTTTTTTTTTTTTTGGTCTCTTTAGGAGTGCACCTGCAGCATATGGAGGTTTCCAGGCTAGGGGTCTAATTGGAGCTGTAGCTGCTGGTCTATACCACAGCCACAGCATCAAAGAATCCGAGCCATGTCTGTGACCTACACCACAGCTCATGGCAACGCTGGATCCTTAACCCACTGAGTGAGGCCAGGGATCGAACCCGCAACCTCATGGTTACTAGTTGGGTTCGTTAACCACTGAGCCACGACAGGAACTCCAAGTATCATGTTTTAAGTAGTCTTTAGGAAGTTGATTTTCCCCCCCCAATACTACATTCCTAAGATTGAATAGCTTTTAAAAAGTGACTCCCTGAAAGGAAGTTCTGTTGAATCAGGTTTCAGTCAAGTTTTTCAAGAACCAAAAACATTAGAAATTCATCTTGTTCCTGAGAGCCAAGAGGCTGGATTCAGGAGCCAGCAGTCTATCCTGCAATTTGATGAAAGAAAGGGGAGGGTCAAGTTCCTACCAGGTGTCAAATAATAGTATCACATTATCATCCAAAAAGAAGACCTAAACAGACAATTCTCCAAAGAAGACATAGAAATGGACCAAAAAACACATGAAAAGATGTTCAACATCACTCGTTATTAGAGAAATGCAAATCAAAACCACTATGAGGTACCACCTTACACCAGCCAGAATGGCCAGCATCAAAAACAAGAAGTGCTACAGAGGGTGTGGAGAAAAAGGAACCCTAGTACACTGTTGGTGGGATTGTAAATTGGTGCAACCACTGTGAAAAACAGTATGGACATGCCTCAGAAAACTCAAAATAGAACAAAAAAAAAAAAAAATAGAACAACGATTTGATCCAGCAATCCCATTCCTGGGCATTTATCCAGAGAAAACCATGACTCGCAAAGACACATGTACTCCAATGTTCATTGCAGCACTACTTGCAATAGCCAAGACATGGAAACAACCTAAATGTCCACTGACAGAGGCGTGGTTAAAGAAGAAGTGGTACATATACACAATGGAATATTACTCAGCCATTAAAAGGAATGAAATACCAGCATTTTTAGCAACATGGATGGACCTAGAAATTATCATGCTAAGTGAAGTCAGCCATACAATAAGACACCAACATCAAATGCTATCACTTACATGTGGAATCTGAAAAAAAGGACACAGTGAACTTCTTTGCAGAACAAATACTGACTCACAGACTTTGAAAAACTTATGGTTTCCAAACGATACAGTTTGGGGGGGTGGGGGGATGCGCTGGGGATTTGGGATGGAAATGCTATAAAATTGAGTTGTTATAATCATTGTACAACTATAAATGTAATAAATTCATTGAGTAATAAAGAAAAAGAAGTCCGAAGGCATTTGTTATTTTTGTTTTTAAACAAAAGGAACAAGAAGCAAAGAAAGGCTGCAATGCTACTTGTCAACTAAATTTTCTAAAAGATATACTTAGTAAAACTTTTTGGAGAGATACATTTTCTTTCAACACTGAATTAAAATCTGCATAATTTCATCAAATGTTGCCCTTCCTAGAAATGCAATTATTATTACACTCTTGTTTCCTAGAAGTAAGTATTTTATTCTTAACCTCAGTCAGAGATTTAACTCAATCTCAAAAGCGACAATGGCAGAACTCAATTTCGTGTTGGTCACTCCTGTAGCTTCCTTGGCCCCTTTCTCATGTCTCTCTCTTCCTTTGCTTTTCTGCACAAAGTCATGCTTTCTTCTGATGAGTTTAAGAGAGCTGCCTCCATAATAAGTTACATCACACCTTTCCTGTCTTCATGAAATTTCCCCCGACTTCAAAATTTCACCAGCCAGACACATCGAGATGCACAGACTTCCACTCAATAGCCCCGCTGGATTCTGGGGCTGGACAAATGCTGATTTAGTGGTTGTCTGCTAGGTAAAAATGCCTCTTTGAAACCATGCACACAGTGCTCCCTGTTTTTCCTGTTCCCTGTGCCAATGTGGACAAACTTACGTCCCTATGGAGTCTGGTTGCCAAGGGCAATGTGTAGTCTCTGAACCCAAGAGATTTAAAAATACAAGCAATGACATATTCTGAAATGATAATAGCAATCATTTGGAACTGCTCACAGTCCTTGGGCGGGTACTTCGAACTAGAGGTGGGGAGAGAAAGGGCAGGGGTGCTTAGTCTCAGGCATCCAGAGCACAGAGTATCCTATGGGTGGAGGAGACCCTAGAGACCACCTAGTCCAACTCCATCCATTTACAGAAAAGGAAACTATCACCTGGAGCCACGAAGTGATTTGCTCAAGGTCACAGAGCCAGTTTGAGGCACACTAAGGCCAGAACCTGCATCTACTATCAGTTAACATTGCTTCTTACGCTTTTCAAGCTATCTCTAGATTAGAAAATCAGAAAATATAATGACATTCTAATGCATATGCCATATTACATGAGCTCATTGATATTATAATTGTGCCTGGGTGATGAGATAGGATATGGTCGTGAGAGTGGAGTGGAGGGGTGGTGGTTATGAACTAGCCACCACCTGCTTTAATAGCCCCTGCATCCCGAAACAATGGCACAATTTCCTTTTGCCTCAAGGGTTACACAAGCAATCAAGATAAGACTCTAAAGTGAAACAAAAAAATTAATTCAAGTCAAGGAAAGCCATACTTATATACAATATATTTAATATATTTATATTGAGTAATATATCTGTGTATGTATGAATATATTTTAAAGATATGTATGCCTGTAGTAACATGTATTATACTTAAAATAATGAGACTAATTTTAATATATGGCCAGTGGTATTCACAGTGCTATCCAGTGCACAAACCGTATTTTGGATAGACACAAACCCGATTACTGTAACGAGTGGTACAGCTATTGTCTTTCCCAGACATAATTTCACTAATCGTCTTTCATAACCTCGATGTATATATGACTAAAGATGGGTCTGTCATCAGTAACGCTGCCCACTCTGCATACTGTGAAAGCTGGCTTCTAAAGTCTGTAGTCTATGAATAGCTTATTTCTGCTTGCTCATGGAGCACATGTCCCTTTACTCAAGAAGACCCGTGGCCATACCATTGATTCTTTGCTACTTCTCACTCTTCACATTTTGTCCGATGCTCCCTCTTCAAGGATCGTCTCGTGTATGTATTTCTTCCTCTTTCACTGCCTTAGACTTGGTTGTGATTCCCCGACCTTTTATATAAACCACGACTGCAAAAGTCTTATATTTCTTCTCATTTCTTCCTTCTTGAAGGAGCCATCAGAATGATCATCGGAAAGCACACCTCCAGACATTAAGTGGCTCAGACATCTTCCACGGCTCCCTGTGGCTATAAGGTCCAGATTCTCCAAAAGATGGCTCAGTCTGGCTTATGACCCTGACTCAACCCTCCAGGCATCCCTTAGTATTCCCACCAAGTTCCTACTGACCTCAGGGTCTAGAAGCATTTTTCACGCACTCTCATCCCCATCCCAGCCTCCATCACCACCAGCCAAAGTGCTATCTATTCTTCAAGTCCAACTCCAAAGCCCCATGCTCAACAAATCTTTCCCCAAAACTCTGACTTACAGTTTAGTCTCTTCTCTCCTGTGCTTCCATAGGATTTTGTTAATATCTCTAATGACAGCTCTTAATATACTGTTACACATCTCTTTTCTCCATTCAACTATGAATTTCCCGAGGGCTTCAGTACCGCCTATATGTCTGAACAAGACACCAGCCCAGCGCCTTCTGCATAGTACTTGACTCTGAATGTACTTCTACATGCCAAGTCATCTCTTAGTGCGCTAATGTTCCAACCCGCCATACCTCTTTCACATCATTTAAGTTTGGTTTTTAGGTGCATCCTTACACTTTCCCTTCCTTGCTCCTCCACTGCCCCAACAACTAATCTTTCAATGAAGTTGCCAGCAACCACCTTCATTTGCACTTATCAAACTTATTTTCTCCACATTTATTCTACCCAATCTATGTCTTATGGGTACAATACCTGTCTTAGTCTGGTCGAGCTGCTATCACAAAAATACCATAGGCTGGGTGGCTTATAAACAACAGAAATGTATTTGTCACTGTCCTGGAGGCTGAAAGCCTGATAGCAGGTGCCAGTATGGCCAGGTGAGAACCTCCTTCAGGTTGCAGACTTTTCGCTGTACCCTCACATGGTGGAAGGGGCAAGGGAGCTTTCTCAGCTACTTTTCCAAGGCACTAATTTCATTTATGAGGTAATACAGGCCCTCAAGATCTTATCACCTCCTCAAGCCTCCACCAACTAATACCATCACCTTGGGGGTTAGTTCTCAACATACTGACTTTGGGGGAGAGCGCAAACATATAACCTACAGCAATATCTCAAGATTTACTAGGGCACCTAGAGTAAAGGATGATTAGGATCTATACTCCCTTACTTCTTGGCTATGTGACTTCAAGCAAGGGGCTTAACTGCTCTGAGCCTTGGTTTCCTCACCTGTAGAAAGCAATGGCAGTTCCTCAGTTCCGTGAGGAGGACTGCGGCAGTAATGTAGGCAAATCGCCTGGCATAGAGGAAGCATTCAGTAAATAGCATGTGGTATATTTTAGACCTGGTCAAAGAGAGTCGGCTGAGAAAGGAAGCAAACCATTTCCCGTAATCTGAGTCAGCTGCCTCATGAATGAACCCCAAACCTGGCTCCCTTCCTCCCGCTTGGCTTCTCCCCAGTACATTGGCTTTCCAAATTCCTTCACATGGATGCCATTACTTATCTCTCTTCGCAGGTACAACACAAAGCAACGCCTGGCACATATCACCCTTCCCCTTCAGAGTGCAGCAGGCTCACTCTCCTTTTTGGCCAAGTCCCTGGACACAGAGATATAACATAATGCTGTTCATTAAGTTTTACTCCCACAACTTAGGAGCTGGCTCAATTCTCAGATTTGTTATTAATCTATTGTCCTGTAATCTATGTTAAATATAGATCATGAGGGATGCTGATAAATGGGCTGGATGTCGCATTTGTGTTAGTTCAATTACAATCAGAAATTAAAATGCTCTCCCCTCCTACTACGTAGATTTGGTCTAGGGTTTCATTATGATGACAATATTCCCTTCGTTTTCATAAAGACATGCTGGCTTTTTTATTTTGTGTTCTATTTCTAGATTTAGCTGTACATTATTGGCAACATATGCTGCCCACATTACAGAATTTGGTAATAATTTACATTTATACTATCTTTGAAAATTTTTTTTTAGGGTTTCTAAGATTTTCTAGTCTAAGTTGTTATATGTGTTTAATCTTTGGTTTTCCTACTATATTATAGATTCTGCAGAATAACCCACGGACTCATGAATTTATCACTGGGAGTAACTTTCTGAAACAAAGCTATCGACACACAGAGATTGGTCAATGAATTAGTTATAAAACTTTGACTTGTGTTATGTTCCAAATGCCATGCTATAGGCTTCTTCCCATGCATAAAACAAGGGTGATCCTAATTTGTCATCATTGCTGCTGGTGGTATTGAAGGGTTTTGTTTTGTTTTGTTTTTGTTTGTTTTTTAGGGTAGGGAGAGAATTCTGGAAGCAGAAAGAATGATAATAATGATCAGACATCATCAACGAGGCATGTGTACTCGTGTGATCCGAGCCTGTATGTGTGTAAGCATGCATTGTGTGCTTGTGTGTCTGTATAGAATTGAGACACATGCTAAACCTCACTAGGGCAGGACACGGAGAGAGGGTCAGCCTCTGGGCCCTTTGATCTAATGTGCCCTCATATTTCAGCATGAAACACATGACTGAATGAATTACTGGGTCCTCTCTTATTTCACTTGGGAAATCTTTAATACCAAAAAAAATAATAATAAAAAGGATGCTTAACATCAAGGAGGACACAACTCAGAGGATTCCATTACCTTCTTGAGCATCCAAGCATCCAAGTTAAGGGATTCAGGACTGCATGTCCATATAACCCTGGGCTGATGGCTTGCAGCTTGCTCTTTCCGACCCTCTGGCCTGCATATGGAGGTTCGCAGACCAGGGGCTGAATCGAAACTGTAGCCATTGGCCTACACCACAGCCACAGCAACATGGGATCTGAGCTGCATCTGTGACATACACCACAGTTCATGGCAACGCCGGATCCTTAACCCACTGAGTGAGGCCAGGGATCGAACCTGCATCCTCATGGATACTAGTCAGTTCGTTTCCACTGAGCCATGGACAGGAACTCTTGGTTGTAACATTTAAATCACTCATCAGAAAGGTGATTCAAATCAAACTTCAAGAAGATAAAATGTCATGACTTTTTTTTTTCCTTTCCAGGGTAGGTCCCCTATATATATTCCTACCATTGATGACAGACAACTCAGGTTTTTGGTTCTCCCACGTAAAAAAAAGATACATATTATATGTGTAAACTACATAGAAATACATATTGGAGCAGTTACATTAGAAAGCTGAATCATGATTTGGTTATTTCATTCCATAAAGCTAAATAAAGCAGGTACCTGTGAAGTTATAGAGAGACAAAGCATTTTTATTTTGACAGATTAATTTGGGCAACATTTTTTGCTCTGCTCTATTAGAATAGCCACCATCATAACTCAAAACAACTGAGTTTTAAATTTTTGTCAAGGTAAAATATTTATGTAAATGTTTGTATTTTGATTTTTTTCTTCAATGAAAGATAATTTTTTAACAAAAACAAAATCAAAATACATGTTATTTATACATGTGAAGTGGGGTGTTGACAAAGATTAAAAAGAATGTTTCACTTATAAAACGATTCTTCCAACACAAAAACCTTAGAATAAAGGGTTGTTTTGAATAGCACCTTGTCCCTCCAATCATATAACATCAGAGTAGAAGCTTCTATTATAGAAAAAAACATTTATAATCTTTACAACATATGGAAGTAAAAGATGATATTGGAGAAGCCAGTCATGATTGACAGGAAAAGAATAAAAAAGACCCACAATTGATACGGCCTGGGGAGGGCTCTAAAGAGGTCACAGATTGCCAGAGCTGGAAAAGCAAAGTGTCCTCATTTTGAAAAGAAAAGGAAACCAATGTAATTTGAGCCCAAGGGTGGGAGGTGGGCTATGGGGGATAGGCACAGGAGGATGTTTGGGTTTTTGTGGTTTTTTGTTTTGTTTTGTTTTGTTTTTTGTCTTTCTGTCATTTTAGGGCCATACCCAGAGCATATGGAGAGTCCCAGGCTAGGGGTCAAATCAGAGCTGTAGCCAGCGGCCTACACCACAGCCACAGCAACACAGGATCCAAGCCACATCTTCGACCTACACCACAGCTCATGGCAACCCATTGAGCAAGGCTAGGGATTGAACCTACAACCTCATGGATGCCAGTCAGGTTCGTTAACCACTGAACCACTGTCTCTTTGAAAGACAAAAAACAAAACAAAATACCTGTTTAGGGTTTATTTAAGGAGAAAAACTCTTTATTTAAGGAGAAAAATTCTAGGGAATGACCAGGTCTGGATCCAAGTGGTTACATAGAGTATCATTTTGGCTAAAACACAAGTAGAAAAGAACCAGGACCAAGCGAGGATGCGTTTAGAGTTGGAATCAATGCCTACACTGAACGTACGTGATATACTTGTTTAGAATGTGTACAACGGCGATCTTCTTGCAGTAGCAGATTTTACATGTTATATAGCTCCCTTCTGTTGACTATTCACAATCTGTTGATGACTCCCTACAGCAAGTCTGAAATACAACATGGTACTAAAGGTTAGGTTGCAGCCCAAAGGCAAAAGGTTAAAAAAGAGGATCTCCTCATTCAAGCCCAAGGAAAGGATCAACGCAATTTCCAGGAAGTTCTGATTTGAGACCTGCTCTGGGCAGTTTCACCCTCCCAGGGCCTCCCTTTTTCCTTCTTATTTACTTGGGCAATGAAGGAGAGCGGAGCTTCCCTGCTTTTCAAATTTTAGTTTCTCAATTAAGACTGAATTATTCCAAGGCAAGTAATTCTTCCTACAGGACACAGCATGGCAACTACAGTTAATATTATTCTATGGCATATCTGAAATTTGCTAAGAGAGTAAAACTTTAAAATTCTCATCACAAGAAAAAGAATTTAATGTGCAGGGATGTGAAATGTTAATTAGTCTTATTGAGATCATCTCACAATATACACATATGCCAAATCATTATGTTGTACATCAAAAATTAATATAATATTGTGTGTCAGTTACATGTCAATAAGATGTTTAAATATTTACAGATCAACTCCTGAATTTATCACAAGAATTTTTAAAAATTGAGTAAAAACCACTTAATGTTAAATTCGAATTTAAAGTATCAATCGAAATTCATGCAGTTTTCCTTAAACACACACACACACACACACACACACACACACACACGCACACACACACACTTCCTACTCTATCAACTGAAAGGGCTAAGAACAATGCCAATCCTGTAGCAATAAGCACCCTGAGGACCCAGTTTGCGACCTCTAAAAACCATTTTCCATTGAAATGAAGACAGGCTCTCCTTGGAAGAATGGCTGATTCCAGATGTCTTTTTTTAAAGACTAAATTATTCCAAAGCAAGGAACTCTTCCTATTCCTGAAGATTATTTATCATTTTACTTGCCTCTGATGAATTCAGGTGTCTAAATAACTTCTTGCAATGTGGAAGTATTGATGTGACTTTGTCTGAAACCTTGTAAAGAAACACTTTTAAAAAGATGTGTCCTTGGTTCAGAAGTCTTATATGTGCTATCATGGATTGATGATTGCTAGATGCCAATTCCTCTTTTCTTTTTTAATTTACTTTTTCCTTTTTTTGGCCACCCCATGGCATATGGAGTTCCCGGGCCAGGGATCAGATCCAAGCCATAGCTGCAACCTAAGCCTGATCCTTAACCAGCTGTGCTGGGTCAGGGATTGAACCTGGGTCCCAGCTCTCTCAGGATGCTGCCGATCCCCTTGTGCCTCATCGGGAACTCCTCCTCTTTTTTAACAGCCAAACATCTATCCTTAATACTAAAAAACAAACCATAGACAAGACAGCATTTTCCACAGTACTCTTTCAGATATAATTTAAAGTCAAAGTTTAAACTGCATAGAGATATTTAAAGGTAAACAAATCATCATGTTAACTTTAAATTAGCTTCACCAACTTTGTTTCACTGAGTTTAGACGGCCTGATACTAGATAGATAGTAAATAAATGTTCACCCAAGGCAGCTTTTTTTCCCCTGCATTTAATAAACTAAACCCAAATCTTATTTAAATTGTTGAAATGTATCAATTCTTCTAGATTATGGTTTTACCAGCACAGGTTCATCTACCTACTCATGTTCATCATACCAAAGCATTTAATCAGGCTGTGGTTTTTAATAAGCTACTGTATGAAACAAACAAAAAAAAAAAAAAAAAGAGGGAAGGTGTTGCCTGGGAACTCAGAGCCATAATAAGGAGCCAGCGGATTGCTCCTTAATAAGTGTATGCACTGCACATCTCCTCAGTTCTGATTAACTACCTTCTATTTTAGCACCAGACATCTTCTAATGAGAAAATGTTAAGTTCCCCCAAACGGTAGGATGGTAGAATCAGAATGGAAAATACCAATAAAACCTTGGGAACACTATGCTCCCCAAATATGGCCTTGCAAATGGTTTCATCTTTCTTGGTTCCATCTTGACGGCTTTTGAAGTAATCATTCAATATACACAATAGTGAAAAGTTACTATGTGTAAAGTGTGGCAAAATTTTATATTCAGAAGCTAAAGATAATCTGTATCATGTTCATCCTAATAGGCAGTTTTTAAAGGCAAGGTGGAGTCTGTTATTTATCTAGATAAACCAGCCAGGCTGATTCTTTCAGGCTCAGGAAATGTAGGTTTGAGCAAATTTTCATGGTTGATATGAAGGACTTATGACTAGAATCAAGTACTTTTCAGGCTGTGTAATGAGCCTGACAATGTGAATAATTGCAATGCAATAATTTGTTTTGATGCTAAACACACAGGTATGTATAAACACACAAAAGTAGTCCTTGAATAGTCAAAGAATAACAAGACCAAACACATAATTGCTAATTCTTGGGATAATATGATGGATAATTACATTTTTTTTTAAATGTAAGTTTCTAAGCTGGAAAAAATATATTTCAATAGAATAATTAGTGCATTACCTAGGTAAAAATCAAAATGAAAGCTTTCCAAAAGCCTAAGTTGACGTCCCTTGTTTTATTCAAGCAAATAAATATTCGTAAGTAGTATGGTAAGAGCTAAAACAGAGGAGTAAAACATGCTTCCTGCTCTCGGGAGCTTATCGATTCATTAAGGGTCAAGAAATAGCACACTTCTTCAACTACCTTGCATCTACTCCTACTCATGCTTCAAAAGGAAAACAAAAATTGCACCTGAACTTCTCCAGAAGTTCCTCCCCACCCCACACACCCTCACAAAGGCAAAGTTTGCAACATGCTATAATTAAGCTCACGTCCTGACAGTAAAAAACACAAAGTTTTATTCTAAATATAGAGGAAGACTCCCCACAGGGCACAACCTCTCTGATTGTTGTAAAACTTTAGTCACTGATATGTCAGCATCTCTGTCGCATAAAAGAATCACTCCTGAAAATACACACAGTAGACACGACCATTGCACCACGTTAATTTTTCATTTTCACTGGAGATTTTCTTAATGTCTCTGGTAATTTTCATGCCTTTCTCCTCCCTCCTCAAGCTTTAAACCACTATTTAAATGGCATTTTGGAAGTTCCCGTTGTGGCAGTAACAAGACTGACAAGCATCCATGAGGACGCAGTTTTGATCCCTGGCCTCGCTCAGTGGGTTAAGGATCTGGCATTGCCGTAAGCTGTGGTGTAGGTTGAAGACGCAGCTTGGATCTGGCGTTTGCTGTGGCTCTGGCTTAGGCTGGAAGCAACAGCTCCGATTCAACCCCTAGCCTGGGAATTTCCATATGCTGCAGGTGTGGTCTGGGAAAAAAAGCAAAATAAATGAATACATAAATAAATAAATACACAAACGGTATTTTCCTTCTTGCCCTCAAGGTAGTGAAGTGCTCTTTGCTAAATGGACATGTGAGCTACCCAGAGCCCATGGCCTAGGTCTCAGTGATTCACAAAGTCTGTCCCCAGGTCTCCTCCAGGGATGAACCTTGATCCCCAGAGAACCTACACATGCAGGTCGGCTGTCAGGCACCCAGGGAAGGCCCTACTCAGTGAAACACCAACAATCCTGGTATGAAAATGACAACTTCCTAACACCTCAGATTGGACTCAACACTATTTAATAAAAGAATTACAGGTCTAAGAGCAGTTCAATCTACACCTTGCAAGACACCTCCAAACCCCTAGCAGCAGGTAGGACTGATTTTAATTACGGAACTAAAAGAACATTTGAGGATCACGGTAAGTGGGCTTTTGTGTTCCTGTCACTTGGTGAACCTGGGGCAAGGTAACCCCTCTAAGCCTCAGCTTCTTCAAATGGTTTCCATTTCTTCAAATGGAAAACAGTGGTACTTCCTTTGATGGATTATTATGAAGATTACATGTGATGAAACATATAAAGCCTTCAATATGGTGCTTGACACATAGAAAGATCTTAGTAAAAGGTAACTCATGTTATTTTTTTTTACTGCAACTTATAGGACAATAAAAGCTACTTCCCTGCACAAAAAGTCACACATGGAAATATACAAAACCAAAACCCCAACAACTCACAAAGATAAATTAGATGTATAGGAAGGAAACACACCCCAAAGCACTCACCCTTTGCACTCTATGCCACACTTCATTTGGTGGCTAAGAACAACTGACAGGCCTTTAGGGAAAATATTTCGGCTTTCAAATAACTGCTTAGAAAAGGACTAAAAACTATATTTAACTGCCTCTCGGGCAATTAGACCATGGCCATTGTCACATCTGCTATTTGCTCATCAGGAAACTGCTTCCAAGACATTTAACATTCATAGGTGTATTAGCTCATTATTAATACCCTGGAAATTCTCCATGACACTGTTAACCACAGCACAGAATTGGATACAAGGAGGCTCCACCCTGGTTTCAACTCATCCAAGAGGGCTTTGAATAGAATTCCCTAAAGAACAACGTTAGAAAGTGGTCTCGAATACGGCACAGAATTAAAGCAAAGTTTTAATGTAAAATCTATTTCTAAAAACTTTTCTTTTCTTTTCTTTCATCTTTTGTCTTTCAAGGGCTGCACTCGAGGCACACGGAGGTTCCCAGGCTAGGGGTTGAATAGGAGCCACAGCTGCTGGCCTACAGCACAGCCACAGCAATGTCAAATCCAAGCCGCATCTTCGACCTATACCACAGCTCACGGCAACACCAGATCCTTAACCCATTGAGCGAGGCCAGGAATCAAACCCACAACCTCGTGGTTCCTAATTGGATTCATTTCCACTGAGACATAACAGGAACTGCCTAAAAACTTTTCTTCAACTATCTCCATCCTCTATTCAGACTTTAGAGCTTCATGTTCCCAGGAAGTAATCATTATACTAGCAAACATTTATGTGGCACTATGTGCAGACACTTATATATGTTAGTGCATTTAACTGTATTGTCCCGAGAGCCCCATGTGGTAGAAATCACTAGTGATCATCCCCCTGGTCACGTGAGGAACTGAGGCACAGGTAGGTTAAACGACATGCCAGTAGTGTGGGGGCTGGGCTCTGAGCCGGGCTGCTTCCTCTCATCCCCTCTGGCGATGCGGCCTCTGTGACTCATCAACACGCTTCTCAAAGTACAGATGCGGTGGCAGAAGTGAATTACTCTCAGGTGCTTATCATAAGACAGAGGCGGTATCAGGACCTGAACTCTCACTCTTCCCGTGCTCTGTGCTGGCCCGGGTGCTCTTCCTCTGACATCAAGGTAAAAAGAACTATTTCCAATGAATGCCCATTAGATCAGAGATTACACCAGGTATAATCTGCCACAAGAAAACCAGCAAGCATGTCACTGGGACAGTCTAGCTTGTAATATGTTTTACTCTCTTCATTTCTATTATTTGACATATGGGCATCTGCATATAACGTTCCACTTCCAACATACAAATCCCCCATAACGATGGCTAATTTTATGTGTCAACTTGACTTGGCTATGGTGCCCAGTTCTTTGGTTAAATACCAGTCTTGATGTGGCTGTAAAGGTTATATTTTTAGATGTGATTAACATTTACATCAGTAGACTTAGAGGAAAGCATACTGCCCTCCTTAATATGAGTGGGCCTCATCCAAGCATTGGGAGGCCTTATGAGCAAAGATTGAGGTTTTCTGAAGAACCAATTCTGTCTTAAGACTGTAACATAGAAGCCCTGCCTGAGTCTCTAGTCTGTAGACTGGGGCCTCAAGACTGCAGCATCACTCCACCTGAATCTCCAGCCTATTGGCCTGCTCTACAGATTTTGGACTTGCCAGTCTCCACAATCACATAAGCCAATTCTTTAAAATAAATCTCTCTCCCTCTGTGTATGTGTGTGTATGCGTATATACATATACACATACATACACATATGTGGACATATAGGATATACATGGAGATATATAGGATATATGTGATATATATGATACATACATACACACATATATGATACATCACCTGCTGGTATACATTGGTATATATGTCCTATTGGCTATATAGGTATATGTATCTTTGTATATACATATGACACACACATACACACGTTCTCTGCTTTCTTTTTCTCCGCAGAACGGACTCATCCACCCCAGAACCCAGGCTATATCATGTTTACAAAGGAGGCTCTCAATACAGAGCCACAAATTGTTCTACTAGAGCTTCCTTCCTGATTTCTCAGAAGGAAAGACGAAGCTGGCTGCTTTAAGTGTTAGCACAGAGACTAGCAAACTTGCTGAAGCTGGGTAACCCACTCTCCTTGGTTTGACCATGGAAGATTCTAATCCACATGCGCTCTGTGAATGGCTGTGATTTGAAAGGCTACAAAGACACACACCCTGGTCTGCGGACGTCCCCCCGACAGGCCCCAGAGACCCACTGCTGCACAGCAGCTCAGAGCCTAGCCAAGTCCCCCGCTGCGGGAAGGGCACCACCCACCATCTCGGCTTTCTGGGCCACTCCAGGCCAAGGGACTTGAAGAGGCGATTTGGTTTACTCTGGTATTTTGGTAACCACTTCCTTCCAAAACCCTGGCATAGTCCCTTATTCCTCTAAGGGCCCCCAATTTCTATCTGCACGTGGGTTTGGTTGCTAGCCTCTCATCTGCTTGCTGGCAAGCCTCTCATTCTGACTGCCGGAACTCCTCTTCTATCTAGGCTCCTAGAAAACCAATATTTATTTCCTTAAGAAAAGATCTCAGAAGGCCAATCGCCTTCCCCCTGCCCCTTCTGTCTTTCTGTCCATCCCGCCCAAACCACAGAACCCCATGCTGGGTAAAGCACCAGCGCTGGGGGCGAGGACTCTGTCACACGGAGAACATCCAAGATTGCCCAAAGCTGTTTTCCTTGTGGCTTCTTCAGTAGCAGGCACGCCGCCTTCAGTGTTTACAGTCAGCAATTTTGAATGTGCTGACACGGAGAACAGTGACCACAGAGGCCACGCAAACCAGCAGAGAAGAGAGAGCCCCGGTGAAATGCCTGGGGGGACTCGGGGCCTCAATCCTCTACTGCCTGTCCCAGGTCCACCCGCAAGGCCGCGGGCTCAGAGAGGCCCAGACTGAGGGCAGGGAAGGGACACAGCTCACCTCCTTCTGCGTTTTCCTTCCTCCACAGCTTCATCCCAGGGCTTCTATGCTGGGGACAGACTCAGGCGGCACGGAGTGGGAGGGGGCCACCCTCCGACCCCTGCCAGAAGGGAGGCTGGGTCAGGCTGCTCCTTTCCCAGCAACTTCAGGAACTTCTCCCTCACCAGCATTTCACTTAGCAAAGTTCTTTAGATTGCTGATTTGCTTTTGTTCATTTTTTCCCTCTAGTAGCAGAGAAAGTTTTGTAAGCTAAAAGGGTGCCAGGAAATTGCTGCGTAGCAAGTCTAGCATGGGGGCAGGGGGAGGGACCATTAAATTAAAGCTTGAAAAGGACTATTAGAATATCACTATCGTGTTTTACAGGCAGACTGGGATTTGGGGATTCTGGAATCCCTCTCTTCTTGGCTCTAACTGGGTTAGATGATAGAGGGAATCATTTAGTGCGAGGAGGTCACATGGAGTGTCTGGGGAGCCAGTGGGTCTCCCTGTTCTCAGACAGACACCATGGGGCAGTTCTGGGACCTGGGCTCATATACGAATAGGTGGAAAAGCTGAACTTGATCTTGGCCTCCTAAATAAAGCACTGGTTCTCAAACTCTCATAGGTTACATCTGTGGTCTGAAAATCCCTACCACCCCCCCTACTGTATACTCATATGCCGAGAGGGAAAAAAATCACACTCACAGGAATTCTAAGAAAACTAGGTACACTGGGGGTGAGAACTATGGAGAGATTGTTCTCTCTCCAGCAAAGTGGTGTGCCCCCCTTCGCCTGTGTGGACTGGATACTAGTGACTGGATTTGCAGTAAAGAACTACATTTCCCAGCTCTCCTTGCAGACAGAGGGGGATATTTGACTTAGTGCTGCCAAAAGAATGTGGGCAGAAATGATGTATGCCCTTTTCAGGGGTGACACATAAAAAGCTCCAGCAAGACTCCCTAAGATCGTCTCTTTTCTTCATCAGCTAGAAGCAAAAGGTTCCAAAAATCCATGGAACAACTTCTAGATGGAAGGAGCTGGTTGCTTGTCCACTAAATGCCCATGCTGGACTTGTAAAAGAGAAGTGAATTTTTACTGGTAAGTCACTGAGGACCACAGCATTCTCTATCACAAAAACTACGATACAAAATCAATGTGATATCAGAGGAAAAGTGTGAATTTAACTAGACAGAGTGACATAGACGTTAAACATGGTATGGACACCATTTGGGTTTTTAAAAAAGGACACACTTGGAGTTCCCATCGTGGCGCAGTGGTTAATGAATCTGACTAGGAACCATGAGGTTGCAGGTTCGATCCCTGCCCTTGCTCAGTGGGTTAACAATCCGATGTTGTCGTGATCTGTGGTGTAGGTCGCAGACACGGCTAAGATCCCACGTTGCTGTGGCTCTGGCGTAGGCCACCGGCTACAGCTCCGATTTGACCCCTAGCCTAGGAACCTCCATATGCCACGGGAGCGGCCCAAGAAATGGCAAAAAAAAAAAAAAAAAGGACACCCTTACATAGATGCGTATGTACGCTTGGGATGTTACTAGAAAGAAACACAAGAAAACAGCAAGTGTGGTTGCATTTGGGAAAGGAGACAGCAGGAAAGGGATGGAAAAAGATTTATCTTCCACCATATACTGTTTTTAACCTTTTGAATGTTGTGCTGTGTGTGTTTATTACCTAGTCAAAAGTTCCATTTAAAAACCCCACAAATTCTGAAAGAACCCCGTTTTCAGACCACCTGGAGAATGCTCACAGACACGACTATTAGTCCCCAGGGCCTTTTTTGAAAACCAGTGGTACAAAGTGTTGACATTTAAAAATACATAAAACTGTACTTTTCTCGAAAACTCCAGGGATGGGCAGAGGTAGCTGCTATTCCCACAGTGGGGTTAACTTGCTCATCCTCGTAGAGACTTTCCTTTCCTTCCAGTGGAGAGAGGAAGGCTGAAATGACAGAGGAGTCGTCACTTCTGCCAGAGCAGCTGACCACTAACCATGCGTCTCACAGGTCATTCACGGTCCTTGGGAAAAACAAGGCATCCTGGGCCTCTTTCCTGAACATTCTTTTTTTTTTTCTTTTGTCTTTTGTCCTTTTAGGGACGCGCCTGCGGCATATGGAGGTTCCCAGGCTAGAAGTCGAATCGGGGCTGTTGCTGCCGGTCTACACCACAGTCACAGCAATGCCAGATCTGAGCCGTGTCTGTGACCTACACCACAGCTCATGCAACACCGGATCCTTAACCCACTGAGCGAGGCCAGGGATCAAACCTGCAATCTCATGGTTCCTACCCGGATTTGTTTCCACTGCGCTATGACGGGAACTCCTCCTGAAAATTCTGATTCAGTAGTTCTGAGGTGAAGCCTGGGAACCATACAGTTAACAAGTGTCAGTGGAGTCCCATGCCCAAGCACACATGGGAGACCCCACTCGCATCTGTCCACGTGTCCTGCCTGCCACCTCGGGTAAGTCGCTCCACTTCCACGTTTTATATCCCTGGAATAGAGAGGATGGAATGTGTGACCTATGAAACTGAAAAGCACCTGCTGAGACTAAGATGATACCTGAACTTCCTATACATGAGGTTTCATACAAAAGTGCCAATTATCATGAAAATGACCACGGGCGTGTGTGCTCCGGATGGCTATTTTATGCTGTGAAGTTCACTTTATCCAAGAAACACTTCACCCTGTGAGGACACAGCAAGGAGGCTGTGGAAACCAGGAAGAAACCAGGAAGAAGGTTCTCACCAGACACAACTCATGTAGCACTTGGATCTTGGACTTCTCAGCCTTCAGAACTATGAGAAATAAAGGTGTATCACCGAAAAGAAATACTGCATTTTAAAAGAGAAGGGTAGGGCTGAAAAACAAGTCTCTGTGCAAAGCCTTTCCAAGCATTTCTGCTGTGCCGATAGGGGTTTAGCAGGGAGCTCACGGCGGGCTGACCCTCTGCCCATAAGCTGCTGCCAGAAGGCACAGAGCCGGGCGGGAGCCCCAGGCAAGTCTCTTAGGTGAGTCCTCGGCGTGGAGGCAAGGGCAATTCAAACACAAGGATATCCAGGCAGCAACTGGTGCTGGGGTGGATCACCATGTGGAAAACACACACGGATGCGAGAGACACACGTCACGCGAGAAGTGTCTCAGGCAGTCCAGCTGGCTCTGAACCATTTCACTTTCTGTCCAGCCCCTGGGTGCCAGCCTTATCGCCAAAAAATTCTCAAATCTTTTACACTAAAAGGCCATCCACAGCCAAGCCTCTGTGGAACTCACAGTCAAACTGGTTCATGTCCCTGACTCACTTTTCCAGTACCTCAGAGATCCAGAGAGAGGGCAAACCATAGAGATGCTTATTTCCTGGGAAATAACCCAAGTGGTTAATAAAACTTTTTATAAATGACACAATGCGTTTCCTAAAATATCTTAGGAGTGAACCTTGATATTTACTAAAGGATACCTTGAAGAGTTTTGTTTTGTTGGTTTTGTTTTTAATCTAAAGGTTTTTCTATAAAACAGGGCAGAGGAGGGAGAGAATCAGTGGCCTTAAAACATAAGTTTTCTGTTCAGCTTTTGGAGAACATTCTAATTTTCAAAAAATCCGGTCTAAAAGGGGAAGTATTCTAACCAAATAAATAAAAATAAAGATGTGATGGTGTTAATTAGCTAGACGGGGTGGGGGAGATCCTTTTATAACGTATATATCGTATTACATGACGTACACTTTAAATACCTTATAATTGTATTTGCAACTATATGTCAATAAATCTGAAGTTTAAAACAAACACTCAGAAAGGGAGAGTTTAACATGACCTATTGTGATTACAAATTATTTCTTTTTGGCAACTACCTCACACATCATGTGCTGTTTACATTTGTTTTATCTCTTTCTATACTTCTTAAACAAATGAGAGGTTTACAATATTTATCATAAAGCATCTTTAGTTCCACATGGGCCCCCTATATTGCACCTAAAAACCTGCAATAGAGATTTCTGGGGCTCACCTTCCTTTCTGAGCATATAGGAGGATTTTCCAGGCTCCCATGTAGTTAATTTGGGGTCATGCAACTAGTCCGGCCACTGGGCTACTTAGCAGAGAAAGAATGGCTGTGAGTTCTCTACCTTCTCTTCTCTTGCTGCAGCAAACCCTCAGGTCATATAATGAGATGGCATTGTCATAAGACAGTGGTGCCTCTGACAGCCTGAGTCCCCGAGTAACCAGGTGGAGTAGAGCCTCCCCACTCTTCTCCCATGAACTTCAAGTTGGAAATGAAGCAGGAGCAGCATTTGTTGTGTTGTGTCAAGCCAGTGGGATCAAGGAGTGGGGGTGGCGGTACAACTTTTGACTTCAACATAATCTTGCTTTTTCTGGTTCATCAGAGCTACTGGTTTAAAATTTCTGACTTCCAGTCAGAACACCTTCCTATCAATACAATTAGTACACAAGTCACTTAATCGTTCTGGGCTTCAGGTGTTTTGTTTTGTTTTAACTGTAAAATGGGAATAACACATTCTGGCATGTCTTACCAGTCAGGGATATGTCAGGATCAAAAGAATTTCTCTGAAAGTATTTTGAAATCTGTGCATCACACCGTAGATGTAAAGTGCCAGTAGCCTCACTGCTGTGGGCATATCCAGAGGACTTAAGGGGATAAATTTGACTGCTTATTTGGGGGTCAGTTATTAGGATTCGCAGCTTCATCATTCTTAAAAAGCCAAGCGATAGATCAGGAAAAGTCAAATTCTGATCCCACTTTGAGAATAACTTGTTATCTTAAAAATGTCAGGGCTAGCTGAATGGTTTCAGAAACCTCACTTCCAGCAAGCAAACTCAACTATTTGCCTCTGGCATAAAAAGAAAGGAAACACAGAGGCTCCAAGTGAAAGGCTTGGCACAAAGCCCTTTCGTCCTCCCACAGCCCATCAGGGGGAGGAGGGAGGAAGAGCACAGGGGAGGAACGGAGAGCTGGGCATTCCAGACCCGCCCTACGCCAAGAGCCAGGGAGGGCTGTGGACATTGAGGACGACGGCAGGACAAGTTATTCCTGTGCTCCTCTCACAAAGAGGACTGATTTCTCCGCAGAGGAGAGGAGAAACGGAAGAGAAGCCCCCCCCCCCCGCCCCCTGCACAGAGAAGATCTAGAAGCAGGGCAAGCGTCTGTACCCTGCTGTCCCCAACAAAGGGCAGAGGCACTCTGCCTCTAACACAGGAGAAGGGCTCCCTGACCCTGACAGCAGATGACACCGATCCACAGGCTGATCTGCAGAGGGCTGCTGTCACCCAGCTGCTTGGACTGTCAGATAATAACAGCTGCTTTTTTTGTGAGCACTTACTAAATGCCAAGCACTGACATTTTAGATACCCAGAGAGTGAGGCACAGCGAGGCTAGGTCACCTGTCTGAGGTCACAGGACTGGGAGACAGCAGAACCAGGAGTTAAACCCAGACAGTAGCCCTCCAGATGCTGCGGTCTTAACCACTACATTCATCAGGGAGGGATAGAAAAAAAGGCAAGAAAACCAGGGGGCAATCCTATCGCTTGCTACATGCCTTGCAATGGGCTTCAGACACTTCAACTCATTTAATTTTCCTGTCTTTTTTAACGACCTCATTTACAGGTGAAGGAACAGAGGCACAGAGAAGCCACTAAACTTGCTTAAAGTCACAGAGGCAAAAAGTGAAACGTGAGGAATCAAATCCAATTGGACTCTGCCAGATCAAAGCGGGAAGGCTTATGGCTGAAAAATATGAAAGTGTTTCAGGGAAAAAACCAAAATAAGAGGGTAGAGGAAAGAAAGACTATGGAAGGTAGTTGGAAGCTGGTACTTCTCGGTTCTGAGAAATAGAACAGATCTAAATATAGGATAACACCTATTGATAGAGTTCCCTTTATCACAGAGCCCTTTTGTCCTCAGAGTAAAAAAGACAGTGAATTGACTGTATAGACCAAAGAAAGACAGTCCTGCACATCAAGCAGGCCTTTTTGAAACTCAGCAAATGGAGAGTTACTATGAAAGTAGCCGATTCCTTCTTTTTTTTTTTTTTTGGCTGCCTTTACATCTTCTCACACTAAATTGTTATGATCATATACTTCCATATTCCCTAAACTTATGAATCACAGAATAATTGTTAGTTGTTTTGTTGTTGTTATTTTGCATCATTTGCTAATCCATAGCTAAGATGTTCTCCCAACCTGAAGCAAGAGAGGCGAATGCAATTATGACACAGGAGCAAAAGAAGCTCATTAACATACCCATGACTGACATGGAAGATCATTAATTAGGCATTCCGAGCATAAGTATATATGTATAAATTAGCATCTATTCACCATTTAAACTGTAAGAGATTTTTCATATCTGAATATTAACTATGTTGGAAAATTACAAAGTTTTCCTGAGTGAATTCCACAAACAATACCCAACCCTGATCACGAAAACAAAATGAAGAGAAAAGATTCTGTGCGCAGAACCGGACACGGTGGAAGGAATCAACCGATGTAGGGCTCTTCATCCATCAGTGTTTTTACTCGTCTCTTTCCTCTTGTATTTCCAGCTACCCCACCTGTTGGGGGCACTGTGTGTGGACTCTCCCGTTGAGAAAGTCCAGATACGGTGCTACCACTGCTCTTCTACAGATGCTCTGCCTTGTCCATATTCTGCCATTGTTCTTCCATGTTCTCCTTCACTACATATTTACTGGCTGTGATCTCTGTTCCAAAGACAGCGTGGAAAATACATATGTGCATGTAGCAGTGTTTCTCCTCTCAAGGACTTCATAATGCAGGAAAGATGAGACGTGAAGTGTACACATGAAGCCAAAATGTAAGGAGGGGAATGACCCTGCCAAAGCGTACCAAGCCTCCTCAAAGGAAGAACAGGTTTCCTCTGGCAGGGGGAAGCCTGGGAATGCTTCATGGAGGAGGTGGCATTTATGCAGGACAGACAGGAGGTAGGGCATCTGGCCAAGTTTGGGCCCAGTCAAGAGAGTCACCTGATGGCAAAAGTAGAGGTGAATCAATGTCTAGCTTCACACTCACGTCTTGAGTTGTGCTGGTCTTGTAGCCAAGAGGGCACCTCCTCCATTTTTCCAGTGTGTCTAAGCTACCTACCCCTCTGGGCTCTGAGAAACTATCAGTATCAGGAGCACAAGGATAATGACACTCTGTTGTCCTTCCTGTATATGACAATGATACTGATGGCTTGGTAGAGCTGTGCTTGCATTGTTTTTCTTGAAGTGTTGCTGGAGTCACGCCAGCACATCCATCATCCTCTGGTGATTTCTCTTGGGACCAGTGGCACACTTTTGTAAGATGGCTATTCTGCATGAGAGCTGGAATCTGCATCTCATAGACCATTTTCTTCTCTAGGTGGAGCTAACAAGTCTCTGTGGGGACAGAACGAAAGAGCTTGGTCTTTGGAGCACCAACCACATGCATTTCACTGGTATGTGTTTTCCAGCAGAACAGAAAGCATTTAAACAAAATTGCCTATATGAAGAAAGGCAGCCGACTGGATAGCTTGTAACTAGAGTAAAATCTTATTGCTTCCACAGCTTAGGAATCTACCTGTACAAACCAGGGAGCCCACAGAAGGATGCTCAGAGCATGGACCTTTCTTCCACAGATTGTCCTGAGACTGCATCCACAGATTGGAGTGCCGCTTTGGGGCTGAAATTCTTATTCTGAGGCCTCCATAGCAGGGACAGGAGTCAAGATGTATCTCCATATGGGGTACCACTCGGCAGAAAGGAAGGCGGTCACCAAGGTCAGAGTCAGATGTGCTTGTGGAATTAAAAAGCTAAATGGGGAGCAGCAGTTTTCAAGTTGGTATGGGCCTTTTTGGCTTTGGCTGTTGGCAGGTATTGAAGTTTTGAGGCCTTCTGGGTCCTAAGGGATATGAACAAGTTACTTGGAACAGACTAATCTGGAAACACATTGACTGTTATTGAAGAAAAAAAACCAGGATGATGACTGCAGATTTCTTCCATGCTCACAGGTAAATAGAAATCTATTTGTAGGGCAGATTTATGTAAGGCAAGTATAAATATTCCATCTTTCTAATGGAGGAATTTTAAGACCATTAGGACCCACGATTAAAATGGTCAGAAAATTCTCAACTCGTAGATCATTACAGCGGATGATAATGACTTAACTGAAGCATCATTCACTAAGGTCATGTTATATATCTCACCCCCAGCCTGGGGTGTAATGGAGA
Organism: Sus scrofa; assembly: GCF_054392235.1. Classification (NCBI taxonomy): domain Eukaryota; kingdom Metazoa; phylum Chordata; class Mammalia; order Artiodactyla; family Suidae; genus Sus; species Sus scrofa. The sequence goes on along the minus strand of NC_139390.1, from coordinate 93,508,717 downwards.
CATACAAAATGGAAAGCAGAGAGTATCAATCGTTGGTGAAAACCACAGAGACCCAGGTTAGGCTTGTCCTAGAAATTCAGGGGAAAGGAAAGCTTGTGGTGGTCTGAGGTCACATCCAGAGGCCTAGGTTGGTGAAGGAAGACTTGGAGTTGGGTCCCACAGAAAATGAGAGATATATGATCTTCTTGGTCAAAGTCACAGCTGCAATCTTGGAAGGACATACACAAAGAATCTGAGTTATATAATCTCTGTAAAAATTCTCTCAAATTTACTCCTGTCAGAGATGGAATATAAACAAGTTGTCCTGTGGGCGTCTGCTGAGATGCACCTGTTCTAAGAGATGATTGGATGACTGGCTGCAGCCAATGGCTGTAGCTGCCCCTCCTCCCTCACGACCCCCTGCAACCAGACAAACTCTTCCCAAGGAGGTCTTCTGACAAGGACTGAATCCCGCATTTTGTTTCTTTTTTCTCTTTTTTTCTTCAGGGCCGCACCAGCAGCATATGAAAGTTCTCAGGCTTGGGTAGAATTGGATCTGTAGCTGCCGGCCTACACCACAGTCATAGCCACTGGGGATCTGAGCCACATCTGTGACCTACACCACAGCTCACGGCAACACTGGATCCTTAACCCACTGAGTGGGGCCAGGGATCGAACCTAAATCCTCATGGATTCTAGTGGGGTTTGTAACCCACTGAGCCACAATGGGAACTCCCTGAATCCTGGATTTTTATGCTGAAATTCCTCTGCTAAATCAAGGGTAGTTTGCTAAAGCTTCACAGAAAGAGATGCTCGGAGCCCAACCTACGGAGACATGCTCTAATTTAGGATGCGGTATGAAAATTACAGGGCAGTCACGGGGGCAAGTTTAAAATTAGGACAAACTCCACTCTGAGCCTCTTCAGCCTCAAAGACTTGGTAGATGAGGCAAAGAAAATGAAAAAAAATTAACAGTAGGAACTTGAAAAGCAACCCCCTCAGACTTCTGCTCCTTCCTACGGGCTTCCTGCCATGCTAAGCTTTTCGCACATCTGAACACGAGCCACAAGAGGCTTCCTCAGTCCCTCAGCAGCTTCACAGGAGCCACAGCCTCTCAGGGCCTGTGAGGAAATTCAGGAGGCAAGCAGACCATGAAGTCTTGGCTGGGAAAGAAGGGAGAGGAAAAGGAATGGGGGCAGAATTCTCCCCAGCCCAGATCTTTTGAATCCAGTCTCTGTGGCTCTGCTCTGTCCACCGGTTACTCAGGCGTCGCCCAGGAGAAAGGTCTGCTGCAGGCATGGAGCCTTCTTAGAGAGCCCAGTCTAGCGACACCTCTGGGGCTGCAGGGTAACCGACAGAAACTGTCACAGCTCCACTGCCCTGCCCCTAACAACCACCGTCCCCCTGAAAGAGAGGAAGTGACTGGGGGCGGCGGGGGGGGGGCACTCAACTAGGTTTAATTTTCACCTCTGCAACTTTGCCTGTTCCTGTAAGTTAAGCAAACGCGACCTACCTTTACCTTCTTTTGAGACAACTGTGGCTAGTAAAGAATTTCTTTGTTGGTAAAGAATGTGAATTCCTCTGAGGAATTCAATGATTACTAAACAGGAAAAGAATTATTCTTACTGTTCCACAAAAAGGGTTCTTTTCACTTGAACAGCTGTCTCCAGAAAGCTCAAGGTTATACATACTTAGCTACCATCAGACAGCCTTTGGTTAGATGATCCTGAAACAGGTACTGAGTGTCTGAACAGGATGGGAAGGAACCAATCAGATGTGACTGTCTTTGCGAGGACCCCAAAAGGGCCCATCCTGAGGTCCCCTTGGGCAAAATCATGTGTTGTCAGATTCACTTCCTGGTCTGTCCTCCTGGAAGCAGACTGTCTAATAGGTGTCTTAATTCCTGGTTCTACATTCCTAAGAAAGAAAGCAGACGTCAAAAAAATGTGGAAGAGTGGTTGCTTTCACATATAAAATGATTTTACTGATGTCTGAAGTGTACCCATCAAGTATGTTAAATGTCTACTTTTACTAGGTCTCTTTGGAAAGAAGTTCTCAATAAATGGGAAGTACAATGAGCCTGCAGAATAAAGTGTAAACACACTCCTGACCTAATCAATCCCGCAAACTAAGAAGTCAGACATAGCAGAGGGTTACTGCTCATACAAGGCCATGTCAAGCCCACAACTTTCTTCGTTCAGCGAGTGTGAATAACTCAAATCGTCGTTAACACGGACCTCTCCCAACAGGTGTTCCCTTTTAGATTACAAAGCTCATTTTGTCAGAGAGATTTCAGCTTGAGTTAGAGCACAACTAGTCATACAACTTGATCTCATTGAAATATTTGGTGCCTGCTGCTATGTTCAAACAAATTCACCAGATCTTGATTATGTTCTGGCAATTAAAGCTATTAAGTCAGTAGATAGACAGCAGGTTATTTCATTGCTGGTTGAAAAAGCCAGCTTTCTTTTCTCCCCTTTTTATGTGACAGCACCGTAATTAGCCTTAATCAAATACTATTTGTGTTAGGTGCTGTAACTTTGCTTCTTGGCCAGGAAACTCTGCCAATCAGCGAGAAGCAGAAATACAACTCTGGTTAGAAATCCAGAGAGATGGATGGACCTGAAGTAAATGGGAATTCTCTGTACTATCTTTGCTACTTTTCTGTAAATTGGAAACTGCTCTAAAATAAAAACTTTCATGTTTTAAAAAAAGAGACAGCGAAGAGTGAGAAAGAGAACTGCTATTTTATGTGACACTTCAACTTTAGCAGATGACCATGTAAAATCAAGCTTGAGACACAGTCAAATAGTGCAAAAAACATGGTTCCCTTTGGAAATTCCAGGTTATTCTCTCTCTCTACATCGGGGACACCACCGTAGTTCTTTCTTTTTATAAATAAGTGTGTAATGGAGACTAGAGACAGGTGAAGGGAAAGACAAGACCATGAATAAAACTCTTTTGTGATTTATTTAAAGACTTTGTCATTTATTCTTTGGTCTTCTAGTTTGGTTCTCTATATATCTTAAAACCATTTCTTTCAAGGAGCTTTCAAAGAGGTCTTCAGATAGTTCGTGAACAGGTGAGGAGGTGCTTCCTAAACTTTAATGTTCATACAAATTGGCTGGGGATCCTGTGAGACTGCCCACTCTGATTCAGTAGGTTTAGAAGGGCCCCAAGATTCTGTGTTTGTAGCAAGCTCCTAGTTGGTGCCAAAGATGCTGGTCCATAGATCATGCTTTGAATATCAAGGGTGTGAGATAGCACCTGGCCAAAAGCGGAACCACAGTATCTTGTCTACATGGCTGACAACAAGATGTCTGCATGAAGCAGGTGCCAACAAAACAGAGAGACATTTTCTATTTTCCCTGGCCAATAATTCCTTGTGTCAAAAAATTTTAAATACACTAGTAGAATGGCATTATACAGGGGTCAGGCTGTCCTTTAGCTCTGAGAATCCCCATAATCAAGATAACTCTTTATTCCTGTTCAAAGCGCCCTAGCCATGACAGGGAGGCATCAGGGACAATGGAAGGCAGGGGTGGAGGGAAGAGAAGGGATCTGATCTTTGTGTATTATTTGGACTCTATGTCTCCTCACACGTCAAATTCTGTGTCTGTAAAATACAGCTATTAGAAGTAGTCACTTTTTGAGGTTAAGGAAAAAATGTCATGTAGCTGTTAGAGCCTCTCCTGAAGCTGGATCTTAGCTCTGTTCCATAAGGGGGAACCCTGCAGGATGGAGCACCCCCTGCCCTTTGGCTGATTCTCACTCCATGAAGACATGATTCACGTTACTCCATTCAAAATGGTAATACCAGGAGTTCCCATCGTGGTGCAGCGGAAATGAATCCGACTAGGAACCATGAGGTTGCAGGTTCGATCCCTGGCCTTGCTCAGTGAGTTAAGGATCTGGCGTTGCTGTGGCTGTGGTGTAGGCCGGTAGCTGCAGCCCCAATTCGACCCCTGGCCTGGGAACCTCCATATGCTGCAGGTGCAGCACTAAAAAGACAAAAAGACCAAAAAAAAAAAAAAAAAAAAAAAAAGGCAAGACCAAGCCATTGGCTACTTTGAATAACAGTAAAACCTATTTCTTACAACTCCTGGCAAGTATTGAGGTAACTTGCCACACATGCTGCCACACTGCTGGTTCTCCTCCACTAGATTTTTTTTTTCCCTCCTTTAATACATTTTTAAAATTCCAAGCAATGGTTCTACTCATTTTGGATTTCTCCCATATTTTGATGAATACAACTCAATTAGGCTTTATATCCAGTGAAGTGCTGGTAAATATTTAATAATCAGCTCTCCAGGGGGGAAAAAAAGCCCCTGTATGTAGCTTTCACCAATTTTTATGGTGTAAATATCAGCACTGTGGTCGATTTCAAGCACCAACCTGAGGTTACTGAACAAAGAATTAGAAAGAAATGTACACATTCACAAACCTGTACACATCAGTTCTGGGACATAAAAACAAGTGACCCTGACGAGGTAAAACACTGTTGTTTCCATAATTAAACTAAGAATCTAGGAGGACGACAAGTGTTCTATAATTCCAAAATAGCTTGTTTCTTAAAGTGTTTTTACTTTGTTACTAAAGAGAATAAGTCCATAAGCCCTTGTGTCTTTATAAACCCAAAATAACTCCCTGTTGGTTTGTTTTTTTTTTAAAAGGACAATCTCACGATCTGTATAATCACCACAAAATCTTACAAAGTAAGCCATTTGGATTTTAATGACACAAACATGCTGAAAGTTCAGAATTCTTCTCTCTGACCTTGAGAGTTGAACTCTTCTGTTTTTGTTTTTGGCTCAGTCCGAGCCTTTCCTTTCATAAACTATAAGGCACAGCTCAGGCAGCCTCTGTGGCCTATGGATCTGCAGAAAAGGCTGAAATCACCATCGCCGTGGCTTTTATTGTTCCCTACAACTACTTTTGAGATTAACACCTGCTTAGTATCTTTATTTTCTCCCCCATATCCAAAACGATTTGCTTCAAAGTTAAAAACTATTTTATATTAAAAAAGGATACTGCGATGAGAAAATTGCATTTTTAACAAAAATTTATATTTTATTTTTTGCCTATTTAACATATCCAACTCCTTTTAACATATTCCTGCATTCTCCTTTTAACCTATCTGAGATTCTTTATTGAACTGTTTTTTATATTTTTACCCGTGAACACCTGCCTATGGCCAGTGAACTTCTTACAAGAACGCAAAAGCAAAGACGGCTTCAGCTCCCGGGATGGGGGAAGGGAGGACACGGGGAAGGGAGGACACTGGTGAAAAATATCTGGCCAAGTAATGTCATTAACTTGAAGAAAAACATTTGCATCAGGACCATACTCGTGTCTTTCTCCATCAGCAACAGCCAAAACTGAGCAAACAAAAAGCTGCCACCACTCGCCCACCACCCTGAGCACAAATGATTTTGGCAGAGGCGCCAACATGAAAAAATACTGCTTGAAACAAATCAGGAGAAAAACACTGCTTCAAATCAAGTCTCCCTGCTTGCTCCCATCCTGCTCACTTTTGTATCTTTTGAATTGTGTGCCCTGTGTACCTATTCACTCTTCAAAAATACATGTTGTCAAGTCTTCCTATTTTTTGAACTTTAAAATCCTTTTTTTTTTTTTCTTCTTACTGAGTACTCCATTTAGGATGAACGCATTAGGTTATAACGCATGCAGAACACAGCACAGCGTACCCCCTGCCATTCACCAGATGTTAGCAACTAGAAACATGCAAGGATTTTTCATGTTAGAAAAATGGTGGAAGTCAGCTCATCAAAGGTAAAACAGGCAGAATATGTCCCTGCCTTTCCTTTTCCTAAAATGCATTTAAATTCACTAGGTTCATCTCTAGTTTGACAGGATTATTAATGGGATGGGCTTACCACTCCTCTAGATGAAGCTGTTAGCCATAGGAAAGCCTTTTACTGTCCTGGAGGTTTCTTACCAGTGCCTGATGACTGCCAGCTAATCTTTGCATTAACTAGAAATTCCTGGCTGGTGGTCAGTTTCTAATAGAGTCAGACTGGTAACCTTATTATCACTAAATTGGAGCCCAGTTTTTTTTTTTTTTAACAGAAATTTTTCCATTAACCAGAGACGGACTGAGCAGCTTTAACGGTGACAAAAATATTCATCCTGAAAGAAAAAGTATCCACGATACCCAATGTTCTTGAATGACCGTGACAAGGACCTCTTGACTCCCCACTCATCAAGTGCACTGGCCCTGCTGCAGAAAGACATTAAAAAAGAGACATAAAGAATACCAGTTCTATTTGAGGGACGTCTATAGAGTGAACATGGACATGAAACAGATGTAGATATAGACATACTGTGATAAACCAACGACTGGTGGAGTGCCCTGCTGGCCTAGCAGCTATGGCTACCACTGCGGCTTGGGTTCAATCCCCAGCCCAGCCAAGAACTTCCACGTATCACAGGTACGGCCAAATAAAAAACCCCAAGTGACTATTTGTGCCATTTTTAACAATTGGGCATCAATTCAATTGTACTTAATTTAAGAGCAAAACAGAAAAATCCTTCTATTCTCTGTCAGAAAACAAACAAACAACAACCCCAGCAGGTGTTCCCATTGTGGCTGGGTGGTAATGAACCTGACTAGTACCCATGAGGATGCAGGTCCGATCCATGGCCTCGCTCTGTGGGTTAAGGATCTGGCATTGCCATGAGCTGTGGTGTAGGTCACAGACCCAGCTTGGATCCTGCATTGCTGTGGCTGTGGTGTAGGCCAGCGGCTACAGCTCCAATTTGACCCCTAGTCCAGGAACTTCCATATGCTGCAGGTACGGCCCTAAAACAAAACAAAACCAAAAAACCCAGCAGTAAAGGCAAACAATTCTGTTAGGGAATCTCTGCAGATATTTGAGGATTCTTCACTGCTGAGTAAGAGGCAAAGGGGAGAAGATGATGGAAAAGAGATACTTATAGGCGCCCAGCGAAAGCAGTCACTTCTGTGAGGTGTAGAGTTCTCCCCCTGAGGTTGCCTCTTTGCCCCTTCATTGGTGCCCTTCCTGTCAGTAGCATTTGGGAAACACACAAAGGAAAAGGGATTGAGAAGTAATAAGCTGCATTAAAATCATACAATCTTATTCTATCTTCCTGCAGCTTAGAGGACATTCCTCTTTAAAAATAACATGAATAAATATCAAGTTGCTTTTCTTTATAAGGGACACACACACACACACACACACACACACACGCACACGCACACACACACACACACACACACACGGCGCATTCTTCATCCCTGGAAGTTTCCCAAATGAAATCTGCTGTCCTGAGGCTGCTTGCAGAAGGCAATGAGAGCACGGCTCTCCTTGCCAGGCCTGAAGAGTTCTGGAGGCACCCAAAGCTGAAAGCTTTCAGCAAAACACAGATGCAAGCAAATTGCAAAATCACAGTGTCTGCAGGACTGGGTTGTGGTTGGCACAGGTTTGGAGATTTTTTCAAACACCTAGGGCAAAGGGGAACGGGCGCCTCTCTCCCTCTTGGTCAGCCCTGTACTGCATTAGGGTTCACTTCTCTTAGGGTTTTCTTGCTATACTTTCATCTAAATTCATGCTCTTTTCCCCCAACGGACATTCCAACAGACACACACTCTTGGCTTCATCTGATTTTAGCATCACATTAGGGTGTCCATATTTCCTTAAGAACACACAGAGGGTGGCAGAGACCCAGCTGGGTTTATATGCATTTTAAGTCAAGCAAAGCCACAGATACCATTGGACCTCGCTTAGCTGGCTTCTTCTCACTGCCTCAGTTTCTCCTCTGGTCAAGATGGCTGCTAATCCCTCTTGACAAGCCCGTTCCAACCTCCATAAACTAAATTCTTGAGCAGCAGGCAAAGCCATTCTTGCAGTAACAATAGCTTTATATTTACACAGTGCTCACTATGGGCTGGATACTCTTCTAAATGCCGTACCTATGTTAACTTACTTGACCCTTACAAATTCCCTATGAAGTGGATTTTTATCACTCCCGTTTTATAGACGAGGACACTAAGGCATTCAGAGGTCAAGTACCTGCCACCTTGAGAGGTCAATGGGCTTAAAATCCTACAGCGGTGCCACTGCAGAGGCTGGCTCTTAACACCTGCCCCTCGGTGGAAACTTTTCCCAGCAAAGATGACTGATTCAATGCCTTCATGTTCAAATACTTTAGTGGTTGTGGTGATTACAGAAAGGAAATCCCTTCTGTTGCAGAGTGGAGAACAAGGAGGCTGCCAAGCCTTTCATCTACCAGCATTTTCCTGTTCTGGGAAAGCAGGCTGACCCTCGTGGGGCCCCCAAACCTGGAAGTTTTCCGACAAGTGACTATAAACCAGACCAGATAGGCAATACCAGCAAGTGGAGGAACACGCAAAGGGTGCTGGCTGGTTAAGGGCGGTAGAACAGGTAAAGGGTGCCGGTGCTGGTGTTCCTCCAACAGCAAGTGGAAGAACAGGTAAAGGGTGCTGGCTGGCCTGAGGAGGGAGCTGGATGGAGTGGGACCAGCCAGCAGGTAAGTGAAGACCTCAGGTGACAGCTCCATGAACCCACAGCAGGGATCATGATAACGGGATAACAACTCGGATCCTTCCCTGACCTGCAGAGGAAGAAGCTTGCAGAGTGTACGGGAGGGGTGGTCTGCAGCCCCAGTCCTCTTTTCAGACCCCCCCACTGCATATTAGATAACGCTGGGTTGACCAGAGACTTATACACGATCCCCACTTGTACATGATGCCATTGAAATGGACAGATAGGGAGGTGGATAGGCAGATAGGCAGATAGATAGACAGACAGACAGACTGACAGAGCAATGTAAAATACCAAAGACTGAGGCAGTCACTCCTCACTTCACCTACACTGCCTTCTGCTGCCCCACATTTTTGCATCAGGAAGGTACACTTGGAAAAATGAACACACGTGCGCGCGCGCACACAAACACACACACACACACACACACACACACACACACACATTATCTCCCTTCAGCGCATTCTTTTGTCAAGGATCTTTGGAAGGATGAAGAATTTCCACGTTTCATAATTTACAACAAACTCTTCACTGGGGTATTAAAATGTAGACATCTGAAAAGCTCTCTGACACCGCTTCGCCCTACAATGGTAACATTTTTATGTAAAAGAATTCACAATACAGATTTTATGTTAATATTCCTTAATCTTTACTTCCTGCATTTCAACTTAACTTCCCTCACAGGAAACAGCTTCCAGACTCCCCTTCAAATATTCATAGGGCCTACTGGAGATGGGGAAATGATGCCCAACATAAAGACATCCATCCCGGCTACCTCCTCAACCTGGCTGCCACGGGAAACACTGGGAGTCATGACAACACTGGCAATTCTGCACCTTAGGCTCACAAAGAAGTTTCTGCAAGGTGAAGCAATTGATGGAATGAAGACATGTTAGGTAACTTCTTGGAGTTCCTAAGGTTTTGATGTAGATCAGAAGAACCAGGTTTTTAGACTTGGGGCTTCTGCTCACACCTGACCTTGGGCAATATTCAACTGCATCTGATGAGGCTTTACTTATTAACTATGGGCTATGAGGTCAATGGGTCATGAAGGAATATGTCCCTATCCAAGTCTTCCAGGGGTTTAGAATTTAATGAAAGAGCTAGAACTATAAACATGAAGCAGAGTCAAAGCTGAATGCAACCATTTTCATAGAAGTTGTCTACAAATGGGAGCTGTAGAAATGCAAGGAATCAGTAATTAACATGAACTGGGAGAATCAGAGCAGGCTTCATGGACAAGGTCCCATTTGAGCTGAGCTTTGAATGTGTTGATTTTGATAGGTGGAAAGAAGCTGAGAAAGAAAGAAGAACATGAGCAAAAGTTAGAAACACGAAATGAGGCAGGAGAGCGGGCAGGGTACTGAAGCCCAGCTAGTGGAGGGATGAGCCGGACGGAAAGGAGATGGCAGCTCTGAAAGTCACAGCTGGGGCTCTGGACCCTCAGATCCACTCAGTTTTAAAAGGAACCTGGAGCAATGGTTTTAAGAATGGACCAGATTATCAAGAGATTAGGAAGCAGAAGGGCGATCAGGAGGATGTCCGCGTAGTTTAGATGACAAATGACAAGGAAAGTCGTTTAATTGCTCAGGGCCTCAGCAGCATTTTCTTTTCTCCAAATGAGGAGAGAAGTCAATTACAGGACAGATGATCCTACATATCTTGCAGTAGACTTGTGGACTTGTCTTCCTAGGTTCTAATTGTGCCAGGTACGTACCTTCATGCGAGCAACTTCCATGGAGTTCTCATGGTTCACTTTCATGTCTGTCTTCTCAACTATCAGAAGTGCCTTATGAGCAGAGCCTATGCCTTTTCATTGTATTTCCAGAGGCCAAGAAGTGTACTTGCCCATAGTAGTTAAATATCTGAATTACTCCATTATTTCTAGTTCCCAGATAAAGACAAGGAATTTCTCATGATCACTGAGAAAAGAAGAATCTACAGCTCAGGTTTATACTGCTAACTAAAAAACTATCCCATTAATGCTAAGGAAGCCTCAGAATACTGTTTTAAGGACCTTGGATATACATGAGGACATAGGTTCAATCCCTGGCCTCCTCAGTGGGCTAAGGATCCATCATTGCCATGAGCTGTGGTATAGGTCACAGACACAGCTCAGATCCCTTGTTGCTGTGGCTGTGGTGTAGGCCAGCAGCTACAGCTCTGATTCAGCTCCTAGCCTGGGAACCTCCATATGCCTCAGGTGAAGCCCTAAAAAGATCAATTAAAAAAAAAAAAAAAAAAAAAAAAAGGACCTTGGAGTTAGCTGGCAATCTGTTCATAACAGTTTTCCTCTCTAGTTCTCAAAAGGGCAGCCACAGCCTCCACCCTCTTGAATAATCTCCCCAAGTTAGGAACACTCTCCACTGCACCCTCTGGGCGATTTAAATGGCACTGCAGCTAGGATCCACCACCAGCCTCTTGGGCCTTTGTCAATCAAATACTGATCCAGTGATTGTACACTGATCTACTAAAACTATCCATAGGACACTTCTCTTCTCTAGCTCAAAAGATTCTAGCTCAACAGATTCTATCTCAAATGTCAACTTCCCCCATATCCTTGGACACACCAGACAGAACTATGTGTAATGATGCTGGTATCAAAACTCAACACATCTTACAGATTTAAACCCTCAATCTTCATGAGTGCCCCAATTCAGATACACAATAGCATATAATTTGCCTTGTAAATCTACTCAATATTCCATAATAAACCTATATGGGAACAAAGAGTGGATAACTGACTCACTTTACTCTACACCTGAAACTAATACGGCCTTGTAAGTCAACTCTCCTCCAATATAATTTTTTTAAAACTTGTCTTGTGCTTCATAGCAATATAAATATGCATAGAAATGTAGGGGATCTCTTCAACCCCTACTGACTTGTTTCTCTCCTAAGGAGTTGTTTTTGCATCAGCCCAAGTGTTCTCTGAAACTATTTATTTTTTTTTAAATTTCCATATAGTAAATTCACTAATGGCTATAACCTAACCACACTTTAATCTCCTCGACACTTCCATTTTCCTGATTAAGAAAAATTACTTTCTTAGCCCTCTTCACTTCCATCTGGAATACTACCCTTAACTTTCTTTAGGGAGCCATTTCTCACAAAGACAACATGTTTCTTTCACTCTAGGAAAATTGCTTCATTCAGACTCGGAAGAGACCTTTACAATGGTCAGTTCTTTGGGACTGGGATGATTTGCAATGGGCTTGGCTCACTCACTAGTGAATCCACTTACTCTTGTGCCCATCCAGCTGATAAAATCGAGACTCAAACTTATGCCTTGGCAGAACTGCAAGTTTCTTCCTCTCTCAGATGTTTTGGGTTCTTTCAAACACACACAATGTGGGAGTTCCTGTTGTGGCTCAGTGGTAATGAACAGGACTAGTATCCATGAGGACATGGATTCGATCTCTGCCCTCGATCAGTGGATTAAGGATCCGGGGTTGCCATGAGCTATGGTGTAGATCGCAGACGAAGCTTGGATTCCGAGTTGCTGCGGCTGTGTTGTAAACCGGCAGCTGCAGCTCTGATTGGACCCCTAGCCTGGGAACTTCCATATGCCTCAGGTGCAGCCCTAAAAAAAAAAAAAAGCAAACAAAACAAAACACATACACACAATGTTAAGTCTGCAAATACCAGGGCTCTATTACGGACCAAGTAAGTGTTGTCCTTTATAATAGTAAACACGCTGGGAGACAATACCAGGGTTTATTATAAAAATATATCCAATCCATTGCTCTAAACGTTTTTGGAGCTGAACTTTGAAATGACTGTCAGAACTAGTTTACAGGTCTCATCAGAAAACAGATGCCACGATTTTATAGTCACAGCTTGTCTTGTACCCAAAGTCACAGCACTCCATGATATCTCCAGCCACTTAAGCCACTGGACTTAGTTCTTTATGCTTTTTAATCTCTACAAAAGTCAAACCCACTAAAGTAGCTGTCATCAAATAAAAGTAACAGTCAAAAATGTGCTAAAATGAGAGAACTTTTGGGAAAGATAGAAATGTTCTCAATTATAATTGTGGTAGTTACACAAATATATACATTATCTAAACTCATAGAAATGTACACTAAGAAGTAATGAATTTTATGTAAATAATACTTTTATGTAAGTATAAAAAGTAATGAATTTTATGTAAATAATGTCTCAATTTCAAAAATGGAAACAGGTATGAATTTTGAAGAAAATGTGCGAAGAGAAATTGCCCATATCCTAAATCTGAAGATAAATGTCGAAAGCCTTTGAAAACTCTAAAAGAAACACTATTCAATTAGAATAGAGACCCATAATATAGAATTATATTTATAAATATACAGGGAAATACCATAGTGGATACTTTCCCTAGAATATGCACAAAAATACTTGATATTTCATCTTTCATGGGAATATATATCTAGATTCTCTTTCAGTAAGACTATACTTCTGGAGTTCCCACCGTGGCGCAGTGGGTTAAGAATCCCATTGCAGTAGCTCAGGTTGCTATAGAGGTGTGGGTTTGATCCCCTGCCCGATGTGGTAGGTTAAAGGATCCAGCATTGCTGCAGCTGTGTCATAGGTTGCAGGTGGGACTCAGATTCAGTCCCTGGCCTGGGGAACTTCCATATGCTGCAGGTGCAGCTATAAAATTAAGAAAAAAAATAGCAAGAAATAAAAGAAAAAGAAAAAAAGACTGTACTTCTGATGAGTTCATCAAACCACTTACATTTTATCTTAGATTTGTGACCACCCTTATTCATCTGTTAGATGACTTGTTAAGTCCAAGTGCAGTGGGTACCCATAAACCAAGCTACTTGGCTCATTCAGGAATTTCCTCCTTCCTCTTAGCATTACTGTCATCATGATATGGTCAGCTAACTGACCTAGTCATAAAGTCCTACCATGGGTCACCAATAGTGGACTTTAAAATAGTTCGCCAAAGCCAGCAGGATTTCTCCACAAGTGATTTCAAGCCTCGGGAGCTTTGCTTCAGCTGCCGTGCATGAACAGCAATGGCAGACTGAATTCACTTTCCATACTTTTGTCCATTGTTTTGATCATATATAGGCCAAATTCAAAACAGTGCTGAATTTATTGGCAAATATTGAAATGCTGGGAAATCGTAACTGAATTGTTTGGATGGGTCTGCGTTTTAAAGGTCAAGTGTAATAAGTCTATGTTCTGGACCACAGACTCTTGGAAACCACTTCGTTTTGTTGTGTACTTATTGCTGTAACAGAGACATTCCATCATCCCCATGTGGGGCTATATTTTTAAGAAAACTCTATGCTTCACAAGGATGTCTGTGGGTGAATTAGATCTCCTGAACTAGTCCTGATAGACCGTCAACATCTGTACACATTGAAAGTTCATGTCTGCCATCAAAACAATTCTTCCAAGAAACAGCTCAAAGGATGGGACTCAGCCGTGACTGGTCTTTCCTTTTTGGACAAAGAATGATTAAAAAACATTTTGTTTGCAATCCAAATTGCCTTGATAAATCTTATTTAAATATTGAAAAAAGCTGAACCGTGGAGGGATAATGGAATTATCTTTCACCATTATCAGAACAAATACCTACAAGAAAGGCAACATTTTTCATTCTCTCATCTAACCATATTCACAAACAAAACCCCTAAAATCCAAAGGCAAAGGTATTTTACATGGCTTTCTGTATCAGAATATCTGTGAATTCAAGAAGTGGTTGATGAATTACAGGCCTATAATGTTCCTTTAAAAAAATAAACCAAAAAATCAATTTACTTTTATATTTAATTGAACTTAATAAGCATCTGCTACATAAATACTATGTTAACTACTATCAAAGGGGACTAGAGAAGTATAAGGCATGGTATCATCTAATAATTAGCTTAAAATGTCATTATTAAGGGCCATTTGCTACACATTAACCACTAGCTAAGTGACTTTGAGCAATGTCCTAAACTTTGCTGGGCCTCAGTTTCCTCATTCGTAACATGAAGGAGCCAGAACAGATGATTCCTGAGACCCTTCTCGGTCTCAAATTCCATAGACCTTTCGGTTGCTACCTGCTTCAAAAACAGGGCAAGACGATAGATGATTAAGTCCAAGTGCACATTATAAATAATAAATATAATAGGAGGTCAGAGCTGGGAGGGATCAATTTGAGGTGTGAAGTTTTTCTAGAAAAGTCCATCCTTCAGTTTGGACTTGAAGGATGGGTAGAATCAGAAGTGGGTAGGGAGCCCCCTTTTTACTAAGAAGCCAGAGGGCTTTTGCAGGATGAGTGGGAAAGTTCTTGAGCAGGAACAGAGAGGATGAGGAGTTTGGCTCTGTGCGTAATAGGATTATATATTGTCAAGTGGTGGCTTTAAGCAGGGGAAGTAATGACTTGAGGACATGATCCTATTAACCTGTACGTCAGATCACACTGCATTCAGAACCATCCAGCAGTATCCCCTCTCTCCTGAACGATAAAGGCCAAAGTCCCTGCCATGGTCCACAAGGCCCTGTATCTCCCTTCCCCACCAACCCATTAACTCACTCATCTGACTTCCTATTTCTAACACCAGCTTCTCAGACCTTTCCTCAAACACCTGTCATGCTTCAAGCTTTTACACCTGCTTTTCCTCTGCCTGGACTGCTCTTTCCCTGGAGGTCTACATGTTTGGCTACGTTTTCGTGTATTTGCCTGAAAGTTACTTTCTCAGTGAAGCCTCCCCTGTCACCATATTTTAAATCATGGCCTGTCTTTCCATATACACAGTCTCTCTCTCTCTCTCACACACACACACACAAACCCCTCCCTACTTCCCTTCCCTGTTTTATTTTTCCATACCATCTACCATATTCTACATACTCTATCATTTATTTATTTTGTAAAATGTCTGTCTCCATCTGCAACTCCTCCTTCATGCCCCCAGTGGAATGCAAACCCCATGAGGGTGGGGATTTTTTTTTTTTTTTTTTTTTGCCTTCTTTATTCACAGCTGTATTTCCAGAGCCTAAAACGACGTCTGGCCCTCTGGGAATAAATGCACAAATATAATGAAAAAGGTGTGAGTCCAGTGAATCTCACAGGTCGAACTGCAAAGGGGAGAGCCTCGAGGTTACGGTGTCATGTGACTGTGAGGTTGTGAAAGCTTGAACCAGAGAAGGGCCATGGGAAGAGGGGAAGGGCTGACTTTGAGGGATCATATCAACAAGGAGCAACCAAAAGGGACTGTTCACCGATTCGACATCCAAGCACGGATTAAAGGAAAGATATGCACCATGGGAGTTAGGAGAATGTTCAAGGGCAAAAAAGGAACTGCGAATGCACTGAAAATAAAATGGGGCATAGTTTTATAAACAAATATCAGTCAGATTTAACGTCAGTTGTTTCTCAACATAATTGATGGCAGTTTTCTTCCTGCTTCCATTTCTGAGAATGGCTGAAAGGGAACTAAAAGAGAAAGAAGGGGGAATATGTAGCATGCCATGTTTTCCTTTTAAGGCAACTTCAGCCTGAATGGTAGAGCCAACCTCACCCCGTTTCGCAATTTCTTCTCTATCGGGTCTCAGGAACACAAAATAGAATATAAGAATGACAGAGCCAGTTCTTCAGGGGATAGGTTTTTGGGTTTTTTTTTTTTTTCTTTCTTTCTCTCTTCATTGTATTTTCTCCTTCCACAAAATATCAGTCAATGCAGATGATGATAAATCTTTCGAACATCAGCTTTGGTGTAATTAAACATATTGGAACTGGAACAAGCAAGAAGGTTTGTGACATAGTCTTTACCAGTCTATGCAGGTGTGAAGATGTGACCAGAGTTTCAGCACGAAAATACTGTATGTGTGAGGCTGACATCTTACGTGTGCATTTCTTAAGAAATTGTTCAAACAGGGTATATTAACATCCAATATTATTTGGAATCATCTGTGATATCTCCAGGAGAAAAAAAAAAAAAGGTAGATGGTCTCTTTCCTGACTATGTAATGATCCCTCAAGTAGAGTTGAGAAGATATATATGTGGAAAAGGAACTTTAAAAGAGAGTCCTACACTTGGGCTAACTCAGAATTTATTATTACCGCTTTAGAAATACAGTATTTTTCCCCAAGGCATTTGCATAATTAAGTTTGCCTCTATATTTATTTCTCTGCCTTTCAAATTCATACCAGAAATCAGCCCTCCATCAGTGTTCTCACCTGGGATGTGATTCCCCCACCCCCACCCCAGGCCCCATTTGGCAATGTTTAGAGACATGTTCGTTGTCACAACTGTGGGTGGGTAGGGGCTGCTACTCTCATATGGCAGATAAGAGTCCAGGGTCCCTCTGAAATACCCTACAAATGCACAGGACAGCCCTGCAACTAAGAACTATCTGATTCAAAACGGCAACAGTGCTGAGGGTGAGAAAACCTGCCCTAAACCATCTATGGACAGAGATCACCAACTTATGATAAAGTAAACCATTTTAGTCTAAGCGTGTCCTTCATATAAGGCTAAGTCAAAGAACTTGCATTGTTTAAAAATGCAGTCCGGCTCTGCTTTGGAACATTCTGTCCCTATTGGCAATGCTAATTAGGAACATTTAGATTCAATCTCCAGATAAGCATTGAAAGGATATTCTAGGCTCTCTTCTGTTCACACACAGAAATTCAGGGAAATTTATCATCACCAAATGGGGAAACACCAAAACTGAAAGAGCCCTCGGCGGTGATGAGGTTAATGCTCGCATCTCCCCAGTGAGGGTGGGAGGCAGGCCAGGGAGTGATGCTCACAGAGGTCAGGGCGCTTGCCTCCCAGGTGGCCACAGCGGGTTGTTTCTACAGGTGGGCTGGAACACACTTCATTCCCCAGGTCTGGGCTCCTTCTACATGGAGGAAACGCAGATGTGAAAAATGGAGCCCAAGGAGGTCATAGAGACACCTTGGACCAAAGTCGACCTCTTGACTCCAGCCTCAGAGGCAACAAGCTACAGGGAGCCGCGGGGCACACGCCAGGCACTCGATCCCTATGGGTAGAGAGAGCTGCCCAAGCAGAGGATGACTTAGCACCAACTCTGTCTGCAGAGCTCTCCTGAGGAGGCCCAGCTGGCACAAGCCAGGACCTTGCTGGGGGCCTGTTAACGTGAGGACACAACGGGCCCTACAAGTGGCAAGAGTCCGGTGCTGGGGATTTGGCTGCGAAAGAGACAGTGGAGGTTCCTTCTCTCAAGGAACTCGTCTTCTACTGCAGGAAGCCAGGCAGCAAATGCAAACACAAAGGAGAAAAATAACTGGGGCTGGAAAGCTCCATGCAGGGAAGTATTGTGACAGACAGAAGAGAGTGGTCAGAAGGGCGGCGTCTCAATTACCCCTTCTCTCTGAAGGAAAATCCTACCAAAACCTGAAGACCTGGAAACGCTTGAAAAACGAGCAGCCGAGGTTGGCTGCTCTGCTCTATCTCCTCCTGGATCTGGGGCAGCTGCAACCTCACCACACCCTCCAGATGCTTCCCATGATGTCCCAGCACAGCCACATCCTCAGACAGGAGGGGACACAGAGCATCAGCGTCTTCCTCTCTCTCCCAGGTCTCCAACCTAGGCCCGGGGGTGGGGGTAGGGCGTGTCAATGAACTTGGGGTCTCTTTCTGCCTCTCCCCACCGGCTCTCGGTGGCCCGGGAACCCTCCCACAAGTGACATCCTTTTCCGAGACCTTGTAGGTCAGCTTGCCCCTTTCCAGCCGCCACCACCTGGCCTTTCCCCGCAGAACCCGCCGGAGAACAGGAAGCAGATCTGTCACTTCTCCATCTTCAGATGGCACTGAAATGAGCGCACATTCCCCTTTCACTTTCAAAGGGCTGTAGGACTAGTTACTTTTAGAAAAAAATCTGACGGGAACAAAAGCAAGGACCCGTCTGAGGTGGCAGTAAATCATCGTATCGGCGGCTGGTTATTAGGCATCTTATCTATGTCTGGTCCTGTGTTAGGAGTTATTCCTACGATATCTCTAAACCTTTCACCAACCCTGGAAGGTATGTATTTTTACTTTCATTTTAAAGGTGAAGGAACTAAGGAGTAGAATGATTTAGGATGGCAGAGCCAGGAAATACAATTTTAAAACAGTTTCATCTAAGGTTGCCTTTTGCCTCAACATGATGTAAACGAGTCTAGACTTGTCTGGCTCAAGCTCCCTCTGTAAATCTTTTTCATCGTGCCTTGTGCCATTGTACCATTCCATGCCTAGAGGCGAGCTCA